>NC_092190.1:22719240-23969434 GCF_043641665.1 Enoplosus armatus | reverse complement strand
GTGCCACTTGGCCTCAGAGACGAAAACATTTTGCTTGAGTCTGATGTGCAGAGAGATTCGAGTCTGAAGCCAGTGCATAGTGGCAGATTGCAGCAAATATAAACAGTGCTGAGAATATATATATATACTTATAGCACGGTGCCATGTACACACACGTGTCTCTATATATCAGGATCAGCCAGCAAGTCTTTTTCTGCTCCTTTCTCATGGAGCAGGAACACAACGAAAGCAAAGCCTCCTCCATCTTGGGAGCTGCAGCCACCTCACAAATGAGTATTATGTCATTTTTGATTTTGAGGGGGGGGGGGGGCTAGCACAGGCCTCCAGAGCACGTGTTCTGTCCGGGCGAGGTCAAAGGTTAAAAAAGACAAAAACAACAAAGGCCGGAGAGTGATATCATTGTGTGACCTGGCACCTCCACGTCTCTCCAGTCTGTAGTCCCGCTCTCTTGGCCGGACTCCGTCTGGCCTCTGGGGACATTTCACACGAAGCTGAAACCCTATTTCTTTTTAATCTCTAAACTTTCTGGATCAGGGTGGAAAAACAACTTCCCTGTGACGCCAGAACTTGTATTATAGCCTCCCCCCACCCCCGCCCGCCCCGTCCTCATGCCTGTACGCCGTCAGTTGCAGAACCCCGAAGCGTGAATATCTTTATTCAGCGGGTCAGCAATATGCTCGACAGCCCGAGCCGTGTCTCCTCTTTTAGTGTGTGTTAGTTCCTCCTTTGACTATTCAAGGGAGGATGAATGTTGGAAATGCGAAGGCTGCGGGCCAGTCTAATGCCTTTGTGTGTGTAGGCTGTGGGGGGGGGGGGTAAAGAAATAGTCCCCTCACTCTGTGTGTGTGTGTGTGTGTGTATACTAAGTGTGAGTGCACCTCAAAAAGGGCCCGCGGCTGTGTCGATTAAACCTCATTGTTGTTTGTGCTTCACTACGTTGCTGCCCTTATGCATGAACCTCCTGAGCCCAAAAAAAAAGAATCCTAAGAGAATGACCCCTCTACCACCTTGTGTCTCCCCAACACACACACACACACACACACACACACACACACACACACCTCCTCCTCCTTTCTGGTAATCCATTTTGTAGTTGGGAGGGAGAAACAAAGGAGAAGCCTGCTTTACATGGTTTATGTAAAAGGAGCGCTCCCTCTCTTCCACTGCAGTTCATTAAGAGATTACACAGAAGCCCAAAGGCCCTTTGTGACCGGGCAGTGACGGGGGCACCTCTGTGGGTCCTTTTGTGAATGTAGGGGGGGGGGGCATAGAGATGCAGGTCTATCATGAATGACTGACGAGGCCTTGTGCTGAACGTCATGCAGTGCCTCTAATTTTGTCTTTTTTTCTCTTTTATTTCTGGAGCCGAGAGAGAGAAAGATCAGTTGTTTTAATTTAGCTACATCGACCGGTGGGGGGTGGGGGTGGTGGGGGTGGTGGGGGGGGGGTAGGAGAGAAAGTGAAATTCCGCCATGTTTGACGCAGAGTTCACGAGTGACAGGGGTTGACGTGGCTTTCTAATGATTGCTGCCAAGAGAAAGGTTTGATGATCAAGATTGTGTAATAAAAGTGCAGGGTGGAGGTGGTGGTGGTGGTGGTGGTGGGGGGGGGGGGGGGGGGGGGGGGGGTTGTAAGTGAGAGAAATGAAACAGAGATGGAGAGAAGAAAGCATCGGCGGGCCCCTTGGGGCGAGGAGGGTAATTATGTCTAGGCCCGCTCAGAGCTCCCATAGGCCGGGATTAGTGGATGAAAGGTGGGGCTGAAGGCACGGGGCGCAGACAGAACCCGGAGAGAGGGCATGGGGGTGGGGGGGGGCAGTAAAAGACCTCTGTCCCCTCGGCCAACAGAGGGCGAAAGCTGAGGGCGCTGCGAAGGTGGATTAACCCTCGCCGTGGCCCCCCAACTCGGCCTGTTGGTCTTAACGAATCCTTGCACGGTGGCTGGGAGTCAGAGTCCAACAGTTGCTCTTGATCTGCATTAAATGTTCACCCCCCGCCCCCCTTCATTCTCGCATAACTTCGGGGCCACAGGAACAGAACAGAGGGGAGACTCGGACGGACGGACTCTGGGTGTGGGGGGGGGGATTACACCAGGGCGGCCTCCCCGGCTCTGTTTTTGTCACACACAAATCCAACAATCCGGTGGTTTAAATAGAAAAGTCTGAAAGAGAGACAGGGCGGGGGGGGGGGGGGCGGGGGGTTATGTGGTACAGAGCGAGAGAGAGAGGGCAGAAGGGCTTCGAGATCTAACTTTCTTTGTTGTTTTCTTTTTTTTTTTTTTTACTGGCGACAGATGCAGCGGCCATAACCTCAGGAAGTAGGTCTGCTCCAGTCCTCCTCCTCCTCCTCCTCCTCCTCCTCCTCGCGTTTTCCTTTTGCTCCTTCTGCCCCCAAAACACTCCCCCCCCCCAAACACACACACACACACACTAAAAAAAGACACCAAACGTAAAGAAACGAAGGTGAAGGTGGCTGGAAGAGAAAGGGGAGAGAAACAGAGGCTGGGTATTTGTGGCGGCCATCATTTCACTTTCACTTGCTTTGAAAAAGCACCCTCGGCCTTAAAATGCACGGCACAAAGCAGCCGCGGACGTCCAGCTGAAGAGCAGTCGCAGGCTTTGAAATCCTTTCCCCGAGAAGGGCTTCTTCTTTTCTTTTTGTTGTTGTTGTTGCTGGTAAAGTTGCAGCTGTCTGATTTTTGCTGTTTCATCATGAAAACCTTGTTTTCCCTCCTTCCTAACTCGGGTGACAGAGACATGTGGAGAGCTCAGGCACCTGTGGCTGATCTCGCCTTCCCGCCCAAATGGGCCCGACGGTGGTGGTGGTGGTAGGGGGGGTTAGAGATGAGTTTGCTTGTGGGGGGGGGGGGGGGGGGGGGGTACTGTATGTCCCTCTGTCACTTCCTCTCCTTCTTACACCTCCTGCGATGACACATTCTGCAGGGTTAACACTCATTCATGTTGCCCTCCCCGTGGGGAAGGACAAGTGGCACGTGGCGTTACACTACAGTAGGACTCACAATATCTTTTAATCTGCTCTCTCTTTTCAACCGACTCATTGTTCAAAAAGCGCACATCACGCGTTTACTCGGCCCTAAAGTGACGTCCGCAAACAGCCTTCACAATCATACACACAGACCAAAGACCTCACATCCGAGAAGCTAAAGCCCAGCTAGCCTCGTTTCAACTTCTTCAACTCACGTACAGTGTTTGGACTCCTCTCATGGAGTCATGACGTCATGTGAGTGTTTTATCTTCAGCTTCTTGTCTTCTACTTCCTCCTTGCAGTTGCACATCATTACACAGAGCTCCAGTTACCACCATTTGTCGAGTCTAGTGATCTTATTTTTGACTGTGAGACCCCTTGCGATGAATTTGGACATTTTGTACCTGCATATGTTTAATTATTAGAAGAAACAAATTCATCCGTAAATATGCGTGTGTCACATTTAAATATTAAATGTCTTTTCATAGCAGTGGGGGCCGTCCATGAAAGTCCCGCGTGCTGCTGGCGTCCCGGGGGCTTTAAAAGGTTAACTGTATTGGATTGAGCAATCAGTCGTGTGAAGATGACTCTTGAGGAAGTGATCCAACCCGACATGCTCAGTATATATATAACAGTATATCTTTCTGTGTGCCATTGTTCACATTCTGTCTAATCTGCAGACTAGCACCAGACCTCTGTGATCAAGTGCTCTCAGCTCTTTGGTTCAGGAATATTTATGATGGGGAGGGAGAGTGAGCGAGGGGGGGTTTGGTTACTAAGGAAGGGGTTTTTAGTTTGAGGAAGAGTTGAGGAGGAGAGGCAAAGAGGAAACAGGAGGGGGGTGAAGGGCCAAGTGTGCCTTAAAGCAGCGTGGGTGTGGGGGGGTCAAATGCATTTACAATCATGAGATGGCGGGGGCAAGCTTTTATTTGTTTTCCGCCCCCTCTTCCCTCAACCCCCCTTTAAACATCCTCACTGTCTTGCTGTAGCAGCAGCTAGCTTGCTAGCACAGCTAGCTTGTGTAGCTGCACTCTCACGGCTGCTGTTTGGGCCAGGTGTCAGGTAGGGGGGGGGGGGGGGGGGGGACAACTTGACAGTGTCTCTGTCTGCATCTCTTTTGTGTGTGTGTGTTTCCCCCAGAAAAGCTCATATTTGCCCTTAATCAGCCTCTTGGCAGCTTATCTTTAAACCCACAATTCAAACAGTTGTATTCTTCTTTCGTCAACATTTATTGAATGCGTCCATTATGGAGCACTTACGGTGTAAATCAGCTGGCTAGGATACAAGAGTGGATAATAGCGAGGATGTGTGTGTGTGTTTGCCCCTGGCATAGGCAGATCTCAGGTTTTGAATTGTAAGGAACAGGATGCAGCCATTATCATACAGCGTCTCATGTTGTAGTCAGGAAAAACACACCCGGCGTGTTCGTATGTGACGGAAAGAGACGAGGACGTGTAACGACATCGCCTTTAGCGTGTCTGTGTGTGTTATGCAGCTCTCCTGCTAGTCGCCAAATTCCCGTAGAGATAGCATTCATGCTAGCAGAGCCTCTGTGTGTGTGTGTGTGTGTGTGGGTTGTGTTATCCAAGACACTCCTTTTGTTTTTCTGTTACATGTGAGGACCTTGACTTTTACATTTACTCCCCCTGGGGGAGTAAAGGGAGACACTTTGGGCAGTTTGGGAAATGTGTTATGCGCTTTCTTTTCAAGGGTGAGACGAGAAGATATCAGTCTCATTGTCTGTGTTTTAAGCTAGATTGAGGGCGTGTTTAGACTAGCTCAGTGTAAAGACTAAGCTAGCATGGGGGCAACAGCTAGCTTGCCTCAGTCCAGTGAAAAAATGCGTTGGGCCAATTACTTCTACGGCTGTTTTAGAGGCCACATGTTGATTCTTATTTGTTTGACCTGTAAATGGAAATATAAAAACAACAATTTGTGCTTTTAGGGAGTTACGTGTCAAAACTATGCCTTTATAGTTTATCCAGTACTTCTGCGCAGTACTTCTGCGCAGTACTTCCAGTACTTCTATTCATTTATACATTTCTGTTCGTGCACTGGTAAACACACGAGATACGACGTGTGATTTAATTATGTTTAGAAATGTTGGTAGGTGTATTTTTTCACTTTAGTCAGAGCCAGGCTAACTTCAGCCTCTATGCTAACCCAGGCTAAACCTGTCCTGACTTCAAGCTTCAAACTTCAAATGCGAAGACACGAGAGCGGTGTGGACGTTAGGAGGACAGAAGTGCCAAAATACATACAGGCAGCCATCCACTTTGATACACGCGGATCCTGACTAGCTGAGCATGATACGACAAAGCGACAAGGACGTGGAGCCGTGGGATATGGATCTATCCGTTCGCCTCTCTGTGTTGTGGCTAAAGCACCTCCAGATTAACCTCTTTAGATAAATAAAGGCCACCACGAGCTACGCCACATATACCACCCATGCGCGCGCACACGTACACGCACGTTTGGAGATGAGCGCATGCACGCGTGCTTTCACCCCTGTGTAAACACACATGCCCACTTGCACGCATGAGCTCACACAGACACACAAGCTTGATGCATGCACATAAAGCGCCGCAGTATTAGTGTGGAAGTGAGGCCCTCAAGGCTCTTCTGAGGACCTCTCCTCTCTCTCTCTCTCTGTGCTGCACTCCTCGCCCGCCCCCTCAGACACACACACACATACGATGATGCCAGATGGCGCTGCAATGCATAGACATACATACCCTTCCTCTCTCTCTCCCTCTCTCTCTCCATGTGTCCGTCACTGGACACACACTGTACCACCGCTGAGTGTGTCCCGGGGGGGGGGGGGCGCAGAAGAAATATTCGCTCGGCCTAGTTAGCCTGCCGCCTTGTGTCTATGTGCGTGCGTCTTTGTGCTCACTTGTGCACACGCTCCACGCCGGAAGCGGAGAAGATGGTGCACGCTGTCGGAGAGGGAGGGAGAAATAATGTACGTGTCTGCATCTGTATGCTTTGAAAGACAAAGAGTGTGTGTGACAGACATAGAGAGAAGGAGGCGTGTGAGAAAAAATGTTTCTGTGACAGATAGCAGTCAGTATGATATATACATATATATATATATATATATATATATATATATATATATATATATATATCTGAATATGCATTGAATTCCCCCCCCGCTATTTCATTTAGTGCTCTCTTTGTTAATTATTAATCGGCTGTGCCTTGCCACCGGTCCCCTGTGTGAAGGCTCCCCTGCTGCCCTGCGGTGGCTGACTTTGTAGTCAGAAACCCCCCCCCCCCAGTAAAAGCCGTACGCTGGTGTTCAGTCCTCACTGGGAGAGCAGAGGAGTGTGGTGTTTTCGGCCTCCTTGCTTTTGCAACGAGCGGATCTCAGGCTCTCCTGTGCTTTCTCTCCAGGAAAAGGGGGTCAAAGGTCACGTTGAGATGCTGGGCCTGCACACATTTGTACACCATTTGTAATTACAGCATATATAAATATATATATACATATATATATATATACATATATTTTGGATTCAGGTTTGTGAGGGAAAGATAATAACAGGAGGAACCAACTAGTGTTGAAACGATTAGTCGATTAATAGAAGCTCATTGACAAGTTGGTCATTCAGTCATCATTCAGGTCATTTATTGAGCAAAACTGTCAAACAGTTGCCCCTTCCAGCTTCTGTGAGGATTTGCTGCTTTCCTTTCATTTATATAATTTTGAACCGGAGCTTTTACTGGCATTCACTATAGGGCTGCAGATTGTTTTTGTTTTTTTTCTTCCGATTAATCAATTAATCGTTTGTAAAATGTTACGGAGGTGAAAAATGCCGTTTACTATCCTCACAACTGAGGAGTGGAACCTGGTAATGTTTTGGTGTTTGTGCTTGAAAAATGACTCAAACGATGAATTGATAAATTATAATAGTTTCTGACTCTAAATCTGCTTTTTTGTTTCTTTGCTAGAAATCCTTCCTCACACACACACACACACACACACACACACACACACACACAGTACCAGCGCATATGATCAACATGTAAAACCTAAATGGTCCCTCTAGATATTCCCATCATTTTCATTTGTCGGAATTTGCAACACATCCCTGTGTATATTTATATATTTACCTGCGCCAGTATTCGCGGCGTGCCATAATAAGCCTCCTGGGCATCCACGCTTAACATTTCAAATTGTATTCGAGCGTGGGGCAAATTCATTCAGCAGATAAATACAAGGTTTCACCTCGAACTCAGGCTCCAACTGTGAGTGTGTGTGTGTGTGTGTGTGTGTGTGTGTGTGTGTGTGTGTGTGTGTGTGAGTGTGTGTGTGTGTGTGTGTGTGTGTGTGGAGTGCAATCACAGGAATGCTGCAGGGGCTCTCAGCACTTGGAGACTAAATGGCAACATTATTTTACTTTTGGGAAGAATTTAGGGAAATTCAACTACACTCCGAGACAAACCCCTCCAGGCTCTCTGTCTATCTGTGTGCGTGCTCCTGCTGCTGTTCCTGTTGATGCGATTTAGCCTCACCGAGCCGGGCTTTTATGATTTTTTTTTTTTAACTCTCTGTTTTGTATGCCAACGCCGTTCTGCCATTTCCCATCGCATTCGGCATGCGCGCCGCCTTCCCCTCATTTATCCGGTTAATTATTCTCCCTCTCCATCGCTGCCACAATGCTGAAGAAAAGCTCTGTGATTTTATCTTCAGATATGAGGGTCACTTTCCACCACCCGCACACACACACATCACACAGTCCGCCATTATCCTTCATCATTTAAAAGTAATGGACCCAATCAGTAATTGCCACATCAATAATTAAGCCGACGTCTCTTTTTTTTTTGCAAGATATGGAGAGGCTCAATGGCAAACACTCCAATCCAAAATGCATAATGAATGACTTATCATCAGTTTTTCTGCAGCTAACTGATATCCTTCTCTCTCTCTGCCCTTGTTCCCCGCCTCCCTCCGCCTCCTTTCAGATTCGTGCCAGGCCAAGGCGTGGTATTGTACCCCCAGATCGGGGATAAGTTGGACATTGTGTGCCCCCGCGTGGACAGCGGGGCGGGCGATGGCGTGGAGTATTACAAAGTGTACATGGTGCCCAGGGAGCAGCTGGAGAGCTGCACCATCACCAAGGCCGACACGCCGCTCCTCAACTGCGTCAAGCCCGACCAGGACGTCAAGTTCACCCTCAAGTTCCAGGAGTTCAGCCCCAATCTATGGGGCCTGGAGTTCTTCAGGGGGAAGGACTACTACATCATCTGTAAGTACATGTCTCTCCGCGAAGGGCTGATAAATGAGGTCTCGCATAATTTAAGGGGTAAACAGCCTTACTCCAACCACTGGGTGCATCTGTTGGTACCTTGACTTTCTGGGTGAAGTTTGCTGTGCGGGTCTATTCTCGGGGTATCGTTCTTTCAAGACCATCGGCCAGTCGATCCCACTTTGCAGTCAATATTGCGCTCGCTGTCGCTCTCTCCGCCCACATTTACAGTTGAAAGCAAGTTCGTTCACCTTCCCTGAATGTTTTTGAGGGACATTCTGAGATGCACGGGAAAGAAAACTGAAGTAGACGAGGCTGAAGTCGAGGTTGAGGGGTTAAGTCGGCAGATTGCTCAGAGGATTCCTTAAACACCACAGATTAAGGCTATCCGAAGGGTGGATTTTGTTTCCCCCAGAGATCCTACAGAGATAAGCACCTAAGTAAACATTTTTTAGGTCCATTTGAAGTTGTGCTGAAAAGTCCATTCAAAGGAATCTGTGGTGTTTTCAAAGATTCTCCCTACGGGATTCGCTTCGTGTATAAATCAAGCCTCTGGCAAGATCCAAGTGAGAAGATGAGAATCTTAAAGCCAAACCATTCAACGCTGCGGGAAAACTTTAGCGATGGAATAGTTCTGATGTTTTAAGGCCTTAAGTGTGCTCGTCAGACAAAGTGCTCGTCAGATTGTGCAACAGCATCGTCCCACACTTCTCTGGTGCACGACCTTTATACATGTTCGGACGGCGCTTCGTACCAACGTCCGCCATCGAAGCATACTGAACCCTTAAGGGTCTTTAGCTATGAGACCCATAGCAGCTCGTACTCTTCACAGTCACCCCCCCCCCATCTTTTCTAGCTTAGATATGAGTCAGCATCCAGACTCACGGTGCAGGTGTGGCCACTCTCCGCTTTGCTGATTGCCTGTGATGTACTAACGCCATCCTGGGAGGAAGTTCTGATGGGGTTTAGCGACGGCCCCCTGGTTTGAAACATGGGAGGTGGACTGAACCATCTGTGTGGCGCTGATGGGGGGTGGGGAGGGGGGGGGTGCGCACCGCAGATAGAACCATCTGTGAGGCTCTGCCACTGCCATCTGTGAGCCGTCACAGTAGGGGAAGGCCATATTTCTGACTGAGTCGAAGGAAGGGGAAGAAAGGGGAGAGGGAAGAGGAAAGATGAGCAGGAAATACCGACCGCTTCTTATCCAAACAGTCGATTGTGGTGGAGGAAGTTGAATTTTGCAAAAACAAACGTGCACGGTGACGACGCGCCGCGCTGCGTAAATCCCACTTTAAGCTCGCAGTAGACGACTCCTGCGAAAATTTGCATTTTCTTCTGAGCTCCACGGCACTCCTGTGTCCCGCAGAGAGATCTGTCAAGCAGCTGTTTCAGGGAAACAGGTTCGCCGACACAATATGCTCATTCAGTTCCACTTAAGTTAGTTTAAAACCAAACAGGCAACAGTGGCTGCTCTGTCACTAGTGTGTCATGGCTGCAGGATATTTGCACGGCGGGGCATGTCTTGCTGTGTCGGAGTCGTAACAGGTACCTTTGTGGTCGTGCAGGTGAGACATGTATTCAGGCAGTTATGCTGGAGCTGCTTGACAATGGCTCCCAGGCAAAACTGCACTACATTATGGGGACAGATAACGTACACAGGGCTTCCTGGGGGGGGGCCGGGGTGGGAGCGCACACAAATACACCTGTGCAAGCGTGCACGTGCATGAGCAGCCACGCCCACAGAACCATCAGATGTGGTTTGTTGGTGTGTGTGTGTGTGCATGCTCAAGGACTACAAAGGCTTCTGACTGATCTCCTCCTCGGGTCCCTCCACCCAAACGCTGCAGTTAATTATTGATGAGTCGATGCCTGGTGTTTACTTACCCTGCCCCCCCGCCCCCCCGGTCCTCGGCGGAATCGGAGTCAGAAGAGAAGACGGGGTTAAGTTCAGGTTAATGGAGAACACTGATAGGAAAGTGCAGCTGTAGAGCAATCACAGGTATATGTAGGGGTACGTGTGGTCTGGAGAGACAGACAGACACACACACACACACACACACACACACACACACACAGACACACACACACAGACACACACACACACACACACAGACAGACACACACACAGACACACACACAGACACACACACACACACAGACAGACAGACAGACACACAGACACACACACACAGACACACACACACACACACACAGACACATTGTCCACAGGAGACTGCAGCAGCGTCTCTGTCCACACACAGCTGTACCGGCACATTCGTCCCGTGACGGCGGCAGTCAACAGTCCTCCTCACTCCATCTCTCTGTCCGTTAATATGTATTTCGCTCTGCAGCTTTCTATCGCAGCCGGAGCAGGCGAGAATATTCAATTTCCCCACCGCCTCACGCTAACAAACCCTCCTCTTCATCAGCCTGTCGAGTCGACAACTTGGAACAGAAAGAGCGGCGGGGAAGTTCAATTTCGGAACTTTAAAAGGAGGGGTTGGAAAATCCAATTTTGCAGTCCTTGCAAATTCCCTTCCCACCGACACCCCCTCCCCCTCCCCTCCTGCCGCTGCCACCCCACCTCCCTCCACAGCTCCCCAAAATGCTAATGTGTAGCCTAAAGAGGGGAGAGAGGGAGCCGTTTCTCCATCGGAGTGTGTCGCGTTTTTTTCCCCCCGTCGCTAATTGCCTCTTCTTGGCTAGCCCTGGCCCCCAGTTCTGCAGCCTCAACAGCCACGCTGCAGTTGCATTGTGCGCGCTATGCTGTGCACTTATTTCCGTCCCCTCTTTATCTTGAACCGGCCGCTTGGAGAAGCTCCAGCTCCGCATGGGTAAACACCATGAGCAAAGCACAAAGAAACTCGGAGAGGGGGGCAGGATGACAGAAATGCACAGAGGTGTGCGTGGGCGGAGTCAGATTCATAGTTGTGTTTTTTTTAACCCCCCCCCCCCCCCCCCCCCGGCGTCGCTGCGTGTGGTTGCTGTCTACGTGTTGAGTGAACAGAGTATGGGAATTCACATATACTTGCCCTGTGTGCCTCTCACGTGAAGGCATCTCCATCTTGTTATCTATGCCTGTGTTTGTGTTTGTGTGTGTCCGCCCCCCCCCCCCGGCCTCCCCTCCAGCAGCGTTGTCCAAGATCCATCGGAGTGTGACACCGCCTCAGAAAAGTTCACCACGAGGATTTCCATTAGTCTCTTGGAGTGAGCACTCGATACGTAATTAATTAACCGGCGTTTAATCCTCCGCTTCTCCCCCACACAATCACCAAGGCCCCCACATCAGTGCTAAGGATCTCGGTCTCCACCAATTGGATTAGCGCTGCCTTGTGTTGAGTATGGTGCCAGGGCTGGGCCTAGAGGACAATAAACCCGCCCCTTTAGATTGAAACAGCTGTGACGTCAGGCCGTCTTCGCCTCCCCGTGCACCGCGAGGACTGCGTTGTACGGCCCCCGTGTGTTTGTGTTTCGGCGTGCCTCCCTCTCTAAAGAGAGCACAATGCTGCTCCAGTTGAGAGCAGATGAGTTTGATGTGATTGTTTGCGGCAGCGTGGCCCGCGGCCGAGAAGCTAGCGAGCTAGATGATTACATGAGCTAAAGAGGGAGAGGGAGGTCGAGGGAGGTAGAGAGAAGGCGAGAGAGAGAGAGAGATGAATAAGGAGGGGAAAGGGGGGCAGAGAGAGTGACGGAAGCGAAAGAGAGCTAACGAGGCAGGGAGGGGGGGGCTAAAGGGAGAGCGAGAGAGAGAGGAAATAGAGCTAAAGAGAATGGGGGCATAGCAAGAGAGAGAATGAGAGAGATGAGCTAAAGAGGGCAGAAGAAGGACAAGGCCGAATTTACAGTCAGAGCAGACGTGGAATTTCATCAAGACTTTAATCACCTTTTTTCGCCTCGGCCACAGCAGAAAATAGCCCCCGCCACTCCGGTTTGCAGCGCGGATGCAAAGTGAGCGTCCTCTCATTAAAACTGATGGCGAGTTGACGAATGATCTTTCTGGTTGAAACCATCGGTTCTTTATTCACCCCGCAATACGTCCAGGCTCCTGGCATTATTAGTATTATTATTAATATTACATTATGGGAAACACGGTGTGTGTGTGTGTGTGTGTGTGTGTGTGTGTGTGTGTGTGTGGGGAAATATTTAAGTGTGGAGAAATGAAACAAATGGATTTTTGCCATTTAACCACTTATCGCTGCTGCCAGAATTGAAATACGTAACTTAAACCGAAGTGGATTTAAATAATGTTCATTAATTAAGAAAGAGAGACAGAGAGAGAGCAGTGGTGGTCATTAGACAGCTATTGGGTATCTGGGGTGACCCGGCTTTGCCCCCGGCCTGTTTCTGAGGGCCACCGGGGTCCCTAAACGCCAAGGCGCCCCCCCCCCACCCCCGTCACAGACGATTAGGGCAAACGGCGTTGACGGGCATTAACCGACCCGTAACCCCACAGCACCGCGGTGATGGGCTCCACACTCCGCAGCAACCCCGACGTTTACATCGTAGCCGCCTTTGTCTCTTCCTCTTCTGCTGCCGTCTTTCTGGGACGCGTCCCTCACTCGGCCCGTCCATTCATTCTCTCACTTGTGTGTCATACACACACTTGTGTCTCTTGTCGCCTCCACTATTTATGAGAGGCCCAGCAGCTCTTTCTGCACTGCACAGTGTGTTCATTATACCCACAGAAGCTCTTTGCAAGACTACAGACTGACCTCTCACATTTGAGCATTTTCACAAAGTGCATGACCGCTAACGCCACTGTTAAATGCGAGCACACATCTGCGGTACTGGAGGGCTTTATTTTTTGTTTACTTTAGTTCTGCTAGTTAGATTCAGGAGACGGCGGAGAAACTCACCTCCTTTATCTGGATGTGCGGCTCACAGTCGACTGTCCACCCTCTCGACTTGATAAACAGGAGAGAATTAAGTTAAGGAGCGAAAATTGAGTTAAGGAGGGTGAGTGGGGGGGTGACTTGTGGTGTGTTTTGTTTTACGGCACAGGGGTGGGATTTGCGGTTGGAGTGCTGCGTGCTCAGTGCGTGCTGGCACTGATTTCACAGGTGGCTCGAGCTCACTTTTGTTCTTTTTCTTTGAGACTGTGTGTGTGTGTGTGTGAAGGTGTGTGTGTGTGTGTGTGCGTGTGCGTGTGTGTGTGTGTGTGTGTGTGTGCTGGAACATTTTTTTCCACAGACCCACTCAGGATGTCACTTCTGGTCTCAAGCGGTACTCTGTCACAGCCAGACGAGTGATTCCTCCTGATGGCCCTTTCCCCTGCTGCGGAGCCTGGTTTTTTGTTGTTGCATTACATGTGTGTATGTGATGGGAGTGTGTGTGTGTGTGTGTGTATGGGACCAAAGACCCCCCCCGCCGTCTTAACCAAAAGCAGTGAGAAAATAAGACTGGGGTAATTCACAGTCCAAGATGGAGAAATCAGACGTAGCTTCCTGTTTCTCACTCATCGTTTCCCTGCAGAAGGTCACACACAAGCTGAGGGAGGGGGTTAATCTTTCCCACAATTCTTCGAGTCTTATCTGGGTGCTGTAATGCCAGCGGTAGTCGGTGGCTAAATCCATTTGTGAGGGTCTTGCACGAACCAGGTCTATCCCACCGCCCCCACCCCCCTCCCCCCTTCCCTCCATCCCGGCATTACGGATTAGCTGGTTAACTCTAGCCAGCTAGTCTGTCGGGGGCCGGTCCAGCCCGGCCCTTGTCTGGCTGGGCCGAGGGAGGGCCAAGTCATTCAGCCAGCCTTAGTCGATTCAACAATCGCATTCTGTTTAAATCCAAGTCAGGCCTGCCTGGACTGCAGCCTTGGCATAGCGAGTGTGTGTTTTACTCCCCGCATTTAAAGGGGACGAAGAATTTAAAGTTTTATCCGATTCCTCTCGAATGTGAAGGGAATGTTGCACATTTTAAAAAACGCAGAGACAGATCTGCTTTCGGAGGTTTGAGCGGGAGGATGCTGTCGTCCGCTGGCGCAGATGTGTGTTGATGTGTTTTAAGCAAAGGGAGAGAAGGAGGGAGGAGAGGACGGAGAGGAAATGTGGGGCAGATGAGACCCTCTGTGCCCGTGAACTCTGACCTCTCCCGCGGGGGCCCTCCAGCACGCGCACCTCCGCATCCCACAAACATGGAACGCGCTGTCGCCGTGCCAACCGGCCGGAGTAAACAGCGGTTAATGACGGCCTGCAGGATTTTGTGAAATGCGTGTGTGTTGCACTAACAGGTTTATGAAATGAACACGCGCACGCACGGCACACAGGAGCACAAGCCTTTAAGGAGCTTTGTCTGTAATGTGCTTTTCGGTCTCCGCTGGAAAGCCATAGGTCAGCGAGAGAAGGAGAGGGGGGAGAGGGGAGGCAAGATGGAGGGGGCGAGGGAGGGAGGGAGCCCTTGTTAACATGCTCTTTGTGTCCGCTCCCATCACCGTCTTATTGAAGTGGATTCGGATCAAAATGATTGGTGGCTGGGGGGGGCGGAGGAAAAGGAAGAGGGAGGAAAAGAAGAAGAAGAAGAAGAAGGAAAGGGACGACTGGGAGGAGGAAGAGAAAGTGGCACTATGCAGAGCTTCATTTCTCAAAGCTATTTCAATCTGGGGGGGGGGTCCTCGCCTGAGAGCACCTGCCTTTCGATTTCACTTGCCGTTGGTGGATGGTGGAAAAAGCTTCGCATGCAGCAGGAACCAGGAACAGGAGGGGGGGACGGGGATGTGCAGGGGTAAAGGGGCTCAGGGAAGAAGCTAGCGGGCTCTGCAAGGTGGCCACCCCTTAGAGAGGAGGAAACCCGGGGATGACGGGGTGTTGTTCAAAGGGAGGGGAAAGAGGAGGAGGAGAGGGCTGGAGAGGAAGCAGAGAGGGAGGGGATGTGGGTCAGCCTCGGTGGGGGCAGTCGTAGTGAATGCGGGCCACTGCGCGCTGGCGGGAAGCCAAGCTGCTAAGCCTTGGCAGCTCGTTAGCCTCTGTGTTACTGACCTGATAGACCACAAGTCCTACTACCCCCACCTCCCGCTTTTCCTCCCTCCCTCTGTCCCTCCTCGCCCGTTTCCTGTCCCGCTCATGATCCAAGCTAGCTGCAGTTCCGCCTAGCAGCCTCCAGGGGCAGCGCAGATAGAGAGGCGGAGGAGCAGCGGCTAATGGGCTTGAAAGCATCCGGCTGATTGAGCTTTGGCAGGGCCCAGCTTTGCTTTGGCCTTTTTTTTTTGTCTGTGTGTGTGTGGGGGGGGGCAACATCTGTACAAGTTTGACACAAGTAAGAGATTTCTGCAGCTTCTCATCTGGAAAAGGCCGTCACAAACATCTGCTTGCAGGGCCCGTGTTTGTTCCTCCCCTCCAGGTTCCTCTCCCAGCATCTGCTGCCGTCCCTGAAACGCAGCGTTTAGCGGTGTTTCCTCCTGTTTAAATGGTTTTCTTAGATCCTTTAAGCTCGTTTCATCTAAGGGCCGTTGATGTATTCGTCACCTCCCTCTGTTCCCTTAATTTTCACTGCCTCTCCTGGAAAAGTGCCCTATTTTTTATCATTTTTTTAAAAACACATTCCTCATCCCCTCCCTATTTACTGAATATTTATTTATTTATTTTTCCATGTTGTCAGCAGATCTCTCCTTCTCCTTAAGCCTGGCAGCAAGTTTGGCTTTTAGATCTGAGCATTTGAGGGCTTTTAAACCCCCCCCCCCCCCCCTCAAAAAAAAGTGTGTTCTTTAATAACTGGCTACCGCTCTCTGGAGTGTCGTTAGCACTAATGCGCGATGAGCTGCCGAATTTTTTTTTCCCGCGGCCTGCCAAGATGGCCGCTGTCGTCGCCTTCGTTGTTGTCTCCCTCTCTCAGCCCCCCCCCCACCTCCCTTAACTGCCTCCATCAGCGCAGTTAGAGATATTACAGTCACAATTACTCATGCTAATTGACTTTGGGGATGTGAAATATTCCGCTGGAGTGGAGCAGGCTGAGGTGATGAACGGGTGAATTGTGATTTTATTAAAGGGGGTATGACTCATATGCTTCCTCGGCGGAAGCTCCCAGAGCCTCTGTTGTCTTAGACAACTCGCTGGGTTTCTTTTTCCGAGATAGGCTCAAGGCGTATATGGCAACACAGTTTCCCCCAACACGTCTTTCCTGTGCCAGATGCTCGCAGTGACAGCTCATTCTAACCTTGTTCCTCTCTCTCTGTTCGCTGTAGCTACATCTAACGGCACCATGGAGGGCATCGACAACCAGGAGGGGGGAGTGTGCAAGACCAAGTCCATGAAGATAATCATGAAAGTGGGACAAAGTGAGTATTGTATTATTGAATTACGGTTTCATTAATGCGCCTGCGGGCATGAGCAGGGCCCGCCGCGATGCAGCGCTCCTACGTTCTGCAAAACTTGCGTGTGAGTCTCTGAAAATGCCCTAATAAGGTCATAGGAGGCAGTGCAGCACACAGCTCCATCGTCTCCATGACACCTGGGGCTGCGAGGGGGCAGGAGATGTAATCTAGCGGAAGTCCTAATGCACTGAAACACACACACACACAATTGCGTATGCCTGCACGCACACATGCACTGGAAGCATCTGCTGGTGTACAACTCTTCCTACACATGCAGATCTAGTTCAGATGCACACAAACACGTAATGCTCATGAGTTGTGACCCCCCCCCCCCCCCCCCCCCCCCACGTGTGACACCTACACACCCACTGTCCCTGAGTTGGCATTCCACATCTGAAGAATGGCTGAAGGTCGGGGAATGAATCGAAGCTGCTGCAGAGTGGGGACGGAAAGAAAAGACGGCGAAGAGGCCCGTGAATGGGCTCTGAAAATCAGAGACGACTTGCTTACAAATCAGTGGATTTATTCAATGAAATGTGCTATTAAGTGCGGTTTCGGTGCGGTTGAGCTTTGGCGTTGAACTTGATAGTACCAGTGATTGCAACAGCAGATGCTCAGTGGATTGCTCCGCCGTTCAGCGTGACTGTTTTGGGAGTCTGCTCGGCATTAGAGGGAACAACAGGCACTCTGACAAGACATTTTAGCAGCAATTTAGATCCCAAATGCACCCAATTGCGGAACCAAAACCAACCGTTGGCCACTCTGTGAGGTTGATTGCAGCAATATACGTGCCGCGAAGAGCCATATCTACAGAAACATCAAGTTGATGAGGGAAAATTTGGCCGCACGATGAAAACTAGGTGCACTGTTGAAGCATTTGAAAGGTCCACATTTTCTTCTGACTTGCATGTTTCGGTGCTCAAGGAAGCTTGGATGAAACGTCTGTCCAAGATCGTATGAGTTAATCAATGATCGATTAAAGGGTAGCTATCTTAGGTCAATACTCACGTGCCCGTGGGAGCATTGGAAGAGTCGTTGAGTAATTGCTCCTTCTGCCCATGCTAGCCGTGAAGCCAATGTGACGCTCAAGGGGTTAGACAAACGAGGAGCCCGACAAATCATGTCGGTGTCCTCCAAAATTACGATTTGTGTTTTTGTTTTGAAATTCCCCCTTTGTCTTTCTACAACTGTTTCCTTGCTGAACCTGATCCGATCCCTTAACAAGAGCATAAACAACCAAGACATAAACAGTAAAAGAAATTAATTCATATGCATCTTATCTTATTTCCAGATCCCTCTGACCCTATTTCACCCAAAGACAACCCCACCAGGGTACCCTACTCTCCCAAGCACGCAGAGGGGAAGGACACCTACAACCCAAACGACGTGCTGGAGAAACCAGGTGAGGATCAGCTGTTTGTGGCCTAAATGCTGGGGAAAGTGGTGATCGAGTGGAGGATTTATCCAAACAACTTGGCATTTGTTTTCGGCCGGCCGAGAGCAGATAGCGCTGAGTACGAGTGTGTGTATTTATGAGAGCCACTGAGGTGTGTGTGTGTGTGTGTGTGAAAGTGAGGGAAAGAAAGGTCAGCGATTCATCAGCCAGTAATTGAATGTTGCCCATAAAACTGATAGGCATCTCTGGCCTCTCAAGGACTTACAAGGTATCTCCAGGCTGGCCCCATTCCAGCCTTAAACCTGGCGCTTAAGTGACATTTTCAGGAAAATGATCTGATCGCTGTCTGCCATCTCGCTCTCCGGTTTTAACGGCCTGTTCTTAGCACAGGCGCACGCTTGTTTTCAGCTCCTAATCACAACCCGAGCCAGACGCACGGCTCTGTGAGGGCCGCTCTTATCTCCACTCTCCCAAGGCGAAAATCAGACTGGCAATTTCCTCCGCGGGGCTGCGAAAGAAACAGGAAAAGCCCCCCCCCCCCCACCGGGAACCAAAACAAGCTGACCTATATAAAGCCAAATCCAGCCTGTCGTCCCCGTGTCCTGGTTCACCAAAGGCGTGGCCTCACCTGACACGTTCTGTTTCTTCGCTCCCTCCCGACGTCGAGCCCGTCCTGCCCGTTAAATCCACGCTGGCACCGCTCTCTGCAGACATCAGCATCCTGCTCTCTCCATTTCCTGTCCTTTTTTTAATGTGTAATCTCTCCATCCCGGGCCGCGAGCAGGAGCATATGTGCATCAGAGCGCTGCGGGCAGAGCGTCTGAGGCAGCATAATCCCCTTGTAAAACAACGCAAGGGTCCTCGCTTTCGGGCGGCCTGCCATGCCGTATCCACTCCCGATATCGCGGCGAAAAGCACTCTTTCGGCCCCTGGGAGGGACAGCGGCAGACGAGGGGGGGGCGGTAATCCTGTCCTGCCTGCTCGGGGGAACATGCTCCTGTCGTGGCGGGAGAGCAGAACATACCGCCCCCCCCCCCTTGAGTGTTGGACGTGAACCAGAATGTCCAACGCTGGGGGGGTCAGAGCACAGTGTTGCTTTCATAATTGATGTCTCATGACGACATTGAGTATTTCTTCCCTCTGGGGGCTGTTGGTTAGAAAATGAAGGTACTTTTTTTTTATGTCTTTCAAAATGCAATTTATCTAAGTGCCGTTCGCCTCTATCTACCGCAGCCATTGTATCTCCCATCAGGCCTGCGCTCGCCCTCGTTTCAAGGTTGTGCAGTCTTCGCCGGCTGAATTTGAATAGCCACCGATCGAATGTGACTTTTATATAAAAGGCTCCCGTACATGTAGGCGGGCTTCCCTCTCAGCCGCTGAGCCGCTGGCCCGATTCCTACACCTTTGCTGTCACATGGCGATGAAAAGATTGCGAAGAAAGGCAGGAAAAGACACTGCTTCCTGCTTCCCATCCTTTGCTTTAAAGGCGACAGTAAGCTTCAACCAAAGGGTTTTTTTTTTTTGTTGGAACAGCATCTGAGACCCCCCCACCTTCCTTCCTAATGTAAGATCACATTTTGGAGCCCGCTTCACGCAGCGTCCGGGATTCTTTCTAATTCTTGACTTGACTCACTCTCTCGTGTGCAACAGTCCTAATGCCTTGGAGGAAAGATTGTCTGCAGGTGTGCACCGTTATCCTCACCTGTCTCTCGCTCTGTAACAGCAGGCTTTTTAACTCTCTCTGTAAAGTGTGGCCACTTGGAACGGGTCTGAACCCGGTTTGCCTTCAGACGTGGTTCTTATTGATTTCACATACAGTATGCAATAACAAGCTTGACTCCTAGATGGCAAAAACACTCACTTCTGCGTCCCTCTGTCTCCCAGGTGTAGCGCCGAGAGAGAGCAATGACAACGACAGCGGCGGGAAGTCCTCCAGCGTCATCGGCTCCGAGGTGGCCATCTTCGTCGGCATCGCTTCGGGCAGCGTCATTTTCATCATCATCATCATCATGCTGGTCCTGCTGCTGCTCAAGTACCGGCGGCGGCACCGCAAGCACTCGCCGCAGCACGCGGCCACGCTGTCGCTAAGCACCCTGGCCACGCCCAAGCGGAGCGGAGGCGGCGGCAACAATAACGGCTCGGAGCCCAGCGACATCATCATCCCGCTCAGGACTGCTGACAGCGTCTTCTGCCCGCACTACGAGAAGGTCAGCGGCGACTACGGCCACCCGGTCTACATAGTTCAGGAGATGCCGCCTCAGAGCCCGGCCAACATCTATTACAAAGTCTGAGGTGGAACTTTTAAAGCAGGAGACGAACTGGAACAGTCCGGGCAGAGCGGGGTTTTGGTTTTGCGCACCCGCAAACACTCCTGCTCTTTCTCTCTCTGTCTCTCACTCTGTGGACTTCTCCTCCTCTCCTCTGACGTTTTGTCGCTATTTTTTTCTTTATCGAAGTCTTGCTGATACCTTCTCGGTCTGGTTTGGTTGCAGTTGGTGCGGACGGGACGGGTGTGGGTGGGGCGGGGTGACCGGAGAGAAGGCTATTGCTGCCTCTGCTGCTGGTCGCTGGGGCTCTTGGGGAAATCCAAAGGACCCGGCCCTTCCCCAGTGTTGCTCCCTGTTTTGTGTTGTGCACCGCGGCCAGCCTTTTTTTGGGGGGGGGGGGAGGGGGGAACCGAGTGTTGTGGGATCAGAAAGTTAGACAGACGCACGGCGTGATTTTTTCTTTTTCTCGGATGGGACGGACGGACGTGGAGGTTTTCCTAGCATGACAGGAGGGGGAAGGAATGTTTGGCCTCACCTTAAGAGAGACTACTGCTTGGGAAAAGAGAGGGGAAAGAGACAAAAACAAATGAGTGAGGAGGAGAGGTGAAGGAGGTCATGGGCTGACCACGAACTTACAAAATGGCTGCCCTCCCTTGACGCTCACAAGCCAGAGAGACTCTTTGGATTTACCGGCCGGGAGGGGAGAGGGCGAGAGCCTCGCACCGGTCCTCTCTGGGACTTTTTCCTGACGGACTCGCAGAGATCACCCATTCACCCTGCCACCCACATGCTGACCATCCCCATACACACACACACACACACACACATTCACCCCACACGCACAGACACACCGTCTCACCGGTCAACGTGGGTTTGTGTTTTAAGTGTGGATCGCACCGTTTCTCCTCATTCCCCAGATATGTTACCTTCTTTCAGGCGTTACTTGAAATGTTTTAATCTTTAATCTTAATCTTTTGGCCGTGTCTGGTTTTCATATCCTGGTGTAGTTCAAATGCATTTTCCTTTAGCGACATGACACATCGTATGTGGCGTTCAAACACAAGTGACCCAACAGTGGCCAGGAGTGGTGGGAGCGTGAAAACGAAGGAGGATATCTTTTTTTTGTCTTTTTTTTCCCAATTTTGCGCCCTCTCACTATAGGGAACATAGGGGTGCATGTCAGGTCTGCCCCAGGTGGCTCCTGGGAAGAGTGGAGGACTTATATACATAGAGCAGCACTTTTAAACACCCCCCACCCCACCCACCCAACTTTTTGGTACCTCCACTCTTCGCAGCGATCAGAGAGAGAGAGACATCAGTGATAGCTAGAGACGGGAGAGCAGCTGTATCCCGTCAGATTTAGTCGTGAGGGCCTCGCCTCAACAACCCAGAACGCTTTCCGCGCCGGGAAAGCGTCCGGGGCAATAAGAAATCCCATTCGCCTTACTGCCGTTTTTTTTCCGCATCAGGTGAAGAGGAGGCCCGAGACCTAGTTGAGGTTAGCGTAGCTGTCTGAATCAGCTCTAGGTACTGTAACTAGGGGTCCAATGATGATTGAGGAGGGTGCCCCAAGGGCCCAAAAAAATCAGTGCGACCGGTGCTCTCCCATTCTTGCTCCCCCCAAAAAAAAGAAAAAAGAAAAAGCACAGGGACGTCTACTTACATTGTCACTGTTTCTCAATCTCCATTAGCATTTCCATGTTGTTGAGTTTTTCCATTTACTTCTCTTTTGTTTTGTACAAAATAGATGTACTTTTTTTTTTTTTTTTTTTTAAAAAGGACATTACAAAGATGAAAAATAAAAAAAATGAAATAAAATAAAAAGCAGAATTTATTTATGATAGACACATAGAGCACATGTGTTGTCAGGCGGTGATGAGAAGAAGAAGAAGAAGAAGAAGAAGAAGAAGTAATGTTAATATATTATGGTATAAGTGCACATTATGCAATCTAGGTTTTCGATTATTTGATATCTCTCAGCCCACTGAGTCCCGTATTTTTCATGAGCTCTTGTCCACAGACACAGGTCTCAGTCCTAGGGGAAGGAGAACCAGGGGGTGGGCAGCCTAGCCCCCCCCCCCAGGTCCCAAAGGGAAGTAGAGTTATCTGACCCAAAACAGAGCTCACATTGGTGTACACAAGGCCGAGAGTAGCTGTGTCACACTCAGTCAGCGTAGCATCTCCCAAAGGATAATTCCCATTGACACCCAGTGCCCCCCCGACACACCTCATACATACTTCATGTTCCCTGTGCATGTGTGTACGTATGTGTGTGTGTGTGTGTGTGCGCGCGTGTTGAGCAAAGTCCAGTATTTCAGCGACTTCACATCCATTCATATCTTTGGCTTAGGGTCGTAGTCGTGACTCAAGCTGCCCCCCCCCCACCCCCCGAGCGTGCATCGGCCCATCATCGACGTCGTCATCCGTTCATGAAGAACATCAAATTTCACCGAAAAGCCAAGCCTTGTATGATCTGAGGTTTGTGCCTCTGAGAGGCCACAAAATCTGCAAATATGCAATTCTTATTTATTTTTTTAATCAATTCTGAGTAAAAAAAAAAAAAAGAAAAAAAAAACCACCTACGGAAAAGTGTTCTTAACCAACGGAGAGATGTAACGACAAACAGACGACACAAAAACAAACCTGCTGTTAGTTTTTATTTCCCGCGTTCTCTGTGACGTCCTTTTAACCTTTTTTTTTCCCCGTTCTAACCACGTGCCGTAGTACAAAAGGTAAACTGTGAAAAGATGGAACCATTTAAAAAAAAAAAGAAGAATATATATCACGCCCGAACAGGTATTTGAGAAAAGACGGAGAGGGAGAAAGAGAGAGAGAGAGGGGAAAAAAAGAAAAGGAAAAAAAAAAGACACACAACACACGACAACAAGCTGTTTTAGTTGCTGTCTTGTCTGCGGCAGAATATGACAATCTTATTAGTTTCTTGGAATCTGACGTCCTTTTCTTAGCAGCCACTCGACTAACGCTCTCCCGACATTGGCCGTGTCCGGGCGCGGCCTGTTATGAAGCGTCGCAGCGATGCTGTGAGAGTCTTAGCGCACGGGCTAGGAGAAGCACCTCAGGCGACTGTAAAATGCCTTGCTCGTATGGTCAGCCCTCGGTCACTTGACTCAGTAATTTTTTGCACCGTACTTCTGTAGGTAAGAAACTGTAAATACATTAATGTTTGTATTGTATATGGATCCTGGGTTGTTACAATAGCCTTATTCACCTTTTTAGGAAAGTAAATGGCGGGGGGGGAAGTACAGAAAAAAATGGAATACACTTCAGTAAAGCAGAGCATACTACTTTTTTGGTAAATAGCTTATGTAAATATTGACCAGAACCCAATTAAAAAAAAATACATTTTTTTATAAACTCTTAAAGTAAGATGTTTTGTATAAAATTTGAATTTTTTGCTATGTATTTTAGCTAGCGCTCGATGGAAAGCCCGTGTCCTCCCACTCCCTCCCCCCTTTTGCACTGTTTCCATGGTAATTTGGTTTAAAAGAAGAAAGAAAAAAAAGAGAAAAGTTGCCAAACCGACTGCTGCATATTTGTGCCATAAGTGTGTACCATAAATATTTATTGAATTAGTTTCTTTTCTTTTGTTTTGTTCCGTTTATGATTTGATTTCCAGTCCAGTTTGTAAGTAACACCACAGTATTATATTTGCATTGTTTTGTTCGTCTCCCCCTGGTTTTCTTTTAGTCATGTTCACAGTTACCGGGCGGCTGTAGCCCCGTTCCCCCCCCCACCCCCCTTTCCTTGCAGTAGGAGATGGCCAGGCTGTGAAAAAAAAGAAAAGTGGTTTTAACATTCAAAAATTCAAAACAAAGTTCAAAGTGAGGAATAAATGACACACATTCCACCAGTCTGTTACAAACTGAAAATGTTTTTCAATAAAATGTTTTTCCTATGGACACGTTTGTCTGCCTGCGCTGCTTTGTTGCTCTGCTTTCACGCCGCATGAATAAATGATGTCTAGTTTTTATTGTTTCACTCAACTTGACGGTGAAAGAGTTGATATGAGAGTCTCATTTGCTTAGTTTAGATGTTATTTACACCTACCAGGGGCACACAACGTGGTGCGTTCTCCATTTCCTGTAAAGTCTGTGATGGTAAAGACGTAACAATGTCCCAAAAATGTAGGGTTTCATGTTTTAGGTCCATGCAGAGCACCAGTTTCTTTTGTCTCCAAGACAACCCCAATGACATTGTAGTACTCCCCATAATTAGTAAACCTTAAGATTTTTCTGAATTGAAACTAAGGGGCCTTAACTATTAAAACAGCCTCAGACCAAAGGAAGTGGACGTTTTGATCATGTATTGTCCAACACAAGGGATGAATGAAGTCTTACAGCACAGTGAGTATCTGGGACAGTAGTGGTGAAGGTGTGTCTGCTGTGTAGCGTGGCCCACTCTTTGTTGATGTAATATGGAGGCAGAGATTAAGGGATCCTGTTTCCTATCAGTGGGACGATGGTTGCTCTCTGAAACAGAACCAGCACGGGGGCCAACTCGTCACTAAGCCGGTGAGTCAGTCTTGTTGTTGTGTCGGCCAGTATATCCAGGCAACTAGCCTGTATAACCAGCCGCGCTGTCAGTGAGTCAGGAGGAGGACCTGCCAAGAAACATAGCCAGGCACAGCCATAGCGGGCCAGGCGTCCCTTCCACGGGCTAGCCGGTGCCAGCCACCAAAATCAGCTCTCACAGCCCATCAGCTCGCCGCCATAACTCCCTGTTCATCCAGAGAGTCTGAACGCCAGGATATCAAGCAACAGGCAAGATTATAGCCGTGACAGCCAAGCGATCCAGCGTTCTTGGCCAAGTTGAGATTAGGGCGGCCAGAGTCTTGGCTTTACTTTAGCATCAACACTAGGTCACTGGGTCTGTGTTTGCTCTCTGAAATAGACAGAATTGGAGATTAAAACCTTGCAACAAAGTCGGATTTATCAGAGGAGGTATTGTTGGATTTTAACGCCTGAGCCTGTGTATAGCAGCCAGCATGATTCACACAAAGTGCTTTTCCCCCACACCTTCCTGACGTCATCCAAGGTGACAACATTTGCCTGTTTCACACGATATTAACTGGTGTCATTTTTCAGTCTTTCTGCTAAGCTAAGCTAACTGGCTGCTGGCTAAGGTTTTGCATTTAGGGATGTCGGCCTTTTTGTCCAACAGTCAGTGTCGAACTATTGTCTGCAAGCCTGACGTGGTTTACTCAACACCTGCGTTGCACTGGTGGTTAAAACCTGCAGTTAACGAATTCCTAATGGAGCGCAAAAAACCTCCAAGTTGAAAAGCACTCCCCATCCTTTTCCTCCACTTTTTCATCATTATCTAATACGCCGCTTCCATTCCTTGCCACATCCGCGGCGAGTATTAAAGATATTAAAGCCACTGGCTATATATTCATCATTTCTAACCACATTGTCTCCACAGCCCCTCTGTTTATGAGGCTGCAGTTTGAAAATGAAAATGTCTTCATGGCACTGGGGCTCAGCTCTCGACTGTTTATCAGAAAAGAAAAAAAAAAAACTGCCTGAAAAGCCAAGATGAAAAAAAGAAGAAGCAGGAAACAAAAAGGGAAAACAAATTGTGAGTCTCCCATTTGCTCGCTCTCTCGCGGTGGTCCGCCATCTCCTCGCATCTCGCTCGCACACTTTGATGAGGAAGAGAGAGAGAGAGTGGGAGGCAGAGATGGGTGGGGGGGGGGAGAAAACTTTCTGATGTTTTTCCTATTTAACGTTTCCGTTTTATCTCCCTCGCTTTCATGCCTTGGACCGCAGAGTGCTGTTGAGAGGCGACGAGGCGTTGCGGGTATTTAATGGGTTTTTTCGTTTTGAGGAGGCTGAGGAGTTTTATCATCGGGGAGTAGTCGGGTTTTTAGGCCTTTAACCTCTCCCCACATGTCTGTAATTTAACATTGCTCAGCCTGTGTCTTTAAATGCCCAGGAGGCTCCTGTGTCAACGTTGATTATGTGTCCGTGGTGGGGAAGACGACCGCTGGGACTTTGGCTTGAGTTTTTTGAGCAGGTTGAAATCTCTCTGGAGGTGCTTCTTCGAATGCACACCTGAGTGTGTTGGCTGTGCATATCTTGTTTTTGGGGGCTGTGAAAAAAACTAAAAAAGAACACTGCACTCAAAATACTATGTACTCACGTCGACCACAGAAGAAGAAGAAGACGTGCGATCTGAGATAGGCTCCACTGAGTATTACGGATGTGTCATGTGGAGTTCCACCCTAGTTTCTGATATGTGGAGGGAGTAAACAAAGAAGTCCTAAGGGTGCATCGGCATCTGTACGTTAAGATAATCCACACAGAAACTCTGGACTCCTGCTGTGTGACTCATCCGGGAACATGGATTCCACCGGTGGGTGCACTCGCATGGGAAATATTGCTCATGTCAATGAGGATTTTACATGAAGCAGCAGACTGTTGGTGGTCCTCGGGCTGCTCACATGAAGTGTGTTTTTAATGGACAACATTGGAGCTCACAGAGGAATAAGACTTATCAGGCTTTGGATACACAGACGATACTTGTTCATGGGGTCCATTCATGATCTGTCCTCTGGGATTTGTTGACAAAAAGAAAAATATAGTGTGTCACCAGGCTTATTGCTGGTCTTTTATTCTAAAAGACATAATGGTGAGTGAGGACTTTAGCTGGCTTTAGCTCACCATTGCGACAATAAGTACAGTTATTAAGATGTGACAGTACAACTTTTAGTTTGTGTCCTGGCAATGAAACACTATAATTCATACATACCAAACAGAGAGTTTCAGTATAAACAAACCCCACTGTTACTTACTTACCCATGAACCTTTGGGTGGTGACCTTGTTGACATGCCTGCAGAGGTATGTAAACACAGCCAACACCTTCAGCTAATGTACGCTCACTTCTCAGACATGTGTGTCCGCTCCCTGCACCGAGAGCCTCCCCCCACGTCGCTCTGCTCTGGTGTTGTGCAGACAGCAGAGGCTCCACCCCAGGCCTTTGTGTGGATGAATGGAAGGTGTTTGCATCTGTGGCTTACGTGTAGAAAAGAGGAACAAAAGAAGCAGCTCTGAAATGAAAGAATCCCTTCACCGTGCCTCTTCAACTGGCTTCCCAGCCTGTTTTATTTTTTTCCCTTATACCCCCCCCCCCCTACACACACATTTCTGTAATGTTGATCACATGACACACCCCATAATCACCATCCCTCTTTCTTCCATTCACAGACTGAGTCATACAATCGGAATGTCACATGCACCTGACATAGCGAAACTCCATAAGAAGGAGCACTCCCAAGTTTTCCCAAGTGTTTAGATAGTGATGTTCAGTCGCTGTGTGACTCCTAGCTGTGGCTAAATGTGTACTATGTACTAACTCATGTTAGTGCTTCATCTCGTCTCACTCAGGTATCACAACACAATGCTATTCTGCCTTCTGAAGAACCAGCAGTCACAACAGGTCCCGGTCGGGTGAATGTAAACATACTGCAGGTCCTTTCAGGCATTTGGACAGATGGCCGTTGTTGTAGTCAGATCAGCCTCGAGCTGAACTGTTCCTTATGTAGAAAGTTGTTCCGTTTAAAAACAGCGAGGTCTGTGGATCAAGTCGTTGTTTCTACAAATACATGTGATTTTTTTTAAAATGTCACGTTGGACTAAATCTGATCTGGTGGTTCTACCGTCTGAGGGTGGGCTGTTGAAATGAGCTGTACTGTCACCGTCACACGTGACAACAAATCAGGGCCGGGGGGGGGGGCATCGGTGCAGGACTCCCTCCCTCCTGCTGTCCGCGGCGACCCCTGGAGCTGTCACTCATCCTGTTGTCGTGGGACTCTTCGCGCCTTGGAAGTGCTCAGGTACCGCTGTTGCCAGAGTCACAGCAGCATCATTAGAGCCATATCAGTGCCACTGTAATGGAACCCCGAGGAGTCCCTGCACTGTTTGAAGTTCACTGTGCTCTGCTGCTGTCCCAGTGGTGAGACACACAAACGCAGGAGAAACTCACATTGCTGTTGCTGTGTCAGAGATTTTTGTGTTTTTGTGGCAGGGGTGAGATATTCGTTACTACTGAGAAAACTCTTGAACATTCTTTTCAGATTTTGAAACCCTTTTGACTCTCTGTGGATGAGCTAAAAACCAGCAGAAAACTTCCTGGAAAGGTGACCTTTTAGCAATATAAGTATAATTTTGTTCCACCTGACACCAATGACACAAAGGTAGATACCAACACATTTTAAGATTCAAGTTGGCTAATATTTGTTCTGTTCTTTGTTTTTCAATCTAACCATTTGTCTAGTTTTTCAAAGCAGTTCCTTTTTGAAATCCCATGTCAGCTTTATTATTTTCTGAGGAACCCAAAAACCAACCAGCACTCCTACACTGGAATACACCATGTGAGCCCAATATAAACTATTCCAACAAAGGCCCTAAAGGAATAGTTTGGCATTTTTGGATATACGCATGTTTGCTTTCATGCCGAGAGTTAGATGAGAAGATTGATACCGATATGCCGATATCTGTTAAATCTAAGGCTGGAGCCAGGAGACGGCTAACTTAGCTTAGCATAAAGACTGGAAGAAAAGGGGAAACTATTTTCTTGACCGGGCGACTGACTTCCTGGAGTCCCTGCTGGTTGCCTGGCATCGTCATGGTCACAACAAGACTCTGGGAAGTACAGATTTAACAAACACGTTCATCTTTCTTTGGCTTTATGCTAAGCTAAACACAGTGTGTGTGGACATGTCACCCAGTGCAACAGTGTGGCCCATTGATGTGTTTTAATAGTTTTTGGACAACAATGGAGCTCAGGATATATCAGGCTTACACACAATACTTGCCAGTAGGATACATTCATGACATTCAGACATGGTACCAATCATTTCATCTAAATCTTGGCAAGAAAGCAAATGAAAGCATATTTCCCAAAAAAGTCAAACTATTCCTTTAAAACTAGATTTGGCACATGGTCCCTCTTCAAGACCAGGACCACAAGATTAGGTACTGTCGAAGGATCCGTCTTAGTTGATATTGTACTTTAGAGGTGCAAATTCCTAAGCAAATTTGCAATTAACCAAATGACATACAAGCAGTTCATATGGAAGCCGGGGCTTTCGTTTGTACCATCCATGTGACCATTTGATATCTGGGGGAGTGGAGGAGAATGTGAGATGTAATGACAGCGTGTGTGATGGCATTATTTAAAGACTTCCTGTAAGCTGCGGTTTGGGCACCAGTGCTTTTGAAATTGAATGTGACCACCGCATTGCAATTTTGGAGGAGGGGGAAGGGGGATTGGATTGCAGCGTAAAGTGTCTGAAATACCTCCTCACCCCATCACCATTCCAAAACTAATCTCCATCACCTCGGCGAGGATGATCTCACAGCATGGAGAAAGGAGGAATGCTATTCGAGCCGCGGTCCGACTACTTAGCCTTCACTTTGCTGCTTCTCCCGGCCTCCTCTCCCCCTCATTTCCAAAGGTGCATTGATCTTCTTACTCCAGTCAGCACCGTAGAGTCACTCCCCATTCTTTCACCCAAGGCTGAAAACTCATTTCTTCAAAAAGGTACCTCATGCTTCCCCACATATAATCATATCCCTTCACCTGCACCTTCCCCGTCCACTACTTCTAATGCGATCCCGACGAGAGAAAAACCCTCCCACCTCCTCTTTACTTCTTTCCTTCTCACCTCCTTTTTCCAATTCTTTTCTCATCACCTGTCTCCGAAATCATCAGTTGAGGGTGACAGTTTGTTATTACTCTGAAAGCCGTAGTCCTATTGAAACTTACTATGATGTTGTCTTCTCTCAGATAATAATTTTCTTCACTCAGATGTCTAAGAGGTAAAATGGAAGCTAACGTTCCCTGAAATTCAGCCTGTAAAGGGATATCTGGCTTTAGAACAGAACATTTTACAAACAATAAAATGAACACGGGGTCAAAAAATATTCTTGGACAAGGAAGGACATCACTGACATCTCGTGCATTGTGCTGAGCGGCCTGCTTCTGCAACAGGACGTCATTGTCCTTTCCTAGGACATCAGCCATCTTTTTCAGCTTCCATCTTGTCCTTCCCTTTTTTCCTGCTTGTATGAAATGGATATCGATATTATTCATCATTGTCATTTCTTCTAAAAGAAAAGACAGAACTCTTGATAAACCTTGAAATCAAGAAGCTGCCAATTCCTCAAAAGTAGACAAGGGTTCACGTCTTTTATTACAAATTGTTAACATTAAATTAGTGGTTATGAACGTACTATTTGTTGCACTCTCCACAGCCTCCTTGTCTTCACTAGTAACTCCACGAGTAGCAGAGCTGGTAACGTCAGCAGAGCTGTCCAAAATAGTCACTCGGGTCAACACCGAGTATGTTGTCCAGTATAAACTGGGCTGCTGATACGGCCTGCCCAACTTCTGTTATAGCAATCTTTAATTTCCTTGTATTTCATTTTCAGATTTTTTATTTTTGCATGGCAACCACGACCTACAGAACCTCCTTTCTTCGACGCCGCGAGATATCTTTTGATAAATTGTCTTGTTCCGGTAGATTCCTTCCAGCCTTGCCTGTATGGGGACGGCCATGATACAAACAGATGCTCCAAGACTTGAAGTTGCTAGCACAGGTTGGTAAAAGTCCGGTGGTGATTTCTCTGTCCCCGATGCTGAGATCGTGGACCTTTCGTCAGTCTTATCAGCTTATGGTTTTTGTTATTTCCTGACGTTCGGTGGCGTGTGACTACAGCACAAAGGTTCAGATCCACATCTATCTGAGGGTTTTGGGGATACAGAAAAAGAGACAAATTAACAAAGCAACTCAATTTCATTTGCATTGTTTTAATGGCAGAGTGGAAGGGGTTTTGCATACATAAATATAAATGGATGAATTAGCTCTTTTGGCTCAAAGAGCGAAAGCATCAATGACAGGTTTGGTCCATTGTGGTGGAGATAGAAAGAGGAGGAGCGAGTCCAAAAACAATAGCTTGCTTTTCTCTCCTCGCGCCCCAGCCGGATCATCGGCACTGATCCGTATGATTGGCTGATGATGAGGTGACGACGAGCTGGGATGCTGCGCTAATCACAAGCAGGGTGACAGACGCATGGATATTATGGAATAATGAGAGGACTCATGGCGGACAACCAAGATGGGAGATGATGTAGATTTGGAAAAGAAATCAGAGGAGAGATGAGATGGAGGAAGGATATCTTATAATATAAAAAAAAAAGAAAAAAGACAGAATGGCTGGATCAACCTATTAGTCTGCCTGGGGAGAGGATTCTTGTTGGGCTCTGTCCATGCACCTGCCTCCCACCCTCCCCAGTAGGTTCCTGGACGATTACTGTGGGTTGACTCAGGCGATGAGGCGGGAGCTTTCCATGTGTTCATACAAACACAGACTCACTCTGCTATCAGTCAAACTACAGAAGGGGGGTGAATGAGTGTCGCGCTCCCACAAAAGGTACAGACTCACCTTGACCTGCAGTGTGGACAGTGTGGCCAAGTACAGCAGCATGCGACGCCATGCGTTGAAGATGGAGAGAGAAATTCTGATTAATAAGGAAAACAGACACATATAACAAGATAGCCACCCGATATCATGCTGGCACTAGTGAGTCACAATCATGGGCGCAATTGTTCTCCAAGTTAGCTTGTTTGCTAACGGTCAGTAAGCAAGGTTTTGATATGACGACGACATGATACGTTTGATTTGCTATCGCGTCAGTACTAAACGAACTGGGCGGTATGTTTTCTCCTTTTTTCTCTGCACGCTTGTAGTCTGTCAATCAGCGCTACATTGCATGTGTCAGTGCTCTGATTGGTTGTAGGTCTACCCAATTGCGTTCCGAGGCAATTTGGTCTGTGCCCGATAATGATAATAATAATTTAACGCCCCTTGGCTAAATGAACAGAGCTATAATATAATAGTTTCCTCCATTCTGGTCTCTCCAGCTCTTCGTCCCCTCAAATGTCATAACTGTCTAGATGGTTTACTATTGTTGCCTGGGTCCAGACCTTTGAATCCGCCCACTCCACTGAGTTGACTCTGATCTGATCTGGCATCACGACATGACAGCAGGGGTTTCTCGATATGTTGGTCTATAGTGATTGGTTAGGGATCATCAACCCCTCCAAAAGGTCTGCGGATCAAGTCCACCAAAGATTCATAAAGGCTTTCTCCAATTTTCATGTTACAATTTGTTTGTTTTTTCACACAACATCCATGCAGCACACTTTCACTCACCCCCTCTCTGCACCACTGACTTTACAGATTCCTCCCCACCTATTTGTTTTGATTATTTTATCATACATAAATGACTTTGTCACAGCCCGGCACCTAGACTGGGACAAAAAGCGGATATATACGGAATAACAATAAGCACAATATTAACCAGATATTTACACATGGCCTTCTATAAAATAAAGCCTAAGGTAAAAAGGTAATAATGCAGGACACACCTCAATTGATAATTCCCTTTATGGTTCAAATTCCTAAACACGTCTGCAGTTAATCAAATTATGTACAACTGATTTCTACTGGGTAAAGCTGGGGGGCTTTTGTGTGGTTGGTAATCCAGCTTTGACAGACAGAAAGGAAAGAAAGAAATCCAACAAGCGTCACAAACAAAGGCTACAACAAGAGGAATAAAAGATCGCAACGGACAAAGACGGCGAGGGGGAGAATAATGAAGGAGAAGACAGGGGTTCATGTCTTTATCTCATTGCGTGCATTCATTATGTATGAACAACTTTACATGCAGCTCAGTCCCCAGTGCTGCAGGCTGTGTGCATGAAAAGCCATGAAAATATATGGTCATATATGTAGCGCGCTATAAACATCATCCTCAGTGTTGTGTGGCTTATCTTAGTGGATGAAATCCTATAGAATAATATGTCTAATCAGAATCCCAAGGGGCCATGCAACGAGGATCTACCCCCCCACCCCCCTTACTACATTAAAGTAGAAATAATCCAGGCTAAAACTGGGTTCACATACATTACTCTGTGGAGCTCAGCCTGCTTTATTAAGTACATAAACATCCCTCCCTCGCTCAAGCGGGAGTCCACAGGACCCACAGTTCATTTGCGATGTGACCCAGGAGATGAAACATGGAGCTGCTTCACTGAGAATAATTTGGAGGCAGGCTGGCGCGTTTACACCACCGATGGTCGAACTCCAAAGCTCCTCCAAAGAGCCGCACCCTGCAAAAATGTGGGTTTTCAGTCGTCCTCCAGGAAAAACTAACAGAGTTCTGTCCAAGCCAATAAGGGAAAACGACGGCAGACAAATAAGGGCTGATGGGTAAATGGGTAGATGGGAGACAGATGACGGCGGGATGACAGGTCATCAAAACTCTCTCTAATAAACTGTGTGACTCAGAATCTGAACTGAGTTTAATAATAAGCTCCGGCTCTTGCATCAGGGCGCTTTCCCGCTAAGCGCGGAAAGTTGTTTACCTCAAATTAGGTTGCATTTTAATTAAAGATCTAACAGATTCTAGTCATAAAATGTGCCTGGATTAACAATAAAATCTCTGTGGGCAATGCCACGGAAACCACAAAGTCTCCGCGAGCGGAGCAGTTGGAGGATTTAACCTGTGACGGAACCTGCCAGAAACACTTAGAACATGGGTTCACTCCGTGACTTGGGTTCAATCATAACGCTGCACGCACCAAAGTAATTGCTCAGATGTGTGAACGCAGCAAACATCGCCAAAAATAGATCTGATGGGTCGACAAACATTGAGCGGTCGGAGCATCAGTAAACACATTTAAAAGTTAGCCATCAGCTGTCATCTCATTTACGGGGGGGGGGGGGATAAAACTGAAAGTGACGCTCCTGACATGTTGCTGACAATCCGTCTTCGCACAACTACGACGTGTGTGGTAAATGATCGCTGCGTTCTGAGATCTCAGCAGTTACTTTGACGAGTGCAGCGTTATAAGTGACTGAAACAATGACCAGAGGTACCGAAATACAAGACAAGCCGCTGGATTAAAGCAGCAATACTTTATCTTTATAATCCAACGTCCCGAAGGTATCTCACGAATTCGCCGAATGTATCCGACGCATGTTTTATCGTTTTCTTTCTTCAGTGTGACTCAGTAGAAGCAGTGATAAACGTACCTCCCTGGGTGGATACTGTGGGCAGATATGCATAAAAATTGGATTATACAACATCCACTCTATGCGGACATGAAATGATGAGTATTTAGCCCCTCAGACTGTGGTTCTGCCACCTGAGGCACTGGTGTAAACTGTGCATCTGCTCCTTTTTTCTGTTGTGAGGCAAAAGCACATCTTGCTGTAATCTCTTTCTTACAGCAGCGCAGTGTCAATTTGAGTTTAGCCTAGTTTTCAGTTTATTTGCACAGTGGAAGAAAAAAAATAAATAAAAGGATTGTTGGTGAAATGACAACAAAATCAGGATAAAAATACACCACACAGACCGAAGGGAAGAAAAAAAATAACAAATTGGCTCAGGTGAGATTAAAATACCCCTACGGGATAATGAAGACAAACAAACTGCACAACAAAACAAGAGCAAACATTAAAATTAAGATGACAAATGTAGACACAAGACGAACCCCATCTTTAAAAACAGAGTGTTTCTTATGTCAGGCAGAACTCACAAGTTCTCAAGTTAAAGCAACATTTTGGTCATGGTGGGTTCTGAGGAAGGCTGCGAACCTGCAAACGGTTACAACGAAACCGTGTGTGTGTGTGTAGTGGAACCTTGCCCACCTGCTGATACACCAGTCTATCCGTCAAGCGTCGGAGAGGTCGGTGTCTGACAGCGAGCGGCCATGGCTGACTGAGCTCCACCATTGATCCTCTCTCCACTCCTGACCCGCCCTGGCACATTCTAATCTGCGCTAGACACTCACACACTTTCCAACGGAGACCGCGCGCTGGGATGGACACGTAATTGATGTGTGCAAGTGTATTTTCTGTGTGTGTGTGTGTGTGTGAGACCCGGCGAGCTGTCTGGGCTCACAGACAGCCCGGCGTGATTACAGGACCTCTTCACCTCTAATGACTTGACGTTGACTTTCCTCCCGCGGAATTGGATCAGACACATCCGGATCCTTCTGCGGGAGTGAAAGCCCACCACCCCCCCCCCCCCCTCGCTCCGAGTCTTAAGGTACGGTCACATCGCACTTCATTCCCTCCCATCAGTTGAAGCCTGCACCAGTTCGGAATACTGAAGAATGTGTTTCCTGGTCAACTCGAATTTGAAGGTTAAGTTCACCCTTGATGCACCATTTCTTGTACAATATGACACACAATATGGCCGCTCTCCTCGCTCTTATTACCCACACTGGAACCCTGACATCACATCCTATTGGTGTGGGACACTTTCCTTGGGTGACCATACCTTGATGCCCCTTTTCGACCAGTAACTATAGAGCCTCAGGAACTAAACTCAGGAAACGTTGTCATCTTCTTCCTGTTTGTCTACTGCGCCTACTTCACAGGAAGAAGAAGGCCAAATGAGTCCGATAGCAGATAGATTCTCACTCGTGACGAAACAACAAAACACAGTGACCGTGTTGTTCCTGAATGGATGCAAAGGATACATTCATAGGTGTAAAGGAAAAAGTGTTTACGGTCTATTTCTGATTGCATTGAAAGGATTAGCAGAAGAACTGCGCCCTTACAGTACTCCCCCCAGAGCAGGGACTTTGTTGAGGTGGTTCGGGCATCTGATCAGGATGCCTCCTAGGTGTCATCCTTGATTTAAAGGTTTTCCGGGCACGTCCAACTGGTAGGAGACCCGAGATCGACCCAGAACATGCCGGAGAGATGACACCTCTCATCTGGTTCGGGGACGCCTCAGAGTCCTCTGGGAGGAGCTGGAAAACTCCTTAGTCTGCTGCCAGAAAATTAAGAAAAGAAGAAGATGAATGCATGGGTGGATGAAGTAGGGGGTGCTTTGAGATAAATTCAGTCCTCTGGTCTAAACGCAGGTAGACATCCTGAGCTCCTGAAAGTATTTCTGGGTTCCTGGAGAAGTTCCTGTTGTGGAAAAGGGCAATTTACTGTGAAAATAGTTACCGCATACTTTTGGTTTTGGATCAGTTCCTTTTTATTAAGGGTTGGACTTGAATATGACGTCGATATGAGCTGACAGTGATGTTGAAAAGATGTGTCTCTGGTACTCCGGTGTCTCGATTGAATTGAGGTGTCTCATTGTCCTCTTCATTGTCCATATTGTACCAATATCCAAATGTTGTGCTGTTGCGGATGTGCGGGCCGCATTAACATCTTTAATGCTGCAAACATACTGCAGCACATGTCCGGCATGCAGACGGTGCCTTGCTCAAGAGTGTATCCTTTCACAGGAAATACCAGACAAGAATTAAAACCAGAGCTATAGAATAAACAAATCAAGCACATGGAATGAGACTAAATCAGGTTAAACAGTTCATTTCATTAGAGTGTGTCAGTAAAAGTGTGCTTTAGGAAGTGGTTTAAAATATTACAGCGATATCTATTGCTGATCTTGGCACTGAAGACTCCGATTTCTTTTAATTCCCATTCAGATCTTGTTCCAGTTGAGAGGATATCGATCATTCCATGAGCTGTAATGCGGTCCAGCATTAACATCTGCATTATGTTAATGCTTGCAAGTAGAATGAGAACATTCCTGGACTCATTTCGATATATATACACAATCTGGGCGAAAAATAGAGACGTGCAAATCCCAGAACAAAGTGTTCCTGTTTTTTTCTTTTCTTTTAATAGACGCATGTGAGGTCTAATAGGTAAGATCATTTCTCATGGTGACAGTTTTCACAGACATTAGCCCAGTATAACCCAGTTTATGTATGAATTTGAGCAGGCTCTCTGGGAGGTACAGCGTGACCCGGTTGTGTACACTCATACATACAGATAATATGCATCAAAGAGGAGGCGGCAGAGAGAGACACTGAGATAGAGGGAGAGAGGGAGGGATCTTAACGTTACAAGGCTCATAACTCAAATTACAGCAGCTACTTACCGGCCAAACCTTCCCGTCTGACGGTAAGCGGGCTGTGAGAGGAGGAGGCCAATTTTACATGTCAAAGTCGGTTTGCCCGTCGTGAGGGGCGCTACTGCTAGATGCTAGCATGCGGCTCTAGAGGAGGAATAACGCTGATGATGTCACAGTGATGTCGTCAGGGTTATCTCAGCTTTGACTTTGTGGGCAACAATTTTTATGACCGAAAGCCTGCGTTACAATCTGGGTGGCATGCAGTCTGAACGATCAAGGCGTTACCGGGGAGGGTCTAAACAAGCGCTATTGGTTGCATTGTGGGAAATTTAGGATCCACTGTTTTTGGATATGTAGACTGTGGTCAGTCTTACAACTTTATTAAAAGTGCAGTATTATATTTCTGGTCAAACTACAGGCAGTTTCACTGACTGTGGAGGCGCTCATGCCCTACTATGAATGAAGGTAGTCAATGTTCAAAACACTGGTCTGAAACGAATGAAATCAGCTTTGGGAGAAAAAGTAATAACATGAACTATTTTTGACAGCCCAGCACAGGATGGAAATATCTTTCAATATCTATCTATATTTTTCTGACTGCAAACAAATCTCATGAAATCTCATGATATGTCTTCTTCCTCTGTGTCATAGAGCTCCATTGTTGTCTAAAAACACCTCAATGGGCCACACTGTTGCAGTGGGTGACATGTTCCCTCATTATAATGAACACACACACTGCAGTTTATATCCTGCCGCTGTAAATACTCACTAGGGCGCCAAATGTGTATTAATCCGCTGCTGAAAATAGTCCCCAACGAATGCACTATTTCCTCCTGTTCCAGTTACGTTTGCCAAAACATACAGTGGCCAGCTGTTTTAGGAAATTACTGAGCCGTTTATTAAGAATGAAACTATATATTCGTGAGTTGTTTTTTAAAAATGTACACCTTCAGCAGGAAGCAGTGGAGCTGGGGCTGAGTGCCACACACTGGGTGGGAAATACTGAAACACAGACTATAACATAGTGCCAACCTTATCCTTTAATCATCCTGGGAAGTTTGAGCATGAGGTTTTAATTGAGTGAAAACGCACCCACGATGATGATGAATCCCTTGAAGAAGTAGAATGACCTCATGGCGCAGGGGCCTTACGTCTGCGGCGTCATTTTGGTGGTTTTGGTGAGAGGTGCGGGTTAAAGGATGTCTCCACGCTTTACACTGTAAACTCAGTTTGAAAGTGAAACCTTTGACATACACCGTAGCGTCTTTGAGCGGGTTTGTCGTCTAGCATCTCTCTGTATCTTTATCTTTCTCTACCCACTGAGACAAAATCATCCCGAGATACTGCCGCTGGTTCTTTTCATGTGTCCCGTTTAATCTCCCATTGCTCTGCGCCAAAGTTATTTCTTTTTCCAAACACTTGTGTGCAACAGCAGCCATGTTTCGGGGCAGTTTACTTGAGTGTTTGTGCTTTCAGTGCAGCTCGTTTTGGCCCGTGCAGACAATGACATTTGAATCTTGAGTGGCTGTAAAATAACTGAAAAGGTCTCCTGCGAGGAGGACGTGGTTTGTTGGAGGTGACAGGAAGTAAATCGAGGGCAAGAGTTCATGTGAGGCTTCCCACTGTGGCTCTTTCATTGACTTCTCCACAACTTTCCATAACTAACTACAAGTTCTTAGAAGGTGAGGTAAGCATGCATTATGCTCTACTCTTTCAAAATAAAAAAAAGAGAGCTCTTTGTAAATGTCCTTTATACCCCCCCCCCCTCAGACTTCCCCTGAGAATTTGTGAGAACAGCTGATTTTCTCTTCTCTGTCTTGATTTACACCTCTCATTATTCCATGTTTCATAAATCCCATGGGCAATGGGAAACCTGGCGAGCGAGCGCAGAGGAGAGAGGAGGAGGAGGAGGAGGAGGAGGAGGAGGAAAACAAAGCCGGGCCTGTGCAGCTAGCAGTGATAGCATCACCGCCCAAGTCAAAGACCCGGTCTGTCTCCCTCGACTCTCAGAAGGCCAGCCAGCGAGAGAGAGAGGGAGAGAGAGATGGACGAAACAAAACACAGAGCACAAAGAGATGAGACAGAGTGAGTCCAGATTCTGTGCACTCTGACACGGGGGGGTGATGACATGTAGACCTCATTAATCGTGATTTTATTTGAATGCGATCCCAGCTGTGCGGCGGAGAACTCACGAGCTAAAGTTAGCTCACACCTCCGTTCGAGAAACTGGTTTTCTCCAGCACACCCAAAAACATCACAGCCAGCCTGGACCCCCACCAAAGTTTTACGTTCGGAGCCAGCGGATCCGCAGAGGATGTCATCTCCTGTCTTCTCCACACCTTTAAAACAACAGCACCCACACCTGAATGCTGTTTGTTGATTTTCGGCTCAACATTCAGCACAGTCACCGAAACTGATGGGTGTTAACCACAGACCTCATTTCAGGCATCTAACCAAAAACCCATTGACTTCGAGTCCAATGAACAGGAAGTGTAAACATGCGAACTCATTTCTGGTTTTAGGACTCAGTCCTGCAGCAGCGTTCATTTAAACCTGCATTCATTGACTTTTTGTGGCCTCTTGGAGGGAAAGCAGCACGGGCGTATCATATCTTCTAAAGTTGATATGGCTAACATGGCTAACATGTTGGCTAACATGGCGTATTTACACACCCAGCACTCACAGAGCATTAGAAGTGAATGTAAATCCAGCATAAAATTACACACAGAACGTTTTTGATATGTTGAGCTCCCTTTCTGGCCCGGGTGAACGGCACTCTGTCGGTATTTGTTATTCCCTCTGGTGCTGTGTGGGACATATTCAAAACCCCAAACTTCTGCCTTCTGTAAAACAATGGAGGATCGTGAGGATTTACTGAATTGATTCTGAGCCGGGACAAAATAAAATTGCAATTCGGCGGCGTATTGATCCCTTCGCTTTCTGCCTCACTTCCTCATAGTTTGACGGGATTGTTTCGTCCGACCAAAAAGAAGAAAAATATTTATTAATTTAGTTCGTTTGGTCCTGTTGTTTATTTGTGTGTGTGTGTGTGTTATGGATTTGTATGTAGCCTGTAGATGTGTAAATTAAGAAATCTGTTTAGATAACCCCCCCCCCCCCCCCCCCCACAACTTTTTCTTGGTTAAGGATGCACGGGGAAAGCGTGGGGCTGCATCTCCTCGCAGACAAACCCGTCCCTTCTTTAAAGCAGGAAGTAGCCACCGGTATCTTAATTGTTTTGCCTCCGCGTTGAGTCACTGCGCCGCCGAACAAATGGAGCTCCATCCGACTGTCTCCGCTCTGTCATCTTTGACGTCGGCAGACAAAGAAATCTGTTTATCCCAGTCAGAATGTGTGCTCTCCGCGAAACCAATTAAATGCCCATTTACTCGATTGCTCCCGACAATGTACACCCACACATACAGCGCACACACACACACACACACGCGCTGGATAATATGCTTAAATGCTCCATAGTAGATGATGGCCATTTCCTGTCTACAGTCACGTTGAGGAAGCATTTAATGATTTCTGCTTACAGGGGGAATCCTACACTATACCATACCATCTGCTGACATCCTCCCTCAAGGGCCTGGCTTCACATATCCGCTGCCAATCAACCAGACTTGGTAGGAATTTAAGGGATATTCATATTTAGGCTCACACACAGAACACAAGAAAATATTTTACCAATCAATGTGGTAAAACAGGATATCATTTGCGTATTCGGCTCTCAAATGTCCCTCAAATTCCTGCAGCCGGGCCTTGAAAACCCTGTTTTTGTATGCGTGGAATCCACCTGACAGTTATTGGCACATTTTTTTTCCTTCCAACAGACACCGCCTGATCCCTTTTGGCCACAGTGTTAGTGCTGATATACCGTCTGTAGTCTCACCTGGCTCCACGGGGCTCCGAGGGACAATAAGGAGAAGAATAATCCTGGTAATTAACTTTAAGCTGAGAGGAACTCCAGCGAAGAGGTCGGCATGTCTCCGCACTCTGTCATTCCATCAAACGCCGTCTGGCACAGTTTCGTGAGGCGTGGTCAGAGTCTCACGCACGTGTGCACACATATATGGAGGTTTTACTGCAGGCTAATAGAAACCCCATCCTGACGTGTGTGTGTGTGTGTGTGTGTGTGTGTGTGTGTGTGTGTGTGCGGACACATAGTTCCTGTAGGTGTGGATCTCTCTGTCTTTTCAGCCATGGTGAGTATTGGTGCTCATGCCAACAAGCCAGCTCTTCTTCTATATTTTTTTTAACCCTTCCTTAAACAGATTTTCACTCATTTTATATTTTTAAGACTTTATTAATCGATTTTCACTGATTTAAAAAAGAGAGAGACTTACAAAGTGTCCAAAAAGACTAAGAAATAAAATTGCACTGTGTCACTTGGTTAAGTTTACGTAATGATTGTGGTCGCAGCACCAAAAGAAAACAACACATTACTCCCCACATTTGGTGATGAAAGTTGTCTATCTAATATGGAAGTAATTGCTTGGATATTTGGCTGCAGAGTTCCTGTAGGTGTCGCTGTTTTGTGGCCGCTCTGTGTCAGTGCCAACTAGCTAGTTCTACTGCCACGACTATTAAGGGTTGATAGATTTACTGATTTTATTTAAGTTTTTCTCAACAGAAGCCCATCGTTTACACTGATTTCCACTCATCTTTTCTGTTCCTTATGCACTCAAAAGGGCAGTTTATGGTAAATCACACCTGCGACACTCGTGACTGACTGTAACGGGGAAATGCTGCTTTCACATGGACTCTGACGGTAGACGGTATACCAGATATCAATTTAGTGGGCGGTGAGGAATTTACAACTGGATGTTACTGGAAGTTACGTAGCTCCCTCGCACAAGGAGGAAGAACATGGGCGATCCGGACAACGAGAAGCTAGAAACGTCTCTTTTTCAGACAAACACAAATAAGGGATACACCAACGGCAGCTCTCCTTTCACTGCCCTGTTGGAAACGAGTGAACGACCTCACGTCACCATATCGCCACGCTGCCGTTCCGTCGGACTGTTTGTTCCGGTGCCGTCCAGAAGGTGTCGCCCGAATCCGTGAGAATGCGACGCAGCAGTCATATTCCTCCCGTGGTCTGTCGGTTTCGTAGTCACGGGAGGGATTGACCTGATTTCTCTTGGAGGAAGATGATTCCTTGGACATGTATGCGAGTAGTGGGCTTTCTACAAGACTCCAGGCGGGGAAAAGATCTCCGGGACAGCAGGGCGGAGTCATGAAACATAGCAAGCATGTAGCGACAGAATAAAATAACCAGGAAGCAGCATCCTGTACCACTAATAAAGTTCAAATAATGAAGCCGTGGTTCCAAAATAAGGTCAAGTGTAGGGAAGGAATCTGATTACTGACTCATGTATAGGATTTCACAGTAACCAGGTTGCTGCAGTGCATGTAAACAGGGTTTTTTTGTTGTTGTTTTTCAACAACTTTCTGCGCAGCCTCGTTTCTCATTAAGCTCTGAAAACGCTTCCTTTAAAAAGAGGGGGAGCGGAGGAAAATGATGGGAAGCACAAATGAGCTGCTGAGTCCCACTAAAAAATTAAACAAAAGCGCTGCAAATGCTATTTTTAAGAATTCTGCCAAAACTCTGCCAAAAAGTCTGCAGCTGCTGCTCTCCGGAACAGAAAGCAGATCGTTTCCAGTGCAAGTGAGGGTTTTAGTTTTCCCCTAGAGTGAGCTACAGCAGACTCTGAATAAACCTTGCCGAGGTAAAAAACAAAAAACAACCCTTATTAATTAACTGGATGGGGGTGGAGTATCTCTTGTGACATATCAATAACCAGTAAAGAGGATCAGAATGGCATTGATTCTCATGGAGACGGCACAAACGCACAGTAAATGAATACACAACTTTCTCCAGGTCCTGATACAAACAAACAAAGCCGAGGAATAACAATAAGGAGGCAAACGATGATGCCCATGCACCGCCGTCAGTATGGCTGGTAATTGCTCGGAGATGATATACATGCATCTGAAGAGGTAAGGGCTGCGTGGGTGTATGTAAATGCGTGCAGGCAGATTTATTGTTTGCACAGTGTGACCATATGCTTTCCCACATTGAATGGGTTTTTCTGTGTAGCTGCAACAGCTTATTATACATCTCCGTTAATAATGTGCACCATATGTGTGCATAGGGAGATATATACGCAATATACACACCTGCAAATAACATACAGGAATTTCTGTGATGCATGTATGTGTGTGTGTGTATGCAAATGTGTGTGTGCGTTGGTGCCTTGGTACCTACTGTGTGAGTATGTGAGCCATCTGTATACATTGCTTATCTGTGTGTGTGTGTGTGTGCGGTTGAAGTGTAAAGTGGGGCTTTATATGGTCGGTCCTGGTCCCACATGGAGTAAGTTGATGCTGGTGGACAGATAAAGGTCTCGTCAGACAAAGGCGCCCTTTGTGAGCCGCGGCCGCTCTCAGCCGCTGCAAGACGATCTGCCGGAGCATGAAAAGCCTGCCGTGTCCCAAACCAAGCGAAACAAAGTGGCTCCAGGACCCGCTAACAAGAGCCAGGGAGCCACTTCCGCACACTGGAGGCCAGGGCTGGCCTGGGAGGAGAGGCCGGGTGGAAGGACTCCGGCTCCAGGGAAAAGGACACAGAGAGGTTGGTGCTTTTTAGCCTTGGTGGCGGTGTGTCTGATGGTCCCAGGGCCCACACTCACCAAGGGGCCCCCCAGGAGCCCATAAGATCACACCCTACTTAGGGGAGAATATCAATCAGTAGACTATGCATCTGCTGTGTCCCTGTACCCCTCTGTTCTGGTGGCACTGTAGTGTTCCTGGTACCCCTTGAAGCCCCCCCCCCCCCCGACCTTTGCTGTTTTACTGGACTTGGTGATTTAGTATTTTAACAGAGTGAAAAGAATTAAAAATGAATTCAGTCAGTTGATGTAGAACTGCATCGATGAGGTGAGGTGTCTGCACAGAGCCCAAAGGATACTAAAAGACAATACCCCCCCACCCCCACCCCCCCACCAGCCCCCAGCCACAGCCTGTTTGCCCTGCTGCCGTCTGGCAAGAGATACAGAAGGATCCGCTGCTGTAACCACCAGACTACAGAGCAGCCTCTTTCCTCAGGCGGAGAGACCCCTCGACTCCACCTCGTCCTCCGCACTCGCACCATCAATAAATGACATGGAACTTATGGTGGTTATGGTGGTATATATTGGTTTTATTCTGTTCGAAGTTTAAATATATGTATATTCTGTGTGTGTTGCGTGAAGAGGGCTGCACCTTTCGTTTCACTGTGCAGCCCTAGAACGGCAAATAAATGTACCTCGAACCTTAAAACCGGCCATTAAGTTGGATTGAGTTGGTCTGGAGTGAACTGAATAATTCACTGTCTTGGAGTTGGACCAGGCGTCACTGAGAGACACAAAGCCGGGAAAGTGTGTGGAGCGTGACAGTAACAGACAAACAGAGAGAAGAAAGTTTAGTGTCGGTGAAGCAGCAGTAAAAGGCCGGTAACGCCGGGCTGGGTGTGGTGATCGTGATGTGGGGGCTCTGCTCTCCTGCAGCTCCTGTGACTGGCAGCCAGATCTCTCCCCTGTTATCTGATGGGACTCTGGTCGACACTCACTATCAGATATATATATACACTGATATATAATATGAGAGAAATATGCCTGAAAAAATGTATGTACGTTATTATATGACAGGATAAATCAGTACGCCACAAGGTGCTATTATAAGTTGCTATATGAGTATATATGTTTTAAAAGCCATTTATTAAATGTGCATGTGCTTATGAATGCTGGTGTTACCGGTTTCTGGTATTCTTAAAGCTGCACTAGGTAATATTACTGAATTAGAATTTCAGTTGAACTCATTTTGACCATTTCATGTCACAAACAATATCCTTCTGTAGACGCCCTTGTTTGTGCACAGTCGATGTGATTGGCCAGTTACGTGTTAACTAACCCCTGATTGGTTGTTCGATTCAGGCCTGGTCCAGTGTTTTTAAAACAGACACACTTTCTTTAAAGGAGCCCTTCAATTAAATATTGTGAGACATGCAATGGTCAAAATGAGTAATTTCACCCAAAATTATAATTCAATAATATTGAACTTTATGTCCACTCAAGTACTGTATCGTTTACTATTATTACTAGACTTCCTACTAACCAGCAAGTTGTTATTCAACATCTGGTAACTGATTCCGTGAACCCCTGAGCGAAATATCTGGGGTTTTGTGAGATGTCCATCCAGGTCTGTGATACCCATATGACCACCCAGCATCAGGGCTATTGTGCCCCCCCCCCTTCCTCCTCATTCACACATGACCCTTTAGTAGCTGTCAAATGAAATGGTAAAGGCTGCCCGTGTGACGCCACCTAATGAGACACTGGGCCATGCTGTGTGCACTGGAACAGCTGGTGTAGCGGAGCGGACATGGAATATAGATTGGGGTGATGCGACTACACACACACACACACACACACACACACACACACACACACACACTCAAGAACGCCATGCACTGTCCATTTGATGCTGCATGCCGTGTTTCACGCCGGACTGTCTGTCAAGCAGGAGCCTAAATGGACGACAAATTGGAACACGACAAACGTGATCTGTTGGTTCTCCTGTTGGCTGGTGGAGCAAACCCACACAACACTGCGCACAATTTAACGTCTAATGTTTACTCGTACGTGGCCGGCTTGAGTCTAAATTTCACATTTTTTGGAAGTCTCGAGTAGAATACCATCACAGCTGGAGGGCCCAAGAATAATCCTTTGAGACGTTATACTCTCTGAGCCTCGGGCATGTTTTATTTTTATCTGACTTTCTTGAAAGGATTCTGGACTTTGGGGTCTTTGCTTCTTTTTTTTTGTACAAGATTTTTGTCACAAAGCCTGGAAATACATTACAGCAAGTTAAGTGTACTGGCTTAAAGCACAGCCACCTGTTTTCAATGGAATTGTCATCAGGCTCATACAGTAAAAGCCCTTATTTAAGCCCGCAAATGCGGCGATGCATTAAGTCTCGCATAAACACTCTCACGCGCACACAAAAGGACTCACACACACACACACACACACACACACCCACTCAGATATATGGCGATACACTTGAATGAAAGCATACACATGGAATAAGACGCACATGTGCGTTGTAAACCGCACATGTGGTGATGCATTCAAATCCACAGAAACACACACACACACACACACACTCAAGAGAAAAGAAATACACATGTATGAATACACACGCAAGCATTGAGACACTTGCACATACACTCAACAAATAAATGCAATGTCCATGCGATGGGTCAAGTTCAAAGTCTCCAGTGTGTGTGTGTGTGTGTGTGTGTGTGTGTGTGTGTGTGCAGTAAATGGAGCGTGGTGGCTGTGGAGAGCTACAGGGCCTCGGGGTGTTCTGCTACCGCCTACCGCCCTGATCTCTCTTTGAACTTTGCCATCAAGCAGCCTCTCAGCAAAACACAACAGAGTGACTTTGTTGTGCGAGAGAATTGCAGAAAGACAAAGAGAAAGTGAGATAAAGGAAGGAAGAAAAAAGAGAGGAGGGGGAGGAGAGAGGAAGGAAGGAAATTATCTTGCAAGTTTTCAAAGACGCCGACTTATGTTGGCATTCCTGTGTATGTGTTTTATTGCTTTCTGGCATTATGTGTGCGTGTGTGGCTGCGTGGGAATGTGTTTGCTGTCCACCAGTACAAGTTATTAACAATGAACGCATATATACATATATATACATATATATATATATACATTTAAAGACGAGATGAGATGATGTCAGTAAAAGCAGCCCTTATGTCATTGGCTATGTTTAACCCCTCACATTTTTTCCATAATCGATATATTTTATATCAGCTAAAGAGACATGTGTTCACCTCAAGAAAAACAACTAAAAGAGAGTGAATAATGGACTTATATTCATCAGGTGGTCAGAAACACGACTCCACGTGGACGTGTAGATATCAGTGATGACGCATCAGTGTCAGGGAGCGTCGCCTCCTGTCCTGAAGCTTTCCTCCTGCCGGCTGTTAAAGTGACTGAATATCACGCAGTGTAACAGTATCCATGGCTAGATTCAACAAAGATTTGTCCACTTTAACCCCAAAACAAAGAGAGGTGGGTCTCTTAACAGTTGCTGCTGAAATGCTAACCATCCCCTGTTCATTGCTAACTATTTCACAAAATATGTGTCAGTATTGTTGCCTGTTTGTCCCCTTGTTTCTATCGTCTTTGGTTTTCGATTTGTCTTGTCTGATCTTTCGAGCCACAAATGCTAGAAAAGTTCACGATGTTCCGTATTTCTAAATTCCTGAAAGCGCTCTCTGGCGAGCTACGTAGGGACCCTCGAAGACAAACTGTAACTAGCCTCGAAGAAGTGCACAGGCATGGGGAGAGGGGCAGGTGGGTGGGTATCAGGGTGGTGGTCAAAGAGAAGAGAACAGTGGGCGAGGAGGAGAAGAAAGGAGGAGGGGGAGAGGGCCGACGTCTTGTGGGGAACTAAATGACAGACCCTCAAGATGAAAGACTGGCAGAGACTCTGTCGGCAGGGAAGATAACCAAAGGCGCTGGATTGGAACCAGTGTGGGATATCATTGAGAGGCAGCCCTTCCACCCCTTTTACCCTCCCCACTCTAAAGAAACACTTCCTGGCTTTTTGTGTGGAAACAGAAAGAAGAAGCACCTCAGAGTTTAGAGTATTATTCACTGAGACAATGACCCTCGGAGGGAAAGGGAAGCTTACATCTTGGGGAAGTTGGATTATTCACTTTCTCGCTGAGAACGAAGTGAGACGGTTGATGCAAGTCTTACATCGGCACATTAAGCTTGAGTCCAGATGTGGTTAGCCTAGCTTAGCATAAAGGCCGGTAGCAGCGGGGAACAGCTTGTCTGGCTCTGTAAAACGTGAAGAAAATGCACCTATAAACACCTCTCACCTGCTGGTAACGTTGCCCGGGCCACGAAAAAGAAGAGAACCGAGGTAACCCTGGGTGCACCCAGGCTGCGGGTGTGCTAACCTAGTTTGTTTAACTGTCATTGGAAAATTACGATATTCATTCATGTAATTATTAAGTATTTGTTTGGATCGAACTTAAGGATGGAAGAAGAGGTCTAGCACAGATATCAGCATATATCGTATTAGGATTAAGAATCACTGGTATCGTGATATCATCGCGATCGTGGGCAAAATATCACGATTTCTTGACAAACAACAGCGTATCCATCCGCCCGGTGTTTCAGCAAGAGTCTCTAGGCATAGGTAGAGTAGCCAGATATGGTCCGGTGAGCTCCAGGTTTTGGTTTTGGTCTGTGTACGGGCACAACGGTAGCAAACCTGGCAACCTCGCTGTGACAGCAAGACTGCGAATGATGTGGAAAAAGTAATTGCACCCGGCTGTTGTTCGCCAAGAAATAGATCCAGCACATAACTCCCCCACTAAAACCACAAATTGTTGTTTCTGCAGTTCTGTTTGCGTAACGTGTTAATGTGCTATGAGCTTTAGAGGTGTTGGTAGGACTATTTTCTCTGAGATTTTGGACAGGGCCCCGCTTCCAGTATTCCAGTATGATCACAAAGACATGAGATCTCAATCTCAAGTCTTTGAAGCAAGTAGATAAAGTAGATAAAAGTGCCTCTTGTTGTATCTTTTAGCTGTAGAATTTAGTAGAATTGTGAGTTTTTCTTGTGTTTAAGACGCTGACGAGAGTGCAAAGCACAACTACTCAGGCAGCCACAAGGACATCAGGGCGTCTGTGCCGTCAGCAGTTTGTGGGTGTAAGAGACAGAATATGAATATGAGTAGTGTGTGTGTGTGTGTGTGGTTGTCCTAACAGAAACATCTCTTTCCTGTCATCCTGGTGATGTACGGAGAGAAAAACAGGCATAACAGTCTGTTTTTGTTTTTTGTTTTTTCAAACTTCCTTCCCGTGGAGAAGTACCACGGTAGAAATAGGTTTTTTTTGTCCTTGAAGGGTGCGTACTGTATCTGGGGTTTCAACCTGCGCACCCGCTGCTAGCAACTTTAACTTTCAGATCAATCGGATTTAATCGAATTGAATCTAATCTAACCTAATTTACATGGCCACTATCTCGGCTCTGTGTTTGTCTCTCATCGTGCAAGGTTGCCCCGTCCCTGAGCTCTCTATCGGCCTCCGTCACTTTCCTTTCTTTCCCTCTTTCTTCTGCGAGAGTGGAGCAAAATTTCTCTTCTTTATCGTTTTTGAACTTTTTGCTCTATTGCTGTGTACTATATTATACTAATACTATAATATTCTGTATCTAACTACAGTAACCCAAACAAACTCCAAGGTTTGTGGAAATAAGACAAATCATATTAAAGTAATGGTGTGGATCAGAGAGCAGTCTTCTTCATGCGTCTTTAAAAGGCTCCTTGTGGGACCATAAAGAGCTCCGCCTTAAAGAGAACCACCATCTTATATTCTACACCAGAGTGCACGCACCAACATGCGCTAACATTTTACTATACTTTCAAGGACCTGCGCTGCATTTACCTTTAAACTAGCCAGCAAGTGATGCCGTAATCCTTTCAGGATGATGATATTCCAACTTTGTCTTCCTCAACGAATCCAGACACACTGTTGCACTGGGTGACATGTTCAGCCATTACCATGAACACACACACACACTGTAGTTTAATATGTTCATTAATCCACTGCTAAAAAAAGGGTAAAGACATGGGAAAGTATTGAGAAACAGACTAACTCATTGTAGGTTTTGGTCTTTTAATTTGTTGACAATAAGAAAAAATACAGTAAGAGAAGACGATTATCCTTGAACCTTACAAGTAAAATGGTATAACTTTTGCTGAACAGCAGCCGCTGTGGCTTCTCAATGTATTACTATTAATAACATATTCTGAAAGGTTTAGAAGCAATGCGATTTTAGCTTAATCTGCATTATAAAAGCGCTGTGACGCTAAAGACCGGAGGTTGGATTTATCCCGACAGCCTACAGACTAGATGGGATGAAACCACATCCGCACAGCTGTGATAAAGAAAATTAGCTTTTAGCGTGTTTTCAGTGTTTGTTTTAACTTTCATTGTTGTTCATGAATATAATGTTAGAGAGAAATACTTTTACTAACCCTTGGATTTTTAAACCAAGTTGTTTCAGGGGCTTTAAAGAACACAACACACCTCCGGTGTGGGCTTGCTACTTCTTGGCTCACTTTTAGGATAAAACTCATAAAAATGTTTACATGTGGCCCCCCTCCAAAACGTAAACTGTAACACGAGTAGAGAAGAGTCATAACGTCGGCACAAACTGCCTCAGTAATGTCTCACGTTAGCCACCATGAGCTAGTGGTCACACCAGACCAGGCGAGGCTGTAGCAGCAAAACCCCCTGAGGGTATTCAGTTGATCAGGGGGGGCGTTTCATTGCTTATGAGTTCAACTTTTTATATCTAAGAGAAAGACGAAGCTATTTCGTCTTTGAAAAGTTGCACAGTCTCGCTTTTAACTCCGAGGACAGACGAAGGAATGTAACACTTGTTAGGACCCTCATTAACATACTGCAGTGCATTCCCTATAGGCCCCTGGACGAAATGTCCTCTCTTCCCACGAATGTCCTCACCGTCTAACATTCAAATGTGTCCTCACAAAGATAGAACTACTAAGAGAGAGGTCTTTCAAGGACGCGAAACAGAGATGATGCGGAGAGAGGACAGACGAGAGAGACAAGAGCAGCAGATGAAGGTAGAGACGGAGTATAATGGCAACTCTGCAGACATGCCCCCCTGCCCGCCCCCCCGCTCCCCCAACCCACGCACACACACACACACTCTGGTTGCCATGGGGACTGGCCACGGCTGCAGATTGCTCCACGGGGGGGCCAGGGGTCCGGCTGAGATCAGAGAGCCGACTGTCGTCATTTAGGATCAATATGCCCCAAACTCTCTCCTCACATGCATATTTTCTTGGTACACACCCAACCTTGAGTTCAACCCCCCCCCCCCTCACCGTCTCAGCCTTCATACCCCCAGTAGACTCTCAACTGCAGAGTCCCACTCATCCATCCATTCATTGGGCACCATCCAAAGGGTGAAGTAGCTGCTCTGCCTTCATTCAGTACATGTTTAGCCCCCCCGATCACTCTCCAGGCAAAGTCTGACTTTGTAAAAAAAAAAAAAAAAGGTGGTGGTGGGGGGGGTTGTGCAACGGAAAAAGCTTGAAAGTCGAAACCCAAAGTGACGGACACCAGCGAGACGCTCCTCCTCAAACCCTTTCAGCAGGCAGAAATAAAAAGAGGGCATCCAGCCATTAAGAGCTGACATAAATCCGCCTTTTAGCCGACATCACGGGGGAAAGTAGCTTCAAAGTGCTGCAGCTCATATGATGCTTTCCTGGGCGTGTCATTGATTTGTGTTTGCATTGGGGCTTGCCTTGGGATCCCTATTCATGACTGCTGGCCGGAGGCTACAGCACAGACGTGTTTATTTACAGTCCGGCTGCATCACAGCATAAAGACAGATGAGTGAAATCTTTTATTCCACACATTTTCTTTCAGCACATAAAATGATAATTATCATTTTTATTAGTTGTATGGACATTTAAATCTTGCATCTCTCTCTGTGTATATATACACGTATATTTTTGTGTCCATTACTCTCTATATTTTCCACTGTTTATGTTTGCGCTGTCCAGTTATCAGCTTGTTAGTCACCTGTTAATCATCTGAATTGCACTAACCTGTATGAGCGCTGCTATACAAATAGCAAGTTAAAGTTAACATTCATGTCCCGTCCTCTTACAGTAAGACGGTGAAACGTCGTGTGTTTACTATAATTTCTCTCTCTCTCTCAGTGTATTTAACATTAAAGGCCCCACATCATGCTCGTTTCAGCTCTATCTTTTTATTCTGGGGCTCCACTAGAGCAGCTTTGCATGATTCACAGTTCATAAGAAGCCGTTATGTATCTTCTCCTGGCCCTTTCTGCAGCCCCTCAGTTCCCCGTCTGACTGAAACAAGCCGTTTGAGACAAACTGAACAACCTCCAAACACCTGAAGAGTCGTCCTGAGCAGAGCGCTCCGATAACTCAGACTGTGACATCACAACCTTACGGAAGTCCTGACGGCTCGTTTAAAGGCCCAGTTTCTGAATTTCTCTGTGGACTGAGTGTTTTGATCCTTTCACAGTATTTATATACAGCACCGAGAGCTGCTGTATAATCAAACAAGACATGGACATCTCACTTTCTTCAATATGGGACCTGTAATGTGACAGCCTTCAATGCAGACTTGTGCTGAGCTGCAAGAGTTACTGAAATGTTCTCATAGTTACAAAATGGTGCAACCTAGTAGAACTGAAACTGTGACTCTGCACTTATTCAAAATTGCTGTGAAGTTTACATAATGAAGTGCATGATTAGATAGATGGATAGACAGATAGACAGATAGATAGATGCCTCCTTCATACCACATGCCGACCTGGTCAATATGCACCCACAGTTTCTGTATAACTTGAAAGCTAAACACAAGAAAAAAATAAATAAAAATACGAGAAGACTGTGAGAAAAAGAGGGCTGTAATTGCAATTCATTTCCAGCCAGGGCCCCTGGGGTACCATGAGTGCGTTTGATCCCAAAGGCGAGCGGGAGTGTGGAAATGGAGAGATGCAGTCATATGTATGCAGCGAGAGAGAGAGAGGGAGAGGGGGGAGAGAGGGGGGAGAGAGAGGGGGGAGCCAGGGAGTTGCAGAGAAGCAGAAAGCCTTTTAATATTCCGGGCCATGGGTTGAGATGAGAGACTGCTCTCATACCTTCAGGTTCATGAGCATAATGAGATTTTTATTTTGCTGAGTGCAGTCTGTGAGCGTCTGTCTGTCTGTCTGTCACGCACAAAACGCTCTCTGATCAGCTGTGTGCTCCCCCTGGGGGGGGGGGGGGCATACACTTACATCTGCATCTGTGAATATGCATTTGTGTGCGTGAGACACGGACACACATGTCAATTAGGGAGTCGGGGTCATTACTTTCCCTCGGCTCAGATGACACTCAAGCTTCACAATACGTACTCATAACATTAGCACGCTTTCCTATTGTCCTTCTCAATGGGTGCTTTCCCCAAAAAACAAACACCATCTCCTACTATTCCCAGAATCCTTAGGGCTGAAAAATGATCAGCCACGCGGCGCATGGGTCGACTCCTGCACGCCCCATCCATGTGTGTGTGTGTGTGATACATCACTAAGACACACACAAAGCAAAACGTCCCCACCCCAGTGTGAGTGTGCTGTAGGTCTGTGCACATAACACTCTTTTGTCCTTTTTTGTTTTGAATCGCCTGCTGAGCTCTTTGTCAAGAGGCATAAAAACCCAAGACAGGAGTCATATTTCTCTGTGTCGAGGTGTGCACTGCACTGCAGTGGTTCTTTTGTTCAGAGTCTGTATAGGTATACATGTATGAGTATGTGTGTTGACAGGCCATTGCTGTACTCGTGTGGGAGAGTACCTCACGAGCAAGACGTGTTGACCTTGACCAAAGCAGGAGAAGTCTATTAAAGGATCGTTCCGCTTTATCACAGTCTTGGTCCGATATATTCATCCTACGCTGGTGGTGTGTCAAGATCTGGGAACACAGTGACATCGCAAACACAAGTGGTCAGACGATTAAACAGGTTGTAAACAAACTTATTTGGAAGAGAAAGGGTGAGGGTGAACATGATCTATGTCCGTTATAGTCCCGTGGAGGTATTAAGAGAGTGGAGGACCATGTTCCGAAATGGGGGCCAATTCGTAAACATGCCAGTTTCACACCAAACGTGCAAAAGTGCATGGTTTGTCCATTGCGTGAGGCGGTGCATGAGGAGCTTCGGGCATCTGATGAGGACGCCTTCTGGGCGCCTCCCTTTGGAGGTTTTCCAGGCCCATCCAACTGGTAGAAGACCCCCAGGGGGTAGACCCAGAACACGCTGAGAGGAATGATATATCTCATCTGGCTTTGGAAGGCCTCAGGATTACCCAGGAGGAGCTGGGAGACGTTGCTGAGGAGAAGGACGGGTGGACGGGTGGACGGATGGGTCTTTCTCCAATATTTTCTGCCGCACTGTGGAGGTCTGCTGACTCAGCAAGCCACATGAATGCCCTGAAAATAACTGAATAATGGGGCTTTTTGAGACTTTAGGATATATATACATATTTTACCTTATTACCTTGTTTTACATCGTGTGTCACATGCAGTTCCAACAGAAGTACCATATCCCAGTGCGGCAACTCTCTGGTTCACCGCTGACCTACAGTACTTTTCTGTAGTCGAGCTAACCGTCGTCCCGTGCGGTGAGGCATCATTAGCAACATTTTCAGCTGTGCTCACTTCCTGTTTCACCTCCTAACAAAGTGGTTTAGAAAATCTGGATAAACTGCTGCTGTTGCGAATCTGTCTGATCTGTCTGACCGCTTGTGGTTCTTGCCCTGTCAGAGTGGAAAAAAAAGGAAGGCCGACAGTGTAATAAACCGGAACTATCCTGTAACTTCCCTTCCCACGGTCTGACGAGTCTGAAACTGAAAGGGAGATCCGTTCCCCAAAAAGCAAAGATAAACAAATGACCAACGAGCTGTGTGGGGTTATTTTTTTACTGACTTACAATTTTCCATCGCCGTGTAATAGACACGTACAGAATTTTTCACAGCTTGCTCATCATCAAGTCAGTATTCTAGTTTACAGTCTGTCAGTTAGTCATCCAACCAGCCATTCATACCACTTAGCAATAGCAGCACACACACACACACACACAAAGCATGCACGCTGGAGTTAGTTTGGCTTCCTCAGAGCTTTTTATCTAACACACACAATACACATTTCTTTGTCTGCCAGACGAAGCCTTAATATAAAGTGTCTCGATGCCTGTGTGTGTGTGTGTGTGTGTGTGTGTGTGTGTGTGTGTGTGAGGGTGACAGCCTCTCAACGCTCTCCACACCTGGCTGCGCTTTACATAATCAAAAGCATCGACTCCGTCTCCCCTTCCGTTTCCTCTCCACAGCTGCAGCTCTCCTCTTCCTCCTCCTCGGGGCGACACTGGTTTTTTTTTTTTCATTTCAACCTCACGTTCTGCGTTTCCACGAAATCCACTTTCAATCTCAATGATTCACCTTCGTTTTCGCCTCTCCGGGCTTCACTCCTGCGCTCCCCTTGTTCTCCAGCTCCAGAGGCGGCAGTGCTGGTGATCCCGGCGTGTCATCAATCCTCTGCAAGACGTTGAATAATTAGACTCCCTGTATGCATTACCCATGCATGCGGGAGCCCCTAATCCCCTGGAATTGTGCAAAAGTAAACCATCACCTCGGCGGCCCCTCGTGACCCCTGTACCTCCCCCCTCAAACCCTGTTTAACCCCTCCATTCAGCCCACGCCCGCACTAAAACCCATATTTCCTCATCACCACCCACCTCCCTTCAACGCGCTCACCGATAGTCCTCTTGGACAGAACCAATGTCTTCCTCGCCAAGAGTGCAACGTACATTTGAAATTCACGTTGTGTGTGTGTGTGTTTGTGTGTGTGGGGGGGGGGGGGGGGGGGGGGGGGCTGAAGCTCCGAAATCTTGGCCAGAAAGTCTGCTGTGATGCGAGAGCTGTAAACCCAAACAAGAAGAGAGTTGTATTAGTTTAAACCGGTTTTGAAAGATTCTGGTTGGTGGAAGTTTTGGAAAAGAATCACATTTGTGCCTCCGCTGGTCTGAGATCAAATCTCTCCGACGTCTCGCACGCTCTGCCCCCCCCCCCCCCCCCCCCGCTCTCCTCCGTATGGAAACTTGTGTTTATTACTTTACTTTATCCCTCCTTTTATCTTCAAAAATCCATTTCACCCTCCTCGTCTGTCCACACTCTCGCCCTCACTCCATTTCTCGGTCCCTCCCCGCCGTCACATTTGTCTTCCCCCACGTCTCACCCCCCTTCTTATCTTCGGTTTATTTTCACTCCCCCACTCTCCCCTCTTCCGTCTCTCCTTCCCACGGCGACACAAATGGACAGGAAGGGAGTGGGACCCAGCGTGCCAGCCAATCAGAGTGACCCTCCCCCAGGCCGCCGCATCATTGCATTATGGGTACATAATGGATGAATGTCCGCTGTTGAGCGAACAGTGCGATTACAGCAGTGCTGTGCAGAGGGTGATATTAACGGGGGTCAGAGTGGCTGCCTCTGCACTGCTTGCTCAATCGATGGGTTGCTCGCCGACTGTTAATCCAATCAATGGCGACAGTGAGGAGAGATTCCGTTGTTTTCCACTCCGCTGAGCTCCCGACGCCTCGGCCTTCTCACTAGCAGCCTGCCGTGGTTAAACCGCGGCTTCTGCATGTGCAGACCCCCCCCCCTCCCAGACAAAACAGAGAGCTGCCTCCAGACGAAGACTTCTGCTGCAATGTGTTTACCCCCAAATTAGCGTAAACACGACTCTGTGAAGTCTCAGCCTACAGCGCGGCTGAGTCACTGCGAGCAGACGCTCAGCACCTGTTTGTGTTTACCCACAGCTCAAAGATATATGCATAAGATCATCTGAGCAAACGGGGGGGGGGCTGCACCCTGTTGCCCTCACATGATTTCTCTTTAGGCATGTGTCTGCAAAGGTCGGACTGCAGCAGAAAAATAAGTGATCAGCATTCATGATGATTTTGCACCGGAGCTATTTGTATGTAGACTCGGCTCCTCGGAATAATCGGCCCGCGGAAAACACAAATTGAATTTAGATTACTTGCTTCCTCTGATATTCTTTTGCACAAGTGGAAGAAATGTGTAATTTGTTTGTTCTGATTGCTGCGTTCCGTCTGAGTCCCGCTACAATGCAAATGTTGCAATCACACAAGTCCTCCTCAGAAGACATTACACAGCTGGTTTTACAGGCTGCCTCACCGGATGTAGGCTGTGGGGGTGAGTCTTCCTCTGTCTGCGTGTTACCGCTTTGCACCGTCGCTGCACCCTGGGTTTAGCGGCGCTCCCAAGATGCTAATTTAGATTTTTTTTCCTAACCGATAGCCGACCCTTGCTAACCGATCATCAACCGACGAGATTAAGATGTACGATGCAGATTGGACGAATGTCTGTGACCCATTAAAAACTTTTTCTTTTTTCCATAAGAGGGGGTTTATTTTTATATATGCAATAGCAGCACAAACAACAACAGAACATGAGGATTCATTGAATCCTCCAGCGCTGAGACAGCTGTATAGAACATTTAAGATCCCCCGTGTAGAAAAACATTTTATAACTTATTAAAAGCCTAGCAAACAGGAGCCAGACTTTTCTAATAGGCTAATTAATAATCTAAAGCAGCTTGTCTACTGGTTTTTATTCAGCAATAGCAACGTGTCGACACGCTGTGGGGTTAGTCTGGTTCTCAGTTTGAGACCCGTGGCGGAGAATGCCCGCTCGGATGGTGCCGACGTCCAGGCAGCGCAGAGACAGCGTCTCACTGGAGCGTCCAGCCTCTGGAAGAACGTCTGAATACTTTTCCACTAGTCAGGAGGATCCAGTGAGGGGGGGACTGTCTCTCATACAGGCCCCCCTCTGCCTCTGCGTCATTAGCTGGATGGGGGGGTGTTGTAGTCGTCTCCCAGGAGCAACATCGTAGCTATTACTTTTTTTTTTTAACAGTTTAACTGATAGTATTATTCGGTTAAAATTCATGTTGTCGGTTGAAGGGTTAATTATTAACATCCCTATTTTAAAGAAATACAAACAAACATTTTCTATTTACAGAATCTATCCCCCAGCCCCTGAATATATTCATATCTATTTTATGGATCTGCAACGCAAACCAAAATGCGAGGCATATAACATGTTACAGCTTGAGGAGCACTTATTTCCAACACGGTCCCGTGGTTTTGAAAGAGCTCTGAAATCAGGTGAGGTATATAACAATACAGAAAAGTACCCGAGCACCTACTGACGGTTTTGTGCAAACCTCAGATGCTTATCAGAGTGTTTCTCTTAAGACGGCGTCCTAACCTTCGTCACTCTTCATCGACAAAGACCTCTCTCTGTGAGTCTCTTTCAGCAGGGAACATGGGGGCAATGCAGGGTGAGTTATTCCAGTGACACAGCATCAACATCTGCAGCCACATCAGGCACAGTCACTGGAACCCCCCCCCCTTCCCCCAGCCCAGACAACTCCTTCTTGAACCCTGACGTCGGCACATAGTGTCCTTTTTTGCCCCCCCCCCACCATGCGTTTACCTCAGACAGCTCGTCCCACATGTAAGGTGGCAGATGAGAGGATGACACGCCCGACAGCTTTATAGATCACAATGGATCAGCGAGTAAACAAAGAAAGCTGAAAGATGTTTTCTCAGGGCAGAAAAACACCATTATCTCCAGTCTTGATAAACATATTCATAGACAAGCGTTTTTACGAATGGCGGAGTGGGATGCCAATTACCCATGAGCCTCCGCTCTTACCCCGCAGTCCTGGGCTCAGATTAGTTTTTGCATCTCGCTCGTTATCATTCGAAATCAAACAAGTGCATCAGCCTCTGTCCGTTTTGAACCGCAGCCAGAAACCCGAGCTGCTCAGTCTGATCCCGCTGCTTTCAGAGTGTGTTCTGTGTGCTGTGTGTCTGCTGCTGCATCCACACAAATCACCCGGGGGGGGGTGGGGTGGGGGGGTGGGGGGTATGGCTGTGGGTTTTTTTTGTTTTTTTTTCTTTTGCGTGGTCTGACCCTGTGCTGAGATGCAGAGCTAATTATGCACTCTGTGTGTGTGTGTGTGTGTGTGTGTGTGTGTGTGTGTGTGTGTGTGTGTGTGTGCCTGCGGCTGGTGTTTGGAGGTGGTAATAGTGTGTATGGGGGTCTTTGGGATACGTCTGACCTGGGCAAGCCCACCAGCGTGAAAGGCGCCAGCGTCTGATTGGCACCTCGCCCACACAGACACACACACACACACACACACACACACAGTCTTCACTCAGGGAGGGGAACAAGGAGTATTCATGGGGTGAGAGATGACAGCTAACATATCGCATAGATACAGTCCACATTATGCATGCGGTTACACACACATGCAGAAAATACATGCGCATGCAGGATCCAGAAACATCCGTTTTGCACCTGAAAGAAAGAAAGAAAGACAGAAAAAACTCTGTAGGAGAGTGCTTACAAATATGTAAATGCACATAGTGAACACACATGCACGCACAAAATATGGCCAAGAACAACATCAAGGCAACTCAGTCGCCATGGAAACCCATCACTCCATCTCCAGCCATTTCCTTCCTGCGTTCCTCCTTCTTACCTCACCACCCTCTTATCTCAGTGGTAGCTGCCAGTTGTCCACATTTCCCGTCGTATTTGCTTTTCTTCCACCTCCCTCCCATCCCTCCCAGCTAATTGCTATTATTGCTATCGTTTTTTTTTCTTCCCACTGTTCCACCTTTACTGTGTTTTTCTTCATCCTCAGCCAAGAGCCAAAACTTGTTGATTACTCCAATGTATGAGACTGTTCTATAAATAAATGACATTAAAAACATGCTGCAGTAACTCAACCAAATGCTTGATTTGTGTCTTTTAAGTGCTATTTTTCAGATCAAATCCTAAATGAATCATTTAATAGGACTGATAGTGTTTACTCAGCCTCTGTAGCCGAGACATTCATCCTTTTTTCTGCTTCGCCTGCCTTCTTTTGTAGCCACAAATCATCCGCACATAGTTTCAGTCAGTTAATGTGTCTTACAAGGGTCCAGGATAATAAAGCCACCTGTGGGGCTGGTGGTTCCGGGGGGGCCGGGCCTGGCCGTGTGGAGGGTCGGCGGATCATCCTGATCCTCCCTGCTGGAGGTCTACCTAGAATTCAGACAAATACAGCCCCCCCTGAACAAAGAGGAAGGACAGTTAATCCTGTGTGTGTGTGTGTGTGTGTGTGTGTTTGCGGCGGTGACATTGGAGCACCATTTATTTACCTGTACATGTGAGTATGCCCGTGGTTGAGACAGTTGGATGAGGTCAGAGGTCAAGGAGCCATCCGTCCCAGCAGCTTCTAAAGCCTTAGTTCCAGATGCGCCCCCCCCCCCCCCTCCTGTGAGGGTTAGGGTTAGGGTTGACTAGGGTCACACCTTCCACATCATGGGAAGGAAACACCTGGACACAACGGTTTGTGCTACCATTAGCATAGCGTTTGTTGACCGAGGACACGCCACTTTATGTCCCAGTGTGGTCACTGTACCTGATTCATGTGAGCTCACCAAGTGCCTCCAACTGAGCTGATTGGTCAGTTTCAGTTTCAAAGGATAGATTGGGTTTGGCTTAGGACAGGTTCAAACTCTCCCAACCAATCCTAACAGAGCCGACTAGCCAAACATGTTGTTCGGTTTTCATTTTAGGTCTTTAAGATTTTAACGTACACATGTTGAGACTCTCCTGGACTGAGTCCTGGACAAAAACCAGTGTCCAGTGCACGCTCACTTTCTTACACAGCTTGTGTATAGTGACTTCTCACTATAGCCATATATCTCTGGAGTACCCAGTTATGTACCCAAGTCTGAGGAGGAGAGGCAAAAGCACCAGCATGTTTGGAGTAATTTCACATTGAAGACTTGTGACTGGTGAACCAAAGATGAACTTTTATTGAGCATTGTCTTAGAGAGGTTTGAAGGAAAGCCAACAAAAAAAAAACAAGAGTGTTACAACAGATGAGAACGAAATCTCATGGGAAACACCAGAAGATAAAAAACATAAAATGGAATATATTAATGAGAAAAAATACATAAGAAACAGCTCAAGGTTTCAAAGTGGGCAGGAGGGAAAACAATTGGATTGAGACAAAAAAAAAGGAGACTGAAGCTGCGAGCTCCGCAGGCTGGGCAACATTTTGACTCATTCACAGTCCTGCAAAGTCCAGACAGACACATTTGCATACTCAGGAGCAACACAACACTGTTTATTTAAACAGGGTATTTGCATCTGTACTCTCTGTTACAGCCAGCAACTGAAGGCGCGCCTCCCTGCTGTCAATTCAAAGTAGATAGCACCTGATTTTGTTACCTTGGGTGAAAGAGCCAGGCAAGGTGTTGTTGTTTCCGGTCTTTGTGCGAAGCTAAGCTAGGCTAACCGGCGACTGGCTGTAGCTTGATATTCAGCATACAAACACGAGCGGGGCATCAATCTCCCCATCTAACTCCACGTCAAGAACGCAAATTAGCACATTTCTCCCAAAATGTCCGACTCTTCCTTTAAGTTTAGAAAAGTCAAAACAAACAAATAAAAAAATAATCTGTAATCACGTAGGCCACGCTCTGGAAAATGTGCATGTGCATCCATAGCCATTCATTTCTGCTCTGGAAGTGACAGACAGTCTCGTAAGCTTTAATACCGCGACTCTTTGTTTCACTGATTACGTTGATGTGAATCAAAGACCAGACAGCGGCAACATATCAAATAAAAAAAGCCTGAAAATCCTTTGAATGCAGCTGACTGAACATCGAACAAAGCAACGAAGATGACGATGTTACGAGCACCAAACATTTCAAAAACAATGATTGGATTTGACATTATACATCCCTACATCCCTCTCTACGGCAGCCACTCGTGCAAAACACCTACAGTTATTGTGTTGCGCCATGTCATGCTCCTGTATGTTTGCACGCATTCTGTGTTTTGTGTGAGGCATGCTGGTTTCTGTGTTACCCCTTAATTGCAGTAATTCCATCATGCTCCATTTTGAAAAGGTTCTCATCACATGTCCTAATGGCTGTCTCGTGTCACACACGTCCAGATGTAAGGCTAGAGAGAGAGAGAGAGAGAGAGAGAAGCCATCCTATCGCCACAAAAAAAAAACAAGTGGAGAGAAATGGCTTCGCCTCCAGGCCACTGCTTCCTACCTACTGTCTCACACTGTTCAGTCAAGCTGCGCCTGTACTTATCTCGTTGCTTTGATGTGTGCATTTCTGCCAGCATGTGTATACAGTGTGTGAGTGTCCAGACAGGACGTCGGCCCCTACAGCGAAGTGAGAAAAGATGAGAGAGGAGAGGGAAGCACGGACGGAGGACAGACGGCGAGAAACTCCACTCGGCTCGTATCTCTGGTGAGGAATATCTGCAACACCACATCGTGAAACCTGCGCCTACTGTGGTACTTACCTATATGTACGACACCATCCATGCGACCGCTTTCGAAGGGAACCACACCGTCGCAAATGACTAAAAATCCAGCACATGTTGTTTGGTTCACTCATATGTCTAGAAAGGGATCGTACACTGAATATCATAGTTTATTTCATATTTCTTCAAACTGCCTTTCACAAACACCCACAAGCCAAAGTTGAGTGGTGACGGCTCCCTGGTCCAGACACCAGACATTACAGCCGAAACACTGGAAACAGGACATGGAAGGATTGAATTAATGGATATAATAATAGAATAAACAAGGGGGACAACATGCGCTCTGTTGTGCTGGAAAATTTGAACGCTCACAAATTAATTGTCGGTAAAACTTTGTTAAAATCGTTAAGGGTCAAATATAGCAAAGTCTGTAGATAATAATTCATCTCAGAATATGAAAGGAAAACGTCAGGTCAGGTTTTTTTCAGAAAGACCAATTAAAGAAAAGACTGAGATAAACTAGTGGAACAGCAGCTAGCCCGGATGTAACCTCAGGACTTGGACTTTCTGAAGGCTCCATGCTAACAATTTAGCATATGCCTGCACTTTAGTGAGTAACCGTACACTCCATGGTAAAACCTGCATGCACTTGGCCTATAGTTCATGTATTCTGTGTGCTAAATGGTATGCTAAATCTACACAGGGGCAGCTATCAACATAGCTGGAATGATAGCATGTTTGCTACCAGGTAAACTGACTCGCACATAGTCATAAACCAACAGATTTCACACCTCTCAAACTTAGAAAACAGTGGGCATCACAGACGACGTCCTCTAACACACACATTATCCACCAGCAATGAAGTGCTCTGCTCTCTTCACCCTGGCTACTGTCGGGCTAACTGACACGATAATTCCACCGCCTCAGTCTCTTGTCTTCCTGTCTCGGGCTCATCGCGATGGTCAGGGGTGAAGTGGCGTAAAGACGTACGAGGAGATGGGATCAGGCTCAGCAGGACGAGGCCTTTCGCATGTTAATCCGCCGTGTCTCGGTGGAATAGTCCAGCCAAGGCCCTGATTAAGGATTCATAGAGTATTAGCCTGATATCATTATGGCTACACATCATCTCGCCGCTTTATCAACGGGTTGTCTCGGCTTAAGCCGGCGAGCTAAATCCCAGGTGCGTAGGTGTGTGTGTGTGTGACAATGTGAGATTAACATTGCGTGAGGGATTAGGTCAAAGCAAGAGGTATTTTCTGTATCTGTGGTGGTAGCAGCAGAGATTTTAACAAGCAGACATGCACATTTGTATTTGAAACTAAGGTGATGTAACGCACAAAATGCTCATGTTAAGTTAATAATTAACATTTCAGCATCTTTACTTAAGGCTTGATCCCTAAGCGACAGACTTTCAAAGCTTTTTTACGAAACCTTCTCCGATGACAGAGCGATGGTCTGCTGCTTCGCTGTCACTGTTACAAGATCTGTCATCGACAGAGATGAGGTTTCCAGCGTGTTCCTGCTAATGAGAAGACGGCTGACAGCTGGTTAGACATTTGGTAAGTTCACAATTTGATTGGGATCAGCCCTTTACTCCGGCTGCCTACTGTGTTTAGGACAGGTTTAGGGGAAAAACTGGTGAGGAATCACATCTTGGTGTTGGGAAGGTAAATGTCAGCCTTTTGCATATGAGCATTTGAATATGAATGCACATGGTTTGCGGACTAGTGGACTATTCCCTTGGAGTAGGAAATAGAGCAGGGAAAACAAATGTCAAGCTTTCCGAGACATTCAGAATTCAGGAAAGAATGCCTATCTGTTTCCGACAGGTTGGGGCAGCCTGGCAGCGAGACCTCATCTTCCTGTATAATGCCCTTAAATTTCCCTACAGATTGAATGGACGGCCTTGTTCTTGAACACAGAGTGTTTCGGGTGGCAGTTCTATTAAGAAAGACGAATTAGAATGTCCAGATGGTCGAGCCATTTATTCCTGGCTGGAAGTACAATCATTTTCTTGTGAAAACATTGTCACTGTAATTGGCACCAAAAATGATCCCCTTTATGAGAAACTTGCCACTGTTGCGATGGTTCAAGCCATCCTTTCAGCAGGTCTTACATAAAATGTCAGAAAAAAATCTGCAAAATGTTCAACTGCTCTTTCAGTAACATGAACTGGCCAGGGGTGATCATATCTCCTGAGTTAAATCCTCCAATCTGTCTATGACAACCGACAGTTCACTAAAACCCTCCCCCAAACAGCAGTTGTGGAAGGCCTGTCACTTCTTTGAATGGTGGTACTCTGAAGGGCGTTACTCTGTGACTCTGTGACGGCAACACAATCGCAGAACAGTAGATTGATGTTAAAATATTGAAAGTAAACCCCAGAAACAAGCTTCATTTTTTCCAGAAAGACTTGATAGAAATGATAGAAATGCTCAATGAGAGACTGCTTTGAGTTACAGAAGCTATACACTGTATACAGTACAGCCCGGACGAGATGTCATGGCTTTCAAATTCTCTACGTTTGCACTTTTCCTTATAATACTTAAATAAAGTACGGGGGCTGACGCGCTCTATCCAGCAATACAACAACGATACAGCCCCTTTATTTCAATGTCTTCTGAATGAATCATCAGCTGAGGGTGCAGACCAGTCTTTTCTACCTTCTGCAGGGTTCACGTTGTTACACGAGTCAGCCAGAAACATTAAAAAGACGTAGTTAGCTGTTAGCTGTAGCTAGCTAACTACCAGCAACAGAATGCTTTTTTTTCTGAAAAAGGAAGAAAACTATACTTTCAGTGCTTGAGACTACGAGGCCGCCCCACCAACTGAGTGTGCAGACCTGTTCAGCAAAAGTTCTTAGTTAGCTGTTAGCTGTAGCTAGCTATCCGCCTGTTGCCATTTCAGCTGCTAAAAATGATTGTCAGTGGGGAAAAAAACAGAGACGCCTGCTTTTGTCTACAAGGATCCAGTGTTTTACAGGCCGTGCCACCGTTAGCGTCGTAAACTGTATTTGTGCAGCGCTACATTGGAAAGCTTGACAGGCATTGGAGGAGAAGCTAAGGGGGGCGGGGCTTAGCGAGGGGTCACAGCAGACATCATAGTAGGAAAAGCACAGCCGTTACTAGTAACATTGACGATGAGTCCCCGTAAACCATGACAGTGTGTCAGCATGCGCAATACTGGGACCCTATAACTGAGGCAGCTAAATGGAATGCGGCCATCACTCCATCATAATTATTTACACCTGTGCTTTTCCTGACATGTCAAAATGTCGTCCATGAAAAAGGCCCATTACTGCTTGCAGTTCTCTCCAGAGGCCCGATTGCCTTCTGTGTTTGAGCTTTTCACCAGACATTAGTTTCTTTCTTTCTTTTCTTTTTTTTTTCCCTTTCTGACACTCATGCACACACTCCGCTGAGGTTGCACAGATTTTCACACTCTCTCAGCTCGCTGAATCAAAAGGCTCGAACACCGAAATCATCGCGGCACAGCTGGGCTCGATCACTGACATCATCTTTGAGCACTTGTGCTATACACTCTCTCTCTCTCTCTCAATATAACCCCCCCTCTGGCTGTGTCTCTCTACCTCTTTCTGTTGATTTAATACCTCGTCGCTCACAACCGAATTGAGCAATACTCATAACAAAGAGAACAAGTCTCTATTGTGGCCGGCCGTCACGTCAGGCATCACCGTGCGGCTCCATTAGACCCTCTACCAGTATGTGCGTGTACGTCGACACGTCGGCTCTGTCGTTGTATTTAAGTCGTGCACGTGTTCCTGTTTTATTCTGTGCACAAAAAGTGTGTGTGTGTGTGTTTCCTGCGTGCAGCAGCGTCACTTCACTTGATGAAGAGGCCTGTTTTGCTCCTCGGTGTGCGCTGCCTGGCTCCAGGTGTATAGTGACTACAGAGGAACAATGAGGGTGGTGTGCGAGTGTGTGTGCGTTTCACCAACGCGCCACAGGCAAGGACAACCGGTAATCAAGTCCGCTCCCTATTCTTTGGTGCAAACTATTCCTGTAACTTAAGAGTGACGCAAAACTAGGACAGGGACACACACGCAAACTAGCATGTATCAAGTGTGTGTGTGTGTGTGTGGTCGTGCTCAGATGACATGATGATGCAGTTATGTTTAAATGAACTGGCTGGTTCAGGTGAAAGGACACACACACTCACACACACATTGAGACTGTGTGTGAGCGGACTTGGCGACAGGCTGCACGGTGACACCTGAGCGTCAGAGTCCGGGGGCTGGGAGTGTGTGAGAACCAGAGTGAGCTGATGGGAGGGTGTGGGAACCTGTCATTCTGCGAGGAAGACTCAGCTCCTGTTACCAGAGGATCAGGCTCTGCTGTAACCCAAACTCTCACTCTCCTTTTCCTTCTCGCCTGAACACACTCCTTCTCAGATGTACACACACTTTCTCAGACACACAGTCTTAAACTGGCAGGATTGAGGGGTTTTGTTACGGCAGACGGTCCAGTCAGGCTAGGCAGGATGTTGATGTTGAATCTCTCACTAAGAAGATGGATGCATTTGGTTTTTTTTCTGCTTATCAGTTGTTGCCACTGCATTTTTTTTTTTTTTTTTACCCCAAGAGCGGATGTCAGCCACATAATCTGTACAGCTGCCTTCTGATGTTGTGGCCTCAAATAGCCTGTTACACAAGGATTCAGCGTACAATTCAGAGCTCAAACACCTTTATTGTGCCCCGAGGGCCAAACTGTGGTTGGGCTGGGCCAAGTGTGACCACAAAAAGACGTGTTTTAATTCATCACCGGTGGCATAAATGCAAGGTAAACACGCCATAAACACAGAGAGAGCAACAGTATGAACAAACTGTACCGGTTTTACCTTCAGACACACACAGGTACGCGTCAGAGGACACTTTGAACATCTCTTACTACAAACGATGTGACTTTGGTTTGTATCCTAAAAAGCACCTGACCACAAGTGACTTGTAAAAAAATGTATTGAAAAATGAATAATAAGTGGAAGAGAACATGATGCTGTTGCTGACGGCTGCAGTGCAGTATAGTGCTGTGCAGTTAACACAACTCCAAGGGCACGCTCATGCTGCTCTGTGTCTGCTGTGTCTCTAACAGCTTTATATAGTTAGTTATATATAGTGTTGCCGTCCCTCAGTGGCCAAAAAGTCAGTTAATGCAGCTTTGAAGCCCCCCGAAAAATATGGCTTCAAATCTTACAACAGCAATAACAGATTTCTTTTGGCCACTTGGGGGCAGCAGAAACAAGTTGTGAACACAGCATTGACATATCACCATTAAATGTGATATGGCAAACTTATTTACACATCCAGCAGTTATGGGGGGGGGTTGTGTTTCTGGCCACCTGGCAAATGTAAGTCACTCTCTTGTAGCTCTGTTTTTGGTCTCCACCAACCCCTGAGGGGAATATCTGGCTCTCTAGCCGCTAAACGCTCCACTTTCTTCACCAGCTAGTCTCTTAACTGTGTCCGTCTGCCGTTTGGTGCTGAGCAGGTCGTCTAAAAAGGTGGGTTTTTAGAGCTTTTCTGCTGGAAGCGAAACTCAATATAAAGCTCCATGTAAGGCAGAGGGGGGCCGCAGATTCAGGTGACAATTCTCTGAAGGTTCATCACGACGGGCGACCCCCTTCACATTGTTCTAACATTGTCATTTCATACATTACGTTATTGTAAAAAAATATTGACTTTAAAGTTAAATTCATGCAGGGGACTCAAATTACTTACTTGACGACCTTCGACTCCCCCCCCAGCATCCTGCGGTTCCCCCAGATTTAACGGTTTTTCGCCTGGGGCGGTGTCTGTTTTTACTGAGAGTCCGGTTGTAAAACAACGTGAGCACATTCATTTAACAGCTTCTGGTCAGGTAATGTTGAACTGGCAGGGTGGAGTTAATGCTCTTTCTACATCTACCCCCCCCCACACCCGTTGTCTGGATCCCCAGCTAAAACCAGAAGTTCCAGTCTGAAAAAGGTGCACTCAGCCACCTATTAGAAGTCATATTTCCTCATTGCTAGAAAGGCCACCCATGGAGAGACGACGGCAGTTTGTTGGTTTATTTAATGGCTGGCTAAACTGGACTGCAACAGCGCTGGCGACCTTCTTCTCGGTCCATTTATCACATTAAGGGATGGGGTTTAGCATCTGCGGCCACTCAGTACCGGCAATGAATGGTGATGTGGCCCCCGACTTCACCGAGCTGAGGAATTAAAGCAACTCAAACACAACAAAGGAGGTTATTTTCCAAAAGTTGCTCGAAAACATCTCAGCTGATGCCTGACGCCTGATGACGCGTCGAAGCTGAATTGGAGCGTAATGGAGCAGCAAAAGTTCAAGTGACTCTGCGTTACATATTTCATTAGATGCTGTGTTCAAAACCCTCCGGGTGAGACGGTGCAGGCGTGATAAGAGATCAGCCGGAGGGGGGAAACAAATCAGCCGCACCTGTGCTTTTGTGTAATGCTGTTGTCTGTCTCGTCGCTCTCTGGGGACGTGTCGTTACTGTAGCATCTCCGGTATGCTGCTCGTGAGTGTTAATGAAACAGGCCTCAGGTCAGCGGGAGCGTGTGTGTAGTTGTGTTTTTCTTTGAAAGTCTACTTCTATCAGCTGCCAGCCACCTCACAGTGCAAGAACTGAACTACAGCAAAGTTACTCTTAAGAGAAAATGCTGTGTTGTTTGTTTTGTTTTGTTTTTATTCAGAGAAGCTCTTTTGCAGAAAGACCCCCCTCACACCCCCTCACACCCCCTCACACCACTGAGCAGCTGGCTGCTAAAGGCTTTGCTCAAGGGCACCTCAGCAGCGGTCCTAGGGTCCACTCCTTCTTTCACCTTTAGGCCACCGCTTGTCGCTTCTTCAAACTGCTTTGTGAGCTAATGCGTTCAACACAATGTCACGAGACATTTAAACCGAAATCACGCCATTAGCTACTCGAGTCAAACACCCACTTACCTACAAATTACACCTGATATATTTACAGTTTATTACACGCTGTTTTTAACTCTGTATATATTGTACATAGACATGTATACGTGCATATACTGTACATAGCCACCCACTTCATGTGTATCCACTCAATAATCATTTCTTTGCATTATTTGTATTGTCTACACATCGTGTGTTGTCGGTCTTTGTTGTTTTCATTAATGCACCTCTTTAATAGCTAAACGGTGTTTATCTTTGTTCAGCTGTACGTCTGTTTCTATTGGAACGCTGTGTAACACTGAGAGCAACTCCAAACCGGAGTCACATTCCTTGCGTGTGTGCACATTCTTCAATGAAGCTGAATCTTATTCTGACTGCTGGACCTCTATGACTATGATTAGCTCATGCTACTTGCCTCGAGTCTTATTCTTCCGTTTGATTTAAATGTGTTTGAACCAAGTGAAAGTCTCAACGAGACTGAAGTCGTCTCGCGTTAATCGCACATTTCGTTATACATCCTGCCTGTATTCACATGGTGTGTCTCTACATGTTTCAGCTGTGTGTCCATGAGGGAGCCCGAGGCGCGATTGGTGAACCAGAATCCTAAACTCTTGTTCCCACAATCACGTGACACTGCTGGCATTTCACCCTGAGGTCACACACACACACACACACACACACACACACACACACACACACACACACACACACAGCGGGTGGGCTCATATTGACACAGTCGTTCAGAGAGACAGCTGAGGACGCCGACTGTCCACCATCGACATTACCTCACCGTTGACCTCACTTTTGTCTCTCTTAATCCCCCCCTCACTGTCTGTCTGGGTGTCTCTGACCTCCTGGTAGAGTGACATTATCCCCTGTCTTTTCAGCTCTCTCTCTCTCTCACACACACACACACACACAGTACATGTAATCTGCATCCAGACCTGATGACGACAATGACCGATGAGAAGAAACGTACAGGGGAAGTAAGGAGAGGTGTGTTCCTTCAGTCTGATAGGCAGAGTGGACAGGGCCTTGTTCCTATTGGGTGGTGTGTGTCTCCTTCACTTCACTTCCACTAGGACGGATATTAAGGCAGGGACACAAATTAGGACTGTTGAGGCGACTATAAATATGATTTGGGGAGTTACGACAGACCTGACCCAGTTGGTTGTTGACAGTCGTCGGATAAAAAAATTAAATGTGATATGTGAAGATTCTAATCTTAAAGTCTTCAGTTCAGATTTGTCCTCTTATTTTGGCATTTTCTAGTGCAAATTGCACTGTATATAAACAGTGCAAGCTGTTGGTTGCCGTCCATGTTTGTTTTGGCGTGAGACCTTTTCGGGGTCATCTACCGCCAGAACTCCAGTCAGCTCCAGCGTGTTGTCTTATCTTCACGTCTGTTCTTTTTTCCCCAGTTTTTGTAGGTTTCAGCTCGTCCTCAGGGCATTATTTTCATTCTAAATTATTTGGTTTGGATTAATGGTTTAGTCTGTAAAATATCAGAAAACAGGAAAATGTGCCGTCTCCAGTTCCCAGAGCTCAAGATGACATCTGAAGATGGCCTGTTCCTAAAAATCGAAGGGGATCAATTTACAGTTATAGGAAAGAGAGAGAGAGAAGCAGCAACCCATCAAAGAAAAGGTGGAACACAAGGCTCTTGTGATCCACCTTTCTGGAACTATACGACACTACAACACAATATTCGCCGATGTGATAGGGCCCCTCACACGAGGGCCCTGCTTTATGACCTGATCATGTGACCTGAAGAGGCTCCCTGTGCCAAAATGCAAATCATTTCGTGCTAACGTGATGCATGTTTCTGAATTCATTTGTGTTTCTGGGCTTAAAAGAGGCCCAGAAACTCATTTGTGCCCAAAAGAACCTATAGACAGGTTATTCTATGTGTCAATTGATGGATCAATTCATTGCTTATGGTACATTTTATTGATTAAATATCTACCTTAGAGTTGACCAATACTGCTCTGAATGTGGAAGGTTTGCACATGTATCCATGTCCCGGTGTGTGTGTGTGTGTCCTTGACTGCTGTGTGGGGTCATGCATCTTTCATGGGCGCTCCCTCTGATTGACTGACTGACACTACATGCACGACCACGGCCCCACACATGCAGCCTGGCACGCTCCACTCCTCTCAGCAGCTCTGCAGCCGTCCGTCCGTCCATCCATCCATCCATCCATCCATACCAACGCGGCTGCAGAGTCATTACCCTGTGGTGCGCGTGGGGGGGGGACTCCTCCCGCACTGCCTCGCTCCTCTCACTCAATAATCCATATTCATACAGCGTTTTTGGCTGAGCGAGAGTGAGCAGGCAGAGCAGCTATGGCCGGCTCCACTGGTTTTGATGTTCGAGGAGAGTCCTTTGTAATTGATCTGGAGGAAGGCACGGTGTCTTTAATCCGCCAGAGGGGGGGCCTAATTATTCTGTTGCCTCAATCAATATCTCCGATTGTTCTGCATGATGTGGCGCGACTCAGCGTTGGAATAATAATTTCCTTCAGTTTCAAATGAGACGATGATGGAATTAACTGGAAATAAGATTTCCTTATTGTTATTGAAATTGAGGTCGTAAGCACGGCGGTGATCAATTATGATGATTCAGCAGGCTGTACGGCCTCAAGTATTTACTTTTGTGGACTGGGGTTACTTTCATGGTCTGAGCAAGGCCTCCTCGTTCCAAATAAGGGAGATCTTAACGCCTGTACATTTGCAGCATACATGCATGCAGTTCCCTCTTTCATATCATAAACTTAGGCTCAGTAAACTTTGATTGGTAACACTTTAGGGATGTGTTTAAGGATAAACACGCATGTGAGTAGTTGCTAAGGAACGGTAGAGGATGGAATCAGGAACGATCTGGTAATTAAGGCGCAGTTCCCGGATAAAGTAATGATCAGGAACTGCTCATTAACGATCCATCAATAATCAGGTCGTTCCTCTCTCGGCCTTTAATAACTGCAAGAGGGGGATAGGTATTTGTCAAAAACAATAAGATAACTCACCGAAGGCAGATGTAGAGACGTCCCTCAGTTGAGATGGGCTCCCTCATGTTGGTGTGGTGGATCTTCCAGGTCATGAAGCTGGTCACACAAGTCAGGACTCAGGCCTGAAGTAAACATGCTCCTGTGTTGAAGTCAGGATAGGATGCACCCACAGTGACCTTTGCTGCTTCCTCTTGTTCGTCAAAAAGAATCTAATTACTTGACACATCTGGAGCAGCAGTCCTTCGACGCCGGTCCATGGCTAAACTAAACACCAACACCACCTACCTGCTCACAGAGAACTAGCTATTCAACTCAACTCAACTCAGTAGTGTCAGCAGTAGTTGTGGTGTCGCTCCCCGTCTGAAAGGAATGAGATGTTCCACAATCGCACGCATGTGAAGTGTTCGTATGTCCACACACTTTTGTATCTGATGGTATGCCATTACACAGACAGTGATCCTCATTCAGTGCCAGGTAGGATCGATACTCTGTCTACTGTAGTCAGTCGGCATTAGTACATTGGCACCATTAAGCCGAATACTTGACCACATTCCAAAGCTTAACATTGTTTTTCTTCCAAGCATTAATATCCTCCCCCTCAACTCATCCCCGCGCTAATCCGATGGCACAAGTCAGTGCTTTTCACGCAATCACACAGCGCTTACTTAACACGGCCGAGATGCTCAGTGTCTCCCGGGCGCTCAGATCCCTACTTAATGTAAAGCGTGACCGAAACATTTTGCAAAGGAGTCCACCGACCTCTCTGCAAATAATCTCTGGCTCGCATTAACCGAATTTTACAAGGGGTGCTTTGCAGTGAAAACCTCTATCACTTGTCCCATTCTCCAGATACTTATCTGTGACGCCAAAGTGATTTCAGTAATATCTGTCAGGCTCTCCTCACTGCTCTCTGCATCTCTCATCAGATCCATCTCTTTCACCCCATCGCTCCCCTTCCCAAACACCACGCACAGGACCTGGAAATGCTTGCAATTAGTGGCAGTCAAGCGGGCCATCGTGTGAATCACTGAGTGGCTCTTAATTATACAAGGCTTTTAAAGTTGTACGACACTCGAGGCCTCCCTAAAAAGCGTAATTTCGGCTAACGGCCTGTTTTGCTAAGTTTCTCTGCTTTGAAATATAGATGGAGCTGCTGTGTTTTCTCCAGCAGGGCGCGAGCGCAGATATATAATCTGTTTCTTTTTGATGTATCACAGAGAGGGGGCAAAGAAGATGCTTTGTGGGTGTGCCAGAATGTGTGGATGCTTTACACCCGACAATATAGTTCATAATTCTTCAGCAGAGTCTGGAGAAAATCACCATATCGTCCTCTGTATCTAGTCTAAATCCAGTACTGACAGTTTCATGCTGTGCTTCTGCTGAACTTAAAGAAAAAAACTGACTTCAGATGCGGACGTTCCTCTGCAAAGAGGGAGAGAATCGTGAGGCAATGAGCTGTTTAAATATGAATGAGTGTTGTGTGAATGCCTCTGCTGTGATATTTAGACAAGAACAAATCCCTGTGTGTTGTTGCTGTCTTTAGCGGTAGCTCAAGGGAATGTAACTGCTGTTATGGTATTTTGCAGGGTGGAAATTTTCGTTCATGTCTGAGCAAGATCCCTGGGAATTCTGCATAAACCCTTCATCTTCAGCGTTTTATTTGAATTAACGGCTTAGACTTTTTCATTCAACATGGCTGATGAACCACTGTTTCACTTTGCTGCACATTACCCTCAAAGAACAGTTTAGAAGAACTAGGCGCTGCTAACTTTATAGCCATTGAAGGTCCAGCATGGTTTCCAGGCCAATCCATGTGCTCTCAATCATTGAGGGGTTCATATTCCCGCTCTCGTCCACGCTGGAGTAGCCATTGCCCTAGCCAGCAGACTGTAAAAACCTCCACTAATGTAAAACCAGGTATACCCTCAAAGTTCATTCTGTAACTCGGAAAGAACTAACACAACTCAAGGTCCACTTTCTAGGACAAACTTCTGTTCAAGGTTGAAGAAGTCTTAAAAGCACCATGGATGAAATCCTAACAACTAATGGGTCTTGCATGTCAACAGAAGGCAATGCTACACAGTTGAGTAAATTACCTTGAGTTGCTTTGTCAGAACCTCAAATTGTCTCCCAATAAGAAGCAAATCCATGCAAGACCATGCAGGACTGTGATGCACAAACAAGGAAGAAAATGTGTTTAGGTCCAATACCAAAAATCCAACAGCTGATTTGAAAACATACTTTCTAAATTGCGTATTTAGGGTTCATAAGCCTGGAAATCAGTGAGCACAGATGTTTAGGCCCACCCTAGATTCCAGTATTTAGAGAACTGCTTTCCATCCTGGAAACATGGCCCACTTCTTATACACTGGCTTCAGACAGGAAGGACGCGACGGACTGCCAAGAGCTCCATCTGAAAAAGCAAACGTGTGTGCACACAACACGTGAATGCACAAATCAGTCAAGAGCAACACGCACATGCAATTACATGCGGGCCACTGTTTCAGTTGCACACACACTGATGCCCGCACACTCAATATGTGGTACAAGACTTCAAGCAGACTGCAGTGAGCACCAGTGAGTGGCAACTAAACCTAAATCCGCTCAGCTCTCCCCTGATGATAGGGGACGATCAGGAGGAGAGACAGAGAGACAGACAGACAGAGAGACAGACAGAGAGACAGACAGAGAGATGTGGAGGGAGGGCATTGGGTTTGGGGCGCACCAATGGGGGCACAGGAGCAGACGATTGGAGGCGGATGCGGAGGGAATCCAGCAAGTGGGTGGGTCAGTGAATTGAAAATGAGAATCAGAAAAACGGGATGCATGAAAGAGTGATCAGTGAGCTGAAGTGAGAGGAAAAACAGAACGAGGCGGGAGGATTTGACAGTTACAGTGAAAGAGCAAGAGACAGTGACGGATAACAATGGGAGTGAGACTGAAAGCTGAAAGTGAGTCCTAGAGCGAGGGAGAATTCAGTAAGGTCTGGAGGGGGGGTGATGAGCGCAGGGATGAGATGAAAAGAGGGAATTGTGGGTCGCTAGTCATATAGATTATTTTGGATTGAATTAGAAGGAGGATATGCAGGTGGCAATTTTCATATGTTTTTCATTAATGTTGTTAAAACAGTTGAAAACACATTTTGGAACAGGTTCTGTTGAAGGATGGTTTCAAGCTCATTACATCCCAAATTAAAGTAGTAGGGCTTGGTGCAGTTAAGGTTAGCCCTTTCTTTGATTGGCATTATATAACCGAGGCAAAATTCTCACATTTCAAATGTTGTCTAAGAAGCTGCACAAGAACTTTGCCTGAATAAAATACATTTTAAAATTGGAAAAATTGTGATTTAAATGAGAAAATATCTGATTAACAAATAGGTTCAGAAAACTAAGAATTGACCAAGCGCTTATTGACCACTGCTTCTGATACTGAGTAACATGGACACATTTCAGTCAGTACCTATAATATATTGAGGTTTGATACCCAATGCTTAAAATGTCAAGCTTGATATTTTGGGAAATGCGCTCATTTGCCTTGTTGCTGAAGATCAGATGAGAGGATCAACATCTCTTTCCCCTCTGTAGCATGACTGTATGCAGTATGGAGCTGGAGTTGGGAGGATAGCTAAGCATAAAGACTAAGCTGGGGGAAACAGCAAGCCTGGCACACACTACATAACAACGCTCTATACTCACCATGTTTTCCTTCCTTTAATCTGTATACAAACAGAAATGTGAAAATAACCATTTGTTGTATTAGAGCGAGCTACGTAGTGTGACTATTTCTTGACCGAACAAAGTTTAGCTATCCGTTCAAAGTCACTGCTCCCCGCCGTAGTTCCGGCACTTAACCTCCCGGTAACACAACAAAGTGATGTTTTCACACATGTTTGTGTACATTTACAAACAATTAGATCATCGATGTTAAAAAGTGAGATTTATAGGTTCAGAGGCCAGGCTAGATTTACCATCTGCTTCCAGTCTTTACGCTAAATTAAGCTAAGCTAGTCGCCTCCAGCTCTCCACTTACTGTAAAGTACAGACATGAGAGTGATCTCTTCTAGTCTCACTCAAAATGTCTGTCAAGCATTTTGTCTGCCAAGACCTGGTACAACGAAGGTAAAGGGATGTTGTTGTCGCTCCTATTCACGGTGTCAGGAGCAAAGGCGAACGTAGCCAGCACATACAGCGTTACACCAAAGAACAAAGCTTGAAACACATGCATGGACAGGCTGTCTGATGGAACTGTGATCGATGTTCAGGAAGCTGAATTTTGCTTCAGCCCAGCACCTATTTTAAAGTGTTTTTTTATTCCCTACATTTCAGAAGCCTCCTGAAAAGCCCATGAGCAGAAATCTGGCTGTTCAGTGTGTGCATGCAAGAAGAAAGACAGAAAGAGAGTGCAAGCACAGGAGGAGGATGAGGGTAAGAAAGAGACAGTTGTTTTGTGCTGTAATTAGAGCAGTTGCCTTCCCATCATCCCTTCATGTTCCTCCTCTCGCCCTAGCTGAGGGTTTGGGTAATCCTTAGAGTAACCCTTGCTGGCTTGGCCTTCTTACCAAGCTATTAAAAATACAACACACAGTCACCCCAACACACACACACACACACACACACAGTCATGTTTCCATCACTTCAGAGGACATTACACTGACTTACATTCATTTACCTACATTTGGTTCCTGTGGGGGAGGGGGGCAGCACCAGCACAGGACTTGAACCTGGACCCTCGGGATCCCCAGTCCATGCCTGTCCCAACTGGCTGTGGACCAGACGCTGACCAAATGAGAACATCATCCTCAGTCCGGTGCCTTGCCCCCCTTCCACCTTAACATCAGAATGTGTTACGTAGTCTAGCCCTAAACCCCAACCGATCGCTGGCCCTTATGTTAAGGATGCCATATGAGTTTGCCAATAAATGAACAGAAAACATGGAAGTACCAAAACTTTTCTCTTTTTAATTGATATAGACTCTTTGTACACTAACATAGATACTACCTTAGGCCAAGGCGTTCCAGCCCTCACTGGACCCCCGTTGTCTAGACAAGGAAGTCCTCCAGTTGTTAGAAATCACCTTAACATTTCATGATATTGAGTTCAATGGCAAGCATTTTCTTCAGGTATGCGGTTGTGCAATGGGGAGAAAGTATTCCCCTGCCTGTGCAGATATACATCTTGCAGAATGGGAACATTTAATAAATGTAAGAACTCTGTTCTATCTCCGTTACTTGGATGACATATTTGCCATCTGGATCAGCTCAGTTGAATCTTTTAAAGAATTCCCGGCTGTGTTGAACTCACATCATCCCAAAATTAAATTGAAACACAATCTACAATGTGATAAGGTTGAATTATGGGATACCACTGTCTGTTTCTTTCAGTTACAGAGAACACACCAAGAGACTAGCCATCAAAGGCTGCTTTAAAGACACAGCCAGGCACGCCATCCTTCCTAAAACAAGCTATCATCCGAAACATACCTTTAGAGGTTCGATGAAGTCACGATTGATCAGCTTTAACTGTTTTTGTACATACCCCCAGGATGTAGAGAAAGCCACCAAGGTCCTCTTCACCTAGAGGGTATACAAGATGGTTTCTCAGGGAGATTAAGGCCGAAGTCAGGAACATCTTCAGGGAGTGGGGGAAAAAAATATCCCACTGGTGGTCACATACTCTCAACACCTCGGGACTCCCAATTCCCAGATTAAGCACAGCTTCCAACAGACACAGGGAAAACTGGGACCTATCCAAAACTTCTGTCAGAGGAAACGCCTTCGTACACTTCCTGTACAGTTGTTGCCATCCTACCAATTTCATCACAACAGCGTAACATAATGAATTGTTATTTGCATTTGAAATCATACCAACAGCCTTACTGTAAAAACGATTCATTCAGCGTGCCTCCTGTGTGTGATTTTATTACTTATCATGCGTTTGCATTACGAGAATAGTACTCCAACACTTATTAGGTGTCTTTTTTAATCAAACCAACAGCTCCACTGTAAATATCATTTATTCAGCATGCCTCCTGTGTGTGTATATTGTTTGTGATTCTGTTATTTAATACTTTTTCTCTGTTTATTAGGGGTTGTTGGGACTATTCAAATGTTAAGAAAGACCCAGTTCACCTCTCACCTTAACCTTTCCCCTTTCCTATCCCTTATCTTAACCTTCTCCCTCCCCTAGAGACTTACCTCGTCCCTTTCTGCCTCCCTAACCCCTAATTAATGTAGGATCACCTCTCTACTTACCTGGATTTCCCTATATAGCTAAGACATTGCTGTAATAAGGTTATCTTATTCGGCATGATTTAATGCTTCGTCTAACACGATCGATATGTTGTGCATGTGTTTTTCAATATGTGTACTAATATAAATGAATGTATGCATGCTTATTTATGTCTTTGAGCTTTTATTCTTTGATTGAGTAGCACTTTATTATTTATAGCACGTATAGCGACTCTGTTGCAGTTCCGGCTCTTCTGGGCTAATAGCAATATATGTTACAGCGGAGAGGGATATGTAGCGGGTTCCTCTGGCTGTCCTGCTTTTCTGAACCGTACCTAAAACAATTTCAATATTGGGTTTATATGACAAAAGGATATATTTTTGAATGTAGTGGTGGTATCTCAGATCTCTCTGATACAGGGGAATAAAATCTGAGCCTTGGTGGCTAGACTATGAAGCCCTTTGAGCAAATCCTCCCCCATCCCTAGGTTTTAACTTCTTTGTTGTTCCTCCCATTTCTTTTATTCTTTTGGTTTCAGATCTTTTATTAAAACCATGAAATTTGACTTGTTGAAACTGTGAACATTGAAGAACTAGCGCCAGTGCATTATAACGTGGGGAGTTATCCAATCCCTGACCCTAACCATAACCCCTCCGCCACACCAGAGCTCCACCTTAAACCCGTGAGACAATAAAGCAGTACAGGAGTGTGGACGAGGCTGGAGTCACTTTCCTTTGTACCCACGGATGACGATGGCAGTAGGCCTGTGCACAAAAGGGGGCTAACCCCATGAACCCCAAATCCAACCTCAAAACCATAACCTAAACCTAACTTTGTTCTAACCCTAAACCAAGCCTTCACTCTAAAATGTTATGATTGACGTTATGGGGAGAGAACGTCCTCACAATGTGACCCTGTCCCCACAACATGAGCAATACATGTCCAAACACACACACACACACACAGAATGAGAGACACCCAATGGCCTGCCAAAAAAAACTGCTATATTATTGAGTTCCCCCAAGTCACATGACCACAACACAGAGGCTATAATGTTACCATAAAACGATGATGATGTTATTATGCTACTGAGAAGATAATTAAAATGCTGAGGATTATTCTAAGAATGAACAAAAACAAATGAACTAACACAAGGTTAAGTGAAGACAGCTCGAAGTTAACATTGTCTGCCTGACACCATAAACATCAAGCGGCACGATTAAAGAATGAGCTAAAGGCAAACAATTGACAGAAGGAGTGAAAATTTGAAGATTAAACTTTTCTCAAAGGGCTTTTCGCACTTGTAACACTCCAATCAGCCTGTTGAAGTAGTCTAAATACTCCATTATGGCTATGTAAGAACAGATGGTTGGGTTTTTTTCTTTTCGGTTTTGTTGAGGATTTAATGGTAATAGTTTTACTTCAAGGAAAATGTTTTATTTTTTCTTTTGGATTAAAGATGCAAAAAAAAATTCAAATGTGTTTGCATTATACATAACTCCATTAGTCTTGTATTGATAATGAGTTGAAAGGAGCTGGAACATGTGTGTCACGTTAATTAGTACCCAGAAACAGTCCGACAACAGCTGCTAAGACCGCCTGTCCCACGTTTTAACCTGGATAACAGCTGCAACGACGTGTTCAAACAAAGTGGCTCAGTTAGGCTGGATACAGCAGGAGTCCTGCCACAAGCATTTAGAGGGTTCCTATTGCAAAAAGATACTATATAATATATATATTATTATTATATATAATATTCCCTTGCATATACTTTCCTAAGACAGCAGGGCACTGTAGTTTCAAGCAAACGTTACTCAAACAGGAGGAAATAATGCATTTGTTGGGGACTACTTTCAGCTGCGGATTAATACTTGTGTAGTGCTCTAGTGAGTATTTCCAGCAGCTAATAAACTACAGTGTGTGTGTTCATGGTAATGAAGGAACATGTCACCCATTGCAACGGATGCAAGGGATCCAGGCTTTGGAAACACACACTCAAGACTTGTTAGTAGGATCAAGACATTAATGGTTGTGTTTTTTTCATGGGATTTGTTAACAATAAGAATATAAAATACTGAATATTGACAGCCTTATCCAGCCTTGTCACTCAGACGAGACCCATTGAATTATTTAGACTGACCTATAGGACCACTGTGCGAAGATGTCTCTTTCTTTTAGCTTCTTTCAGCTCATTGTTTTGGTTCTGCGGCCTGCAACTTTTCCTGTTTTGGTTCGGTCTCATCCACCTTGTTTCCAGCAGCTTGGAACTTTGCACGACCAACACTGTCAATACTTTAATTTTACATGAACTGTATTCTGCAGAAAATGTATATTTAAAAAGTTTGATTTAACATCATCTCTGGTGGCATTTCAGTGTTCCCACAGTGTTGCCTGTCTGTAACCACTTGAAGGGGCCCCCGGACCTTTGTTTTGCTTTGCTTCTTTTGGTGGTCTTGGTAGTCTTTAAGTCAAGTCAAGTCATAACACAGAGGGAGAAGAAATTGCAAAAATGCAAATTTTTTTATAATCGATTTAGTTAACATAAAGGAGTCAGTTATGCAAGTTGCAGAATACATTTGACGTAGAAGTGTGTCCCGTTTCGAATTAGAGCTGGTGTACAGCCGCGTTACGGCAGAGAAGCTTTCTCCCCGAGTCCTGTGTGTTTTTCTTCTCGACATTGGCAGGTTTTCCAGTATGAGACAGCAGGATCGACATCTAAAACTGGACATCAACTAATTTAATTTGTTGTTTGGAGTTGAACTGAACAATTTATTATCTTGGAACCAGGCATCGCTGAGAAACACGTAAAGAATATCTGTGTGAGTGTTTGGAGAGTGACGGAGGAGCTAGTTAAGTGTGGTGGGTTTGCAGCTGCAAAACTGTCCGGCTCGCCTCGGCCGAAGGGATATACTGCTGCTGTTATTCAGACTGTTGACGGTGAGGATGGCGCCTTTTGTTGGCGCAGAGTAAAATCTGGTTTATCGATTCATTGGGACCTGTGGCGTGCGTTCTCCTTGGCACTGAAGTGATGTTGGATGTTGTGGATCGCCGCCTTGCGTGACCTCTTGTTTCTCGGCGGTGAAGCAGCAGTGAAAGGCCGGTAACGCCGGGCTGGGTGTGGTGATCGTGATGTGGGGGCTCTGCTCTGCTGCAGCTCCTGTGACTGGCAGCCAGATCTCTCCCCTGTTATCTGATGGGACTCTGGTCGACACTCACTATCAGATATATATACACTGATATATAATATGAGAGAAATATGCCTGAAAAAATGTATGTACGTTATTATATGACAGGATAAATCAGTACGCCACAAGGTGCTATTATAAGTTGCTATATGAATAGTTTAAAGTGATTTTAGAAACATGCTAGAATGCAATATATTAAGTAGCACAGTATTTTCTTTGTAGGAATATTATAGTAATATTATATAGGCCTTAAAATGATAAACTGTGAAATAGTGTTCTGGTTAATGATTCAGTGGGAGCACCTTTGGCAGTTTCTATACTTTTTATGAACAAATATTACTGATGTATTATTCAGTGACTGTATGAAAGGGCCCACAAACAAAGCTCCACCCCCCCGGTCTTTTGCCTTTTGTCAGTAACGTGTTTGTAGTTGTAGCTCAGTGAATTGTTCCTTCCATGCTGACACGTCCAAGCCCCTGCTGTCGGTGACATGTCTCTTGTTTAATCCGACCGACGAATCTTTTGCCGCGTGGCCCTCGGAGCCTTTCACGCGCCTTTTCCGCAGGATCGAGGCGTGTCGCCATGTGTCTGTTTTTCCAGGAATGACTTCCATCTGGTTACTCTGCCACACAAATCCAACCACAGCTCTGCAGCTCTGTCGGAGCGGCCCTTTGATTATTTCGGTTTGCTCGCTGACCGAGACTCTTGTTGCTGGATTTGCACATGATGGGCTGTGATTTAACCAAATTCCTAAAGATGGCCTCCTATTGTGGTTTCAACAATTTAGTATTTATCTTGCCTGCCTCTTCTCAAATCTAACTTGCGTTAAAGGTAAACTTTGGGACATTTTGTAAATAAAACACTGTAGGCTACATAATCGATGACAACCATCTTTCTTTATTAAATGCTTACAGGTGTAGAATAATTTCTGACTATGAATAACCAATGAACTGACTTTCACCTCCCTATACGTTGCCAGAAATCTAGTCTGACTCACAGGAAGTAGGCCGTGGGTATAAGCCTGCCATTGGCTCGACTATATCTGTCAGAATTCCAAGACGATTGTGATTGGCTTAAAGAAATACAAACAAGCCTACACCAAAATGATAAGCGGTTGAGCTAGCTAGGCTATGTGAGACTAGCAAAAATATGGAAACAAATGAGTAGACCCTGCAGACTCATTTACATCTTTGGCTTGGATTCAGTCACACACATACCTTCTTTGAAAGAGGCCGAAGGGCCTAGCGGGGGGGCCGGAAAATGAATGAGTCCAATAACTGAGTGTAACATAACTGTCTTTCTTGTCAAACCGCCTGAAACATCATGTTTCTCCTGAACTGACGGGGGGGGTATTACTCTGATCTGAACACACGAAACTCTCACGGACAGACCTGCGGTTGTCTTACAGATTCACAAACACGTGCAGGCGCAGTGTGAAGTTGTGTGTGTGTGTGTGTGTGTGTGTTGGGAGGGTGTTGTGGGTCCATTTGATGCCTACTAGCTGCCTCCGACTAGAAAGATCACACGCTGCACTTTGACAGGCAGAAGTTGAAAGCAGCGTGTGATAAAGACCCACACACATTTCTGCTCTCACAAACACATTCCAACAAAAAAACCCCCCCCAGATGTTTTAAGATGAATACCAGCCATAGTTCTTCACAAACCTTCGATTGAAGGCTTAAATTAATCAATGATTCAAGATAAGTACAGATACCAATGACTTACACTTCCCCCTCCATGGTACTCGGCATTGCTGTCTCCACATTTAACTGAAATCAAAGTGGTACAACGTTCCACTGCTGTCAACCACTCCAGACAAAATCTGAAAACTGGCCGTTCTTAATTTTCATCTAAGACAGAGAGAAACATCTTGAAAGAGGGTAGGGCAATGAAAAGTCGGTGGGGGGGGGGGGCAAGATGCTCTTGTGTACTTAAGCAAAGCAGTCAATGTGAACGTTAGACATTTGTTCACACATTAGACATGTGATTATGCTCGCAGGCGTTAGGGACGCTATTCAGCTTTCAATGCATTTTAAAAGCAAGGGCTCTTGTTGGATTCAGGAAGTGTTACAACCATGAAAGCGTATGAGACATCCAACCCCCGGAACTGATGGTGCTTTCATCTCTGAACTTGTTGCTATTTTCTATAATATGACAGCGTTCACATATCTGTAGACAAAAAGCATTTCTATCTTTGGCATGGATCCCTCCAAAGGCTGATCGACGCCAGTTGGCATATGTAGTTACGGCAACGCTGGTCAAGAGTGAAATGTTGACCAAAGTGGTGGTGAGTGTTTTTGGATGGATTGCCATTCAGTCTTGTACAGTCATGTTCCCCCGAGCATGAAGCCTATAGTGACTTTGTTGATCTGGAACACTGACCAGACAGACATTCATGGTTCCCGGGGATGTATCCTAATGTCTTTGGTGAGCTTTTCCTCTGGCGGCATGAGGTTGATGTTTTGTATTGGATGGATTGCCAATCTACATATCAATGGTCCTATAATTCCATACGAGCTTATGGGTTGTAAACAATCCAAACAACTATTGCGTATCAAGTTTGGTTGCACCCCACCCCTAAGGCCTGCCCCCTCTACTCTGCATCCATCTAGTCCTCTTCGGGTGGATGGATTTCAGCACACCTGTCCATACATCTCTTGCTTCTGCCTTCTGCATGATCACATGAAGCCCTACCTCGACAGCAAGGGACACCAAGCTGCCATCAGAACTCTATGACCCTTGACTCCTGTGAATTCAGAAAGATTAGTCACAAAGTTTGACTTGAAGGAAAGTGGACTAGATGAAAAGTTAAATATTGTTGTTCCATTGTATTATTTATTGTTTGTGATGCCTGACAGTCACACTTGACCCCTATGTATTCAGGAGGTTAGTGACATGGTTTGATTTGAAGAAAGGCTGCATCAAAGGTTTAGTTATGGCGTTTCATTTGTCTCAAAACCTTAAAAACCAGGCGCCTGCAAGTGACACGAGCGCACAGGACAGCATCCACGAGCAGATAAGCATCCTCGCGAGGGAGCGCTTCTGTCCCCTTCTGTCCCCTTCTGTCCCTTTCTGTCCCTTTCTGTGGAGATACTTTGATACAGACTGTTCATTGATGTTGCGTATTTGCACTGTAGATTTGTGAAAATGTCCCCCGTCAACGTCAAGGTCAGTTTTAAATGTGTTACCAGACTTAAGTTCTTCCTTTCAGTGTCTCCCTCCTGAGTCCAGGTACACTGCAGTTATACGCACCTGGCCTCCACCATGTGTTTCTATCGAGTCTTCTGCCCTCGATGCCCCCCTCCTTTTGTCTGTTTCTCTTTGGCAGTGCCACTTGACAGGCCTGGCGCTGTGGCTCAGAGGAAAGCAGGGCTTTCAGGACCCCTCAAACAAGAACTGATTCACCAGGCTGGCTTCTTGATGTCTCGGTGCTAACAGGTCGTCTGGGCTCTGTGGTACTCCTCTGTTTTGTCAGGTAGTTAGCTTAGAGGAGGCGTGCAGTCTGTGCACGACTGGACAGCCGCTCAGTGCAGAGAAAAATGGGTCCATGAGAAAGAGATTGTTTTTTTCTTTTACTGTCTCTCACACTGTCATTTCTACCTCTGCTTTGTGTTCTTTGACATCAACTCTCTACCTACCTACCCCCCCCCCCTCGCTTTTTTTTTGTCTCCATCATCTGTGCTTTTGCTTTTTTCTCCCCCACATTGCCAGATATTCTTGTTTCCTTCTTCTCTTCCTTCTTCCTTTTACTTTAAAGGCCTTCTCTCCTTTGCTACAGATCAATGGTGCTTGCCGTTTGCATCATGCAGGGCCCTCAATGGCGAAGACAATAGCCTCTGCCACTAGGGAAGCAGACGCAGGAAGCCTTAATGTAAAACTATTTGATGCCACATTGTGATGGGCATAATAGAAGAGCCCATCCATCACAAGTGAAAGGAGTTGACGGTACGTTGAGTTGCAATGCAGAAAAGCTTCATGGTGTATTACGAGTGAAGGTACGGCTTTTCTGTTCTATTGTTGGTTCTTTTTCCTCAGAGAGGTCGCTTACTCTTCTTCCTGACGGACGCATCAATGTGTTTCCCGTCAGAAGGTGCTCTCTCCAGGAATTAGCCATGAACGGGCCACATGGAATGACATTTGTTATGAGACAGTAAATATTGCAGTAGATGTTGGAATCCTTCCGGAAGTTAAACCTGTTCGAGGAAAGTCAACTTTGAAGTAAACTTGGCTGCTTTTCTCTTGAAAACTTGACTTTTGTATACGTGTAATAATTGAACTAATGACTCCTAATGATACAGTTGGCCGATCTGCACAAGCTAATGTTAACGTTAGCTTCACAGGCTAACAGAACTGATTCTGATTCTGATAACGCACCACGGAGTCCTGTATCGATCGGAGTGTCCACAACTACCACGCTACCTGCTGCCTACCAGTGTGAACAGTCAAACATCAAAGTTACTCAGACTGGTGTCTTACCTTCTGTAAAACCATCTGCAGTTGTTGTTCGGTAGTGTAAATTCGACGGCCTCAGTTGCAATTACATCTGGCGAAAGTGACAATTGCACATAAACCTTTCACCTCCTACAGCTACTGAAGACGGAGTTAATTATGCAAGTCATTAAAATTGCAGTCTTTCATAATTACGTAAGGACTCATTGTAATAGGATGGAGCATGCTGCGCTTTTTGATGTTAAAGCAGAACCTTTTTTTTTATCTCAGCCAACTTGTAATGTCTATATCTCTGCCTTGATGTAGAACTGCGGGTCAATGTATGCTGCTTTTCTCTCAGCTTTTTGCTTCACTTGCACCACTGTGTTATTACAAGTCTGCCTCGTCCTCTACGTGACCCGAACAAGGTCCGAGAAACCTATTAGACGTGTATAATTCGATATTGTTTAAATCACACGAGGAAAAGAAATCTGAAGTACTTTCTCAACGGTTAACTTTATGGAGATGTGATGTTTTTATTGGGCGGTGTGGTTATATTCTCTGCTCTGTGGGCTGCCTGGTGGGCCTCCTGGGTTTGCCTTAAAGGCCTTATGACTAGTGGATCATTAGCAGCTTGGCTGGGGCACTGGCAGGCGCGCACAGGGATATACACATTGCCACACATGCACAGACCAACACACATTCATTTTATACCCATTAAAAACAGTCTCCTCTGATCTTGAGTCAGCTACATCAGCAGAACTGGAAGTACTTTTTCTGCTCCCTCTTTTTTTTTTTGTAGCGTATCATCACATCAACACATCATGAAAAGTAGAAAATAGACATAACGAAAAGCCCCACACATGGTCACGTGCTCTAGCGCCCCCTGCATGACTTTAACAGAAACAGCCAATGCTCGATCATACTGTGTACGGGGTTGAAACTTCATAGTCCAAAAATATATTCAAAACAACTCACCTGTGCCTACCTCCATCCTGTCATGTACTCCACCTCGACAGGGAGGAGGGAGTACATAACAAGAGGACATATGAAGTCGGTGAAAGATGTTAAGCCTACCTCCGTCATTCATTTGGAAGCTGACATTTTTGCCGTTGAATTGAATTGTTATACATCTCTTTGCACTTTCTGGAAATAGGAGAGACGGGTGAATGTGTAAATGTATTATATTCTATATTATATTATGTATTATAAGGCTGCATGTCACAAATTTCACTTAAGTCTGGAATGTAGCCGAGGCACAGTAGCAGAGAATATTTGCACAAATGCACGCTGTTTATATATTAGAGTGAAATGAAATGAAATAAAACTACTGAGCGGCATTTGTAATACTTCGTCGTCCTTCATTCATGTGATTAGGGTGGACAAAATATTAGAAACACCTGTCAGCATCAAGCAATGCAATTCAACAACACCACAAACCATTGAAGGTAGGATTTATTGCAGTGCTGTTGTATTAGACTGCATTCGTTTTAGCCGCCCCCCCCCCCCCAAGTCCTACGCCCCTGGCTGGCACGACCCAATAAACAGGCAACTGGGTGTCGTACACATGCTTGCAGCTTCAGCGCTGAGAATGTGTTTTGACTGCCTGCCCCGCTGAGATAAAAACCATTCAAGTCGAATGTGCTCGCACAGATGTCCTTCACACACACGATGAGTTCCAGTTCCTCCACATGTGTCCCACAGCAGCCCCCCCCCCCCCCAGCATGCGGTCATACTGTCCATCCGCACAACACACCAAAGAGTGCGTGAGCTTCTTTGAATATGTGGTCCATGTGTTGTTTTGGCCAATATGACTCTAACCATTGAACAAATGAGATCTTGTTCTACTGCTGTACTCGTTAATCGGTCTGAAGTGTGTAGACATATTTATGTGTGTGTGTGTGTGTGTGTGTGAGAGAGAGATGAAAGACCGTTGAGGACAGTTATGGAGCATTAAATGTAGTCCAGACGTGGGCAGCAGAGTAGAATCCTGGGAAAGGTCAGGGGTCGGGCTGCTGTGGCCCCTCGGGGGGACGTTAACCCTTGAGCTGTGTGTGTGTGTGAGTGAAGACAGGACAGGTTGATTGGCATTTTAGAATGGAAGACGTTGATAGGGAACAGGTAAGACAGTAATCCAGGTAGTGTGTGTGTGTGTGTGTCTGTCTGGGAGAGAAGAGTGTATTATTGGCAAAGCAGAAATGGCTGAAGACCCGGACTCCTGGAATGTCACGCACAGTGTGTTGAGTTGGACAGAGAGAGACGGACAGACAGACAGACAGACAGACAGTGTGTGTTGGCTGTGAAACGTCTGTCAACACATCTGTCATCAGGTGAATTAGTTTCAGTGTGTGTTACAGAGAGCAGATGGACGGCCGAGCCAAAACATCTTAAGTGCACCTTTTTTTGTTTCTTCTCTTCTCTGGAGTACATCCACCGGAGGTCCACACGGGCCCTTTTAGTTCCCAGTGACGTAGACTTCGACTCAGGCCAGGTCCAAGTTATATTCAGTCTAATCACGTCAGATATAGGGTCCCATTGTACTGCAGGGGGTCTCGGGTCACCAACCTCCCGGGTCTGAAAAGAGATCCCAAAGTGCCTTAAGCCTGCATTCTTTGTAATGGCCAGCAGGGGGCGACCCCACTGGTTGTAAAAAAAATTGTATAGAAGTCTATGAGAAAATGACCCGACTTCTCAGTTGGTTGTGCATATTGTCCTCAGGTTCTCAAATCCCCAGGTCCTCTCACCCAAAATACAGTCACCTCTGGTTCCATGGCGACGGCTAAAGATGCCAAATTCGAGGCTTCCACATGGTAGTCCACAAACTGGAGTGTGATGCTGCCGCTGGCGTTTTCTTCCTCTGCTTCGGTCTTTTTGGGTCCAACCACATTTTAGAGACAGGTCTAATTAGGACCAGTTGGGTCAGGTCCAAGACCCCTTAAGACCTCTTAATGTCCACATTAAACCAGATAAAATTTAAAAAGTGTAGCTTTCCGTATACACCATGCTGATGTTGTTTCTGTCCAAAATCTGAGCTTTTTGTAAACACTTGATGAAAAAAAAAGGGGGGGGGGGGTGGCTTCCGGAAAACAATGACATCAGGCTGCTCGGCAGTATGGCAGAAAAGTTAAAAAGACTGTTCTGTCGTCTCTAACTTCCTCTGCAGTCACTCTTATAGTGCATATGATGGTGATCTGATCAACATCTCAGCGCAGAAGTTACTGTTTGCCTGCTCAACGTCACACTGTGTGAATGAGAAGAACTAAGTCAGGTTCAGCTGTATTTAAACACAGTGCATGCGTATCACAGACTGAGCAGAGGAATCTTTCCCACTGTTGGCAGCGTGTTGGCTGGCACAGTTTTGCTGTTGCAAGGTATTTGATATTTGGCGGTTTTCCTTTATTTGTCGGAGGTTTCAGTGTTGACAGAGAGCATAGCGTGGCTCAACATCGTCAATGGCATTTGCCAGTGACTGTCGAGTGTAACTGTGGCTGGAGCTTGCTGCTCGGAAACACTGCAACATTCAGTGAATCATGTTTAAAATGATCAAATTATCCTTTCTTATGACCGGGCATCTGATCGGGCCTTGATGAGGAAATCTGTTGACCTTTTCGATGAGGAAGCTGGACTACTCCCATGACCTAAAGGCTTAACTTTGTCCTGATTTGTTTATGTTGTTTTTAAGCTTAAAAAGAGTGGTTCATAAGGGGGTAAACAGTCCGGCCTCCACTCCAGTTGAGGTTGTTTTTGGAGAAACACAGATGAAACCCACAGTCTCATGCAATAAAAGCGTAAAACCAGTTATATTCTGGCGTATTCACATGGGGTGACTCATTTAGAAAATTCCCCTTATATTACCTTCCTTCCCTGGATAAGTGATCAAATCCCCCCCTCCTTCGCTATTCGCAACACAACTCCCAAAGAATTCCTGAAGTTGTGGGACCTGTGGGATTCCTTTATGAACTAATTTGTGATAATGCGACGTCCCTCGACCATCTAGTTTTCTAAGTTAAAACAGGCAGAGAATAAGTAACCCAGGGCGGACATACACAACACCAGAAGGCTAAACAATGGCATTATTAACTGAGAAGAAAATGCTGTTCACACATTCCAGGCCATTCACAGACGCAGCAAAACACACATTCTGCAAGTTTCACACAGTCCAAAGCCCTCAGCTCACGCTGCATGAGCTCATAGCCGTGAAAAACCGTCAGAGCTTCCCATTATCCAGACACAGAGAAACCTCTCTCTGGGATCACAATAGCAGACCTGTGTCAAAAAGCTGCCACCAGATTCCTGACACTTGCTTTAACCTGCTTAGATAGCCGAATGGCCCGGGAATTAGTGCAGTGCAATGATTCATATTGCAATTTTAACAACATGGACTCACACCAGACCAGTTGAACTGTTTCAGAGACCATTTCCTACAGTATGAACTACAGTCATTTGGTGCACTAGAAGAACAAGACACTTGACTTTTCTCATACAACATTCGCTCAGTACAATCAATAATATATATGTGTTAGTCGAGAGTTAATCCAACAGAACAGCGCCATCGTGTTACTCACAATCGTGCATGAACTAATGACTCTCGGAACTGACCGAACCTTGTTCCTGTATTGTGCAAAACTAAGCAACAGTACGTGCGAAGCTGGTGATACTGGCTGTTGAAAAGGTAAGAGCTAATTAATGCTAATGAGCTACATGGTCATGGTAGCTACTGATATCACGAACCCCATCGCAGCTTCATTTGAAGCTACTTCAGCCAACCAAAAACAGCTAACAGGCTTACATTTGTTAGGTGGACACACCCAGACTGCTAATGTTGCTAGGTGACTGCTGGATGTGTAAATCATAGACTGAATATAAAGATGGCCGACGCATCTCCACTTCCTCCCCACTGTACAAAAATGAAGACAAACTCTCCCGGATGCGGCTGCCGCCATCTTGTGCTGGTGACGTCATTTGGAGCCAGAGTTAGATTTTTTTAGTCACATGTCACATCTGCGAACATGCAGGGGGCGGGGCTTATGACCTATACTGCAGCCAGCCACCAGGGGGCGATCGAAATGTTTTGGCTTCACTTTTGGGGAGCTGTCATGTCGACAATCTTTATATACAGCCTACTGCATAAATAGGCAACTGTTTGCTTACATGCTCACTGTTCATCTACATCATACAAAGTGATCATTGCTGCTTTAAGATATTCATCCACCTTGGAGATCCATAACACACCAGACAAACAAATTGGATTTACTTCAGGCTCCTGGCAGAATTCTTAGGGGGGAAAAAACATCATTTTACATACGAGAATGTGTCTTCCAGTAAGTCCAATTAGTGTTTGTTTCACAAGTTGACTTGTGTGTAAAACAGAATTATTCAACCAATTCTTTTTTCACATGCACAAATTACAAAAAACGAGCTTATACGCGAAATGTGTCAGTGGTTATACGTATTATATCTATCCGTCATGAAGGCAGCAGAAGAACACGAGTTCATTTTGATTATGTATGTGTACATTGTAAGATTTTCTTAGTATCCCTATGATATCCCCACAGGAACTTAGATCTGGTAGCTTTGGTGACGCTGCAGCGAGCTCACCATACTTTACACTTAAAATGTGTTGACTGTGACCTTAACTGCCTCTTGCGTTTTGTGAAGCCCTTGCTGAAGTCACATGCTGGCAGTCAGGAGAAATAAATGCTCCGGACAGAAAATCTATGACAGAAACTTGGAAAAGAAGAGGGAAAGGCGGAGACGGTCATGCTGCAGGAGAGAAAAGACAAAGTACGTCTTGCTCCTCATATTTGAATTATCAGCCGTGGCATTTTCGGCCGCTAACCCGCGGTAAAGGTCAAAGGTGGCTGGCTGTCTTTCCTGTCTCTAGTCCTTCACACACATACATATTTATATTGTTGCAGGCACCGGTCTGCTCATGCTCAGAGGAAGACCCAACGCAGCGATCCCACGCTGTATGTCAAAGGGCGGCCACCTCCCCCCGGGGAACAGGAGCGGTTCAACCTAAACAGGGACTGAAGGAGACATGAAACACACACACTGACCCCATTTTAACAATGAATGTGCACTGGATGAGCAGCAGCTTTGATAATAATAATTTTACTCATGTTGCGAGTGTGTGTGTGTGTCTGCAGGTCAGTCATTCACTCGCTTTGAATAAAGTACACGTCGTCTGCCTGTTTGTGTGTCTGTTTGTCCAAACTGTAATTGCAATCTTCAAAGGCTGCTTCGCAGCATGAAAGAGTTCTGACGAAGACCTAGCCTGTAGTAGGAATTCCTGGCAATGCCACAGAAAACATTCTGATCATTTCTTCTGCGGGTAATTACTCAGAGATGACTTACTGCCACAGGGAGAGGGCGTGGGAGTGGAGTCAAAGTTAATAGAGAGGCAATAAAAATATGGGGAGAGGAGGAGCAATTAAACAGAGCAGCAAGAATGTGACATACAGTGACATGCCTGAGGTGGCAACAGCAACTCAACTGACGGCCTCGGCGTAAGCGGAAGTACGTATTCAGTCGCTCATTAAAGTGCGAAACACCTAGCTAGTTAGCTCAGTTAGCCGTGCAGCTCGAGCTCCTGTAAACGTTAGCTGACTCTGAGCACCGGGGGGAGTGTTGGTGTTTTGCACCACGAGCACAGGAGCACACTAATTCTTGTCTCATGTGCGGTCTGATAAACAGTACATTCATCAAATTCAGGTTAAAAACATTTGAATATCTGGTCTTTCCAAAACAGAAAAGATGCACATGTTTTTGCATATAGAGCGGGGAAGTGAGATCGTCACTCGAGGCGCATGTGGAAGTGACTGACGCACTTTGGAGCTGTGCACTTGTGATCGGATCACCCTGTGGCACGTTAATGCCCGGTGTAAACAGGGCCAGAATCACACACATCACGACGGAGTGAAAATGCGCCACAATGAACAGAACCACCCATATTGATCCTGGGCAGTGGTGAAGAAGTTGCTGTTCTCGGGTGACAGTAAGTCCTCTCTGACAGCAGACTCACAACCTGACGCGGCGCACCTGTCAACACCACCTGCACTGATACTAATACGTGCAGGCTCGCCTCAAACGAAGCCCCATCTTTCATAAATCACACACATTTGCACACAAACTCAATTGTTACCATTTTCATTGTGAGAGAAGACGCAGCGAGGAAAAGCTTTCAGCCCAAGCACCTGGGAGGCAGCTCTGACGGCGACAGCTTTTTATCGGTTTGTAGTGGAGTGTCAGTTTATGGAGTCGAGCGGGAGTGAAGCACAGCTTAACTAGGACACATAAAGAGCATTTCCTGGGAGAGGAGAGCAAGGACAAGCAGGTGAGCTAGATTGGTGTGATATCACAGGAAAGGCTCCGGGGCTGGAAGTGTGTTTGTGACAATGACGTGAGGCAGTGGAGGCATTGAAAAGAGCCTTTCTTCTTCAAAGACTTCTGATCACATGGCTCTCTCTCTCTCTCTCTCTCTCTCTCTCTCTCACATCTTTCAATGCCCTCTTCCTTCTTCTGTCCTCACCTTTCTTGCTCACACACAGTCCTCATGTTAATGTGCAAAGAATGTATGTTTGTCAGAAGCCTTGGGGGACACTCATCGTGGCATGTACTCGCCGGTTTGTCCTTTCACGAAAAATGAGGTGAACAGTGGACAAAGGAGACGCACAAATGCTTTCACACTTCACACTCAACCTCCCTTCTATTAAAAACACACATGGTCCATGATACATTATCCTTTGACAGCACACGACCTGTACTGCTGCGAAACACAGACACACAGTACATACATGAAGACAAGGGTGATTTTACCCATCAAGACATATAGAGGTTTGTTATTTAGGGTTAGTTCTACTCAGCTTGCGAAGTTCAATAATGTCTTCTGTGGTTCTGGAAGAGCTCTGAAAGTAAAGAAAGTAACCCGTGTGATGTTATAAAGGGGGTTGGAGGCAACACATGCAAACCAGAAAGCCTGCATTACAAGCCGGAGAACTCAGCTTTGAAAGATGAGGGCGTTTACCAGGCAAAGTGGTTATCGTGAAAGAAAGGTGTGCCTCAGGGGTCCCTTTTAGGGCCACTGCTGCTCTCACTATACATTCATAGTAGGCCTGTAAAACATTCTAAATATTATTTTTATATTTTTTTATATTATATTAAGTAAATGATTGTGTGACATGTTGAAAGATAATAAATAATGTACCTGTTTTATAGATTTAAAAGCCTACTAAGTTCATGGTCTGTGATGTTAAAATCTGTAACATTAAAAAGATCATATATTCACGAGTGAATCAACAGTTCAAAGGGATTGATTAAAACGTAATATTGCGTCATATGGTTAAAATCTGTCACATGTTTAAAATTGTTAAAATGCCAAAGAAGTTGTTTATATTACATTGTTTACTAGATAGTCTTGATCTAGGATCCTGAGATCGATTGCTTTTGTCTGGGGAAGTCGTTTTCCTCATTGCAGTGAAGTTCTCGCTTAGGAAACATCGTTATGGCTCTCGTGATTATTTCTCCTCATTTATCCGGTATGTCGTCAGGTGCTGAACAACGTTAGTAACAACTGTGATAACCCGCTAACATGTCAAGAGTGTGTCTGTAATTTTGTGTCCGCTGTGGATTCATGTATACATATATTGTACAGTTAGCCCTGTTATATACTGTTGTATAATAATGTTTCATACACAGTTTGCTGAGCTTAATCTGTTTTGTAGTGGCAGTAAATGAGGAAGGGTAGCAGTTGTCCCAAGTAATTGCTCATTGCAGTGAAGTTCTCGCTGAGGAAACAGCATCACCACTCTCGTGATTATTTCTCCCCATTTATCAGGAGCGTAGCAATTGCAATTTTGTATGCAGTAGCTTCATTTCAGTTACTGGCCATATAAAGATAAAATAAGAGAGACTTAATTGTCACCCATCTGTATACAGTGCAGCACAGTACATAGAGGATTTAAACTGCTGTTCTCCTGGTCGTCTGGTATTTAAAAAAAAAATGCAGCATTCAGTGGGAGTGAAGCAACACTCAGACCAGCATCAATAGTTTATTGACGTCATTAGACAACCTGTAAAGACGGCAATGGTTCAAAAAAAATCTACGTAGCAAGACATTGCCAAAGGACTCTGGGGTCGAGCAGACCAATGTGCCGAGACAATAATGCAGAATGTGTCCCACACCCACTAAAACGTCAGTTCCCCAGTCCTCATTGAATTTGAAATATTTTGGCAGGGAAGTAGGCAAGTTGAGACAATATTGTGTTGATTTAAAGTTTAATTTTCAATCTTAACCAGCAAACTTTTTTGACTGAAGTAGACTCGGACATCATGGTATTCCAGACACTCGGCCTTTTGGAGTAAATTATTTAAGTTAACTTGTCCAGATCAAATATATATCTGTCCTAATTTGTCCCTCCTCTTTATCTTCTGACCATACAAAAAGCATCTACTTTATTCATTTGAGAGAAATCAGAATACTAAAATACTAATTTCAGGGTGCTTTTAATCACGAGAGAGCTCAATGAATACATAAAAAAAATCTTTCTTAAGTTTCCATTCAATGTTTTAGGACTAACCTTATCGAGTTTAGTTTAAATTAAGATTAAGATACATTAAGAAGTTGAGTTGAACACAACACCACAGTAATTGCGGACACCATGTCCCTTAGTAGTTTTGTCACCATTTCTCTCTTAATGATTGGTCAAAAAGGCGTCAATCAAATGTGTTTTGACTCGTAAGACCCCCCCCCCCCCCCCGATCAATATCTATATCTATATCTATATATCTCTAAGTATCCGAAATGCAGTGACATTACATTATAACTCAGTGTTTAACAAACTATTTTTGCTATCTGGGTAGTAAAAGCTAAGATTGGACAATCAGGCCTCTCGGGAAGGAGCTGCTAAGCTAGTTCGCGTCTAATTGTAGGCTATATATCATGCATATCATGAAAAAGATCTTGTGTCCTCTCCATATATTTATATTTCTAAGCTTGGAACACAGCAAAGACTAAAACACGCGTCTGTATTTTCAACTGTTCTCTCAAACTACAAAAACTCCTCGACCATAAAATGAGCAAACAGCGAAAGTTCCCACATGTACATCTTCAAAACCGTGCCTTGTTTCCCTTGTGAACTTTCTTCCTTGACACTTTCTGTGTGATACACAAATGGCTCTTCTCATTAGTTCATATGGGGGGGGGGGGGGGTTCCTCTGTTGACTGCTTTTCAAGCCCGTTTCCAGTTTCCTCATCTGTCCTAAGCATATCCACTATGTCACCCTTGGCAAAGAGACAAGAACAAATTGCTCCAAGTCTGTGACTCCTGAAAGTGAGGTGTCATTTCTGAACCCAATTACCCACAGACGCCGCGGAAACAGAAGCCATTCCATGCCTTTTGGAAACAAATGGCTTGGAAATGAAAGGAGGGGGGAAATCGGCAAAGGGAGGGCGGAAGCAGGAAGAGCATTTATCACACATGGGAGTAATGCGATCAGAAATGGATGCATCCGCCTCGTAGTGATTGTTGGTTGCATTTACTGATGTGTGTGTGTGTGTGCATGCATTTGTGTGTAATGGTGCGAGACAATGTGGCCGTCAGGAGGGACAATGCCGCATCTCCCGCAAAGCCAAGCGCGTTATGGCTGCAGGGGAAATGTGGTGTGCAGCGATTCGGTGTGTTTGATGGCTGATGTATGGGACAGAGATGGGAAATAAGTCAGAGGCCAAAAAACAAAAAACAAAAAAGCTCAACTCGCTCTTGATGGAGCAGCAAAAAGAGTTAAATGAGGGAGCTGAAAAATAATAAAGAGAGAGTGAAAGAGATGAAGGAAAGGACTTCTGTCAGCAGCGTTGAACATCTTCCCTTATTCATAGCCACCATGTACAGCATCCCTCTTAAGTACACAGCGAGAGTTCAAGGGAGGCACAAAGGTCTCCGGAGATATAAGAACATATATATTCAACACACAAACCCACGGAGCTGCTCTTAAGTACCTCTTTAATTGAGAGGAACTGCGTAGCGTTAGCCCCTCTTAACTTGCCTGCCTATTTATATGCTGCACTGGACAGAAAAACACGTAGCATGCGCTTGGTTTTTTTTTTCACCTTTTGACACGCATTTTCTCGAAATGCCCGAAGAATGCACGTTGAGAGCAGCTCGAGGAGTTTGAACCTCGTCACCTCATCTTGCTGCGGAAACTATGATACGGAACGTCTGTCACAAAAGAGCTACTTAACGCAGCCCGCCGCTGCAGGTAGAGGATAGACCCAGAGCGACGCTCATAACTCGGCTGACATTTCCGCCTCCGGTTCTGCCTTGTGCCTCCGAATGGCTGGAGGGCACGAGAGAGTGATTCAGACCCGCGGATTTCACAACCGGCACTTCAGCCACCTCTTTCTAATTGAATATTGTCAGCCGCAGAGACACACCCTGGGAGCACTCGCCAAAAATAAATGCACAGGGTTTACGAGGTGATGAAATGTCATAATCGCTTTGTTACAATGTGCTTATTCTGATGACAAGGTTAGGCTGTGTTGAAGCAAGACAGCGCTTGATGATCATGCTGCCTGACAACATACTGTCTGGCATGAAGAAAACAGTCCTGCTCTCCTTAAAGGCTTCACTACACGGGACTTTGTACTCACACACAGTCAGTCCCAACATTTTATCCCACCGCCCGAGTTAAAGTTGTTATTTTAATTTCATGATTCTGCAGTCAGATGAAAGATGTCTTCATTTTCTTGCAGCTTCACTGGAGTTTTCTGGAACTGTACAGAGCAGGGTACTTGTTGCCATGGAGATTTGAACCAGAAACGTCCAGTAAAGGGACGGACGACTGACCAAATACCTCAAGACGTTAGCGAGACATCGAAGACAGTTGAAAGACTTGTCTTGTCTACATGCTGGACTGTAGCCGCCACTGAGGCGTCTCAGCTGTGTATCTTGTGACTGTTTCAAAGACTCAATGTCAGCTCAAGTCAATGAATTCATATATTTAGGTTGAATTGACTGGAGAGAGACTCGCAGTAGCTTAGCTAGATTTGCGATCATGTTGGACACCCTCTTTAGGTCCTGGGAGATTGTGGATCCCTGAAAGCTTCCAGGGCTGTTCAACAGTGCTGTTGAGTATGGTGATGGGGGGGGGGGGGGGGGGGGGGATCCTCCTGAAGTCCACTGTCATCTCCAGGTTGTTAAGACTGCACCAGAGGACCAGCTGTTCAACCTCCCACCTGTGTGCAGACTCATCCCTGTCCCAGATAAGGCGGATGCTGGACTCTGGTGCTGATAGTCCAGGTGCTGGATGTGACGCCCCCCCCCCCCCACCCCCGGCTTCACCTGCTGCCTCCTGTCTGTCAGGAAGTTTGTGTGATCCGCTGGCAGGTGGGGGCCGGCGCAGTGAGCTGGGGGAGTTTAGAACAGAGGACTTCTGGGAGGATGGTGTTGAGTCCGCCAACAGGATGTCCCCAGTCATGGTCCCATATCGACCGCATCATCCGCCTGCAACACTCAAAACGATTTCATCACCACAGACGTCCTTTATTTGAAACTAAGGGACGCGGCTCAAACCAGGAAAAACAAACCCCCAGACCAGAAGCACACAAAAAGTACATGGGGACAGGGGGCACCCACATACTTCTACACAGCTGTACACTTCCCCCGTCTCCCTCCTCGTCTAGTTGACATTTAAGCGGATGTGTGAGACCATGTGACTCTTTTAACACGTTTTTTTTCCCCTTCTTTTCTTTTCTTTGAAAGCCTTTTGCAGCTCCCCGATTGTCCCCGAGTGCTACTCGCCAACAAAGTTAGTGTGCGCACAGGCTCCCATTGACTTTCTCTCCCATTTGTATATACGCTCACCCACCGCACCGCAGTGACACAGAGGCCGGTTTTGAGCACAAAAAGCCCTGCTGGCCGTGACCTATGTGGGCTGAATGCTAAAGGAGGCTAAGGAATGCGTGCCACTGGGGCAAACTCAATGAACACACACACACACCCTTCTTTTTTTTGGAAAAAGCACTTAAAAAACGCAGTCAGAGTTGTTGACTTGTAGCTGCTGTTTGGGATAGGAGGCCGAGCGAGAGAGACATGGGGGTGGAAATGTAGCACTCTGCCGCCGACAGGCAGGGTCAATGAAGAGCACTTATGAAAGAATGCGCACTGCTTGTAAGATTTACAATGAATGCCCGAGCATTATTTTGTTCGCCATCCCTGCTTGTTTTTCCCCTGCGGCTTCTCTTTTCTTTCCCTGAGAGAGGATTCTTAGAAGAATGTCGCTCCGTTTGACACGGGCGGCCCGACTTTTCGCAAACAAGCCGCGCCAGCTGAGTTATTGAAGTCATTTATACTGTAAACGGAACGCCCATGAGCGAGCAAACAAACAAAAAAAACAAAGCAAAAAAAAAAAAACTCAACCAAGCAATTATTCTGTTGTGAAGCTCTCAAGGTGATCTGCAGAGTGCACCGTGATTTAGAAAGAAGAAATGAAATAAAATGAAGCATTGATGTTGTAATTCAGACATCTTGAAAAGGAAAATAGAGCCTGAATCTCTTTGGTTATTTCTCCAGCTAATGGCTGCAGTTGTGTCAATAAAGTCTGAACATGAGTGTGAGTGTGTGTGTGTGTGTGTGTGTGTGTGTGTGTGTGTTGGCTTTTCCTAGTTGTGTTTACTGAGCTGCACTTTCAGCAGTTGCCGCCCGAAACTATACTATTTTCACCACCAGCGTGGCCACAAAACTGCCCACTGGATTCCCAGATAGTTTGGCTGGCATTTAGCTTTGACCTTTGACCCCCAGAGGGATCGTTTGGGTAAACTGTGGGAACACAGTGGGGGTGGGTGGCAGAGGGGGGGTGGGTGGCAGAGGTAGGAGAGTGGGAGCAGGAAGAAGGGGAAGAAGGTAAGAAGAGACGTGGAGGGCAGATAAAGAGAGACGTGCTGTCGTTAAGTTAAGCAGGAAGGAAGGTTTTATATGTTTTTTCACAAGGCTGCCCTGGTCACCCCCCCCCCCCATCCCTCCCCAGCATCTCAGATGCTTCCTCTCGAGCCGACCTTCCTCCTGCCCGTCATCATCTTTGTAACGACCATGAATTTGCTGCTTTTTAACTACCTCCAGTTTGCTCTTTCCCCTTTTCTTCTTTTCCTTTTTCTATTGGATTTGTGTCTGGTCCTCTGCACCAGGTTCCTTTTCGTCCCTTTCTCGGTGCAGTGGACACATCGTCCATCGCTATGGGATACAAGAGCTGCAAAAGACAAAGTCAATCTCGCTGGCAACTGCTGACGAAGCCGTGGTGAGTGACGTGTCCGTCCAGAAGCTGTTGCTAGCAGCTGTTTTATATATAATAATTTTATTTATTTTTTTTATCCTGGGTGAAAAATATGTTTTACACTCCAAACATTTTCTAATAATTATAGTTCTGGGAAATTTAGGATCCTGACACATAATAGAAACTAAAAGTCATGATATCTCAGCCTCTGCTGTTTCAGTTGTGACAATTATTTCTCTCTGAGTCTGCAACACTGAATAACTAGACTGGAAGGCCCCTTTGAATTCATAAGCATACTGTATTGTAGTGCCTGCCTTTGCAAGGCAAGTAGTAATTACCCCCCCCATCCAGCCACCCCGTCCCCTGCTGTGACCCCCCACCACCTGCCCGGCGACAGGTGAGGAGCCAGATGAAGACGGAAGGCGACTGCAGCGCCACCATGTCCGTTTACACCAGCCGTGTTTGTGTTCACGCGACGAGTGTGTGTGTTCACGCGACGAGTGTGTGTGTTCACGCTGACCTCCCGCGGGGGTTTCCCACACCACCTTCCACCTGAAACAACAAACAAACAAACAGCCTCGGCCTGTTAAAACAGACACGCAAATAACCACAAACAGGGCTTCTGCTGCCTTAAATCAACACACACACACACACACACACACACACACACACACAGACAGATGGTAATGCAAGTCAGCCTTTTTTGTGATGTCTTTTCCTTTTCGTCTTCTTTGTTCCCCCTCTCATCCCCACGCCTATTCTCTCTCTCTCTCACACACACACACACACACACACACACACACACACACACACACACACACACACACATACACACACACACACACAACTAACTAAGCAAACATAAGGCAGCAAACAAAGCAATTTGGACACCCTGAATAGTATAAACATTGCTATAAGGTAGGCTTAAAACACACCTGCTGCAGTCTAATGCATACCATTACACACACACACACACACACACACACACACACACACACACACACACACAGGGAATTCGAACGCCGACACAAACACTTGAATAAACAAATGCCAGCATTGCACTGCCAGATTAAGAAACTCATCCAAACACCTGTACGTACACCTTTTATTTTAGAACTCCCTACAATAATACTTTACCCTCACCTCACACACACACACACACACGTACACGTACAGTTAAGATCATTTTATTGGACATGGACGTAACAACAGCGTTGGAACTGCAACATCACAATTATGCACGAGCACCAGATGCTCTGATTTTAGTGTTTATAGCAAAAGCGTTCATCTACTGCTTTTAAAGTTGGAGTAGAAAGAAGAAAAGTAGTCTGTATATAAAGATCACAGCTGTCAATCATGACGTCTCACCCCGGTTTTATAGCATCAAATAACTAATTAAACGCAAACTGATCAGAAAATCGAACACTTGAACAAACATCAGCGTGATAAGACAGAAACCGTCTTTGGGAAAAAATGTATTTGCTGTGTACCTGCTAACATGGAGGGGGTGGGGTTTGTGACCGATACTGCAGCCAGCCACCAGGGGGCGATCAATACGTTTTGGCTTCACTTTCGGGGGAGCCGCCATGTCGTCCATCTTTATACACATTCTATGGTTTGTTGTACCAAATGTCAAGGCAATATCTCCAACAGTTTGACTGACTTACACTGCATCCCTAGAGCCACACTAGACTGCCTGGAGCTTTATTTGTGGCTAAAAACAGCAAAAAACGAAATGTGACCAGAATGGAGCATCTTTTTCCGAAGTCAGACCTTCAGTGTTTGAATATGAAGTTTGACTCATTTTGACAGGGCTTTCCATCTGCCTTCAGATGACAGATTCCCCCTGATGTTTCGCTGTGACAACAAGCACTGAGCTGTGTGTGTGAGACGGCTCACATAACCAAACTTAAAAGGAACTCCAGTTTCTCTTATTTTACCCTGGGGAACCTTTGTATATTGACAGAGTCATAAAACTCAGAATAACCACACTATTCCACCTCCAGTTTGCGGCTCCTAGAACAAACCCGCTTTAGTCTTCTTCACCTTCATCTCATAGTCTTCATTGACAGTGAGAAGCAGTTGCAATCTCAGAGGTCTAGTAAATTGACCTTTGATGTGAGATTATTCTGGTTCAAATCTGTTGTCTCCGTTCATGGCTTTGCATTGATTGTTTACATTTGTGCTTCTTCTATGTTCTGCTTCCTGTTTTTCACAGGTTCAAAAAACAAAGAGACTGCAAACAGATTTAGTGACATATGAGTGACTTAACTGTTGCATTTAAATGGAATTCAGCCAAGATTCATTTCTATTATTTACCTAAAATGACATCAACATATAGTCAATGACTTGCACTTTGCTCCAAAAACTTTGAGAGACAATACGTCTCTCAAAGTCTCATCTAGGAATGAATTGGTAGACGGGGGGGGGGGGGGGGGGGTTACGTAACTGTATACTAAGTTTCCTGTGTGAGTTAAGCTCAGTAGCACAACCTCAGATCTTTTGGCTCTTTTATCCATCCCCCAGGAGGAACCTTGAAGCTTTTTCCCATCCAATTGTTAAAGCAAACTACAAGAGTTTCTCTCTCATGTTGTGGGAGGACAAAAATTAACAGCAAGTCGGTGGCTGGTCCAGTTTGATCCACAGGAGGAGGAGAAAAAAAGAGGATCCAAGCCAAATAAGTTCTAGATTAAACCACTTACACATGCCATGGCTAGTTTGCTGTAGCTCCTAGTCTTATAAATATAAATGAGGCTACAGTTGTGGCGGCGTGATTTCTGACGTGTGTGAATGCAGAAGGATATAGTTGCCTCTTCAAAAAGCCACTGAGACGTCTTTTAGCTTAGTTAGCGTTAGCATTAGCGCTACGTGGTTGTTGCTCAGGTCTCTCTAAACGACACTGTCAGAGGAATATCTGTAAGTGCTCCATTTATCATAGAATATCATCGAATGAATGTCCAATGGCTATTGTTTTGTGCGTATTTTAAAGATGCTCGAAAAAGTCAACCAAACTAGCCATTTCAGTGTAATGTGTTTCAGGCTTATGCATTTCTAATAAATTCATTTTCTGTAGGTTGTTTTTTCATCTTTTTTTGTGTATTATCATTTTGTTTGAATAACCTAATACGATGTGTTATTTTTTTTAAATATCAGAGGAGCAGAAGAGTCAACAGGTAGTCAAGATTTAAACTCCAGCTGCTGGCATATCCTCATAAGTAATTCATGATGAAAGTGTATTTAGTCCACCTCTGGCGTACTTTGTGGCGTCTCTATCTGATGCAACGAGAAACTCATGTTTTTTTAAATACTGTTTTTTCTGTTCACTTTTTGCATTTCCTTGAGTAAACACTTCTTAGGTCACAAACTCTTACTGGAGGTGCGGACAGTTTGCTGGACAATGCAGTGCACCCCGCATGCTTAGTGAGGGCATATGGGTCACTAAGGTATGAAAGCATATTTATGTTTCAGTTTTCAAGGAATTACACGGCAGGGTTTGAGGCCTTTCTCCTGTCACGCGACCTCATTTGCTTCGAACTGTGACCTCTTCGCACTAAAACCTTTGTCGCGGAAGTGGCATCGTGTTGCTCGTGTGTTTGTGAGTGGGCATCGCGCTTGAGAATGTGAATCCTTGTGCAAGGTGCAAGCGAAACAGACTTTTTCCTTTTCAAACTTGTGGGCTTGATGTTGTCATTCTGTCTCTCTGTCTATCTCGCTGTCAGTGATACACTCATGTTAATGCCTCACAAATCCACATGACAATAACATGTGTAACTCCAGTGAACCTACATCCTACTTTAAAGCAACCACATTCTGAGACAGAGAAAAAAAACATTCCCTCCCTCTCTCTCTTCCACCTCAGAGGAAAAGTAATCTGGGAAGCAGATATCTCTCACACTCCCCTGAATAATGAATGGGGCTTGGGAGTTCTCCCACACAGTAGTTCAAGCCCCTGATCAGTATGCCAAATACAGACGCACACACACACACACACACACACACACACAGCACTGCTGCATTAAAACCCCTTAACTCCTTATGTTTTGGACATTCCCTTGTCATGGTTGAAGCCGAGGTTGCGGCCTGTCTGTTGGGGTGGGGGGCAAAGTGTCACGGCCACGGAGCCCCCGGAAGCCCATTCACCAACCTGCTGTGTTGTTTCACGGCGTACCTGCCACAACTCTTGATTCGCTTGACGGAAGATACGAGCTTTCCTTGCAGCGATGATATGCTGTAGCCCCCTTCATTACCAGCACCACCATAAGAAGGCACTTTGAAGCCTCTCACCAAGTGCATTCCTCCCCCCAGCTGACTTTCTGTTTTTTTTGGGGGGGGGGGGTGCTCCAGTCTAGTGGAATTATTGATCAGGCTCCTCGGGGGGGGGGTGGGTGGAGTTGAAGGGTGAGAGGAGGTTGCGGGGGGTTTGATAAGAAGAAGGGAGAGTGGGAGCTGGGAGGCAAGGCTGGCTCCGCAGGAGGAGGCCCACCCATCTTCTCAAAGAGCCTCAGCCAGTCCTGGTCTGTAAACCGGCTAAAAAAAGGTTAAGATCTGGTTCAATTTAATCCCGAGGATTTCGGTCCTGATTGATTTTGGCTTCGCCTGTTTAGCGACAAGTGCTTCTTAACAATCCAGGTCCCAGAGTTCAGTGGGAAATGACGCGTGTTGACCGCTGGGTGCAGCGAGCTGCTGCTCTGTTGATGCCAAAGGGAGAGACCATGAAAACGTCTACATAGAGAGGCTATTACAGAATCGCAATTGCTGAAATAAAATACCAGCCATCAGTAGTATCAATGCAACCCGGTCTATTTACTCAACTCATTTCCAACAGCAAATACGTTTTGAGGGTAACATAATGCAGGTTTCCTTTTAACGCAATGAGGAAATGTTGTTTCAATGTTGTTAAATGATATTGAACTGAGGCAACGTATTTCATTTTGATTTCCACCAAGACATCCGATCTTGCAATACAACATCCACTGGGTCAAGGTTAGGAAAAGATCAGGGTCTGGTTTAATACAGAAAAAGTCTGCAGTTTTAACTTAAACCAGGATCATTTCCTAACCTTAACCAAAGTGCTTTTGTTGGCTAAACCGAAACCACGAACGCTGCTCTGTCGGATGTGAACCTCTGCCTCTCATAACACTCTCCCAACTTTATGGTAGTGCAATGCTAAATTGCTGAAGTTCTTTCTTCCGGGTAGATAAAGAAGCACAGTCACGGTTTGGATTGGGGGTTGCCAGTCGACCGTTGGTAGGAGCCCGAATGAAAACCGTGGTCTCCGATATCAAAGTCACATGCTTTGTATGCCCGACGCGCCCCGGCCTCCAACCTCAGACAGGTTGCAGCGGTGCACTCATCACTTGTCAGGAAAATGTCAACATAGGCCGTTTTAAGCATTTTGACTGAGGACAGTCTCTCTCACCAATACAGCTGTATGTTCATGTGTTACCTTGAGTTTCCTGAGACTCAGGCCCTGTTCACACCTGCTATTAACAATGCGTCCTGGGTGATCCGGTCTCAAGTGGACGGCTCTGATGCCAGGTGAGATCCGATCGCTACAGACCAGAAGGAGGTTCCTGGTCTACAGATAGCTGTACTTTTTGTTAAAGTAACCGCTAACTGTAGCTGCTGTTAGTTAGCCGTGAGCTAACTGAGCTAATTGGCTGACGGAGGCTACAGTTAGCGGTTACTTTAAGTAACGTTAAAGCTCTGTGTCCATCAGGAAACTCCGTACATCGCGGAGAGTTGAGGCAGAGCAGCCGGAGGACATCGGAGGGAAAACCAGAAAACATTTTCACCATAAAACACGATTACGTTTCACCAGAATCAGTGAATAAAGTGATAAAAACATTTCTTATGTAAGATCTCTCTAGTTTCAAGCCCCTTTAATGGCTAGTATCCATCCAGCTGTGGTTTCCTTGGGCACGACACTGGATCCATACTGACTCCTGCCCTCCCTGCAACAGAAAAGATCATTTCCCCCTGGGGAGTTAATTAAGTATCACATTATTACCATTATTTATCTCACAGGTGCTCATTATGCGTCAGGCTTTGTGTGGGCAAACTCTAACCAACACTAGCTACTCCACACAAGTCAAACCAGAGCCTGAAAATTATTAGGTAGGTTTTCCCTCAGGCGCTTTACACAGGCGCATAAACACACACACACACACAACAAGATCACACACACAGATACACTGGTAAAACCCCCTCATGTGCACGCACACACACACACACACACACACACACACAAAGACACACACACACACAAAGACACACACAGATCTGCCAAACACACATTTTCTCACACACAAACACTCCTAAAGTAGCTGAACCTTTGCTCGGCCCATGCCATCTCACTTACAGCCCTTTTGTAATGCACTAATATAAAGGATAAGTCCCAGTGTGTGTTGTGTGTGTGTGTGTGTGTGTGTGTGTGTGTGTGTGCATGCAGCAGGGCAGGGCAGGCCCAGGGCCAGCCAGACAGACATGCCATGCCAGTATATATTTACCCTGACTGAGGGGAGTGGAAGTGAGGGATTAGTTACAACAACAGGCTGGCTGCTCACTGAGACACGCTGCTGAAGGAAGAAGGGGACATTAATACATCCAGGACAGGGCTGGACGGGGCGGAGAGGAAGACGGGGGGTGGTGTGTGTGTGTGTGTGATGAGTGTGACGTGTGCCTTCCTCAAGCAGACACGTTGGTTTGTCAGAGCACAGGTAGAACTGCTAACATGAATGATGAGCAGAGCAGCAGCTAACAATGCTATCAGTCACGCGTGTTTGACAAGTCAAAGTGTCTGCTGTGAGAAAAGATCTACGGTGTTTCCATAGACAACGAGTGCCCTAACATGCTTATCAATGACACCATTTTGAAAAGATGCCACAACTGAAGCGTTTTGGATATATCTGATGTTATACCTAAAACCTTTTGGGTTGCAGACAGGGGGCGCTGTTTCAGCAAAAGCCCAAGACATGGCATTGTGACACGCCGTCAAGGACCTGCGTTATTTGAACTGTGTTAACGGACAATACAGCCAATACCCAGTGTTTGCATGCAACGCGCCAGGACAACCGCGAAAAACGCCTTTCATCGAGTCTTTGGCGCATGTTTCAGCACCGTGGACAGAGAGCGCCGTCATTAGTCGCTTGTCTAAACTTCACAGAACTTCACAAAATAAAGAAATGCATCGAATTATATGCACATTTCTAGTAGGTAACCAATGGTTAGGGTGCAGTAACATGTTTGAATTCATTTGTTACCAGAAGAAAACGCCCACAACCACGGACATCGTCTGTGCAGGCTGAAAATCATGGAGGAACACTCACTGACGGGCATACGGACCTATCAGAGGTCTATTTTCTTCTCATAGACAAATAGGCCTGAATGAGAGTAGATTGTAATTCCCAGCTAATCCTAAACCCCTGTACTCAGCTAGCTACGCATTAGGTAGTAGCCGTTGGTTAATTAGCTGGTTAGCATATGCAAGAGTTCATGTAAAGTGCTTACTGATGACAAATTCTGTCCTTCAATTTCTTCTTCTTTTTGTGTCTTCCTGAAGACACATTTAGAGTTAACACCTCCTCAAACTGCTCAGTTTGCAACAACGAGGACGAAAATTGGATCCACTTATTCTTTGAAATGTCCCGACACTCTGCCCACTTCTGAGGAGACAGCTCTCCACTTTCCCTCCGCCGCTTTCTCTAAACTGATGCAACTTAATCAGACAGACTTGATTTTGGGGTTGTAACACTGGAAACCACTTTTTACAGATTATTCCACCAAACTTCATTCATTCTAACGCGTTCATGAGTCTGGACTGATAAACCCCAAGTCCAAAAAATCAAACAAACGTGCATCCCAATAGAAAAGCAAGGATAAAATGACATGCACGACAAAATGATATATTGTTGTCTTACGTTATGTTTTAATTAAATTACAACAACTTCTTTTGACTCACTTATGTGCTGTGCTCTTAGTTAGCGTTAGTTAGTGTGTGTTGTTAGTCGTTGTCCGCTAACAAACACTGAACTACAGAAACTTTTGCTCTCACAAGTTATTCCAAAAGAACACAAAGTGGTTGGAAGTTTTAGCTCATTGTTCTGGAAAAGTGGCTGAAAATTCAGTCATTTGTGTGTGTGTGTGTGTGTGTGTGTGTGTGTGTGTGTGTGTGTGTGTGTGTATGTGTGTGTGTGTGTGTGTGTGTGTGTGTGTGTGTGTGTGTATGTGTGTGTGTGTGTGTGTGTGAGGGGAGGACACTGAGTGACAGAAGAAATCAGGCCACAATAAGACAGCCATTAAGGAGGTTGAGGGAAACAAGAGACACCAAGTTGCAAAAAGGCAAAGCCCCTGAAACCAGCCCGCCGGCCCCCCCTTCGTTTGCCCGTCCTGTGCACAAATGGTGGTCCTGAGGGAGGAACCAGAACAGTGGAGGGGGCCAATTGGCCTCTGTGACCCTGTAAGTGAGAGATGGATAATGTGGGGGCCAAAGCGGCCTGTGGGCCGAGCTGGTGTACTGTTCCCCTTACAATATGAAAGCACAACACACACACACACACACACACATAACACGTGCACTCGCAGGTGTGCGCACACAGGCGTGAAGGCACATGTACACATACGGTGTCGTATGCACAGTCATACACAAGCACATAATATATGTAGGCAGGTATGCACACACACACTCATTCACTGTAAATGGGTTGAGACAGTGTTTGTTGGTGTTTCTGATGAGGAAACCGAACCCCCCCTTTTGTTTAACAGGGGTTTGACTGGTTTTCCTTTTCTCCTTGTTAGCAAAGAATGTGTAGGGGTGGGGGGGCGGTCAGTAAAGAGTGCCAGACAACTAAGCTTTTCCGTTTTCACTTTTAGACCTAGAACCAACAAGAGTTGTTGGGAGCGTTTCGCTCGGGGGCAGCGACAATTTATTATATGCTGCTTGGGACAAATTAGAGTCCAAGTCCAAGTTTTCCTTGGAGCGGCCAGGAGTCTCCATTTCGCTGCTGGTCTTTCTGCAGCGTCATGATTTCCACATCCTGGAACCGTCTCCTGCCCCTTTTACCCAAATAATCTCCTCAGTGTATCTCAAACAAGGAGCCTGGGCCCAGAACCCCGTTAACGGGCCTTGCTCGTACAGGATGCCGTGCACGTGAGAACATTTGCAGACAGTGGAAATTAGAAACGTTTTCAAGATACAGAACTTTAGCGTTGCTGGAAGAAACCATGGACCAGAGGAGGACATGGCTGAAGCCGATCCACGGGCGATGCTATGCTCTCCCTCCACGACAAAGTAAACCCTGATGGTTGGATCGAGCAAATAGCATCAGTTCACAGCGGTTTCCGTCGAGTTCCGTGTCCATGAAGATGAAGCCTTGACAATCGTCAGTGGTGGGACTCAATAACTGCATGATGATATCGCGCGATGTGTGTGTGTTAAAACAATCGATGGTAGCAGAGATTGCTTGACAGGGTGACTCGAACTCAGTGCTTCAGCTTACATTAACCGCACCTTTAAATAAGCAATTAGTTATATTCATGTTTTTGATCAAATTCAACCACCATTAGCCACAAGCTTCAGTATAGCTTTGCAACGTTTTGATTAGCAGATTTATATGATTAACTAACTTAAAAGAGATGCAATCAATACTTATTTCAAGTTCCTGAAAATCAAATGTGGTAATTCAATTAACTGGAAGAATTGATGTGCGGAATACATTAAAAGCAAATGATAAAATCAGAACCTAAAAATACATATATAGTTTTTTCTAATTAAAGATGCAGTTTGCAAGATTTTTTTAAGCAGCGAAAAACATCTCAAGAGTGTTATCAAGACTCAAGAGGAATAAATAAGTGGAGCTTCTCTGTGAAGAACCCATCACAGAACACTGATTTGCTGTGTTAAAGGACTTTCAAAATCTGTTTTTTAGGTCAGGCACGGGGGAAAAAAAAGAAGATACATCTTGAAGCTCATAATGTCGTTCCCAGTGGAATTTGGGCATGATTATATAAGTTGTGTATGGTTTGGCTGTTTGCCTGAAGATGATCAACAACGTCAGACGCGTCACGTCAAAACAACTCGTCCACTCAGGGTTGTGACCGCCTGCTGTACCAGAAAAGTTGTTGTTTGATCCGGATCACCTCGAGTGATCCTGAAACCTGGTTCTATTTATTGAGATAGAGATTTGTCTCTGAGATTCAACAGTTTCCCCTGAAACTAATGTATACAGTACAAAGAGTATATCTGTGGATCAGCCTGAGTGCAGGCCTGGTCACAACACAATGTGGTACAGCGAAATAAATGTGCGCGTCTTTGCAAAATATTTGGTTCTAGAAGCATGATGACGTGGCGACTGCAACAGGGCTACAGGGGGAACCGCTGCAGCTGGCCGGCTAACTGCTAAAATGGTAGCCGGCTAGTCATAATAGCTCCCAGAGGTCTGGCTGAACCCATTATCATTCTGCTAGAGGGGATTTGTGTTCACCATTGTACCGTTTTGTTCAATAAGAAAGTTATTGAAGAGGGAGAATGAAGCGGACGGTTAGCTCATAGCTCATTAGCTTAGCTTGTGCCACCCTCTGTCACAGCAGTATTTAAAACTGACTCAGTATACAGACAAGTCAAAAACACCAATGAGAACATGGTGATTTCTAAGCAAAAACTAATTCAGGTATTAAACATCATGAATTAAATATGTTTAAATAGTGAAACAGTGTAAATTGATTTTGGGGGGTGCATACTGGAGCAGGTTAATGAATCCCATTATGAACTGTCCCCCAGCATCCTGGCCCCCCAACAGTGGTTATCTCCAGGTCCAGCAGGCCATCCATCAGTCCGTCAGCGGGCTAATTCTGTCTAATCGTTCTCTGCAGCGGTCTCGTTGAGCTCTCGTTAAGTTTGCATCGGAATGGAATGCGATTTCTGGCGAAGGCTTCCCTCATCGCCGAGATTAGACACGCCGGAGTACCACCTGATTAACACCGACTGCAGTCTTCCCCTGCCAACACCGACAACGCCGGGGTGTCTCGCGATTGTTTGGGAACATTGCCTACCTTCCAAATATTATGTCATCTTCACACAGCATATAGATGCACACACACACATATGGTTTACAGTCCATATGCTGCTGCACGGTGCAGCTTACACATGCGTCTCCGGCGGGACTCCCTTCATGTTCCACACGTCCATCCCGGCTTTAGATCTCAACATCTTCACTCCAGGCTCACTTCATTTATCCCGACGGATCACGTTATCCTGCCGAACTCTGTCACCGCGCACGTTCTCACGCTCATGTGCAGGCCGCTGCAGATACTCAGACCTTCCCGTCTAGCGGCCATGCTTACAACACAGTAGCTGCGACAACAGCACAGCATGATTAAAATGCCCTGTCAGGTGACGCGCTGACACTCTGCATTCGTGTAGCCATCGCTCAGAGCTGCGCAGAGTCACGCGGCGCTTCATACCTCGTCATCCGAAGATGGGAGAAGGAGCTGTGGTTGACGTACACCAGAGTTGAAAAAGCAGCTGCTGCTCCTGTGAATGAGGCATTTATAACCGTACAGTAATCACTCCGCCTGTGTCTGCTAGGCAAGCGACATGCAGTCCCAGTGGTCTTAAAATCCTGAGCATGAAAACATGTGAGTGTGTGTGTGAGGGATCTGAGAGAGAATGTGGACAGAAAGGGAAAAACTAAACCGTCATTTTGCATTTCCAGAAGTATCAACCAGCTGTTATACCTAATGTGAGCACAAAAAAAGGGTTGCTTCTATAATCAGGGACAACTCAGTCCATATGAAGTGTTAAGTTCCTCAAAGGCAGCTGCTTAGAATTAAAGTGTGATGTCATCCACATGTAAAATGCAGCGCTGCTCTCGTTCATGACATAGAATAAGCATTCTGCACATATTCAAAATCATACAATTATAGCCTGACAGATGCCGGATTTTGTTTTGGCAGACACATAGACCTGAATTTAAGATTTAAAAAGATCCAATAATGGCCAATATTTTTGCAGACAATGATGCACAGTAATGGTGTTAGTTCCTAAACTACCTCAAATATGTCGTAGCCAAGGGGTTAAAGGCCAGCCGTGGGCGTGTCCCCATCGCTCCCCCTCATTTCCTGTCATCGCTCCGCTGTCGGCTCTCTGTTAAAAGGTATAAAACATTTGGCATTTCACACTTTCACGTTCTTGTTGCTTCAGTAAGTTCGAGTTAATTTGCAGATCTCATACAAAAGCAATCAAAGTGCTTCACACTGTGACAAACAAGTAGGAAAGAAGTTCACTTTTTAGCCAATTAAATCGTAGTAAAAGTAGTGTGAAGTAAATTGATACCAAACACCGTCAACAGAAGCTTCTCGGCAGGTAAAAGCAATATGCAGCCCACAGCAGAAGGTGGACCTTCTAAAGGAAGGGAAGAGGAAGTGCAGTAAGTAGAGTTGACCGAAGTTAAACCAGCAAGTTGATTTGTAAAGAGTTCGGCCGATCGTCTTTATTTCTCTTTGTAATCATTTCTTGTTGCTGCCTCAGCAATGAACTTGATGAGCATGTCGTCATAATCAACAGAGAAGGTAAACAGAGCTACAGCGTGAGACTTCATGCACCACAGAGCTCAAAGGCGCCATTGAGCTTTGAGCCGTCGTGGATGAGAGGTCCTAAAAGCACGACGCTTTCAATCATAACACGCTACTGAGCTTGCACCTGAACGGCACGACGAATGATTGAAAGCTCTGGAAAAAGCAAGTTGAACTTGAGTCGCCGTTGTTTTGTCAAACTACTACTTCCAGAGTAAAGAATGAACTAATGCAAAACCCTGTCGCGCCTCCTTCCTGCCCTCCTGCTTTTCCTCGTCGTCACACCTCATTCATTCCTAACCCAAGGTCAAGGTGTTGACCCCCCCCGGGCCATGCTTTAATGCAGAGGTCCAAAGGTCAGCCCTCGCTAAGAGGTGGGTGATGTGTTGTTGTCATCAAAGTGAGGCTCCAAAAGGCTCCATGACAAGTTAAAAAGAAGATCACAACTTGGAGCTGGCTGCCATCTCAATTGATTAAACGTGTGCGTTAAAGGGGACAGGAGGGGTTTCGTTTGGCATGACGATTGCCATGGAAACTTAGAGGGAAGTTAGGTTGATTTTTGTGGTGTGCCGTGCCCGTAACTAATGACATGCCCCGAGCGTTTTTCCCCAATATAGACACAGCCAGGAATAATATCGCTGGCTTTTCTCAAATGAAATCACAGGGAGAGAGAACACTCCCGGGGCTATACTGTATGTGCATGTTCTCAAACATACTGCGGATTTTCTTTTCTTTTCTTTTTTTTGTTGTTTTGTCACAACACGCAGTCTTCCAACACACACACACACACACACACTTTTATCTCCAACACTATTCTCTCCGAACCACGGCGTGGAAGCTTAATTAATCTGATAATGTTAATTCCCTGCTTCGTATGGAGGATGAGGACTAAACGCTGCTGCTCCTGCGTCGCCAGAACCTGTTCAGTGACGTGCTCTATCTCTCCGCCGCATTCTCTTAAAATGTTTTTTTTTTCTTCCTGTGGAGGGACGCAGTGACTCACACAAAGCCAAGTGAAAGGCTTATCGTGATTGATTGATAAAGAGACAGACGGAGCAGAGAGCTCGGCAATCATTTCCATTAATTAAAAATCAGAAATGCATGATTGCTCTCCCCTCTGGCAGGAGCCTAACCCATCTCTCTGGGATGGTATGAGCCAGAACAACACCCCCCCCAACTCATCCCACCTCCTCCCACCTCCTCCTCCTCCCCTGCGCCCAACTCCCAAACTGCCAGTGGTGGAAGAAGTACTCAGATCCTTAAATCAAGTTGCTATCATTATTATTATTAACTGCTTTATATCCAATTAGATAGTTTGGTTCAGTGATTCCCAACCTAGGGGTCGGGCCCCTCTATGAGGTCACAACATAAATCGGAGCGGTCGTGAGATGATTAATGGGAGAAAAAAGAAGAAGAAACTGCTACACAAATCTGTTTTCCTTTTTTTGGACTTTCCTCCAACGTCTTTGTGAAATATCGGATCGCTTGACCTCTTTGGGCCTGGAACAATTATTCAAATGAAACCAGTGGAAAGTGGAGAAGGGAGATGTCTCTCTGGGGGAACTGCTGACAACTCATGGACGTCTGAAAAATGGGGGGTGACAAAGCCAAACAGGTTTAACCTGTAACAATGCCTTGTGTTCTATAAGCTTCTCTTCTCTGTTGTAAAATCTGAATCTGAAAAGTACCTGTCAGATAAATAAAAATACAGTTTAAAGTAGCATAAAGTGGAAATACTCAGGTACAGTACCTCCAATTTGTACTTACCAATTCTTGAGTGAATGTACTTGCTACTACTATTTTCCACCACTGCAAACAACCCCCTCCCCCAATCTATGCCCTCTCTACATCGCTTCCTCACCTTTGAAGTTCTAAAAATTGGTCACAGTTGCAGGAAATGCCTTTTTTAAGTTGCCCACTTCCCCCTCCACATTTCATGTGGTGTAAAAACGCTTCAAGTTAGGTTCCTGGCTCCAGGTGAGGCTTGGCCTTCATTTCTACTCTCCCTTCGTTTCCTCTCTTCTCCTTCCCCGGCCTGGCCAGTCTGCCAGAGGACAGTTCGGGAGAGGGGCATGGAGGTGAAAAGGAGGGGACGGAGAGATGGAAAAGGGGCCCGGCTTCATTGTTTACGCGTGGGCACTGGGACTAAAGCTGGCCTGCATGTCCGTCTGTAGTTAGCGCAGCAGCCCTGGATCGTCTCCCGGCCCTGCGGCTTCCAGACAGCAGACGCTTGCTCTCGAAGTACAAAGGTGAGACACACCAGTGTTGCCCCGAAGGCCTGCAGCAAATCAAACCTGTCGAGTGGCAAGAGTTGAAATGTTCCCGGTTAATAAAGGTATTGAAGCCTGCTTTATTAGTCTGGATCCTGGCAGGAGAAATGACAGAGAGGAGACGAAATGCAACAAATCAAATTCAAAGCTGCGGAAATGAGAATACATGCACACCAGAACCCCCCCTCTCCTTAATCACCGCGCACATCGCACTGCCACGGAATGTCCTCCTAATTTCTCTGGCACCTGAATAGCTGAGAAACCTTTTAAGAGGGAAATTGGAACCGTACTGAAGTGGTCTTGGCAACGCGTAGTCGGATTTTTGTTAGTTACGTGGTGTTTTTCTTGCTAGATGTGGGCTATTATCTGTAACCTATCCTACCCTCATGGATTCACAGCTGAGGATGTTTAAATTCGGCATGTGGACATGTGCACACACGCAGGCACTCACGCAGACTTAGAGCTGGGAGAAACAGTAGCTGCAAGTGATTCTGAGTGTTTGTTTCGAAGCTGTTTGACATACCAGAGGGGTGGAGTTAACCGCAGCAGCAGGACTGCGATGACGTCAGGTGTCTTGTCAGGCACAGGGACGCTTCGAAATGTTTTTTATTCCCAGTGGTTGACGGACGTTCAGGTGGAGAGATGTACTCATTTGGCAAACTGAAAAGTGTCCAGATGTTTTATTTTGGTGGCAGTTACAACAGCTGTGATATTTTTGTTTGTTTGTTCCAGATGGCGGTATCTTGTTCCCGGATATAAGTCTTCGTTTGACATATGCAAACTCACATGCATCCACCCACCCTGTCGTTCCGCTGCACAGTTCACCACTAAGTCTAAGCAGTACCGTCGGTCTGACATGCATTGTCTTTCTCCCTTGGCCATGTCAAACCTACAGTTCAGAAGTTATAACTGTATCTTCATGTGTCATTTATTACTTAGAAATGGACATGTCTAAACACATGTAGCCTGAGAGGACCCTACATGGACTGTCTCCTGTAATGTTTGGTGGTTTCATGAAGGTCAGGACCTTTTCCAACCTGCTGCGGCGGCTCGCTCTGTGACCATGGCAACCACAGAAACTTCACTGACTTTAGTTCCCTGAGCCATACATCTCCTCGCCAACAGAGAACAGAAGCAAGAGCTTCAAAGTCTTAGATGGAAAGATTATCTGCTCTGGGACAATAAACAATCTTCACGATACTAGTCAAAACTCTTTTTTATCTTGCGACCCGCCCTATTTAGCTGCGTGATGACTAGGGTGGGGAGCAGCAACCGCTCGCTGTCTGAAATGCCTTCCATGGTGGCTAATGTTAGCTAACGTTAGCAAACTTAAGATGGATACTGCTGTGTAACCCATGACTGCGTGAAGAGAACATGTTCCAAGATGGCCCCCCCCCATGTATTCCTTTTCTCTTGTTGATTGAAATCCCAATCTGATTAGACCTTCCGATGTGCTAATCCGACAAAGGTCAAGGGGGGGTGGGGGGTTTCCGAAGCTATTCGACCATCCAATAATAACAAAAAGTCCCCCAGTCATTCCACGCCTGTAGTGTTTACTTCCTGCTCACACGCGAATAAGAGCTCCAGTCTAATAGAGCAGGATCTCTCACTGGTACCTTCTCCGGGGGGGGGTCAGCACTTGCAAACAGAAACACTACAGCGGAAACTATTAAGACACTGTTGACTGTTTCCTGCAGAAAACCTTTCATTGTGTTTGCTGTATTTTTTTCCACTGTGTTCCTCTTTTATGAGCCATTATCAGCATTGCTGGGGTCCAAGGAAACGCATTGCACAAGGTGTTGTTTCTCAAGATGATCATTTTCACGTTTAGCCCCCTGCATTACGTTTCTCTCTCTGGCCCTGTGTTGAACTAAGCCTAATTGCCTCGACCAGTGCAGCAGACTGCATGCAAGTTAAATGAGATATAATGAGGATAAAGTAGGGGTGTGAAAATGCACTTGTTTCTTCGGGGCGCATAATGTTTATTTACAGATTCGTCTTGTGAGTCAGAAGAAAAGAAGGGAAAAAAACAACATGTACTTGGAAATGAGTGTTGCTGTGTAACGCAGCTCCTTGATGCGCCAAGCAGCCGGCTGTTTGCATGGGAAAGTGCGGATTACTTTTATGTTTTTACTAGTTCAATTTAGACAAAGACAGGAAGGCTGCACTCTCACAGTGAAGTCATGAGAAAAGAAAAAAAACAAAATGCCCCTGAGGTTAGCGCCGGGATTCTTATGGCTTCAATCATGCACACCATAATTGGTTCAAACTGAGGAGCAATCATTTTACACTTGCAGTCAAAACGGGTCTTTGAGCGCCGAGGCGTGTGCTGACGTGAGTGCATTCTTTCCTGTCTGTTTGCATGCCGTGTGGAAAGTCCCCTGGCTCAAAATAACACAATTCTTCGACACGCCGTCATTAATCTAACAAACGATAAGGGCTTCAACTCCTGCGCCGCTCCTCCACAGGTGAGTTCATGAGTCGTTCCCCCTCCGTACTCATCCATGGCGACCGCCAGTCAATGCTACAGCCCCCCCCTTCCAAATCCCCTCCACACATAAAAGATGTAAAGCTTTTTTTCCCCTCTTTTTTATTTATTTTTTTTGTCTTTCATTTTCTTCAGGTGGTCATAAGCGTGGAGTCAAAATCCGCTCTCTGTCTCCGGCTGGCTGGTCGGCTCCACCTCCGCTGCCTGACAGCTCCTCTCTTTTCCCCTCCAGCGTCGCTGAATGTTATCTGCACAGCTGCGTTAGCCCGCATCCATATCCCCGTCCTCCATGTGTGAAGCTTGTGTGCGCCTGTAAGACTGTGAAAAGGGGGGGGGGAGCAATCTTGTGTCCCATTCTCTGTTATCTGTCCTTCACTCCTCTATTGAAAATGCTTACCTCAATTTCTATTAATTACACCAAAACAATGATTTTAGCCAAAGATGCCCCCCCCCGCGATTCTGGAGCCACTTAAACCGTTCTTTAATCTCGGTTATGAAGAGGGAACAATGAAGCTGTTGTGCTGCTGCGTATGGGGGGGGGGGGGGGGGGGGGGGGCAGCATTTAAATGACACTGAGATAATGTGCGAGCAGTCTTGCATTGACTTCTGCAAATATCTAAAATCTTGAATAAACGTACTCCGAGTCTTTGTTATGATAAAAGCTGTAATACATTGTGTGAATGGATCAGTGGCTGCTGTGTGTGTGTGTGTGTGTGTGTGTGTGTGTGTGCATTTGCACTGAAACTACCTTATTATCCTCCTCAGGGGCCTTAAGCATTGTCCTCAGTCCTTCTTCTTCGGCCTTCTTTACACCCAAGGCCAAAACCAGGATCAAGACCAGCCCAGAATGAGCAACTTTTTGACCTGTTTGATTTGAATTAGCAGGTTCCTCTCAAACCACACAGACCAGGAAGCGAGGATTCAATCTGTGACGATGCTAGTCTTCATGGAAGCTGACACCCGTTCAAAGTTAATTTAGTCTTGAGCGGCTGCCAGCTTTCTGAGCAGACAAACACGTCTCCAATCAACATTCGTCAACGCCAACTTATCATAAGTGAAAACGCTGTGCTTGTTAATGCCTGAAGTCGCTGTGGTTGACTGTTGTAGCTTAGATTCCTCAGGGTTTCTTCTCGACGCCTCCACCGGCCACAACCTGCAATACAGACTCGCAGCCAAGACATTGTTCTAACCCCACGGAGCTTGATCTCAAATTCCAGCGGTGTCCCAACGTTTCTAGAGAGAATATGTCATCCAGAATATTGGAATAAGGCGCAGCCATGAAAGGAAAATGCAATCTAGCAAGCCAAACCTGGAAGAAGCTGATTCTAAACACGTATGACGCTGTCAGACAGCGTTTATGTAACAAAACAAAAGGTGGAAAACTGCATGTTAATTTCAAATAGTTTTTCAACGGGGCACTCTGGTGGTTCAGTGTTGCAGTAATCCACGAAGTTGCGGGATTTGGAAGAGACATATTCAAAAAGTGATGGTCAAAATCGGCCAAGATAGCCGGACTTTTGTCCCCTTGTGGCTGTTGACTCACTCGCCGTTTCACCAGTTGTGATATTAGTGTTGCCACTAATCTACTTAAAGCTGCATAATGAAATTAGCCTTCCGTCGCGCCGCCCGGCTTTCATTTGCATACGTTGAGCTGAGCGCTGACCAAAACGCTGGGATCCCGGCGCAGGGAGCAGAGTTACGTAACGGGAGGTGGGTTCGTCGGTATGTTAAGATTCTTAAACCGAGACTTAGTGTCACGTTCTGTTCTTTTTGTGAGCAGTGGAATGGCGGATGTTACAGCTCGTCCAATCCCTCGACCTCTCCGAAAGGGTCTCCGCTGGGTCCCGACTCCGTCAGTCTGACAACAGTAAACACTCTGAGTCATGCCCGCCCCCCCCCCCAGATTCAGCATCACAGCTGTGTGCTCCCGAGCTTCCAGAAGCCCTCGCAGGCACCGAAAAACACCATAAACACACACTTTTTTTACAAGGTGATACACACATGTGTTGCTGCGGCTTTGCAGTCAGTAAAGTTTCCAGCTCCTTAAGGGTAAATCACGGGGGTGGGGCCCCAGGCACAGTGACATGTTTGCTCCCCCCTTTCTGGTGACAGACACACACACACACACACACACACGTACACAGTCACTTCCCACCTGCTTGCAGTTGGCATTCCTCTGCTCTGCAGCCGAGGTTGAACAAATACATATATATATATATATTTATTTATAGTAGTATATATGTATATATATATATATGTACATATATATATAAAAGAGCTGGGCGGGGCCGCTCCCGCGGAGGCCGAGCTAACGTCCCGGGAGATTAAAGTCCAAGTGTGTGCGAGTACGCAGGGCGTGCGTGGTGTTTGTGTGATTTGGGGGGGGACTAAGTCAGACAGCAGGGCTTGGTTTGTCTCGATCCCACTCGGTGGTTGCTGGTGTTTAGTCTCGGAGGAAGGGGGGGGTTTGTTCCTGCATTCCCTCCCTCTGTTTAGCCTCTTAAACAACTTGAAGCTTGTCCAAAACCTTCAGGGGTGTGAAGACACTTGTTCTCTGTGTGTGTGGTGAAGAAAACAGGTCGGAATGGAGCTTTGATGGATTACAGCTTTATTCAATGGATAGAAAATATATATATATATACATGTACATGTTAAAACGTTACCACCAATGTACATCTTTTATCCTCCTTTTTTATCAGCCAGAAAATGAATCAACCTTTTTGCAGCAGAACGGCAAAGTTAGCCCCCCCCCCCTCCCAATAATGTCAGTCAAGAAAATGACACCTTTTAAAAGGTTTTACAGGCTCTGCTGATTTATCTTTGCTCTCACTCACACACACTCACACACCTTGCGAACTGTAGTATTCTTCTTTTCCTCACAGTTGGCAGCAGTCACCCCTCTTCCTCCGTGTTCGAACAGGTCACTCCACAGCCCCCCCTAAGTGTTTTAATGGGCCCGTCCGTCAGAAGGCGTCTAACAGGCTGCAGCTCTCAAATGGCACCGGACTGCCATAATGATTGGACGGGTTACTGAGTTACTCTTCATTAACCTCAATTGAAGCCAGTGATCATCCGTTCCCCCTACCCCACTATGTGCATTCGGTTAATTAATTAGTCCTGCTGCAGCTCCATGTGTATACATGTTGGGGGGGGGGGGGGGCTATTCATAGAAAGTACATCTCCACAGATTTGGAACATATTAACTCGCTGAATCTCCACAGGTATCTGGGCTATTTCCAGTGTCTTCCCGGTTAAGTGCTCTTGTGTCGTCCTCCTTACTACCTGTCACAGTCAGCCGTGACCTAGTAAAACACTTCACAGTAAAATATATAAAATATACGCAGCCGTGTATCACTGCTTGACCGATTTTGGGAGTTCCAATAAGGATATTTCTGTGTAGCCTTAAAGGTATTACGATGCCCATGTTCCGCATCGTGAAGATTTGACCGTCTACACTTTATTTATCGCGCTCTTATTTAAACGACAGATACACAGTCATGTGCGACATAAAAGCAGAAAAAGAAGCAACGAAAGTATTCCGTAATACGGAGTAACAAGGCCGAGAGTCTTTGCGCTAAATGCCAGTATGCTAACACGCTCCAAGTGACTATGTCTGACTCACAAATGAAATAAGATGTCCTATGAGGGTCCTTCGTCTTTTGCCTCCAGTTTGGTCTCCTCGGGGCCGATAATGAGTTAAAACGCGGGTTGGCAAGCTGTCCCATGTGTCCTGTCCCATGTGTCCTGTCCCATGTGTCCTGCCTCCCCGTGTCTCCCTCCTTTAGATCCAATCAAAGGGCGGGAGGCGATCGTGACTGACGGCTCACACGTGCTGTCGGTGTTTAGTCCTGCGCGTCAGTCCAAGCAAACACAAGTCAGGTGTCGACCCAAGTTGAAACCACAGACTGAATTTTACCTCTGTGGCTTTTTTTTTTCTTCTGTGACTGGCGTGAAGCAAAATTGAAATGATCACACTTTCCAGACACACGTTATGTAATTTCATAGTGGCGGAGCACAAATCTATATTTAATTATCTTCTCTGAATGCACAAATAAATGCACAGATGGGAGGCCTCTCTCCCGGCATCTCAGCACACGCAGTAATGAGGCTGCGCCGTGTTTCGTTTGGTTCTTGTTTTGATATTCCTCAGTTGTAAATAATTGACTAAGTGCTGAAAGACCCAACTGTCTTTGATGCTTTATATATATATATATATATATATATATATATATTTTCAAATGGGTAAAACACGACATAACATAGCATAATAGGCAGCCACCCCCCCCCCAACCAGGATGCCAAACCACCTCTTAAGTTTCATTAAATAGGTAACAGAAAGGGCAGGAACAAGGCTGGCATGTGTCAGGAGGTGAACAAATAGGAGGGTACGTGATTCTAATCTGCGATGAGTCATTTCCAAGACTTACGGAAGATTACGGAACCATGCGTGTGTTTTTCGTCCACCTGTGTTTGCCTTCGCCTCACCTTTACTTTTGTGTGCTTTCCTGTTAGAGCTGATATCAAATCGAAGTTGCTTTTTTTTTGTTTTTCTCGCTGAAGTCAAGCTGCCGTGTACCAAGTGATTGAGATATTCAGGACTGGAGCAGAGGGCTGCTTCCTGTCGCAATCAAGCGACGGTCAAACTGTAACAAAAGTGTGCCGCAGACAGCTTTTAGTGAAGTCATGAAATTGTAAGAATTAATGCAGACTTTCAGAATGCTTGTGTGTGTGTGTGAGAGTGTGTCAAGAGGTACATGTCAGGGCTTGCAGAAGAATGAATGATTAATCTGCACTGCTTTGTGGGTAATTTAGATGTCAAGCCTCCTCCTCCTGCTCGTGTGTGTGTGTGTGTGAAAGGACCTCCCTCCTCCCCTTTAATCCGGGCCGGTCGGCCCCTGCTGTATCTCAAAGTGTCCACGCTGTGATTTATGGAGACCGATCAGGGAGCAACAAGATGCAGAGCGGACCTACGAAGGAGTCAGACAATAACTAAGACGATAATACAGACATCAGCTTATTAGAAGCTATTTTTATGTCGTTGTTGTTGTTGTTGTTTTTTATTCCCTGGTGTGATTATACTGAAAATGCCAGAAGGTCACGCTGGCTTACAGGCTTTGATTAAGCAGTCAAAGGAAATGAATATGAATATTTAATTTATTGCAAAAAAAACCCCCACAATGCTGGATAAGCATCTGTGTTTGAGCCACAGCGCGGTGTGAAACAGTACTCAACAATTAGTCCAATGATTACTTCCCTTTAATATCAGGAGTATAATTAATCAATCGCTGTAATTAAACTCTTTTTCTCTTTACACAGACATCCTCTTACTTTCAACCAAACTAAGAGGTGGGGGCTCAAACTCGTGACGACTGAGAGGGGAACTTCCCACCTGCCTGTATGAGTCTTTATTGTTGGATGAATGTTGTTTGCAATAACACTGGCTGCCATCGGCGGCTAGCCTCCGCGGTGAGGAGACTGTTGTTCTAAGATAAACAGGCAGTCAGTCAGTCAGCGCTGGCCCATCCAGCTGCAGACATAACCATTATGCACCTGCAGGAGTGACGTGGCAGGTAGACAATACACCTGAGTGATGACTTGCGTGTCATCACTTAAGCGTGTTGTCTCGATCATGCGTCAACCTGATTGTCCCTGATTGTACCATCGTAAGTGAGGAGTACCTGCTAAAGCTACAAAATGAGAAATAAATTGGTTGAGGTTTGGTTGACCTTCCTTTGCACCGATGTGCACTCCTCATGCGTGGTTCTTCAGCTGCACACGGGACGCGTCAAGCCAGCCGCTGGATGTTTGCATGTGCGGCACGTGCACACATTTGTAGCTTTGCAAACTCGCAACTCGCAGCCAACTGCAAAACTGATGCAAGACAAATTGTTGCCGTAACCCTGTTTGTGTCAGATACTGTGCAAGCTTGTACACATGCACAGCAAAGGCCTTTGATGTTTTCATTTGCTCTCTCACCCACACACACACACACCATCGAATATCTATTTAAATGATTACCTGTTTTCCTCGGGGCGGCCTGTTATCTGCAGTGCCGGGGCACAGCTCTGGCCCGATGCTGCGTGAAAGCCGGAAACGCTCGTCACCCCCACCCCCCACCCTCAATGTATCCCGGCTCAGAGCTGGTGTGAAAATATTTCATCTGAAAGAGAAAACAAGGTTTTTAAAGAGCGGGCTGCCGGGGGCCACAGGATGGGCTAAGTTATTCTTCTGGCCGAGAAGAACAATACTGTCCCGGCCCTCCGCATGAAGAGGGTCTGCTGCCAGGATTCAGGAGGGGAAAACTGTGTGAGCGTGTCAGTGCATGTGTTCGTGCGCATGCTGGGTGTTATTAGCTGAAATTGGGGGAGAGAGGACGAGCAGACGGGATAGGGGACAGTCACAAAACATCAAGGAGCGATGACACAGACTGACCCTGACAGCCGGGAGAGAACAGAATAATATCAGTTCTGCTGGGAAGTTTGGGGGGGGGGCAAGGAGAGAGGGGTTATTTTATCTGTCAGACGGACAGAAATGTCAAGCCATCGGGGAGAGAGGGGGAGGGGGGGGTAGAGACAGGTTGAAGTTTGAGATAAGTGCCATGTTGGACTGATGTGTACAGAGGGGAGGGGGCAGAAAAAGCAAATGAAGAGATTCGCGGCGCAGACAGCAGCGAAGTGGAGTTTATAGTAATGACGGTCTACACATCTGGAATTAAAACATCTGGCATATGATTATAAAAAAAGAATAAATAAATAAAATAGATCCACCCAGCACTTGACTCTGCGCCGGTGCGACGGGAAGCGCTGCGCCTGCCTCGTCTGTCATAGTCACGGGATGACTGACGCAGTTTCCATGAGGGCAAACAAACGGATTCCTCTTCGCGGCCATTATAAAGCCATTGGGGGGGGAGACGCCGTGTTATGACATGCGCGGCTCTCTTCCTGCCCTCTCTGCCCGCAGGAGCGCTGGGAACCTGGAAATGATCGGTGCTTCTGTCAGCGGGGGGAAAAAAACACGAATCCTTTGTTATGTCAATCACTTTGTCATGAGGAGCACACGGGGGTTGTGGCGTTCCACTTTTGCAGTGTTGCCCAGTAGAAATGCTTCCCAGGGGTGGGGGGGGGGGGGAGATAAGAGCTAAGCTAACCCAGATTGACCTTATAGCTTTGTTTATGCTCCCTGAGCTTTGCGATTGCACGGAGGCGGGTGATGCAATAAAAAAACGAGTGGAAGATCATCACGACCAAACATGGCTGCACTCTGCACTACAGCTTGTTGCTGCTGAGGAAGACTGAAAGGGCTGTAAATGACGCGTCACGCACATTTCCTTGATACAAAAACGACCACGCGCCGCGACAGCTTGCGAAGCCTTCAGCGTGGCGCGATGACATCATCTTGGGCGCACGGACCCTCGCGGCAGGGACACTACGGCGACCATAAATCCAGTTTACGGGCTGCTCAGCCTACCCCTGGCTAACGTCCAGCTGCAGGAAAAATGGCCGATCCCATATTTACCTAACTGACACAGCTGCCCCACTGCACACTCACGATAGTGTAACCAGTACAACGTGCTGTATATGTTCAGTTTGATGTCTTAAGATTAACCTGGACTGTACAGTGTTGTTACAGGGAGAACAGTGCAGTGCAGTGCATGATGAAACAGCACGGCACGCCTCTGTATTGTCCCGTTTCTACCTGCCCATCACTATTTATGGAATACAAGGCCCCGCTGCACACATCAGGTTCAGTTCTCCTGCTGTCAATGAGCAGAATATGATTATAAGCCTGTGCAGGCTCGTGTAGCTCTGATGACGGAGGGCAAAACTGTGCAAAGAATGAGTTTACCTGTCAGTCAGGACCCCCCCCTTTTGTCCCGACCGACTGAGCCAAACTACAGATACCGAGGCGAGAACCTTTGACGGTCGAGACGCCTCTCTGCTCTGACGCCGCGATCATCCAGATGACTGAAACACAGGCACAACATCAAAACGTTATCAGCCTTCAGAAGCGAAATAACAATCGTGCCTTGATGCCAATTCCCCTTTCAGATAACCTGAGGCCCCCGCTCACCTCGGATGCACAGCAGAATAAACTACATAGTACTTACATGGCTCTCAATAGCTTGTGATTAACTATAGATCTTCCTTGTGTACTTTCTCAGAGGCCCCCTCTGGCTAATTCTTTCTCTTTTAAAGAAGCTAAATAAAAGGTTGAGTTAAATACTGGGTGCACTTCATTCTTCCCTGCTCTCTCTCTCTGTCTAGCTCTAACTCGCTCTCTCTCTCCCTCCCCATCACTGTTTATCTCTTTGTCTCTCCACTGTCACAGCGCCCGGACCTTTTGAAGACATTACGCTGAGCCCACAGAGGACCCGGGAGCGCCATCGATTTCCACCTGAAAGTACAGATGGCTCGTCTGCAGGGTGTCTGCCCATAATCACGACAGGGTTTTCGATAATGATAATAATGGCCGCCGCGGCGAATAACAGCCTGCGTGCGTCTGGCGGGGGCCGCCACTGCTGTCAAGCCTGACGCGCGAGACAGCTCGGATGGCCTGAGTAATCACAGATGCTGAGCAGATTTCTGTCTCGCCCCCCCCTCGTTAAGGACGGGCCGCGTGGCGTGACATCCCCGATGTGTGTGTGTGTGTGTGTGTGTGTGGATCCTGATTCATGTTATATCGATCGGTGCAAAACTTTATCTTATTAGATCAAACAGATGTTGTCACACATCATTTGCCGTTGAATAAAGGTTCTCGCAAAAGGTTTTGAACCGCAATATCATCGCATCCTGAGAGTATCGTATCGTGGGGCTTCTGGTGATTCCCACCCCTAGTGGACAGAGACAGGAAGACTGAGGGAAAGTGCCCCCACCCCGCCCCTAAATACAGGTACAGATGTTAATATTAGGTGGTAAATTCATATGAATACATTATCCAAACACATCCAGACTCTTCCAGGTTCTGCTACAGGAGAAGAAAACTTTATTTAAAAAGAAACAATCTAAATATTATTAGATTAATGGTAACATTAGTTTGAGCTAAAGAAGCTAATTGAGCAGCTGCTAGCCCAGAGGTGACACACATCAGGACTCTGGCTCTCAGTAGTGATGTGTAGCTGCTGCAGGGACCCCCGGGACCTGCACGTATCCTAAATCTACTTTAAATGACAATTACATGTGTAGTTTTTAATCTTGAGCCCCTCTTAGTATCTAAACCGGCTTTGTAAACTTCCTGTAAACAGCATGTTCAGCTCGGGATCTCCAGTGTCGCTGAATGTTACAGCAGTTACGGACACGCTTCCCTCCATTCAGCGCTTTAGCGGGTTCATCGTCCTCTTTTGTGTTTGAGTCATACTTTGGCAGCGACTTCAACAATACCAAGTGACGAGGTCGCTCCGTACCCCCCCCCCCTCCCCGCACCTGAGCAGCACTGCAGTAGGCCTAAACCGAAAGCCAACCTCGCTGTTTACAGCCCCCGTGTGATGGCGCTGAGGAGAGAACAATGGCGTCCATTGTGGCGCAGCACAATGCTCCTTTAATGTGCTTTGACAAGGCGCGAGCAGTACAAGCGATGGCAAAGCGTCTGGGTTGTCACTGATATTATTAATGACAGTTCTGTGTAATTGTATTATTCCCACGCTTTGTTTGTCCTCCGTGGTGGCGTGCCGCTCGTGAACAGGGTTGATGGAAGAGCGTGCGCGCATACCTGCATTCCACAGGGTTTTACAAAACATCCGGGACAGATCAGAGGTCAGAGAGACGTCTGAGAGCAAATGAGACAGGAGCTTAGAGCTAATACCAGCCTGCATTAAAAGATATTAGTCTGACACAGCCTGGCATTTCACAGCAAATGTGTCACACTGCATGTCATAGTTTGTAGTCCTGGAGGTGCACTTTTCAAGAGTGTGTGTGTGTGTGTGTGTGTGTGTGTGTGTGTGTGTGGGCGCGCACACAAACAGACCACCCGTAACGCAGAGAGCTCGCTGGTTATCTCCAGCTCACATGCACTCAGGTAGCAAAACAGGATAACGTTAGCAAAACATAGCGGATAGCTGCTCGCTGGTGTTGCATGACTCAGCAGACCATAACTGCTAAAAAAAAAAAAAAAAGCATTAGTCAGTGTTTCAACCCCCCTGTGTGTCTGCGTCACGCATTTCAACAGGCACAAAATGTGGCGTAACACCGGCATTATCTCCCTGTCCCGGCCGACCGAGTGGATTTCAGAACGCGCATAGTTCCTGCTGACAGCGCGGGATTACACTGTTGATCGCCACACGCTTTGACTAAAAGACTTATAAGGATACACTTGCATTCGTTCAAGTCTGTCTCACCAAGTAACACTCGCATGCCTTTATGCAGTACCGCAACGCAAACCTGTGGGTTCCGAGTGCACTGTGGTATGTCATTACATTATCAACTTGCTGAGGAGTGTTCTGGGGTCTGATGAGGCTTCAAGCGTATGGATCCCTTCCATCCAGCTGGCCTTCCTGTATATGTTCATGTTATAAATGAATTGTGTGTGTGTTTCCATGTGAGTGGTAACTCAGGCCAGGTCAAAGGGCGCCTCCTTCCGTTCCACCCGGGGCGTCATCGATGGACGTTCCCGTCATATACGTCCTGGTGGAGATGAGGACGGAGAAGAGAGGAGCCACAGGTGTATGATTTGTGGATTTATTTATTCATCTTTTTTTTACCAGACTTTGTGGTAATATATTATATTAATATAAATATTTGACTGTGCGGCTAATTGCAGGAGTGGGAATCAGGCTATTTCACGTCCGCCTCCCAAGCGTCTGCCCCTGTTTCTTTGGACGGCCTATTTTTCCGTCACCACTGCCATTTTGCAGGACACCTGTCTGAGTTCCTACTCTCGCAGTTGACACAATAAAACTGGCCCCTTTACTCAAGTTCTGCACAGACAGTGACAACCAGCCCCCAATTTATCAAAAAATAAGCATTTTGTTCCACAACCCCCCCCCCCGTGACAAGTGGATTTCACACAGAGGTTTTCTCTCAGATAGTGCAGCCTGAGCAAATGCAGTGACAGAAGACAGACTGATCATCAGACACGTATTCTGCCGGCTGCCTGTTAGGCTGCTGGCTCGCGCCGCTCCATCTTTTTTTGCATGCCTGGCTACCAGCTCTTGCAGTAAATAAGCACCCAAACAACACAAGTGACTCCCCCCCACCACACACACACGCACACACACACACACACACACACACAATGCAACGCCACTATGCCTGCCAGGAGGACTTTTTTTTGTTCTGTGATGTATGCCGTCACTCTATTATTACCTCTGACTGTAATAGGTACCTCTGTTCCCAATCAAGTTTTTACTTTCTGCCGGGTGGAAGAAAACGTTTTGAGGTTTTTTTTTTTTGCAGCAGACACATTTCATTCCTTGCACACACACACACACACACACACAGTAATGTCTGTCGGTGTCATCTACTTTGGCTGCTGGCCTAGCTCGCCCAGATTGTTCACACAGCACTTTTTACCGCTCATAAAGGGCTCGCAGCGTTGCCAGAACGCTGTCAGAGCGTTCGAAACGGGGCCCTGCGTTGTTTGTTGTCTGCTCCGGGGTGGATGCTAGGCGGTCTGTCTGTGCTCAGACTCCCTGATCTTCACCGGAGAACAATGAGTGCTTGTGCACAGAGAGCGGCGGATTGATAAGCGATGGGCTGGCAGAGGGGGGAAACAAATAAAATCAAACGTGTATTGTTCCGTAGTCTCGCTTCCATTGCAGGCTCCCTGTATGAATTATGTACCTCGCGAAAAAAACCCAAAAAACAGAGTAGGCCCGAGGTAATCGCCAGGGACGGGGAGGAAACGGGAGCCGAGTCGCCCCGCAATTGTCTATCAGTTTTCTCCCTCTGTTGTCTTTGTCACTTTCTGGCAGGAGTCACTGTCGCAGCTGCATGAAATGCAGTGGCTGTGTAGATGTAACTATGGTTCTATGAACTCCTGAAGATGCTGGGTGTGTTATGTAGGCAGGTAAGCCAACATTCGCTGACCTCCCACCTATTTGCCTTCAATGCATTGTGTGTGTGTGTGTGTCCTGTCACCTCCATGTTTCCATGTGAGGACAATATAAATTAAAATAATAAAGCTCAAAAATTAGGACAAAAGTAGCTAATAATGCAGGAAGGAAGCACCTCAGCTGATACTGTACTTTAGTGGTGCACATTTTTAAACATTTTTGCAGCGCAAGAACCACCGCAAACCAATAGGTAGTGAACCTGAGGTCTTTCCCCGGCCTTGCACCCATCTTTTTTATAAAAGCAAGGGGGTGTGTTCAAGCTAAAATACAGTGTTAAATTGCTCTTTAACGGGTCTTGGACTAGTTTATCACGTCCTTCCTGCAAAACGAAACAAAAAAAAAAAAACCATCAAACATTTGACACCAATTCTACGGCCATGATAAGACCTAAAACAGCACTTTAAAAATCCACATTTTAGTATTGACATTAGGCACGAAACCTTGGCACACTTCACATACTGTAGCCTTGCAGCAGGAAAAAAACACTCTTAATGTTAAACAAACAAGACCTGGGGTCCCCCCCCTCCCCTCTCCCATCTGGAGTATCGACAATCAATGCGCTTCAAGAAGAGGATTTAACGGGATTTGAAGGGGAACTCTCCCGGTGCTGCAGGACGTTGTTGATGTTGGGGTGTAGGCGAGGGAAGGCAGCTATGTGGCTGTGGTGTGGTGAATTTTGAACAAAACAACAATGGGATTTCAACAGGGTTATTGTAGTCAGTGTGAAGAGATATGCTGCAGGGACACCAAATTAATATGCCTTACAAATAACAACATAAACATGAAAATATTTTTTTTGAAAAACATATTCTTTGGTGTTGTATTTGTCAACTTCTTTTTTTTTTTTATTCCAGCGAGGGCAAGCTAACCCTACATGTGACATCTGTGAAATCAAATTTTGTCGTGCCAAAAAAACCCATTGTGCATAAAAGGAGAGCTACAACTGCATAAAGCAACACACCCGAAGTGTTCGAGGGCAGAGTGAGAGAACTGGAGAACGAGTCTTGAAATGTGTGCATCCATCTGTGTGTGCTACAGGAACAAACAACAACAAAAAAAATACTTGGAGGCCATACTACTGAATTGGAGGCCCAGCTTGACCCATATTCCATTAAACCGCCCACTCCGGCTGTGTACTGTATTGGCAGACAAGGCCATTGCTTGCAGAGTGCCTGAGTGAAAGCTGTGATTAAGCCACTGCTGTTGGACAGGCGAAGAAAGTGGATGGCGAGGGCAGCGTGAGAAAAGAAAAAAACCTAAACCCAACATCATAATGAATGCTGTCATCTTTGCCCATTCTTTATTCACTCTTTAGCTCTTTTCTCTGGAGTGCTGGACAAAGTGCTGCTGTCTCACAAGTTGTTTGCGATTACTTAAATTGGCCCTGTCGGTCTTCGGGCATCTCTTGCCTCCTTTTGTGTTTCCAGGAGCACAAGAGGACCGTATGGATTGGCCATCTGGATTGGTCGAACATTTGTTTTGTTATCTTTGAATTGTCCACCCCGAGCGGTAGATGATGATGTCAGAGCGAGCCGTCCTTTTGACTGTGTAATCACTACAAATCGCGTTGTTGATCGCCACGCGGCCTGGACTTAAAGGACCGAAAGGTCGCGGCATTAAACATAGATGATTTCTTCAGAACTGTGTGCAGGGAACCAAAAGTTGTCTCCGACTTTTGTCTGAAAGTAGCCCTGCCCCGGAATCACCGCCCACGCCTTTTCTATATCAAAAAACAGCCATCAGAGTTGTGCTCACTGACAGAGCTTTTGTAGGTGAGATTAAGAATGAGGACGTCGGCCACCTTTCGGAAAAAACAGCGACACCCTTTGCCACAAAAATGGCGACAAGTCTGCAGTGATTATCGGTTATAGTAATAGTTCCGAATGAAAATGAGCGAATGACTTCCAAAATGTTGAACCGTTCCTTGAAGCGTTACATAAACTTACAGTAAGTGGATTCAAAGTGCATCCAAGGTCATGAACCGGCATCATTCGCTGTTAAAGACATGTGGCCGAAAGCTCTGAAAAAGCTCAAGTGGACCTTGAGTTGAGATTATGTTATCGCACATACTGATCCCGAGGTCCTTAAGATATTGTTTGGTGTGTTTAAAAACCCCCCAGCAAATAACTAGCATGGAGTCCAAGGGTCCACAGATGATTGGCCATGAAACTTAAGTTTCGTTGCTTGAGTGACTTTCACAACTCCGGTTCGTACAGAAACCCATTAAACAATTGACACTGCGGATGTAAAAAAATAAAAAACTCAAATCTGCCTTTTTTTTCAACTCAGATGGACTTGGAAACATAGAAAATGTATGCAAATTCTATAGTTTGCTTTACTTAGTCGTCGCCGTTACGATTATAGGTTAATCCAACTCCACTTGCACAGGACAACTGACACCAGCTGGGCTACAACCGGCAACAAAAACTGACCGTCATGAAGGGAAAATGAACTGTATTAGACTGCAGTAGTTCAAGCTGGTGTATAATAAACTGGCAAGTGTAAGGCAGAGGAAGATCAGAACAAAACTTGCACGTGGAGTCTTCATACTCATGTTGGCGTTGGATATGTGAAAAGTCTTATGCAAACAGCAAGTTAGACAATGAGAGCCGAAGCTTGCAGTGTGAAGGTCTCAAAAAGACACTGACACCAGCGAGAGATAATACTCCCATCCTGCTTTGGCAAACAGTAACCAGCTACAGATACAAAGCTGAGTGGATTAGGGTGGAGGAAGCCAAGCCTCTCTCTGCAGCGTCTTTCATTCGTGACTCATGGAAGTTCTCGTCGCCTCGCAAATTCAGCCGGCGGTGCATCCAGGGGTAACGGCCGCATGTAAACCGCTGTGAAATGTACCGTGACATAAATTCAATAATGAATGCTGCAAGCGGCCCCGTGAATGAGGCCTAACACCTCCTCCTCCTCCTCCTCCTCCTCCTCCCTGCGCCTTTTCTTTTTTGAAGTAACTCTTTTTTTTTTTTTTTTACCTCCGCATTCCTCTCCTCCTCCTCCTCCTCCTCTTCCTCCTCCTCCTGTCCCTGGCACTCCCTCACTGGAGGTGACTGTGACAGAAACAACAACAAGGCCGATCTGTCACACTGTCTCCACCCAAAGCTGGTTGACACACACTTATTTGCTCACACGTCTGTGGGCCTATTTGTTGAGGATGTGCACCAGTGAAGGTCACGCGTCGAACCAGCCTACCCAGAACGCTTTGGGGTGGGTCACATGTTATCCCATATGTGCTCAGGCTCTGAGCACAGTGTGGCGTGTCTGCACGTTGTGTGTCCATATGTAGGTGAGCGCCACTTTTGTGCACAGTGTTTATTGAAAGTGAAACTCGACTCGCTTAACATGCGTTTCTGGCTGGCATTCCTCCCCCGCTCAGAGTACACAAACCTGACGTTCGCTGCTTCTATTTAGATTTACATTTGAAGTGAATATTTGTTCTACCGGGCTTGATAAACAGTAGCGGTATTGTATATTATGCCCCGCGGTCGCTGTGTTTTTCTGTTATGACCTGAGCCCTGGGAAGATAAAAGATAGATCAAGAGACAAGTCCACGGCTGCAGTATGTGACATTTCTGCTATCTGTCACATGCAGCGCCTTGACCTTTTTTTTTGTGGGAATCTGCGGTCACGTTCTTCCGTCGAAGCGCTTCTTTATCTGTGTGAACTCAGCCATCTTAGACGTGACAGTGTTGTAGCCAGTGTTCCCTCGACCAGTGGCTGAAATGGTTTCTGGTGGATCGCCTCAAGACCACATTGTCCTTCAATGGCTCTTTGTCTTGAACTACTGACGTGCTGTGCTAACAGAGACGACTCCTCATCACGAGGTCCTTTTGAGGAGCTTTCAGTCGCATCACGTGAACTTCATCAGCACATGGTCGCCCAGTTGAATTGTGAATGTTCATATTGATGCTGGTATTCCTGTTTGGACGCGGCCGGCGTCATGTGGCCTGTGATTCCGAGCTAAGCCGCTAAGTCAGAAGCGGCTCACAGCACAGTGCTGTTGCCATCCTTCTCAGTCACTGGCTCACTCATGAGCTACTTGGATAACAGCCGACTACTATCAGAATCAGAAATACTTTCTTGATCCTCGGGGGGGAATTGTACAGTCCCGGTGCTCCCATTCAAGCTTAGAAAGCAGCATAAATTTAGAAATAAAAGTATGTACAAAATATAAAAAAATAAGAAATAGAAAATAAAAATATACATATTTACAGTATTTAGTTAAAATATATACAACAGCAATGTATATGTTTATCTATATATGTATGTATTGCACATTTAAGATTAAGTAAGTAATAGTGAGGTAGACTATGTCCAATCGAACAGCACTGGCATTATAACCTGAAAATTAGAAAATAGGTCTGGGGGGTGCACACATTTATATATCCCTCTTACCTTTATAAATCTCCCATATTCAGAATCCTGTAATGTGATTTCGGACATCCCTATAGTGGACCATAGGGTGGGGTTACTGCATCTGAATGTAGCTTGAAATCTTAGATGTAGATATAGAGCGGTTGATCAGTTAGTCCTCTTATTGCTGTGGATGTATTTGTATTTTGTGTGTCAGCTCGGATAAGAACCTCCTCCCCTTTCGAGAACTCTAAATTTATTCCAGCCCCGGTGAGATTAAACTAACTCTTTAAAATCACCTGGGGATCGCATCTCTGAACCTGCCTTTTCCTCTTCAGGTGCTAATTACTCCCCTGTAATGAAAGTAATCAGCACTTGAAGTGGCGCTGCATGCGGAGGCGCCTGTTCTGTGATTGTGCCTGTATCATCCTATGCATCTGCAGGCTCTCACTAACAGGCTTAACAAGTGAACTGCTCCACTGGAGCAATCAGATAGGGGACGGCATACCTTGAATATTGATTCGGCACAGGACGAGGTACCGAGGCACGATGGCGGGGACCAGGCTCCGGACCTCCATGCTGCAGTCTGTCTTTCCGGAAAACATGCGTTGTAGCGACATATGATTTCACGTTGGTTCTTGTGACCAGAAACTGTGGATGGCAGATGTCGTTATCTCCGGAGTCACACGGCTAAAACCGCTGCTGTGATTCTTCAAGACCAGAAGAATCAAGCTTTGATGCCATTTTAACCAGGAAAAACCAAAGGCCATATTAAGATTTCATGTCGGCGTCATGTTTCTGGCCACTCGGCGAACCTAAATACAACATTCACTCTCCTTTTAGCTCTGTTTCGGCCCCCACGCAACTCCTGAGCTGGCTCTTTAGCTAAATGCTCCACTATGTTAGCCAGCTAGTCGCTGACTCGGTCTGTCGGATTCAGGTGATAATTCTCTGTGGGTTTGTCAACGTGAAATAACACCTAGTCATTTTGATCAATTGTCAATATAAAGATATTGATATAAAACATTTAGCTATTCCGGGTTGGTGACCTTGCGCGCCGGGAGCAACTTCGCTTTTGGGGTTGGTTTTATGTAAACGTAGCTTGGGATGTTATGGGTCAAAACCCTCCACATGTCAGATTTGCGATAGTGAAAAGTCACGTACAAAGTCAAGTTTCTCTTCTGTTTTGTTTTGTTTTAACGGCGTTTTTGCACTTCTGATTCACGTCGGAGGCATTTCGTAGACCGTCGCGGACAATTTCCCCCTCGACTGTTTGCGTGTGGAAAATGTGTCTATTGGATATCGGGTCCGTGATGTTTTTTTCACGCGGGCACTTCAGTACATGTAGTAATTAGATACTTGATCCACACTGTTTCCACACTCTGTGTTCACTCTGGCCCAAATGACTGGGTGTTGCCTGATTACCGCCTGGAAGTAAAGCTCTACCTTGTGTTATGTTTAGTCTCACGACTGGGCCCCCCCCCCCCCAGTGTTCCACTGGTGCTCAGCCACACTCATGGTATGACATCAACCATTGACTCTATCAATGTAGATGCAAGCTTGCAGACTTTTTGCTTGGCAAATACAGCTTGATGTCCACCCGTGCCCTCCCAACAATGGACACTTTTTCACTAGAATGTGCTTTTAATTGCAGGCGTTATTGGTGAGCTGGAACCTGAACAAACTATTCACCGTCTGCCAAAAGTCATGCATCAAAATGAAAGTCTTTATTTCGTAATTACAGCTGATTTTGACACTTTTTTCGCGTTTTATTTATGTATTGTAACCTCTAGTTCCACTGAACAGGGGGGGGAACTTGCTAAATCAGGAGGTAAAAATCTGTAAAAATCCACCCCCCCACACCCACCTTTTTATTCTGGGGCTCAAGTGTTTTCAGCAAAAAAACCCTCCTGAGAAATCAAACTCGGGGAAATTCATTAATTACACGATGCCTCCGTGTAATGCTGACGCAGACCTCAATGTTTACTGTGAAATCCCACTGGCGTGAAGGAAGCGTGGTTCCCATGCAGCCATATGCATACGTTCCAAGGTGGGGGGGGGGCTGTGTGTGTTCTAATGCTTTACCCCCCCCCCCCCCCCCCCAATCTGTTACAAGGAAACACAGGATCCTGGCTCTCAACAGTTTCCTGTCTGTGTTGACCGCTGACTGACAGCCAGGCCGGGAGGTGTGGAGAGAAGGGGGGGGGGCGGGGGGGTAGAAGAGTAGAATAGCAAACACTTTTTAAAAGCTCAGATAGATTACAAGATAAGGGGAACGGGTACATTCTCTCACTTCTCTGGGCTCAGCTGCTCTCTGGAGACACTCCCTTGTTGTTTGGTCTCTCTCTGCTTCAGACTTCAGTTTCTTTACTGTGCCACCCTTAATAAACAGTATTATATCATGCTTTATATGACGATGATTAGTATTTAAAGTGTGATTTATCGAGTTCCTCAGCATGCATTCACACTGCGTAGTCAAGCTGTCATAATGCACAGTACCAAGTGGCTATGGTGCCATATAGTTGATGATTGGATGCACAAAATTCTCTCCAGTTGGACAAATTCTAACGACAAAGTTGTTGTTTTTGGCACCAAAACAGAATAATTCAAAGTTGGTGTTCACCTTTAATCCCCTCATAATAAAGAGTTGATGAACAAATATAATCCGATTACATTAAAAATTAAAATGCTTAAAATGAAATGGCTGGCACCTCAGAGAGGCTCCACCGCGCTTTTATCTCAAGTCGTGTCTTCACGGGTCTCTCTGAAAAACAGAAAAAGAATAACCGTTGGTTTGTAAAGAAGCACCGAGCGGTTTGCGTCTGATGCTCCCCCTGGTCTGTCCAGTCACTTTTTCTTCGCCACTGCCTTTTTATTCAATCGGACTGCGATCATGCATTTCTACTCTTGTACTTTTTCTGCTTCACCCCCTCGTTGCCCTGCGCTTCTCTCTGTCTTGTGGAAAGCGCTTTGAATTGTTCACGAAAGGTGCTTCACAATTAAACCTGGCATGCCGTCTGCCCGCAGCATGCCTTGCGCTTCTTCCACATCAAACCTCACGTCGCCCCGGAGAAAAACACCGCTGTTGGTTTAAATGAAGGACTCACATATTCCGTCTCTCTGAGTGAGGCGAAGACTTCAGCTCCCCCCGAGTCGGAGAAGGATTGGACTATTACAGTCCATCTAAGCTGCCCTTCCTCTGGTATCCAGCGGCGCTAAAGCACTTTGTGAGCAGTATCTGGAACTACGTAATGATAGGGCTGAAAGACGGCAGGTGGGTTGTGGATGGAGAGTGAAAAAGACCAAAATTCTTACAGGCAAAAAAATTGAGTGTGAAAGTGTGAAAAATATGGAGGACAAAGGCCCTTGGGTGCCGGCGTTGAATGGAGGAGCCATTTTACCTTCCACTTCCGATGGATGAATACTTCAGCACAGCGTGAGGGCCACGGTTCACAGCACCGTCCGGCTCCCGAGTCCATTTTTTCCCCTTTTCTTTTCATCTCCCTGACTTGAGGGAATAATGGCGGCGGCGTATTTAGTTCAAGGTGTGAACTAAATGCACTGCTCCACGCAGAGGTGCAGGAGAAGGGCTTCAAGTAAGAGCGCTGTGACTTATTCATCAATTCTTGATACTTCTTCCCCCCCCCATAGGTGAGGGCCTAATGCACACCCCACACATTTAAGATAAATGGACCTCCAAATATATATATATATATATATATATATTTTTTTTTTTTTTTAAGTTGGCTGATGAAATGTAAAACGACATATTTGAAAATCTGTACTTCTTCCAGGGATCTTTCTTCTAAAAAAGAGTTTTTCTCTCCTACAAGGAAAAAAAAAACCCCGGATAGGTGTGGTCACAGTTTTTTTCCCCCCCAAAATAAGACGGACACAGTCTCTATTATAGTGCCTATTTTGGAACAAGGAGGAAGTTTGGTTAGTTAGGTCAGTGTGTGGGCTAAAGGTCTTGTTTGCGCACTGAGGCTGTCGCTGCAGCAGGAGTATGTAAGTCAGCAGCGACTGAGAATAACCCTCTTAAAAGGAACTTAATGGTGTGGGCCGACACATTTTATGTGACTGCAGCATTTTAACCTGAGTATATAACCCAACACCAAAGATGAACAAACCTCTGAAATTCGTCGTCACGTCAGCAGCTGGACCCGATCTTGCCACGGCGACGTGCGATGGGCTTGAGTCAAGAACTCCCACTCAGCTAGATATGGGATAATCCTCCTCCAAAGCCCCACGCGCTGGCATATTTCAAGAGCAGGAAAAAAAAGAAAAGAAAAAGAGGCCGACGCGTTTAAAATATCTTGACGTTTAGTCTGCAAGCGCAAAAAAGGTCGGGTCCCGTCCAACGTGGGCTCAACTCAATCGTTTCTCTGTGTGGATGCAGATTTAGGACTTTAGACAAAGGGAAAAAAGACAAGTCTCTAATGGTTGTGTGTAATTCTCCTAGGGCTGTGAGTGTGGGGGGGGTAAACCCCCCAGGGGTTTAGGTGCGACCCAAAGTTACTTGTCAGTGTCTTGGCTGATGCCATGCAGGGGAAGGGGGAGAAACAATTCAATGAAACTAAATCTGACATTTGAAACGGAGTTGAAAGCAAGACGAACCCAATGCTAAGCTAACGCTCCAAAGCTCTCTCGGGCCTGAAGTGCTGCCAAACAGTGTATACTTTTTTAAAATATCTCATAAACATCCCCCGCCTCTGTCTCTCTGTGTCACACACACTTCCCACCTGTGTGTGGGTGTGCATCATCATGCAGCTCTATTGTTACTGTTAATGGTTACTGACATTGTTCAGTGACAGCCTCTGACTCTGCCGAGATGGGCGGAGCCGTCTATAACATGGTGTCTTGCACCTGGAGGTTATTCAGGCTGCCTCCTCTCTCTGGTCCCGTTCACACCTGGCATCAACATGCGGATCTCACTTCCCCCCCGCTCTATATGCAAATAAACACAAATAACTTCAGTTTGCAAAGAGCAAATATGTTGTTGTTTTCAACCTTTATTTGATGAACTTAGTGTTTATCAGACCACAAATTAGACAAGAATTAGGTTGGAAAAACGAGTGTTTCTGAGGGCTCACTGATTACTGTACAAAAACTCGGCTTTATTCACTGATTCCGGTGAAGCGTGATGTGTAGCGGTCAGATCTCAATGCGTCCTCTATGAGTCTGGGGTGCGTTCACGCCTGGTATCAGAGCTGTCCAGGCGTGATCGGATCATCTGGGACGCATGTTGATACCAGGTGTGAACAGGACAACACTGCACCCACCGCTGACTGACAGACTGCAGCTTCAGATAAAATACTGTTGAAACGACTTTACATCTCGCGTGCTCTCCCATCTTTTGTCCAGCTCACTGAGGCCGGGCTGTGAGAGTTTATTGATCTGTCTGGTATCGGGCTACAGAAGATATATATGTATATATATATCTTCCCCCTGCATCCATGTTGGATCCATACCCATAATGCTGCGGTTATGCCCTTCAAAATAAAACACATTTTACTCACTTTACTCACTTATAGAGCGCTACATTCTGAACACTTATATTATGAAACATTATTTTAAAGTGGTGTATTTTAAACACTTTTTTTAATCAATGTTACCCATTTTAACATCTTATTTATATTACTTTTTTAATCGTTTTTGAATGACAGTATGGACTTGATCGTGGATTTATTTACATCTCAATGAAACGTGCCTCTGAGACAGTAACAAGGAGTGCTGAGGAATGTGTGTGTTTAAGGATAGTGTGTATGATTGTGTGTGTGTGTGTGTGTGTGCGGCTGGGATAATAAGCATGATTTAGAGTCGCAACACTGACAGAAGTCACTGTGGTCATGCACATGTGTCAAACTTATAAACAGTTTATAAACTACACTGCAGTCAAACTCAAGTCAATAAATATTCATTTCTCCACGCACGAAAAAGTAGTCGCGAAGTAGAAAATTCAACTTTTTTCAAGGATTTCCAGAAAGAATAAAGTGTAATACACATTCTCCGGTTTAAAAAAGAAAAAAGTAGATTCTTTTACACAAACTGGTTTTATTCATTCTATCAAAGGAACGCGTCAGCCAATGCGACTGTCGGGTGGAGCTCTACAGCACAGAGGACGAAGACTGGTCAGGCTTTGGACACACACACACACACACACACACACACTTGTTAGTCGGGTATGTTCCTTGTTGGTTTGGGTCTTTTCATGTGATTTGTTTGCAATAAGAAAATATTACCGTACTCACTCCTTTGACAGAATAACTAAAACAAGACGGACTCGCAGTAAATTTGCTTTGCCAGATGTGTTGCAGAGGGAACCTGATTCCAGTCAGAGGTTCAGGTGGATGGCTGGATGCGCGCTCCTCTGAGCTTGTGAGCACGTTGGAGCTCCTTCACCTGCAGCCTTCTGGCCACGCTTCCTGCTCTGCACCAACAACAGCCGGACGGCGACCGGAACACGTCTCCTACCGGTTAATCAAAATTGGAAACTGGCTGGCATTACGTTTCCCACTAAACATGTTTGCAAATTAGCTGAGCAGTTTACGAACATTATTTTCCGGAGACGGGGGGGTTTGGTAAGCGTGTGTGTGTGTAGATGTGGAAAATTACAACTCGTGCCGTTTACTGCAACACGGCTGCCGTCTGCTTGTGGTTTGGGACGAGGGGAGAAAGGGCCGGGCAAATAATTGGCCTCCACCTTTGCACATGCATCCTGGCAGGTAAAACACTGCCCCCCCCCCCAGGTTAAACGCAATGACGCGGGGGAAGGGGAGAGACAAGAGGGACAGCTCCACCAGAAGGATCAGAAACGAGGACCTGGAGAGACAAAACAGAACAAGCGGAGGACAGGTTGACAAGACTGATAATTAAAGAAAGGGAAAAAAGAAAGATGGAGGAGACTGAGGGGGTGGGAAACACAGAGGGGGAGAGGGAGGATTGAAAGGGGATCGACTCGAGGGAGGAGAGACAGACAGAGACGGGGGGTGGAGGGGGGGCAGAGAGGGATGGATGAGAAGATGAAAGATTAAGTAGCATGGAGGAATGTTAAGTGTAGCTTAAGCGTGTGTACAGAAGAGGGGATTTATGGGTGGCGCACGCTCAGGGCCAAATACTTTCAGAATTATTAAACGACTTCAATTAAAGTAATATAAGGGGGAGACAGCCAGTGCGGTGGGGGCCCTCCTTATACCCCCCCATCAACTTTGATTTATGAATACCCTCTTTTCTTCTTCTCTTCGTCCTCCTTCTTCCTGCTTCGTCATGCACCCCCCCCCCCCCCCCCCCCCCCCACCTCTCTCTCCTGGCAGCAGTCTACATCCTCATTCTGCTGTTTCACTTTAATTCAGTCTGATGGAAAATTATGTTTTTTTTTTCTGTGCACTTCAATTACATTTTTTATGTAGCCTCTCAAGTGTTATGGGCGTGTGGGTGGGGGGGGGCGACTTTGTATATATTTGTGTGCACAATTCGCTAATTACTGCTCTTGCTCGGGTCATTTGTACCTTCAAATGAGCAGAACACAATGTCGAGTTCAAGGGATTTTAAAGAGGACACACGTCCAAAATCAAGATCAAACTCACCTCCATCAGCTCGTTTTATCGGGATGCGAGTTACCCGAGTTACACACCAGCGCTCAGCACACGCATCAGTAAGACAAGAGAAAAACACTGTTGGGGTAGGAGCTTTTAAAGAGCAACCTGAACATGGCCTCATAACAAATTCCAAAAGAAAAAAATACTGTGGCATCCTGGGACAGTATTATGGGATTTTATTAGGAAAAGATTAATAGCTTTACAGTTCTAACGTCACTGATATAAAATGGGACCGGGGTCAATCTATACTGTCATCAAATGACTGCACATGTCATTTGCGAAATCCAAAAAAAACAGTGGATTTGGCATTAAAAAGTTTCCATTTTACCATTTAAGCTACAACCTGCCCTATTAAGATGAGATTGGACTCGGTGGGGGGACACCTCCAGTATGCAGGTATCCTCTCGTTCTCTGAAAGTGCATTTACTGCGACTACTGTCATTTTTGAGGGAAACAAGGAAACAAACTAACTCCTGACACCTGCTGGGCTTTGCAAAGATGCAACTACTGGTTAAAAAACCTTTAATCTGTCGAATCCTCTGGGACTTTCAATAAGACTAACCCGGATTCCTCGGTTAGCGGTCCGAACTGCTCTCCTCGGTTAGCGGTCCGAACTGCTCTCCCGGCAGCTGCACATCTGTATCCTTCCATTGTAAAAGTGTCATGAAAGGCGATACGCCTGTGAATGCTCCCCGCGGGAGCCTAAAGAGCTGTGTTTTTAGACCATGGGATTTGTACCATGTCGCCGACTCTCCATTCGCCTGACACAGTCCATCTGAGTCAAGATGACCCTCTCCCCCCCCCCCCCCCCCCACACACACACAGACACACCATGTAATTGCAAGTTAGAACTGGACTTTTCCTCCACTGACCAGTGTTTTTTATGTATGCATATGTGTATATAATTTGTTTGCCTTTGCCAGGATTACACCAACAGGCCACACGGCTGTGTTTACGGTCCAGTTTAAGGGCCGTCATTTGGAGGTTATGGGCGAAGGTTATGAGCGCGGGCCTCCAGCCAGCTGGGCCGTGCATATTTGATTGTAATCACTGTGGACTCGTAAAAGCCAGACATATTGAGACAGGCCTGGTAGTAGACATCAGCAAAGGGGTGGGGGGGGGGGGGGGTAGAGATAATTAGTTGGAGGTGGAATAAATGTAACATCAGGCATGAAGAGAGCGAGGATGGACGGATGGAAGAGCGGCCATTTTCAGTTGGCAGATTTTCGCTCCTCATTCATATGACATTGCTACAAGAAATACTGACATTTCCATTTCTGTCAAGAATCAGTCTGTTCAGTTAAGTGTATTTGCATAATTCATAAATGGCTCTAATCCCAGATTCCAACTCCTCTGTATGTGAGCATATCGCGGTCGCACGCTTGTACCAACTGGCTTGTGATGTACCCTTGTTCCTCCCAGACTTCCTGTTAGCCTGTTACTAGCCAGTCAAGACATCTGCCAATTGCCTGTCCAATCCGACCAACACAAGCGGTGGGGGTGGGTGGGGGGCAGCGTTGGAACAATGTTGGCTGGCGGATCAAAGCACTTCTGGGGAAATGCCACCAAGGCTAATTGGTATCGTCAGTGTCTAGGTCCCGGCTGGGATCAAACGGGGCAGACGGGAGAGGCCCGATAACCGAGATAAAGTAAGCTAAGTGCAGGGCTGGGCGCGTGAAACATAATGACACGCTATTTAAAGATTCAATTTCTCTATATTGGCATGAATAACAGCCATGAAAAAGTGGTACGGGCTCATCTATTGCTGATAATTTCCGATTTATATCTGGGGGGATATTAACCGCCACGGCTGATTACTGTGGAATGGAATGACTGACAAGAACAAACTCAAGAGTGAAGAATTTGTATGAGTCGCGCACAGGCTTTAAGTCCAATTGATATTAAATCGTGTGTTTTATTCCAACAACAGCATTCAGTAAGTGCTCCGTAAATAACATGGGGGTTAAGACCCTGGCCGTGCTCTCCCCTCATTTCCTGTCATCTCCCTACTGTCCTCAATGTAATAAAGGGAGGTTATAAAAAGGGAGACGTTTTACTCATTTGCATCCGCTCTGAAAATAACATTGTGAGGTCGACAACAGGTCAAACGAAAGAGACGCAAACATGTTGAATCCTTTTTTTGGACGTGTAACCAAACAAATAAGTGAGTGTGGATACGTCTATGTCTGTATGGGTTTGTATATGTGTATTAACCAGGACCATATGTCCTATATTGCGCTCCTTAATTTACAATGTGAAGTACTTTGTGTTTTACTTTCTTTTACTTTCTTTTACTTTCTCTACTCTAAGTTGTTGTTGTTTTCAGCTGGCAGCATAGTTATTATGTCCCTTTGTTTGTGTGTGTGTGTGTGTGTGTGTCCCTCTGACCTCGTGTAATGATGTCCAATAACCCATTTTTAGCGTTCTCCTCCTTGTCCCGTGTTCCACCCGGGGGTTAATGGACAGGACACCGAACCAAGTATTCCCAAGTTCCCATCGAGTGCAGAGCACACAGCAGAATATACATGGTAACTACACAAAACATATTTCCCCACATATAACATATATAATATTATTTTATAATATATCAAACAACAAAGCCTGTGTTTTTGCAGGATGAGTGGGGGGGCAAATTCTCCTCCACTCCACTTGAATAACTGGAGGAATCTTCTCCTCAGAGAGGGTCTTTTAGGCTTTTTGTCCACCTTCCCCAGAAGTCTGTTCTCCATATTCTCCCATCTCGTCTCCAGAGCTTTCTCCTCCTCCTGCAGGGTGTGCTGGACGTTGCTGAGGGACTGCAGGAGACGGGTCCTCTCCTCCCTCCACTGCAGCTGTTGATGCTCCAGCTCACTCTGCGTCAGGGTCAGTGCAGCCTTAAGGTTGTTGTTCTCCTCAGTCTGCTGGGCCAGGCGCTCCTCCAAGTCTTTCTGGCTCTCCTTTTGCCTCAGAAGATCTTCCTCAATCTGCTGCAGCTTCTGGAGAGCCTGAGCTTCAGAGTTCTTCTTCTCTAAAAGCTGAAGGTCCAGGTCCACGATCCTGTTCACTCTCATCATGGAGAGCTGCGTTTAACTGCACCACCTCCTCTGCTAAAGCCCCATTATCCATCTTGACCATGGTGGTCTGCTCAGTCTCTCTGCTCCCGAGCTGCTGAATCTCAAGTTCAGGGAGGTGAATCGTGGCCTGCTGGGGCGAAGCCTCAACCCCATGGCAGACCTCGACCCTGCCGGCCTGCTGTGGTTTGCACGCAGAGGGATTTGGTGGCTTTTTCTGTTGGACAGGGCCCCTTGTAAAACCAGTGCATTTACCCTCAACTGAATGTTCTTTCAGAGGGGTACGGTACGGCAGCGATGGTGGTGTCCAAAGCTTTTTCTTCTGGACAGGGTCCCTTGTAAGTTCAGTGGCCTCACAAGCCTGCTGTGGAGCACCAGCCTCTTAGGGTGTACTACAGACTATGCTCCACCTTTTGAGGCCCTCATAGCATTTATCCGCCCCTTGGCTACATTCTGCTTATTGAGACACTGATGTTTCTCATTCCAGGCGTTTTCCTGCCAATATGGCCTCGTCTCGGAAACAAAGGTATCCACGTCATCCTCCCACTCCGTGAGAGTGCGCCCCCTGTCTGCTTCAGCGCTCATTAACACTCTCTCAATTAAGACGCTATTATAATTTCTATCATGTTCGATTGAACGAAAAACAACTGACTTACTTACTGACTTCCTCAAGGCCTTCATCGTGTACACTGTGTGCTCAACATGTTTCCTCATTCTCATTCACCATTATGATTCAGTTATTACCAGATATCTAAAGGTTTATTCACTGATTGATCACTTCTAAAGATCATTTTACACCTCTTAGGGATCATTTTACATAAATACTTGACAGGAAATACCAGTAGCTAACTCTCTTTGCCATCACTGGAGTCAAAAACCTCTCAAGGTTCATGTGTTTCCCCGCTGCACAACCAGTTACCTTTTCAGAACATATAAAGTCACTGATTCATTGCACTTCAGTTCATTTCTTATCGTCTTTTTTTGCTTTCCCAAATGTGAGAATCGTTCTCTTATTACCTTGAAGCCACGACACGCCGTAATGTGACTGTAAGCCCCCACGCAAAGCTCTCCAAACAGCCCAAATCATAACCCCGACACGCCTTTGGGCCCACTAGCAAATGCCTTTGAATGCCTTGACCACAGTGTTTGCACATGAAGGAGTCTTTACATAAATCCATCATCCTGGTGAGAACGTGGACTCCTTTGTGTGAGGGCTCTCCAGAGGATATGACGTCATCGGGTCCCTTTTGTTTGAGAATTTATAAGTTTACATAAAAATCTCACTTTTTTTTTTTTTAAACAAGCCTCTCCCTCCCACTGTCAGAGGGCAATATATAATCCTCACCTAAACATTTGAACTTCTACTTCACAGGGAAGCAGCGGCGCCAGAGTGGCCTGTTTTGTTTTATTAGTGTGTCAAAACTAGTATTGATTAAGGGTATGACTGAAAGCACTGTATATAGCCTCAGAGAGTAGAAGACAAATTGAAGCAGACTGGGGGGGTGAGGGTTACGAGTGTGTGTGTTTGTGTAAAAGAGTAAAAGTGAATAAGAAAGATGTACCTTTTTCCATGTATATATGCATGTGTACATCTCTGAAGGATTATGGACACAGCGTAGCCTACATCAGACAAAAACAAGATAAAAATTGCAGCAGGATACAGCAAAACAAACCCCGGTGAAAAATGGCTCCCCAAGTCAAACCCATACTTCTTTATTTATAGCCCTCGGAGTGACATTTTCCCAACGCTGCCACCAACCATGACATTTTCCCTCTATGTTTTGCCAAGAAATGCGTCGTCGTAGAGACAAGAGGGATGTAGGAGCAGGAACCGAGGGAGGAAGCTGATGGATCACGCAGAACCTGCAGGGAGCGCAGAGATCCGGCGCCCGGGTTTTTAGATCTTTGTTAGTGTTTCCCGTCTTCTCCTCGTCCTCAAAAATGCGGCCGCTTGGTCAGTGTACAATAAGTCAATCAGTTATGCATCATATTCATATCAGAGATGGGCAACACTGAAGGTCTGACAGCTGTTGATAATAATAGTAATAATAATAATAATAATGGCCCAATGAAGTTCTCTCAACTGTGGAATTATTTTTTAACCAAACTTAAAATAGAAAACTTGTGAGAAAGGGAGCCGCCTGCTCTTGAAAAAGACCCCCCTCCCCCCCACACCTCCCACCCCCACTGACCTCATGACACGTAACAATAATTACAGCCAATTAAACCACCGTGAGAGGCATTTTAATTGCGACCCCCACGCAATTTGTTACACTCCTTCAGCCACTTTTGGATGGAAAATATTGCTCTTGTCTGCAACTAATGCAATTTTAATTAAAGTTTTTTTTCTTTCCACAGAACCCCTCTCGGCTTCGTCCTTGGACGTGAAACAAGTTGGGGCGGGCGCTGAAGGCGTCGCATCAAGCTGTTTAGACAGTAACAGATTATCGTGACTCAGTGAGCAGCTATTTGTGGTATCCACTTAACTGCAATTGCAAACAGGTACGGCGGCAAGTCGCAAAATATGTCGATCACTTATGTTAGTCAGCGTTTACATTGCGTGACACGCCCGAAACTCATTATATTGTCACGCGGGGGGGAGGCCGCTCACCGGCATATCGGAACCAGGTTCCATGTGAAATCAGGATGTAGCAGATTTACTCAGGGGTGTGTTCCTTTAAGCTCGTAGCCGCTTTGTCACGGCTATCACGTGTCTCTGTGAACACGGCATGGGTTCATCTCCGAGGGTATAAGGTGTCATGAAACAGATGTCGTGAGCTAAAGCGTGCTGTAAATCTCAGACGTTCCTGACATCAGGGTCTTCTGTGGTTTAACCGTCTTGTGCAGAACCACGATGATTGACTTCACATGTGTGCCAGTGTCGACATCAGACGAGACTCTCGTTCTGTATTTTCCGGCTGAGTACGGTTTATTTTTTGCTTGAGGTAGAGAGGACGGTGAATTACAAAATGGAAGCTTTTGCAGGTGCCGCACTGTTGTTGGTGCACCTCACCAAGGTGCCCTTCAACACAACTGCTGCGGGGAGAGTGGCGACTGAGGGGAAGTACAATTTAAAAATGTACTGTGAAAAAAATGGCCGTGGAAGTCATGTTAGTTTGAGTAATGTCATATTAATAATGTATGGTCCCAGCCACCAGCGCTGGAGCTGATAATTCATAAACACTGTTCTCTTTAAGAACTGATCAAGGATCGGTTACATAACCACACAGGACAAACTTCGCTCCGAGATGAATCGGCCTCAGAGGAGCCAGGAATAATAGCTCAGGTTATATTAAGTAATTCAACCTTTATTTATGCAGGGAAGGGCTCGCCGAGCGCCCCGCTTCACATTTGCACAGATATATTCACACCTGGGAGCCTCCAGCCACTGTTTTTTTTAAGGCTTCGACCGAGATAGGCTGGGTTTTTTTTTTAAGGATGCAACCGTACTGGAATAAATATTTTGTGTGTAGAATTGCGCTTCAAATCTGAGCATTTCCTAAAAAAAAAAAAAAAAGTGTTTCCTCTATGGGTGTGCCAATCAGTGCCAGGCAGTCTGACTCCAGGTAACCCATACTTGTGAAACACATTGCATTAAGATGTAATGAAATATTTGGCGGAGGATTCATTTGTTTCCTCTTCTCTAGTCTTGAACGATGTTCTGGGGCTTTATAGCCAGCTTATCTGCCCAATAGTACTGTTTTGGGTCACTCGCTGCTCTCACAGCAGAGGAAAAAGCTCTAAAGCCCACGTGGCATACTGTACCTGTGCTGCTGCTGCTGCTGTCCCCCCCCCCCCCCGGCTCTGAATCTGTGTTCTACAGTTTATTATTGTCCCTCCCCACTCCCTGCTGTGCTGAGCTTGGTGTTTCCTTGTAGGGGATGACAAGGTCAGAGCCTAGAACACCCAAATATCATCGCTGCACTTGTTCTACAGTCACATTATCTGTTCCACGCAGGTTGGCTGACTGAACTCGCTTTGGCCTGAGGTGTAAATCACAGAGGTCAAACAATCTGCAACTTTGGGTGCAATGAGACAGAGGGTGGTTGTCATTATGTGGACTTGCAGTACATTAAAAGTGAGACCTGAGCACACACACACACAGTTAGAATGGCACACAAGCTCCTGAGCACCTGAAGACCACCGGCAGGAGCCGCATCATGCCGCGATCAGGCATCCGATTTCTGATAAGAGCTTTTTCAAAGAGCAAGACGAGAGCCGGGAGAGGCCGTCTGCGCGGAGGAAATCAAAGCCAGGTAATCTGACTCGCATAGTAACGGCTGAGATGGAGCGAGTTATGCTGAGTTGCTCTGATCTTATAAAGTGAAGGATATCGCGCCAGCCACTGAGTGCATGGATTTAGATTGTCAGTCTGATTGCCAAAAGGAGGGGGGTATCGCACCCCGTGAAATGCCTGATATCTTAAGGATTGCTCCCCAGGCCCGGTCTCCCCGAGCTTCTCCAAGAGCACCTTTTCATTCATGCAGCATTGTTTTGTCTTGATAAGGACAACACACATTGGTGCTCATTTCCAGGAAAGTGCCAATACCGTAATTGTTACCGCTCGGCTCTGAGCGAAGGGGTTTAAGACCCTACTTCCACCTGGGATCAGCATGTGATCTGTTGAACAACCTTGGTATACATCCTCTCTAATCCGCCCTCTGCTGCAGCCTTTCGTTGCCCGCTCAGTAGCTACATAACAGCAGTTAGGGCTCAGCGCCTTGCTAAAGGGCAGTTCATTTAGGTAGAGGAGAGTGTTCCCTATTTTCGTTCCTAGCTCCTCTGGGAGTTTGAACCCCTGACCCTTGTGGTCATTACCTATTGTCCCCATCCCACGAACTAAGAAAACCCATTCCTCGCCCCCTTATCCTTGTCCCCAAGTGTGTCCCAAACATTTAGCTGAAGTCAGTTTTCTGCATGGATCCTTGGCAGGCTGCCCGGGACTCGCTCTTTTTAGATTTTACAGTGGAGACACGTATACACATCCCTGTGGCAATGTGAATAATGAGAACATGTACTTGGGAGGAGAGGAACAAACAGGGAATCAGCGAAGACGGAAAACAGGATAAAATAAAGTTGACCTCCTGATGGTGTAGAGGTTCCTCAGTACATAGAGGAAGGATGCAGTGAGTATATTTAGGCGTTCCGTTGAACGACTTCATGCGCTCTCTGAGCCAGTCTTCCGAGTCCAGTAGCAGAAGAGGTCTCTCCAGAACGTCTCCTTACACGGAGGGATTCCTTCCGGCACGGCGGCTGGCCTGATTGACAGGCCCACGCTGCCTCATTACCATTCAACACAGAGATAAGAGCCGATAAAAAACAACATCAAAAAGGCTGCATCAGGAGTAATTAATCAGACCACACCAACACACGAGCGCCTACGCGAAGACAAACCCCGGTGAAACTCAATTTTAAACAGTCCTTTTATGTGCAGTCCTAATGGGTCAGCACAATTGGTAATGCGAGCCACCCTTGGCCGCATGCGCAGGCAAGCGCCTCGCTTTGTTGCCGTGCCAGCATGGATGCAGGGATCGCTGTCCCCATAATCAGCAGGCCATGCTTTGAGGTTTCACATAATAGAGGGCCGACTCTCAACCAGCTGCAATCAGTGGTTGTGAGTGTGTTTATTTTTGCAAAGGCAGGACAAAACGTAATGCGTCTCCTCGCTCGGTGTCTGCCCTGATTGGAAGAATTCACGGAGCTGTGCATTTGATATCCCTTTTTTGTGTAATTGCACGGGTCTCTTTAGAGACGCAAAAGTCAAAGAGACGCAGATTCCCCGAGCCTGCCGTGCCAGACGGCAGAACTCATCCTCGGACACCAGATACGTCCCGGGGACATTTCCCCGACCCCCACGGTTTCTCCGGACCACCGCAGCCACCGTGTGCTCAGCAAACAGCAGTGTTTCTTTACCCTGCGGCCACAGAAGCAAGGCGATCCGCTCGGCACCCGCCATTTTTTGTTTGTCCTCTAATCTTGCGCCATTACCCGGGAGCAGGGCGGCAAACGGGCAAACAAGCGCAGCTTAGCAGCTCAGCTTCCACTGAGGTCAGGGACTGAGAATGAAGGGTATCTGATTTCCCTGTTTAGACCCCCCCCAGACAAACACTCCCAACAAGCAGGAGTTAGAGCGCCAGAGCCCTTCACCAAGAAGCCTTGTTAACATTTTGATTGTTGTTAGCTCGGGGGGGGGGGTGCTTCCACAGAATCCCACACTCTGCCCAGTTGTTTTGTTGACATGGGCTAGGGGAGGAATGGGAAGTGTCTCTCTCCACTTGTGTACTTAAGGGAATGCCACCCAAACCCAATAGAAAATGCTGATGTGCCTGGTCACAGAAGGAAAGGATAAATACTCGCGGGGGGGGGGGGGGGTCTGTTTGTGATGGAGAAGATAACGAGGAAGGAGAAAAGCATGATCTGGCTGACTGGCAACCGCACAAACAGTTTGATAAGGATCCAAATGGCTTGTTTAACGCATGCAGACTTGCGTCGTGAGGAGTGAAAAGCAGCGGGGAATGTTAGGAAGAGATGAAATCGTCCTTGACAGTCGCTCAGCTGCTTCGGGACGCGCGTGTTTGGGGAAGCGCTGCTGAGCGTCGTTGCACCTTCTACCCAGCCTCGATTTCACACTATTTCCAGTCCATTTTATTAACAGCCTTTCTCAGCCTCACTTTCTTTTTATACCTACAGTCTTCACGCTAACACTCCCACTCACCCAAGTTGTGTTTTTTTATTTTGCGCACCCCCCCCCCCCCCCTTACATTCGTCTTCATGCTACCAGCGCTTTGACAGTGAAAGTGTTTTCCCAGTTCATCTTTTTTCTCACCCACACCCGCTCCTTTTTTTTTATTCATCCGCCCCTCACCTCTCTTTCATCATACAAATTTCACGAGCCGAAGAATTACAAGGTTCTGTTTTTTCCAATAGAAAATTGACTCGCTCGCATATTCATGACCTCTGACCTTTTTTTTCTCTTTGGCCCTTTGAACAGTATTGATGCAAAATGTGCACATTGAGCCACAACTAAATCCAATTAGAACACACAGATGTCAATCACGCACTCTTGGGTTCAGAGGAATGTCCTGTATCAGTGGTTGTATTATCTCCGGGGTATTTATCAAGGATAAATGTCCATAAATCTGCCTAGAACTTCATATTTGACCTCATTATCGTCATGTAAAGACATTCCCTTCAGTGCCACGGGTAACTCAGTGATTCATGTCTGTACATCCAGGGTTACAGTGCAAACATGGCTAATAGCTAATGCAGCATGCGTTTTCAGAACAAAAATACATTTACAGTACGACTGACAAGCCAAAAGGCATTTCTGAGTAGCGTAACCTAGTTCGAACGTAATATGCGACTCAAAATATGCAGTGGCTTTTTTGGAGCAAAAGCTGAGCATAAAGCAGCCCAGGGTACAAAGGGCAAAAGAACCTAAATAATTCAAAATGACATGAACGAGAAAACGCAACAGTTTTGCAAGCTGTCAAACCATTAATGCTTTTCAAACGTTAACATGATAATATATTATTTAAAAGCTGCATCCGTTGGGGGGGGGGGGGGGGGAGGAGTAGCCGCCGGTTCGTCCATCACTTTGATCATGACTGAGATATATTGACAACTATGGGATGGTTTAATGTGAAATCTGGCACAGATGTCCACAGTGTCAAGGGAATTCATTATAGGCTTTTCCTACGGCGCCACCAACAGGTCACTTTTGTCACTTATCCAGTGAAATCTATCTACAACAGTCTAGTGGATTGGTACAGACATTCATGGTTTCCAGGTGGGGAATTCAAACACGCTAAGCTAAGAGTGTGAGCATCGACCCCGCCAAGCATTAGCACGTCAGCATTACCTCCGTGAGCATGCAATGATGCTGATGTTAGCATTTAGCTCAAAGTGCTAGCCTGAGTGCAGCCTCTCACGGCGATAGACTTTCAGTCGTCCTTCTTCTCAACCCCCTCATTTCTGTCCCGTACTCTTCACATATCTCACATGTTCTGTTCCAACAGTATTACTGACCCCTTGCCCCCCCTTCAGATTCCTCTCTGCAGTCAGGTTGTCTCCTGGACACAGTGTCGTGTACAGTTGGAGGAGATACAGTATCCTGAGCGTCAACTACAGCAGAATACTAATGTCCATTGATCTGCTGGAGACACAACATTTCAATCACAGGGACGGCATCCTCCAAGCCTCCAAACGTATTACGATCAATTGGGCAATAACCATAAAAGCTATCGAGCTGAGGTTGGTGGGGGGGGGGGATTAACAATCATGTACATTTAAATCAAAGGTTACCACTCAGCAGTGCTATCCATTCACACAGCTGTACGACCAACCTCATTTGGCTCCGTTCAAAGTCTGGGAGGAAACACACCGTGTTCGCCGGCGAGAGACAAAGGCAGGGAGGGCTTGTTTCTCGCTACCTCCGAGAGGAGAGCGGGGAGTTAATTAAAATGTGAGACACCTCGCTGAATATCTTTAGCACTGTTTCCAAGCAGGCTTCTCCAACGGCCCAGGAGTAACAGGAGGGGATGGGTAAAGATTTTGAGTGGGTGAGACAGAGGGAGAAATGGGTTGGAGGGGCGGCAAACGCAGCACTATTTCAGGGCGCGGATCCGACTAGACGGGCTGAAGCTGCAAATTGCTTTTAGCAGCCAATTTCTCACCTTAATTAAAAGGGGGGGGGGGGGTTCGGCTACAGGCTACATCACTTTCAGCATCTGCTTTCCATGATAAAAGTGGGACAATAGTGGCCTGTTATTTTTTTTCCCTGTGTTTTCTGCCTGCAATCTCCTGTCGATAAGCCGCTGAGTGCTGTTGAGTCAGGTCAAACACTGATGCTTAACCTGTGGCATGAAACCTCAGTGGGCTGAATGAATTAATTGTGCTTTTGCCATCTTGTCCTGTGAATGCCACCACCCACCACTCCCTCTCTTTTTCGTTTGTTCAAACCTGCAGTCACATTATAGCAGCAGCAGCCATTGCCGGACCCGTTAATTAAACGGACAAATCATCCGTCTGGAGAGTCCTTTTGTCCACGTGGATCGCTGCCGCAAAATGTTCCTCAAACGACGGCTCATAATGAACACAGCAGGAGGCGCTCCCGTCCAAGACCGGCTCCCGCAATAATATATTGACGAAATGTAACGTGTCATTTTGCAGCTTTTATGTGGAGTTTGGTGTCGTCAGAGGCGTTACACGGATCAGCCTCTGCATATTTCAGGACGTCGGCGCCTTTGTGATTTGTTATCTTGCAAAATTTAAAGGCTTCAGACTTGCGACGCTCCGCCACAAACAGGGGTACGGTCCGCTTGGGTGTCTGCGTGCGCTCAGATGGAACAACCTCAGCGGGGGCAACCTCATTCATTTCAATGAGAGCGCGATGGTGCAGACGCTCACACACACACACACAAATGCTGGTTGTGTCGCAAAGAGTTACACCCTGGCTCAACTTAGAAAGGAGATTACCTAATACCCGGACGCCATGTTTCTCCTGTTTACCTGGTGATCGTTTATGGTCCTGGAGACCTCTGACCCTCTTTAACAGCTCAAAAAACAGACTTACAGGATTTTATTTTTTTTTGCGTTTTAGAAGAATTTCCAACAGTCGGACCTCAGACCCCTAAAACTGATCCCAGTTGAATACCTTTCCATGCCTGTGAAGGACTATTTGCTTGGCATATCTCCTTAGGACATCAACAAGGTCAGCTATTTTCCTTATTTGGTGCAAAAACAAAGCTTCATGCTCATTTTCCTTCTTTTATCACCTTCATTATTTTTTCAGTTTCTTTAGACAGCCAGATGATCTAAACCACTCTATTGGAAGGTTATAAACAAAGAGTCCCTCATAGTTTTTCTGGCAGCTTGTTACATCTGTCGACGTTGACCGTGGTTTCGTTGTGCAGAAAAGAATCCGCGACATCAACCCCCCATTTTCTGACAGAAACTCACCTTGGAGCTGCAAGCCGCCCTCCTCCCCGCCTTCGGGCAGAATATCCTCTTCTCGTAAAACGATGTCGGCCACATTTAACGGCCTCTGCGAGGAAATGTTGAGATCACCCGTTATTGATAGAATCATGGCCACAATCTCATAACTCCCAGATGGATCAGGGGGTCATTTTAACCGAGCCCCTTAATCAGCGCTCCTGATCCAAAAATCGAGCCGGCCCCCGGCGCTGCAAAGAAGAGCGTTTCCTGTCGGCAGTTGGGAAATGACATGGATGAATGTCAAAGAACAACATTCAATCGTCTTAAGCGGGTTTGCACAAGTGATTGCCCTGTTGATGGGGAGGCGAGCAGAGGGGGGGCAGGGGCTTGCGGAGACGGGGCGCGGGGAGTTGGAAATGGCCGGCCGGAGGTCTGTTCGGTTTGATGGGATTCGTTGTGATGGGCCAAGTTTGACGTTTCCTCTTTGTGGCGGCGGCTGAGGCGGGAGCGACAAATTGCTGCTTGTTGGCTGAGGCCGGTGTGGAAATCTGATGAGGGAAAATTGCACACATCACATCTGCCCTCGTTTTGGGCCTAAAACCGTAATTCTCCGGTTTAAAGGTCGCCTCCAGCTCCAGAAGAGTCTGCGTGTGTGTGCAGCAGTGTGTAACGTTTGCATATATACTGTACAGTCTCCAGCCAGCTGTCATTCACCTGCCACTGATCAGACCGGGGGGGGGGGGGGGGGGGCACGTTTCATAGCCCCGCTGGATTATGGGAAGAGAGGAAGCATTCCTCTCGGGCTAATCAGGCTGTTTTGTTCTTTCCTTATTTTCAGCGTCCAAGTCAATTGGACGATTAGACTCTTCAAACCCCGACGTAATTATTTGTGGGGGGGTGGCAAGGTGAGCGTGGAGTTCGTAACGACATGACATGCGTCACACGTGACGTTGGCCTCGAAGGTCGCAGCTTAGCTGAGGGAGGTGAGGGAGAAGGAGAAGGCGGGAGGGCAGCGGAGCTTTTGGGAGCTGGCTCGGCAGAAAGTCGACTGACATTCCAGTTTCATAGGAAGGTCTCTGTGTCCGGGCCCCCTCTGCAGCTTACCCTGCAGAGGGGTAAACACATGGAGTTCTGTACCGCACACACACATCCTCGGCCATATCCCTCATGATTCCAAGCTCGGCATTCAGCGCATGTGAAACACTGATGTATTCAGCTGCGTGCTACCTGCTGCACATACTGTAAATGTTTCACTGCATGCTCACACACACACACACACACACACACACTCTCATACTGTACAACACCCTGCGAAGAGTCACTGACCTTCAGCTCAATTACCATTTGAAAGGGAGTTTACACCAACGCTCCGCACCAGTGGAGCTGACATCTTGTCTTTGACCTCCGGGGGGGGGGGGGGGGGGGGGCGTCCGTATGGAGGATCCCACGTCAACACTGCAGGAAAGTTATGTGTTTTAGTTTATATATCTTTCACAGAACGTCACAGAGTCCACGCAACAATAAAAAGATAAAACGAAAAGAAAAGCTTCCTGTTGGCCGAGTGGTTAATGTACCAGCCATAAACCGCAATGTCCCCACGATGCATTCGGTTGGGGACCTTTGTTGCATGTCGTTCCCAGTCTCTCTCTCATCTCTCTACTGTTGGCTTTCCAAAAAAACAGAAAGAAAGAAAGAAACAGCCTGTCGGTTGAAACATCAGCAGCTGCATGAGAAAATATCTGGTCCTTTCATTGAGAAGGTGGAGGAACTAGCTTTTTGTTCATAAACATTTTTTTTTTAATTGGTTTGGTTTGGTTTTGAATTTGCTCTGACCGGCTTCCTCTCCATGGCAACAGTCACCCAGGCCCATGGGCACTGTAGTACATTTCTCAGAAGTTGAAATAAGAGAAGCTGGTGGTAATGACACACATCTACAGGACTGCTGGATTATCCGGGAGAGAGCATCACTGAGGCGACTGCAGTAAGCCTTCATTACGTTTGGTGAAGTTATTTTAAATGAGAGTGTCTCCAGCATGAACTAAGTATTGAAGTTCAGTTGCGGTTTTTAAACCAACAGCAGCGCTGTACAGGGGGAAATAACGTGGTTTTTGTTCTATTTACCGCACTTTCACAGGTTTGATAACGGTTGTAGTTCTTTTATTTCCTCATGAACTTTGTTTCGTTTTGAATCATCTCACTAATTTCCAGTCGTTTTTTTTCCCCCCAAGTGACAGCTTCCTTATTCTGCAGGATAGTCGAGATGTAGAAACAGAGTCGGAAAGCCAGGACAAGTGAAGCGCAAAAGAAGAGAAAAAACAGACTGGGGGGGGCAGAACAGAATAGATAGGCAACTGAATAGGTAGTGACATGCGAAGCAGAGAGCAGGCGCTTCACAAAGAATGCTGTAGTGAAAATGGTGATATGGGGGGAGGCACAAGGACAGATCAGACAGCCAGAGAAGGTAAGCCACACAGAGTTGGTTATAAGAATGAGTGGAGGTGACCGGGTACAGGTGCTGCAGGTCAATGCATGAGATGGCGCTGCTCAAAGTAGATAAACTGCGGTAGTTTGGAAAGAGAGGCGAAGCAATGCGCTTTACAGAGTGTAGAGCAAACACAAGAGAGGGTCAGAGAAGGAGAGGAACGAAAGCAGCAGCAGGTGGAATAAAAGTAAGTGCAGTAGAGTGGAGCACTTCTTTAATTCACCTAACACCCCACCCCTCCTCCTCCACTCCAATTCTGTGGCGCTGCGCTTGGTTTCAAAGAGCCTCCCCTCCACCGGGCCTCATCACCTCGATAGTCACAGTAGAGCGGAGAGTGGGAGGATGCTCCTGCGCTTTCTCAGCGCCGGGAAATAACTCAGCGAGGCGCCACGGTTTATTATTTATTATTTAAAAAAAAAAAAGAGAGTTTGAAAATTGAAAATGCTGCTTGAGTGAGAAGTTACTTATCATTCTTAATTGATTTGTTATGGCCTGGTGGCGCCGAACTGCCTCTGTTAAATGTTTTATACAATACTTATATCTTTATTTTTTCTTTCTTGCTTTTCTTTTCTTATTTCCTCCCGTTTTCTTTACCCCCCTCCCTTTTTGTGTCATACTCTCCGTTCAGCAGGATTGGAGACCTGCTGTGGTCTGCTGTGGGTCTGCTGGGAGCTAATAGATTCTGCCAGCTCTCGAGCCAAAGGCCCCGCTACGGTCTTGTCACTCTGCCCAGCCTGCAGCAGGGCTGGAGGGGTTGGACGGGCACACGCGGGGTCCTGGGGGAGGATGGAGGTCTGTGCTGGAGGGCACAGAGCAACAAAAAAAAAAAAAGGGAAGGTGGAGGTGGACAGCAGCCAGAGCAGCAACCTGCATCAGAGGCGACCACACCTCCCCCCGCAGTCACCGCGACCCCAAATCATCCACCGGAGGGACTGAAGTGATCCCCTTTAGAATCCCAGTGTTCCTCATTCAGCTGGCATGGAAAACTGATGGCATGCAGGCGGCCAAAATCCTATTTTTGGATTTATTTTCCATCACCAGTGGAATGGAATTCGGTGGAGTAAACAGAACAAGTGGACCTGTGCTTATCAAGTAGCTCGGAAAATGCTCTTCTACCTCAGGGCAAAACCTGAGTTATTTACGAAGCTCCCCGACTCCTCAGCTGTGATGGAAGTGTGATGTCATTGATGATGCCAGCATTTTGTTTGTTTTCTTTTTTTTAGCCTCTAGCTGTTTAGCCTCGTGGATGACGGTACACCCATTAACGGTGCTCATAGGATGAACTGAATTAGATCCAGCTAACTGTTTGCAGGTTTAAGGACTTCCGGATTCATTTTAAACCATCTTCAAAGAACCATAAAATCCAGACTCTCAAATGGTAAACATTATAAACTCTGGATGACTCGGTTATCCACGTACAGCGGACGGGGCCCTGATCTGAGATACCTGTTTAGCAAATGTTTTGTTTTTTTTACCAGAGAAACAGAAAGATAAGATAACATCTGTTCAGGAGGAGCCAAGCGTTTCTCCGTCTGTCAGGCTTTGCGGAAAAGAGAGGATGAAAGAAATGTACCTGTGACAACAGTAAATCAGCTGCTAATTCCTGCTTTGTCTTTAGCCTGAGGGCACACTCACTCTCTCCTGAGCCCTTTAACCTCACCCGGGCCGCAGACCCGCTCCTCGCAGGACTGCATCGCCCCAGGTGACCTCGGAGGCACGCCGCACTTAATGAAATGAATACCATCCGTCTAGGAGTGCCCGCGACCTCTTGACCCGCCAAATATCCAGGAGGACAGCGGCGTGTCAGATCTCTTGTCGCGTCCCTGTGAAAAATCTCAGCTTCACATTCTCGCCCGGCTGATAGGATCTCGGGGCTTTCATGTCAGCGGCATCTGTCTTTGTCCCCCCTCGACGCTGAGACATGCTGGAGAGATAGCAGAGTGTCAGACTGTAAGTGTCTTCCTCGTCTGTCAACAGACCATAATGTGCTCCAGTCATTTATGAAGCTGCTGATCGTTAACTACCTGAAAAGAAGCCCACGCTCGTGATGCATTTCAAAATAAAAGACAAGTATGGAGGGAGGGTATAAGGCACAGAAACAGAAAAGAAAAGTCAAAAACTCAAAAAACAAACAAACTTTCCTTTACGGCCTCTTTCAGCGTGTCCCAAAGATTCCATGCTGCATACTAATTGTATGAAGTTTATAAGGTTTATTACTTGATAGTGATTTTCTTAGAATATTGTTTTTGATTTTAGTGCACAACAAAAGAAACATACTTCACCATTTGAAATCCACAATTTGGATTAAAAAACAGCCCGCTGGTGTGCGAGACGTCTGTATGAGCGGGTGAAATCCGACGCTGACCTATAATTTGACATCTACCGACGTTGGGCTCGCAGGCGGAGTTCCCGTTCATCTCAAAGGTGCTGAGGTCTGTGCAGGTCGAGTCAAGTTCCTCTTCATCGAACTGGGAAAAAAACCTTTTCTTCATGGACCTGGCTTTGGTGCTCATGGGGGGCGTGTCGCAACATTGAGGGCCCCCGAATTGTGCAAGCAGCACATGGACCGCCTGGTGTTTTCCTGACCTTGAAATCCTCTTTGTGGTGTTTTGGTGCTCACTGCCCGGTGCGCAGGTGGGCGGAGAGGCACAAACAGGTATGGCGTTCAAGTTGCCAAGTTGTCTCTACTCCACTGCAGCCCGCCTGTTTGCGCTTTGCTCTGCTGCACCTCCATGAACCAGGTGTAGCTTGGAGACGCCCACACAGTCCCAAGTGCACCCAAGACCTACCACCTTGCATTTGTTGTTGCGCAATTTAAATAGGGCCCGAAGAGTTCCCTTCATTGGGCACAAAGGGGCCTAGTCCAAACCATGAAATGTGGACGAAGGTGTCCTTTTGTTCGGATGGAGTAATCTCCGCAGCTTACAGCTGACCTGACGTATCACTGAGACTCCTTTCATTTCACGTTAGTCTCCATTACGCAGATGCCAAACACTGCACCATTTAAATCTGATCAGTCTTCATGATGCTCTTTATCTTCTGTCGATGTCACCATAACAGCATCAGTGGGAGGGAGAGGCAATCAGCTCTTATTGTCTACTTAATTAAGTTTCATTTGACGGAGGCGATGATTTGTAATCAGCGCCTCAACCTGCGACTGTGCGTGCCGAGCGAGACACACCACTCCCAGCCCTCTGCAGCGCATCTCAAATGCCCGTGCCCGTCCCTGAGTACTGACCCGGCCTAGCCAGCTGCTATGTAGATACTGCATTTATATATTTGTTCTGATACAACAGCGTCAAGGTGGTGGTGCCCCCGGGGCGCCGGTCGACTGAAGTCATCTGTGGGTGAGGTATGTTAGCGGACTGGTTTGACAAAGCCTCTGCTACTTGTCCCGTCTCCTGGGAAGCGGCAGCAAAGGAACATGACGACATCGAGACTCCCGCGGCCTGCACACCTGCATCTGCCCCCTCCGCCGGACGGCTCACTTGACTGTGCATGGCGCCATATGGGAGCCCCCCTGTTTGAAGCAGCTAGCGCAAAAACCTCACAATCAATTTTGCATTACGTCAGGCAATCTGCTGCGAGACGGCCCCTAATGAAACTGATGAGTTGTGGTTGCGCTGGGCCTTTTGGGCAGGGACATCATAGATCCACACACGCCAACGCGCTAATTCACACGGGGGGGGGGGCAGAGACAAGACAGCACTCGCATGCATGCGTGCACACAGCCTGGCAGCCGCTCGGCCCTTGCATTCAGGAAGCGTCCGCATGGCTGCCCTAAATTTGCCTGACGTGGGCCTGAAATTGAATCTAATGCAGCGCTCCCCGGAGACACAGAGCAGCATACCGGTAAATTATTCAGAAAAAAAAGGACTGCATAATTTAACCCAAATAAAGGAACACGAGAAGAGAATGGTGACCGAAGACAAGTGTCTGTTGACTGGTAGTGGGGCTCGTTTATCATGATCGCAGCATGGAGTGTGTGTGTGTGAGTGTGTGTGTGTGTGTGTGTGTGTGTGTGTGTGTGTGAGTCTGTGTGTGTGTGTGTGAGTGTGTGTGTGTGTGTGTGTGTGTGTGTGCGGTGGGAGTGTGATGTGCCGGCTACATCAGCAGGAGATGTAACAGCTCCTCAGAGAACAGAGGAAGTATTATGTTCATTATTATCTCGAAGGCTATTTTTTGACACCACTCTATGTAACAGAAACAGTGGAATAAACATATTCAGTGGCAGCTTTTACGCCGCCTGCATATGCATGCATCAGTCTGCATTATGTGCATTGACTCCACCGGCATTACAACTAATAAGCCTCTTCCCTCCAGCTCCCACTTTCTATATTTCTATATATATTTCTTGTTAAAGCCGCTCAGTGCCTACGTGTGAGCTCATGAGGCGTCCGTCTCCTCGCCGCGGCACGTGACTGTGCAGATCTGACAGGAGTACACAGCAGCAGCCCTGTAATATGGTGGCAGCTAGCGTACCATGCTTTAATTCCCGAATCTCATTTCTCATGCGCAAATCAGATGGGCTCCAGTGCTCTCTCACAGCTTGTCTTCATCCGCAGCCCCGCGTCTTTGGTTATTTCAGCCTCCCGTCAGTACTCGGCCCTAGCAGACCTTCAATTATTTATAAAGGGTTTTTTTTTGGGAAAAGGGGCATGGCGGCAGAGGCTGCTGTCGCCACCCCCCCCCCCCCCCCCCCCCCCTTGCTCTGCCATGTATATTTTCTCCTGGCCTAATGATGCTGTAGAGGAGGTGACATTGAGAGGAAATAACTTCAGAGAATTAAAAGGAGATATGTTTCCATTTTGAGGGAGATTAAATTAATCTACTGTTATTGAGCGCCTTAATACATTCAGCGAGCGAAGTCCCACGACGCAACCTAATTATATCAATTGGGGGAAGATGGAAGAAAAGCAAGGGGAAAATAAAAAGGAAAAGAAGATGAATGGTAATTTGACAGACTTAGGTCTGATGTGCTCCCATTTGATCTCATCTGGATGTGATGAGGTTGCTTGATAAGAAAGGTCGCAGAGGCGTGTTATCTTTATTAAAAGTTGGTTCAAGGGACGCTTGTAATGATGATCCACTCAATTCGGCGGATTACAATCTCTTTGATGGGTTAAATACCTAACATGTGTGCAGGCCCCGTACATGTGTTCTCACCAGCTGCGTCGCTATCACATGCCTGGGTAATTCACTGCTCTGACCCCCCCCGTTTCCCTATGGGGCACATTGAGCAGCGCTACCCCTGACACCGACGCTACAAACCCTATAGGCGGCTTGATGAGATGACAAACATCTGTATTGGGACGTGAGGCATGGCCGCTACCGACTCGCTGCAGTCAGGCTGAATGATATCTCTGTTTTTTGGGTTTAGTGTGAACATCTGGTAGACACCGTGAAATTACATCTTTCAGAGCCCCGCCGGGGTTGAGTTATGTCAGCCAGCCAGCAGCAGGGTCAGAGTGGAGGCCAGGTAACAGCTGGCCGAAGCAAACAGTTTGAGGATGGATCAAGGTTGAGAGTATAGACACTGGAGCCCTTCCGTTCGGTTGGTCGATCTAATTAAATTGACAGTCATTACTGCAAGAAGGCAGTCCTGTTAAGGGTGGTGTCTGTGTTTTAACACGATGGAATCACTAATATGTCCATCTGTTTGGAGGGGGAATCATAAAAAGAAGTACACGTGGGAAGGCACTCCCTGTGTAGAAATGGACATCGGCACACATCTGCTGCGGTTGGCATTGCCAACGAGAGCCGCTCTGCTGGAAGCAACGCATCGCCACCACGTCTGCAACACCTTCAAGATCTTAAAGGACAATTTAGGCATATTACATATCTATTACATATTATATATCTCCCCCAAGTGTTAGACAGCACGAGCAGTCTACGGAGGAGAACAGTGTTTTATAATATTTTATTTTCCTCAGCACCGTGCACAACAACAACCCTAACCACCACTGACTGACGCCTTATATGAGGATGTCTCTGATCTAATTGGCTGGAACACACCATTTACGTTTATACTACGCAGCTATTCGCACATATAGATATATAATAAATATTTACATAAAAACCATTACCAAAAACATACTCTATCTTAATATCTACACACCCAGAATGGACTACAGTAAACATCTTATATGAATAAAAACATTCCCACCATGCAACCAAACTCCCCCCTACCCACTTGGACGTTACCTGACCTCTTCTGGGAACATCACTAAAATAAAGTCAGCTCTGACAAACAGGTCAATCACCCCTACGCAACGGATTGAAGTTACATTAGCCGCTACTAGCATGACACACCCAAACCCTCGACTGAAGCGCCGGTCGGCCGCGTTGCATCGTGGGTAATGTAGGAGCCAGGTTTCGACACGGCAAGAAAATAGCTCTGGTTCTGCTACATCGATTTTAGTCTTTTAAACTGTCTGTGTATGGTGATGGATACACAGCCTTTATATGATCTGTTTGAATTGCTGCCCTCTTTGTGAGGCAGGCAAGAAAGACTATTTACAGAAAAACAAATCAAATTCATGCAGTTCATTTAGTTATTTATGCCTGCTCAGACTTTTATAACTTGTTCGTACAGAGCACCTGCTTGTCCATGTTCATAGTCTTCATGTGGTATTCTGCGAAGGTGTATTCAAAAACAGCGGACGCAGTGTTTGAAGGACAGAAACATGCTGTCTGTGATGGGTTCCACTGCAGGACATTAGTGGCAGAGCAGTTTTCGGCCCAAACGGCTTTTGGAAAATACCCAGTGGGAAGCAACGCTAAATAGAACTATCGAGGGGCAGGAAATAGTTGGAATTTGATGTCACCCATGTGCCACTGCGTTCACCCTACACAATTAAGAGCTCTTCCCGTCAGTGTTGCACTCCCTAACTTAATCCATCTGTGTCACCGTCCAGGTCCCCATGCAGGACCTAATCTAGGCTAAATGCATCTATAATCCAATTAATCTGTCATAGCACGGGCCCGCAGACGATACTTTTACTTTCTGCTGACACGTCCCATTTCCCTATTGGCAAAATAATGAGGAGGGATAACTTCATTTGGATAACTGAGAGCAGTAATGAAAGACAGTTAACACAGCGAAGGCCGAGATGGTGACGGGGGGGGCGGAAGAAGAACGCATGAGTGTAAAAGTCTGCGTCTTTTATAATGAGTTGCACTGGCCGGCTCCAAACTGTTCAGTCACCGTCGTCCCGACGTCGAACACGGCCGCGCATCGCTGTCCAGGTGTGGCCTGATGCTGTTACGTCTCGGCCGCCGCCAGGAAAGGTAATTTGGAAGTGTTCCGACATCAACTCTTGACGACAGCGCAGTGACGAGCTGCTGATTGCCGCTGCTCATTCGATGATGAACACTGGATGCATTATGGGCCCAGATGGGGAGCATCGTAACTACTGAGCCAAAGGAAACGTCGTGTGGTGTCATCGGAGGGCTTCTTAACTGATACGTCCTTCAACACTCGACAGCGGGACAAAGCTCTGTCGCTCAGGTGATCGTTGTGAAGCGTCACCTTGTACCGGCTGACAGCAGAAAAGAGAGCGGCATAATCATCGGATCACATCTGACGGGTGTTTCACATTCACTTTGTTTCTTTTAGTGAGCGTCTTTATGGGCTGACATTTCCATCTTGGCAGGAGCTGCTGGATGAAATGATAAAACTCCCCATGCGCCGTTCCCCCCAAGAAGAAGAAGAAGAAGGAATACTTGCAGACGTACTGGCCGTCTTTTTCCAAATGCAAACCGTAGGCAACTATAGTCTTGGGTCAATGTTCAACGTTGTCTCTCTGGTTTATCTAGCTAATGAAGCAACCCTTTCACCAGACACGAAACGTCAGGGTTGGACTTCTTTCTGCAGAGCCCTGCTTTACATTCAGCGACAACTTTTTGATGATCCTTGCTTTACCTCCTGTGGTATGGTTAAGGGGAGGAATGAGGCCAGTCCAGCATCGCAGCAAGGGAGTCAACGCAGCAGGACCCCGGCAAACAAAGGCAAGGTCGTCTGGCAAAATGGTCGAACCTGACTAAACCTTTGCCGCAATGCAACGCATCACCCGGCAAGGCACTGCGGTGTGGCCGATCAAATACTTGCGAGCACACATCATTGATCGAATACTCACTATACTGGTGAGTGGAGTATTTCTATTGGTCCACTAACTTTCTACACAAATCCTGTAACCACCGCACAGCATTTTGGGGCCCTGATAAACCTTCAAAGTTGTGGATCCGTTACTCAAACTGGACTTGCTGGGACACGCATTATTAAGTCTCACCGTCACCAGAAGCTGTGCACCCCCCCCCACCAACGCAGCACTTAACCTTCCACCTCCAAAGGGCAGACTACTTCCTGTATTGGCTGGATGTAAAATTGCGAGGTGCGGAATCACCCGAGGCGGACGTAGTTCCTAGTGATGCTCAGCTGAAGGACGGCTGGACAGCTCGCTGGCGGACGCAAACTGTTTGTTGCAAGAATGCTGGAATAATATAATGCCCCTTTGAGAGCCATTTGAGATCCTGTCCTTTCCATCGCTGTGCTTTTTAGAAATTGCCGTTTGAAATTGGTCCGTGCGGCAAGTGCAAATGTAATATGAGAAGTGTGAATGTAGCTCATAATCACACCTGCCTATCAGCGGCGGTAGCGCACGCACTTTGCCAGAACACTGACTGGAGTTGAACGCAGCCAACACACACTCCCTCTTCACAACCTCTCCCTATTCCCACTGAAATGTCAGTGCTTCGGATAATCAGATGCTACGCTTTAAAAAGTCAAATGCCAGAGTTGAGCCTCCATTGAACCCTCAGGTATAATCCAACTAAATCTGCATGATTTAGAGAAATTCATAGAGAAATGAGGGTCTTTATTGAACAGGGCAATGCTCTGGAGTGTAAGTACCTATCATTTGAAATGCTTGGTATTTGAAAATGGTCATACGTAGCAATAATGATCCTGAGGACGGCATTTGCTGTGATTGACGGTGTGGAATAAGCCAGTGCGAAGCAGCCGCGTTATGCTTCCCAGTGCATGCACTGTTTTAAGTTGTCCACAAAGTACACTGCACAACAAAACAAGGAGGATACAAATAAATAAGACAGATAATTAGCTCCCTGATTACCACAAATTCTTGGCATAGCAACTGAATTGAAGCCACTCTAGGTTTGTTCGATGGCCATGAGAGAGTTCAAAGCCTGCTTAGCGCTGGAGAGGTTTGTCTTCTAAATTAAAATAACTGGAATGGCCGAAGGGTGTTGCGTGCATGCTGCGGAGAGAAGAAGTAGCTGCACACACACCAATGTGATTACCACTCAAAGGAGAGCACCCGTGGCTTTGTCTTGTCATGCTGAAGATTAGTGGAGTCCAGCAGGCGTGGTAGAAGGGAGGGGGGGCACCTGCGCACCACGCTGCGGCATCTGCAAGTGTGTAAAGAGCCTTTTAGTTCACATGCAAACTTGCAATCAATTAAAAAAACAAAAAGTTCATGAGAGTACAGTTGGCGACATGCAGCTGGGTGAAAGCATGCGCTGTGCAGAGGCGTGTGCATCGTCCAGATAGTTCAGAGCTCACTTTAAGATCTCTCTCTCTCTCTTCTTTCTTATTTCCGCCATCGCGTTTCATCATCACTTCATTTTCTTCATCCAATTAACATTCGCAAAATGATCTCTCTCTTTTTTTTTTTCCAAGTGGGCTATAATTAAGCAAATATTCTTTGCCCTCCGGGGGCTGACGGTTTTCCTAAGGACCTTCTTGACTTTGCACTCATTTTTAATAACACCCTTCTTGCTCTTAATTGTGTACAGTTCATTGTGTACAGTTCATAGATCTGAACGTTCTATTATGTTCTGGGGAAGAAAATTAATTGCACTTTAGCCTTCTTAATAGCTTCGTCATTTTTTGCAGGACGATGTTTTAAAGCCGGCGGTCCATATTTTCCCAGCAAAGGCTCAGCGTGGTAGTGACGTACCGCACGACTCTACAGCTCGAGCTCCTTTTTTTAAAATGTAGGTTAGTCACAATTTAAATTTAAATCTGTGTATCCGCCCAGCAGTTATGAGAACACATAAGCGTTCATTCACCAAGCTCCTCCAGTTGCTCGCTGTGTCTGTGTGCAGTGGTGGTTTGTCAAAGTTATTTCCACTGAAAACAGATGCTGGTGGAAACGGTGCTGACGGTAAAGCAGTGAGAGTGACCCAAAACACCGAGCTGAAAGATGTTACGGGGCCCTGCAGCGGCGTGGGGGGGGGGGCTGCAAAAGTATTGTTCATTGCAGCTTTACGTGTACGCAAATGCGGCGATAACCAGACAGATTAGAAAGTAGTTCCAGCATGTTTTAAACAGCACTTCATTCACTAACACATATGCTCTGTTGAATGTCACAATATGAAGTTCAGCTGGCTGGGAGAGCGACGTGCCTGAAACCATTTCTCTTTTATATTTACTTGTCCAGGCCTTTAAAAAAAAAGTGCTAATGATTTTCAGACCCTTCCCCTTAATTCACCCAGCAGCTGTACTAGCAGCTGTATGCCCACAGAGACGGCCAATCAAAACCTGGCTGGTGCGTATCTTTCCCTTCTTCCACGCCTGCTGGCTCGAGCTGACATTCTCTCCTGTCACTCTCTCTTACTGTCCTGTCCTGATTCATCTGCCTCTTCATCTCGTCGGACTTGAAAGGAAAACCACAAATGTTCTCCTTTTCTGACGTACGTGAGAGCCCAAGCCCCGCGGATTAGCTAACGTCACAAGAATCCCATTTCCTTTTGCTGCTCAGAAAGATAAACTCTCCGTACCTTCACGTCCTATAACCTCCATCCTCTAATCCCACCTGAAAGAGGTGTGGGATTTCTCTGTCACGATTCTGCAACATCCAGGGCTGAAATCATTTTCCTAATCAGAGCCCCCAAACATGGCTACACATAGCCTATACATTTGCCATTTAAGCAAACTTCCCTTTACGGTTTAACTTATCTGATTCAGTGCAACTTCAACTCGTATTAACAAAAAAACAACATGTAGCCGTGAGAGAGAGGGCACTCTAATAGAAAAGACGGCTAACAGAAATGACCGACGGGACGCTGTGTCACTGACCCTGGAGCCAATATCTTCAGGAGTGTGTCGGCCAAAGAGCTGCCAGGTGGGCAACTACATGTCTGTGTGTGTGTGTGTGTGTGTGTGTGTGCATACACTAGACCTATTAAGGCAGAACAGAGCGCAAAATCTGCCACGAAAGGATGGCGCTAAAATAAATAAAGCTTTTTCTGTCTTCTTCTGGGGGTCCGTTCACATTCAGGGGGAATTGTTCTACCTAAAATATTGCCGCCGATACGTTCCTGGTTAGCATGGTCATTTTAAAAACCTGCGTTTGAGTGGCCACAGGTCAGGAGTTCTCCGATTGTTAGGACGCTCCCCGAAGTGGACGCCTGGAGTGACACCCCCGGCCCCGGCTGGCAGACAACGTTGTGTCTGAATGTGACTGAATTGTGAGAATACACACACACACACACACACACACACAGACGCAGTACATAGAAACACACTCGAGTGAGTGCACCCGCAATCAGTCCCCCCCCCCCCCCCCCATCTCTCTCTCTCTGGTCTCTGGGAGAAAATCATTTGGCCCGGTCCCTCTGGCCCAAGAATCCCTTAAGTGGGGATTCTCAGAGGGAGGTACGGCTTTTTGGGTGGAGGAAGTGCAATTACTCCGCGGGGAGCTCTGGAAGCAATTACTCCGCCATCCAAAAGTGCCCCCTGAAACAATTCACCCTCTGCTATCAAACACACACACACACACACACACACACACACGAGCACACACACACGAGCAAACCTATTGTACTGAGTCACCACATCATTTGCTCGGAGAATCGTATTAACCTCATTTGTCGCGCGCACGCCCACACACAGCAATTGAGCTGGAAAATAAACAGTTGGCCCGGCTGAGATAATAACTGGCGAGACGGTGTGTGTGTGTGTGTGTGTGTGTGTGTATATATATATGAAAATACTTTCAGGGTGAGCGGCGGTAATGTGAAGCAGGGGGTGGCGTGATAGCAGGGCTCGGCCTGCAGCTCCCTCTGCCTCTCATTCCCACCCAGAGGATGCATTTGTTTACACCTTGAAACACACACACACACACACACACACACACACCAGTGTTGCTTGTGCTGTACACCTGCAAGGGCACATGGGATACGAACACCCACAGTAACACACACACACACACATGCAGTGAATTCTCTGAGAGCAGTAGATGGAAGTTCAAACACGCGGGAGTCCGACTGTACAGAGCAGCATCTGGACGAAACGCTGAGTCGAGGAGAACCGCGGGCCCAGAAGAAGAACCACCCCCCCTTCCCTTTCATGCTTCTTTGCTTCTACATTTTTTGCTTCTGTTCTCTCCTTTGCTCTGTCTCTGTAATCATCTCCGCCCCGTGTCTTTTTTTATTCTTTTATCAAAGGGACATCGAGTCAGAGCTCCGGAGAGCCATGAAAAGTTAAACCAACAAGGGACAAGGCGGCTTCAAATTTTTATTCACTCTACAGCCAACAGATTTTATTTTATTATGAACTTGAGCCGAGATCTCTAATGCACAGCATCAGAGGGCAGTTGCGGCCTCGAAGACACGCTTCCTGTGTGCATGCCTTGTTTTACAAAGCTGCATTCCAGCGTGTCACAACTTCGCTGTGGTCGCCCCCTCCATCGGTGGCCGTCCCGGTTGCTCGCTGGGCGGCGACACAATGACGAAAGAAGCGGCGAGAGCGGGTTTAAAGGACATGTGGAAATCTATATTTGTCTTACTGTCGACACATCCCATCAAGTATCCAAAAACCTGATAAGTCTTGTTGCTCTGGGCTCCACATTTACTATTAAAAGCACACAAATGAGCCACACTGGTGCATAGAAATGATAGTAACACTAAAGTTGCAGCAATAATAATAATAATTATAAACTTATTATTTTTTGAATAGAAAAATTCACAACATTTATTATGTTTCAGTGCTGCTCTGTCTGCCTGTGTCTTTTTCTTCTGTAACATCGCGGCAGAGCTCCAGCTAGCGTATGAAGAGTTGAAACTAACAACTGACATGGCTCTCCAGGCTAAACACGGGAGGGGGGGGGCCTCACTTTCAGTTTTACATCCAAAGAAAGTGGTTTAAACTGCACAATGTTAACTTCCCCGATAGAAACCAGCGGCCAGGAAATAAGACCCCAGTCGCAAATGAACCAGAATTATCCTTTAAGCTGAAGTGCAGTTATGCCTGCCTGTCCTCCACCTGTAAAAATGATAATTACACCTTATTTTCCTTCATTCCAGGACGTTTTCTCTGCTTCAGTGTGTCCAGAGTTTGCCCCCCCCCCCCCTTGAAAAAAAAAAAATATATATACATGTAGATATATATATACCAGTCGCAATGAAACCATATCCAGGCGTCTGAAAGCACTTAACCCTCAAAGGCTTGCCTGGGAATTGGCCTGCTGTTTGATTTTCAGCCTTACAGACCCCCACCACATGAAGGCAGACAAAGTGTGTGAACCCTGAAGTCCTGTTTCTGCATGTGTGTGTGTGTGGGTCCGTAGGAATCAGAGTCAAGCAGGCCGCCGTTGCGTGTGTGATTCATCCCCGGAAATTATCCTGACGAGCTGCACATCATGTCGTCATGGCGACCACCCCCCCCCCCACACACCCCCCCCCACCCGCCATCCACATCCCCATTGCCGACACTGCACAGGATGTAAGTCACCAACATCTCACAGAGCGGCGTGATTCCACCAGTCGGACGGGACACGTGGAATCGGTTTGGGCCGAGGAAGGTGTCAAGGCGGGTACACGCTGCCGTTGAGAGTTTTGGGACGGACCCCTAAACCCCCCACCACCACCACCACCACCACCACCACCTCCTGAGCTGAGACATGTCTGGTGGGGGTTTTTTTTTTTTAAAAGTGGGGAAGAGAGACGTTAGATCAGATTAACTCACTCCACGTGCCTAATGGGCTGCTACATAGGTCTGACACACACCATTACCCACCATTTACACCTCGCAGGCGAAGACAGAGACGGTGTGTGTGTGTGTGTGTGTGTGTGTGTGTGTGTGTGTGTGTGTGTGTGTGAGGGGAAAAGACGGCAACAGGGACAAAAAGATGCAGGGAGGGATGAGGTGTGTGTGTGTGTGTGTGTGTGTGTGCTCTAGAACTGGATGGGTGGGCGCGCTGAGGTAAAAAACAGACTTTATTGGATAATTAAGAGGAACTGAGTTGCTCTCATTACTCTGCTGCTGCTGCTGCTTCCCCCCACCCACCCCACCCCCTCGTTGGCCTCAGACACTGACGGAGCAGTCAAACCGAAAAAAGACTTCCACGAAGAGGGAAACGCCGCTCCGCCACAGTTTGTGTTCATTCACTTCCTGAACTGAGGCTCTCTTCTCTTCATAACATTGTCCCACGCCGTATCACCGCTGAGCAGAGCTGTCCACACGAGCCTGTGGGCTTCACCACCCCCACCCCGCGGCTGCCCAATTCGCTCTGCAGTTTCAGCATGCTCCACTTTGGATAAAAAATGCTCTATATGGCATCGAGTTTGAACGTGCGGGCTGTGCAGCCGGAGAGGGGGTCCCATGTGGAGCAAGTCTTTTTTTCCAGCGGGAAAATAACTACAAAATACGGGGCAGGTTGACCGTGTTTCAAGGAAAGACGGCGTGGGTGAAAGGGAGCGGCAGAGACAGCGTCCGCCTTCTACGTGAAGGCGGCGGCAGCTGGATTGCGTTTGCGTGTCGGAGCGCGTTACCGCCTGGACACAACACGAAGCAGGCCCCGCTCAGCGCTCTCCTCACGGCGTAGACGGGCCTTGGCGTCTTTGGCACGCACCGCGGGCCCCCTCGGAGACCAAACGCAGGCTGACAGAGCAGCTACAGACAAACCTGAGGTTGTAGTGTCCCGGCTGACTCTTAACTGGTCTGCTGGAACAGGCACGCCTGGGCTTTGTCAGCCCAGTAAGGCTGCCGCATGGACAAAGGAAATGAATACTGTTGAGTGGGATGAGCTGCACGAGCTAAAGAGGCTTCTTAAATGCTTGTGGAGGGGCAGAATAGAAAGGCCTCCTGATGAGTTAAAGACCTTAGAACAATAAGGGATGCGATTCAAAGGGGGGCCCAGTGTAGGCGGCGCATTGCATCATTTGAAATTAAATCTAAATCTGCGGCTTGTGATAAAAAGGGTAGATTGCAGAAAGCCATCATAGCATTCTGTTTGTAGTGTGGACCCCCCCCCCATAAAAAAATGCTGTTGATCTGGTGTTGTCTGAGCACTGGAATGTATATCTGCAGATCAAAAGGATTTAAAACCAGAGAGCCATTATTTGAGCAAAAGTTAAGGCCAAAAACAAAACTGGGAGAAGAAGCGGGTAAACAGTGAACCGGGAGTTCGCTACTTATTAGCTGGTTTCAACAAGAAACCCCCCCCCCTACAGTTTGGCAGCAATTTACCTCCCCGGCGGCGACGGCTCGGACAATGGAGAGCCGCACAATGACTGCTGATTGGACGCTCAGTCTGATTATTCCTGCAACCTGGTGATTGTGAAACTGAGCGGGAACGTGCCGCTTCGCACAATCACCGGTGAGTATTTGTTCGATTACAGGTGGCAGATACTGGGGGGGACGAGGTGCGACACGGAAGAAGCCAGCGGAGAAGCCGCGACATTATTATTATTTTTGTTTCTGTTTTGTTGTGTTCCTTTTATCAGGACTGAAAGGTCATCAGAAGTGAGGCCCATCTGTCCATTTCTCAGAAAAAAACACACAGTGTCCAGTCTGTCCAGTTTCTGTGCTATTTTGGAAGTGTTGTGGTCGCATTCTTTCCATGATGATGAGTCTCAAGCATGAGCGAATAAAGGCCAGTGGCTAAAAAAAAGGCCCAGAAAATTGAAAGTGTATGTAAAGTCCACACGACGAACACACAGGTATACTGTCGAATTCCAATCGCCTCGACTTTGCCATTTCACATTAAAGGCCCACTGGGGAAACCCTTGGATCGGCTGGAGGGCTTTTATTGTGAAACATTTCTGTCCATTGTCACATTTAATTTACACTAGCTTAGCAACAAAAGGCATGCAGACAGAGGAGAGAAACTCAGGGCCGCAGTGCGTGAGTACGACACAACTTGTGGAACTGTACTCTTTGAATGCATTAAGACTTCACAGGTAAACACCGGGGCTGGCGGTAACTGTACCGATACAGAAGAGTGTAGGTTGGGGAGTTGCACCCGAGAGAAAGAGTGCGACACGACGTGCGGGGGAGACGGAGGAAGCTAGGCTGTGCATTCCATCGCAATGGCAGTACGGAGAGCCCTGCCAAGAGGGAAGATGGAGAGCGAAGCATTCAGCTCGATGCTGAGTCCAGCCACACAGCTGATTGTGTTTTTTGTTTTTTTTTCCTGGCATGACGGTCAGATAATCTCTGTGTCCCTCTTGGCCCCCACCCCAAACACTGCCGAGTAAGTTGTCATTTCAGCTCCCTCTCACAGAGCAGCGGGCCGACGGCAGTGTGTGCTGAGGGCCCGTCCGAGGAGTTCCCAGGCGATACTGCGAGCGCGATGAGGAAATGTGGGAGAAAAAGGAGGATGATAATAAATGGGTTTATGCTCCGGAGACAGCCATCCACTTAATTGCTCAGGAGCCTGTTTATGAAGAGAGACTTGGAAAGGACGAGGCGGGGGTGTGTGTGTGTGTGTGTGTGTTAGGGAAATGTCCACTTAAATTTTATATTTAAAATGCATTTTGCACCACAGTTGCCTAAACAAACATCCGACGCTGCAATCAGCCAATAGCAGTCAGGCAGCTTCACAAAGACAGTTACATATTTTGAAATATTATCTGGTCCTTTTGGGAATATGCTAAATTGGTTGCCAGGGAAATCCACCACTTCCTGCAAATGTTTCAAATTAAAAGGGAGGGATTGCGCCCTTTCAACCCCCGAAAGGATAATAATGTGAAACAAGACAAGTTGAGTTTAATGGCGAGTGGGATGTGCGTCATGCTGAAGGTATCAGAACAGCAGGTAAACGTGGAGGAAGTGTTGTGTTGTGTTTGTATTAACATTATAAAACAGGGGGAGTCAGAGTATAGGCTTGTTTCCGGGCCTGGTGCTTCATGCAGTTAAAGCAACGCAGGCCATTTGTGGTTTGTCCAGTTTATCACTCAGATTGTTTCAAGACTTAATGGTCTGCCATGTTGCTACAGGGTAAATACAGGATGGCTGCATGGAGGGGCTTCTTTAATGGCGACCAAACAGAGGGTAACGTAATAATCTGAAATCCACTTAGCTCAGACGTGGCTGCTACCAACGGGTTGTGTATTGTGCAGCGTGTTTAACTCTGCTAATGTGCTTAGCCACAAAGCAGACTCATTACGAGTGCACAGTCATGAGAGAAAGGTGACTTGAGAGGGAAATCACTTCATGCTAATATTACATGAAGGTTTTTTTTGTTTTTTTTCCCACGAGTTATCAGCGATGGGCATCATGTGGCGTGCAAGAGGTTAGAGTGACATTCTCATAATTAAAGATTCCTAAGATTCAGCAGAGAGAGATGAGATGAATTCGTGTCTGCCGTGACACCGGGAGGACTCAAAAGAGTTTGCAGTAAGAGGGCCGTCATGTTCGTCGACAAACCCCCAGCTGACGCTGTGTCACAGCTCCCATTGAGAAAGAGATGGGCGATAAGGGCTTGTGTGTGTGACAGTGTTCAAAGGTGGGGGGGGGGGGGGGGGGCAACAATTTTAAGCAACACTTGTCACTGCAGCTGTGTGGCTGTCTGATCCAAGCTCTCGATATTTACGTGCTGCTCTTGCAATAAAGAAAGCCACAATGAAGAAATGACGACAATCATTGGAAATTCAGTCTTCTTCAAAACAGGAAGCAATCTCGCTTGATTTCACTCTTTCATGAAAAAAATAAACCCAACTTTGGCTCAATGGGGTTTCAATCACGTCACAGTTTGTATGTGATTTGGTTGGATTGAGCGGTTTGGTTGGGGGAGCCAGTTAGAGAAAATAGTCGTAGATACAAGAAAGTTTCTCCAGTAGAGGAAAAACTCAGAGTCACGGTCAAAAACACAGCATTGCATTCTTAATGTCGAGGCAGCTGTCAGTAAAGAAATTGGTACCTCTGGATCTTCTGCAACCAATTTCACCCTGTGTCACTGATGAATGTTGGTCATGGAATAAGTCTTCAGTCTTTGATTCGAGGGACTGACACCCAAGCAGGCCGTTATCTTTGACATGTGTAGATAGCTGAAAAGGTTGATCCATTAAACTCCATTTGTGCTCCTCCTGGAAGTAGTAATCATCTAGTCTATGTTTGGCCACTGGAATAAGAAAAAAAAACACACCCCATCAAACAACAAAGTGGACCCAGAAATGCATCAAACATTGCAAATAGTAACTTTCTGGTAAGTGTTTAAGCCTGGGTCTCTCTCCTTGAAATCTTGATTTCTAAATTTGCAGAGAGGTCTCTCGAAAAAACGTCCACGCAGTCAAATGACCGTTTTGCAGTCATCAGAAACAAGTTGTTTTTGCTTGTGTGAGCGTTGTGAAGCTTGTCACCCAGTTATTTTCGGCCCAGCTTCCAATCAGTATCCATCATCTGCCCATCTGTCGCTGTTGATGTTCTCCCATATTGTGGCCTGCTACGCAGCAGATTTTAATTTCATACTTCTGAATAGAACCTCTCACATCAGTGTTTCGGGTGCTATCTAAGATGGCTGACCAGTGATGTATCACTAGCCAATTATCCTTCATAAACCAGATGGAGGCCGTCGATTCCACCACCGCCTCGCATTACACCTTGTAAAGTAAACAGATAATTGGTGCGATGAGGACAAAAAAGTAAAAGTTGTAGTGTAGATGAGAGAGACTTTGAGATACACTGTCAAGTTTTTGAGATCAGAGGTCAGATACCAAGGAGGTACGGAAAAGTAGAGCTGAGATTGTGATGGACAATGAACGATAACTCTCAGCTCTGAAGTATTTTGTATTGTGTCCTGTTAGTAGTCATCTCTTTTCCTAATTCATCAATTTGATCCATTCATCAGTTTTCCAATGTTTTTCACAGTGCCAGCAGACTAAGCCATGTAGCCCAGGTGTCCTTTTTCCCTAGCTATGTCATCCAGCTCCACCTGGGGAACTTCAAAGGTGTTTCCAGGCCAGATGGGATGTGTAATCTCTCTAGCGTATTCCGGGTCTGCCTTTGGTGTGATCCCAATTGCGTCCTGATCAAATGACGAATCCCCTCAGCTTGATCCTTTCAATCTAGAAAAACAGTGGTTCTACTCTGACCTTCCTCCGGATATCTGAATGCGCCACCCTGCAAAGGAAAATCATTATTTCGCTGCTTGTATCCGAGATTCCTCTGGCCACTACTCAGAGAAGCTCTGTCTTCATGCTCAGGTCCCTCTTCACCACAACAGTCGATGCTGTGCTGATCCACCTGTCAGTTTCACAATTTCTTGAAGTCTTGTTATCCCCTTTATCGACACAGGTTTTTACCAGACCTCTGTGAGGTTACAGAGTCAGAGGTCTGACCGTGTGTGGTTCCACTGTAACTAACCTGAGAGGAAAGTCGGTCGACTACATGCAACTTTAGCTCCTTTAGCTGGTGTTCTACACTTAATGTTGAGGGTACATTTGCTATGTGGACTGCACAGTTTGGTAAGTCTGGCAGGTTTGTGTGAGAGCCATTGGCCTATCAGAGACCACTTCCCCTCCAGAGGGTCTCTCTCTCCGTCTCAACATGGTTCACTGTGTGTCAATAAAAGGTCGGGAATGCTACTTTTCAGAATTCGTTGTTTTCCAGACCCCACGAAAATGACTTGTGCAGTGTGGTTTTTAGCGACGCTAGCGGCTCGTGGGATGACAATGTCTTTGTTCCAGACTAAAATATCTCAACAAATATTGGACGGATTGCTGTGGCATTGTGAAAAGACAGTAATGGTATCCAGAGGAGAAATCCTAAAGACTATAGTGATCCTGTGGTGACTTTTCCTCTAATGCCACTATGAGGTTGACATTTTTGGTGTAACATTACTCTACTATTGGATGGATTGCTATCATATTTGGTTCAGACATTAAAAGGTCCATAGGTTTCATCTAGAGCCTCCACCAGGTCATGATTTCAGTCAGAACTAACGACGTCCCCGTCAGCCTCAGCTGTGCTTCGTGTTTGGTGCGAAATAGCCCAAGAGGGAACGCTAACACAGCGCCACTGCGCTTAGGTGCTGCCTCCCCGAGCTTCTAGCGTCTTCGCATTGTATGTAAGGTAAACAACGGGCAAGCATTTCACAAAAACTCATTTATAGACAAGTACCTTTCACCAAAGTGAACACAGAAAACATTGTGTTATACGTGAACGTGGACACGGACATTGAGCCCTCTGAGCATCCCGTCAAGCAGCTAGCTCTGCTCTTATCTGTCCATCCGAAGAGATATCCCCCACTATTTACAAGTTAAATGTAATTAACCTCTATTTGTGACATCCACACGTCAAAGAGGAGATGCAAAGGAAAACATGTCCGAGGGTATTTTTCTGGCACTTTGATTTACTTTGATGGCTCATCGCGGCCGGGCGGACTGATTTTGATGGATTTCAATGGATAAATTGAAGTGCTTATGCTGTTACTGATGATTGAGTCTCTCGCTGCTTTTTGCAGACATTGTCCCCCGCTGAGTTGCTTTTAGACGCGCTCGCACGCACACACACACACACACACCCTCACACGTACACACACCTTGATATTCCACAGCGCTCAGAATGCTGCTTCCAATCTAATTTCTGCAGATGTAGTGACCCATGAAATGGTGCCAAGTCGCTCTCGTCTCCTCAGCGGTATGTAAAAGCTGCAGATTGCCTCATTCAGCCTCCAATATTAACCCTTTGGTCACCTCTTAATACCTCAGCGTCCCTGCCACAATACCCCCGGCTGAGCCAAAAACAGGCCTTTTCCACAGCCGGTAACTCAGGTATATGTATGCAGGCTGGTGTTTATGTGCATGCTTTGAAGTTTGAGGGAGAATTTTGCTGCCAGGTGTCTGTGTGTGTGTGTGTGTGTGTGTGTGTGCACCTTTTCAAGCGTCTGCATGCAGTGTGTTTGGGTATGTGAGTCTGTGAGGCTCCTGGTTTGGTTCAGAGATAAATACTGTATTGAGAAAGAGATAATCCTCTCTAGGGGGTGCGATGTAACTCTCACTCCACCAACTAAGGGGAAAACTTTGTTAATGTTATCATCTCAAGAGAGAGAGAGAGAGAAAAAAAAGAAGAAAACTCTGCAAATGTTCTTTCGTGAATCTGAAGGCTATCTCACCTGTCACTGTAGTAAGTACTATCTCCCAGATAAAGGGATTAGGGGATAGAGCAGAGATACTTGAAGAGATGCGGGTTGTATAAATACGGATTTGAGCAATCACCAGAGATTCTTTTTTTTTTTCACAGCGGTGCCAAGCAGCACTTTTCAAGGCCAAGTTAATATCAGGAAAGGTCAGAAGCAACTCATCCTGCATCCCAAACAATGATGCATTACCCCACACAAGAAATAATATCACATATAACAGCCTTGTTGCTGCAATCTCTGCTACTTTTTTTGTTTTTCTCAGTTTTCAGCTCTCCTTCTCCGATTACATTCACCAGGCAGGAACAACCTGGAAACTTTCACCGAGCTTTTAGTTGGCGGAGCCGCCGCTGTCAATATCTGGCGAACGTCCGCTCTCTGGCCAACAAAGTAGATGAACTGCTGTTTCTGACACAGACACTGACTTCTCCAGATCTGCTGCTGGTTTGTTTTCCCACATAAAAAGGCTGCAACAGTCCAATCATGGTGGAGAAAGAAAAAGAAAGAAAACCCTGGCAAATCACTCCTGTCGAAAGGTAGGAATAGCGTAGCTTAGCAGAGTAGCAGTTTTTCCCGCTTAGCTTTTGACTCTAGTAGAATCGATGCACTTTGCTACCATTAAAATCTTTAAATGCATGAAAAGTGTTGATTTTTTTTTGAGGTGGCTTAAAATAAATAACAAACAGCAGATGGACAGACAGACAAATAGCAAAGCAAACACACTTAACATGCAGTTTTCTTGTAAACAAACGGCTTCTGTTTCCAATCTCACTCGTCGGCACGCATTGTGTTTGTTCTCGAGGTCGAACAAACATGTTGAATGCATTTCTCTCCTAATAAAACGTTTCCAAAGCAAGTTCTAAAAAAAAGAAAGAAGGAAAAATGAAGCCTGCGTTGTTTACAGCCACGTTTACTAGCCAACAGTCTTCTTCTTTCCCGCCCTTGTTGGCGCATTGTTGCATTACTGGCGCACACCTGTACATGCATGGAACGGTGTGAAATACTGGAAGGACAATATCATATTATAATACCACATAAAATATGGTCAAAAACTACTGCAGGGTGCCTTTTAATCACTATGAAGTATGAACCATGTTTCACAGAATAGTTGAAAAGGACCAAATCTTGTAGGTATGTTCAATCCCTGAAGATTGTCCAAAGCAGAGTGCAGTGTCTGCATTTTTTTTGGGGGGGGGGGAGGGGTCTTACACAGTCCCTGCCGTTACCTTTCCTGAGGTAAAATAATTCACTGTTTCTGAAGTTATTTGGGCCGCTGCTGCTGATGGAGATGTAAAAACGTTCACTGGTGCCATCTTGAATCACTCCTGTGTTATAATCAGTTGGTGGCAAGAGACTTCAGCTCCTCTTTGAAAATGTCACAACTCGTACTTCGTTTACCACCATGGCGTTGCGCAGCCCCCGCACCTAAATGCCACGCCGGACGCGCTCGCTCCTCGCTCATCCTCTCGTCGGGGGCCGCCATATGCTGTTGCCGTTGTTGTTGCCGGCGCTCTGAAGGCGAGTGCTGCTCCGGCAGTGTTGCGACTAGAGGCAGGAAGCAGTAAGCCAAGACTCCAGAAGCTGCAGGAGCTCATGCATTGATCAGCATCTGTTCCCTCCACTCCTTCGTCATTCTGTCGTCTTTCCCCCATATGTTTTTCTCTTGCTGTATTTGTTTCCTTTTCTTTTTTCTTCCTTCTTTTTCTCTCAGCCTCTTCTGTCCATCTCCATTCTCCGTATCATCACTCCGCCCTCCATCTCCTGTATCATAGCATTATCGCTTCTCCTGCGCATGCATTAGGTCCCAGGGGCCACATTTAAACTGACTTTATAAGGCGATAATAGTTGATCGCCTAGTAGTTGCCATTAATTTTAGTTCCTTTTAATCAATGATTTTTACAATATCCCATCACTTTATTGGATGACCTTCCTCATCACATCAGAGGGTGCTGATGGTTCATTTTTTACAGTATGCATTGTAATGTGTCCAGTAACATTTCAGTCTTGTTTTATGGAACAAACTTCATGTGCAAGGAGTTTGCGGTAATTGGAACATGATTAAAATTAAAGCTGGAGGCCATGAGAGCACTTCAGCTGATCGAAACCCCATGAATGCAAAGCACATACAGGCCGCGGATGCACTCTGAGGCTTGGCGTGCTGATTGAGTTCATGTTTGGATGGTTCTTATTGTGCAGCATCATTTTTTTTCTCTCTCTCTCGCTCTCTCTCAACAATACTTAAGACGTGCGCCCCCCCCTTTGAAGCTCTTATCTCTTCAGACATCAAAAGGTTTCCACCAAGCAGAGCGGGCCTGGGTCGACTTCCGCGGTTCATTTTCAAGGGGTCCTTTGTTGAGTATTGCTGCGAACATGCGTGACATCTGTGCTTTTGTGTAAGAAAGTCAAACTCAAGCTTTCATATGCCAAAGCCCTTTTAGGTGGGGGAGGGGTCGGGGGGTACCAACAAACTTCGGGCAGTATCTAAGAGTTTTCACAGGTTAGTCATTAGTAGCACTGTTGACAATACTGACAAAATGAACGGGTGTTGGGGCTCCCACTGAAAGGTAGATTGGACGGACATGAGAGGAAACTCTCCTCATTACCTGGCATGCAACTCAAGACACAAGACACAAGAGACAAGAGCCTTTAGTATCTATGGACGCAGTCATAACGGTAAAAACTCTTCCTACAGTAACATTAGCCCGATGTTGCTATATAGCGGACCAGTAAAAGTCAGTCAATTGCTCAGTGGATGCAAACAGTAATGAGTTTGATCCCAGAGGGAACCTTTTCTCTAGCACTGAGAGTATATAGGCTTTTACGGCTCCAGAGGGAGCTGGGTGGAGTCTGATGAACTAGACTCGCTAGGAAGCACACATGGCCATGTACACAAGCACATTGGGATTTATCTGCTAGCATGTTTATATGTACATGGACAGGTTACATATTATGTATTACAGCCAGATTCGACCATTTACATATTTATCAATAAAATACAGAATAACGTTGAAAGTGACCAATCAGTGAAGAGAAGCACGTTCGATAGTGCGTCACTATGGAGTCGGTATCAGCTGTGTGACGTCTGAGTCGGAGCTCAGTGCTATTTGTCTGGTCAGCCAGCGCCTCACTAACACTGGCCTGAGGTGGGATGACGACACCGCCCAGAATAAAGGAGGACCGCAACCTTTACATGGTGTCTTTACACAGATTATACATTCCTAAGGTATAAAGCTTTACTTACTTTGGTCTTAACTCAGTATTGACTATAATATATACGATATAATTAGTACACTTAGAGATTCTTGCATTTTCTCCGATGTTTCTGACTGCAGTCCTTATTTAAGATATGTTTAAGGACCTTTCATTGGTGATGAATACCAGTGAAATGTATCAGTTGAATGAATGATTTAATGATTACTTGATAAAACCTCAGATCTTTCAGACTCAAGCACTCTTTTAATGGTGACTTATTTATTTTCCTATTCAGTCTAATAAAAGAATTTTCTTTTTTCCCCTCCCTGCTATGCTAAAGCCAAAATAAAAAAGTGCACAATTTATTTGAGTCTAGCTCAAAACCACCGGCCCAAACACACTTCAATAATCACTGAATACATCACTGTGAGGTTCTTTGTTGCACATGACTCTTGATTAGAGAATTCAGCCTGGGGTTGAAAATCCTTTTCGCAGAAACCAGACTGCTTAATTGGTCACAGCATGAATTTGGGGAGGAAATGTGGAAGCTGGAAATCTGTGAAAATGCACGCTAAGAACAGTAAGTAGGTGTTAATTAAGCACGGGCTGCCATGCTTTAATTAAATTGTTGTTCTATCAGGAAAAAAATCAGTTGACAGCATCACCCTGTGATGTGGCTGTGTTTCTCAGCCTTCCGCCTCATGTGCGCCGGGATGGCATCCAGCCCCCCCACCCCCCGACCCTGAAAATGAACTAGCAGGTAGAAAAAAAAAAAAGAATAGACGCGTGAAATCATTAATGCCAGCGTTGTTCTAGAAACCTGTACTTTTCACAACCCACGGGGAGACAGGCAATGTTGAGAGTAAAGTTCTAACATAGAACTGAGGATTGGAGCTGGAGTGTGGTTTTCACATCTCTCACCGCGAAGAAAACGTGTGGGGTTTTTTTTTTTTTTGACGTGGCATTTTCAATTGAAAGGTCAGTTTGTAGACTACACATTTTTAGCTTATGCAATATGGTTATCTTGTCTCTTCCTCCATATCTCCAGTCTGCTCTGTCATTTGACCCGGGCGGAGGTACAGAAACACTACCATTGCCGCCGTACCTCCACCCTTAAAGATAAAGGGTTATTAAGGGCAAGTTGTTTCGCTGTATGACAATCTTCCTCTTGTGACTTCAGAGGAGGAAATGCAATTACAGTGTTGAGAGAATTGAATGCAGCTGCAGGTACTTTATCCAGATTTGATCACTGGATCACTTTACATGTTTATTAGACAGGAGGGACACAAACAAATACGTTTGTCAGATAGGACCAGATAATGCACTGAGGCACAGCCCCCTACCCCCCACTATCAAAGTAATCCAGTGAGTGTCTTTACAGGCTCGCGTCCATCCTTTCAGATTTGCCTAAATGCAAACAAATAAAGGCCAAATGCTAGAAGGCATAGAGGTGTAGGTAGTTTCAAGTTCAATATGCATCAGTCCTGATGTTCCACAGGTGTTGTTTTGAAGTGACATTATGACTCATGTCCGTCGGGAGGAACTCGGGTGATGCTATCAGAGACAGATGTTTGTTTTGGTGTTTCCAATCAACAGGCAACGGGTTCTTGTCAAGCATGACGACGCGGTTTGTTGTTTTTTATTATTTACTATAATGACAAAGATCCCCGAACCTCAGTGCAGTAGTCATTTTAACCCAAACTAGGAGGTAACTTTCACCCAGTGCCTTGTCAACCCTAACCCAATTCTGATCTGTATGTTCCTGTTTATTTCTTCCATTAGCAGCCACACTGCTTTCACTCCAGCTTACTTACAGCTATTTCTGTCAACTATTCAGACAACTGCGATGAAAGCAATTGTCAATCTCCTTTGCAAAAATGAGGCATACGGCGTAGGATCATTGCGCTTGAGAGGTGTGGGGAAAACACACCAGACAGCTTCCTCCTCACTTCGTTTGACCCGCTGAGCTTTATTGACACGCGTGGATTGAGCCACAGGTCGGCTCTGGTGGGGCGAGTGACTGACTGCCAGCACGGAGATGAGGATTTGGCCTTGGCAAGCCGGGGCATGCTGCCTCCAAGTGTTTTCCGAGGTTCATCAACCCCCCCCCCCTTTCTCAATTAAGAGTCCTTCCCCTCGTTAGGGGCCATCTGCACTGGAGATAATTAAAGAGAGACGCGCTCTAATGCAAGAGTGCCCTCTTGAATCGCTCCATTGATCTTATGTCCTGGATATTTCCACGGGACAAAATTCTCCCTCCACGTCAATACCCAACTGTATGCATAATGTGTAATAGCCTGATGTTGATTAGGAAGCTATTGGCATCTCTAATGGCCGCTGCTGGAGGGAATCGCTCGGACCAGCTTGGGCTCACTCCCACAGGGTAACGATCTGCAGCCCTGAGAGGGTGTGTTATTTGGGGTAAAAAGTGTGCGTTCCTACAGGCTGCGTGTGCATTAGTCTCACAGGAGATAGGCCTGGCCCCCGTGTGAGGCTCCTGCAAGTGCTGACTGACATGTATCGGCAGAACCGGACCCGACCTCAGCGCGTCCACAGGATTTGGCCCACGACCGCCTCGCCAATCGATCCGCGGCCGGACCGTGACGCTCACAATCAATGTCTTACTCTTAGCCGCATCAAACTGCCCCGAGGTTGAGGAGGAAGGGCAGTCAATACCTCACAAAGCTCCTCCAATGCCTAAACAAAGTTTGTTTACACCGGGGGGACTTTTCTCCTTAATCACTAGCTCTTTACGGGGTGCGCTGCCGTCATTAGCTGAACTGACGGCGGGGGACAGAGGAGAAGGGCTGGTGCAGTGGGGTCAGAGGGAGGAAGAAGGAGAAGCGCATGGCAGAGTAAACATTACCGTCTGCCTGTGCGGATATGACCGGCTTCTTATGAGGCAACATTAGAGTTGATGGAGGGATACACAGATGGTGGTGGACATTAGAGGGAGGAGGGATGGTGGAGAGACTTAGCTCTGAGTGTGTGTGTGTGTGTGTGTGTGTGTGTGTGTGTGTGTGTGTGTGTGTGTGTTGGCATGTGCTAGTCATGCGCTGCCTTGTTTTTTTTCGCCGCGGTGAGGTGAGGACAGGGCAGATGGCGCCTAGATGACGGAAATGGGCCGAATCCTCGCTGTGAAACGCCGAGCGGCACAGGTGAGAGATGGGGGCGAGGAAAGGAGTGGGGGGGGGGTAAAGAAAAGAGCTGAGGTCAACACATTGGGAGTCTCCGCGGAGGCGGCGGGAGTTACAGGTGCATTACGGCCTGCGTCAGCAGCGAGGACTCGGCGTACGGTTGGGGGCTTATTCTCCGGGGATGTGAGGCTGCGGAGATTACATTCGCGTCAGCATGACTCTATTTATTTATGCAACTATTTCTACGAGCAGAGGAAATCTCCTGTGGTGCTACTTTGTCTACTAACACACACTCTCCCCAGTTTTGGATTTGTACGTCGTAACCATTGGGAGGAGTCGCTCGGGGTGTGTGTACGTCCACGTCTCATGTGTCTGTGTATAGCAAGCGCTGGTCGGCAGCTGGCGCGGAAGTTTATTTATTTATTTATTTCTCTGAAAAGTTGCTGAAGGAGAAAAAAAAACACACGCTGAAAAGTAGCCACATGTGGCTGAGAAAGCTATGGGAGAAGTTTATTAATGACGCCCGCAGTCTGTGGGCTGAATAATATCCCCCTCTTAAGAACAGCTGACTTAATCTTTGACTTTCATTAACTGTGTGAAGGCTAATGATTTTCTCCCACCGTTGACATTGTGATACTGTCTCTGGAAAAGAAAAGAGACATCATTAACTTCCATGGTAATGTTCCTTGTTCTTGGTGACTCACACACTCACACACACACTCACACACACAAATCCACACCACTCCAAAGGGGACCTTATTATAGATCATGAAGGCCCGCTCGACCCAGCGTACGCAGCCATTCATTTTTCCTGGCGGGGCCCAGGTGACAGAGTAAAGGTGTGCAGAGGGGCGTCAGAGACCTTGGGCTGTGTGGAAACTAATTACCCTCAGTGGTAATTATGAGAGCAGAGCTCAGGTCTGACCTTGGAGAGGTGATTTAGTGGCACAGAGGGGTACATTACATGTTGCCGCAAATGATAAGGGGGAGTGGGAAACTGAGAGGGTTGCTGGTAATGCGTACCGGAATGGGGAGTGAACTTGTTTTGACGTGACGCTGTGATGCATATTAGAGTCCACAGTGCACTCAGTGGCAGAGAGCATGTCGATAAATTATGAAAATGATGCATAGTGGGACTCCATTTTGTACTGCAGCAGAAACTGTCCCAAGTCATATTTTGCCCTAATGTGACAGCTGGTGGTCAGTCACGTCTTCGCGGCTTATGTCTGTCCACACAGCATGCGACCCAAAGCTAGCGCCTGAGGCGTCGGGCCGACATTAACCGTGCGTTCAGATGTTTGAGCAGCCAGTTTAACTTCGATGAAGAATCAATATTACATCAATAACGTGCGGCAAAACGAAAGAAATGTAAGACTTAATGGCCGGCGTGTCGATAATTAGCACAAAACACAAAGTACAGCTGATGAGGCCCATGGGAATGTCAGCTGTTTGACAGATACGTGGCCAAAATAAGACAAACGTTTGACCCGATGATGGCGCCAGATGAGAAGACAGAAGGATCGCTGAGGTTATGTTAATTCACATCCATCGTCCGAACCACATTGTACGGAAATCCGTCCAATAAGCTATTGTCATCGGCCATTTTTTAAACACGACAAACAAATGAGCATATGTGATGTGTGACAGATGGTGATAATTTATCTGTAGAACAACAAGACGTGAAATAAAGCAGACATACAAGATGTCCATGGGTATTCACATCAGCTTACGTTCTAATTCTTGATAGTATACACGATGGGCTAATTATCACATATATTGAGGTGCAGATTCCTTAAAATTGAATAAATACAAGATCCATATATACTCTTTGAGTGCCTATTTGGGCAGAAGAGGTCACAGCTGGAGGCAGGCCCTGACATCTGGCAGGGAAAGTGTCGCATAGAAGCACATGTAGAACCTTTTCATGTCTTTAGAGGCAGAAGGAAATGCATAAATCTTTTTTTTATTATTCATTTATGGTTTTATGGGTTCGGTTCAACTGCATGAAAGCACTGAAAAGTCATCATGATAAACAACTTATGGGGGGGGGGGTCATTTTCAGTTGTGGTTGCTAGGAGCTGCTGGTGTCACATTTACATGTGACTCACAACAATGCTTACATGCTACAAACACGTCAATGCATCAGTAATAATAACCCAATATTAAATGATGTGATATCAGTAAAACATCATAACTACAACACTGCCATGGGTCACTTTGCTGCACAATAATAAACTTTGTTTGGTGTTTACAGTAAATCATACCCACGCAGTAAACTTTCTTTGGTCATTCATGGTTACTATTTGAACACGTGGACAGAAACGTTTGGGATCACCTCGTGAAAAACAGCTGGTAACGAGCGTCGGTCAAGGCTATGGGTTGTATTATTATGTGTCCTACGCGGAAACATCTTCATTTGCATTTAACGGAATAAACTACTCCAAACATCCTTTGGGTGAGCAAACTCTTAGGAATTGCATAGCGCTTGACCCAGGTCAGTTTAGCAACACCGTCTGACCCGAAACAGCGCTGCGCCGTACAGAGTCATCGCAGTGCAGCGTGTGAAGACACTGTAGAGCTTCACCATCTGTCCTATGACTATCCCTCTGATAAATATGTATACACAAGCATGAGTACCGTGGAAACACACACACACACACACACAGCAATACACCCACACATGACACACAAACACACACCCGCACTGTGAGTACAGGTACTGTAACCAGGCATGGCAAAAGATATGATCTGTTCCTACAGAAGCCATTGCTCAAAACATTCCTTTGGCTTGTGTGAACTGTTACTCCCATGAATTGAACTTGCACACACACACACACACACACACACACACTCCTCTACCTCAGTGTTTTCTCTCCAGCCTTTGTCTCTCATACCAGGCTAGTGCCAGATGGGGTAAGGATGAGGTGAATCGCATTTGCCTAGTTTATATTCCAGTCACATGGCTGAAGTCTACAGTTGGCATTCGGTGTGTCTCAGCCTCCCAGCCTCTCGTCTCTGTTGAAAGGTGCCCCAGCATCCTGACTTTAAAGTGCTGAATAATGACAGTGAGGATCAGCAACCTCTCAGCCTGTACAACTCTGTACAGCTCTCGGAGGATTTCACGGCTTTCTTTCATTTTTCCGTGTATAATGTCGCATGACTTCATGTTAAACTTTTTTTTTTCCTCCAGCAAATGTCCCTAATTAGTTTGGCGACTTTTTTCTTGTCATTTTCCACCTAACTGATGTGTTTAGTAAAATAAATAAAGATGGAGGCACTCTTAAGCTTTGCGGTTTATTCTCTGTATCTTTTTCCTCTTTTGTTAGCTGTGGCTTTTCTGCTCGACTGCCTGTTGCAAGTAGTATTTTCAACAAGCATCGGATGGATTGCCACGACGTGAGACCTCCGTGGCCCCCCAGAGGTTGAAGACTTTGGTGGTCCTTATGTTTAGTATCATACCATTTATCGTCAGGGTAAAGTCTTCAGTTATCCAGTGAAACACTTCCCACTTGGATTGGCATAAAACTTTGGAACAGACATTCATGGTTCCAAGAGGATGAGTCCTCACGACATCTGGCGCCATCATGTTCAAGCTGAGATTTTGGGTGGAACGTCTCGACAACTGTTTGGTTATTTGCCATGAAATACGGTACAGATATTCAGTGCAATGCCACTGATGGTCTCCTGACCCTTCATCTCGCGCCATTGTTAGGTCACAACACTACAACCTTCAGCGCTGCTGTGTCAGCACCCTCACTTATACTTTGTGTTCAGTGGGAATTTGCAAATGCTAGCATGCTAGCACGCTGAAACTAGGATGCTAAACAAGGCAAACATTAGCTGTTGAACGTCAACCATGTGAAAACAACGTCAGCCTGACAACCAGCGACACACCAAAACAGCACTTTGGGCCTCTTTTATCCAGCGTGCAGCTCGGTTTCCTTTGCAGCGAGCGCCACGGCCTCGCAGAGCTGCTGGCCTGACTCTTCAAGCTGTGTTCCAACTCCATGCTACAACCCACTGAGTGCCTTTCGAGTATGCAGGCGGGCCACACTGGGAAAGTGACACAATTACAGCACACTCCGGGAGGTCAGCATGTATACCAAAGCCTCTTGGTCTCTGCGTGTGTTGTTGATGTACAGTGTTATTAATGAGGCACATAAATAAAAGTCATAGCTTGCAAAATGCTATTAATAAATTGTAGATGGTGATGACAAATACTACAAACTAATTCCATACTTAGCATATTATGCTAATCATCATAGCATTGTACACTATACTGTATATGTATACTATACTGTCTCATCTAAGTATACGTCATCTTATCACATGATATACTAAAAGACCTGCGTTCTGAATGAAGGCACAAATTGTATAATTTCCTTTGAGTATAAATGGTTAAGTGTACAATGTTCTAGGTTCTAATAACAACAGCATACTATAAAGATTAGCATTTGGTGTTGGGACACAGCCCTGGTCTCTGTCGGTGTGGTTTTAGTGCGTGGGATTGATCAGCACTGCCACACCCAGGGTGATGAAACCCCATGATGTGTGGGCAGATTGTTCACACAGACCGCAATCTTCCAGTTATGCTTCTTGAACAATACCACCCTCTGCACTCCCACACAGAGCATGAAGAGGTCAAGCACACACACACACACACACACACACACACACACACACACTGCTGTAGAGGTCAAGGTCAGTCTCAGGTTCTCTTTTCACTGAGATTGGGGTTACACACAAACATCCACACACACACATCTACACACACTGCAGCAGTCTCTCAGGTCCCAGCAATTCATACATACACCTTTTCTGGGGTCAGGGTTACACACACACACACACACACACAGATTTTCCCTTGTGAGACTGTGGCTCTACCAATAAGGCCTCAGGTCTGCAGCAACAGCAAACTCCCCCATAGAGACCAAAGCCAATTTATTTCAGTCAGGCTGCTGGTGACAGAAACGGAAGCTTTAACAGAGGTCAAGCTGACCAACCTGCCCGCTGGGAAATCCCAGCCAGCCCTTATACTGCATTTATATACTGGAGAACTGAGGCGTTTACTCTTTCTTACCACAGCACAGGTAGTTTTACTGTACGTCGTAATAAAGGGAATGAGGCCGGTGTATAGCGGCCAGCCCTCCAGCTTCTCAAATGGCCAGTTCCCACTGATGGTGTTTAAGTGCTTAGTAAAAGCAAGCGGCATTTGATGAGTTTTAGCCGTAACTCGAAAGTAAAACACAGCTGTTGCTTGTTTATACGCTGACGTTTCTATTCAGTGACAGTGGTTTTCAGCTTCAGTTCATCGCCACCGTATAATCTGAATACTACGGAGAGAACGTCCCCCATCCTGAAACTGACGCCCACTACGAAGCCTTCCGGCAAGACCGTACACCCCTCGCAATGGCTTCCGCAAGTTCACCTGGAGCTCCCAAACCCGCTGGGCTGTTTCACTTGTTCCAGCAGATGTCGATTAAAAGTTCATTCACACTAAGACACGTTCTGTGTGAAAAAAACCCAATGGCAGATTATATATATGGACATCACGCTCTTCTTGCCCCCTCCCCTCAAGATAATGAGGTTGTGCATGGTCAAGACAAGCGTGTTACATATATTCTTTTTTGGAAGCTTGGATTTGATTTAAACGCCTGCATGACGTGTTTCAATGATGATGTTCCCTTTTTCAGTGCAGGTTTTGTTTTCAATGCCAAAATCTAAAGTCACTTTTCTGTCTCCATGGATACTGCACGAGTATTTTCCAGTGGAATTCAGCAAAACGCCTTTCTTTGGTTGTTAGCATAATATTAAGCCCCACCCCTAATGCTTTTGTATTTAAGGCAACCTGTTCCGCCTCATTTGGGCAAGTTTCATTCACAAAAAAAGAGTAACTTATGTTTGGTTAGCACTGCGAGGTGAACTTCCATGTTTACAAGTTAAATTAGCACTGCTGCGCCCAGTATGACGTGGCCCACCTCAGCGTCCGCGGTTTAAAGTCAGCCAGAAACGACGACTGCTGGTTACGGCTACTGTTCACTCGCCTACTGGCCCGACATGCTTGTTTGAGCATTTGGAATTGTTTTTGCCTTCTTGTGTGGGCGGCGATATTTTGTAAAATGAAGGTCGTGTTGACAGAATTTTATATTTAAATGGAGGGAAAAAAATATCTGTTTTCAAAAATATAAATGACTACAGACATGTTAAATATTTCATTAAAACAGATGGCCACTGTACTTTTTTTTGCAAATGTTACTTAAACAGAGGGAAATATAGTGCATTTGTTGGGGACTATTTTCATCTGCGGATTAACACACGTTTGGTGCTCCAGTGTGTATTTACAGCCGCAGGATGGTGTATGAGAGATTAGGTCAAAATAAACAGTGTGTGTGTGTTCATTATAATGAAAGAACATGTCACCCAGTGCAACAGTGTGGCTCATTAATCTGCTTCTTCTGGACAACAATGGAGCTCCACGGCACGGAGGAAGGAGACATATTTAAGGCTTGGGACAGTACTTGCTAGTAGGATCAAGTCATTGTTGGTTCTGGGATTTACATTGGATTTGTTGACAATAAGAAACATGTCGCATATTGCCCGAATCACGTACCGGGAAGATGGAAAACATCATCATGCTCTGTCAAGTTCACTGACATCATGCTCCGTGATATAAAGCACCCACCCTCCTACCATCCAAAGTCGCCCTTCAAAAATTCAAGCTACTTTAAGCTCGTCCAATCAATCATTTAAATTTTTCCCACGGCGCCATCGGAGTCCGTGTGTTGTAACAGATGCTGCTCGCTCGCACACAGCACATCTCCCATAAACAGACCCTCTGCTGCAGCCCGGTCCAGTTTAACTGCCCCCCCCCATATAACTTTGTGCAGCACATGACAAGGCAAGGTTTCACATGATTACATAAATCACATAAATTACATAGTGCTTTACCTCATAAGAAAGCTGCACGTGAAAACATGAACTCGGAGGCTGTACAGAGGGGTTGTCAGCCGATAGTGCAGGGAAAGCCATGTGCAGCTGTGTGCCAGGTAGTCGTATGGATGCTCACGCTCATTATCATGACTTGTTGGCTCAGTGGACAAACATCTACACACACACACACACACACACACACACACACACAGAAAAGCTTACATCACCTTCAAGTGAACTCAGAGCATGCTAACATGCTAGCAAATACTGTATGTGTTTAAAAGTCAAAGTAACAGGCACACACACACACACACACAGTTGTAAAGGTATATAGTGGTTATGTTCAGCTCTAAGTGGTCCACAGGGAGGTGCGTTCAGAGAGGTGGCGGAGAGAGGCTAGAGAGACATAAAGGACAAGTGAGTAGGGGAAAGAGAGAGAGACTCAGCCACAGCTAATCTTTTTTGGTGCTGGAGCTCAGAGATGCAGAGGGGGAACTGTCCGGCCTGCCAGCGCTCATTGGGATGATAAATCGAGCTGGACGTCACCGTTTGTTTACGAAAAAAAACCCCACCACCACCACCACAGCCGCCACAACTGGGGGAAAACACAGGGTGACGGCTCACAAGAGACTGGTGAAGAAGGGGGGGGGGGACATTAAAGACAGAGAGAGAAAACAGAATAAATGAAGCATGTTCCCCATTCAGCCTCAGTAAGTGGCAAAGGAGGCGGCTGGAGATTAAGCACGGGCTCGGAGGCTGTACTCCGCAGAGCGCAGCCTACTTAAAGGGCAGTGCCAACGGGATTGAGGAATTCCCCGCGGTGGGGGGGGGGGGGTGCAGACTCGACTGGGCTGTAATGTGCAGTTTCATAGTGACGCGCTGCTGCCTATACGCTGAAGTTCATGCTGCCCACATTTAAAACGCCGATTCGCTCAAGTAAATAAAAATTAAAGCAACAGCTTGTCATTTCCTGAAATCAAACTGTGTTTTCATAAAACTAAAAGCTAAAACTCCACGAAGCTTGAATCAAAAGGTTGCTATGACGACCCCCCGCGCTCCGTCTACTTAAGGCACGCACGTTGCAGCGTTTTCACCATTGAGTTTTAGCCGCGAGATGAACAGGAAGTAAAATGATTCATCATGCAGAAACACTCCTTTCACCGTGCTGTATTAAAAAAATGATGCTTTGTATTATTGGATATTACTACTTGTCGATATGTAGGTTACTTTCCACACTACTGCTTAGTGTGATCAGTGCAGCATCATACCGTGAGAGCTCCTCATATGTTTTGCATGTGAAATCGTAATCTGTCAAATAAATGGAGTGAAAGTACAACGTTTCTCTCTAGAATGTAGTGGAGCAGAAGTCAAGTAAAAATACCTCACAATTGTACTGACGTAGGCCTAAAGTACTTGCTTACTCTGCTAAGTTATATTCCACCAGTGCAGGGGGAAGGATGATGAATCATGTTTAATCCCTTCAGAAGAATCCCCCATAAAACACCTCTCTTTTTGTTTTGTTGTTGTTGTAACCATTCCAAACAAATAGGACATCGCTCATCATTTTTCTGACACTCCCGTGACACTCCCACCCCCGTAGAGCCCCTCCCTGCGTCTTCAGCACTCCCCCATGGATTCCTGCTCGTTGACGGTGCAGAACGGGAGGTCAGAGGGAGGTACGAGCACACGTTGTTCCACTCACCTCTCTTGCTCTCTCCTCCCTTCCTTTTCAATCCTTTTCTTCTCTTCTTCCCTAATCCTCCTCCGCTCGGTTGCCGTGGTGCGCCGAATGGCCACTCGGTTGGGTGACCCCGGAGTCCGCAATCTTTATTGCCGTGATTTGTGAAACCTCACTCCCTTTCACTCCCTTTGTCTCGACAGAATACCTGCTCTCAGCCGTGGAGGGAAAGAAATCCCATACTAAACTCCTGAGATGATTTTGCCCTCCAGAAGATGTTTCATCACGTACCTCCAAGAGTGTTATTGGCTTTCAACAACAAATCTACAATACTCAACATCCTTAGACAAATACTTCTAGCGACCTTCCCCCTTATTTACCATAACCTACCTCCGTCAGCTCACTCTGTGCTCTCCTCTTGCTTCCTCTGTGTGGCCGAAAGCTCTCAGCGGTCTCGCCAAAAAAAAAGAAAAGCAGCCTGTGAAGTCATCAAAAGCAGTGCCGGTTGTAACTCCCACTCCTTGCTGCACTCACAGACACGTAGGCATTCATGTACCACCTTGCCAACACACACATCAAGCAGTGGTAGTAACTCGATCCTGGCCCGTCATCACCCATCGTCCTCACACCTGGACTGCCCCATCAAACCGCAGCCCCAGGGCCCGGCCTGCATCCTGCATCAAAGTCTGACCTCTGAACCCCTCTGGGCTCCCTCTCTCTCCAGCGACCTCTCCTGACCCCTGACCCCAGACAGGCACCTTGAGCTGACTTCACTGCCGCTGTAGAGCTTGCTGACACTGAGGTGTCCGGTGTTGCTCATCTCGCTCTCGCTGGGGAAGAACGAACGGCACTGAGGAGACTCCTCGGGAGGCTAAGTGCTTTCCCGTTCTCTGAATGGGGGGGGCAGCTATTGCCGTCACTCTCTCTCTGGGGACGAGCAGGACTGCTCCAGTGAAAAGTAACCCGCGGGGCTGAGGCATCCCCTGTGGGGCTTTTCTGTGGTGTGACTCATGTTGGACTTTTAAGAGGGATGTCTGTGTGCGAGATGAGTCTTTTGAGAGGCAAAGATGAAGATTAAGAATCACCTTGAACTAAGTATTGCTCATGCACTAGTTGGTGAACTGCTGTCGTTAGCGAGCTACCGTCTAACAAGCTACGAAGCCAAGAACATCCTGTCAACTGGTCTGTCACGATTAGGATGACCATATTTTTAAAACCACAAACTGGGATCCTTAAGTGTACCACACGTTCATGCACGTACAACATGGGGGACAGTTACTTCGGCGCTTAGCACACCTGCTGCACGTTTCAACAAGATGCCATGAGCGCTGCATTTTCCCTGCCGGTGTCGTGACAGGGTGACCTACCAACAAGATGTGCATGTGCAGTGCGTTTCAGAGGTGGAAAATAAATTTATTTAAACATCGTTTTAAACTACCCAGGATTTCCATGGTGGCGGGAGTGGTCTTCTACATCACACTGATATAGTTCCTGAAGTTCCTGAACACATAAGATAACGTGTGGGGATTAAAGACTTAAGACTTAAAGACTAGGAGAGACACGTACCTGTATATTTTATTTATTTTCCGAAGATTGGGTTGGGGATAAGAGAAGCATTCTGCCCATCATATACAGCCACTCTTGACTGTTGTAGCTGGCGGGGCGCTATCATGGGTCAGAGGTATGAAAAAACTCTATTTGTTTTTGTCTTTCTTCAGATCTAACAAAGCAGGTGATGGAGGTCCATATCGTTATGGCATTTGCAAAGCCACGCCCACTTTTGAGTGATCCAATCAAATGTGAGCAACGTGCTTAAATCCCTCTACCACATATTCCACTTCACATGAAAATACGCCACATTATGCGCATTCAGTCGTTTAACTTTGACAACTTAATTCATTTCCTTTCAATGCGTTCCTGTGATTTTGGTGCAGTGTTTCTCTTTTGATCCAGAAGGAATCCTCAGATTTGTGAAAGACAAGGTACATGCTTCCTGCACCCACTGAGCTTCGGCCAGCAGCCCTCTCAGATGATAGGCGGCATGTCTTTATACGCGTCAGAAGGGAGAGTGGGCGTCTGTAAACTCTGTGGGGAAACAGGGATGCATCACAGAGATAAAGAAGATAACGGGGCACTGTGCCATTCGGCGGGGGGGAGGACCGGGAGATGACGGCCGACTCTGCCTTTGATCAAGCTTAAAAAGAGTCAAATAATTCAGTGTATTTGTACTGCTTTGATTTACGCCTGATTTATCTGTTTGCATTTCACAGCAGACGGCGGCTTGTTGTACATGGCACTGTATTATGATGCTTTCTCTTTGAGTACCTGACGGCCAGCAGATTACTACAGAAGTGGGACCGTCTACACAGGTCCAGACCCTTTGAATCCGCCCACTCCGCCGAGTTGACTGATTCTGGTCTGGCATCATGACATGAAACAGCGGTGACCAGTTATCACGGCATGCAGATCACAGGCTCGTGTTCTAGCATGGAAAACTGTACACACACACAGAACGGGAGGAACGGGGCGTTAACTGGGACCCAACGGCTGATTCTTGCCCTCGGGGGCTCCCGGCAGTCTAATCAATGGCATTGCATTGTGGTCTATTTATGTGTGATTGTTGGATATCGCTGTCAAAGGGCAGCCGCAGAGGGAAGCCGCTGCTCTTTGATGCTCGTGGATGGATGCCAAAACTTGTAACTGCAAATTACCATGTAAGTCGTTTTATATTTTCATATATATACATATATATATATGTATATATATATATATATATATGTTGAGGCCTTTCTTTTTGAGCAGCAGGTAAAGAACTTAAATCAAGAATCCTGTTGCACGTTCAGCATGCAGCACCAGACCACCATCGGCCCTGTGGTCTCGCCCTCTTGACACCTTAGCGCTAGCTGGGAGTTGCGTGTCATTGGGAGTCATGTGAAGTTGTTAGAGGTCGTTTCGTCTGGGTGGCTGGTTGCGGGCTGGTATTTGCTGGGCGGTCACGGTGGCGATGTAATCTGGTCTCTCAGTGTGTGGGAGCGGGTGATTTATGGCCTCCGTGTTTGTCTGTGGAATTACCGTTTGATTGCCTCATTCCTTCCAGAGCCCTTGAATCCATGCTAATGAGTAAAGTGCTTATCTGTCAGAGCATTAGGGGGTAAATCCAATTGAGCTTGTTAAAAAAAAAAGCCAAGGGATGCACAGAAGTACAGTTTCAGCAAGTCTGCTCGCCTCCTTTTAAAAACGACGGCACATTATGTGTCTTGATATATATCTTGTAACATCAACAGGACTGAAATTCTGTTTGTGTCGCCTTGACTTGTTCATAGGTCTATTTCATTACATACAGTGTTTGTGAGATCAACAGAGGGGACGAGGGAGCAAGCCGGTGGAAGCCAGCATGAAAGGCGTGGGTCGTTAGTCCCTTAAAGAAGGGAAGCCGTCTCACCGTTTGCAACCCTCAATTACATTTAATCTGGACAGCAGGACCTCAGCCTCTCCATGTCGAGGCGAGTTGCCGGACCCTTCTGTTCTGGTTCAAATCCCTGTCATGAAATAGAGTAATGAATGCACCCTGATGCCATTTTCTATTTTGGACAAAGTTCAAACGTCTGTCAGTTCCTTGACAACACCTTTTAAAACTTTCATGTGGAATGTTTTTCTGTCTTTTTTTTCTTCTTCATATTTTCAACTCTCCAATAGACTTAATTACACAGTCTCCCCGAATCAAAGTGCAACGGAGCCTCACCACAATGTTGTGGGCCAAGGCATTAATCTTTTTTAATAAGGGATAACTAGCTATAATCACTAGCGCTTGTTCGGGGCACGTCTTCGGGAAGAGCCATGCCAAGAATTACGGCACCGGCACCACCGTCGGCGTGCACCGACTGTCAGTGTTGCTTGGGCCAATCGCTCTTTCCACCACTTTGGAAGGTTTCCAGAAGTCATGCAGGAGGAAAAACGTGCTAGGGAATGGAAGTTGGATGGGAATTTCAGATAGGGATATAAAGACTTTCTGTAAGAGCACTGCTGCTCCTGTTTCCCCGACACCCCCTCTCTGTTCTGTGGACAGCTCTGGGTGTTAAGACCCAGCTGTCAGTCAGCATTAGCAGCTGTTTGGCTGACAGGTACCGCTGTAGGAGCGGGGCCTCGATGGCTGCATTCAACCTCAGATCCTCGAGATCTTGGCCCGTGGGAGAGGACGTTGATAACCCTCACTGGTTAGGGATATGGATGACCACAGTAAATGATTTAAGAGCTCATGGTTTGGGTATAGCAACACCCTAAACAAGGCATGGAGAATCAATCACTGAACGTATAATAATTACTAACTGTTTTCACACTCATGCTTCTTTATTCCCAGATTTGGGGTTGTACGGTTGATGATCTGAACCTCCGGGAAGCAAATCCGTTGTGGAAACGAGGCTTCTGAGATTTATCATACTGAAAAGCAGAACCAACATCTCTTGACTATCTATCTTTCGCCCAGTGGTTTCCAAAGGGAAAATGTGCAGCGTAAACCAAACGCATCTGGCGGAAACATTATTGCAAGGCAGAACATAGTTAATATTGGAGGATTCCACTAAATATTGAATGCCATCATAACTAGCTATTGTAATATTGTAAACATTTTGGCGAAAGCTGTTTTGAGAAGTAAGAAAAAAGTTCTAAAATATAAAAAATCCTGCCTACATAAAACTAAAACTGTCTAAAACAGCCTTTGTAAAAAATACTGAGTGCCAACTTACTATAGCATGAATGCAAAAAATGTGTTTTTGTATCACTATTGTTGTTGTTCATTATTATTATTATTATTATTATTATAACAATAGTAATTATCTGAATTAAGATGCTTTTGGCAGCTGCTCAAGATTCCAAGAAGACACTCAACTTTCAAGCTCCATCGGCTGATGAAGATCATGTGGTATTGTAGAAAGCCCCTGAGCGCTTACTAAACGGGCCTTGATGGCCTTTTTGGGGGGGGGGGGGGGGGGGTATCCTAAAGGCTTCACTATGGCGTCTAATTGCCAAAGACTTCTAGACTTTTAGATTTCTAATCTCCGACTCTGCATGTGTCAATAAATAATTCTTCGCTCAGTGAAGTCTCTCCTGATTAAGGACCAGACGATACTCTTGATCACTGTGATCTGTAAAAGTATTGACGTCTAACACGCTGCCCTGGTGGTTGCAGTTGAAATGAAACAAACCCTGTATTGAACATGTTTTCGTCTTTTTGGCGCCTGTCAAGCTCTCTCCTCTTCCTCGGAGGCTTATTAAAAAGATCAGCGGGTATGCGCGTCACATTTCATGTAACCTACGGCAACTGGTGCTACAAAAGAGAGGTGAGGATGTGGGGCTTCCACCCGGGTCATACAGTGAACTAAATAACGTTGGAGAGGTCACCGGAGCCTTGGAATTTGGGCCCCGGGGGGGGGGGGGGGTCCGTTGCGTGACAGCCGGGGAGAGATAAGGGAGGAAATGTTTAACCTGGCTTGTGTGGCTGCATTTATCAGTGAGGCTAATCACCGTGATTAAACCTCAACATAAACCTGCTGTTCCCCCCCCCCCACTGAATTTTTAATTTCCTGATCAACTCTCTGGGGTGATTTTTCAGCTAAATCTTTTGCCGTTTAGGAGCCCAGCAAAGATCTCCACATGTCTGTATGAACTCAGGCTCCGACACAGACATCTGGGGCAGATGTTTCCATCTATGGCCGAGTAGCTCAGATAAATCGCACGCCGACGCTACGTCGGGCCTTCGTGTGCCAGAGGCCCAACACAGGTCCAGAAGGGGGGTCTCACAGATCACAATGCAGCGCTGCACTGTCTGATTTGTAGCACTTTGCTGTCGCTCTTAAACCAATAACATATGTTGTCATAAACCCACAACTGTTACATATATATATTATATATGATATTGCATCTTGCTTCTACTGAGTTATTTAACAAACTCGTTCTGACTGTTTGTCTGTTAAAGCTTTCTCTTCAACACACAGAACGCAGATTTATTCTCTGCATTTTCATCTTAAAGCTGCACTCATCAGTATTGTACAGTGGCTCAAGTGTCACAGAGTGTGTGTTGACGTGAAAGGTCCCACTGAGGACTCGGTTCCCCCTCATCTTCCTGGGGCGTTTCATCAACATCAACTCCATGCTTCAGCTAACGCTAAAACATTTGACAAACCTTCTGCACGTCGCCTGCCAACCTCCAAACACAGCAAAGCGGAGTATGTTCAGCAGCTATGTCTGAAAAAAGACGACAATCCCACATCCTCGCCCACGTCATTCAGCGGTTGGCCAGCTGTGGTGCGGGGGTGGGAAAGGATCCAGGGTCGGAACTTAATCTCTCTCCGGCTCTTTTTTTTTTTCATTCTTGTCGCAACTATTTCACTTTTCATGTGAACGGCCGAGTGCAACGCCTTGAATGCCGTCCGGGAGAGACTGTCGGAAGACCTGGACACACTGTCACATAACCTGTGCTTCAATTTCATATTCGGCCAAAACCATTTAGAAGTAGGTTCGTGTCATTTTTAGGATCCAGGTTTGAACGGGTTTGCCGCTATCAGCTGATAATGATGCACTAATGCCAGGTTGCAAAAAAAGAAAAGCATTTCATGTTAACACTATTTCCATTTAATAGGGATGTTCTACGTCTCGTGTTTTGTTAAATGTGACCCATAAACTTAACTTACTGTACCTCATGGGGGTGCAGGGCTGATTCTGAGTCTGATTGTGCTTGTTTTACGTTCTATTTGTGTTGAATCCTGTCACTTCTGTCACGGCCCAATTTCTCCACAGGGATCAGCAAAGCCTCATCTCTTTCTACATACGCCGCTCGGCGGATGCTTTCATCTGAGCCGCCTTTCATTTCCGAGAGTGCGTACATTTTTAGCATCAAACCCACTGTCACCTGGCGGTTGGAGCCAGGCCGCATGAGCCTGTTGTTAAATTCTCTGTGGATTCGCGTCCCGGCCCGCGTTTTGATTTTTTTTTTCTCTGACTGAAAAAGTTTCCGTATTGCCTGGAAAACCTCTTTAGATTCAGATGGCGTAGCAGGCAGACAGGAGGAGATATCCAACAGGTGGAAGTGAGATGGAACGGTAAACAGAGAGCCCGCAGAGACAGCCTGAGGCTCGCCGACATTCCTCAACACTGCAGGCCCAGATCAGGAGGTTTTTTGGCGGAGGAGCTGGAAGGGAATGGAAACAGGGGATCAACTTTGAAATTATTCAGCATTTTGACTGCTTCTCTTGCTGTTTTTACACCACGTTGCTGCAAGAGACACTGTGATTCTTTCTTAAGTATCCTGGGAATCGAAGGTAATGTCATTCACGAGGCCTAATGCAGTGCGACCGGAAAACTGTTGGTGAATCCTCTCCCTCGTGGTGTTCCGCCTCGGGGGTTTGCAAACTGATAAAGAGTTTCATCAGCTCTGCTCTGTCTTAGTGCTGTTAAGACGACGCATTTTGCTTTACAGAAACCAGCGCAAGTGCTTCTGACAGCTGACGCAAAACACGACTTATCGCGTTTGAAATTTTGCTCCGCTTTTAATACCCTCGCTTAATCCCAGGTGACGCTGCATTGCAGAGAATTCTCGTCCAAAAGTGCTGGTTTCCCCTCCCCTGAGCTTGAACTTTCAAATTCCATTTCAGCAAAAATATATATATATATTTATAAAAACATTTCCCAGACAATTCGAATCCTCTCATAATTCAGACTCCCCGGTGTATCGCCCCTAATGTAACCATTGCCCAGACAATGCGTTTGCCTATTTATCACCAGTAATGACGAACCAAAATGCAACAACTGTGATACAAAATGAACATTAAAAAAAAATAAAAATGGAACGGCGTGATTGATGTCGGATCCTCGGCACGCTGGCACGCTGGGGAGCGGAATAAATGAACGTCAAAGATTCCCTTCTGGGCAGAAGCACAGAGGGAAGAAATCTAAAGCACTTTAATGTTTCTGTCTCCATTTTTCACCACCATCTAGATCTGCACACACACACAGTCTGCCTTATCCCACACTCTCCTGCTCTCTGCAAAGCTCCTGACTTTTATGTCCACGCTCGTCATTTGATTTGCAAGCCAAATTCACTCCTCTCCCTTACAGTGTGCTTGTGGGGCTCGCCACCCTCCTCCTCCTCCTCCTCCTCCTCCGCCACGGGCTGCACATGGAAGCAGCTCCGGTAACGCTGTTGGCAGACATCTGGAAATGTTTTGGCCCCGCGCTGGAGGTCACTGTCTGGACCAATAGAGACCATACCTCAACCTTTGCAATGTGACAAGCCTTCATATATCTCCCCGACCTCGTGTACAGTATGGAACCCCCCCCCCACACACACGCCAACGCATCTCATCCCATTTCCACACCACCACGACCCTTCGCCCCCCTCCCTGTCCTCTCTTCTGCTCGTTTCCTACCTCCCTCGTCCTCAGCCACCACCGTCTCCTTCTTCTTCCACCTCCACCTTGTGGTGTGTAAAACGCAGCATTTATTTTGTCTTTTGTCTCTCTCTCCGTCTCCTCAAGCCACGGGGACGAGGGGGGGGCAGTCGACAACAACAACAAGCTCCACTCAGACCCAGATCATTTTAGTCCGCTCAGAGTCCAGACCGAGATCAAAGGAAGTCAAGCTCATTCCAATCATACCTTCCTGAACTACTCTTACGTGAAGGGCGACAAACCAACTTATATTACATCGGCTTTGATGTGGAGAATTGATATGTTTTCATTGTAGTTTTATTGTAATATGAATGGTAATTAATCATCACTTACAATCAAACTCAATTTAACATATAACTTCTTTAGACATGTACCTTTATATATGTAAATAAATGATAAAATAATAAATGAAATAATAAAAAATTAAAATAAATCACTTCAAGTATTCCATTTTGGCTGACTTTATATCTCTTGTCATGTCACTTCCCTACAGTCTGTGGTACTTAGCATCATGCCCACTGATTCCTACCGAGGCCTAAAAATATTTTATTTTTTTAAACATTAAAATTGACAAATATATAAAAAGGGCTGGCACCTGACACCTGGGCACTGTAGTTTACAGCGAATGCGACTCAAGCAGGAGGAAATAGCGCATTTGTTGGGGGACTATTTTCAGCCGTGGATTAACGCACATGTGGGGTTGTAGTTGTCATTTATGGCGGCAGGACGGTGTCACGCGGGCTTGACTCGAAATAAACTGCAGTGTTCATTCTGAGAGTTAGATGAGAAGATCGATACCATCCCTCGTAGTTGTTCGTTAAGTATAAAGCTTCAGTCAGACCGTTAGCTTAGCATTAAGATGAGGAAATAGTTAGCGTGTCTCTGCCCAAATCTGCCTACCAGCACCTCCAAAGCTCACTCGTGAATATATATTAATATCACTGGTTCTATATTATTTTATTTAATTTGTACAAAAACAAAAGTGTAGCAACAAGTTGTGTTTATGTCGGGGGTTATGTGCTTGAATATTTCTTGGTCGGGGCATAGCGACTTCTGGAATCAGGTGGGGGGGTGGAGGGGAGGCAGAGGAACCACACACACACACACACACACACTCTTATCTTCATAGGCACAATGCAAACATTCACAATGAATGAAATTTGGGTTTATTTCTATGTTAAAACAACAACTTTCCCTCAAATGTTGCTCTCATACACACAAATGGCATTCGAGGGAATTCAAGAGTTACATGTGCAAACAATGTGCTTTTTAGAAAGACACCGACCAACTTCTAAAACGTTTTACTTGATTCTGAAGATAACTTGCCATTCACAAAGCCTGAGCCCAGGGATGATTAAACAGATAAAAAGCTTTAAAATGAAAAAACAAACAAAAGATTTTTAAGGACTGAAGGAAACAGATGGATATCATATCATCATTTTTTTTCATGCATATGATTTTATTTATCGGTTGTATGGAAGACATTGTTTTAAGAAGTTTATGGCTTGATGTATGCTGTGAGTGTTTACTTTGTCCTCGAAGTCTGTCATGAATTTAAAATGAACACATGGCCGCACCTCCTAGAACAACTCCAGTAGGCTTCTCTCATGTGGGAAAAGGGAAAATGGACTCTGGGTCCATCATAGCCCCCCCCCGCCCCCCATCACCTCCCACCTCGCCCAGTTCTCCCCTTCTCTCCCCTGAAAGCGTGGCAATGTCATATTTTAAGAGGCCATTCCACACTAAGCTATTTATCTGCGCACCCTTGGAGGAGTGAGGCAGGGTGGCATCAGAGATTAGCGGGTAGAGGCAGACATATTTATTTGGCTGTAACAGCATGTGGGAAGCGGGACTGTCGACGACGCCACCGTTCGTCTGAAGACATTGACCTTGGCTGAGAGACGGTGTGTGTGTTCTTTGTCTCGCGTGTCAGATATTAGCCTGAAAATCTCATTTAGCCACGGGTCCGTACATGGAGTTGCATGCGTCGCGTTTGCGCAGGCGTGTTCTTTTTTTTTCACTTTTCTGTGCACAGGGAGTGATAAAATATGTACAGGGAGACAAAGAGTGAGCAATAGGGAGGATGCGAGAGACCTCCAAACTATTTCCCTCAGCTGCTGGTGTAACAGGCGTATTTTTCAGGATGTAGCAGCATGTGGGCCCAGGCTCTGTTTGTCCAGGATGACACCCTTCACATCCATTCATCAACGTCCCGCCAGACCTCCACTGACCTTGGGTCTCTTGCCTGTGAGTGTGTGTGTGTGAGAGGGAGAAAATGAGGGAAAGACGAGCTCGAAAAGGGAGTGATGGAATGTGGTCAGTTGCATGTTCTTTGGTGGCATTTTAATCTGTGTGTGTGTGCATGTGTCTCAGCAGGACAGCAGCCCCTGCTAGCTGCATAACATCCGGTGGCAAGATTCAAGCCGGAGAGTTGGACCGGTCAAGGGTCTTAAGCGGCGTGTCTTTATCTGCTCATTTAGTCGAGCGAGAGGCAGCGACGCGGGAACGTTCGTCACCTTGAAAAGAGGTGATGGAGAGCCAAACGTAGCCGGACATTTGTTATTCTAACATCTTAATGATTTCACCCTTTTAAGCCGGCACAAGACTGCAGTCCCTCCAGGTGCCCAGGTGACAGATGGCTGGCCCGGGCGGGGGGTCCCCTCCTTATAGACGGACACCTTGTCTGAAGCACACACACACACACACACACACACATACGCACACACACATACACAAGGAGAAAAAGGCAATTAGGGCCAGTGCGGGAGAAGAAGAAAAAAAAGCTTGATGATGATAGAGTTTTACGTTCCACGCCTTGTGTCCTGAACATTTTCCTGCACAAAGGGACAAGCTGTGTTTTTTTTTTTTCTTCCAAGGGCACACATGAGGAAGACAAATTGGCCTGACTCGTGCGTATCACCGGAAATCAGTCAATTTTGGGGGATTTGGGGCATTTGATTCTACATGTACACACTGCAGGTCACAGGCACACATGGCTTTAATTTACGGATACATGTCAAACGCTTACGTCGGGAAACGATAAACCCATTATTCCACGAGTGAAACAGCTGCTTGTGAGATGCTGGACAAAAAAGAAAAGTCCTTGACATACGATCGTGCATGTCAGCTGGAAAAGACGCAGAGCAGAGAGATCTGGCAGTTTCAGTGACACTGGAAAACACAGCGAGCTGGTATTTACTGTCAGCTGAATCAACATCTAATGCATTTTGTTCATTTCATCTCCCTTTTCAGTGTCCACTTTAAGTTATCAGCGTCAATTCATTTGAATAGTACTGTGGGAGTATCGCGCTCGTCAGTCAAAGGGTATAAGATCCACAATTTCAGTATTGATGTTTATTTTAGCCGTTCTAGCAGCACTGCAGGGACTGAAATATCTCAACAGCTATTGGATAGATTGCCCCCTAGTCGCATTGTCAGGTCAAAAATTGAAATTGTCCGATACCGAATACCTGCAAAATGAATGACTGTTGTGTGTTGTGCTAATAGGCAAATGTTAGCATGCTAACATGCTAAGCTAAGATGGTGGACGTGGTGAACACAGTATTTGCTAAATGTCAGGATGTTAACACCGTCATTGTGAGCATGTTATCATGCTAGTATAAGCATGAATTTTTACATTTTAAGATATCTCTTAATGGAGCACTGCATCAGTTCAGGCAGAGCACTGAGGTCCAGCTGCTTCTCTTCACGCTCCACCATCACCGGCAACCAGCGGAGACTCCAAAAACTTACTGGTCCCGACCAAAAATACTGGGTCTTATACGCATTAAAGAGACAAGATACACCGTGTTAATTAGTGAGCTGAAGAGATGCTGGTGGGCAGATTCTTCAACCCTCAGACAGAGCCAGGCTAGGTGTTTCCCCGTTTCCAGTATTCGTGCTAAGCTAAGCTAACAGCTAACCGCTTTCCACTTGTCGCATAGACATAAGAGTGGCATCAATCTGAACAAGCGTATTTCCCAAAATGTTGAACTATTCCTCAAAGGCCAGAGCCTTTTCTGCTAAATCTAACTGTGTAACCTTTCAACCCACCGTCTTTCGGACATCAAATACCCACCCTGTGTTGACTTCGAAGAAGGTAGAAAGTTGGTTGTGTTCTCATGGCAGAAATGAATCAATAGTTTTAACCAAACAAATCTAAAAGGAAATATTTTTTGGGGATCAAGTTCATCAAACACTTCACTTTGCAGGGAAAAGTTGCATACAAGTCAAGAGGAGGGAAATGAAATGCTTTGATGAAGTTTCTAGCCTCCCGGGGGTGTAAATCACACTGGTGCTGACCTGTATATTAGCGCTTTATGTCGTGTTTACGACCGTAGACAAATCAGTTAGCCTGCAGGATATTTATACCAGGTCCCTGACAGCCTCTCTCGGCTTCAGCGGTGCTTAAGCTCACTGCAGGACTGCGTGATGGTTAACCCTCCTCGCCCCGCCCCGCCCCACCCTCACTACACACACACACACACACACACACTTTCCCGGGGTCGGGTTATTTATGGTATGAGTGTACAGCCACCTTCCGTCCAATTAAAGCTGAGTGCTGGCTTTGTGCAGCCCCCTGTTCATCATTTCCCTCATGGGGGCTGCTGTTGAAGGGGGTAAGGGAGATGAGGGAGGGGGGGTTTGTACTCTCGCTTTCCATCTGACCCGCTCTCCGGGGTCAGGAGAGTCTGGGTTTAAGGGAAATGCCACTGGATTTCATCCTTCAAATATATTATCCCCACGCTGCCCGACAGTTCAATTTGTAGAGTCTGAAGTTAAAGGGAAAGTCAACCCGATGCATTATTGGATCGTGCATATCAACCAGTTATTGATCGCGAGCTTCAACAGTTGTCCCCAGAGACGTGGATATAAAAAGTAATAAGTAATAAATAGCAGCAGCACTTCTTGGGGGGAGTTACAACCACCACTTCTAGAACTATACAGTCATAATAACAACAATATATACATTATACACTTACATTTATGTCTGCTTTATCAATCAAACTCGTATCATATCACATGATCTTCATCAGTGAGACTGTTGAGGTGAGCCTGCGTCAACTGCTGTTTCCAAGAATGAACTTCAGAACAAATGAGAAGTCCTCAAAGTGGAGATTTAAACACCTACAAACGCAAACTCCGTCTGCCGATGATCCTCATGTGATATGGTTGAAAGCTCCCAGGTGGAAATTGTTTTGTCAAACGGCTGTTTTTCAAAGCCCAGCTACCGAGTCTCCGGTCGCGCCGTGGCTCCGTCACACTTGGGTCAAGGTCCGCATTTTTCTTACAGTCAATAAATCCTGAGGAAAGACCAAAACCAACAGCGCATTAGCTCACATTTCAATACTTCACAGCTGAAGACATTCATCTTTTTAAAAACAGGTCACAATTATTTTGCTTGATTTTTTTTTAAGTGGCTCAGTCTTTCCCTAAAATGGCAGAGAAAAGTGTTGTTGTTGTTTTTTTTAGCAAACATTACTCAAACAGGAGGAAATAGAGCATTTTGTTGGGGACGGATGAACACAAATCTGATGCTGTAGTGAGCCGGGTGGTGCATGTGGGACTGAGTCAAAGTAAACTACATTGTGTGTGATCATTGGTAATGAAAGAACACGTCCCCCCCTAAATTTACACAAGCCACAGATAACGGATGTCTGGAATAAATGACCCATATAAACATATTTTACATACAGATAGCTGACCGTCTCATCTGAAAAGCAACTGACGCGAAGCGATGATTCACACTCATGCAAGCTTTGTTAGTCTCGATATAATCGTGTGAATTCTTTCACGTTGTACCGCTCCTTTGCCAAAATCACCTGTTGCTTCTTTTCATTGTTTTTTCAGGTCGGATTTCATATGTGCTCCATTTTCTGTAGAGAATTGACAACTTTGACAACCGCGACAACTTAATAGAAAATAGAAATGATTAAACAAAAGAAAAACAATGACTTTTAAGAGGTGAAAGGTGTCATTTTGTAAGGAGCTGGATTTTCACTCGGAGTGGCTCTGTGTAACACGTCGCAGAAGCATGCAACTTTTAAAACCTTTAACATCCACAGTATTTCATTTTTTTCTTTAACGCACACTATGCAGTTTGCTGATTTCACCTTCCTTGAGTCTCACTGTCTAGAGAACAATCCCCCCCCCCTGTTTTGAGCAGACAGGAGGTGAACGCAGCCAGCCAAGTCTCAGTCTCAGACCATTAAAATCAGCATGCCGTCTGGTTTATGCTTTAGCGACCAGAAGTCCACATAAACAATGCAAGGCCCCCCCTCACCCTGACGGCCTGTTACGTTCTGGAAAACCTGCCCGAAGTGCCAAAATCTATTACCTACAACAAATACTGCACCGTAGAGCTCTGTGAACCAGAGAGAAAAAACACCACGGGCATGATGGTGATGATGATGGTGATGCATGCCGGAGCCCGTCAGAGTCTAGAAGGTCAGAGACTGGAGGGGGGAGGACCTCCAGTTCAACTTTTTAATGACAATTAATGGACACAGATGGCTCGTCCAATAGGCTTCCTGGCTGCGGCGAGGTGAGAGAGGCCGCTTCCCTTCATGGAGTGGAGGGGGATAGTCAGAGCTAACGCTGAGTTCCCTTACCGGCCGGACATATATCACAGTGACATGCTAAACCAGTGCTGTAGAGCCCCCCCCCGGAGGGCATGACCCACACTGGGAGAATGCATCAGAGCGCTGAGCCTGTCAGCACCATAACGTGGACTCTGGAGGCCTGAGATGGATCTGTTCCCTCTCCTCCTTTAAACCCTCTTTCCTCTTTTCCTCTCGTAGCCTTTCTTTTTTTGCCGAGCTTCCTTTCAGACTTCTATTTCTCATGACTTCTCTATTTTCGTCTTCATTTACTTTCTGCGTGCCACCGAGACCAGAGGGACCTTTCAGAATAGATGGATCCCAATCTTTCCTCCGGAGCCGCATTCCCTGTTTGCTTTCTCACAAACAAGGCTGGACCGTTTTTGTATATCAGGCCATAGAATAAATATCCAGATTATTAGCACCACCCCCCCCCCACCGTGCTGCTGAAACCCGCACACATAAACAGGGCTTTTCTGCTGAACCCTCAAACTGCAACACGCTGGTACACAGACACAAAGAAAATACACAACATCCCCCCGGTAATCTGCCAGAGTCCCTGAGAAGGCACCACACGTTTCTGTTCCACCAGGGGCGACCAGTTTAAACCTCTGGCCCGGCTAACCTCCATGTGGCCTCTGGTGGCCTCAGAGGGGGAGAGGTGATTACCACAAGGGGAGTCCACAAGCCCACATTTTCGTTTTTTCTCCCTTTATTCACCAGTTACACACGTGCAGACACATAAAGACAATATGAACATGCTAACACAAAGGCAACAGATGGCGTTCATGTGCAAAACATAAAAAGACAATGGAATTAATTACGAAAGGTACATTGTGGTGAGATTGTTTTGTCAACCGCTGTCAAGAATGACAGTTCAATTTAAGATTATTAAGAAGTCATTATATTGAACAGTATTTACACATTTGATTGTATTATTACAAAAAACTAAATAAATAAATCTAGAAATCGAGGTGGGAGAATGTAATGTGTGACGTCAGGTCGTATGAGGCTGTCATTTTGAATCAGTTGCGTTAGACTTTATTTAAGAGGAAGGAGAGCTTCTATTCGAGGCCGACTTCTATCCCCAAGCATTTTATTTACATGTTTTCCCAAGACTTCTTCTGGACCTCAGCGTTCACCTGCTGCCTTCATAAAAATAATAATAACAATGTACAATGTACACCTCCACGCCTACATACTAATCGCAGTCCTTTCTACTTGTGTCTTGTTGTTGTCGCTGCTAAGCTAGTGTCAATAAAGCCTTTCCTTTTCCTGGTGGGCTTTTCATTTGGTGTGTGCCATCGTGATAAGGAGGGGGGGGGGGTTAACTTTGAAACATACAGAATAATTTCAAACATATTTAGGAAGTGTTGACACTTGACCTAAATACCGTCCTCCCACCCTCAATGTTTTTTTTTGTTTTATTTGTTCATCCCAGACTTGTGAGACTCAGCAATTATTTAAAACAACAGCTTTTGTTTATTATTGATGCACATACGGTGTGTGCACGGTGCACACTCTGAATGGGTTTCAGCCGTTTCACTATTGGTCTGTCTGGGCGAGTGCAGAACCAGTGTGTTACCTTGTGTGTGTGTGTGTGTGTGTGTGTGTGTGTGTGTGTGTGTGTGCGAGGTCACGACAGGATATCTGACACTTCTCTGGGACACACACATATTCCATCAATCATCTCTGGGAAATGAAACGTCTCTCTTTGCCTCTGTTGTTTAATTTGACACAGTAAGCAGACACACACACACACACACACACACACACACACACACACACACACACACACACACACACACACACACACACACACACACACACACACACACACACGTTTGACCTCAGTTTCTATCTCCTCTCTCGCAATTATTCCCTCAATTTTCTCTCTCCTCCCCCCTCTCCCCCCTCATGTGTTGTACTGACTCTCCATCCCTGCTCCCTCCTCACTCCTTTTCTCTCTCTTCTTAGGCTTTCATACTTTTGCACTCATTCCTTCACTTGCCAGCCCCTCCCCCCCCCCATCTCTTTCCTCATGACCTCACTTTTCTCCACACCTTTTCCACATCAGTCTTTCCCTCACCGGTCTCCCCACTTTCTCATTCCTCACCTCCACTCTCGTCTCACTTTACTCGCCCTTCACCTTCATGTTTTGTTGCTCATTCATTTCTCCCTCTCTCTTTCTCCTCCTTCTCCCCTCTTCCTCTCATCTTCCCACTATACCTTCTCTCCTCACCTCCTTTCCTCACCTCAATTTTCCTCTCCTCCCTCCTCTCTTCTCCATACCCCTTATTTACTCTTTTCCTCTCCTCTCCATTCCACCTTGTTTCCTCTCCTCTCCATTCCCCCTTGTTTCCTCTCCTCTCCATTCCCCCTTCTTTCCTCTCCTCTCATTCCCCCTTGTTTCTTCTCCTCTCCATTCCACCTCGTTTCCTCTCCTCTCCATTCCCCCTTGTTTCCTCTCCTCTCCATTCCCCCTTGTTTCCTTGTTTCCTCTCCTCTCCATTCCCCCTTCTTTCCTCTCCTCTCCATTCCCCCTTCTTTCCTCTCCTCTCCATTCCACCTTGTTTCCTCTCCTCTCCATTCCACCTCGTTTCCTCTCCTCTCCATTCCCCCTTCTTTCCTCTCCTCTCCATTCCACCTTGTTTCCTCTCCTCTCCATTCCCCCTCGTTTCCTCTCCTCTCTCTCTCCTCTCCTTATCTCCTGTTCAGTGGAATGAGCTGTCAGAGCCACAGATGATTGACAAGTCAAGGTGGACCGGACTCTTGGCGCTCTGTAGCTGCCACTCAGACAGTGTGTGTGTGTGTGTGTGTGTGTGTGTCAGCAGGGCGGTGGGTAATAGCACTGACACAGCAGTCTAAGTATGAGAGCAGAGTATCGCCTCCGAGACAGCTGATGATTAGATTGCCTCGACTCAATCAAAAAGCGGATGTTGTCCTCAGCGGCTGAGGAAATGATTCTGCCTCTTGTGCATCTCCGAAAGAAAGTCTTTGCAACGAGGATATAAAAGAGAGCCAATAATTAATTGAGGAAGCAGAGATAGGAGGGTGGTGGTAAGGAGGAGGGGGGGCGGGGGATTACAACCAAATGTCACTGACAATTAATTTTCCATTGCACAAAGGCAGAAAATGAAGAGAGGCATAATCTGTTCAAGTCAATCAGATCCTAAATCCCTGTGACAAGCACGATCTATGATTAAGTGGCTTCTTCGACGGCGAGGTACCTTAATTAATCTATTTTACCTCGTCATCAGTTTTGCTTCCTTCCAAGTCGTCGGGAGGGTACCTTTTAATGGAATAACGAGCCACCGTTTAGGGGATCCAGGCCCTCCATCACCATAAACGTCAGTCACTTCGGAGGGAAACCAAGGAGAGGAGTCGCCTCGGTCCAATCCGTCTGCCGGAGTTGGAGAAACATGCAGTAACTCATCTTTCACTTAACGCCACATCGCTTCGTCGCGGTGCTTCATCTCGACTTTCATAAAAGATGTATCTTTTAGTCTCTTGGGACTGTCATTTTCCTAAAAACTATGACTCACCGGTAAGTTATGTGGTACTTGTTGCAAGGTGTTTGCCCCAGATAAGTCATCTAAGTCATCACACACACACACACACACTCCCCCAGAATACTCCCAGCCGAATGATAAATTGTCCATTGTGATTGTGTGTCATCATTCTTAAATATGCCATGCAAAGTACAGGGGCTCGCAAGCTGGGATGCATTTGAAAAGCAGATTGATCTACCACTTGTTCACACACACACACATGCACTTGGAAACACTTTCGTGTCTAAACACACACACTGATCGTTGTTTTTTTGGGTGTCACAGAACATGAGAAAGTGATTCAGCAGCGCTTCTTTAACTCCCATCTGGAGGCATTTAAACAGTAAAACAGTCGGGCGGCAGCGAGAGGAAACATTTTCCACTCGGGGTTCAGCTTTATTTACCCTGCTTATCTCCCCTCTGGAATCAACACAGCCGGGCCCAGAACACCACTGTTTATTCAAATGGAGCAAAGGATAATAGAGCTCCAGCCATCAAATCCCGAAGCCTGAAGTCATTTGTGTGTGCGCTGGGTGTTTCTAATAGCTTTACAATCCAAAAACCACACGCTTGACTTTTGTCCAATCTCTCACCTCACCTAAATCAAGTCAAAACCCCGTGCTTCTTGCCCCTGGTGTAGCTCCCTCCCCCCTTTTCCGTCCCATTTCCTGCGTTCACTCGCTGTCTTCATACTCAGGTGACCTAATCCTCGGACAGATATTTTGGAATGATTACTTCTTGGGTGTTTTGCGTGGGCAGTGATTTAAATAAAACATTTTCCTCTCCACAAAAAGGCATCCACTAGATAGCTATAGTGGAGGCTAGCGCTCCCATTTTAAGACAAACACCGGTTGCTGAGATGAATTAGCTTGGCGGCTAGTTAGCTAGCTAATGACGCAAACGTAATGACTCTTGTTGTGGAGTAAAGACCTGGATCAAGGAAGGCGTTTGTCACAGAAACTTGGAACCCAAATGAGTATTATGTCATGTGCCAGCAGAGTCGTGAAAAACAAAAGCGAAAGTCTGCTACGAGGACATACTTGGCTTTAAAATTGTAAAATTGGCAATAAGTTGCTAAATGGACTCCTCCAATATTTTTGTTATTGTAAAATATAAAAAAAAATGATTACATCGAAGACCCTTGAAAATATTGTCTGTTTTCAAGGACGTTTGCATCGTCTCAGTCATGGCGTCCACTGTAGAGGTCTTCAGAGGCCTACTTGCTTCCTCATAACCGAGACATGACCTGGGACCCGAGTTGGGCCGGGTCCAAGTCGGTTGGTCATGTTGGTTTACCTGTTATTCTTTGCTCCGCCTCGGCAACTAGAGGCAGACCTCTGCGCTCAGGAGGTAGCATGCCCAATAGAACAGTGTGGACGCTGCAAATGCAAGAACGGACGCTGCAGACGAGTTACTGACGCAGTCCACAGTGGAGCCAAGACGACTTGACCTTGCAGGTTCTGTTTTCTCTGGGTCGGGTCTCTTCAGATTTGAAATAATAAAAGTATAATATATATACTTTTATTATTCCATTCACCAACTCCACTGGATCTATACAAAAGCACCGGTATCCTCTTCGTCACACAACCACAAAGCTTCTTAATTCAGGACCTGACTTGAGCTTCACACAGTTCGGTGGAGTTTTTGCAAGATCTCGATTCGGTGGGTCTGTTCCAGTGTTGTGGTTCAAACTGATAAGGCTCGCTGAGGAAGTCCCGTCCCAGCGTCAGAGGGCCAGAGAGGAAACAGGGGGTCAGCCCATGGAGTCAGATAAACTACACCCCCCCCCCCCAAGCCTCATAACTCCAGCCCCCAAAAACTCTGCCTGCCAAAATGGCAAACACTCTCTCTGCTCATCAGGGCCAATCATAACAGAAAATTCACAGGGGCGGGGTGGGGGGGGGGGGGCAGGAGAGGACAGTGCGATATGTTATGCAGGAGAAGCATCACCTTGATAAAACACTGAACCAGAAAAGGACATATTCTGTGATACTGGTGGGTTCTGAATATTGCGGAGAGCAGCAGTACAAGAGGAAACCGCCACAGTGACCTGGAAGAAGATGAGCTGCAGGCTTGTGTGAACCAGCACACCTCCGACAAGGTCATGGAGGTAAACGGCGCGTTCTTCCTCACAGTGATGTCCTGTGGAAAACCATTCGCGCCGTCCCAGCACGGCTCGAATCGTCGCAGTTGGTTACGGCTCAGCTCGGCGTGAATATCCACAACAACTGACCCAAACACCCACCCAACCAAACCTCTTCCATGAGAGGTTTTGCTGCTCTATTCTGTCACGCGACTATTGCTACAGACACAGACATCAGCGGCCTTTGTCAGGCAGTCATGAACCTAAGGTCACTTTGGGCTTTTGAATAAAATGACCCCAAGCTCGAACACCAGCGGCATCATGAATGACGTGTAGGGACATGCTTCTGTCCTATTTGTCCCAGTGTTAATGTGCATGGACTGTCACATTTCACCCCCTGGATCTCCTGTACTCCTGTACCCTGACCTTGGTTTGGAAGTCAAATGCTGCGACGCCAGCGTATTTTGCGCTTGATGCCGGACCTTTTTCTTGAGAGGAAAGTCTCAGCCAGGTACCCGCTGAAATAATTGGCTTAATCGTGGAACTGATCATTCTCTGCAGGCTTATTAGTACAGTCCAAAAATACTTTGCAGTGAACCATGCATCAGCAGTAAAATTTGAGCCTCCAAGGCTTATTTCTAGCCAGGCTTATCAGGTGATTATTGATGCGTGGTTAAATCTCATTAGTTGCCCCTGGCTGTCATCTGACAGTTTTCTAGACAACGTCTAATTAAATTTACCCTTTTCAAAGTCATGGATGTACAGTTATTTATGATGCTAAACTTCACTAAAATTAACTAACCACGTAAACAATAAAAACCACCTCTGGGATAGTGAATAATATCGCCATGTGAATGTTGTGGTAACATTTTGACATGCACATCTTCTCCTGAGGGAGCGCGTGATGTATGGCCTTTATGCGTGAGAGTGTTTGAGAAACGGTCATAGGTGACGGGCAGAGCGACGCTGCCAGCTACCCCTCCTTGCTCCTGGCATGATTCAGAGCCGCTGTGGTCATGGCACCTTTTCGACAGGTGATCTGTTTCTCTGTCTCTCTCTCACCTGAGACACATATTTAAATTGAATCCGTCACAAACAAGCCCCTGAACAGACCACAAACGCAAACACGTTACATGAAAGAAATCGCATGCATCCCTATAAGTACTCACCAACTGAGGCTGACTTGTGAAGCTATACACAATAATGCACAAGTGAAGAAAAAACTAAAGATGAAATAATGCAATGAAAGTGTAAAATACACTAAAATGTCGCCATCTCATTCTGTCTTTTGTTTGCCCTGATGGTGGTAGTGATACCTGTGTTTTGCAGCAAATCACACCAGTCGGTCTTAATAGCAAAAGTGTTTGTGAAAAGCCTCCTTTTAGAAGATGTGCGTGCTAAAATAATATGGGGGAGTTAGTGCTGTGAATTGCGAGTAAATTATGTGCAATCTTGATTTCTTTGGCCTCGCTCTGAAATGCATTAAATTAGAGGCGGGCAAAATAATATAATTTATAGACAATTTACCATAGCTGAACTATTAAAAAAATCTATGAGACAGCTTTTCACTGAGAAACAGCATGGCAGTCTGATTGGGTTCATCGAATCTGAACCTCAAAATGGGACAAATACGTTCTAATGATTCTGTTCAAACCAGCCATCAGTGTAAAGAAAGAACAGTTGCGCAGCATGTTCAGTGTTCTAGATGATGGAATACGTGTTACATAGAAATGCTGATTGAGGTTGGAAAACATTATGGCAGCTTGCCACTTAATAGCACTCGCATACAAAAACCCAATAACAGTGCGACCACGCTGCAGGGTCAGAACAGAAGGTTGTTCCGACCCAAGTAACCACTTCACTGCTTTTACAGCTATATTAACATAACCTCGACCTCAATCAACACAAGGGGTTACAGGAAATGATTTATTCATGTATCACTAGAACAATGTAGAACATCCATCCTGAGCCACCTCCAAAGAGGCGCTCGGTGGCGTGACCCGTGATGATTGCTGTCTCTGCTCTGAAATGAAATGTGTTGATCTCCCCGCGTCTGTTAGTACTGCACCTTTTCGATGAAACAACGCTGGGCCACCATTTTTTGTTTTTTGGCTTGGAAATTCATGGCAACACACGCCAACGCACCTTAACTACAAGGACAGACAGAAATAAGTGGCGTACAGTGGGTCCAGCAAAGGTTGAGCGTGAACAAACAGTAAAGTTGCAGGCCCGTTAAAACCAAAACAATGAGCTGGAAGACGCTAAAACGCTCCATGTTGAATATATGGAGCAGTGCGGCCTTTATATATCTGCCGTTGCTGCCTTTGTTTAGTAGTATTCTCACGACAGCTGCAATTCCTGTATTTTTTGGAGAAAGCTAGCTATCGGCTGTGCACCTGTATGGCACGGTGGACGGTTCAAAATGCAAACAATACCCATGAGCCTCGGCAACCATTGCCTTGGAGCAGAAGCCAGCAAGAGACGCGAACCAGAGCAGTAGCAAATTCAGAATTTTAAACGAGGTGATTGGATGTTTCTTGCCAAAATGCACCTTGGGAATCGTATATTTCGATATGATGGATATTATGCAGTTGGTCGTGTTTTTTTGCTGATCATTAAGGAAGAGTTTAATGAAGTGCTCTGTCCATGAGTCCCATCACATTGTCTGTGGAAAAAGTGTAGTTTTACGTGGCTTAATGGGTACAGGGTTGTACAGCACTGTTGGCCTCATTTTAACAGGAACACAGGGTTAGAATGTCTTTTTTTATTTCACTGTATGTATGAATTTAATTACATCAAATTATCTGGCAGTTAGCGACAGCGGTCAGATGTATGGGGTGTTTGAATAGAGCGCTCTGTGAATGAGCTGGTCTATAGGTGCGTTGAGCCTCGTTCCTCAGAGGGCGACGAGCTCAGCTTTTGTTCTGCTCATGGTCTCTTCCCTGTTCAGTTTTTAACCTTTACTCTCTCTCCTTATCCTTGTGAAATCGCACTAAAACTTTCTTATCTTTTTCTCCGCTTTTTCTTTCTTCATTTCTCCGTCTGCCTGTGATATCTCTTCGATGCCCTTCTCCTGTGGTATTTCATGAATGATGAATACAGATATAGATAATGCACTTCTTTTTAAATGTAGGCAAAATCTAGGGCGGAGGAAAATTGTAACACACACGCAGCCCAAAACAACCTCAAGACAACTCCAGATTCCATAAGCAAAATCTAATGAAGAAGAGTCTTATAGAAAGCGTGCTTTCAAACCTGTAGTTCGGTTCATTAGATGAATTCATCATCATAAGCTTTCAGACCACAAATGAACCGCACTGCTTGGAAGCGGACAGAGACCCCCCCCTTTTCAATCGTCTCGGCACCGTTGTTTAGTGTGGTCCAGGGTTTGATCGACAGCTTTCACAACAGCCCAAATGAATTGTACTAACCGTGAAAAACACACCAGGGTTTGTTTTAACAGGTTATGTGTGTTCAAGGAGGCTTCAAACTCTGCACTGTGCCTTAACTTTTGTCCACTAATGAGTGCAAGCGGTCGCCAATATCCTGTATATCTAATGAAGAAGGGCTCAATTATAACTTACAACATGTCCATCTCGATCCCTCCCTACCCCTCGCCCTCACGTCACATGCGAGATTGTTGTCTTTTAGTCCAGGTAAAGACGGTTAAACTGCGGCTCCGCCAATGACGCCTTGACCCTGTCGTGTCCTTTTCCGTGCGCATGGTCTTCACCTGCCAACACTCCACTTTCCCTTTGCTCTCCTAACGTTGCTTCACCTCACCCCTCATGTCAATCTCCTAGTCATTTCCATTTGAAAATGAACCCCTAAAAAAGCTATCAACTCCATGAGCATCCAACGAGAATGACTTGTCAAAGATTGATACCCTCCGTGTGCCCTGTAATCAGTCGGGAGGGGGAATGAGATGGAAAATGCCTCCGCTCTCCCTCTTTCCTCTCCATCTTCTTCTCCGTTGTTGTCTCTCAGATCTGGGTAAAGGAGGCAGTGATAGATTGAAGTTGTCATTCCCTAAGAGGAGCCCTGGCTTTGCATATTACCCCCTTTCTCCATCACTGTAATGAAAACACCGGAGAGATACCTGGGCCGCAATTGATATCTACACCCCAGAGCGCTGTGATATCTTTATCCATCACGCAGCCTCCTTTCGCTTGGCCATAAATGTGTCTCATGTGGCTGCACATAGCACCGCATCCCAGGCCACTCCCTGAACATATGGTAGAAATATGCAAAATGAAACCCCATTGTCCTTCCAGGGAATATACCTTAGCGTTGAAGTGGGATGCGGTTAGTGAAATATTGCTGGAATACCAGAGAAAGCCAGCCTAGGCTGTTTATGGTCAAGGACGTTGGTATACAATGAGGGTGTAATGACGTGGCATAAAGTTACCATCTGTAACTTAGGTTTAAACGGCGGCTACGGCAAGTTCAAGGTGATAATCAGGTCATCAATTCCTGCAGCACTTGCACAAACTTTAAACTGATTGTGGACGAAAATATGCTTTAAATTTGAGCGCTAATGAGGAAATTAGCCTCTGGGTGAATATTAATTTGTTGTTGGTCAATTGTTAATGAACATTAGGCTGCAGGGAATTTTGTTTTCCGTAGCCAATGACACTGGTAGCAAATCAAAAGTGTAGAGGGCTACCTCAGGATAGCAATTAGTGTCTAATTCAGCCTGAAAAGTCCCCACTGTTGTGTGTCCAATCCCAGTTTGTGACAGTCACTTTAACACTCGCCGGTAATGTCTTCGTCTTTTTAGGCCTCAGGGAAAGTCGAGTGTGTCGCCTCCCTCTCTTTGTCTCCTATTTTTTTTCCATCCTCTCAATGAAACTCCAGAGCTTTATAGAGCCGAGGCTGAGACGATGAACGGATGGCCTTTTACTGTCCTGCTGCCTGTATTCTTTAGTGACATACTTCAGAGTTGAAACCCATTCCTCACGCTTGCGCTACTATCATATGCTGCGCTCATCCACTCCGAAAGTCTCTTTTTATTGCATGGTCTCAGAATATCATCTTCACCAAGGTCAGCCGTTTGTATAATCTATAAAGCAGCTTTTTGGTCTCAGATCGAGTTTCAGGTTTCATTAGGACTACCTTACTTTCAAGTGTCATGCTTGTATGTGCGTGGTGAAGCTATGGCTAATAATAACGAGGATGCTGAAGTACCTAGCTTAATAACATTCTTACATTCAGTTTATTGAACACTAGCGTTTAAATAAGAAGTAATGATGCCTTGGCAGCAAAATGCCCCGTAATAGCTGTCACTTCTAAAATGACAGGCCTTCTGTTTCACATTGGTGTGTGTCTATCCTTTACACAGGTGTAAAATGTGAAGCAAACTCGAGGTATTTTGGACAACACAAGATCAAATGCCGACCCCCTTCATCTCTGTCTTTGTCATTTAACCCTGCAATAGTTTTTATAATATTCTCTCTCACACACATTCCCAGTATGTCACGTAACGCTTCAAAGGTCCTGAGATCACAATGCAACCATTGTAAAAGGCCTGGGAAACATCAACACCAAGTTAGACAGCTCACCTGGCGCTCTCTGACATCTGTTGATGTACGGACCATAAACTCGTCCTCTACCTTTCAGTAATTGCTTGCTAGTTGAGTTTGTCACACACCTTCTTGCTATAGTTAATTTTCTTTATTTCATAATCTAACACACTCTAGCAGGCGTAGCAGGAGGGGCCCCTTTGGGCAAACTAACTCTTAGTTGATTTCATATGTAAATGTTCAACTTTAACATCTCAAGAAACTCCAGTTTCCCTTCATCTGGTTCATCAAAGAACACTTTGAAAGTCCATTAAAAAATGACTTTGAAAGTGTTTTGAGGACCACTGGCCAGAAATGTGTCAGTTATATAATAACGTTGTTCTCAATATATTCAATACTTAAAGTATTGCTGCAGTTTTCACTGTCAAGATTGCTGAGGTAGATAGCTAGACATCTCACAACTCAATATGAATTTTACAAGCTATTCAGAAACTGTTGAAGTTTTTGTAACATAGCTATTTCCTTCTTTATTCAGCTTACAGCTTCACTCTGCAGCACATTGAAAAATACAATGCCAATGAGCAATAACCTTTGATATCAATTGCACCTGTGTGTGGACCCACTGTAATAGTGCCATGAACCACCTTTGTATCCAAAACCAGACTCTTAAAGACAGAGTGGATATAATGCTGCATTTATTTGCCTTGTGGTGACGTTTTGTTGTGGTTATTCTGTAGACTAGCGCTGCATTATTCACACCCTTGACAGATGCCCTTGTCCTGGATCGACCTCTGCGTACCTTTTCGGTCCCATAGGCTGCAACAGAGAACATGAAAATCCGCTTACAGTGTGGCTGCAGAATACAAACTATATCAAACACGTCCTGTAGAACTCAAGGAGGAACTATCTCTGACACGCACGAATGAGCACCAGAGGCACTCACAAGCTGGAACAGAAACACTCACACACACACACATGTACACACTCATCCATACTGTAAATATATGCATGCACAGACATGCATATGAGCAATGAATTCAGATGCTGAGGTCAATGGGAGAGTTTATACAAAGCTCCTCGGGAAAGCTGTTTGCAAGGGTGCTGGAAAAAGAGGCTGATTGTTCGACTTCAGATCCAGGAGGAGCAATGTGGATACCGGGGTTGTTGTTACACACCATGTGGTCCTTATATAATTGGAGTGAGAGCTGTGTCTGTATTCTCGGCAGGAAGTTAAACATGTTTTTAGTAGCTGTTGGGCTCCACCAGGGTTGTCGCTTGTCACCTGCTGGAGGGGAGTGTCCATTTTGATGTGGTTCTGTAGGCTCCACCTGACGGTGACCTTCAGCACGCAGTGGGGCGGCTTGCAGTCGAATGTTAAGCGGTCTGAATGAGAGAACCTCCAAGTCTGAGGCCATGGTTCTCTGCCAGAAAGCAGTGGATCACACCCACCGGGTTGGGAGAGAGTTGCTGCCCCAAGTACCTTGAGGTCTTGCTCACGACTGGTGGATTCGTGCGGTGTCAGCAGTAATTCAGGCGTTGTATGGACCATTGTGGTGACGAGGGAGATGATGACTCACCTATGGTCATGAGCTTTGGGTAGCCACTGAAAGAATAAGGCCAAATTGAGTCTCCTCCATAGGGTGGCTGGGCTCAGACTTGGGGTAGGGTAGCTGGAGGGAGCCTGGAGTAGAGCCACTGCTCCTTCGTGTCGAAAGGAGCCACTTGAGGTGATTCGGGCATCCGATTAGGCGCCTCCTGTGAGCCTTACATACGTTTCCTTTCCGGATGGATGGATGGATGGTATCAACCAACAATAATGGCATAATAGCGTGCACTTTCTCTCCCCTGCGCTGTTCATTTTCATACCACCCACCACCATCAGCACCACGGGGCAAAGGTACACAAACAGAGAGGAACAGAAGCAGGTCTGAATCAGCGGTGACAGTCAAAACAAATGAGGGGGATAAATGGAGCAGCTGTTTTCTATTTTGCTAAATACCCCTTTTCATATAGGCGGCAAAAAATAATAAAGCGACACAATTAGTAAAGCACTCACTTAAAAAAAAACCAACCTCTCTCTCTCCCTGTCTCACTGGGCTAATTATAAGCGATCTCTAAAGAGAGACAGAGAGAAAAACACAGAGTGGAAACCTGTAAAGGGAGGTCAGGCGAGGTCGCTCCATCTGCAAGAGAAAGTAGTTGTTGTGGGGGAAGAGGCTGTGCAGACACCCTGAGAGTGACCAACGGCTGCCGGACCAGGGATGAATATGAAAGGAAAACAGAGGTAATTTCAGATAATCATTCTAACTGTCAATGGCCAATTTTGCGCTAACCCTTCAAGCCCTTTTTTTGCTCGCTACATTAACGGAAGGTATTGTGAAGCAACCGGCTTTTAATGTGTTTAACAATGCATTAAATTACGTGATTAAGCGGCTGATTTAGGCGGGGAAGCTCTTCCACCAGCGTGGACCAAATACCTGCAAAACAAATAACATTCCCATCAGCCTCAGCCGAACTAACACGCTAAATGCACAAAAATAAAACCTCAGTTGTAAGAAACTGTAGTTTTTCTTGGCTTCTGTAGTTTAACCGAATATTGAGGCCCCGTCTCGAAGAGAGGCCACGTGTCACGATGTAGTTTTAGTATGATCACAAACTAACTTGGGAAGGGGGGAGGGAGGGCTGGGGTCATTGAGAGCCCCCTGTACCCTACAGCATGTTAATCCGGCCTTGTCAGTGATTATAAATTGGATTTTTATTCATGTTGTGTGAATCATACTGTTTTTTTTTAATCTATTTCAGTGGTACTACATGCGCTTCATATTTCAGTCTCTCTGAACATTGTGCATTAGTACATGGTACAAATGCATTCCATCCTCAGTTCATAATGGACATAATGTTGAGGGCAAATGAAAACAGAATTATGAAACTGGGTTATATACATATATAACACCATTTAATAAAACATAGTATATCACATAACAGGCTGCCTGTGAACTCTAGATGTAGGAAAATAAATGAAAAGATGGTAAACTGCACTTGAAAAATGGTTGAGTGTAAGAGTTGTCTGTATGTAATTTAAAGGAGTAATGGAGGTGAATGAGGCAAGCCCGCAGAGCTTGGCTGTAGCCACCAAACAGTGTTGATGTGGGTACTATATCATTACAGTATATGATTACAGCAAAGGCTAAGGGAGGTGTTTTGGCTAGCGTAGCTGCCACTGTGACTTATTGGTGGTAAGAAATTTTCTGCATGAAGGATATTTCTAAATCCCAGCAATTTGGGGTGCCATCACTTCGATGGAATACTGTTTCTGGAGGATATGAGAGCTGCCATGTTAAATTTGCACTTCGCCAGCGTCGCCCGAGCCACTGCTGACTAGCCAGTCCTTGCTGGAACTGATCATGTACACAGGGGCCCAGAGCAGGAAGTGGCTCTGCGTCAAGACCCGCAAACTCTGTGGAAGGCTAAGAGCTGGCAGTGTCTGTTTGAAAAACAAGCCCAACCCTGTTTGACCCCCCCAACTCCCTGGCGTGCGACTTCTTACCTCATTTCTGACACCTTGGTGGGTCCACCCTCCTCCAGACATAGAGGAGAGTGCTCACATGGCGGATAACACCCTCACAAGGGTCATCCAACCTTTTTTTAAGTCTACCCTCTGATAGTGAGCTGTAGTCAAATGACTTCCCCTTGTTTGTTATCTTTAAGCTTCGACAGAAAGGATGAAAAAGATATTTGGCAAACAGGGATGTGAGCTCTGAAAACCCTCTCTTTCTCTCCCGGCGCCAGCTCCGGGCCAGACTCGGTGCGCTACAGGCTGCATGGCAGAATAGCTCCTGCCCAGCTGGAATAATAAGAGCCTGGATGACACTTCCTCCATAAACAACAGTGGGGAGAGGTCGGGAGGGGGGGGGTCAGCGAGCCTCGCTAAGAGGCCTGCCCGTGACATGGAGCGCCACTAACACACAAAAGGTGGAAGGAGGGATGAGAACAGAGGCGCTGTTGGCACCACTTGAAACACACTCCCCACTCCATGTGTCCGTCGCTGTCAAAAGAACGCGCCCCCCCCTCCCTGAGCCAGGGAAGCCAACTTCTGTATGTGTGTATATATGTGCCATGTCAAGTTATTTATAGACCTACAAGTGTTGATCAGAGCGCTTTACAGACCAATTGCAAATACAGTTAAACAGAATTAAAGCAACTTTGTAGTTCTGTTAGAAATCGAGGGGCAAATGTCAAAAGTCTTGAGATGGAATTCCAAAGTGGCGACCGGTGGGGAAGATCTGACAGTGGAGGGTAAGCTGTTCCACTGGGAGAAGCGATGGATCGTCGTAGAGCTGAAACTATTTATTGATTAACTGATTAAATTAGACCTAAAGTCATATAATCACCGTTGAAGTCATTCTATCTGGCAAATGTGCCGAGCGTTAATTTGTTCCAGCTCTCAGCTGTGATGATTTTGTGCTTCTCTTTGCTTTCTATATATCGTTGTAAACTGAATATCGTTATGTTTTGAACAGGAGGTTGGACCGTGACAGGCATGTTTCACCGTCACAGACATTTTATAGGCTAAACAGTCGAATGATGATGATTAATCAAGAAGATAATGGAAATATGTGTTGGTTTCAACCCTACTTTGGACTTTGGGAATGTGGAGAGTTGAGGAGTAATTGACTTAGTAATAAGTGAAGGTATAAGAGGTCTTCCTCTCCCTGGTACCAATGAGGAGTCTCGCTGCTGCATTTTGAAAAATGACACCTCGACTTCTTGCATCGGTGCATTTGAAGGCAGAGGCACGACTAAAAATGGGCTACACAAGTGGCATTTGCAGGACTGATGATACGCCTTCCTCTTAATTAACTTAGAACATTTTTGGCCATCTGGCATTTGGCAACGTCAAGAGAACTTAAAAGAGACCGAAGATTACTACACATTTGAGATGACCCAACAGGACGCAGTGGTCCTGACTGATCTCAGTTCTCACCAGAAACCTCTCTCCGTTATCTCCCTCCAACCTCTCGTACGTGTACGTTTATAAAGCAGATTCATAAAGCCTCAATGCGTCCCGGGCATGTTTGCCTCAGCTCGCATCCTTACATTGACTTTGTATGCCGTCCCGCCGCCTGTGGCGCGTCCTGAAACAAATTTGCAAATTGTCCAAAATGTTGTTGTGATCTTAAAAAAAAGGGAATTTGTAAAAATACAGCTTTTCGAGATGGACGGCAAGTTATTAAGTGTAGTCAGACCTAGGTTTGGTTTTTGTGATGTGTGCCTGTATACATATGTTAATGAGGGACGTGACAGACGGAAGACGGGGATCTGCACAGATTCATCAATGTACAGTATGCCTTTCCATGGGAGACCGTAAGAACACAGGGTAAAACAAAACAGGAAATGACAGATAGCGCACATGCTAATTGCATTCAGGAGCTGCTTGCGACGGCAGTGAAGACCACCCACCTCTTACTGTAGCACCAAATTAAAACACTTCCAAGGGGGCAGCTGCGTTCACATAAAACACCAAACCACAAATTTCCCAACCGTCTCCAGCTTTATCACCGACTGTAGGCGCAGACATTCCCCATGACGGTGGTTTTAATTAAATCAATATCCCTTCGAGCCCGTGTTTGACCCCCTGGGAAACCCCCTATGGTACGGTGATGATGTCAGCCTCAGTTGGACTGAGGTCACCTGTGGCAGACAGTCAAATGCCAGCCACTGTTATATGATATCTGATGAATGTCCAAGGCACAGCCCCATGCTTTTTGAGTTGGTGGTGGGGGGGGGGGGTTATTCTGTCCCAATCACATCACGGTAGAGACAAAAAACCCAACATTTTGATCTGACATTTTGTGTTGAGACAGAATTATTTCCACGCATTCGTTTTCGGCCAATTCCAACTCGGCTGATAAGAAAAAGAATGAAACCATTTGATACACACGGCTTGAGCCCGTAATACTTTACTCTCCCATCGAAGATGCAAAAGAATCCTAATAGTGTTTTTCATTGAGAGAAACTGGCGTCTGTTTCACCATTTAGCTGCTTTAACAAAATGCAATGTATGTTATAATCAGCGTGTATGATGAGATAAAGTAAATACAGTAATGATGACAGAGGAATATAATAAAATATAATAAGTTAGAGTTGAAACTACATAAAGAAAGTAAGTTAAGATCCCTTTGAAGGCAGTGATCCTAACCAGATATGTTGTAATTCCTTATAGGGTTGTTATAGGAACATTATACAGGGTTTGAAGTGAAAAGTGAGCTTGAGCTCCAGAATTCTTTCTGCTGATCCATCACTTGCTGATACCATATATTTTTTATGTTTCTCCCTGCTGAATAACACATCTCCTGCTGTTATTATTAACTTAGACTTTACAGGTTTTGAAGCTGCACTAATCTTTTTTTTTTATGTGTACAATGACTGAAATGACTAATGTGAGACGTGCCATTCAAATGTGCTGTTCCCCTCAACACTCAGAGTGTTTCTTTGTTCACGCGGGCCACGGATTTACTATCAGGTCAATCAGCCGTGTTTGCAGCAGCATGCAGCTGTCTTCGGCAAAGGGAGCTCCCGAAAACGATGTCGTGTTACATAACCACCACCATGATATCACAAAGTTTAAGCACGTTACAGTGTTCAGAGTTGTTGGGAAACTAAATGACAAGTTGACTCATTATCCTGGAGGGCCGTTGAGACCTTTTCCCGTGAGCTTTTGTGTGTTTCTGAGAAGGTTTATAACGTGTCTGCACCACGACGAGGAGTTTTAAGGAGTAAGTGCAGGTGGCGGCGATGTTGGCGCTGTTTTGAAGTACGATGGACGAGAGTTGAGGCGTGTTATCTCCAATTACTATGAGAACTGAGGAGAGACTGCCTCGTATGTGCTCAAGGCCGATGATGGCTCTTAGTTCCAAAGAATAAAGATCTGCTGAGAATCTGAATATTGTGTCATCTGGTATTTGAGTACCAACTCGAGAACTGACCTTTTGGTTTCAGCCAGCTGGCAGTTAGCAGCTGAAGAGACAGGTACTTTTCTCAGGAGCTGGTGGAGAGCCGAAAGAAGAGTGAATATTGGTCACACATCCGTCACACTTTGGATAAAGGTCTGGCTCAACGCATCGTCGTTCTGGGATCGGGGGGAGGGGGTCTCTCTGGCTTGTCTTTCTTTAAACCAATCACAATCGTCTGAGCCCAGGATGCGGTGACGGTGCCATTGCAAAATAGTGTCTTGTTTTGGTGGAACATCTGCACGCGGGGAGGCGAGCCCCGGCATTAAAATGGTTAAATCGGGGGCCTTGAGGTGAAGCCTAACTATTACTATGACCCGTTAAATCCACCAACGATCCAGATCTTTGCCACTTTTCAGCGTGCAGGCCGCTAGTTCGGACTAGGCGGCCACAAACACAGCTTCAAAAGAAGGCTAATGCTGCTCCGCGCCTTTCTGGATGTGTAAACAGGCTGTTTGCTGCCATGTACACGTTGGGCGCGCGTCCGCTGCGGTGTGTTGTGGCCGAGTTCCTTACATACATTAAAGCACTGCAGCTGCAAAAAGAGTTCTGTCAAACTGTGATAACGAAAGTGGGAGGTTGAAGATATCAGCATACACCGCTCTGACACGCCGTCGTGAACCTGGAGGCCTGGAGGGACGTAATTCCACTTTGGCGAATTTCATGTTGCACAGTTAAAGGGCTAAATTGTTTGGTTGCAACAAGCGCTTGAACTGATGAAAAATTCAATGGATAAACTCTGAAGTATTTATGACTCTGAAGCCATTTGTTACTTCTGTTACGTTGATGAATTATTGACCAGCCGTGACAGCTAATAACAGCAAAGAAGGAAAGAAAGAGGGAACTGGAGCTGCAACAGCCTTAATACACACTAATCCATGCTCCGTCCCATTAGCATTTCAGCATTTCAGCCCCCCCCCCCCACCGAAAGCCATCACATGCCGAGCATGACCCCCAGACACCTGTTTTACCTGCTGGTGCCTGAAACCTCTTCAAACCTGCGACCTTTGTGACCCCACTGAAGGCTTGTCAGACAGCAGCTCCTGTTTGGTTGGCTCGCTACGCCCCCCCCCCCCCTCCTGCCGGTCTGAATGAGAGATAGCTCTACCGTAGCACCCGTGCAATGTTTCCAGTGCAGATGTTTGTCATAAATATTCATAAAGCTGCCTAATGGCAATCATTACTCCAGTTCAGTCTCTTTGCCTTGGCAGGCCACCCAGGGAAGCCCGCTGCCAACGCGCCTCTTGAACTCTGCACTCTCGTGGCCGCTGTGATTGATCGGGACTGTCACGGCGGGGGATCCTCCGGTCGCACTGCCGACCGGGCAAACATATGACAAGCGCAAACATGGAGGTGTTGCACAGGCGCGCGCAGTCACGAACAGTCATCCGATTCGCTAACGTGATCAGCCCATCAATCTCCCGGCCCCTGCTCGCTGTGTGTGTGAGTGTGAGTGTGTGAATGCACCTCCTCCAACATGTTGGAGTGTGTTCCAACATGTTGACACGCTCGTAGAAAAAGAGAACGGCCGAGCAGTCTTGTTTGCATCCTGTTGAAAGCACTTGACTCCCACTCTTCCCTCCCTATAATCCTGCGTGAAAAAGTTGAAACCAAAACAGGGCCCTCCCCAGGTCAGGACACGAGGAAAAGGTGTGTACGCGGGGCGCCGGAGGAAGAAGCATGGAAAAAGACTGGGGTTTTTGGAAAGCATTTAAGGGATTGCGGGATGTTGACTGAGTGCTTTAAGGTTTTCTGAAAGTGGATGAGGGCGAGTGGAGCCCAAGGGCCTCCCCTACCCAGGCTAACTGTAAGTGCTTTTAATGGTAGCCAATAAAAGCGTAAGGGGTGACTGGCAGGAGGGCAGGGGGGGGGCTACCTTCTCCACTTCTTCCCCACCTCATTCCCCCCTCCCTCTCTTTCTCTTATTTTCTGTGGCTCCGTCTGTGACAGCAGCCTCCGCTAAGAGAGCGAGGCCTCCATAAATCCAGTGGGACTGAAGAATCCCGGCTATGGGTCGTCTCCAAATTAAACCGGGGGCAGAAGCCACTTAATAATCCACAGAGAGAGAGGGAGGGAGCGAAGGAGGCAAATAAATAGGGGGTAAAAAAAAACAACAACAATAAAAAACATTGACTTTGGCAGGCACACATAGGGAGTAAATACAAATAAACACGGCTCCGTAAACAAAGCGTCGCATAAATCTTTCCAGATGAAAAGCGCAGAGTGACACTCGCAGATGAACATCAGCCGAACTCTTTCTATATTAAACCTCTGTTTGCGTTTCCGATCGGTTCACCGAGATGTGTAATTTTGCCTGTAAACTCCCCCGCAGGAGCTCTCTGGCTTTCGGCGACTTTCATCTGACGTGGCACCCGAGATCCATCTCAAGAGGGTAAGTGTTTATATTCAGGGAACTTAATTTCCCCTCATCTGTTTTTTAATTTTTGTTTTTTACATTAGCTTTTTTTCCCCAGTGGGTTCGACACAGTAGTCAGCAGAAAGTGTTCTGTATCTGTATGCAGGTGCAGGGTTTCTGTTCTGTCTTCATTCTTGAATATTTGTATAAGAAACGTATAAATGACATCCTTTAAGGGTTGGGAGTGACATCCCGTTGCTGCTAGCGCTGATGTTTGGTGTAACTGGAGAGGCTGCCGCTCCTCCGTGAACTTTCACTCCTGCAGACCATCCCTGCCCTCCAGGCTACGGGGTCGTGGGGGGTGAGGGTGGGGGAGCAGAGTCGGTATTCCTGCTTTTTCCTTCTCCTCAGGTTCTCCTTTGGGAGCCTTTGTTGGCACACACAGCGCTGTTTGTTTGAGCCGCTCCACAATACTCCCACTCAGTGGGTGAGAACTCCTCAGGGGTGTTGGATTGCACCTTGCGGCTTTCCCTTTCCCTTTCTGCTCTCCCTCTGTCGCACTGTGAGGCGAGCGGAGCCGGGGCGGGGGCGAGGTAGGCTGGGGGATAGCGTACAGATTAATCAGCTCCTAGGGGGCTCGACTGGGCCCGGTGTTGCACATGAAAGCGCTGGGAAAATGGACACTGGATCTCTGGTTCCCGGATAAGGTCTGATGAGTTAATCTGTCTGTCTGAGGAGAAAGGGCGTTCGGGGAGGAGGGAGGCGGCGGCTGTGGCTCAATGACAACATTATAGATTTAAGCTTCGTGTGCATTTGAGGGCGCACGGCACCACCCCTGGGTCAAAGTGTGCTTGAAAATTATTCTTTCAAACGTCCTCCTGTGACGTGTCTGTCTGCCTGTCGTTCAAACCAACTGTAAATAACAGACGCTGGACACTTAGAACAATGCTGATAGTCACAGTTAGTGTCACATCAGCTTTCAATTGCTCAAAACTTTATTGTCACACACGGCAAATCCAAAAGAGAGAGAAAAACTAACTGGAGAGACTTGATCTGCAAACAGTATTTGAGCCGAGCTGTCTGCGAGCCGAAAGAATTTACACGTAATTGTTCCAGCGTGTTCAAGCTGCATCTGTTTATTGGAAACAAACAAGCAATATTGGGAGGAAGAAAAGGTCTTGAAATCCAATATTCTAATTGCTTGACATTATTCCGTCTGCTCTAAGTTTCCTCTGGATCTTTGCTCGGCGTGTCACCACTTTAACAAATCACGGCGTCTTTAAGAGCAGGAGCCAATTGCCAGACTAATTGATTGATTGATTTCTCCCGCTGCTTGCGGCGCAAACTGCTCAAGGATTCACGGGCGCTGCACCAGACAAACACTACAGTTAACAAGCACTTTACTTATTTGGGCTATATGTCCTTCGACGGAGTTTGTTTTACTCTGAAATAGCAGATTTTGTGACTGTTGTGACTGGAGACAGACTAATTGCTGGGCCTATAGAGGTTTTTACACTTTTTACAGGTTTTTGGTGAGATGCTTGAAATAAGGTCTGTGGTTAACACAAGCTTCAGAGATTTTCACGCTTTGTTCCACGACATTAAATACGTCAGTGGATACCCCACTCCAGCCTCGTTGTGTTTATACTCTGGATCTATCTGTCTGTAAGATATGTGGGGTTAATGCGTGGTCATATTCACGTGATTTGTTTGTTTTATGATATAAGTATTTGTTTTGTTGTTCTGGACTTTCATGGAGCCTTCATGATTTGCAGGGAAGTTATGCTGGGTTCTGGTGGCCTTCCTAGACTGTGACCACTGCAGGTTTGTTTTTTTTGCCAGTCTTCGTAATGAGGCCATGGCCGCCAGCCGTGTACGGTATTTTCACTCGACTGGCTTAATATTGGAGCGGGCAAAGTTAGGCCCCTCAAAGGCAGCGTTCACACTTTTGAGCCATTAGCCCCCGAGTGGTGGATCAGACTTCTCTTTAAAGGCCCTTTGCGTCTGTTTTCCATTTAAATGTCATAAATGCGAAGCGTGTGTGCATATATGCCAAGGTCATGACGGACAGATGGCGCCGTAATGATTTTCAGAACCTGGGCCGTGCAGCGGTGCAGGAAGTGCATGGGCCTGCTCAGGCTCTCCTCACAGCGCCCCTCTCTATAGCTAACACAGGCTTTTTTCTTCCTGAAAGCCCCGAAATGCTCGTTTCTAACCTTCAAAGGACAAATTGTCAGGTTTTTTTCCCTTCTTCTCTCTCTGGGTCAGGGAGGGGCTGGGTAAATTATGCCTAAATTGCAGCATATTCCGCCAATATTATTTACATAGCTGTCACTTTGACTTGTGCTGGGGCCACTCACAGCCCTTTTTATTTCCATTTTTGCTGACAGCTCTGGGCTCATCCCTGAACTGTCATAATTCGCCGTTCTGCCTCTCTGTGCTCTGTCTCTTGAGCCGAGGCACGCTCACACAGACACTTCTCACTTCTCTCCGCCGCCATTTCTCTATCATTTTCTCACAGTCCCTCCCTCCACCGCTCTCCTCTCCGCGGAGGTCGTGCGTGGGAGTCGACCTGGAAGTGGAGGCAGCGAGTTCAAACACATGATGAAGACGAACACCAGATATAACGTAGACGTGGCTGTACAAACATGCCCCGCGATCGAGCCCCCCCCCGCTGAACCTGTGTAAAAAAACATCGCAGATCACACACACTTCCTCCTTCGTCCTGGAAGCACGAAAAAGCACAGTGACTTTCATTCCCCAGCTTAGGGAATCACAAGTGGCCCTGGAAGCTGCTCTTCCTCGCCGCCCCCCCTCGCGCACTTAACCACGGTTAGCCAACACGCAGCGGCGACACCTTTTCATCATTGTTTTCATTCGTCTCTCCTTGAACCGACTACCCAGAGGCCCTGAAGGCCCCGGGTATGAGCGGCTTGGATTCACAGGGTCGGCTTGTTCCTGCATTCACTAAGAAGGAAAGAAATGGAGAAGTGACAGGTGACGGAGCGCACCGGAGACCTGCCGGGGTCCGAATCACACACAGAGCCTGCGGAAATCAAAACATTCCACGCCGTTCTGTAGATGAAGCGAGAAAATAAGAAAAACCCCGCGGGTGAAGCCTGCTGCCATCGCCTCCCGCTCTCTCTACCCTCCAGGCGGGTGAGGTGCTACAAAGTCGTTCCCCGCATACACTGTCGTCACTGTCCAGGGAGTTGGCTGACATTGACTGACAGCTGCTGCGCTTTTGGTTCTGGTGTGCTTCTTGCCCCCCCCCCCCCCCCCCCCCCCCCCCCCCCGCGTCTTCGGGTTGGCTGAGCGTGTTGGTTTTATCCCTTCTTTTCCTTCTGCACATCATGCTTCAGTGACGTTTCCTGCTCAAACATCCAGTTGGATGGTTGTAGCTTGAGGCTTGCCCTGCAAAGTAGGCATGTGGGTCTGGTGGATTCATCATCATCTTCATTCAGTTTCTGTTCAAAATAAGTTTTTCACCTCTCTACTCCAAAGAATCCGGGTTTCAGTTGCAGACCCTGGTGACACACACCGGTTCTCTCTGGCTTTTCTGTTTGTCTTGTTTAGTTTTATTTTGGTTTGTTATATGTGTGTATAATGTGTGTAATGTAAGATGTTTTGTACAAGTCGACTTTCTACTCAAATAAAAAGAAGATACCAATAGCCGGCGTCTGGAACCCGGGCACATTGAGGCCCCCCAAGCACCTCGAGGGAGACACCGAATTACAGAACTCCCAGCCAGCGTCGGCAGAAGCACTTTGCAATTTCACAGAGATCTTGCAGCATCAGTGAGTCATAATCCACTCGGCAGGGAGAGACAATATGAGGCCTGCATACTTAACACTACTACTGCACCTCGCTGCTTTCATTCACAGTCTTTACTTCAAAAGCAAATACAGTGCAGTTTACAGCACTAAATGTGTCCCGACAGCTGCTCGCAAGTCATCTGCCCATTGAAATTCAAAATTTGTACAATTCAGACAGAGATACAGAGAATAAACCCTGCATCTTACATTTCAGGTTGGTTACGATGATCATGACGGACCATGAGGTCAGAGCTGATGACCTGGATCCACTGTTTGACACGCAGACCCGAGGCCGATCGGACCGGATTGTAATTTGGACCCGGCCGGACCTCTTGGACCTGTAAAGACCTCTGAGCTGATCTGCTTCATCGAATAACGCATGTCGGACCCCACCAGCCGACAGTAAACTAAGCAGTTAAAAGATGCAGCAGCTGCAAGAATAAAATGCTGCTTACACGTAATGCATCATAAATAAAAATCCAAATAATAATAACAATAATACAATTAGAATGATTATTACAGTTTATCACTGTGACAGTGGCTGACTCTCTAATACTACTTCTAATACTTGGAGCAGTTTTTTAACGTACCACATATTGAAAACTTGGGCTTTTTGTGTGCCTTTTAACTGATTCTACAGTTGAGATGCAGGAAAGGACGTACAGCAAAGGTCCCCAGGTGGATTTCAAGTGGGTGGGGGGCGTTGCTTCTGTGACGCATTAGCCACTGCGACGACCCAAGGCCTTCTTACACCACTGCACCACATGAGTGACGTACAGTTGGACGCTTTCTAGTATAGCATGAGAGCTAATGCTGGCTTGGAAATGCTGCTGTGACATTAGCAAGAGAGCCGCTTGCAAACCCGACGGGGAAATTACGAAACCAACCACCGGAATTCACTTTTTGTCTCTCCGATAGCTTTGCCCCCCCCTCCCACAAACCCAGTGCACCTCTGTCACTGGTGTAGGGGCTGACGTTTGGACGCTCCGGCTTAAGTCCATAACCTAGTCGAAGGATAAAAGTTAATGACCTTAGCATCTCATTTTCTGGGGGGACCCGGTCTTTGGCGCGTCTCCTTTGAAAAGCTCCTCGCGGCTCAATGGGACAGAACAGACGAGAGAGAGCCACTCTGCCGTGGGACGTATAATGACATCTGCCGTTATAGCCCACAATTGTTATAGGCCATAAAATCGCAAGAGCTCATCTCGGAGCTTCCATGGTCAAAAAGGAGATGAGCGCGTGTGGTCACGAGTAGGACAGCCGTCTCATTCCCCTGTCTGCCTGCCTACCTGTCTCTCTTCCTCTCCGTCTTACATGCGATCCAATGTGCACCGAGAGACCCCCATGAAATGCATTTGGAGCAATGCAACACCTGGGCCTCCATTTAAAACCCTTCCTCACATCTGCCTCGGCTCTGTTTGCGACTCACTTTGTATTTACAGTGAGTCCGAATGGCGCCCCCCCCCCCGTCGGTGGTAAAATCATAGCTCCTGGAGGCTGAAGTTAAACCAGCGCCTCCTCCCATGGGCAAGGAAACTGAAACTCAACACCGGGAAACGGGGAAACGCACGCATGCACACTGCAGTGTCTCGCTCACACATCCAGAGCGGTTAGCGGCGGCTACGTTAACCCTGACTGTTGAGCTGGACGCCAGCCAACGCTTTCAGTCCGACGCCTAAAAGTTTCACCTCGCTCCCTCTTTTTTCTCTGTTCTGAGATACAACCTTGGCCGAGCTCCCAAACTTAAATGGCTGATTTGCTGTGGGTTAACTGGAGAATGGGAGGGTGAAGTCATATATATTGTGTATGCATGTGTGTGAGTGTGTGTGTGTGTGTGTGGGGGGGGGTGCTTAGCTGAGTGGTAGATCAATTTGGGAGAATAAAGAAGGAGCCAGATGGCCACTGGGTCTCAGTCCAAGGCAGATAGGGTAAAACAGCAGTAGATGAACAGCTCAGGTATTTATTACCCATAAAATTTGAATACGAATTGTGTTTGACTGCATTTTTGCGTGACGTGACTAAAAAAAACACACCAGGCCGTCGCTGGAAAAGCGCGTCTCGCCGCTGCGGGGGCAACATTAGCTTGCCCCCGCTTGTGCTGGAAATCGACCCCCTTAACACGCCCGCGATCTTGACATGCCGCGACGGTAGATAGAAGAGAGGCCTGTTATCTGTTAGATAGGAACTGGATGTGTGACGTAGGGGAAACCGTCCGGACGTATTACACTAATCACACATCAGCTCTCGTCGGGAAGGTGAAATCTCAGGACCTTTAGTTCTGTTCAATTAAACCGGAGCGGCTCGTAAACCAAAGCAATCAAACGCCGAATCGATAGCGGCCCAGACCTCGCGGGCTATCAGGCCTGTAAATCACCGTGTGTGTGTGTGTGTGTGTGTGCATTTGTTTGGGGAAGACGGAGAAGGGGGGGGTGATGCCACAGACTTATGGCACGAGCCAGGCTCTCACCCATTCTTTTTTTTTCAGGGAGGGAGAGCCTCGGGGTGATAAAGAGCCACAGCTCCAGGGATGAAGGACGGGCCGACCCTCAGCTGCACACACACACACACACACACACACACATTCATTTCCACATTAACATTAACCCCGGCACCATTACCGCTGTGAAGTGCCATTAAGAGCCAGACGCGAGGCCAAGGGGAGCAGATATTACTAAACTGTCTCCTCGTCTCAGTCTGCGGCTCATCTCATCTCTGGCTGACAGGGGAGGAACAACCGCAGTGATGAAGAGGGGCAACTACGCAGGGGCAACTTAATGGGCTTGATTTTATTGATCAATTATTTTTTAGGGCGCTTACATTGCCACGCTAGACACGGTGTAATTAAGATTCTGTTTCCCACACACGCCTGGGAAACACGTTTTTTTCGTTTGCACGTGTCGCCCAAAGTGTCAGATCCCAGAGGTCGTTGACCCCGGCCGTTGACACTGACCCTCAGCGTTGCATTGTGGGAAAAAGGCCATTGCTGCTACCGGTGTTCTGCTCCTCGTCCAAGAGGAATCATTGAGTTTCAAGAGCATATAAGAAAATACGCAATGATGAATGGTTTGGGTCATGGCTGGAGCCAGTGATACTAAGGTCATGAATCAAAGCCCCCCACCCCAATCAACCCACACAGTCCCACAATTTAAATGTTTCATTTGTGTTTGTTCCACAACCGTTTAATTCTGTTTTCTGTGTATTTTATTTCATACTCTGAGCGTCTATGTTCTGTTTTTTTCTTTTTTGTTTGGCCTAATGAAAGTGTAATTAAAATATACATACATATACATATCTATAAATATATCGTGTACATTTTTCAGTCGCAGAATGTAAACAATCCCCAGGTTGCTAAAACCTCCCAAAGTCCCAGAATACATACTAAGGACGTGACCCACCCACAGTGGTTTAGGAAACATGGGGAGAGAGTGATGGGGGGGGGGGGTCACATGCTTTGACGACGAGCTTAACTCTTTATGAATTAATGAATTAATTTCATAACATCCCTTTCGGTTTGCTTTTCAAACAGAAACACAGAGTTGTACATTATGCTAGTTGAATGAGATGTTCAGTATTTTCAGATATTATTTAACACTGAGGCCATGAATCTTGTCCTCTGGTCAAACTATTTGGTTTCATCCGGACATATACGTCTTACGTTTTACGCCAGCCGGACTTCTACAGTGTGAGCAGTCGGGGGCAAGATCCCAGTGGGGGGCGGGAATGTGGAAAGACTGACTCTGAAATACAGACAGCTCCAGTGCTAATTATCATTAGCTTACGCCGAAGATCAAGCCGCAGACATTTTAAATATTTATTTGAAACATTTTAAATATATATTTATGTTTTTGCTCGGCCTTCAAAGCCCCCCTCCTGCTCTCTGGGCTTTTACTAATTTTATTTCTTTGTTTTACATTATTTCATTTGCGTATAGGAACATCGTATTTACTTTCCATCTACATTTTTAGCTGTGTACCAGTTTTTTAAAATAGTTTTCAGGGTTTTACTGGTTTGCATTGCAAGCGTCGTAATACAACAGATTTTAGCCATACTGGAGATCCTAGACTAATCAAACTCAGGGTCGTGGTTGGTCCTGTCTGGTTTTAAATCTAGCCAGTATTTATTATTTCAAATCCATCCACCCTAAAAAGTTTTGGAGTCAATACTTCTCTCTCTAGAGACTTTTGTATTGTCTCTCCATGCCTGAGTAAGACTTGCGTGGGCCAGCCCCAAAAAATACCTATAACTTACAGCTGAAAGATGTATTTGTTTATTAAAAAATAAGAAGATATGGTGTAAATAATCACAGATCAAGAGTGGCTCTGGGTACATAAATATTAAATCAGTTGTGTGTTTCTTCAGTAGGAACCAGGTGGCTGTGGTGTAGATCAATAACCACCTAAACACTGTCTTCATGCCGTTATCTAGCACTGGCAGGCTGCAGTCGTATGTGTTCTGTGTAGTTTTCAGTCAAATTGGAGAACAGACGTCTCCCCTGAGTAAACATTAGTTCCTGTATTATCCACGGGGAAGTGATCAAAGTAACATGAAGTGCGGAGCCCAAACTGAAATATGTTTTTGCTTGATTCCTGGTAAGATGCAGAGGAGCACTCTGTGTCGAGGCTTTCGTTCTCATCTGATCGCACCCCCAGTTGTCTTGCTACTGTACATTGTGTGAACTGAGCTGAAAGTCGTCTGGTATTCCTCAGTTCAAACTACATATAATTCTGTCGTTACTGAGATGAACATGTTGTACTATCACATCAGATGACTTGTGTCACGCTGAAACCTGCAGTGGGTGAACTTCTGCTGACAAGTTCTGAGAATCCCTCCTCAAAATTCATTCATTTTAATGTTTCAATGACAAACTCACATCAAAATTCATATATTTCCTGGACCAGTTAGTCTGATGATAATCAAAACATCCCAAACTAAATCTGGACTGGCCTTTTTTTCATTTATTGTATAGCCTGCTCTATCATGTACATTTGTCTTGGGGTTCAACTTGAAAGGTCTCGGTCATTATCCAGCAAACTGTGAAACAGCCTTTTCCATGTTTGGGCCTAAAGGATAAGTTCACATGCACATGAGCTTTTGTTCCCTGTAGCTGGTTCTACTGTTCGCACTGGCCACAAAGAAATCTCTTCCTCAAATGAGTTTAATTCAAGCGATGGGGGAGAATGACTTCTGAATTCAGCTGAAGCCATTATGAGGTTATAGTCAGTAGAAAGTTACAGTCTTTTTATCACAAAATTGCCTCTTTTTGTTATTAATCCTCTGCTGTGTTGTGGAAAGGAAAAGCTTTTTGGGGACATGCAAAGTGGGAATTTTGGTACTAACAAGAGTGTTACTTTGGAACTTACTTGATTCGATTAACTCAGAAGCTTCATATGGGCCTCAGATTATCTTCAGAATGTATTCTTACAAAGAACAGGACATGTGGATATCGTCCCCTATGTCTTCAGTACAAACATGAGGAATGATTACAGCAAGCTGTTTCAGTGTACTGCTCATATAGGCATGTGCATATTGCATTAATGCCCCTATCCTTTAAGGACTTGTGGCTCTCGCAAAATCCACTTCCCACTATGTGTGTAGCTTCAACACAACTTGACCAAACTTATCAATGGCCAGCAGGGGGGGGGGCGACCCCACTGGTTGCAAAAAAGAGGTCCGATTGTGTAGAAGTCTATGAGAAAATGACGCAACTTCTCACTTGATTTATGACCTCAGTAAACATTTTCCTAATGAGTTTATGGTCTCAGTCGCTAGTTCCAAGTCTTCTTCATTACAGCACGATGTTCATTTAGTAAATTATGATCCGCATGCCGGAGCCAGGATCCAGGTGCTAGTCAGGTTGCATAGTGTCCTCGGGTTCTACAGTCTTAGCTGTAGCTTAGATGCCCAGTACTGTCAAATACAGTTGAGGGATACTTGCTTTTTGGCTTTTCGAAACAAACTGCCGCCTGTAACCCATTTGTTAGTGTGCTGCAAACAAATGAAGGCAGACCACAGTTTCCAGCGTGGCGTCACCCCTCTTTATTCTTGTAACTCCTTCTCTGAACTGTGCAGATAATGCAACACGGCGCAACACTCCAGCACGGATCATGTGTTAAGAACGACACACAACTGTTTTTCTTGCCACTGGCAAATTGAGGCTTGATCCTTGCTTTGTTTGTGCAGAGGGACCACACACACACACACACACACACACACACACACACACACACATCTGCCTCTGAAGGAAATATTTAAATGTGTGCAACAACACTGAGACAAGGAATGTGATGTGAAGTTGTGCAAACTAATTAAAACACTATATGAAAATAGACATGCAAGTAATTCCACTCTTGTGGTGGCAGCTGTCTGTCACTTCCACCGCGTGTTCGTCCAAATATGTCTTTTCATGTCTTATTATGTTTAGTGCTCAAAAAAAGCAAGAGAGGGAAGATCCTTGGGAACAGGAGACGTCAAAAACAATCACCTTCACTGAAGTGTAATATCTCCCAGTGAAGCCGGGAATGCGCCCCCCCCCCCGCTCAACTGCCTTCTTCTTTTTTCTTATTTGGTCTCAAAACACATTTGTCAATCAGCCAAGTCGCAATGCACGGACGAGCTGTCAGGAGACACACTGGGCTGGCCCTCCTTGCTGCGGGTAACCAACGCAAACAAACAGTTTCGGGTTCCAAAGACGGCGTTCTTTCCCAGCGCACCTCTTCACGTGTTCCCCTCTCTCATTAAGTGAAATGAACCAATCGCACGATTCCTTTGTTCAAGTGTGATCGTTGAGGCTGTTTTCACCGCTGCGTATACCTCACATCAATAAAGGTGCATTGTAATTCACACTCGTGTGTGTTTTCTTTAGACGTGTCTCGGCCAGAAGAGCTCTAGTCTCAGTCTGACGGCACATGCCGTCAACATCAAAGCAGTAATTATGCGATAAACTGTTAGAGGCTTTGCGTCTGCAGCCTGATGCTGTCAGGTGTGGGAAGGTTTTTGCCTAAAGGTTTGTTTTGTTTGTCGTCTTTGATTGGGGGTGCCGCCATCCTCAGACCAGTCAGTAGGAAATGAGGGGCTGTGTCTGTTGGGGGGTGGGGGTGTTGGAAAGCTTGAACTGGCAGGTTGCTGTCGTGATTGGCATGTAATCATATTCGCATTGGCCGTCTAGTCTGCGACAGTAAACGCAGACGAACCCGTGCAGTCGGCCAGTGTTTGGAGGTGAAACACTGAATTTAAAATGAAGCTGTGACAGTGAGGTAATGACTTTCAGCTTTAATTTGAGGGTGTTTCTTCCGTATTAGGTCATCAGTGAGGACACTGTCGCCCTTTTTATATAAACATAAATAAAACTGCATACATGTAAATAATTTAAAGATCCCCCTCCAGACGCACATTAAAACATATATACAAATAGTTTGCTTGGAACAGTAATGTGTGTCTGAAAAGTGAGTTCCACAAAAAAAAAGTATAATTTCCACATTCAGATCCTTAAAAAGGCATCTTCTCCTTTTAGCTCATTAAAAATTCCAGAATCTTTTGATATGCAAATATAGTTCATTTCTAAAGTTTCTCCTACTTCACTGTGAAGTCCCTTCTCAGTGTATGTGCACTGTTGAAGTTGCAAATTGGACCAGGATTGGCCTCCAAACTATTTGTGATGTCACAAATCGTGCTCGTCGGACCCGCCCCTTAAAAAAAATCAGATTTTCACTGAGCACAGAGAAACTTTCCACTTTCGGAGTGTGACAACACCCTTCTAGTGTCAAGCTCTGCACATACCTCATTTTGCACGGTGAAGCTCAAACATTCAACTGTAGGAACGAGAAGAACAACATATTTCAGAGTGGGGGGGGGGCTTTAATAAACATTTAAGGGGCACTCCAGTGGTTTAATATTGCAGTTCCTAACAAGAGGCAGGTTTTAAAAAAAAAAGGTAGAAGGTATAGATATTTTTATTTGGAGTTCCCTCATGAGTCAAGCTCCAAAAAGCACTCCTCCATTTCCCATAATGCTCCCTGGTTGACGCCCACGTCTGTCAAACGACATGCCCCTAGTTTATAACACAAGCTGTCTTTTTAAAAATGTTTAAAGCTGAGATAACCCTCATGACTTTGCACAATCGTTTTCTCACACTTGATAAAGCTCCTCCGAAGCCACAACACATGCAACGTTTTTTTTTTTTTACAGGGGGAGTTGTGCCCAACGTGACATGCAAACTAACTTTTTGGTGTAAAATCAGTGTATTTTCTGTGTATAATCTGTATTTTTCCTTATTGTCAACAAATGCCATAAAAGAGATCCAAAACCAGCAATTCAATGATGCCACTAACTGAGCCTGATATACATAGAGCTCCATCATTGTCCAAAAACTTTAAAAATAATTACAAACTTCATTATCATCAACATGCACACTATTTTATTTTGACTCAATGCCACGTACGCTGTGCTGCTGCAGGATATACTCACCAGAGTATTAATCTGTCGGTGTCCGGCAAATGCACTATTTTCTCTTCTTTGAGAAGTGTTGGATAAAAAATGACAGTGCCCAGCTGGACGTGATTGATCCTTTTTTAAAAAATGGATCCATTTGTAAGATTTATATCTTCAGTGGGAACCAGTGGGCATGTGGCTGAGTGCCAGAGACACTGTAAGGGAAGGGGAAAAGTATTGAAACACATTGTTTTCCGTCTTTTCACAGGATTTGTTGACAATAAGAAAACCACAGAAAAACAGCCTTATTCTTTAACCCGAAACAGCCCTTTTGAAGGAGCCAGGACCGCCTCAAAATGTCTTCTTAAACTCAAACTGGTCCTCACAAAGGTGCACACACCATATCCCACTCAGCCAGATGTGATCATATCGAGTTTCACTGGACACCTGAGTGGAAAGAACAATAACAGCATGATTCACAATCAGCCGTTCACTCATAGTCTTGATCCTTTACGGCTCCACATGGAAGTCTGCTGACTTTCTTTAAACTTGGCAAGAAAACCAACAGTCTCTCTTTCACTTCCATACATGAGAACCCCCCCCCCCCCCCCCCCTTTTATTCCATTTGCACTTTTTTACTTCCAACGTTCCACAACTTTTACGACACTCTTCCTGCTATTTTGATGTCGACTGTGAGACTCTGTGTTTACTCAGCGAGGAGGCAGGGAGTAAGAAACGGAAATGTGCGTGTTCGGGGGGGGTGAGGGGTGGAGGGAGGATCTTGTGACCTGCCAATCACGGGACAAGTGCACGGATTCGCTTGTGACTGGGCTGTGGACGTGTTCACCGCGGGAAGTGTGACGAGGAGTGCGTGTCAGCGGATGGAACACCCTGAAATTGAATATGAAGTGTGTGGGAGAGGAGAGGTGTTATTACAGAGAGGGCGACGCAAGGAACAAGAGGAAGGCTGGCACAATGGAGCAGGGTTGCTGTGGCAATTGTCATTTCTGGCCACCACTCCGCGCCTCGCTGTTCACAATAGACTGCATCCGCTTTGTGGGCGACTATTCCCTATAAACCAGGAAACTGACAAGAATGTCTCAACACACACAAAAAAAGCCTGTCTGAATGCAGACAGAAACACTTGGGATGAAAAACTAACTTCACATGTAGAAGTCGTAGCAGCAGCAGCAGCAGCAGCAATTGCGGCTGCACCGTCCAAATTTTCCATTTATATTCAGCAGCGGACGGACGGCTGTGAGAAAATGTATGAGTGGAGGAGCAGAAGTAATGTAGCGCTACCAGTCAAGCTTAAGTCTGCTGGAGGACTCAACCTGCGCGGGCACATTTCATTTTCCATGCATAAGATATTGCAGGGCTGTGTTTGTATAGCGCGGGCCATGTCACTTCCCCGTCCTCACTCTATTACCTGTGGTCATCCGCAAAATCACAGAACGATCACTGGATTTCAGATTTAGTCCCATGTTGCAGTATTTATGCATGCATAGCCTTACTGTGGCAGGCACATCTGAGCTAGCAAAACTAGGTTACCAGTCGGGAAAACTATTTCATTAACTTTTAGCTTCATATATCAGTATTTCTCTTTTTGACAGAGGCGTTAGAGAGTATTCCTCTGTGTCAAGTCCCTGCTGACTTTAGCCTTTGAGCTTCTACTGGTTCACTTAGCATAAAACTCTGAAAATGCATATCCAGATAGGAGCACATTAGCCCTTTATTAGCCCTAAAGCCCTGTTCATGCTCGTGCAAGCAGGCTGTCGCGCGAGCTTTGAGATCGCGCGGAGGCGTTTATGCTTAACAGGCGACGTTGCAGTATTCTCCAAAACGCCAGTGGAAGATTGTCATAAACCAACTGTTTTTATCTATTAAATGTGGTGGCGGTCTCTCTCCATGAGTCCAGAATCACGTGGCAGTCCCTGTGGTCTGTAATGGAAGTGTCGTAGAGGTGCTCGGCCAGTCTAGTTTCACAGGCGTCCATGTTGAAATGTTGCGACGCCTAGTTATAAAAACGTAGAGGTGCACGGTCGTGCGCCGTGACAGCTTGCGGAGCCTTTGGGCACCTGCGCCAGAGACACTACGGCGACCATAAATCCAGCTTCAGTCAAGCCCATAATAGTACATTTCAGTTGACTCGCTGGATAGTAGGCGATCTTCATGGCAATTCTAAAAGGACAAGTTCAGATTATTTTTCAAATCTACCTCAATGCAATGCTAGCACATGTACGCTGAAAGAGTCATTGTTCACTGTAATCATTCCTCCTGTCCATAAAGGCCACGGTGCAATCCCTTTCTAGCATGGCTAAGACATTTGGGGGGGGGTATGACTTGTATTAAGATGGGCTTAAAAAAAGTGCATGTGTAAAGTAACAAAAAGCAGAGAGAGGTGTCTTCCATCAAAGTCAGTACAAACCATTGTAAAATCACAGAATGGCACAGAATTTATTCTTCTCTCTCTGACTGCTCAGCAGCAGTGTACTCGGCTCTGCTGCCAGAGTTCGGAGACTAAATGGCAGATGATCTAGCGATTGAAAGGATAGTCCTTTATATCACATACATAACACTACATCTCCTGGCAACCAGTGGCAGAAATACCCTACAGCCAACAGAGCTTTTTTCCCCCACCTCTAGCGTTGCTGAGAAGATAGTCCACCATCCAGGTTCCCCTTGATAGTTATAAGGTCCAACCTGTTCACGTACAGGTTTTATTTTTATGGGAGGTAATTGTCAGGCTCGACAACGTATTCTTGGCGGAGAACGAGACGCTCAATTTTTCACTGCTTTATACACACATCATTTCCCTAAAAAACTTTGAAACATGTGATCATGTAATGACAACATCACAAGATCTTCAGCTGCGCCGCAGCCAACTTGTCACGTTTCACAATGTGTAGGGACTGCTGCATTGTAACACAGCGCCAAGCAACAGCCACTTCCTCTTTAATTCCACTTGCATTTTGACGTCACGTTTATCATCTGTCAGGAGGACATTATTTGCCGTCAGTGGCTGTTTTGTTTGTTTGTTATCTTTCCGGCAAGTTAAATGTGTCTAAAGAGGTCGACATCCACCTCTGGGGCAGGAATAGGCCAGGAAATGGGGCAATTTAGCCCAAATACACCTCAAACCTTTCAAACGTGACGAATAGCCGTGACTGCTGAGAGACGCTGCTGCACGTCATTCCTATCGTGCCGTCGCCACAACCTCCCCAGAACCTGAACTCGCCGCTATTTTTCCGAAACAGAGATACACGCACTCCGCTTTCATGCCACGTTTAAGCTAATTAAAGGTTATTTTACCCTCAGGTGCTACCTTGTCAATTTGCACCGTGTTCGTGTTCCACTGTAATATCTGAATAAAATAAACTCACAGTAGGAATATGAATGCTTCGCACCCTGCGACACCAGCGTGCTAATTAAAAGCGGGTTCTGAGCTGTTAGCACGCTGAAATGAAAAACCTTGTGTTCACGCCCCCCAGAGACATCTCCAGACTGCCTTGCTTTTACCTTAACACCCATGGCCCTCACATACAAATGCATGCGCAGCCAGGTGATAATTAAACACCTTTACATGGTTGATGATTATTATTCAGTGAAGGTTTAAATCGCTGCGTCTCCAAGACATATTTACTATTTATACACTGCAGTTGTGCTGACAAGCATCATTTAACTGTCTGCTTCTCTGCGACGTGTGAATCAACGCTTGTTAACCAATTTTAATCAAAAAGCACAGCATTACCAAGATTTCAGGAGCTTGGATGACAACTATTTGATTTTTTGATCCTTGACCTTAGTGTCCCAGGACGGGGGGGCTCTGCACTACCGAGCATCAGTGTCATCATCTGCGATATCGGTGAGGTCAGGTGCCTGTGTAGAGCCCGAAGGATGCCAAGACAATACCCGCCCCAGGCACAGCCAGACTATAGAGCAGCTTCTTTCCTCATACTGTGTGCGGGAGCTTGTCTTGTAAAAGGATCATTAAACGAACCCTTGGACCTTCGTCTCCGTGACTGGACCTCCAGAGGTATAGCTCACTTAAATGTGTTACGCTCATCCCACAAAGCAGCTGTTATTTCGTTTTTATGAATGCATTTCACAGTACAGTTTCAGTTAAAGCCACATTCCTCCCACCAATGTTTTGTATCACCAACCTTCAACAACAAGAGAAGTTGTTTTGCAAACCGATGCGTGTCTCAAGTGTAGACACAAGGTCATGGGGTGACGATGGAGTATTTGTTTACTTCTCTACATTATGTCCATAGCTGGCTGATTGTTGTGGTAGAAGTAGCAACATTCCTTGGTATGAAAGAAAAAGCATTTTATCAACATTTTATTTCTTTATTACATTCTTTCTATATTCTATTTCTATATAATTTGTAAAGCTGTAAAACCTGGTGTGTAAGCAAAATACATTTCCTTTCAGGGAGAGTTTGCTGAATATTAATTTGGGGTGACTGACGTATGAAATGCTTTGGCGAGCTTGAAGTTCCTGGTCACAGGAATCGGGAAAATTGTGTTTGTGTCTTTTGATTTGCAGAGCCAGGACATTTCTCCCCCTTATAGAACTGCTGACACAGAACTCCAGAAAGGCTGATTTCTATTTAGGGAATAGCTGGCTGATTAGTAGGTCAGCTAAACAGCCCCTGGGCCAGCCGGCAGCAACTCAGGGACGGGCCCTGGTCTTGAGACCTGACTTGGAAATGACTTAGAAAACGCTGCTGCTGACTTTGATGCTTCAGCTGGCTGATGTGTCAGACCAAATTAAAGGTGAGATATAACAGTCAGGTCCAGACATGTCAAGTAAACCGCCCCCGCATATCATTTGCATGATATTACCACAGACCTTGACCATAAGGACGAGGAGGAGAGCCAGCAAAGTCATGCAAAACAAATGTACAAGTGCCAGATACAACAAATCTGAGTGAGTGTTCTGGGAGCTTTTGCTTTATAATGGTCTAGACTCTAAAAGTTAATGACAATGGCAAAACAAAAGGCTGCATTTTGGCTCAATGGTGTCTTGCATGTCTATAGTCTTCATCGAGAAAGAATAGTATGTTCTGAGAAATCCGCGACAGGCCATATTCTCATTTTCCCATGAAATGTGACCATATGTGAGCCTAAAAAGAGTTCAAGTCTTGCTCCATTTGCTTTTGTATTACACTACTCAGCTCAAGGTTCTGAGCACAGCTGCTTCTGGACAGCCAGGAAATTGCACCTGAAATTGGCCCCGTGGTCAGAGTGGCTTATGAGCCACCTCGAAGGTATGAAAGTAAATGAGAGAAGCAAAGAAACAGCCTCTCCACTTCTCCATAGCCACCACAGGCGCATTTCTAACCCATCTACAAGCATCTTTCAGCAGGTCAGCGTGTCATGTCGTATATAGTCTGCAGGGAAAGAATCCAAAATGGAAGCGGCTGTCCGTTTTCTTTGGCCACTAGTTCATGTACAAATAAATCACTTGTCTGTACTGCACCCTCTCATTTTCAGTGTCTCTGTAAATCGGCCTGGTGTTTGGTATGTGCTGCATGTTCTCAGGGAATGAATGGAGGGGCTTGAATTTCACTGATCTGGGGAAAAAATGCAATTGAACATAATTGTGCGCTGGCTTTCGTTATGAATTGAAATAGATCATCTCTCTACTTATTGTCACTGGGTTTTTTAAGCAGCGCATGAGCAAAAGATATGTCTTGCTTAGCCGGACCTAAGCCTCTGCTTTAGAGAGGCAGGAACTGCAGGCTGGAAACCTGGTCATGTGTCAATGCCAAATGCTAGAGGAAACATACCTTTAGTGGTTACTCTTTGGAAAAGGGCCAGTGCTGTTGGCCTTGTTGGCACTATATCATTTCAATTTCAGGCCTAGAGTGTGTTCAGGCCTGTAGATGAGTTTTGTTCTTATCAATCCATACCTCAACACTTCAGCATGCTTGATTACCACAGATTTAACATGCAGTTCAGGTCTCTGGCTTTTAAAATCACATTACTATGGTAACCCTTTTGTATCAAAACCTGTTTTTGTGCCAAAGTTTTAGATTCAGAGCTTGATAGAGCACAGTGCTTGAGGGCATAATTTACCAACAACAGTGAAGGTTAGAAATTGGATACAAATCAACAGAACGTATTTGCTTTTACTTACGGTTTTAATTTTCATCACCATCTGCCCTCAGGTGCTGAATACATTCCTCTAGCATACTTATGGTTGGATTACTGAATGGGCCTACAGTATCGGGCATGGGCCTGGGGGCCCAACGGGTCCAGCTGGGCCAGAGCCTCTGTCTGATGTAACTGTTAATCTTTCTTGTTATAAAGTCAATCAAACAACTACAAAGAGACACAAAACGACCACTAGGATATAAAACAGCTACAAAGAGACGCAAAACGACCACAAAGACACACAAAACAACTACAAAGACACACAGTCACGTGTTGCCATGTGGGAGTCACCACAAGTAAAACATTGCAGCCACCTCGTTTGCAGTTGTTAAACTCAGACAGAAGCGCTGCTTGTGTGTGGCTTTGCATTCTAACCGCCACCTGTCTTTGTCTAATCGCTTCTCGACTCCTCAACCTCAGCAGAGCTCTCGACTCCAGACAGAGAGCATTGAGCTGACATCTGGGTCGAGACAGAGATGAAAGCTGCCACTTGAAATAGACGTACGGGACAAGGAAGAGCACTCGAAGTAGTCCAGTGGCTCTCCGTCCCAATGAACTGGAACAATGGAAACACAAAGAATACACAGTAAAAGTGACATTAACAAAATAAAGGAGCGTAAAATGAGAAATGCTTCAGCTGGTTTTGTTGCAACTAGATGTCGTCTACCTCAAGGCTGTTTATGAAGCATTTCAGCATAAAAAAATCTTACTTTTAGGATTAGGAGTAAAATAATTTCATCAACTTTCTTAACATGGGAAGTACGTCCTGTCTCAGCTGATACCCTAACCTGTTCAGTGTCGCTACAGAGTTCAGGCAGACAAGGGTCTGTTGGAGGGAAGATGTTTTGGGACCACTTGATGACAATGGGCTCTGTAAAAGACGCCTTTTAGACAAAAACTAAATAATGTTTGTGACTGACTTTGTGTGGCATGCAGAGGAGGATACATGCTGCATTAACTCTGCAGAAACTACTGTGCAACAACCAACACATCATTCAGTAATAAACTTCAGACATCAAACTTTGTGTATGACTCAACAATCCTCAGCAGCTGAGGACCAAACCTTTTCTTTGAACATAATCATGTTCCCCCTGCATGTCACCTGCTGCAAACCTGATGACAGCTCTTTGCAGGCCTAATGCTCAACTTAATCACATTTTTTTCAAAGTATAGTGGGGCTATAAGACTAAATAATAATAGAAATTTGATTGTACCCACATGGCTGACTTGGATATTATCATTACACAGCTGAGTCAAATTACTTGCTATTTTTAAATGTATGCAAATGTACATTTCTCTTTTAAGCCATGCGAGTGGCTGTTGTTCACTCAGAACCTACAGAAATGTCATATTGGTAAATGATTTCATGAGATTTGAGCTATGTATTAATCTTGGCATTATATTTACTCACAGAACAACTCCAACACTCTCAACTCCTTAGAAAAAAAATTACTGAAGTTGCTAAAAAGAAAACATTGAAGTTGCAGACCTTTAAACCAAAACAATGAGCTGGAAGATGCTAAAAAGGTGCAAAGAGCTGAGGAGAGCTACAGTGTTGGTGATAATTCTCTGAGGATTTGTGTCTAGTATTGAGTCCTTTCCCCATTACACGTAGTCATCAGGCCCACTGTTCCTATGAAAACACTTGATTAGTGCAGCTTTAAGCCGCAACCGTCTGACAAAGAACAATAAGTCATCGTGATTTCCACGTTGTGGCTGACACGTCGCCTTCTCCCAGGAGTCGTCTCATTGCTGAGTGTCGTAAATAACTCTCAACTCTCAACATCAGAACTGTGGCGGACTAAACCTTTCGGTCCTGCCTCGCTGGGTTCCACACAATCAGCTGAAATACTGTACTTACTGTAAAAACACCTCAGGTGGAAAATGTTTGATTTCTTTCCATTGTTGAGAAGGCCGAGTATTATTATTATGACTGAACTGTCAGCCAAACTGCTGTAGTCTGCTAGCTAGGAAACGCCTGAGCTGCAGCCGTGTCCTTGAGAAGTGCTCTTAAAAAATAGTCAAATATGCAGCTGTATAATTGGAATATTAGACAAACTCAAAAGAATTTGTGAGTTATGACAACCGCCTTGAACAAGAGGCAATAAAACCCTCTCTCACAGTGGGAGAGTGCATTATAAAGAGAGGTGGAGGGAGGGCAGGGGAAGAATGGAGGAGGAGGGGGGGGCAGTGATATATCTTCTGCCCTTCCCAGCCCTGATTTTCCACAGTGATTGGAGGCCCTCCGCAAATGATGAGGGAGGCAGCTGTGAGAGTGCAGAGGCTCCACAGGTTCACGGCAAAGTCAACACCGTCCAATCCCTCTAAACCCTCACACCGCTCACCGCAGAGCAGCATGCCAAAATAAAGCCCAGCCTGTGTGTGTATTAATGTGTATCAGGGTTAGCCTCCGAGCTTGCACACTCTCACGTCTGATCTGTTACTGCGCGCACGTTTGTGTGCGTGTGCTCACTTTTTGATATACAACCTGTGGCGTGTTATTTTGTATGCGCTTGTGGCATGCTCTTTTCCAAAGGGGACGTATCTTAATGTCCCGTTTTCACCCTGCGTGGGAGGGTTAGCGCGTGATTTAGCACAGCAAGGATTTTCATACAATGATGAATTTGAGATGTGGCTTCGTCTTGACCCAGTCTGGACTGGCACCGGGCCAGTTTCAAAGGATGAGTCTGGTGTTGTTCTATGTCTGTCTTATGGTCAGCAAACCTCGGCACTGTAGTTTTTAGCAAGCGATGCTCAAACAGGAGGAACGACTGCATTTCCAACTGCAGATTAATCCACATTTGGTGCTCTAGTGAGTATTTCTGGCAGCAGGACGGTGCGTGTGGGACTGAGTCAAAATAAACTAATGAATAATGAAGGAATGTCTTTTCATGGAAAGGACGTGCCCTTGAGAAAAAAAAATGTCTCTCTCTGTTTTGAACAAGAAAAAAAAATTGTCAACTGCAGTTGCAACAAGTCTCAATTATAAGTAAGTGCCTCTCAAAACGACGGCTATAAAATAAACGCTGAGTACGAAGCTACTGCCAGCAGCTGGTTAGCTTAGCTTAGAACAAAGACTGGAAACCGTTATGGTTATTTAACCACTGACCATTATTTCATTTGAAGCCATGCATTGATCCACGCAATGATCCACATACATCAACCCTCTACAGCCTCAATTAAATCTTAAAGAATGGAGTCCATGAAGCTGCAGCGTCCTGTATGTGATTAGAACGTATTTGTCTGTTTTGGCTCGCTCATGTTGTATTTATGAGTAATTCTTTCTCTCTACTTCCTGTACAAGACGTCTGAGGTCTCATCAGGTCGCGACACTTTTGTAAAGTAAGCCGTCAATCTTCAGAAAAGCACACAATATGATGTGAATTCTACATCATTTAGAATTTCAATCTGATGCTCTAAACCTGGTAAAACAATAGTAAAGAACCATTTGCAATTGCAATTTGATCCCACAGGCATCCGGCCTCGCTTAGAATCCGCTCTCAATAAAATCTGCATGCACATTTTAGCTGGCTTTGGATTTTAGCACCAGTTGCAAATGGAGATATTGACCCCTCTAACCCTCCGGGTCAGCCCGGAGAGCTCTCTGGGCGAGCTCCCTGTAAACAGACAAGACACTGGGCTTGATTTGAGACAAGCTGCCTCTCTCTAATCAGCTCTCCATTCTCTCCAGGGCTTCTGTTTCCAAGGCAGTGGCCTGCTATTTACACAGATCCGCTCTGCTACAGAAATAGACAAGATAATATTTGTCAGTGTTGACTAGAAGCAGTATGGCTCAAGGTATTTAAATTTATCTTGGTGCTTTTTTTCAATGATAGCTTATATAGCACAATTGAAAGGTCGCTATTAGTATGTTCTTGAGTGCTACACCATTGGACAGGGATGAGTGCTTCTCTTGGAATTGCTTCTTCAAAGGATGTTCGATATAGGACACGTATAGTATATGTCACGTGTAATATATGTCATGCAAAGAAGATAACACATTGAGTCGAAACTCAAGGGCAAGATTGTCTTTTACTCGTGTCGCCTTTTACCACCACGTGCCACCTTGAACAGAAGCAGAAGCTAATTCATTGTTTTCCCATGAATCGGTTATTGAAAAGTAAAATAATCGCTCACCAAAGTAAGATCTGAGATCTGGGAATACACAATCGTCATCACACTCATACAGGCTGAAAACAAGCCTGCAAATCGGTCAAATTTATTTGGAAGCAAAAACTAAGAAAATCCGGCCAAATCGCCAGCTTGTTTACAACCTGATGATCGACCATTTTGTGCACAGGAAGCTGAAACTGATTCAATATAGTTCAACTGCTAACTTCATGAGCACCCTACGTTTACTACGTACATTTATTTGCGTTTAACTTTTGTGAAAAAGGAGAGACATCATTTGTACAACAATCGCAGCGCTGAACTCTCAATTTAAAATATGCTCTTTGCGATGTTTATCGAAACAACTCTGTGAAATTCTACAGTGGGGTTTTTGGGGATTTCTTTTAGTTCTACCTGTGCATCCATCCATTAGCTATACGCGCTTATCCTTTGAAGGCTCATGGTGGACCGGAGCCGACCCAAGCTGACACTGATCAAGAGTCCATTTGCAAAATGTGGTTTTAGTGTTTAGTCTAGCTCAAAGGTTTTTAATCTCTAGCTACCTCAGCGGTCAGTAATAATGGGCCTGTATGCCAGCGGGGCTATCATGTCATCTGCAGGGCACCAGTAAAAACAGAGGGTAACAGCAACTTGATGAGCTCCCCTTATAACTGAGACTGCAAAGATATGCTATGAATCTTACATTTAATAAGTTTCATGCTGCTAAAAAAAAATGAAAAACATGTCGTGAAATCATGTGACAATGTGAGTGAAACACACTGAGAAAAGATCTAAAGGAGAGCAGCTCGGCATCACCGGAAAACACACGTATACATTTTAACTGTGGCTTTATTTCTGCGCTGCTCTCCAGCATAGTGTGTGTGTGTGTGTGTGTGTGTAGATACGTGTACAAGCACACACACAAAAAAAACAACAACAAAAAAACAGAAACCCTGCCTGGGCACTCATCTCTCCGCCCTCAATCGTTCACGCTCCACTGCCAAGTCAGAGGTCTAATTATGCATTTGAGCGTGAGAGTTTAATTTGCACTTTTCATTTGGAGTGATTGGCACTCGCATAAGTTATGCTGAATGCTGTTTAACTACGGGGGGGTGGGGTGGGGTGGGGGGGGGTTAGACGGTAGGCACCAGGCTCCATCGCCGTGCCACTCGACTCACCCTAGTTATTCATGTTGCAGTTAAATGTATATTCATGTCTCTGCAAACCTGAGTGTGTCGGAGTAAAAGGCCTCATGTTGAATTTAGAGGGTTTCTCTGTGTGTGTGTGTGTGTGTGTGTGTGTGTGTGTGTGTGTGTGTGTGTAGGAGGTCTTGCTACAAATTGTCCTTTTACCTCTGCGCTGGTTTGAATCTACCATCACATGTAATGCATTTACTGGTGTGTGTGTGTGTGTGTGTATGTGCGTGTGTGTGTGTGTGTGTGCGCCTGGTAGCTCCAAATATTCTATCGGAGCGCTGGGAGACAGAGATAGAATTCCCAGCATTCCTGTTGTGGGTGCAGAACTTCAAGAACACACACACACACACACACACACGGACAGACAGCAAGACAAACAGTCATTAAACAGTTATCTGAATGCATGAACAGACAAACATGTCGGCATGCTCACTCAAGCACACCTACTGTAAAGCATGCGCCCCCACACGCACACACACACACACACACGCGCCCCCACACACACTCACACACACTCACACACACACACACACACACACACACACACACACACACACACACACACACACATGAATACGCCCCACCCCACCTGCACTCTCTGTTCTGCTGTGAGAACCAACTACACACCTTCCATCTTTTCTCTTCTCCTGTCTTACTTCTTCTTTTTTTACTTTTTACAATAGATCATTTCCTCTCTCTCTCTGTCTTTTCAACACCCCACCTACCTCCACCTTCCACCACCGAAAACTTGCAACACCAACAACCCCCCCCAAGCAGATGCGGTGCGGTCAAGCACGTTGCAGGAGCGGAGCACGCTGGCTGCTTATCACCCACCCATTTGTGTTTCTCTGCACATCTCTGCTGGCACACACACACACACACACACACACACACACACACGCACACACACAGGCATAAACACACACACACGCACACACACAGGCATAAACACACACAACTCCCTAATTAGCAAACAATTTGCAAAGGGAGGAGGTAGGCAGATGTTGGGGAAACACTTAAGAGAATAGAAAACTGCTGCACAAAGGGTTTTGATGCCCCGCCGCCTGTCTGTTCAGATGACAGTTAACCACGGCTCATCTCTTTGTGGGGCTCTGCCTCCTTCCTGCGGCCCTGGCGGGCGTGGGGGCGACTCGCTCTGAGAGCTGATATAATGGAGCCATCTGAAAGCCGGGATTGTCAAGTGGCGGGGAGAAGTCGGTGACGTCGTCGATCGGGATTTTGTGCGGCAGGACTCGGGCGGCAAACGCGAGGACGCCAAAAGATGCAAACCAGAAATGAGGAAGAAGAGAGAGTTGGCGTGTGTGTGTTTTTTTGTGTCCTTGTATTTTTCCATGGAGGGCTTTTTGCTGATTGTGCATGCTCCTTTTTTTAGCACTGCCCTACTTCACATGCAGGTACTTGCATCCTCATTCGCCCAGTGCACCTGGTCCTGACGATGCTGCTGGCCACCGAGCAGCTGCACAAGGACCTTTCTATTGTTTGTGCATCTCGTATGGTGAGTAGGAGTACCAGTAGCTGGGGGGGGGGTTGAAATTACTTTAGTTTATTGGGGCGCTCTAGCAATTTCCTTGAAGCTGGGAGACTCACAAGAGAGAGACTGAAGCAGCGGAGGCTGACGTAACCTGACGTTTTGTCCCCGGGATTCTGCAGTTCCCATAATGCATCTCAACAGCGTATTGCATTAGGCCTTTCAAACTCCACACCCCTTTGTTTGCAACATAGGCTCTCTGTTACAAGTCTCTCATCTCCAACCCCAAGTTGGGCGAACCTCACGTTGACATCATCAAGCGCCGCTGCGTCTCAGACTTGACAAAGCAAAACCCCCAAAAGCCACAGAAGACACCACGCGAGTGTCTTCGCAGGCTGAGTGGTACTCCTCAGGATGCTGTTGCAGTGTTCGCCCATCCGACACCTGCTAAACAGTGACCCCTGTGGCCGCGAGTGGTAATTATGGGATAATAGCAAATGCTCAAACATACTGTAACAGTAGCACAAGTGGAGGAGAGTCATCAAGTTAGAACACAGACCATATCCCTGCTGCCAGAAGTCCTCACGGGAGCACCGAATGTGTATTAAGCCGCTGCTGAAAATAGTCCCCAAAAAATGTCACTATTTCCTCCTGTTTAAGTTAAGTTTGCTAAAATCTACAGTGCCCAGCTGTTTGGGCACATTACTGAGCCTTTTTTTAAAAACAAAAACAAAAAAAAACCCTATATACAGCATTTGTGACTCGTATTCAAAGATTTATGTCTTGCGTAGGAATCAGTGGGCTTTGGGCTGAGTGCTGCAGAGGAGGGAAGCTGGGATGTATGGAGAGAAACACTAACATAAGACAAATAGTGAATATAATCTCTTCAGCCTGTACTCTACTACACAATATACATAGCCACGGTGTCTGCTTTGCTTGACACTTCACATATTTGTGCCACAGCTGCTTTCTAAATGGCACTTTGGAATTTGGAGCATTTCAGATGCGTTCAATGGAGCCTTGCAGAAAACCGTAACACCATAAAAGTACCTAAAGGATGGTGACTCAAAGCTTTGTTTAACATCGGACAAAGAGAGCGACTCTTATGCGTGGCACTTCACAGTGGTGTACTGTTCGATTTGGTTGCCAGCACAATGTGCTGTGTAGGCATCTGTATTTGCCCCCCCAAGGGCTTCTACTCTCTTGGAGCGCTCCTTGCTTTCTTCAGAGAAAGGAGTTTTCCCAGAATGCGTCGGATTTGTTTTGTATTTTCCAATTTGAACCATTGGCGGCGGCGCGTTGCATATCTGTGTCACCTCCGTGCAGCGTTCGTGTTCACAATTAAACTTGTTCTGCTGCATTGTTTACATCCCTTTTCCCAGCACAAACCACACTCTCACTCTAATTTGGCTTGGCAAAGCTCTGCAGCCCCCCCCTTCATTTGAATGACAAGTCATTAGCCAACTGTACACTCTTCAAGTAGAAAGCATGAAATTGCGCTCATTCGGCTCACCTTTAAAACGACTTGCTTGTGGCGAGCTCCTGAATGCTGGAAAGACAGATTACTTTGGATAAAAAGTTATGTTATCTATAATTTCCACTGGCTGTCTCAAAGGGAAAGCGAATCTCATAATCCTCTGGATGACCGTGCTACACCACATGGACACATCTCTCAGAGATATGGAGATGCCTCGCGGTCTCTGTAGAACTGTCTCTTACCCTCGTGCACATCTATTTGTATTTATTCCCTCGCTTCAGCTGCATAAGTCCGTCCACAAACGGCACCGCAGGTAGATTGCCTGGTGAATTATTGAATAAACCAGATTGCCCTATCACGGTAGAAGGATGTGAGCCGGAGGTGCTTTGCCATAAAGAAATCGGAGCCGAGAGATTAGGAGAGCTGAAAAAAAAACCCATGTGATGGGGTGGCGATGTCTCGGGGAGCAGATAACAGCCCCGCTCTTTTATTCATCTACGGGAGTGAAAGATGGATGAGCGACTGAATAATTTCTAATCTTCTTTGAGGCCTTTGCTGCACAGGTGAGACCAGGTATTCCTGAGATGTGGCCCGGATCAAAGTGTTGATCAGAGGGACGTGATCTCACTTTGGAGTGACGGCTTTGTGTCCACGCTGCTGCATCTGCGTCCGCTCTGCACGAGGCCACTGTCAACCTGCAGAGGGTTCCTCCTTTGTATCTGACCTTTGACCTCTTATTCTCGCCCCATCATCCCTGTCTTCTGTCTCCTGCATAGCACCTTTTTGAGTCTTTCCTGATAAAACAAGTCAACTCCACGTCTCACTTTCGGATATTTTAGGCGTTGGTATCTCAAGAGCAGTTTTCTCAGCTGCCCTGTTCTCTCCTGTTCTCTCCTCCTCTGACCCCGTCGCAGAACCACAACGAGCACGGCTCCTTCACGTGGCCCCCTCCCCCAGGGGCTCCCCTGCAGCGGGGCTGGTGTTTAATCAAGCCCCTGGCTTCAACTCCCAGCAGGCCCGCGCTCCCCTGACCCCCACCATCTGTGGGCCGCTGTGGAGAACCCACGCGCTCTATTATAAGCTACCTGTCCTTGAGCTCTCTCCAGTTCTTACAGCAGTGTGTGTTTAGCTGACATTGCTAATCCGCAGAATATCCACCTCACACGCACACACACACACACACACACACACACACACACACACACACACACACACACACAGCGGTGCTCTGAAATGGTCAAGGGGACTAAAAGTGCAAAAGACAGAAAAGACAAAGACAACAGCAGCGATCAAGGGCAAGCACCCAATTTAGCTCTCAGTCCTCTAACAGCTCAAGAGAAACATCAAATTATGCCTCAAAAAACGATCCACTGCCCCAACTTGGTCCTCTCAGCGCCAACAAAGTATTTGTCTAATGGTTCTCGTCCGTTACCACTGTTTTAACTTTCTGAGTGCTCCAGATAGCCATCCAGCCGGCGGCGGCTGCTCCTCCGCTCCTCATCACAGGGCCCTGACCACGGAGAACGTCTTATCAGCGCCGCGTACGCCACCGATCTTAAGCCCGCGCTGATGGATTTTGGCCGAGCACTCGACGTCTGAGTTTTAAGCAGATTCATATCGGGGTGATTGAGCGAGCCGGGGCTTTGGTTGGCCGGTGTTAGTGCTGTTGCCGCTGTTATTGCTTACGCAAGGGGGAGACCGTGACACCATAGCCGCGGTGATGGATGCAGAGGCTGAGATTTCCCCAAAGGACGAGGGGGGAGACGGAAACTAGAGAGAAGAGGGGAAAGATACAGTGTATTGTAGTTAGTGTACACAGTGGGCTGAAGTGAATACAGATGAAATGTATTGCATGTAAAATGAATTGCACTCATTATAGCCTCAAGTGGACACTTGTTTGACTCCAAACAGTGCTGCTTCTCGAGCGGAAAGACTTGCCATAATTAACTCTGAAGGGGAAACATAAGCACATAGTGTGACCCAATCCAAGTATCAAGTGTCATGCTCAGCACAGCGAGGGGTAGCACACAGCGCCGTGAGACAAAACAGCGTCATGTCAGACACTCAATTCAGTTTCAAATGGAAATAAATAGCTCACCTCAGACTATGGAAATGTCAACCTGCATGCTCTATAATGAGAAAATGCCTCGACCTAGTGGGCGCGTGAGTCCCTCTGAAATCTCATTAGGGTAGCGTCAGCTGAACACAGAGTTTATTCTTATTCCCCAGAAAGTCTGGCGTTTTGGAAATACCCAAAGGTCCCTGTCTCCCCCAACCTCCTCAGGCAGTGGGAAACTTTCCATAAAATCACCTCTCAATTCATTTGGAAAATTTGAAGCTAAGTTACCAACAATTTAGGAGTCATAATGGATGAAAAAGGACTGAAGAAGCGCTTTAACGCTTATTGCTTTCTTGATGAGAGCTAGATGAGAAGATTGATACCACTCTCGTGTCTGGAGCTGGAGTCCGGAGGCACTTAGCTTAGCATAAAGACTGGAAGCGGAGGGGGCAGGTAGCCCCGGAAGTTCAAAAAATCTTCCCACCAAACACCTCTGATTAGTGCACAGAAAAAAAGGGTTCATAGATCGTGATATTATGAAACCTCAAAAGGCAGCTTCTGTCGATATGTTTGTATAACATATAGTAGTAGTATACATAGTATAACAATGAAAAGGGGGGCGCTCGTTCGTGAGAACCATCGTCACCCCCGTCTGAATATCAGATTAGATAACCTTTGTGGGATCTGAGCGGGGATGGATGGGGGACGGCGTGTTTGCTCCCAGAGCGTGTGGCTTCTGTGCCGGGAGGTTTTTTTTTTCATTACCCAGTCTGTCAGCATGGCAAATAAGAGCTGTGACCCCTCCCGACCCGGCCCCTGACTCAGATAAGCACTGCAAACATGGTGCGAAGTGGCTCAGGCAGCTGCGGTCACACACCACAGAGCCAACTAAGCCCGCCATCACCGCCACACTGACAGACGCCACCCGCACTCCTGAAAATGGTCTGAATGTTCCCGTGTGTGTGTGTGTGTGTGTGTGTGTCTTTGGGCGTCGGGGCATGTTTCTAAGTGTCGGCATGACTGTGTGTGTGTATGGGGGGGGGGTTTATGTGCACACACGCTCCTCCGCACACATGCGTGTCACTTCCTATTTGTTGTTGTGATGTGTTCTCCCTCACCTCTATCCACCCCCCCACCCCCCCCAACATACCATCACGGCATTGGCGGATACATCACTCTCTGTGCTTTATAGCCACCGAGGAAACGAGGTAAACAAAGCCTGCAAAAGAAGAAGCCATGTTTCTCTTTTATGGTCCACAATTTTTCACAGGCTTTGGGAAAGGCCGCAGCTGAATTATTGGCGAGGCCTGTCGCGATGGCTGGCGAGGCAGGAATTTTATCCGTAACATTTCTTAAACAAACTTTCGCCATATATCTCCCAGCGTTCTCCACTCGGTGGATGGATTTTTCATCGTGAGCTCTTCCCCTTCCCCTCTGCACGGTTCTCAAGGCCTCTGTCTGGCATCGCGGTCGATGACAATCTGGCCTCTGTGTTTATTTTTCTGTCCTCAGCAGATAATGACCATGGCACCAAGGCTATAGAGAAACTATGGGAAGACACACGGAGAAGGCAGAAAACCCCCCACTATCTTACAGAGAGAATCCAGGCCTTTCTCAGCACTAACCACAGTTCGAGGGCGAACCCTCAATGTGAAGCAGACGACAAATAGAGCCTCCCTTTAAACTCCTGTTATTCTGGCTGTGGACACTGTTTTGCACCCTGGGCTCAGTGGACCCCTCGTCTGCGTCAGCAACATCGGTATGTTGCTCCACCACTTTGGTTTCAGACTGAAATATCTCAGCAACTGTTTGGATGGATTGCCGAGACGTTTCGCAGAGACATTCACGGTCCCCAGACGATGAACCCTACCCGCTTTATTGACCCCCTGACTCTTCCTCTTGCTCTCCACAATGAGGCAGAAGCTTTTGGTGATTGAATGACTTTCTTAATTTGTACCAATACTTTGGTTTGTGACTAAAACCTGCAAAACTAAGGCCATTCCCATCGGCCTCAGCTGTGCCCCATGTTTGGTGAGAATTAGCAAGTGTTAGCGTGCCGACACGCCAAACTAAGACGGTGACCATGTTAAAGATCAGCATGTCCGAGTTGTCACTGAAGGCATGTTAGCGTGCTGACGTGGGCGTTCAGCTCAAGGTGCCACCAACGGCCTCAGCCAGCGAGAGCCTTAAAAAATTAAACACTTTCTAAATATGCACATATATCGACAGTGAGCTCAGAAGCTTACAATGAATGTAACTGCAGTACATGTGTCAATCAGCGGGAACGCAATGTTTTACTCCTAATCAATAGCTCATCCTGAAGATGACCAATCAATGAACTTGTCTTGCAGAAAAAAAAGTATGTTTTAGTCTTTGAGCACTTCCATTCACTCACAGTGGAGGTAGGGAACCACAACTGTCTGGCCTGCTTGGCATATTCGGCAGGCTGAAGGGCCTGAATGTGGCCTTGGATATGTACCTTTCATGGACAAGCGGAGACACAAATGTTTAACTAGGGATGCCAGTAGTTTCCTGAGGAATGTCGGCTCATCACAGCGCTCAAAAGAGGTTAAGGGTCGATCAAACACTTAGTATTAAATTCCAACTCATATTTCTTTGGTGACTCCGCATTGTACAAGAGGGCATAAAAAAACAAATCTGCTTCAAAAACTCAGAATTCACCTTCAAGATCAGAGTGAATCGATGATCCAAAGGACTGGAGCACTGCCTGTAGATCAGCCCTCTAATTCCTTGATCTTTCTGTATTGTTTGGGTAAGCCTGGCTTTATGAGGAACTGTGTACGGAGAAAGCAACGCGGAGAGAATGGTGGAGGGCAGGAAACCCGGGTCTGCCTCTGCTGTGGCTCCGCGAGGGAAACAACGCTCCCTCTTCTGGTTTAAAACAACAGAGGGGCGACGAGGATTAGCTTGTCCGTCAGGCCTCAGTAAAGTAGCACACATGAAGTCAGCTATGAGGACGGAGAGCTCTCCGTATAAATTAAAAAACTATACTGAGTCAGTGTTTGTAACTCTGAGCGCCACCAACTACCAGTGAAGGGAAATAACACCACGATTGCATTTAATAATAAGTTTTAGGGTAGTTTTTATTTGTGCTTTGGCTTTAAATCAAACATCAAGAATATAACATGACACATTTACAAAAGCAAATCATTAGTCATAAATGTTTCTATACATCAAATTATACATGTAATATATGTATATTAGGGCTGCCCCCTAATAGTCGATCAAACCGTTATTCGGTGAGAAGAGCCTTTGTCGACTAAGTTTTCAACAATACATGTGTTGACTGATGGGCTTGAACCAACGACTACTAGTCGGCTAGGAAAATCTAAATTATATACACAATCATTTCTAACACGTGTGTGTTTCTAACATTTAAAATAATTATAATAATAATAATATTCTGATGGCATTTCCTAAAATTTCAGTTGCCTCTGCAGTGATTTTGAAGCAAAGATACTGCGGAGATCATCCAAAAACTGTATTTCCTTGACTGGTATTGTTAATACAACTTCCTGCCGAACAGGCCAAGCAAAGTTCGTAGTTTTCAACAACAGGAGATGCTAAATCTTGAGGACATGCACGCGGCAGCTGTCATTATACATTTCATTTTAAGCACGTGATAGACACAGAGGGATCTGAGGCTGCGACTATCATATCTCGCGATTGCACAAATTCAGTTTTAATTGCACAAATCTTTTTTGTGAAAGGATGGCCTCCAAATGAAGACAGCATTTGTACTCCGCGTCTCTCCGAAGCTGCTCGCATGTATCGTGATTTTATTTTCGTCTCCGAGCATTTGGTAATGAGCTGCACTCAAGCAATTACACAAACAAAGAAAAGCCGAGGAGTGGAGCATATGCGAAGGCTTTTAGCTGGGTCATATTTTCCAACAGATGCAGAAGGGGTGGGGGGAAGAGGAAAAGCAAGCTGGGAGATGGAATTTCTTGTCATCCATCTCGGGGACTGCCATTTCAACTCTCTCTGTGTGTGTGTGTGTGACTTTTTCAGCAGCTATTGTTCTCGGTGGGGTGATTTTTCTTTTTCCTCCTCAGACGCGATAAAGGAGTGCACACTCACATCCCCAGCACAGCTTCGGCAAAACAAAGAGTTACAGTGAAAAATGAGAGGCAATTTCCATCGCAAGACCCCCCCCCCCACACACACACACACACACACACCTTCCATCACGCACTCCATTTGCTGAGGTGAATGTCAAGGTCAAAACGGGTTGATAGCTACGCCGCTTAAATAAAGTCTGGCATTTGTTTTTCTGTTTTCGTCTTGTCAAATTCCCTCACTCTTTCGCGAGAATTTCCCTGCAGGACCCCCCGCCCCCGAGCACCTCGGAGGTTCACTCCTCCTTGACGTCAGGCTTTTTGAAATCTGCCGCGGACACACAGTACGCCACGCAGTCTATCTGCGCACAATCAGGATGAAAAGGGACCATTTCCGTTTTCATCAAAGCAACAAAACAGGGGGACGAAGAGGCCATTCGGAGATTTGCGTGCAAACGACCAGAGACAGACAATTCTGACATTCCCTCCAGACAGTGATTGGACAGATATGACACATCTTTATATGAGACGTCCGTAATCAGTTTGGCCTCCTGATTCTCTGCGGATCTCGGCGGCATTCGAAAATGGTATCCTGTCCCACGGAGGGCAGTGTAATGACGGCTAATGGAGGCAGCAGCCGAGCTTGTTTATCGGCTGTCATTTCCTGCTACGGCTCTTTTTTAAAAAGATTTTTATTATGATTTCATGTTCCGAGGATTACATGAGAGATGAGATGAAACGGCCCCGCATTTGTCCTCTGTCCACCCGGTCTCCTGTGTGCCCACTCCCACTCTTAATTCTTTATCTCTACCTCTTACCATCTCACTTTGTCAACAGCAGTGGAGAAAACTGTGGCATGATGATATTGCTTCCTTTCTCACTCCCACCTCCTTGACTATTCCCTTCACGCACAGAGACCACACAGCATTCAAAGCTGCCACTGCCACCCCCCCAAAACAGAGGCCGATCAATGGTGTTTGGATTAAGCAATAACTTGTTCTGGATATTAGTAGCACTAAAGAGGAAATAGTTGAGGTTGAGGCTGGTGGGACTATTAATACACCTGAGTGTATTTGTTTATTCTCGTGGATCTCTATTAGCATTAGCAGTTGCTATTCCTGCTTGGGTAAAAAAAAGAAGAAACAGTCCAAATAATAGATGAATTCAATAAGAAAGCAAGGTCCAAAGAGGAAACACAACTATCAGTAATGACAATAGCATAGAATCAACATATATAATGTGAAGTATTAGACAAATAAACATGTTGACCTCATCGCTCAGGGGATCGCCTCTGGTTAGTGTAGATTAGGGCTGAAAATGATCAGTTGATCGGATCAACTCGATTCATCCATTTTTTTGATTGTACGTCTTTGAATTTTGGGCCGCTGGTAGGTCAAAGCCAGACTTTTGCGGACGTCACCTTCAGGAAACTGTGACGTACATTTTTTTCCAGTTCTTCTTTTGACATTTCACATTGATTCATTGAAAAAAAAAAAACCATCAACAGACTGCAGCCCCTCTTTGAATGTCTGAACCACATTTCATGGCAATCCATCCAATAACAAAACCAGAAAAGTCGACCTCACGGTTCAGCTAGAGGAAAAGTCAGGGGATCATCAGAGTCTCCGTCCTCTGGGGACCACAAATGTCTGTGCCAGATGCCACAAATATTGCCATTAGTCATCAGTGCGGCTAATAATTTAACTTTAAAAGCTGCTGCTGAGAAACACCAATGCAATAGCAATAAGCAATAATGTCAATGTTTCAAAAGATTACAAAGGCAGTTTGTATTAAAACAGTCTTTGGGGGAGATTTTGATCATTTATTTTGGTAGGGTATCAGGACAGGGACCTGTGTGCTTTGAATGACCATTTACTTTTGAGCTTAAACCAATAAAATACTGTGGTGTCTTTTTATTTGCGCTGCAAAGTGAAGCCTTCAGTCGGTAAACATGGCTTTTGCTAAATCCCTTGTGGGGGGGGTGTGAGGGGAGGCTGCTGGGAAGGATTGTGCAAACAAGCTCTGCATAATGCTGTCATTAATAGACTGCTTCACTACCGGGTGACTCGGAGCATCTGGCCACATGAGAGCTGACCTTTGAACTCCATTATCACTTAATAATGCCACTTGTCAGGCCACAAATTGTCTGAGAATGTTGTTTTTTCAGACTCAATGCGAGCCTCAGCAGTTAATGACATCGATACACAAAGGAGAAATAGTGATGATGCCGTTTGCCAACTCCTAGACTGATGTGGGCAGACTGTTGTTTCAGCTTCATCTACTCCATTTGTTGTCTTCCCTCGGCTGTGTCGCTGGCCGCCCGCTGGTGTTTCAAACTAGCTCCTGTGTTAAGCATCATTCCCACTTTTCTCCAACAGCTTGCTCATGGCCAGGGAGGGGTGGAGAGACCAGGCGGGATGGGGGGGGGGGGGGGGTAATGACGAAAACAGAAGCGGAGGGAGATGACGTGATGTGCCTTCAGGAATCAGACAAACTAATGTGGCCCGAACACTGATGAATATGTTTCAGACCAGTTAGCAGGGTACCAGTCTTTTCCGGGCTAACTGGGTGGGCTTTGTGTGATGTTGGCTGGTATCATGGGGGATGGGGCATCAGGGAATGGGAAATCAATAGTCCTGAGGAAAATTCCTTTGCACGCTACCTCTGGAACCTCCTGCTGATCAATTACTAATCAGGTGGGGGGACGTTCTCGTAAGGGAAAGTAGGTGTATAATGCAGGCGAATGGTGTGGATGAACAGAATGAGAGTAAACAGGCAGCATCAGAACTGCAGAGGTCATTCATGCAACCTTAAGCCTTTAGTGATCCCTCATCCTTTTGTTAAATTAAAGGGTAATCCAGTATTTTTAAACCTGGGCCCTATTTTGACATATTTAAGGGTCTAAATGACTAATAGGTACAAAAGGTTTTGGAACTGGTCCACCTTGAAAAAAAAAAGATATGGGCTGGGTTTGGGTCTCAGTTTTAGGCCTGTACAGAACTCCAGCACTGTGTTCCTATTACTGTTGACTAAAACAACACACAAAAAAGAGAAGGAAACTGTCAAGTACATTTAAATTGCCTGACAGGAACCTTTCCCTATCATGTTTGTTTTATTTCCTGTAATGTCATATTCCAGTCATGATCCCCCACCCCCACACACAGGCACCCTCCACACACACACACACAACAAATTTGTCAATATAAAAATGGTTTGCCGTGCCAAAACTTTCGTAACCCCTGTCCTGGCTCCTCATGTAGTAATTCAGCTCATCCAAGATGAAGTACTAAGACCTGAAATGCTTCGAGCTTGAATATTTTGCGATTTTGTTTCTTCGTCTTGTCAAATATCAATTTCCATTTTCAGGAACCCTTTGTGGAGGATTGAGATTCAAAGTTCATTGTTGACCTTGACAGAATGGTCCACTCAGGAGCTGAGCTTTTGATCATATCACACAGTCTTCCTCAGCCAATGGCGTTGCCCAGCTGTAATGGACTTGTAAATGCACGATACAATCGAACAGCTACTGAGTTCGTCTTGTCGTGAGATTGTGAGATTACTCCTGTTTCCGAGGTCAAGAATGAACTTCCAGCCAACATGGACGAGGAGTCCTGAAAGTGCTCAGTGGAATGGTATTCTGAACATCCACATGATGTAGATTACTGGGCAAATTCCATATCTGCCGAGGAAGATCCTGTGATTTGATCGAAAGCTCTGTACAGTTACTGAATGGACCTTTTTTTTGGACAAGTAATGGCAAGGTCAATTATATGTTCACGGCCCAAAATCACAAATTCCCAACTCTCCATCCTTGGACCGTTGATTCGGAGAAGGAAAAACTATTGAGTCATTATTAAAAGTCAGAAAAGTTTACTGCAATGACAAAGTATTTTCAAGCCGAACTTTTTCCTTGTCTTTGTTGCCAGTGTCTCTGCTCGCAGCTGAGCCGAGTCACCTCATCAAAATGCATGGCTCCCTCCCAAATCCGGATACTTTCCCCCCCCTTAGAAATCCCAGAGTTGTTCCACAGCAGCTTGGCCCCCTGCTTAGCGTCCGAGACGATCCCCAGACCCCTGGGACTAATCTGCGTGGTCGTAGGTTAAGGGGTCAGCCGCTGGGTCCTGATCCTGAGGAACCTCCCGGCTGGGATCGCTTCACTTCGCCCCCTCCATTTCACAACACTTAGTTCCATAGTGTCTCTCATTACTCTCCCATTACAAGCCCCCCCGTCCCCCTTCCAAAACCCCCTGGTAACTGGGTTAAATGGAAAAGTGCAGGCCTGGAGGGGGCCTGAGGACTTTCTGGGGCCTCAGCTCTGTAGGCCAGGAATAGAGACATTCCCTGGGCTGGGAGGCTGACCCAAAGCCTGGGGCTCGGGACCTATGTGAACCTGGTTTAATTATATTAGCTGCAGTATTTAGACCCCTTGGCCTTGGCTTTCAAAAGCACTTTAGGTCAGGACGGTTTTCATCACCACCTGATTTGAAAAGGCCCCCCCTGGTGTTTTGGGTGCGCTGCGCTAAGCTCCGCCATCATAACTATTTGTCAGGCGAGGTCATGTCACATCGACTGGTGATGTGCACAGGCCCTTCCCCTTCCTTTCATCTCTCCATCACGGCTTCCTTTGTAGTGAGCCACTCCTGAGTGACAGCCCTGGTCCTGCCCATATTTCATTTAGACGGGCTGGGTGGTCAGGATGACACACACACACACACACACACACACACACACCCTGAGATGTTGTCTGATCGAGTGACACATTTATGCGTTCATACATTTGTCTCTGTGATGGAGCAGCTTCACTCTCAGGCTGGGGAGCCGGCTGCTGGCCACAATCCCAGTTGGACGTGGGTAAAAAAAAAAGAATGAAAAAAAATTAAATGAATAATTAACAGTCACTTGAAAGCATGAATGTGTAGTGCCTACCCATGTAATGCTTCTCCGCATAGTGCATTATCATATCCCAAAGGACTAGAGAGATGAAATTAGCGTTGTGTTCCACCTAATTGCTCAGCTCTGGCAAATTAACGTGCCCTTATTCAACCTTGTGTTTGTGAAATAGCTATTCATGCTGTTTGTTTCATGTTTAAATCAACGTATTTACACATGAAAAGATTAACCACCTCCGTTAATTCCACTAGATTTTGCATTCTGTGCTCCCTGCCTCTGTGCAGCACAGGCGTAATTTTTATTGACAGACTTAAATTAGTAGAATGCATTCTGTGGGAGAGATGTGTGTAACAAGCTCAAAGTAATACTAGCTACTCCCATGCCTGTAGGGTACTGGAGGCAGCTCCAATCAATGCTAGCATGTTTACATGTACTGTGCGCCGAACAATTGCCCTCGCATTCCCTTCTTCGTGGAGCCCCCTTGCACAGCACAGTTGCCTCAGTAAATACTGAGCTTTTAGCAGCGCGGCCGAGAATGAAAGCACTTCATTGTGTTTATGGCTCCGACGACATTAAAACATTCAAACTAAATGTTAGCGAAATGTTCCAAGTCTTTGAGGCAGCGGCCTCTAAATCAAGGAATACTTTGAATCTCTGTGGAAAAGTGCAAGCCGGAGTTGAAATTAAAGTGGGTGGACGGAGTTGAATCTCTTTGTGCTGAGTGGAGGTAAAGTTCAGCCTTTCCCTTCCCTGAATGATGTATAAGTTGGCAATGTAGCCATGAGTGGACATCTATCGTCTCTCTCTCCATTGTTGTTTTTGGATTTCCAGCGTCTCTTGCAGGACTTAATGTACTCTACTGCTGTATTACATGTATCGTGCTCATTTTGGCACCTAACTCTGATGTGGCTGCAACCTCTCCATGAAAAATTGCAACAGCCGCGTCTTCATTCCCTTCATTCTTTCTTTTTAGAACTTTTAGAAATGAGTTGTGCTTTTCTGTCGCAAAGACCAGCGGAAGAAGGTCCTGTTAACCTGTAATAATACGCTATAGAGATCGATCCGGCACTCAGTCCGACTGAACGTAACACATCACGTCTGCAGAGACGGCAGACATGCTCACCTTTTTTCTAAATGGACGCATGTTTTTCGTGGTTTGTTTCCAGCTGTTTGAATAAATGGTGTAAACGATAACGTCAGCTGGCAGAGAAATTAGGTAACGAGTTGCTCGTCGGCGCTAAAGCTCATGCAGTTATATCAACTACTGAAGAATACATGTTTTTGGGCGGTTAAGGGTACTGTTTGAAGGACACACACACACACACCGGTAAAGAGAGGAATGAGGGAAGGCATCGAGGTATAACTGGCTGGGAGGCAAATAAAAGCTGCACACGGACACCTCCGACCAAAATAAAGCGTGAAACTCCAGCTCACTAACTCCTGCACGGCAGCGTCTGATTTAGCCTCCATCATGTAGTCCGCCATGTTTAGTTCCAGCAGAAATGGGCCGGGATGGACAAACGGACTGTAGACTGGCGTGCATCCAGGCCGAGAGCTAAAAGTTATCTCGTGTGTGTGTGTGTGTGTGTGTGTGTGTGTGTGTGTGTGTGAGAGAGGGAGAATTAACAAGTACACACAGCTTCAGGAGGAGGAAGAAGAAGAAGTGTGTGTGTGTGTGTGTTTTTTTCCCTGTTTCACTTCTTCTTCAGCAGGATAAATGTTCTTCTTCAAGCGACCGGAGAGCTCATGATTTATTCACTACGTCCCGCGGCCCATCTGACTCCCCTCCAGGGCTCAAACACGAGTGCAGAGAAGGAAACACACACACTTGACCACGATAGTCTCTTAATGTCGCTCTCTTTTTCCCTGCACTCACTCACACAATCACAGCGGCAAACACACCCGCTGTACATCTTTCTTTGTCTGCCCCCCCCCCGTTTTCTGTCCTCCTCGTTCACCGTCGCACCTCTTCCTCTGCCCCGCTCGTCCTCGTTGCTACAGGATGCGACACAGCCGGCGTAGAGTCTCATTTGGAGCTGATTCACAGAGGCCGCGATGTCCGCAGGGGATCTACGGTCTATTACTGTTCGTAGCGCCTGCGACGTTTGCTGCTGTTTCTCACTGTATAGTCCAGTTCCTATGCTGGACACAGATTTGTGCCAGAAGAAAATACAACGCGGAGACAGAAGTTCTAGAAACAAAACGTGACCATGGTGATAACAGATTGACGGGGGGTGTCAGTGTGTGTTTGTAAGGCTTTATGCAGTATGTCGTTACCGTGTTTGAGGTCTGGATCGAGATCTGACAGCAGCAGAAACAGAGAGAGTTGTCTTTGACTGAAATGCATGATGTCAATCTCCCATCAACTCTTTCTTTCTCACCTTCCTTTCTGCTACCTGGTGATAAATACGAGTATAAATAGATAAGAAGATGGTGTAGGAAAACAAGAGGTGGCGCGAGAAAAGGAATACGACACGAGCGGCGGAGGTGGGACTCAAATTCAGGCGAACGAAGGCAAGCGCGTAGGACGAAGGGAGGTGTAGTAAAGCAGCGGTCAGGAGCCAGGCTGACAAGAGGGTGGCAGTCCGACAGGTCAGCAGGTCAAAACACAGGAACAGGCTTACAAGATAAATTCACTGACAGTCTGGCGGGATAAATATACTTGAATACTGCAGGTCTGGTGAGGAAAAGAGGAGAACAGGTGAGCAGATGACTGGGACGGGTGGGGAGGTCTGAGGGCATCTGGTGGGCCGGTAGAGAACGGCAAGGAAGGGGCATCACTGTGTGTGTGTGTGTGTGTGTGTGTGTGTGTGTGTGTGTGTGTGTCTTTATGTCCAACGGAAAGCCAAAATGATTTCTCTTCATTCAGCCTTAGTCTTGGTCACCTGTTGCACTTATGTGCTGTTCTTTCTCTCATTAACTGAAGTCCTTTTTAAAGATCTTTTGCACCGTGGTCATACATTCGACCCCTTTATATTGTCTGTTAATAAAGAATATGCCACATCCCTGTTGCTATGTTGCAGGCTGCACATCATGCGGCAGGATCTGCGGCCACCCTGCAGCAAACATCTTAATCCCAGTGAACCGGGCATGAAGGACATTCCCTTTGTTCCCCAGTTTATTCTTTGCTATGGTCTCTCTCTCCCTATATGTCTCTCTCCTCTCTCTCTCCCTCCTTCATGCATTCTTTCTCTTGTGTGCGCCCTCTCCTTCACATAGATTACTGTGCGGCAACACAAGGGGTCTGGAGAACTGCCTACTCCAGCCGGCTTAGGTGAATCGGTTGCCGTGGCAACCGAAACCCAAATAACCAACAATGGCATGATAATTATGGTTATTACCGCATGAAGACTGTTCCAAGGAAATGAGCGATGTTACTTTTCTTCGGGGGGGGATTAAAGAAAGAAAATGTCAGAGGTGAAGCAGTTTGGACAACATAATTCATAACAGAGCGTTGACTGCAGAAGTGTCGGGGCCCTGCAGATGGCAGTTTTGATGCGAAACGGAGGGTCCACGAAGAGGCTTACTGCCCCTTGGCTCTGAGACGGTGACGGGAAAACCGGGAGTTAGCTGTGCGGAAAAAAACAATTGTAACAGCCCCAAAGCCACCTAAGTCATCGAGGTGAATGTACTTTTAACTAGAGCCGCTGGAATTAGAAAAATACTCAATCGAACAAATAAATAAGCACGCAGAGTGGCACGGGTTGGATATGTGACTCATCAAGTGACGAACCGAGAGAGAGCAGTCATGCTCAGGAACTCTGCCGTTCCCGTCAAGCACTGTGTGCTCCTTTTAGCCTCTTTGAGCTAATTGTTTTGGTTTTGAGATTGTCCAGACCACAAACACTTCCCTCAGCATCTTTTCCACACAGTTTTTTTTTTTTCAAATGATGGACAAACAAAGTTAGCAACTAGCTGGCGGACGTCATCGAACATCAGCTGACGTTAAAGACAATTATCTCTGCAGTTTGTGGAGGGCTGAACGGAAATCAAATATTGAAACATCACTCCAAAGGAATGTTACTTCCTGTCTGCTGCCAACAGACAAATGTTTTTTCCTAACATGTTAGCAGCATTAACTTTATTCTTCTGCCTCCAAGTGGCCAAAACAAAAGAATGGAATGCAGCTTTAAGGTGCGATGCAAAATGTGGATTTTACTCACAGCCACCAGTCAGCCGGTCTTTCATTCTGGAGAATGGGTGCAATACATTTCAACAGGTTTTTTTTCAGATCTTTTTTACATTCACCAAACATCTGAATACCGCCGTACTTATTTCTCTCCACCTACTATAGTATTTCCTACTATTATCCTATTATTCATTATGGTGCAGGTGCTAACAAGAAAGTCACATTTACTTTTTTCGTCTTCATTAATAAACCAAATGCTCAACAGGTAAACAGCACAGTTACAAAATATCTATTCATTCTTGAGCGTAATATATATTTTTTGTTTTTTTTTTGTTGCCGGCCTCCCGGGTACTAATGGATCTCGCAGGGTCCGCTAATGTACTGTATCTGCTTCCTATGTGCGCTGCTCGATGGCCGCCTCTGCAGGGCTGGCACACATCCTCAATTGATATTCCTGGTCCTCGAGTCTTTTCAAAAAGGCTTTCATAATATCCGTGTTTACCACAGTGTAGCGCCCGCGCTGACGGCGAACGAGGAGGGGAGCGGAGAGAGACGAGAGGAATAACAGGAGGTGGATCAACAAGATGAAGCTTTGCCATTTCCAAACCGTCTGTTCCCCTCGCATCTAGCCATTAACCAGCTTTAGCATCTCCTTGTCATCTTTCTGGCTAATTAGATCCAATGGCGTCCGCGAGCGTGCGCTTGCGTGTGTGTTAATATGCCGTCGCCATGGCGATAGTCTTCCTCTATTACCCCACTAACAAAACACCCACGTTGGGTTGGCTAATGTGCTACTTACTACCAGCTTCTGGTCCTAGATTTTGTCAGGCTGCTTTCCAGGAATGCTATTCAAAACCTGATGAACATGTGGCGGTGGAAACACATCTCAAGTGGTTTCACGGTGAGTGGAGATTCATACCCCGACGCGGCTTCAGCATATCCATTTGGCTAAACATCGAGGTTGAGGTGCAGATGGGGTCAAAGCCTGGAGGTGGTGCGCACTCTTCTTCTATGAGAGCGCTGTGTATCTCGGGAAGTTCGGCGGCCTTGGGAGGGAGGGGCGTCACCGGGAAGGTTTAAGCTGCTGTCAGTCAGCGTCACTCCCTGCTATTTAGACTCCAATTACACCTGTCAGCTCAGTCTGAGGCCTCATCTGTCTCTCTCTGTCTCTGTCTGTCTGCCTCTCTGAAACCCTCACACACTCCACTTCCACAAGACTATGCGCTCATTCTTTTCCTTTCTTTCAGTTTTTTCTCCATCTGTAACCTCCCCTCCGTGTCAGTCAGCATTACCGTCTCCTCGCTTCTCCCCGTGTCCGCCGCTGCTTTAATCCTCTTCGTTTGATATTAACTTACGAGGATGCAGGCGCTTGGTTCCCGCGGCAGATTTGGAAGACGGTGGAGGAAAACAGCAAAGCGATACCGCCACTGGTTGTTGTTGCGCGGCGATACCATGCGGCGTCTGTGGTCATGTGCCCTGACTGACGGAAGGATAGATGGCCCGATGCATAGACGCATGGATGATGGTTGGAAGAGTGGATTAAAGTTCTGACACACTTTTTTTTTTGGACTAGCAAAGAGAAAGAAAACATTAAGTTACTCTACCAGAGATCAGGCAAGGGGAAAAAACAACAAATGATCTAGTTTCAGGAGACATTGCATGTATTTTAAAATGAGACCATGTAACTTCAATTTTAAAAGTTAATTTCATGAGCAATTAAAACACAAAGTCGCTCAATTCAGTGCCTTCGGGAGTTTCGTTGAGACTTAGCCTCACTTGGTCTAGTATGACCAGTAGCGGTACGGTGGCTAATATTAGCACACTGCAGGTAGTAACTGTAGGTTTTTGCAATAAGAATTATCTCGTGATTATCACGTGTGGCCGCTGTTCAGCTAAAGTATCATAGTCTCACTCCAGTATGTATGTTCTGTATGTGGACCTCCAGTATCCGGAGCAATTGACTTTCAATGCGTCCGATACAACGAGTCTTTCACTTTTATCAATCTTTAACTCCAGCTAGCTCGAAAGGGTTTAAAGCTGGACCTAACTGGATTCAATGAGCTGGTATTGGCTGAGTCAGTGTCTCGGCCCTGGGGTACAAACCAGAGCTGCAGAATCACAATCACAAAGACTTTATAAGAGGTCGCAAGGTCTGTTTGCTCTGATACATTAGTGCATTAGTACAGTAGAGCATGAGTTAACATCTGATGAATAATCATTTTTGCCCCTCAGCAGGTAAATGCAGCCCTGAATTTCATTGGATCTCCAGCCGTTTGATTCATTGTGGCTGTTGGTGTTAACTGCTAAAACATGAATACCCCACTCCCATCTGTGATTATTAACCAGAAGTCTAAAAGAGCCTCTGTTAACGACAAGCCGTTACACCACAGTTAAAAGTCGAGTTATCTTCTGTTTGTTTACAGCACATCAGTTCAAGCGGGGCCAGGGGTGAGTCACGGCAGGCAGGAGAACGGCGGGGGCACCGGGGATCCGGCTTCATGAACGGACACCTGTCTCGACAGCAGGATGGATGGACGGATGGATGGACGGACGGATGGACGGACACATGAATGGATGGGAAGCCTCAGCTGCAGGATGGATGGATGGATTGATGCAGGGAAGCTGGAGAGGTTGCCCTGGGGGAGACAAAGTATTAATCAGGACTGGTGACAGTTTCTGAGTGACTTTATCCTGCCACCCCCCCCCCCCTCCTCCTCCACAGAACCTCTGGAAAAAAAGGGGGTGGGGGCATTGCAATGAATGAAGATCTCCCCCAGGCATTAAGGAGTTCCACAGTGGCCATGAATATCATTTTTCCCCTCTTCTTTATTGTCCAACTGTCCACTATATCTTTGTCAGCTCATCAGCCCTCATCAGAGGTCAGTGGTTTGCGTGTGTGAGACATGGATGGCCTCCCCACATCCACCACCCTGCCTGCTGGGTCCTGTTCCAGAGCCATATGGCACCAAACCGCCTGGCCGTCCGAACTGGAAGATCCCGTTGGTGGAAAAAAAGCAACAGCAAGGTCAGCGCAGGGTGAGGCGCTATTTGAAGCCTTGTGGACGGCCCGCTCGCACACATATGGGGGTGGGGGGTGGGGGGTGGGGCGTCGGAGTCCTGATGTGTTTGAACGCCGTCGGGTGCGAGCGCGGCTCCATCTGCGGCTAATAATGCTTAACACGTTGGAGGCCTCTACGCCGCGGCTTCTGCCACTCCATAAATCACACACATCTGGTCCACTGATCCCCTGCCGCTGGATGCTGGTGGCAGGGAAACACACACACACACACACACACACACACAAAGAAGAGGCAGAGCCAACATGTATACACTCTGAAGTTCACCCAGTCACACACACACTCATTCATCACTGCTTAGGGTGACTTGCATCTGCATGTGTTGTGTGTGTTTGTGCAGCTGTGTGTAGCCTGTGTGTGTAGATGTTAGGGATGTGACCAACCGAGAATATATTATTCACACCCTGCACATAACCTCCAATTATTATTATTATTATTATAGTTAAATCATGCTAATGGCACTTCAACATCATTATAGACACTTCAGACAAACTTCATCTTCAACTGGGCTCACCCCCATTATATAACCAGCGCCCCCCCCCCCGCTGCGACACCACAGGTTCTATTTCCACTCTTTCTGTCATATAGCCTTTATTGCGTTTACTGCGTTTTCTTGTTTTGGTTCATGTACAGTTCATTCTTTGTTATTTGACAAGAGTATAAATGGCAGTGGTAATTACTTTAACACAGAAAACACACACCCACTTCCTGCGTAAATCTGAATGCAGATATTTCTTTGTGAAACGCACAGACACACAGAGAAGAGCTGCATTACCCCATTATTAGATATTAGATATGGTATTGCATGCATTGTAAAATTCCTTATATGTTCTTTATATCTAAACTGACTCTCCCTCACTGTGTGCTGCAGTCATTCGACATTAGATTAACATAATGTGATGTTTAACTTTTATTTATTCCCTCCATTTGTTCTGTATAAGTTGTGTTGTGTAGTTGTGTTAACGATAAAGATGCACCCCTTTAACTTACTTCAAACCTATTATTGCGGCGCATTATGCGAGTTTGATGTCCGCAGGTGATTCGTGGCAAATTGGGAAGGCCCCTCCTTCTCCTGCGTAGAACTACATGAAAAAAAAGAAAACATGAGAGTTTCCACGACATCGCTGCGGCCGGCTCACTACAAACAATGTTCCCTGCATCAAATTAGCTCCTTCGATCAATAGCACATCTTAATTTCAGCCGCCTCACCTTCTGATCACACACTGCCGTTCTGCTCAGGTTCCAAAACATCGTTTGCCGTTAATATAGTTTTAATTTGAACGCCAATAAAAGGGCCTGTCTGGGGTTCCTTGTCTGTGGATGGCTTAATCGATAGCAGCGTTGCAGAGACAATAGACACATTATTTGGAGCGCTCTGTCATAACCCCCCCCCCCATGATGAACACAATAATCACTGCCATGTGACGGCTAAGTGGGGCATTCCTAGCCCCCCCCCCCCCCCCCCCCCGACAGCTGCCCACCTGCCTTGATTGATGATATTGTTTTCAAAAAGTGAAAATAGTTGGAAGGTTTTTACTGAGAGGGTTTGGGGGGTGGTGGTGGTGGTGGGGAGGGGGTGGTACTCTCTCTCCTCAAAAAATCACATTCCACTGGGAATAAAGGACGCCATTGTGGAGACTAATCCACTTCAGTGAAAGTGCCGCTATTCTGTGGTGAGTCTGTGTGTGGGAGAGGACGTCAAGTGTGTTATCTACTCGGTGTGTGTGTATTTATTTGTGGGTGTAGGTGTGTGTGTGTGTGTGTGTGTGTGTGTGTGTGATGTCTATGTCGGTGTGTATGGGCGCATGATGCCATAACGGTGTGTGTGCACATGCACTTATTTAAAAGGCACCCTGCAGAGTTTTCTTTAACATCCAGTGTTTCCCACCAAAACACATTGTGTGCATCCGCGAGACCTAAAACTGCACTGAGCGCATTTCCAAAGCCTGTTTTTCCTTTTAAAATAGTTTGAAACCTGAATTGTTTACATCCACGTTTACACTGGTTTTGTATCACCACCACCCATTATCGCCAGGCGTAGAATAATCATCGCATTCGCACTACATCTTAAAGGAGAAAGGACACATACACCCCCCTGCTTCCATTAATACTCACAAGCCCATCAGATGTGTATTAATGCGCTGCTGAAAATAGTCCCCAGCAAATGCACTATTCACTCCTGTTTGAGTAACATTTCCTAAAAACTACAGGACTCAGCTGCTGGCATGAAATTATTGAAACATATTATGAAAGTATATATCTCTTCTTCAGTTATCTACACCTGCTCACCCTGTGCGGTCTATCCCAGCTCCTACTGGGCAAGGAGCAGGTACTGTAGGTCGCCAGTTACTTATTACTGGGCTGACACATTCCATTCCAACTCACATCTACACCAACTGGCAATTTAGAGCCGATCAACCTAATCCTCATGTCTTTATGCTGTGTGAGGAAGAAATACATACAAATGGAGACATGAGAAACGTCTCAAACGGGGGCCCCAACAAGACCAGTGGATTCTGAGCACAGATTGTGTGGTGTGTGCTAACCACTGCACCACCATTTCCATAAAAGTAAAATGGTACAGAGTTCACTTGGAACTGGCCCTATTATTTACCACGTATTATACATTATAAATGATCCAGTCACATCCCTGCTAAGATCTCATCAGACATTCTTGAGTCTTTGTTATACCCAGGATCTTGTGGTCCGTACGGCCACATGTCCCTCAGCTCCTCCTGCGGGTTCCCGAGGCCCTCCCAGGCCACATGAGATATCTAATCCCACAATCGTGTTCTGGGTCTACCTCGGGGTCTCCTACTACTTGGAACGTGCCTGGGAAACCTCAAAAGGGAGGTGTCCAGACACCCAAAAAACCTCAACTGGTTCCTTTCGATGTGATGGAGCAGTAGTCCAACTCTGACCTCCCTCCAGAACGTCTGAGCTCCTTACGTTATCTCTAGAACTAGAAGCCGAAACCCATAAAAACTGGACAAACCACACATAAAGATTGTTTCCACCAACTTGCACAGATTTATATGTCTTTGACAGTCAGGTAGAATACATCTTACGGTCAGTAATCACTGGGTTCTGGTGGTAGACAGCGACGCAAATTGATGCCGGTTCTTGTACTAAAACAAACATGGAAGGGGGGGGCAGAGAGATCCTGGACCATAGCCTACAGAGGGAATTGGACTTAACTTAAGGTAATGTAAAAGGTAATATTTACTGACCTCCCTCGGACGACCCAAAAGTGAAGTCTGCCACAAATATCAAACATTTCAAAAATGTGTTTTTGGCAGTGACTGGGACCGAAGGCTTAAGATCACCGTATTATTTTACCTGCCGACTGTCAAAACCAACTGACCGAGACTGGAACAGACCCGGCTCCCATTGCTCTGAGCACTTTTAGGACTTCTCATCCACTGTCCATCCATCGTGACCATGAGTTACGGCACACCATAGACCGAGACCAACCCTCACACTGCAGTATGGTTCATCTCGCCAGCCTATTCAATACATGTATCAGTCCTGTTCCTAACACTGTTGGTAATGCTGTGTCTTGACACCCACTGGCCCCTCCTTGTGTTTCCTTGTGCTTGTGCCAGTAGAGCAAAATGTCAACAAAACATTGCTCCACTGCAAAAGTAGTGGTCCAAACCCCCACGGGATACCTTTAAGCATGTTTGTGTGTGTGTGTGTGTGAGACCAAGACATGCTATAAGGTCTCCAGTAGCCAGAGAGCATGTCTCTGTTGTGTGTCAGGTTGTTTCAGGTCTGGACCCCCTCCTGCCGCTGGAGAGGCTCAGATCTCCTGCAAACCTACTGACTGATGCTCTTAACACACACACACACACACACACACACTGCAAGAGCCCTGCAGCCTCCCTCTTTCATCCTTTCTTCTCTCACACTCCCCCTTTTCTTTGCCTTTACACTGACTCCTCTCATTCTCCCCTCCCCTTCCCTCTAATCTCTCGTTCTCTCCTCCCCGCCTCCCTTCTGTCTTTCTCTCTGTCTTCCCCCAAGTGCCTCTCCTTTTCCTTTCACTCATCTTGCCTCTCTTTCACCAAATGCCTCTCACTTTTCTCCCTCCCTCTCAGACCCCCCCCCCCCCCCCCCCCTCCCCCCTCTCTGAATCTCTTTCTCTCTCCTTATCGGAGTTGAGGATGAATGGTGAAAGGCGAGGAGGCGAGGCCGAGACTCAAACCCGATGCCTCGTGTGTGGGAACCTCATTGTGGCCGGCGACTCGGCGAGAGGGAGAGAGAGCTAAGGTATCGCACCCCCCCCCCTCCGTATGGTCGATAGAGCAGGCCCCTCTCATCTTTCCCCCCCGTCTTGAATGGCATCACTGTGCCAGCCAGCCTGGGGAGGGAACACATTGTATTGCTTACATGACTTTGCACAACGTTTCTGATTGATCATGCGTTTGCCATTAGCCTTGTTACCATTTGCTGACTTTAAACTTTTTAAAGTGTAAAATTGTGACGTCAACTTGTGAATGTGTTTTACCTTAGTATCACACTTTGTCTGCATTGCCATGATTAAATATAAACGTGTCAAATAATGCTAATTTTACTCTTGAATGCACTTTTTTTTGCCACTTAGGGGCAGCAGAAACAAGCTGTGCACACTAAATTGGCATATCATCATATTTTAGGTTTGATACGGCCAACTTCAAATTTCAATTTACACATCCAGCAGTCACAGAGAAACATTAGCGTTCATTTGGAGTGGTGTTTCTGGCCGTCTGATGAACGTGAGTCCAGTATTCACTCTGTCTGTGGTCTCTGCCAACCAGAAAAAAATCTGGCTCTTTAGCTGCTAAATGCTCCGCTATGTTCACCGGCTACTTTCTAACTGTGTCCGTCTGCAGTTTCCTGCTGAGGTGGGAGTGACAGTGGGACTTTAGAGCCTTTTCACTGTCACAGTTTTGTGTCAAAATCCAATCCGTTCATCTCAATGTCGATGTCCACTGGGGACACAAGTCCATACATTTATTTAGAAATCATTAAAGGGGGCTCTTTATGACTTCAGATCTTGTCTTGTAATGATTCAAATTGATGCCAATAATGATTTGTTGATGAGTTTTTTTTGTTAGAAACTTCATATGAAACTAAATGCACACAGGTAACCTTACACTTCCTGTTTAAATGCATGCTGCATGCTGGTAATGGCCATTTCAGTTTCTGTTTACATCACCCTAAGCATGATGGGAACTGTAACGCCAATTCAGAAAAACTTTAGAAAAAAAGAAAAAGACCTGAATCTAATTGCTTTTTAATGGTTCACACTGCCAGTACGTTGTCGGCATCGCTGACGTTGGTTCTTGTGTCCCTGGAGCACTGACATATTTCTCATCTGTTGAAAACATGTGGACATAAAGCCGTGCTTGCAGTTCTACAAGGCTGAACTTAGGCAAAGCAGTGCGTTGAGCTAGAATGCTAACGTCAGCATGCTAACACTCTCACAGTGACAATGCTGACATGCCGATGTTCAGCAGGTATTAGCTTACCATTTTCACCATCATTTAAACACTAAGTACAGCTGAGGTTGATGGGAATGTCGGTAGTTTTGCAGGCATTTGACCTTAAACCAAAGTATTGGACAAATTGCAATTTGACCTGGGGCCGTGTTCTCAAAATATCCTCAGGCTAAAAGTACCCCTAACTGGCTGAGTTGGGAGAAACTCCTAACTCAGTGAATGAAAAATGAAATGCCTGACTTCCAGCTGATCCCAAAGGTATAACCATTAAACCACGGGCCTTGCTTTGTCCATGGGAGCATTGTCATGTCAAAACAGCGAAGGGTCCTCACCAATCTATTGGAAGCGGACCATAGCCGAACACACCACTGTACGCTGTAGCATTGAGATTTCACTTCGCTGAGAACTAAGGGGCTCGGTCCAAACCACGAAGAACAGCCTGCACTAAAGTATGGAGACGGGGATGTCTGCAAGCTCTTGGCCACGTAATGTAGTTGCAGAGGCATTGTCTCTAATTCACAGCATCTCTCCAAAGTCACAATGGAGCATATTAGACCCCTTTATCTCTGCCTCTGACTTTGCACAAAGGCCAGAACAGGAGCTAGACACAGGCACTGCGGAAATCAATGGAGTGCAACTGCTTTCCATCTTCTGAAGCTCCTACGTGTTCTCCAGACTGTGCCAAGTGCGGGTCATCGGGGCACCGGTCTTGACAGATGAGTATAAGAGCTTGTTTGCAGGACCAAATGAACTGAATAAACTAAAACAAAAAAAAAAAGCAGTCAGCAGTCTGAACCAGACAGATTGTTATTTCAAATAATCGGACTCGCTTTATTGCGTGTGGAGACAGACAGGCAGACGGCTGAGCGACAGGGGGTGTTTTCCATGTACACTCACCTGTCCGCTCATATTAACTTCGGCAGCCTGCGAGTTTAGTTTGCAGAGTCTGGTTCACATGGTCAAGCTGTGAACCCCCCCCCCCCTGCAGTACAAACCCTCTCCTCCCTCTTAGCATCAATTATTCAAGAAGAAGTCAATTAGCATTGAATAATTTATCTTCCAAGTGTCAATATTTGGTAAACAATCTCATGCAGCTCTTTTTTTACAATCCCCAGAGGAGTCCCACTCTGTGCTCGTTGCTATGAACAGGGAGTCTTTTTCTCGGTTGTATAATCGCCGCAGTTCAAGACACTAGTTTACTTAAAAGGACCATAGTGGTTTTTTCACAATCAGCCCAGTGAATAATATGTGCTTACAACTTACATTACTGACAACAACTTCCCAAGTCATGCAAGTGGTGCTGCTGTTTTTTTTTCCACCTTCCAGGGTCCCTTTGATTTTAGTTCATTTTAGTGTGCTATCAAAACCAACTCAAAGAGACTTGAAACTTGCATCGGCAACTAATATACCACAATGAAACACATCTACAATGGTTTTTGTTATATTTTGGAATGGCTCGATATACGTGGTCTGGGATGGTCCTTTTAAGTGTCCGATAGGGCATTCACCAAGAGGCTGAGGATATACTTGATTCATTGCATTAGGTTTTGTTTGGAAATTGGGTGAAAGAATATCGGCAGGCGTCTTTGTGCTGCTCACTAATTACAGTCTGGATGAGCCTCCAGGCCATGCTCCAGTCCAGTGCTTTATGATGTTGTATTAATTATGAAAGGTTCCATGAAAAGAAAGGAATGGCTCTTCCTCAATCCATCCTTGAATTGCTGACTCCTGCTTTTGTTTGGCTCTTGTGAGGAGATTCTTGATGAGTGTTGAACCTCAATGTCTCTGCTCAGAAGTTGTATATATAATCCGGTCTATTTGTGTGGATAGGTATTAAAACCACACTTGTGGTAAACCATCGATCCTTCAGATATAAGTGCCTGTTGAAAGAATCATGCACGTACCCTTTACTGTTATTTTGCCTTTGTCGGTCTTAAACGTTTACTTGCTAACACAAATACTCAAGGTAATGCCTTGTATCCACGGTGACCCTTCGGATGATTTTTTTGATTAGGTTTTGAGGGTCATTTTCATTTTCCTTTTCTTTCGCAGGTGAATGGAAGCTCATGTCACTTCTCCCTCCCTCCCCTCCTCCCGATGCGAGACGTTTTCTGCAGTATTACAGTAGGACAGAATATCCTTGCACAATTGAATATTTATGATGCGCGTTCTACCCGGACGGCTGACTGACAAGAAGGCAGGAAGAGGCCATGCTGACCAGAAGGTTCTGCCTGGCTCATGAATATTCACTTTAACACCACTAGACCTGAAGACTGAAAGACCCACCGAAACAACACGGACAACAAGCCCGCACTCGCAACAAGCTTGTACAGCCTTGAGCATCGGAGAGGCAGTGTTAGCAGTCATGTGGATACCCATAACATAAGTCACCACGACAATAGGACCGCACGAGGCTGTAAAGGCTGTTTAAGGTCTTCCTTTCACACCCGTAGACCATTGGGTGGTTTTCATGCACGAATCATGCGCGATTCAGTAATTAAATGTTGTAATTGTACTGCAAACTCTAGTGGGAGGAACAAGGTGACGGGCGAGGGCACCCCCCCCCCCCCATCTTTAGGTGCAGGGGTTTTAGCTTGTGTAATGCAGTCTCTTATTAAGGGTTTCTCAAAAAAAGTTGAATCAAAGAAACAGGATGTAAAGTGTTAACTTTGTGCTGGTAGGCACTATTTCAAAACTTTGGGCCGAGGTAGGCAAACTGTTTCGGCCCCTTTTTCTAGGCCTTATGCTAAGTCAAGCTAGCCGTCTCCTGGCTGTAGCTTCATAGTAACCCTACAGACATGAGATTGATATTCTTATCTAACTCTCGGCAAGAAGGTGAATAAGCGTTTTCCTTTAAATAAACACAGGGCACATTGTAGACACTTAGTTTTAGATGGATTTATTATAATTGTCGATTACGTCTCCTTAGGTTTGGATCCTGGCAAGTAATGGAAAGCAAACCGGAAACCTGTTCCCACTGAACAATAAAAACACTAACAAAGGGAAGTTTGTTTCTGTCCTACATACTTTCACCACAAGCGATTGAGCGTATTGTCAGGAACAGCATACTGGTTCCCGGCCCAGAGTTTGACACCAGACACCATTTTCCTCTATTATGTCTATGTTTCTCTTTCTTGGCACTCTTTCTCTTCTGTTATTTTCCTGCTCTTGAAGGCATTAACGCTGTTTGGTATTTCCTCCATCATTTAGCATTCTGCAGAGGCAGCCCTCCTCCTCCTCCTCCTCCTCCTCTCCCACTTGCTCTGGCTCTCTCTCTTTTATTTATGTGGATAATGAAAGCCTATAATCATATTCTACACACCCACATACTGTCTGAGGCTTTGAGATTATACGTCTCGGGGAGTAAGAACAACAGAATCATCATCATATTAATGGCAGTGGCGGAAGATCCTCATCATTGTTGCTGTAATGCTTATAATCCGCTCTGTCTATCAAACTTGCCAATTGTTTCCTAGATTGAGTGTTGTAGGAGTGGGATAAATGAGGTGCAACAGATGCCTAAGTGCAGAGATACAGTAAACAAGTATACAATGGAGAGAAATTACTGTTACATATAATGACAGCTCACCATATAGAAGATACCATTAGTAGCAAATGGCAACATCAGTATGAACTTAGTGGAGAAATTATGCATTCTTACAACGAAAAGTTTTTTCTATCATTTAACTAGCTTAGAAAGGGCCATAGTGTAGTTGGAGAACAACAAATCTGACTCATATTTCCAGCGGTTTTGGAATTGCAAAATGTCCCAGACTCTTATCGTATCAATGAGGTGCCATTATTATTTTAGTGAGTGAATTAAAGTGCGCTTCCGCTTTTGATACACCAACTTTTCTACCTCAGCCCAGCATACAGACTTTTTTTCCTGCATTTCCACTCCCATTTTTTCATGCACAAAGTGAAAATGCGCATCAAGACATGTGGACGGACGCTTGGCACCTTCTAATGGATTATCTGGTTTGCGCTCTCCTGTCATATTGCCATCATGAAAATACAAGTTTCATAGCTCCAGTCAGTCCCAGCTCAAGCTCCACTTACTACCTTTTTCACAGTGGATGGAGTTTGCCAAGTTGATCTCAGTAGCGTTGTGATTTCATGTTACGGTTGGAAGTTAGCAAGTGAAGCTGGAGGTGGGATTGATTCATTTCCTGTGATGTGAAATAGTGCATTTGTTGGGGACTATTTTCAGTTGCAGAGTTGTACAGTTTGGTTCTCGAGGGAAGGCGGCGTATGTGGGATTGTGTAAGATACACAAACAGTACTTGTTTTTTTAATTTCTTGTTTATTACCAGACCTTTTAATGACTTTTTGAGTACCCCTTTTCATTATGTAGGAACGTTTTTAACACACCAGTTCAAGTCAAGTCAAATAGCAAATAGTTGGTCTATCATGTCTGTTTTGCAATTGAGGATAATAAACACAGATTATTTTTTTTTTTCATTTCATGAGGACGCCCGGAAACCAAACAACAGTTAGAAACCTTTTTATCAAACATAAAATCCCTTTGGCGCCTTTCAACACGAAATGATCACAATTATCAGTGAATAGGAGCACGCTGAGCGCGGTTTGCCGACATCCTTCACCTCTCTACATTAGCACTCTCAGACTTTAAACAGATGCTCCTTTCTCTGGCCGCCTGCGTGCAAACACCGCACAGCAGCCCGAGGCTTAATAGCATCATGTGTGTGTGTGTGCTCCCTGTGTATATTTACCTAGGTGCGCGCGTGGATGTGTGTGTCATTTCCGAGCAGCTCTCTTCAGTGTCCCAACCCCAAAACTAAATAAACACCCCGACACTCTCTCTCTCTCTCTCTCTTGCAGTGAATAGCTTCTCTGTGGCGTTTCTTTCTGTGGGGTCCGTTGCCCCGAATCATGGCAGGAGTGAGCGCTCTGACCGCTTGTTCTCGTGGACGTTAAACTACAGTTGGGAGAACAAACCGTGGCCAACATATCTCCTGTTGATGGCCTGGCTTTTGTCTGACATGTGCACCGCTACTGTACGATATCGAGTAAGGTGGGTGCTGCGTTATTAGCTCAGTTTGCGTCCCCGGCTTGTATAGCGGCCTTCTGCCAGAATCCAGTTTTAAAGATCTTTATTAAAGTAGTATATTGTGCCCACATGGTGCATATTCCTGACCAAAGGAAGACAGAAACTGTCACAGAAAAGCCAGGGTCAGCTTGTATTGTTAGGTTGGTCTCTTTAAGCTATGTATAGTCTGCTGTGTTCACTGATCACATAATCATAACCAACTTGGAGGTGATGTAAGCAATGCACAGAGGAGGAAGGTTAAGTGGGGGTTGCGTGGCTCATTGCATTCAATTTCTAGTTGGTCTTTATTATGAAATAGGAAAGCTCTGATTAGTTCATTTACCACACTGACACTAATGCTTCTGAAGGGCATACGTGAAGATAATAAGAGAAGTGTTATTTCAACTGCTGTTGTCTCACACAGTTCTCTGACCCTTCGTTTTTCTCCACGGTTCAAGATTGACTGTGTTATGTTCATTGAATAAAAAGTTATGGTTTTGCAGACATGATTTGCTGAGAAGCAAATGTTACATGAACAAAGGGGTTGAATTGAGTTGCATCCCCTCTGTAGATATGAGGCTTTGAAATATATTTCTGCTTGCATTACTGTCACATTATTGTCAGGAGTGTCACCGGTGTGCAACGAGCTAGCCAATCACGGTACAGTAGGGCGGGACTTGACACAAAACGCATCAGCACCCCTGCATCCCTGCATGTCCGCTGAAACTGAAAAGTTCCTTCTCTGTCCGACAGTCTTTTTTTTTTCCTTTCTACCTCCCTCTCATTCACACACACACACACACACACACACACAAACATACGCTCACTCCTGGGGCCAATTAGTCAAGTTGAAACGTCTTCATTTTTCATTTGAGTGTTCAATGATCAGTATAATTGGAATTAATAAGCCAATTTCGTTTGGCAGAGATATGAGTTTTTGGCACTTGTTTTGAGCACCCTCACAGTTGGTTACGGGGGAGGAAACCACAAAACAAGGGTCTCATTAACTGGGTCAATTACAGTCGAAACACATCACCTTATTAATCTTCCTCTGCCTGGCGTAATAAAGATGCTTTGGTATGCTTATCAGGGCGGCTGTTTATGCTGTGTGTTGTTCACCGCTGCATCCCGGATCGTATGCTCACTGTACATCTGCAGAACAGGAGAGCTGAGCTGAGGCCAGTTTGTGCCTTAAATCTCAATTCTGATTGTATTTATTTGGTAACACAAATGAAAGCTGCACTAATCAACATTTTCCTACATTAGCAATGGATGTAATGACTGTGTGTAATGTGAAAGGGGTCGCTCAGTTTCCCTCCGCTCTGCCGGGCTTTTTAGCCTCTTTTAGTTTTTTGTTGTCGTTTTTGTTTCCTGGCCCACAAACTCCACACTCACCAACCTCGTTTCCAGCAGCACAAGGCAGCGATTTTCAGCCTTGGATGAACCCACTGCACACTGCCTGTCCAGCACCAAGTGAACATAGTGGAGCATTTAGCAGCTGAAGAGCCAGATATCTTTCTCAGGAGCTGGGAGACCAAAACAGAGCTAAACTGAGAGTGATTATTGGACTAATGTTGCTGCTGGATGTGTAAATAGTCTATACTATATTATTATTATTATAATATATAGTATATATTATAATATCTCACTGTTGTGATTTCACCTTGAGGCAGCAGATCAAAAAAACAAATATATTTCAGTAAATCACTCCTTATACTTCCATTTGACCAACTGTTTTCATGCCACCAAGTTGAAAACTCAGACATCTAAATGCACTTAAAAGGTACCCTGTGGAGTTCCTGACCACTGTGTTTTGTTTGCATCTCATGTTGACCCCACACATGGTGCACGCACAAGCAGCCGGGTGGCGTGATCCACATTCCGGCTGACATGTTTCATGCTATGAAAATGCCAGCAAGAGGCAGAAAAGACTAAGATCTTCTAGCTGGCAAACACGGGTGTTACATGAAGCGAAGTTTCAAAATATATGAGCGCTCATTGACTGGATCAAATGTTTCATGAGGAGGGAAATGTGCTCAACGTGCTCGTGTTAAAGAGAATAGATCCCACCAACAATTGTCCATGATTACATCAGATCCAAGTCCCTGAAGCTCCACACAAGAGTAAGGATCTGCAGCCACGCTAGCCTGGGACTGCACTTCCTGTACATCCTCACAGCCACATTGCTCATGTGCGGATGTTCAGCAGGTCATCTTTGCCATGGGCCTATTCACCATCTTAGTTTAGCGTATTAGCCTGCTAACATTTGCTAATTAGCGCTTAACACAAAGTACAACCAGCAGACTGCAATACACACTATATATATCATCGTCGCTGTACAATAATGCCTAAGGGTTAAGAGAAGGATGGAGGGTAGTATTTGAAATTGAATTTGTACTTCACCTCTATGAAACACCTCTCCGCCATGGAAAGCGGCTTGTTTGTCTTGGCCAAGTTGACTCTTATGAGATGTGAAGCTCTGGATATGAAGGGACGCTTCAGCGAGAGGCTGTTTGTCGTTTCTACTCTGGAAGACGGCTTCCCACTCCCTTTCATCTTCCACCTTCCCACACGCCTGTGGATGAACAAGAATGTCTGCTCATGCACACACACACATACCCTCTCCCACCTTTACGCTCGCGTACAAAGGACTACACACATGCATTTGCAAACATACACTGCTCCCATCTCACCGTAATTTGAACAGACATGTTCACACTGCTTCTCGTTTGGATGCCACCGCACTGCCTGGCCTCCTTTGCTATATTAAAAAAAAAACCTCCACTCCTATCTTTGTCAAAACTACAAGCAGATGGCGACGAATCTGCTTGGCTCTCGCTGAGGTCATGTGAAAGCTGCTTTTTTTTTTTTTCCCTCCCTCTCTCTCGGTTTATTTTGGAGACAATCATTGGTGCTCCTCTCTCCGCACAGAAAAGGATGCCTCTCATCTACAGCATGACACATCTTTGTGAGGGTGCAAGATTTTTTGCTGCTTCACACCATATTTCTTCACTCTCTCAGGGGTGGTGGTTTTTGTGTGAATGTGCTCTCTCAAACACATTATAAATAACCCTGTTTGCAGCAAGTGGATGACTTGCCCATCTGCTGCAGTGATCTCATGGAGGGCTACATCTCTCAAAGGTTGGAACTCAAGTAAACTCATGAAATATTAAAGGCGTTCACTGGAGCACAGAGGTTTCGCCATATGTTTAAATAAAGTGTGGATGAGGCTGACTTGGAGTCAAAGCTCCACATGTGAGCAAACGTCATAAATAGCGAGCTTGGGGTCGTGACAGAGCCAAAGTGCCTGCATTAATGCTAATACTAACCAATTAAAAACAATGAGTCCAATCATTTGCCAGTTCTGTCCGAGCAACCCTTCAGTAAAGGGAAAATAATTATGATGAATTCATAAGGCTCTTATTGATGTTCTGAAGCTTTCTTATAAGTGCTTATCGAACAATAAACGTGCTATATGCTATTATTAACACTTATATAATCATTATATATTATAATTATTATATTATATATAATCACATTATAATGTTAATAAGCATCTTATAAAAAGACTCATTACCTAACGCTTATCACAAAGACCTTAATATAAAGTGTTACCAGGGTTTATATGTTATGGCTAATGACTTAAAACATCATATATATATATATATATATTATCTACTATATAATATAATATTATATAATATATTAATAATAATATTTTATTACATATATAAAAGAGTCATGGGTTTCTCACTGTCTAATAAGCCAACAGCAATGATCTTAATTAATAATAACAACTATAATCTATAATTAATAACAACAGTCCATCAAGTTTGCAGTTGTACTTGTTAATAAGTGGATTTTTAAGTGGAGTTTGGTCCAGAGGCTCTGCCGCGATTTTCCATCAGGTAAGTTGTCAAAAGGTTCATTGGAGCAGTCTGCCTGATGAAAGAGACGAGGTGTCTCGCTGGAAGGGATTCTCCAAAACCTGGCAACCCCAAAAGTTCACAGTCAGAGTCAATTTTCTCATCCCAGTGTGCTGACACACACAAGGAGTTTGACCATGTATTTACACACTGAGCCAGATACAAATACAGACATCCAACTAATCAAAGACAACAAAGCTAAACAAAGACCAGCAGACAAACATTACATACAGGCACGACATCAGAGTTAATAACAGCTTGTAACTTCAAGCACTCGGAAGCATTTATAAAGGGTGCCTTATTACAGTCGGGTATCAGTCATCTAGGCACACCCTAAATGTACGTCATCATACTTGGACTTACCGAGGGAGTAATCAGGCCTACGAGTTGAACCAAGAATGTATGGCTGATACCCGACCCAACAAAAGGTGCAGACTTGAAGCTGAACCCGCCGCGAGGCAACGCTGCCGAGAACACGTCGCATGTGAGATAGGGCTGCAGCTCTCCAGGCAAAATGAAAATAAAAATCAAAGACAGGGGGAGCCGTGCAGAGGATGCGGCGGAGGGACAGCTCGTGTCATCAGGCCCTCTGTTACCAGCAGAGTGTGGGAGGCCGCGTCGGCATTGGCCCGGGAGCATGTCACACTTCTCCCACTCGCGCTCGGATCGGCGGCTGAACAGCCTCCAGCTCTCCAGGCTCTCTCCCTTCCCTCACACAAAAGTGTGCCCCCCCCCAGCAGCACACTCGAACACGGTCAGACACACCGAGCCGTCTCTCTTTCTTCAATGTTTCCTCTTATCCGGGTGAAGCGGGGTCGGTTCAGCCGGAGCCCCCATCTCCAGCCGGTGTTAATGAGCCCTCTCTTCTTGTCTGCAACTCATGCAGACAGATGGCAGCACCATAATGACAATAAACCACTCTTCTTCTTTTATTTATTTTTTTTAATTTCAAAAGGACATTTTTTTCCCTTTGCCCAGATTGCAGAGCAGAAGTTCAGTAAGTGAAGCGCTTACTTTCAAAAGGTTTGGAATGGACCAAAGATTCAGCAGGCATGTGGATAATGAAGAGTGCGAGACTCTAATATTTCTCCGGACAATGAACCTCCTCCGTCCTAAAGACCTTCGTTCCGATGAGGGACTCAGTATCAGTTAAAGGATTTTGATCTCCTCAAGTTATGCTCAAGATACGCTCCTTCCCATTTGTCGTGGTTTCACTCCTGTTGGACTACGATAACATAGGTTTCACAAGTGACACCTTTAACTTGATCAGGCACGGTTTGACACCAGCGTGTGAATGTATTCGCTTCCCGCTACCTGCGCGATTCGTGGAGGGAAATCGCCGCTTCTGCACATGCTCCTTCGACGCTGACAGACTATGATGAATATACAAACTTTTACTCAGCGCGACGTCTCTTGCTCTCTCACTCGCTCTTCTCCCCATTCCTCACGGGTGTCTGAGTTCTAGTTCTTGCGGTGAGCGAAGTAGGACAGAGCATGACAGAAATACAGTCAAAGCAGATGGCTTCATGTCTCAATTCTTTGCCCAGTATTTCATCCGAGCAGTGAATTCCTCGGGCGCTGAGAAGACTGTAAATACGAGATGTCATCGTCTCCAACTATTTTTGAGCCACATCAACTTTGCATTCCTCCCCTTCACTAGACAGTGCCAAACGTTTATTACCAGCTATCAGTCTATAATTTATACAGCTGCAGTAATACAATTAAGTGAGACTAAATCTGTCACCCTTCTCTGTATGAGAACAACTTACAACATAACGCTAAATCAACTCATTGTTATTTTGCAATTTGAGGCACGCAGCCTGGTCGAAAGGGATTGGCGATGGGTCATCGTGCTGCAGGAATTACACACTCTTCAATGGAGTTTGCACTGTGATCTCCTTCTTGTCTAACTTTAGCCCCCCCACCCACCCCTCCCCAACCAGACCTGTCAAACTCCCCGAACCCGATGGCACCGCTCATCCTGAGTTCTTTGACAGCGCGAAAGTACACCGGTCATAAATATAAATGACAGCATTAATAAATGATGACCTCTTATTCAAATCCCTCATTATGCATGCAAATAGGTTTAAAGGGGGGAACACGGGCAAAGTGTGGTCTAATGTGACGAAGCGTAATTGTTACAAGGGTGCTGACCTGAGATCATTAATATTAATTCACGACATTGTTTCAGTCCGTTCCCCCGTTGCAGCCGATGACCTCAGATATGAATGGCTTTGATTCCCATTCATGTGCGGAGCCTTTGGAGCTGATGATTGTGTGCCGCTGCGAGACACCACGTCGGCCGCCGTTCACTGAATTACATCCCGGCTGCCTTATTTTCATTTAATTTCATTCCTTTATTGCGACACAAGGTTCAAAAATGTCACGGTTGTTCCTGGTTCCTGTTGGCATTTACAGAAGAAGAAAGGACTGCGCACTAAACTGCAGCCACAGCTCTGTGTTTAGCTGTGTTAGCTGCTATAGTCACAGTAGTGTATGAAGTGAACAGCTGACATTTGAATAAGTAATATAGGACAATCTATTAGAACGGTAGCGATGAAAATGTAATTCTTTATTTGAAAAAATTGATTGGGGGGTCCGGTTTGTCTTGGTGGCCCGAGGCAGGTGGTTTTTAAACTATAAGTCCCGCCTCCCCAGGCGGAGGGAGCAGGAGAGTTGCAGGAGGGGACACAAAGGGAAAGGCAAGAGGCAAAGATACCGCATGAGGCGAAGGGGACAGGTGCATGCTGGGGGGTGGGGGGGGGGTTCGGAAACAATGGGAAGTCAGTGTCAATATCCTGAGCCCTGTGTGCGGTTTGGTTTAGACCACAAAAGCACTTTGGTAAAGGTTGGGGAAAGATTGTGGTTTCAGTTCAACTTTAATAAAGTGAGCACGTCCCGTCTCAGACTTCAAGACACTGTCGACTTTTTCGGCATTAAACCGGACGGCAATCTTTTCTTGACCTTAACCAAGTGCTGCGAGTGCCTGAACATAACCATGAACAATATTTCATCACGCCTGAGTCTCTCTGAGCAGATATTGTACTGTGAGAGTGAATATAGTGGGGAAAACAAATAGATATGGAAGTGATAGTCTTGTAATTCGGCGGCTTCGGTGTCCCAGGTTATGTCTGGCTGTGATTTTTCACAGATTGTGGTGGGTCAAGTGGACACTTTGCACTGATGGAACACTATGTAATGAGACCAGGATCAATAGATTGTGTACATGTAATTTACTTACCCAAAAAAGTTACTCTTTAACGTTTCCTCATTATGTTGGTAACAAACGGGTGGCCTTACGTTTCCCTTAAAGTTTATTAGCTGCTGCAAATTAGTTGCATATAAACTTAATTTCTAGGAGACCAGTTTGTTCCTGCTCTCTATTGTAGAGTTATCAATACACATAGTGAAATATATATACATTTGTGTATTGATAACTCTCTCTCTGTCTTCTAGAGGCAAAAGTTGCCCCAGAAATACTTCAATGGAAATGGGAGGCCGCGACCTTAAAGGGGGCCCCGTGTAGCTTTCCTGTAACAAACAAAAGTTAGGTTTGCATTCAGTGTTACTCACCAAAACACTTTGCGTTTGTCTTTGAGGTCTAACAAATGTGCATGTTGCAAAGCTGACCCTATTATACTATATATCATGTCAGATGTTCATATTAAACGTTGACAGTGTTTCAAATAATGAGGTAGTAGTCCCTGTCAGACTGCCCTGAACACTACTAGCTAGGGTTTCTTTATGTGGTGTTTGTTTTGTATAAATGGCCATATTTCTCTTGATGACAGTCTCTATGGTCATCTACAAGTCACGTGACTCACCAATGGACTGTATATTAGATCTCCGGATGCAACCTGAGACACCACCCTGATGGAGGTTTGGTGAATAAGGGGTGGTGCTGGGTGAGGAGTTAAAAGGGAAAGAAAAGTTATACTCTTAACTTTCACACTGAGAAAAAAGAGGAGATGGGGTGTGATTCTGTAGGGAGACAGTGATGTAAAACCAGGGAAAAGTTACCAGCAGGAGCAAAGAAGATGATGTGCAAAAAGCACATCTAGTCTGTGCAGATGTAAATGAAGCATGATGGGATCTCAAGCTCTCAAACTCAAATATTATTGGATATGACGGTTCAATGTGATGATGTTGACAAAGCCACTTTTAAATATAACACCAATTACATTCTATCACAGTCAGTTTGAGAGATGTGCAACAAAACAAGTTCCTCACCGCAGTCTTGACTCCAGCTCTCCCTTTCATGAGCAGTGTTAGTATGTGATAATGAGCAAACACTGTAATCCCACCAATTAACTGGCAGCAGCACCTACCCCCACATTTCCTTGGCTTGTCTGTGTGAGTTTGATAATTGGGAGTTTGACGGCTTCCAACACCAAATTTTCGGCACGTTTGAGATAAGTGTCGGAAATGTCAGCGAGCTGTTCTAACGCTGCATCTGGATTGTTTGCCTCCAAGTGAGAGGCACAAAAGGTGACTGACAATGTTGACTCTTTCTTTGAAAACTGTGCTCTTATGTGTGTCCACGATATACTTGATCTCATGATCAATCCTCCTCTGTTGCACTTCACACGGGTGTTTCTTTTGGTCAAGCCACACTCGAGCCACTCCCTGCACGTCATGACATCAGACTAAATGCGGCACAGTGTTTATGGTTTTTGCATGAATCTGAATAGCTAGACTAATTCATATCGAACAACCACTCAGATTTCTGAGAAGAGAGAAAAATGCCAAACCTACGGTTCCTACCACTAGATCTATTTCATAATAAAGAGCTAAGACACTACATTTGAATAAAATACAGCCTACAGTACAAATGGTGATCACAAGCTTATTAGTTGGCTGGATGGGTTGAACTGAGCTAGATGGAAAGCCTCCAACCTTTCGTGAGTCCGCTTCCATAATCGGCACCAAGCAAAGGAAAATATGATGGACTGGTACGCTTTTTAATAATGAATGGCTTCATGAAACAACAGTAAAAGGCTAAGTCCTGCCACAGTAAAAGGGGTTTTATATAAAATGATGATTTTTATGATGCCTCACAGTAGGGGGTGCTGCAGAACCCTCACTTCCTGCACATATGGACTGTCACTACATTTAGTGACTTTTTAGCGTTCTCCTGCGACTATTGATGATCATTCAAATTCAGTGTGAAATTGGCGTTGGCGATGTAAATTGAACATCAAACCCCAACCAAAAGACTTCCATTCACATGTCTCTGGGCAGCGCACAGTACAGTGTGTATGCAAATGACAGTGTGATTCCATCTGCTGAGTTCCAGTGAGTTTCGTACACCAGAGGCCTTGCTGAAATGACGGATAATTACATAATGCTACGGACAACAGACATACCTGAGTGTTAACAGAGAGGGACTGATGTGGTGGGCTAACACTATGTCGACCCAGAATCTTTGTATTCATCTCAAGAAAGTGCAGCTCAGTGCAGTTTACAATATGGCTGCCACAGAGTTTATGTCGCACACCCACATGCCTCTTTGTTGAGGTATTATGGGCCATATCCAACTGAGGCAAGACCCTGGGGCAGTTCTGAAACCATGACCAACTGTCACACTCATTGTAAGTCACTCTGTGGCCTTTTGTCTGTAACTTAAGCCCTATCTTTGTCCATTCATGCAGGCTTATCAAGCACGGCAACCATAATGCTTTCATCAATCATCGATGTTACTCCGATTTTGGTGATCTTGAGGTTTGAGAACTCTACTGTTTGGTGCTTTATTTTAAAACGGACATTTTTTAAGTTGCATGCTTTTCCACCTGACAGCCGCGGTAGAATATTCTGTCCTCTCATTATTGATTCAGTTTCATTCGTTCATTCGTCCTCTCCTAAGCCATTATTACTTTTATAGCTGTTTTTACGAGCCTCTCGTCGCTGCCCACCAATTAAGCTTTGCACCCCATTAAAAGTCCTCACAGGCGGACATAAGTGCTGCGCTGCACTGGATTCAACACTGCGCCATCCATTGTGTCCATACGCCGCCCGGCTACCACCTCCCCGTCTATAAAATATTTACACCTGCTATCGCTCTACTTCAACTCCTGTGAGGTCCACTTAAAAATCTATACCGTCACAAACAGGCCCAAGCAACTTGCCGAGCACCCTGACCGAGGTCCCCCCGTCTGCAACTCTGTCACAGGCATCCGGCTGCTTGCATCTTTTACACTGTGACTGAATTATTCACGATCTAAAGAGGGGTGTTCACTCTCCCACTTCTGTGGTTGAGAGAGAGAGAGGACCAGAAATGAGGTGAGAAGAATGCTCTTTTAGATGAAGAGCAAGGCGTCACCACTGTGGCACATGAATAACTGCTGCAAATATAGATCTTCACTTTATGGCTTTGCGTGCTCATCAAATATTTACATAGGAAATAAGAGCAATGGAAGTAAGCAACACATTGATCTGAAGTGCTAATTATGTTGCTGTGTTAGCAACAGGCCGTATGAAATGGGTGCACTTTTGTTAAAAGCATTATGGAAGCTCTGCGTGTGACATTAAATGTGTTAAGTATGTGTAGTTTCATAGTACAGAAATACATAGTACATACGTTTTGACCTGCTAAAATCCTGACTTGAACTTCAATATACAGTATAGTACATATAGGTCCTTAAATTCAAGTGTTAACATGATGATGAGTCAGCAAATCCAGACTGCACAGACTTGAAACTTGACTTGTATTTGTCTGAAATGACCAGAGACTCGAGGTTTGACACAACTCTCGAGGCTGACAACGCGACTCGAGGCTTGACCTGGCTTTCCCCGGTACTTTAAAACAGTTCGGTTACTTGGTCATAAGAGCAAGTCATCTACCGCAGTATGGGAGTGACTTTGAGGCCGGAGTGCTCCCAACAAGTATGTACAGAATGCTGCCCCCCCCCATTTAATAAGGAACCATGTTTGAAGGGTTGATAACAAATGTCTCCCCCCGGGACCAGGCGCTGGGAGCAGGCTGATCTATCAAGGCCTGTGAGGACAGGCTGGCAAATGTCTTCGCAGCATGCTATCTGTCTGGTGGATCAAAACATACCAAATGAGCGATCACATCCCCACTTTGGGAGCGAGCGCGTCTCTCGTTTGACGGATATAATTAAAAGGAGATATGTAAATGTCCCAGACCACCAACCCGCACTTGATCTGGAATCAAACAACACAGCGGCGAGAGCTGCTGTTGTTCTTGTTGTTGTTGTTGAGGATCTTGCCAGGAACTCCCTTTCTCCCTACTGACAAAATGTCTGCGCTGTCTGCCAGAGCCAGGCCTAGCCTTAATTCACTTAATCAAAACTCTCCTTCAGTTCTCCGCTGATTGTCGGGAGAACAGGGATTAGAAAGTTACATCCGAGCTTTGTGAGTACATAAATTTGCCAATTTCAGATAAAGGGAATTATTGTAAAATGTATTTTCCTTCCGTTCTCGGTACCTTTGTTTCCAAGACAATGCAAAGTAATAGTCTACATATAACGTTCCCTGCCAAAATAATTTCAGACAATGGTATAATCCTCCTCATACCTTTGCAAAAGAAAAAGGAAGTGGAAATATTATCCATTATATTTCTATTGCAGGCACTGGGTGTGCTAATCCCCTCTGTTGTACAGTCTGTGTACATCATAGCTGAATGGTTTCGTCCTGGCCCGGAGCCCAGGAAGTCAGTGGCTCATCTCCACCCTCCTTAGAGGCACCCCCAACGCACACACACACTCGCACCCATGCACTTTTACTGCACACTCGCTGCTCACTTGGGCTCTGTCTGCACCCTCTTTTGTCCTGTTTCCCTGCATCAGGCTACACAACACAGTCGCTCGCTCGCGCTCACACACACATACATGCACACGTAAAATCCGCACAAAATCAAATACGTCAACCTCCCCGATGTGAGCGCACATCCCTGCTGGACCCCATGCAGGGCGGCTCTGAATAGGACCCGGGTTTATTGTCAGTCACTACGGCAAGCAGAGCCTGGCACCCCTTCAATCCCTGCTGTCACTGAGGCTGATGTCCTGGGTCAGTGCCACCCTAAACCCAGCCCATGCCTCACCTCCCTCCTCCTCTCTATTCCTGCTCTACCATTTTTTTCCTCCCCCCTCCCTCTTCCTTTCCTGTGTCTCCCTTTCTTCGACTGTCTCCTTGTCCATCTTGCGCAGGGCATTCACAGAGTTTGCCTAAAAGATTTTGGCTTTCCTCCATGACAGACCACAGTATGTTGTGAATGGTGTGTGCCTGCATGCATTTATATATATATATCTGTGTGTGTGTGGAGACAAGAAAAGAGAAATCCAAAATGCTCCTCTCTGTGAACAGGTTCTGTCAGCAGCAGGGAGATGAGACAGGCTGAGAGAGAAAGAGGGGACAGAGGGAGTAGAAAGCTCCTTGGGGGGGCAAACAGAAGGGGATGGCGGGGAAGGAGCAATTGAGGAGGTCCTTTTGAGAACCCAGCCCGAGGCTTGATTCTGATTCTGCCTGACGCTAACAGTATCTCGTTGTCATGGGAACACAGCAAGCTGGTAATTCCATCTAAAGCTCCCATCTTTCCCGGGTACAACAAAACTGTCAGACAGAAGAGCAGAATAAAAGTTGAGCGCAGCGTCAGTGCGCCGCGCCGCCCGGCAGGGCAGCGCACACTTCACGGCACAGTGCTGCTCAGGAGAACATGCCAGGGCCAAGAAGGACAGCGCAGCGCGCGGCGGGGAACTGAACAGCACAACAGCCGTGCATTGGAGCAGTTCTTAAAAGCACAAGACATCAACGGAAAGGATTACTGAGGACTTTATTTTTTTGAGTAAAAGAAGATGGCACGCAACAGTGATTCAATCTACAATATCTGGCCTGGTTTGGAGCAGTTTTCTTTGTGCTTTGTGGCAGGAGGAGGCCCTTCCCTGTTTCAGGATGCCAATGTCCACATGCACAGAGCAAGAAATAATGAAATATGGTTTTCCCAGTTTGTTTCTTCACCGGCCTGCACTGACCTCATCCCCACAGAGTTGACTGCCTGAACTAGCTTACAGACTTTGCTTCATCTGATTTTTGGGATTCCGTATAGCGACAGAAAAAGACGTACCACCGGCAGAAAGTCAAACATCTTTCATGAATTGAAAAATTGAAGGATAACGTTTGAACTGAAGTACACACGACTGAAGGACGGTGACATCAATGTACTAGCCACATTGCAAAGAACAGTGTAAAGAAATCTATATCTATCACCTTGAAAAATGGTTCCATGGTTATGGCCTGTATTTACTTCAACAAAAGCAGAAAAACGGGACAGAAATGAGAAGCAGGCATTGACCCTTTTTTTGGATAATGCAGCATGTAGCCACAGAATAAAGATGTACATTAGGCATATTTCTGCTATCATTTCATACAGAGGACGTTTTGAAATATCCCAGTGCTGTAATCACAGATAAGTGTTTTGGTGCAAGCATGGAGGGGAAGCCACTGGCTAATCCGGCTAAGTTATGCGTTTCAGGTCTCTTCTTTCAGGGCCAGCCAGTCACCCAGTCATCCAACCACCCAGTTGGCCAACCAGCCAGCCGGCCCAGAGTGCCCCTGGTGCCACTTAAGAATCATGGGAAAAGAATGTTCTCAGCTCTCTTCTGTCCTGATTATATCAGATGTGGAGGAAATGGAGGGACCCTGGGTGGATGCCAGCCCTGCCGAGCCCTGGGGAGAGGAGGAGGAGGAGGAGGAAGAGGAGGGAGGTGGTGGGCAGTAGGGGGCAGAGCAAGGGGAAAAGGGGGAGATGAGAGGGAGAGGAGAAGAGGGCGATGGGGACAGTAAGCGTGGGGAAGAGGGGCGAAGGGAGGGAGGACTGGGAGTGAGGCGACAGGGGGGTTGAGAACCTCTAGGGACCAGAAGGTTGCAAGGGAGGCAGTGTGATTCATCAAGACCAGTGAGAGGCTCGATCCCTGGGCCTCGGAAAGGCATGCAGAGGATGGATGCGGAGGGGGTCATTGGTTGTGGCCCAGAGAGGCACAGATGGTAAATGACATGACAGGACTTTTCTTTTTTTCTTTCAGACTTGGGGACATGTTGCCCTTATCAAGTCAGCCTTGCCCATAACATCGTGCCCTCAGAGAAATGGAGCTCAAGAGGGAGAGGTTGGTGCAGAAAGCTAATGGAAGACGTGACTAATCATAAGATCTATGATAAGAGTATAGTCAGCAGTAACCATGCCAACAACCTTGAGTGTGTTTTTTTATAATGATACTGTCTCTGCAGCATAAAGACCCAGGGCCAAGAATCGTTCAAAGCATGCAGTCATACAGCTTTGATAATTAGCCACCAGTAATGTAATATAACATAGTCTAGCTGAGTGGTAGCAGCATTAGACATGGTGTATTGAGTTGAGTAATATCAATATAGTAAATGGACGCTGCAACAATACATTATGCTTTCCTACTATTTAACTGCCAAGTGGTTTCTTGATTTAATTGCTTGATTCTGCTTTTTGTAAAATGATATCTTTGCTCTGGCAAGGTCACCATGCATTAAAGGATAAGACTGGTTTTGTTTTTTGTTTTTTTCTGAATTCAGAACAAATCCCATGAAAAGAGCAGCGATTTATTCCTCCGTCTCTCAGTACTTTCTGCCTTCTACTCTACGATGTCTTTGGCTCTCACCCCCCGGCCTGTTACTGGAGATGTAAACACGTACAGTGTGTAACGTTCTGTGGTTGTACTAAGTCTAAAGGGCTAAATAATAATATCTATGCTAACATGGCATAGCAGTATAATGTTTACTAATTAGCACTAAAGACAAAGTACAGCTGAGGCTGATGGGATTGTCATTAGTTTTGTAGGTATTCATCCTCAGGGGACCATGAATGGTACAAAAGTTCATGGCAGTTCATTCAAAGGTTGTCGAGATATCTCAACAACATAGCACCTGACAAACCAACATTGCCATTCCTAGAGCCCTGCTATTAGCATGTGTTTTAGGCTTGCCATTGGCATGATTCTACGGACGGCAATGTTGGTTTGTCAGGTGCTGTTGTTGTTTGAGATATCTCGACAACTATTGAATGAAATGCCATGAAATTTGGGACAGACAGTCATGTCCCCCTTGATGATGAACTGTAATACCTTTGGGGATTCCCTGACCTTTCCCCTAGCCCCTTCATCTAGTCAAAATTTCTATTTGTCCAACACAAAACTGCAAAACTAATAATATTCCAATCAGCATCAGATGTACCTTATTTAGTGCTACTTAGCAAATGTTAGCATGCTAACACACTGACCTAAGATGGGGAACATGGCAAACATTATACCTGCGACACATAGCATTGTCAATGTTACCATGCTGATGCTAGCATTTAGCTTTTACAATGGAACTCTTACTCACCTAAAAGAGCTTAAACTGTTTAATAGAGAGTTAATAGGGGGTCCATAGAGAGGTATTATCCGCTTATAGTTAAAGCCATGGGAAATGTTTCAGGGAAGAAATCAGGGGAAATGATATATAGGTCAATTTCATGTATGGACCGCACGTATAGAGCATCCATGACACTGAGGGTGGGATCTCTGTCTCAGTAAATGTCATAGAAATGCATCAAATCTTTGTGCACAGGCAGTGCAACCCAGAACAGAAGTCATGATAGTGCTGCAGAGTGAGGTTTAGAGAAGTGGGGTCAGTGTCACCAATTGTATGCAACACCCATGAACACACAAAGGGGACTTTTGCTCGTTATTTGAAAAGAACAGCATAGAAAGTATTTCGAGTAAAAGCTGTCCGGCATTCATGTGGAGTGGACGAGTGGGTTGTTAGAGAGACACAGACTGTGAATGTGACAGTCTGTTGTTCCCAGGACTTGTGTGTCAATGTACTGTACTCTATTATGCCAGTACCAAGGTAGCCTTTGCTCATATTTGTTATGGCTCATGTATAGGGTAAATCTGTGTCTGAAAAGACTGTTCCATTCCCTGAGAATGTTGCAGACAGCTCCTTGAACCGAAGGCAAACCTTTTGTGATGACATTATAAGTGCAAAGCAACAACTAAGAATGTGTTCACTAGAGGTGTGAAGTTGCGATAAGAACCAGTAGAAAACCAATCATCCAGAGGCAAAGGAACGCAGTGGTCACGCCTGAGTGTCGCTGAGTTTCTTAAAGACTATAGTCAACCATCAGTAAGGAGCAAGAGTTTATCCCAGCATGCACTGGGTAAGATGCGTGACACACCTAGGACAGGTCTCCGAACCACCCTCGAAATTGCAGTCCATCATAATTAGCAATAGAATATCAGAAGAGTGCCACTCTCTGAACAGTGAGCTATATGCTGCTTCTTGGACTCTTAACTTGATTGCATAGAAGCTGTGTGTGTGTGTGTGTGTGTGTGTGTGTGTGAGAGAGAGAGACACTCAGAGTAAATGCAGACCATACAAATACCTGGGGGTACTGCATGCCTATCAGGTTTCTCTGATACACATCTATGTGCATTGGGAGAACCTAATCCTGCATCTGATACAGCGAGCAGTAATGGCTTGTACCTATGGTTTATTCAGTTAGATAAAGGCCATTATGAGAGACTCACTTAGCCACTCACCCAATCACTTGCTGTTGTCCGTACATATTGTGAAAAATAAGTTAAGTAATGCTTAAACAAGTCGATAAATAAATAACACTACCACTGTTTCCAGTGCGCCTGTGCAGTCTGCCAGAGGTGGTGTGTATCACAGTATTATGTATTATTATGTTATGAGACTCTGATCCACATCACACACAAACAATTGCCATAATTTCATCTGATTAGGAACAGAGGGTAATGGATTACAAGTGATTACAATAATACAATGAAAGATAGAGGTGACCTGCTGGCACGATCTAGCTTATACATATATATATATAGTCCTATACAGAGTGTCTGGAGTTACATGTTTGGTGGCAGTAGCTGAAATGTTAATGACTGGTATATTAAAATACCAGTGAGCTGGGATGATTTACAGTAGCTGGGTAAAATGAATGACAAATACCCTTCTTTACTTAAAAGACTGGGAAATAAAGCCTGCTGTAAAGTCAAACCTCATGACTTCTTCTTGAAATTGGAATGAACAAGTCTTGCAAAGCGTCCCTTTCAACAGTCACACCGATTATTACAGTCATACCACTTCTATACTGTGCTCAGTGTGGCACTGTGACAAGTTTATCTACCTAATGTCGGTGCAGTAATTACCACTCTGGAACTACCAGTGGGACCACCTTAGCTACAATGCTAATGTTGCTAGCAGTAGATTGCTACGTTTGAGAGACTCAAACAGTGTTTTTGTAGCATGCTGACATAGAGTGCTGCAGGAGTGGGTCCTAAAACCATGTTTACACTTCCTGTTCCCTCGTCTGGAAGTTAACGGGTTTTTTTTAATGGGTTTTTACTCAGATGCCTAAAATAAGGTCTGTGGGTTAACACAAGCTTAAGAGATTTTCACATTTTGTCGTCAGTCAATACCCCAATCATGAATTTGAAAAAGTGGCTAAATGAGACTACAGTGGTTGTCATTACGAGACATTGAGACTTCTGATTAGATGGTTCCTAGTGGACCCACCGGTCCACAGCTGTAGTCCACTTGAGCGGAGGAGTGCAGATATACTGACAACCTTGATGTCAGCCATTTTTATTGGAACTATTTTGCGTTGGAGTGAAGAGACTGTTTTGAATAGTGTCACCTTTTGACTTATCCAATATACCAGGCTTATAAAACGCTCCCCAGTAGAAGACGTTCTTTCTTTTGCCAAGTTTAACCATGTTCTGATAGTACTAACAGCCTCACGTGTTATTCTTAATTTATATTTGCACACCCTCTACATTACGGCGTAGGTTAATGTACAGAGTTTGTGCTTCCTAATGTGTTTCAAGCAGAACTCTCATATTGATCTCCTTGTGTCTGCCTCCACAGCTCTTTATTGACTGGACTCTTTCTCAGTGTTTCAGACTGGGTCTCTTTCCAAACTTCGACAGTCAGAACTCCAAAACCTTTGAACCTCTGTTTTCTCCATTTTTCACTCGCAGTCCCGTACAATACATTTGGTCGTAATGCATCGTGCCATAATCGATTCATGCAGGGAATTGTGCTTTTGGCTCGGGGTCAAAGGCAGCCGTGAGATGGCGCTTCTTCCCCGGTCTCCTTACTCATCAAGTTATTCACTGCAGGTAATTCAATGTGTATCAAAATATTTTGCACACTTGTACGTCTGATAGCTGTATCTCAACACCAAACTAGCAAAGTGGGTTAGGAGTTAGGCGGATTACCTCATTGATTAGAAAGACTCCTATGGAAGACATATCGACGAAAATCACCTCAACCCACTCGTGTTCCAGATACGGACTGTGATGGTTCACCGCTGTGTACGGGCTCTGCTGATACACTTCGATCCGCACTGACCTCCATATTCGTGTGTAAACCTGCAGAGTGTTATGTACGTGAGAAACAGTGAGAGACAGACGGGGGGGCATTCGCAGCTTTGCTCGCTTCGTGTGTGATTAGGTGTGTGTGTCCATTGTAAACCTTGCTGTTGACTCTGTGTATGTGTGCATGGCAGTGGCTGTTGGTGGTGTTGGGATGGGGGAGGGGGGTGGACTCATTATTATCATCAGCAGCTAATTGAGAAGATATCACAGCTGTGCAAATTACACCTGACCTTTGTGTTCACACACATGCGAGGCCCCTAGTGCAGCCTCTTGTTTTTTTGGGGGGGGCTTATTTTCCACCATGATGTGTGCATTTGTGAGAGAGGAGTAAGGGAACAAAGGAGGTAAAGTAAGCTTAAAAAAAAAAAAATGTGCTGCCTTTGGAAAATAAAAATGTACAGAAAAAGTGCGATCGTGTTCTTCTCAAAATGAATCACTCAGTTTTTTAAAAAAAGGACAAGGAACTTGAAGCCGGGGAGTGATTCACAAGTTTCATTGTTGTTGTCGCAGCAGTTTAAGAGCTGAAGTGAAAAAGTTTTCTCTTCGAGCTGTGATTGCTTGACAACTCTGCCAGAAATTATGTTCTTCAGACTTGAGCAAGAAGATGGTATGAGTAATAACAGAATAATAATGCTAATAAAAAAACCTACTATATGATTGACATTTAAACAAACTCAAAAATAGGTTTCTTTGTGAACCCTAAGACTCCCAAACGGTGCTATATTAACGGATACCGGCAGACTGCAATTTAAAATAGCTGTCTGGTTCCATCTATTCCTCACAGTGCAACGTTAAACGTGCAAAACTAATGTATGCGTCTGTGCGAAACGGGGGTCCGGGAAGCCTGGTGACATTTAGACTACTTGCTGGTTGTCAAAATACTCTCCCTGGGCGAGTGAGCTGGTAACATGCTAGCTAGCCAAGAATACGCTAGCCCTAACCAGTCAAAACAGCGAGCCAGCTGACCTGGTGGGTTTTGTGGCTGTTAACAAGTCAGCGGTTTGGTCACTAGCTGGACAAAACGTTGACACAGTTCATTAAAGAGATTTATTTGACCATACTGACTCACAACTAACTCCAAACCTCCCATCTTTTGTGGAGCAATTTATACTCAGAGGGGAAGGTTATATGAAATTAGATTGTTCAACACAGCTAATATAGTAGCTTCCTTTCATTTGGACTCTGTGGCTTCTCGTTCCCTCGAAGGTCAGCGCTGCAAAGACACTTTACAAACCCTCAGAGGCCGAGGATGAGGATGAGGAATGCGACAGTTTTCTCTATTTGTTGTTAATGTTCAATTGATCATTTATTTCTCAGAAGAAAGGTCGCGTCAGTGGTCAGTGTCCTCTGGTATGAACACATCTACATGGTCAGTAAATGAAATACGCATATTATAAAGTTAATGTTATAATAAATGGCTGTAACTTGCTTAGGAAAGGTTAGATGTAGACATAAATTCATTTGAAAGTCTAAAACGTCTGAGTACATTTCCTAAATGAAAGAAACCCCAAAAAACTTGTGTTTGAGTTAGCAGTAAAAAAAAACCCCACCGAATTTTACAGTCATTTTTTTTTCATTCTGGTAAATCCATCCATTCTCAGACAAAGCAAATGTAAAATTTATTTAAAATTAAATGAACCAGACTGAAATTGAAGTTTCTCCTGAATCAAATGATGCACGGCACTTGATGCTGACTGCTAGCTTTACGTTAGAAAGACAGAATTCAAATCAAATCAAATTTGCGTGCCAAAATGAAATGTTGAATTCCACACAAAAGGAAAACGTGCACATTTACTTCACCTCTGCAAGCAAATTCACCAACAATTCAATGAAACTAATTTGGGATTGGTCATTGCTGGTATGACCAGGCCCTAATGCCTTCCATCCAGCATGTTCCGGTAATCTCAGCAGGTGAACTGAAGCCTGTGCTTGTGTTTGTTTGCAGACTAAATCCATTCAATACATGTTCATACCAAGCTTGTTTGCAGTGGTTTACCCCTGCATGCTCTCCTTCAGTTAAGAATGACAGCATTTGAACTTAAATGCCAAAGAATAATTGCCCCGGGACGCTTCGACTTGAAGTGATCTAATCTGAGCTGCAGCTCCAGCAAACGAGCTCATGTGTGGTTTTAGAGGGCAGCGTTGCCATTTGATGGCCAGCAGCTCCTAATAAAGGCCTAACGTGACTTTCCTTGTATGTATCCTCGAGGCCTAGCAAATACGGTGAATGTATTTTCTACCTCGCAATACATTTGCTCCCTCGGGCTGCCGCTAACGGTGTGCCGAGCTAGCCGTTGGTTTCTTTGCTTTTGCGTACGCATTGTTACGCTTAACGGCACGTTACTGGCACCGGCTGTCGAAACTGCGTGAAACCATTGAAACGTAGTGCTGTAGCTAAGACCCGGTGTGGCAGAAGTCGACGCATCAGTGCTTACCTCTGCCGCATTGGCGGGGTAAAAGTCTGAATGTTGAAGCGTAAAGTAAAGAAATGCATTGAATTATATGCACATTTCTAAGGTACCAGAAAAAAACGCCCACAACCACGGACATCGTCTGTACAGGCTGTTGGGTGAAAATCATGGAGGAACACTCACTGACGGGCATACGGACCTATCAGTGGTACCTAAAGTCCAAGTTGCCTCTCAAAATGGCGTCGCCGGGCGACACAGTCCACAGGTCCGGCAGCACACAATGAAAACAGGCAGTCAGCGCGAAGCCTCAGACAATCCAACACATTAAATCGTGTCTGATCACCTGCTTGTTTCTAATGTAACGTCAATAAGCTTTGGCAAAGCCGACAATGGCAGCTGTCACGCACGATTGACGCCTGTGCCTTGACTCATCATTTTAAATGCAGGATTTATCATCACAGATGTTTGTTTTTTTCTAGCTCTCCTTGCAGGTTCTACTTCACAAGCTACAGGAGCTGAAGCAGTCGCCGTGCTCCTTCCCACCACAGCGATTTTAGCCAGCTGCTGTGGCTAAAATCAGCTCTGTGCCTGTCACGCTGGCGCCCCCCCCCCCCCCCCCCCCCACACCACACAGCTATCCTTTCCCAGTTGATCCAGCAGCTTGGTGCGTGCACGGCTGGCATCACCGTGGAGTCCCAGGTTTAAATACAGATGCCACGGTGTTGAATCCTGCTGCCTGCCTCTGCAGCATGTGTGTGTGTGTGTGTGTGTGTGTGTATTTTGTGCACGTACATGAGTGCCAGGCCTCAGACACCAGCGAATGGGATTAAAGATGCCCTTTCACCCCCAGAGGAAGCAGCGGGCCCAGAGCCCCAACACATCTGTGACTGATCCGTCATTTTATTGCAGTTATATCTCTCTCGATCCTCCTCATCTCCCTCTTTATTTCATCATTTTATTCTAATCTCCTCCTCTCATCCTAGTAACTCAATCTTGCATTTCCTTGCCCCCTTTTTTTTATCGTTTCATTTCTACTCCTCTCCTCCTCTCCGCTAATCTTCGGTTGTGCTTATCTTTCCCCCCCATCTCCTTCCTCCCTTCTCTCCGTTTTACAGCTTTCTGCATACGCTCCTCTTATCACAATCCACTCATGTCCTCGTTTTATTTTCCTCCCTTTTATTCCCGGTATCGGTGCTATCTTGCTATCCTTCTCTTTACATCTAACGTCACGTGGAGGGGGAGATAGGGGTGGCTGAGATGATTTATGTCTGATGCAACCTCTCCATTGAGCCCCATTGATTTCCAGCTTAGTGAAATGTCATAGATGTGTGATAGTAATCAAATCATACATCACAGGGGGCTGAAATGTCACTTTAGGGGATATGGCAGATCTACTGCGCCCCGCGCCGCAATCCTTCTTTCTTTCGCTCCCACATTTGGGTGGGAAATGTAATAAATTTGTGGCACAACGTTCCCTCCGACGGAAGAATGCGTTTACGGTGTATATAGGTCCATAGCAGCCATAACTTTGCCGGTGATGAAAGAAGTGAGGGGAGGAGTCAGAGTTACCGCTGCTCTGTCTTTTTCCTCTGTGAGAAAAGAAAAGGACGGCTGGCCGCCCTGCAATCAGCTGAGACAAAGAAATGCTGTCACATACAAGAAAGGGGGAAAAACAGCAGAACTGAGACAATCAGGACGCTGAAGTGATTTAATGAGGGATTTTTTCCTCTGTCTCTCACACACACACACACACACACACACACACACATAGTGCATGTGGAGATGAGCTAAGCCTTGCACCCTAATTTAGGCTGAGACAAGGTGATAATTAAAGTCACAGCCTTGGCTCTGCTTGCATCTGTGGTGTGTGTGTGTGTGTGTGTGTGTGTGTGGCTGTGTGTGTGTGTGTGTGTGTGTGTGTGTGGTGCTTTGACCGTGACTGTGAGACGAGTGTGTGATACATCTGCTGTGTGTGGACTGCAGGCACTGCCGATACACGCTGTAAAAAAACAACCATCTTAACAAATCGTTTTGGAGGTGCGGCCCGATTTGGGCTGAAAAGGACTGACTGGTGTTTTAGTTTATTAACAGTTTGTTGCTGTTAAGGAGGATAAGGCTGGTGGTTTTCTGTTCTGCTTTTTTTTTGTTATTGTCTACAAATCCCATGAAAAGGCCAAAACCAACCATGTGTTAGTCCGCCCTCACTACCCTGTCTGTGGCTCGCGGCCCCCAAGCCCTTTGTTACCTAGTGAAAAAATTAATCTTTTAAAATGGGTCACAAATATTGTAATATTTTTTGTTTTACAAAGGCTCAGGTCATTTCCTAAAACAGCTGGACACTGTAGTTTCTAGCAAACGCTACTCAAATTGGAGGAAATAGTGCATTTGTTGGGGACTATTTTCAGCTGCAGCACACATTAATGCGCATGGTGCTCTGGGGAGTATTTGAGGCGGCAGGATGGTGTATGTGGGACTGAGTCTAAGTAAACTACACTGTGTTTATGGTAATGAAGGAACATGGAACAACATGGTTTTGATAAGAGTTCAGGACAGTCTTCAGTCACTTCGCCCTCCATCAGGTGTTTTCTGGGAATTGTCGTCATCCCGTTCCAGTGATTAAAAGAGTAAAAGATCATTTCGAGGCGAACGGCCTTTTGAGACGGACGTTTTTTGCAGTAGCTAACTCAGTAACGCCAGTCTGCTCTTCTTCTTCTCCTTAAACTGTGAAAGATAGTGGAAACACATACAGCCACATGCAAGCACGCAACCAAAAAGTAGACACAAATGCGACTATTACATCTGTGGATTGATAAACATAAAACGCCCACTCATGTGATACTGCCGGGGTGGGAGATGCAGTCAGGGCGACTCCTGAGAGGACGAGAGAGAAAGAAACAAGCAGACTTCTCCCCTTCGCCAAAGAAAAATACATGCATCCACCCACAATTGGCGGGTCTGCGCTGCAGTCTGTATATTTTTGCCGTCCATTAAAACAATCATGTCGACAGAGGAATGTGCCCAGCGATTTAGGGTGATCCAGCGGATGGGGTAATGACCCATATGTGGGACACATGGGACACCTCACTAACCACTTCATGAGCTGAGACAAGAGCCAATGAGTGTGCGCTTCTGCGCGCGTCTGGCCGTGACGATGCAGTTCTGTTTGTGTGTATGTGTGCGCGTGAAAAATTGTCTTCGCGGGCAAAAAAGGGAGGAAAGACCAAAAGTGAGGGGAGAGAGAGGATACTGAGGAAGAGCACTTCCATGATTGTGTCTTGTCAGATTTGCTGAGAAATGGAACTCGGACGAACTTGACCTCTGACAATGTCTCCATGTCTCCGAGGCCTCATTCCAGAGACATGTCAAGACGCTATTTACAGGGAACCATCCACCCGAACTCCTCTCTGAGAGGTTTCAACACGCTACAACAATGTCTTGCTACATCTGCCTTTTGCCTTTTCACTGATAACTCTGGTGTATGAGTGGATAACCTTGGTGAGGACAGCGTCCAATATGTGTAATAAACAGTGTTCAGTGGGCGAGGTACTTGTTATGTTATGCTGTTGTCTCCTAACCAAATACAAACAAGGGTTCAACACCGTAAGAGTCAAAGTCACCGTACAGCACACCAAACCTAGACTAAGTAACCTTGACAAGCTGTATGGAAAATGTTCACTACGTCAGAACGTCCCGCATTCATTTCTCTTCGGCTCCGGACGGCACGAAACCTACTTGCTGACATGAAAGAACAACAAATTCATGAATTGTTAACTTCTGTTTCTTGGCAGATTACCGCCGTGCGTACAGTGCAGCCTGGACCGCCAACACCTGACGGAACAAAGTCCATTCGCTCCGAGCCAGTTGATGGCGACGCGCCTTATTCGCATTTCTGTTTTGCAACATTTCACAGGTTTGCTCAAAATTCACTTGACTATTGAAGAGTCGAAGTCACCACACAGCAAAGCAAACCGAGACTAAGTAGCCTCGACAAAAGATTAAATAACACAAGTACAAATATGAACAAGGGCCTGTGTGATGATGAAAATTCTACTAAAATGTTAAAATGTAGAAGTGCTTCTTTATCTTAAGACAGGCGTGAAGGAGAGCTGCAGCCCCCCCCCCCCCACCCAGACTGGAGAAAGTCCAGAAGGGGAACAGAGAGGCGAGGGTGACAGAGAGGCAGAGCAAAGAGAACGCAGCAGAAAAATAAAAACCTTTCAGGATTAGTTTCCAATTTACAGCTGTTATCAACCCATCAGAGGAAAACAGCTTACGGTATGGGAACAGTGAGAGGTTGTTTGCTGAAGTGGATTACAGCACTAAAAGGATCAGAAGCAAAGCAGCCGTATGAGTTCGGGTGCAGCTGCAGGGTTATGAGGAGGGTGGATTCCCGGGGAAATGATACCATGGTGGATGCGACAAGCACTGAAAAATACACTGTGCACCTATTTATCTACTCACCCATCCATCTTTCTATCTCTCTGTCTGTCTATCTGTGCTTTTTATTTTTTGTATGGGGGGGGGGGGGGGATAATACTCGGGCACACATTAGCGGTGTCATTGCCAAGCATGCCAAAAGCATCCATTATTCCACTTGCTGGATCCAAACAAAGTTCGGTTGGGTGCATTGGTATAAAATGTGCTTCTTAGCACACCCAGTACTTTTTATCACATGCTTCATCTCTCTGTTAAAGACACCGCCCCTCCCGGATATTATTTAGCCATGGGTGTTCATTACCTAGAGGTTTGTTAAGGCTTCATTAACAGGATCACAGGAACCTTACGTACGTTGATGATACTGGCTTCTACCTTGATACCAAGTTCTTCTAAGCGCCATATCAACACTTGACTTGCATTAAAACCATGTGTAGAACATAACCTATTATTATTATATACTAGTACTATTAACTGTCACTATTATTGAGTATATTGTGTGGTTGTAGTTTTTAGTTGCAGTTTAGTTTCTAGTTAAGATTTTAGTTGTTTCCTTGTGTTGTTTTTGCTTTAGGATCCACGCGCGACTTGGCTGCTGTAAAGCTGCAACTCCATCCATCTGTCAAGACAGCAAATTCAACCGAGAAATGTATACGTTATACCCACAAAAATACAATAAGCCATGTTCTTAACCAACTTTCTCTAAAGTGTAATTATTGAGCCGACAATGCTGTGTTTCAGAAATACAGGCATGGGGGGGGGGGGGGGGCGCCCAGGGAGACTAAAGCTCGGGCTGGATGATCACTTCATGACAGCTCAGGGTGACAGCGTCCAGTTAAAAGCTGCGTGAGCGACAAGATTGAACCTCCCGAAGAGCCTGGAGCACAGAGATAGCGCAGCGACCTGTAACCTGTGCCACAGGCAAAATATAATTCGCTTGTACCAGCTGTATAAACGCATAGGCAGAGGTAGGTACACTGAAGTTGTAGATATCCCTGAAGGCAAACGGAGCCCCTCTCGGATTATCTGTACAGCAGAGTTATCCCCGTCTCAGGTCTTGTACTCTGAAATATCTCCATTGGCCAAAGAGGGGATTTTTTGTACCTTTTTTTTCTGGGGAGAAGCAGCATTTCCTTTGGTCTGGTTTTAGAGACAGATCCTCATCCAGGTGACATCTACATTAATGTTCTTGGGATGAAAAAAGAAAAAGGTCATTCTGGAAAATGCTGCTATACCAGCACAGCCAGGATTCTGGTTCCTTCCAAAGGGTGATGTGTAAATAAATTGCAGTTACATTTTCCTGCTTACAGTCCAACACCGGGCTTCGCTGCGGCACCGCCCGTCCTGTTACTCGGTAACCTTGGCTGTCCTGGTTTTAGGGAAAAAAAGGCGGTGTGTTTTAGGGAGGCTGTAAAGAAAATGCCCGAGCTGCGGTTAATAGTGAGCTATCACTTCAATCCATTAGGACTGCAAGGGTTACTGGAATTGGGTCTGTAGATTTGATTTTATATGATCAACATTAAAGCCCCGTCACCCACCAGTGGCGCGATTCCTAACACACTCATTTCTCACAATATTGCACCCACAGCTCGGCTGTGCCCACCCAACCAAAAAATGACCTAAATGGCTAAAAGTATTTGCTTCCCCTTGGAAATGCTGCACGTGTGTGCATTCACCACAGCGATGATAAGTACAGGACGGGGAGTTATGGCGTGAGATGCTAATGCCATGTGACTGTGCCAAGCTCTTACAGGGCAGCATGAGGGGCAGTAAAACGGTGGCTGAGAAGTTATGGTGCAGGTTTTACGGTATGGCAGACATTACTCATTCCTCCCCTTCACTCGGCCTTTTTCACTCTTCCCACATGCTGCATTCAGGAAGACAGGGTGACGCTGTTTGACGTTTTGGCAGTTATTGCTTGCGGCCACTTGCAGCCACTGACTTTGACTTTTATGACCTTGGTGGATCTACAGCCATGTTTGTGACCTCTGTCAACACACATCCATAGTTATTTTTTTTATGTTTGATTAACTTGGCTGAATTTACTGGGCTTGTTTACAACCTTTCTGATTGTCTCACTGCTTGTGTTTGTTGTCCCACTGGAACTATTAGCATGTAGCAGCATTCCCAGTTCTCACATACTTTGATGAGTGCAATGCTGTCCTGATGAATAGAACCAGACGTCCAGTGCTGTGAGAAGCCTCACTGATCAATTGTTTTTATTAACACTGGATAAAATGACCATGCGTACAGTGAAAGGGCTCACTCATAGTGACCAGCGTACAGAGAATAGAGGTGCTGCAGGAACATTGCTGCGGACATTATACGTCTTCACCCATCTACTCACTAGTCCTCCTTTACAGCCTCTTTGTGTTTATACTCTATATCTATCTGTCTATATATCTATATCTATCTATATTATCTTAAAAGTGAAGCTCAGTGGTGGTGACAGTGAAGTAACGCGACCGTGCTGTAGTTCGTTCATAGCCTAACGTTAGCTTTTTACTTCTGGTGATTCCATCCATTCCATCAAAAGCGGTGTTCATTAGTGAAGATTATCTTGCTAAACAAAACTTGTCAGTATTATAAACTTTTGTTTGCTACAGAGTTTATTTTCTGCAATAATCCAAAACCTCATGGAAGTATCCCGTTGGCCTACAAAAATATGTCATCCCTGCAACACTCTATTATCATGCTACCCTGCAGTTCCCCTCAGCTGTACGGAGCATCTTAGCATCTTTAAGCTCATTGATTTGCACTGTGCGCTACCTCCTCAGCACCAAACAGCAGACAGAAACAACGGCTAATCTTTATAAACAGATATCTGCATGGATGATCGCTAACAAGTCAGCCATAACATCTTTATCAGGCTGTAATATGTCAACGTTGTGTTTACAGCTTCTTCCTGTTATTGTTACACGATGGCACAAGATCCATTTATGAGCTGTTGATCATATCACATGATCTTCCCCAGTAGATGGAGTTGACAAGTTGTCATGGATGTTCACATTTTCATTTTGCCAAGCACTCAAAGGACTTCTTCTTGTTGTTGTGTCGAAAGCTGGCTGAAAGTTGAAGTCGCGTCTCCAGACAGAAAGTAACAATTATACATTATCAAATGTAACAACAAAGCCATGAAATAAAAACGGGGAAATACCACTAACATATAAATATAACGACTACATATTGTTGATTTTGAATATAAATATGGTAATAAAAGTAGATATGGATGTGTGTGTGTGTGTGTGTGTAAAATCATATGCATATTAACCTCTATGTACTTAGCTATATTGCAACCCTGGGAGCTGTGTTTGCTCATGAATGCACACAGAATATGTCAGAGGTCTGGGAAGTAATATGGAGAGAGTGGGAGATAACAGTTTATGGCTGTCACTCAAAAGGAGCGATGACCCTGGAGGTTGAATGAATTCCTAATTATTAGTGCTAATACAGCGGAGAGGAGCTGTTCGCGGTGGTGGAGACGGTCATGGCTGGCCGAGTGTAGCTCATCCCTCTGCAGGAGCTGAACATTGTCATTGTCAGTGTCTGGTGACTGAGACTAGGGCTGGATTCCATTTTTAAGCTGAGCGCTTTTTTGTTCCTTATCCCTTTCCTTCGATCAATAGGTGGATCTGAAATACACCTGTGTGATAATTTCCTTTTCTCTGACGAAACTAACCACACTATGGCACAGTGGAGTGTTCAACATGTTAGCAGGGACAGTACGAGGTGTGTTAACGTTCATGTTGGGAAAGAAAATGACAGAAACGCAAGTTATCCGTACAGTAATATGGCGAGGGCGAGGCTCAGGTCAAACGACGTAAGCAACCAAAAGTACAGTACTAGAATAAAATAGATTTTTATGATCTGGTTCGCTATGCGGCCCTTTGACATCCTCAGGAACACAGGAGTCCTGCTCCTGACATGTCCTCAGACGTGACGGTTTTGGGTGTTTTAAGTTAGTCCTTGTGCACTCGAGAAATTATAATGACGGTAATGCCATCATTTTATCAGAAAAATACAAAAGGGTCATGATATTCTGTCAATATGCTGCAGCTAATGCTTATGATGGTGGTGGAGCTGATGTTATGGTGATGAGGAGGAACTGTATATAATACTTGAACCTGATGTCAATTTGTACGTTTTGTACTGCTGCACTGCTTTGGAAATAAATGACAACACCATGATATATGTACCTTTTATTAAATGAACAAAATCTAAATGTACGGTCAGGGCTTAGTAAGCAAGTGGCCAAGCAAATCCATGGCGCTAGGACGGACAGAAATTGCAGATTTGCGTGATGACTGTCTGTAGGACGAAATTGTAACATATCCACCATGTTGTTTTGTGGCGTCGCAGTGACGGTGGCCCTGGTCTACTGCGTGATTGGATGCATAAAGAAGATGTCATGAAACCAATAGAGGCAAAGGACTTGTCTCTGTACTTGTTTTGTTTGATCTTAGTGCTGCATTCGACACCACTAACCATCATGTCCTACCACAGAGACTGGAACATTTAATTGGCATCAAAGGAACCGCACTAAGCTGGTTTAAGTCGTATTTATCAGATCGATCTCAGTTTGTGCATGTTAACGATGAATCCTCCATGTACGCCAAAGTCAGTCATGGAGTTCCACAAGGTCCTGTGCTTGGACCAATACTATTCACCTTATATATGCTTCCTTTAGGGGATATTATTAGAAAACACTCCATAAATCTTCATTGCTATGTGGATGATATCTATCGATCAACTGTAGTTCATGGCCGACCGGTTACACCATTGCCACATAACTGCAACGCTCGCTTTGTTGAATACATTTGTTTTTGTTCCGTCCTGTTGCCTCTCTCCCCCCTATTTCCTGTCTGCCTCTTCACTGTCAAATGGCAAAGAAAATTTCCTTCAAGCCTCGATTTTAGAATAATTTCTCCAGATTTTGCTTTCCCTCTTCAAAGTCTAGGGGTGTGAGGGGGGCAGCCCCTGGCCCGTATGGGGTCAGTGTCAGCCCAGGGTGGGATGCCTGCGGGAGGCAGGAGAAAGGTCAGACGTGCAGGGAGCCCCGCTGCTTCTGGCTGACTTACCTACGCATACACACACACACACACCTGGTGCTTGTATCAGTATGGGGACCTTCTTATGATTACATTTGCCTTCCCATAACCTCAGTCTCAACCTCAAGCCCTGACCCTAGGCTAGCAATGATCAGCCAAAATGACTCCAACTGACCTTTCTCTACATGCACACAGACAATCCATGCAGGCACACAGATGTCCAAGCACAAAATGAACTCACACACTCCAGAGTCAGTCTATTGATCCCCAATCAGCTTCACTGGTTTTGTAGGTCGCTTAGTGGTTAAACTAACTGATACTGACTAATAAACCCAGAAATTTTAAATTTTTTAAAATGTTTATATTCTCCTAAAAATACGCTTGAATAAAACACCAATTGAAGATTAGACAGTAAAGGACATGAAGACCATAAAATTTACATTTTTTTTATTTAAATTTTTTGTCATTAACATGTAAAACATAATAACCAATTTTTTTTCTTCTTATTTCTTAAGTGCTTCATTAACTTCAGTGTAACAAAACTGTAACTAAAAATACAGGTTAAGTGACGCTTACACACACACCATCAATAATAATATTTAATATTTAAGAGTTTTAACAGCCCAAAACTCCACTAATCTGCCATCACGCTCTGATTCAAATATTGCTAAAACCTGATTGGTGTACAGAAGTCCGTGACATCACCTTTAGCCGCCCACTCCAGACCAGCAAGAGGAGCAAAGTCTAAACAGAACAAACAGAAATGTCTCATGTTTAGTGACCAAAACTGTCCCGATCACTCACCGCTCAGAAGCCGATTGACAAACTGTGTTTTTCTTGTACTTTACTTCCTTGATCAAGTTGAGTTTCTGCAGAGTTTCCACCCTTCTGTTTGTCTGTTGTTCGGGGAACGATCACACACTGAGAGCAGCCAAGACAAAAGCTTTTGTGAGCTGGTTATCAGTTGAATCACTATTATATCGCCAGCAGAGTAAAAGTCTCATATAAAGTTCATGTTCAATGATATATTTGTGAGAAGATTGTTGCCAGTCTCACCTTTGTGCCCGATTTTGATTTGGTGTCTGTGGATTTGGTGTAATCCAGCCAGCATGTGTATGAGCGATGGGGACGAGTGAGTCGACGGAAGGCAAGATATTTATATGAAAAGAGCCCCGGGAGATGCACTTTCAGCCATTTTTAAGCTAAATGCAGACATGCGGTAATGGGATCTAACAACATGCGATCTTCAGATCTCAGGAATGATGGTGAAAAGTACTGCAGCCTGACCACATTAAGGCCACTCAGAGCTGCAGAAAACAGGGTTTGATTCTGAGCGCAGCCATTGTGACGATGACGGCCCGAAACGTAAAGTGTCCCGTCATTATAACCTCTCTGCGCTCAGTTGACCCCCCCCCCCTCCATAAATATCAAGATCGGGATCGAACCAGCCAGTACTCAGCCAAAAGTGGATTGTCATTAAAGAAGTGAGCAGAGATTGTGGCCCAACATCTTGCTCATGTGGTATTTCATATTGTTGGTGTTATTGGTGTTTGGTGTTGCCCCCTTGAATGGAGCAGTGGCCCTCTTGAAAAGGTACAACCGGGCCCACATGACCCTTCAGACACTTCTGGCACAAACACTGAGAAAATAAAAGCACTATTTCCCACGGAAGCATACATGCCACCAAATGTATTATCACAAAATACCAGATAAAAGGCTGTATTTGCCTAAAAGTCAGTGCTGTGAGCCCCTACACCAAACTCAGCCCGCGTGTTGTCAAATAATTGACCAACTGTGAGTACATAACAGAACCTCCCCAATTCCCTGATGCAACCGATAGTAATTTCCCCCCCTTCCCTTTCCAACTTTCCCAATGCAATTACAGAGCAACATGAGATCAATTCAGCTGGAGAATGGAGTTTATGTTTCCAGTGTCTCGGGCCCCTCAGTATCTGAAGATACACGTTCCAATATGTTCCTCTCTGCCTGAAGATAATTCAATCATCCTCACTTCCAGTTACTCTCAGGGCAAAGGAGCGGACGCCGCCAGGTCCCCTCTGACTCCAGTAACTCGATAGAAATGTGATTGTGGTTTTTTTTTTGGTTTTTTTAAGTGTGGCACAGACCGCGTACGGTGAATACACACACACATATATATATATATATATATATATATATATATATATATATATATATATATATATATATATATACAGGCTCACAGGCAAGGAGATTACAAAAATGTTGTGGGTTATTTTTCTATGTGTCCTTTGTCCCTTGCGATGGGCTCACCGGTCGGACCTGTATCGCCACCGCCATGCGCCCTTTTGTTGCCGGCGGCTTCCTCAGAGGAATAACCAATGAGTTATGACCTTTTCCACCGCGGCCCTTCTCCCCGTCTCGTAAAACTCAACCCTTTATCTCTTGGTTTGTCTCGCTCTGCGTCGCCTCTGGGTGCAAATCGACTATCATCAATTTGTCAACCCTGAAACACAGAGTGTACAACCAAGAGCTGTGTTGCTTATGCTCGGCGTTAAATAGGGGGAGGAGGTGAGCTGCAGGCTCAAAAGGCAGAGGAAATTACATACATTTAAACCAGAGGTTTGGCATATATTTTTCACCAGCAGCTGCTCCCTGGGTGACAGGCTGCATTTAAGGCCGGAGATCTGGCCAAACAATAGAAAAGTATACCCTCACTTTCCCTGTGAACCGAGATGAGCGGTCAGGAAGGCACAGAGAGAGCACGGCACCACAGAAGCCCAAGTGGTGGATCCCTTTTCCTCTTTCGCGAGGAAGCCGTGGCTGATTGTCCAATTCCGAGACGTGCTTTGACAGCTTTTGGTTTTGGAAGCGAACCAGAGGTTTCCCACTTTGTTTGCGAAGGGGTCAGAGCTGCAGATATGCAGTGTTAAAATGAAAAGCTAAACGGGGGCGTTTTAGTGCAAAGTGTTTTTCCACTGAGCCCTCCAGGCCATTGTTCAAGCTGTCAAAAAGTTGAGCCTCTCGTCCACATTTCTCCTCCTACTCTTTTCCTCTGTCTCTCCCCACTTTGCCCATCCTTCCGCACTTTGTTTGTTTGTTTGAGCATGTAGTCACGGGCGTAGTCATTCATCAGGCGGAGCTCTGACAGACAGTAGGTTGAGCACTGCAGGATGTGGGATCGGCGGAGGAGAGCGGTGATGGATGATGAACTAGGTCTGCGCTACGCTTCAAGGAGAAGACCATTTCAAGATTTAAGATGAGCAAGATAACGTTGCAACACTTAAAAAGTCTACAGCCATGCTGGCAGCTCTTTAAGGCGGCGTTGCTCAACGTAAAGAAAAAGTCAGTTTGGAGAAAGGTCCGGCTCAACCCATCGTCGTTGGGAGGAGGGGGGGGGGGGGGGGGGGGGGGGCGCTCTGTCTTTCTGTAAACCAAATCACAATTTTCTGGGGTGGCACTGAGCCCAGGATGCCCACGCAGGGAGGCGAGCCCTGGCACTAAAATGGTTAAATCTCCACTTAAGTAAACACCAAAAACTTTTACTATTAAAAAAGACGAACATATCTTCATCACTGGCGTCCTAGAGGTGAAGCCTACCTACACATTAGCTCTGGAGGGGATCACTGGACCACAGAAGATCCAAATCTTTGTCAAAACAAAGCCATTTTCAGAGTGTAGGCTGCTAGCTCGAGGTAGTTGATGTTTCCTATCAGCCTACATCTGACGAGCCAGACATGCTTACATGTTGAGTAAAAAATCTATGTATGGCTTTCAGTGTCAGACTATGTGCCAGTTTGTTCCATCAACCAAAAAATCTCCACAGTTATAGGGTCGAGGGTCTGAGGATAGAGGCTATTAGATATTGTAAAGCCCCTTGAGGTGACGGACGTAAAATGTATCTGACTTGACCGCAAACAAGGTCAATTACTAACTTTCCCAGAGCCCAGAGAAGCTACTTTCTATGGGGGTCAGTATGCCAAGTGCTGTTTTAGATTCAAACACCCCCCTCCACCCACCTTTCCAACGTTGGAATTGGGACAATCAGGCTCACTTTACAAAGCAATTGTGTAAAGGTGTGTAGAGGCGAGACAACAGCTTCTCTTTCAAGCTCACGTTTTGTCCTTTACTCACGCAACCACCTCTGCCACTTTTCATCCATACCTCCTGCCGCAAATGTCTTCGAGGAGAGATTGTCCAACAGTGCGCCGCTGTCCCCATTTGAACAGTTCATTGGGTCTCGACCCTCTCTTTGCCCCGCCTTCAAATGAGGACAGCTATGGACACTTTTCCATTACACCTGGTTAAGGGATCAACAAAGTTAGTTCGACTCCTCCGGTGGGGGAACATTGACTTCTGTACCATCTTCAGCGTCACTCCATGAGGTGGACTTCAAGATCTTTTCACTGGATAATTGAATACTTTAACCTGCCGGTGACGACAGGGTGAAATTCATGGACTCACCAGTCCTTGGGATTCATCCCCAAAGGGTCACGCGAACGTCTATGCAAAATTGAATGGCAACCCACCCAGCAGCTGCCGAGACATCTCACTCAACATGCAGGTCGGACGGCCAAAATAAGAAGGAAATTATACTTATACAGACTTTCTAATACATATATATGCATATGCATGAATATTCTGATACTGTAACCTATTTTGCACAGTGCATTGTATTGTTTCATTGTTTTTGTTCATTATCCACAGTGACCCACATTCACGAAGAACTTGGGACTGAATAGATTTTACTGTAAAAAAAACAAAAACTGTGGATAAATCAAGTGATGTTGTCAAGATCAAAAGGAACCCGCATTACTTTTTCTTCCTTTACCAATTCCTTTTACTGAGGAGGCTGCATGTGTAGATCTAAGATTGGATTCCAAATTACGAGTCAAATACCACAATCCAAAGCACATTTATTTTTGATCGCAGTTGGTGTGAGGTACATCGAATATGCGCTTTGCATAACATTGATTGGATTCCCCCCTGGCTGCAGAATTGTCTTTTTAAGGCGGATGCAGCTCTGAAGAGAAGGGGTTGGGGGTGGGGGGGTGGCTCTGGTAGCCGTAACCTGCGCTGACCTCTGTTTGCAGTTATTTCTCAACAGACTCTTCCTGTTTCTATTCAATCGTGTCCCTCCTGTTTAAGAAGGAGGGGGTCTGGGGAACAGCGCGGCCTCCTCGCAGCAAAGCTCGTCACATTTTAATGAGACGAGGCTCACATTTCCTCTCAGTTTCACTTCACAGACACAAGGCAGCCTCAAACACATCCGTCATATTGTCCGGGTCTGCAGGCATTTCATTCTGCTGGCGGGGCAGTAACGGGAGGGGGGGGGGGGTCACCAACACACAAACACACACACACACAACCTCCGCCATCGCAAGCCGAGACAAATAACGGATTCTGGTCCGCGACGATGGACCACAATCTGTTGAGCTGAAGAGAGTGAACCAGTCAATAGCATCTGTTTCATCTCTCTAATGCCTTATTTTCATTTCACGATGGCTGCTGGAGTTTTGGTTTTTTCACGTAGCAGCTGTGAGAAACTGTAGTGCTTAGCAGAAATCCACGGTAGCCTGTATGGGGCTATAGCTCCTCTCAGTGGAGCGGTATTTTTGTTTTCTTGGGGGGGGGGCAGAGTCCATCAGTGCCCACCCTACACCTGCAAACCTCACCTGGCCTCTACCCTCCAGTGGGATGTAATGGTGATTAACCCTGTACGCACACGCTACTGAACTCAAAACATCTTTCTTTTTACAAAAGCCTTTTATTAATGCTAGTTTCACTTCCAACATGTCTTATCTATTTTATTATTATTATGATTTTGTTTATAACTTATATTACTGTTTGGCATTTTGTATTTTATTCTTGTATTATACTTAGGGTTACATTACTTTTATTTGCCTCATTACAGCCCTTTGTTTTGAAAGGCACCACATAAATAAAGTTCACCCAACTATCTAATACATAATGCATATTTCATTAATAATAATATCATTTTAAATAATCAGTTTGTTAGACAATATCAAGCCCATGTCTCCACTCTGATAAAGAAATACTGTACGAACACACATCTTGAAAGGCCACCCGCGGCTTCTGTTGTGATATCATATTGTTATAAACACATAATGAAACGCAAATACCAACACGCCCTGACTGTAATGACAGTAAGATGATCAGCTGATGCGGGCGCTCTGTGGGACACTCCTGAGTCAGGCTGAGGACGTCCGGGCATCACAGGACAAATAAATTCAACTCAAGGTAATGGAGAGGGCAGACAGAGTGAGAGAAGGATAAAGAGCAATAAAAAAGTAAGTAGGGTAAAAGTGGTCCTCTAAGGAGACGGAGCGACACTGTGAAAGCGAACGAGGGAGCAGGGGGTTCAACCGAGAGGACCCGGGAGAGACCATCATAAAGCATAAGTGGGCTCACCAAAGAGAGAGAGACACAGAGGATGCAGTGAGAGAGTGAGAGAGGCGACGGAGAGAGAAAGTCGGCGCGGTGGCACTAAAGAGAATAGGGACTTCCTCGCTGGAGAGTCTTGAAGCTTCACGACAGTCACGGTCCGCTGAGCAGAGCGGCCATGTTTCTCCCTCTACGCCGCCTCTCGCCGGGGGCCCCAATAAACAACCCGAGTCTCGACTGTTTACAGGTTGTTTGTCTGTCTCAGCCCTTGAGAAAGTTATTAAAAAAAAAATGTCATTGTTACTGTCGCATATATCGCGCCCGTCGAGGCTAATGTGAGCTTGGCGGTTAATTACAGGGAAATTAAGGAGCGCGACGGGGTGAAAAACAACCCGTTAGAGTTGCCCGTGTGACTGCAGACAGCTTGCGTATGCCAGCATTGTGCATATATATGTCGCTCCGGAAAGCTCGCCGGTCTTAGGTTCTGGTGGTCTCCGTGGTGCTGTTTCAGCCCAGCAGGTTCAAAGCGCTGTATAGATGCGGCTGCCAGCCTCGCCACGTGAAGCTCCAAATAGAGTCCCTGCTGCAGCTGCTGTATCCGCGGGAACGCGCTGAGCGAGGATGAGAGGTTTTTCTGTCTGAAATCGATGGGAGCTGGCCTCCATCGCAGCGCATGCCAGACGCCGGCAAAAGGAGTTAACAAATCCACTTGCGGCGCGGTCCCAGGAGAGCAACCGCCTCAAGATAGGCCGGGGGTGGGCTGGTGGAGGCGTGTGAGGGGATGCGGAGGACAGGGTGTTGTTTTATTTGTGAAAGGAAATAAAACGGTGAGCACGATTCAAGAGAATAAAACATTTGGATAGAACAACTTGAGTTTTACTTTACTTGGAAAGCAACGCCACGTCGACGCAGCCATCAGCAGAGCAGCGGCGTCGCTCCTCCGTCAGTCTGCGTCCACACAGGATGCCTTCAGGCACGGTATTGACTGTGGTTCACCCGCGTTTTGGCTGCACTCAATCACTGTAGTTAATGCATGAAGTGGAGGGAAATAGATGGCATTTCTGCTTTATTCGATGGGAGAGTAGAGAGAGACAGGAGAGGCAGGGCCGGATTCAAACCCGAACCTACAGTTCTAATGAATTCTAGGTGACCTTCAGAGGGTGTGGCGGGACTCAAAAGCACTTCCTGAGTTTGTCAAGGGGGATTGTTCGGTGGGGCGTTAAATTGCTCAATAACAAGCATCCCAAAGTAAAAAGTCGATAAAGCCTCGAAAGAAGCAGTTGACAAGGTCCGTGAGGTCCGTTTAGCAGTTGTTCTGGGGCTTTCAATCAAATCACATGGTCTTCATCAGCTTAACCTCTCCCCTTAGATGTTTGCTTGACTTCCACTAATAAGCGCACCTTCTTCCTCTTTACCAAAAGACTGCTCGCTGCTTTGCTCGAAGTTCATCATTTGATTCCTGCTTCTCCGTCCAGCTTTATTAATGGAAAAATCTCTGCAAGTTCCCAGTGCAAAATCCTGATTTTGGTCAGTTTGAAATCTGCTCCCGCTGGCTTCTCCAGGTCCAGCTAGACTCAGAATATGTGAAAACACGAGAGACATTATTTGTTTTTGTGTAACAGACTTCAACCTGTTAGTGTGGCGTGTTTCGTGAGTTCAGAGAAATGGAAAAACTGCATGGTGTCAAGGGCTGTGCTTATGAACTTCTCTGCCCACCCTGCGATCTAGACTTGCATTCAATAGACTTTGTGATTAAGTTTGAAAGGAGGCAAACAGACCCTTAAGGGGGGGGGGGGCACATATTTTCCCGTCTGTGGCCTCGTCACTTAGCGGGTCGGTTCTCCAACGGGACGGACGGCACGGCTCTGAAGCATCAAGGATGAAATGGGATTTGCAGGTGGGGGCCTCTCGAACAAGATTCAAAATGGAGTCAGAAGGTGAGGAGACAGAGCACTGTGTGTGTGTGTGTGAGTGTGTGTGTGTGTGTGTGTGTGATCACTATCTTCAGACAATGTTGTGTGTGCGTCACATATTCCTCTCTGAAAGCAATAAATCACACACTCCCTGCTCAACATCGCATTCTGGCACGTCTTTAAAAAGCAGCAGATTCATTTCTTTTTGTCTTTAGACGTGTCGGAGAAAACAATCACGACACACACACACACACACACACACACACACACACACCATTTAAGTGCCTAAATTTAAACCCAAGAATTTAAGTACATAAATTAGCTGATGACTTTTCCACGTTTCTCGCTCAAAGGCGAATTTCTCCTCTGTAGCTAATTTCCAATTTTGCTTCTGCAGCGGTCCAATTTAAGGCACAAGGTTTGTTGCCATGTTGTCGCTTCAAAGAAATGCATTTGCTCAGGAGTTGACAACAAAGCCTTCATCGTGTAGCTTGATAAAATCACAGCGCTAGGAGTATTATCACACAGAGAAAGCAAAGATGTCATATTTTATATTTAGCTCGGAGCAGGCTGGCGATAGACACCATAGACAATCTGCATTACTGCTGGCATTGAAAGGATAATTAATTGCAGAACTCATTGCGGGAAAAGTAATTAATTGTTGTGCACTGAAGATGTGTAAAGCATATTGTTTAACTGAAATAGTACTATTAATCTAATGAGAAGTTATTATCCGAATCTAATGAAAACACCCCTAAAACATCTGAAACATGTACCTGAATTAATCAAAATATGACAATAAAGCATGATCTGTACAAAAGGAGAAGGAGTCCGAGTGCAAGCTGTGCAGCTGTTCAGGCTCTGGGTTGAAATGAATGGAAATAGAAATTACGGTGAAATAAAAGTCAGAAAAGTAATGAAAATAATAAATATAAATAAGCCATTGGAAGTTGTGAGTGTCAGGAGAAAATCAAGTTTGTGTAAAATACGCAGCTACAAAGCTTCCCTAACTTCAGCTCATTGGGCACCAGGCTTCAAGATCGGATCATGAGCATTTCGATCAGCCTGAACCGCGGGAAGTCATTCTGCATCGGCTACTCGCAGCTCCCATTTGTAACCATGCAGCGCCGTTTCTCCTGAGATTTCTCAGCGGATTCATGGACCTTTGCCCTAAACTGACTGATTTGGCCGAGTTATGAAAAGAAAAGAGGTGCCAGTTTTAGGCAAATAGTGCTAGTGGCAGATCACATTAACAGGTTAGCCTAAATAACAAAACAGCGAATATTAAAATAACTAATAATATCTGTTCGCGTCTGAATAATGTATTTGCATTGGGCCACATGGTGTGTGTATGTGTGCATGGAGCTTATTTGCTTGTAGTTACATCTTGTAGCTCTGGTCTCCAGGACCTGTGTTCCTGGCCAAGTATGTTCAGAAACTGTGCATCACAGATGAAACCCACTGCGTTTCAGAGTGAAAGTAATGCCGGAAAGCTCCATTTAGACCTCCTCTCAGTCGCTCTGCCCTCATCTTAACCCTGAGAGTTTAAAACACTTTGAGGAGATGTTGACCGCGTAGCCTCCGGCCAGGAGCCTCTGGTCGGCAAGAGCCTCTGGTGTGACGGCTTTCTCCTCCAGTACACAAAACACAAATATTAGCTCAGAAGGACCAAAGCAGAAAAACACTCCACCGTCTGCATTTCATTGTGTTCTGCGGTTTGAAGGACAGCCCGCTGTAATAAACATAATGTGAGACACTGTCAAGGGAAAGTTTCCGTCTATCTCAGCCGTGACTGAAGCTTGGACGAGGATGTTAAAGAAGCATCGTGGCCAGCCAGAGGTGATACTGGGACCTTTGCTCTTGGTGTTGCAGAAGAGTATTTTCTTAAAGTAATGTTGCAGAAATGTTGGCAATTATTCAAATGGCGTGAACAGCAATGAGGTTAATTTAACTGGACATGTTCAGATGCAACATTTGGCAGGAAGGGAGCTCCTCAGCGAATGATGTCTAGTGTGATATTACATTATTTTATTGAAAATGTATAGAAATGTTTGTCAGGAGCCCTGGACAGTAAACTCATGGCTAAATTGTGTTGTTCCATCTACAGATGCACAGGAAGCACACATGCATGCATATTAAGCCCCACCCAAGTACTCTACCTTTTGGTGATTCTGGGGGCACGATTATGCCTAATGCGGCTGCAGCGGTAAAAAGCCAGTCCGTCCATTATTCTCTACGCAATTATTGATTCAGACCCAACACTATGATATGTTTGTTTTTTTCATAGTAATGTTGTTTCCCTTCAAACGATTTTGGAACAAGCTGCCCCAGTCGGTCCGAGCAGTAACACAACGTGTTTTACATGCTGTGAACAGCTCAACAAGAAGCCAAAAATCAGAGTGTTGATTGTTTGACAGTCAAAGCATTTGGCCCATGATAGATGATGCTGGAGGGATGGCAATGCAGGTTGGTTGACATTGTTTTGCTCAGGGTGAAATGTCTGGACAACGATTGGCTTGGATTGTCAGTAAATGTGGCACAGACATTCATCTAACCAAGATGATGAATCCTAATAAACTAAAGTATTTGACAAAGTGAAACTTTTGACTCGGTGACGGTGCTAGATGAAACGTTAGGAGATCAAAGTTCTTACAGTCCATCCAAGAGTTGTCAAGATGCCTCAGTAAAGTGGTGAGTGGTGGAGTGGCGCTAGCATGGCTACAAATGCCAGCCATAAATAGTATTAAAATGGGGTTTGACATGATTAAAAATGTTAGCATTTAGCTCATAATCTAAGCACAGCCTCACAGCTAGCCTGGCTCTATCCGTCATGTTCAGGCTATAAATCATCTGGAGCCGGCGCAGCTCCAACAAAGCGTTTTTTCCCCACGCAGGCTGGCACCACTGGCTTCAGACTGTTTCTGGATATTTGTTTGAACGTTTGGAATTCTAAAATGTCGTGGGTGCAGACAGATATTCACTTTCTACCCCCCAAAAAACAGGAGGCAGTGTTTATGCTAAGACATTACTGTCTAGCATAGTTTCAGACAGATGATGGGGAAACGGGACAGACCAATAATGCCAAATGTCTTGGGGTTGATGGTTGGAGAGTGGGGGGGCTGCGTATCCCTCGATTTTTAAGAGGAAGAGCATTTGTGGTCTGAAATTTAATTTCCCTCGAAAACATCTAGGCCATTTGTCAGAGATTTGTTTATACATGTTTCCCTTTGGCCAGAACAGGCTTTACTGAGATTAACTGGACTTTATTTGCCATTTGACAAGGGAAAGTAATATCTTTTTACACTGGAGCTTTTAAGCAATCCCACCCAAAGTTTTACAGTTTCAGACTCTGCAGCCATGTCTAATGGGCTTGGCACGCAGAATATACGCCTTCGACTTTTTTTTTTTTTTACACACGCTAGTCAAAGTGCTCTCAGCAAGATGAGCTTACATGACTAATATTTTATGTGCATGTGAAAGGAGAACATGCCTCCAGATGCTGGCAGTCATAACAAGATAGGTCAACTGCCAAGAAGAAAGTTTCAGGAAAGATGGAACGAGAGAAATATCTGGACCAGCATCTTAGCAGTGACTAAGGATCTATCTGGAAGTGGAAAGCATGTGAGGTTATTTTGGCCCATTATTGCTCTGTTCCCAGCCCCCCCCCCCCCACTTGTTAGTATCTGTTTCCATTCAGTCTCTAGATCTGGGCCAGGAGGTGATAATGATTGATTGATGATTGTGGCGCTGCAGCTGAGTTGTTTGGGTTGTTATTGTGCAGTGATCGGGGGCTGAAGGCAGCGCTGCGACTACATGGGAAATAGATTAGACAGGGAGGAAGGTCTGGTGTCTGCCGGCGTTCTTATTGTGCTCCTCTCTCCACTCCTATCTGTGCGATCTCAAGTCAAAGCAGATGCGCTGCTCATCAGGACACTCAAAGCTGCTACTCATTTACGTGGGTTTCAATGGGAACGCCATGGCTGAGATCCTTCCCATACGAGCAAGAAATACACCCGTTAAACCCAAGAATGAATCCACGCTCAACCAACTGGAACTGTGTAGCACAGTCATGCCTATTTACTGTCATCACCTGATGGCGTTCTAAGGTTTTGTTTTGTTTCAGACCTTCAACTCATCAGTGTTTTAGTGTGAAGCTTTGCAGGCCTAGTTAATCAGTTCATCACTAAAACATTTTCTGGGTGTCTCAACATTTTCTTTACTTGTCAGCTTAACATTTTGCTGTTAAGTTTTAAAAGATAAGGCTGATGATATTCAGTATGACTTGCTCTGTCTACTAACCCCGTGAAAAGAGCACAAACCCAGAATAAATTGCCATAAATGTGGATTAATCCACTGAAAATAAACAAACAAACAAATGCACTGTTTCCTCCTGTTTGAGTAACATTTGCAAAAAACTGCAGCCAGCTGTTAAAGGAAATAACTGAGCCTTTTATAAATTATATATTTATGACTTGTTTTTAAAAGATTTACTTCTTCAGTGGGAACCAGTGGACAGAGAATAGAAGTCAGACATATTGTTGGTTTTGTTGTTTTTCATGGGATTTGTTGACTGCAAACCACACCATTTATACCAGATGAACAAAGGTGCAAAGGTCAAAGACGAGACTCATGTAAGACAGTGCTGCTCAACAGCACTTGTTTGTTGAAAAGTTAAAAACTTCAGGATTTCGTCAATTTGTCTTCTCTCATCCGTGAGTTCGGCTGTATCTCCCAAACACGGAGCGCTGCATTAGTTCAGGCAGAGCCCTGAAACTGCGCATCAGCTGCTTTATTCATGCTTCGCAACCACTGCCTCATTCTTCAGCTGGTATAGTAACATCCAGTCATATTCAGACAGGTGTACAACACTTCTCACTACTACCCTGCTGATACACTCATGCTAACCTCACTCCTCGTGTGCTACGTTTTTGGTATATTAGATTTAATGTTCATGTATGTGGGTGAAAAGCTCTTCCGGCAGGTTCATTGTTGCGGCTCGTGTTCTTTGAGATGTTCCGTCAGATCTAACTACGGTCTATTCCTTGGTGCAAGCGTCTCTGAGTGAACAGTGATCGTTCAGGAAGCTCAGCAGAACTTGCAGCAAGTTTTTAAGTCAAATTTTAGTTATATAGCACCTTTCAAATCCCAGGTTACCAAGTGCTTTACGACAGGATAAAAACATTAAAACCTGAGACAAATGACTCACAAAGGAAGTGGTCAGCTGTGACCCTGCAGATTTTGCTGACCTGACTAGGAACCCAGGACTGAGAAGGCACACAGTCTCAATGTGCTTTCAGTCTTGAACAAGGTGCCACTAGCAGGCCTCGTTGTAGTCCGCTGATATACTCTGGAGCGAGATTATTCAGAGCCGGGTAGATACGGAGGAGGATCTTGAATTCAAATCGGAAGCCAGTGCAGTGACATTAGAACGATGTGAGGTCTTTGTGAGTAACTCGCTGCAGAGTTTTGGATTCAGGCTGCATTTTCACAATTTCTACAATGTGACATTGTATTTTTTTCTTTACATATGTTTCACAGAATATCCCCCTGCGTCCATTAACAGAAACCTCATGAGAACTTATTGTGATGTGAACCTTGGGGAAATGGATTTCCTTTTTCCAAGGACAAAATTGACGACCAAGCCATTGTCCCCTATTAAACTAACACAAGCCCTCTGCACACAATCACAGCCACGCTGCCGTTTGTTCCATGTAGTTTTAAAACCGTCTTGTCGGCTGTCAGAGGCGGGATGAGAGGCTACTGTTGTATGTTGCGCGGACGCGCGGGCAACAAGCTCAGACAAGGCCGCTCGGCTCGCGGCAACAGCCAATCACTGTCAGCCGCCGAGCCAGATATTCATGAGTCAGTGGGGGCCTCCAAGGACGCGAGGCCCTCTGCTGAAAACACAGGCTATCATCACTCCCTCCCTGTGATCACACACACATTTTTCTCTCTGTAAGATGAACAAACATTGGCCCTCTTCTTGTCCTTCTGTTCCCCCAGAGCTGCAGCATCTGCCAAAAGTTGTGTGTGTGTGTGTGTGTGTGTGAGCGAGAAAGAAAGATGGAGGCAGGGAGAGCTACAGCGCTGAAAGAAAAAAACAAAAAAACAACCCACCACCAGCCCTTTATCACCCTGTCCCTCAAAGCCGCAGCGCTCGACTGAAGGTTCAGAGAAAGAGACAGAAGAAAGAAGGTCAAGTGTGACTTCATGATCAAAAGCAGCACTTGGAATCTTTGGGAGGAAGTTTGTTGATTTGCTCTTTGTGTGTGTGTGTGTGTGTGTGTGTGAGAGAATATTCTGCCTCTGAATCAAGGCCTATTGTGTTAAGAGAGCCTCCACCCTTCTCTCCAATCCACAAACAATCAACACAGTGCCGATGTGATGGAGCGGTAGTGAGGCTTGTCGTTGTTCTAGTTTGGCGTCTAACGTGGGCATCTTGTTTTCCAGTTTTCTCGTTTTGTTTTTTTTCCTCCGCTCTCTCCATTTGAAGCATTTGCGGAGCAGGTAAATGCAATTTGTCTAACTCGGAGCACTGATAGGCCAGAGAGAGAGGGAGGGAGGGAGGGAATCGATCTGTGTCTGTGAATGTAATACAAAGAGAGGCGAATATAGAGGCGAACAAAAGAGCCTCGGGGAGGGATGGAGGTTAGATCAGGGAAATGTGGTTTAATGAAATGCACTGAAATTGCATTTGATTGGCGGCCTTGCATGTAAAAGCGGGCTGCGACACGTATTTAAAGGGAACAGAGCGGCATATAAACAGTTAACAAAGATGTCCGACCTTTTACAGACTCAATGAGTGACTTATCAGAGTGATAGCTCTCCAGTAGTAACTCATTTAAATGTTGCATGGTTAATACGGTTTCCATTGATTATATAAACCATTTATTCTGGCCTCTGTGCAGCAGGAAAGTCATGCAGCGAGCCGCCATATTCCGTTGGCATGCGCGCATTTGAGGATATTTGAGGCACTAGCATGCGCGTTCACTCGTGCCTGCATGTGCGTTCTGTGTGTGTGTGTGTGTGTGTGTGTGTGTGTGTGTGTGCATTTGCGGCTGAGGATAGGTCCAACTCCGGGCCAGGAAAAGGATTTATAAAACTTGACAATTGCAAAGGCTTTGAGAAGCTCGCCTTATTGATTTTCATTATCCGGTTTCATCGCTGTCACATGAAATCAACACTAATGGCATCAAGGCTCATCAGCATTGGCTAGAAAGCTCTGGAACGAGGAAGAGCTGCAGCAACGAGAAGCAGACCACTCTGTGTGTGTGTGTGTGTGTGTGTGTGTGTGTGTGTGTGTGTGTGTGTGTGCTACGCTGGGCTGAAAGGACAAAGACACAACAGTAAATGTAAAAACAAAAAGTCAGTTTCTTGGCTACCAAACATCATGAACATACAATACATACAGATATTATTATTAATATTAACATCATTCATATCATTATAGCACTGATTCATTTCTTTTCATGCAATGACCTCCTTTTACAAAGACAGATAGAAAAGATAAAATGCACGTGTGGGCGTGCGTTATTGCTTTGCCTACCGGCCGCTGCTGGAATGCGCCCCCCCCCCGCCGGCACACCTACAGTACACCCATGTACCATGAAAGCAACACGCTGTCTTTTCAGAACATGGCAGCGTACGCGCTAATGGCCAGAAGGGCCCTGCGGCTGTGTGTATTTTAGCTCAATTCCGCGCTGAGATGCTCTGGGATTGGACACACCAAGACACCCAGAAAGGGGGAGGGGACATTTAACAGCATCCTTCTGTGAAAAACTGGAATTGTGTATCTTTACCCTCAAGTCTCTCTATCACCTCAGAGCTTGAACTTAGAGTCTGATCTTACACCTTTTTTATAAGTGGTTGTAGTTGGAATATAAGTATGATTTATAGATCCTATTCTTCTTTTACAGATTTTAACATGAATATGTTAATATGTATATTTGTTTGTCGTAGGAATACAAAATTCTGGCCCTCTGCCAGTCTGTGCTTGCCTTTGTTGTGTAAACATATATAATATATTTATATGATCAGGACAGAGCACGTTAATGAACACCCGTATAATAACACAAGATGTAAACACACAGGAGTTAGCAAGAATGCTAATTTACATCTGTAATCCAAAAGCCTTTATGGCCGTTTAAGAGTCATTCTATTGATTTCAGTGTTACACCTCTAGTTAGCAGTTTCTATGAGAATAGTTTTTTCGCTTATTATTATTATTTGACTGAATGTGTGATGTATTAGATTTGTGTTTTTATTTATTTTATTTATTTGTTGTATAAGTGTGGGGCACGCTTTGTCCCCCATATCAGAGGACCAGAGGACAGTGTTATCCAGCTCTGCTCTGATTGGTCCAAGTCTGAGAGTAGATTGACCGTGCGGCTCACAACCGCCTGAGTGATGGCGGTGTCTGCACGCTGCTTGTTCTGCTTTGTGACGGTTATTTGACAGTTGTTTGACCGAGATGTCGCTCTGTTAAATTAGATTTGCCTTCAGCCTGTGTTTTGATCCAGCATCTGCGGACGTAGGTCTTTGATGACGATGGCATCAATAGTATTACATTTATGGATGTATCATCGTTGTTATTGTCTTTATTATCACTGTTGTTGTTGATAATACACACATACATCCCGTCCCATCCGCTCATCTATAGATGCTTTTATTTGTCTTATAATAGTAATATAATAATCTTCTCCCATCTCTTCTCCTCCGCGGACGGCAGGGTCACCTTATTCCCCCCCAAAAGGTTAACAATAACAACCCAGCAGGCCTGACCCCGCTGACCCCTGCTGGAGCTCCCTGATGGAGCCCCGATCCAGCTTCACTGCCAGTGGCCCGACTTTCTGATTATTATTATTATCATTAGTGGCACTAGTAGTATTTTTCAATTCAATTCAATGGGGCTTTATTGGTAAGGGAAACAGACACTTACACAAAACATGCAGATAAACACAATGAATTAGTGTTGGTCGTGGCAAAAGTAGAATTAGCATTAGCGTTAGCAATAGCATCAAACCAACACAACACCCGGCAACTGACATCACCTCGCCCTCTGACCGAACTTTTGCTTTTTGTCTTCCTTTGTGTTGTCCTGTCGGTGTTCTGTCTCGATGACTCTGCTCTCAAGGTAAAAGTGTTTGACGAGGTTTTTGAGAACAAGACCATTTATTTCAGGGTGAAACTTTTCATTTCTCCTCTGACGTCAGCGATAGTACATTTTATTTTTATTTGTATTTTGTCTCGGGCGGTCGCCCACTGTCGCACACCACCAGATCTGGAGTTCATTTAACGATGATTTAATGATGAAGTGTTGAGCATCAACGGCCAACTTTCAAGTGTAAGCGAGGCAGATTTTCCTCTTATGCTGGAATTGTTAAAAGTGCAACAATAAAAAGCAAATTGCTCACTACATAACTGTTATCAAACTCCATTGTCACCGTCAGGGACGCTTATCCATCAATAACTATTACATCATTTCATCATCTATGAATGACAGTGCCCTCTGTCTCTTTAGTGCACTGCAATTCACCATCACTCTGAGGTCAAACCACTGTTTCTTCACCTCTGCCACAGTCTCTTTTAATTTTTTATTTTAGATGAGCCACTAATACAACATGTCGCCCTTCGGTGAACCTAATCCAGCACTACCTGAACCTCATTGTCTGTTATTTTTGCTACATTTTCCCACAAAATGTAGTTCTACATTGAGGCCATCGGGCCTTTAAAGGGATGTGCTTGAACTAATATTGTCTTTTACGGGTGTTTTCTTTACATATGTGAGCAAGAGCAGATATAGAGCAGGTGGGATGGTTGCTCGAGTGCATTTTTGGTACATGCCAACTGCCTCGTGTGTGTGTGTGTGTGTGTGTGTGTATGGGCAGTTTTATGCACATATTTAGAACTTATTCTTGAAAATGAGGTCAGCAGATTTTCGCTATTCACCAATTAGAAAAAAAAAGAGGGGGAGTAGATTCTTAGGTGCCAAAAGAAAGACCTCTCCCATGCTTTGTCTGATTCTTTTCTTGTTTTTTGTTGTTGTGTTCTTTTTGAAAACTACCTAATCTATCACTACACGTATAACATGTTCATATTCATGTAACTTTTCATGGTATTTGCAGTCCGTTAAGGTCTTCCATGGTGCTAGCGTCCCATGGCTTGAACAGTGTGTGGGAAAATGTTAGCAAACGGCAAATTAGCATCAGCTTATGGGACCAAATCATACAACAGGAAAGTTTCCTACTGGTACACTGCATCAGAAATAATCCAGCCAGCCTCAAATGAAGACCGGCCTCTTCCACGTCAGGTGAGGTAAATAAAAGTCCACTATCTGGGAATTGATGGTGTTAGCGCACTTATAAAACACGGCTGTGTTGGTGTGAACCTGTAGTTGCACTGGCAGTGCAGACAGATATCATATATCATCCTCAGTATTAGGTCCATGTTTGACCCTGTGGCATTCACCAAGATGTCCTGACGTTTAACTGTGGATGTATTCATCAGACTGGAATGTCTTTGCTCTCTTCCCCGGCCTCTCCGGCCTCCTTACCACCTGTGTGTGAGGCTTGTTAAAACTTTATGAACGTATGAAAAGGTCTGGCCTGTGATTCATATGACACAGATAGCCCAGTAGAGGTGTGATGGGGTCAAGTTAATGTGCCGGGTGGTGTCACCGGTGGTGCCGGAGTGAAACCAGAGCTTCTGGGTTCTTGCAGCCTTAGAACAAAGACTTTCTCAGCAGTATGTCATGTGGCTCGCCTCCTATGTTTAGATGAGGACGGTCTTATGTCATCATTGAACATTTACTAATTGGCATAAACAAAATTAACAAAAAATTCCTTGCGAATTAGAAAGTGGCCTGGACGTTTGTGGGCTCGACAGGAGAGGCGAGTCCACATGTGAGTGGAGGGACTGGACAGCAGTTTTTAGACAGATATTGCAGCTAGAAAGGTGAAAAATGTTGTGTTTTATTAGTGAGCTTGGCTGAATTTTCTTAACTTTTCTCTGTGCTCACAAAGTAATCATTGTTTCAGATTCTTATAGCAACTGCAATATTTGCCTCTGAATATAAGTAAACTCCAAGTACGTGCTTCATCTTTTCAGAAAGACTGATGACAGAAACAAAGCAGAGACATTGTGTTACAGAAGCCAGCCCGGACTTGATGTCTATACAGAAAAGGTTAGATTCAGTCCTGCCCAGCAGATAGAGTGGGTGTCCGGTTTGCACCTTTCCCCTGCAAGCCTGATTTGCTAAATCAACCAAATGTAGAATTTTTGCGAGTGGTACGATTGTAGGGATGCCGCTCTGTCGGTCCGCCACTTTGGTCCAGACGGAAATATCTCCACAACCACAGGAGGGACCGCCATGTACATTTTGTACAGAACTTCAAGACCCCCAGATGATGAAACCTGATCCTGGCGATCCCCTGACTTTTTCCACTTGTGCCTCCAGCAGGTTGACATTTTTGGCTTTTACTGAAATATGTTGACAACTGCTGGGTGGAGTGCTGCAGTGAAATGTGGTGGACAGGCGTCCGTGGTGGAGGATGAATCCTACTGATCCCTGAACTTTGTCTCTAGGTCAAAGTTTTCCCACTCTCCGTGTAATACCTCAACATCTACTGAACTGATTGGCACAAAAGTCATTCAGACATTCATAGTCCCCAGAGGATGAATCCTCTTTGGTGATCCCCTGATTGGTCAAAATTCCACTTGGTCCAATACTTATGACCAAATACCAGCAAGATTTCCGTCGCCTGTACTTCACGCCATGTTTATCCCTAATTAGCAAATGTTAGCGGTAAACATGCTACAAACATTATACCTCCTAAACATCAGCATGTTAGCATTGTCAGTGTGAGCATGTTAGCATGCTGAATTTAGCATTTAGCTGTGCGTGTGTGAAACTGTCTCCGTGCCATCATGTTTATGCCAAAGATGTATTGTGAGTCTTTATGGTTTGATCCGATTTCCTACTTTCAATGACTGCATACATCTGTTTATGAGAGCGAGAGTGAACACACGTCTTTGCACCCCCATGCAGCAGTGCATCTCGGTATGTGAATTTGCATGATGGCGTGTGTGTGTGTGTGTGTGTCTGTGTGCACATGCATGCGTGAGTTGGTGTGTACAGTAATCCAGCTGGGACCTAATGGTGTAATTATTCTTTTTAATTCATATATTTCCCGCGAGTTAAAACACTCAGTGAGTCCCCAGATAGTGTCTTTAATGCAGTCCAGTCTAACCCTTATTTCATAATTACATTGAATGCTGCTTTAATCTCAACTCGTCTTTAATCAACAAAACAACAGATTCTGGAGCTTCTCAAGAGTCATATAAACCATCCTTTCCTCGCACATGGAGGGATTTCTTTTTCTGGGAGGAAGAGTAACTTGTGTTCTTCAAATATTCTCCACTCTGCATCAAAATGTAGGTTTCCGTTCAACTCTTGAGCCACTCTGGGAATTAACAACAAAGAATGTTTTAGTTGGTGTCAGCGATAATGTCAGGACCCTGTGACCGCAAACTTTAATGCTACTTGTTGCATTTTATGAGGCCGTTTTTTATTCTATTTCTATTTTTGCTATTGACTCTCAATACTTTGACATAAATCTTTAAAAACAGCTCATAAATATATAGTTTCAGCTGGGCACTGTAGCTTTTAGCAAATAATAATCAATCAGGAGGAGCTGCACATGAATACACATTTGGATTTATGGCCACCTATGGATGGATATTTCCTGTGAGTCAGGATAAACTGCATTGCTTACATTCCTGATAATACAGGAACTAGAGCCTAACGATTTGTCAATGAATTCAATAGTAAAATTGATGTGCTTTCCTTCACATTATACACAGCGGGGTCCAAAAGTCTGAGACCACTTTGAAGATCTCATATATTTTCATATAAACCTGGAAATAATCACAAAGTTTGAGGATTTGGAAACATTTGAAAACAAGAAGTTGTGGCATGTAAATTGAAGAAATAGTTTGACTCTGCACTGGCACTGACCAACTTCGTACAAAAGGTCTGCTGGAGTGCATGCTGTCATTGAAAGCAAAAGGGGGACATACCAAATACTGAGAGTCTCTGAAATTCCTGTACATTGTTCAAAGATTCAACTTTTCACTCAAATTGTTAAGCTGATAAAATTATTTGTAATGGAAAAAAGCAGTATTATATTCGAAACAAATGAAAATAGAAGTATCGTGACGAGCGGCCTCAGACTGTAGATGACAGAATACTGAAATTCTGTTGGTCTGAGAAAAGAAGCAATTTTGGTTTATGGAAACTTTTGTTGTTTTACTATTTTCTGACATTTCATTAACAGAATGATTCATCAATTAGCCAAAACAATTGGCACATTAATCACCAATTAAAGCAATCACTAGTTGACGTGTGGCTCATTGGTCGTCAAGTATGGAGCTCTATGGCACAGAGGAATAATAATATCAGGCTTTGGATACACACGTGCTTGTTAGTAGCATCGATGCATTGTTGGCTTTGGTCTTTTCATGGGATGTTATATATATATATATATATATATATATATATATATATATATATATATATATATATAAAATCTGTGTGCATGTCAGGCCACCAGAAGGTTCACGACCTGGCCAGAGAGTCATCAGTCTTGCTCTCTCGCCGTCACCTCCACCTCGTCTTTGTTCAACCCCCCCCCCGCCTCCGACCCGCCTGCGTGCCCTGCAGTGAGGCTGGGAAGCCGGCCGGAGCAGAAGGCCAGGTGTTGCGAGTTACGGAGCGTCACTTCAATAACATCAGTGCAATCAGAACCTTGCACCGCTCGCACAGCGGGGCGCCTCCTCAGCCGAGAGGCGCGAACAGCCGGTCACAAATTAGTCGGCCTGCACGCCTCATCCATCATCCCTTTTCGTTTGCTGGTTCCGTCTTCATTCCTTCCGCTCTCCCCGCCTTTCCAGCTTACATAATAATGCTGTACGCTCGCTGGATTAATGCCAAGTTAACGACACAAAGGTGGAGAAATAGATTTCAATCCGTTATTGTTCCCTCGTTTCCCCACACCTCCCTCCCTTCTCATTTCCCCCACGTTGCTCGTCGAAGTGCGCCTCGGGTTGCAATTAGCAGTCTGATTAAAGAAGGAAATTGATGCTTTATCAAGAGGCGTTTATAAAATGAATGGCGTCGATACCTGGGACAAAGCGCCTGTCAGTGGCTTTTAATATGACAAACACAGCGGCGGTCTGTGGCAATCACACGATCAATGTCCAGGGTCACGTAGTCATTGTGCTGGAGTGGGGGCTACATTGATTTGTTGAGGCTGCTGCGTGAAAGGAAAGGCTTGCGGGCTGAAAACATCTGTACACTTATGACTGTGGGCTCACCGCTGGCACGCACCAGCGCCTTCCCTTCATGTAAATGCGTCACTGTTTGTGCTTTCTGCATGCTTTCTGCATGCTTTCTGCATGCTTTCTGCACGCTTTCTGTTTGCTAGCAGTTCACGCAGGTTTACTTGTCTGTGCTTTCTCATGTGTCGTGAGTGTGGGTGTATCTCGTGACACATGGGCTTCTGGCAATGCACCGCAGCGTATCCCAGAGGCAAGTAAGGGATAAAAACACCACGGAGGGAACTGTGCAGTCTAACATTTCCCTCAGCCTTCCGTTTTCTTGTTTTTTGTTTTTTTCCCCCGAAAGGCAAGGCTAAGTGCACTAACTCATGGTCGATTTTCAAATCAATAACCTGGATATCTCTGAGATGACACGCCGACTAGCAGATCTCCCATTCAGGCAGAAGTCTAGCAGTAATGCATTTCATATTCTACACACACACACACACACACACGGGCGTAGATTTATGCACAAGGGGACGTGCACATGCACATTCAAGCGTACATAAAGGCATATGCTCACATTGTGTCTGTTTCCTGTTTAGAAATGGATCTCATGGCCTGTTATGGGAGTCGAGGGGGGGGGGGGTGTTCAGGCTGGGAGACAGAAAGACTGCAGACTGAGTTATGTGTTGTTATTGTTGTGAAAGATGTCAGCTACCAGGGGCCATAACTCACACATGGCAGGGGGAGATGATGTAAGATGGAACAATGTGTCACTTTAACCCGAGATTTAATCAGAGATGAGCTGGCGTGAGGGGGCGAGGTCGCATGCTCGGGAGTGTTTGTGTTTGTGGGCAGGCATTTGCTGTTAAAGTAGACCCTGGTATCCTTCTGCGGGGGCCCGAAAGGGACAAAGAAGAAGATAAATAAATTGATATTTTGCAAAAACGAAGTATAAGTATATCCAATTTGTGCTACTTTATACTTATACTGCACTACATCTCAGAGGGGAATATTGTACTTTTGTACTTCCACCACCTTTATTGAACTACAAGAGGTACTAGTTACTATTTTTACACACGAAACACATCATCGTGTTAAATACGATGCGCTGCTATAGATTCAATGTGTTCAGTCATGTTGCTGATTGCTGATTGGACCTACTCAGGTCTGAGTTGTGTGAAGCTGTGCGAGGATTTACGTGAGGACATCATGTACTTATGAGGATGATAAAGTTGTAAATTGCACCTCAACAACGCTAACAGGAGAGGATAATAACTTATGTACACAAACTATCATCTTGTGTGCAGAAGATCTAACGTATATATCACCTTTTTGCACCTTGAAGGCTCCATAATTTAACACTCTGACACACTTACTGGAGTAGACTTTCGAATGCAGGACTTTGACTTGAGCATTTTTCACACTGTGGTATTGCTACTTTGACTCTGAGTACTTCTTCCACCACTGAAAGTAAATAAATAGGCACAGTTATATTTTTGGACTTTTCTATTTATTTACTTCCCAGTTATTTCCTTATTCATTGCTGCATTTATTTATTCCCCTTTTTTATTTGCTTCTTGGTTTTTCCTCTCATTTATGAAGGCTGACCGTTTCCCATGCCTCTCACTGAGCGAGGTCAAAGTGGACTGCATTGGCTGCATGCCATTTAGCCGCGCCAGCGCAGTGCGCGGTGCGTATCGGGAAACCAGCTAAAACAGAGTGCAGGATTTTGAAATTGCTGCGTTGAAACTAATTGACAAAAAAACAGTGTATTTACATTTTGTCACACAGATACTTTTGGATTTATTTGTCCAAGGTTTTTGAGATATCTGTCGCACAGTGGAGGTGAATGGCATGTTGTATGTGGCGACAGCAGCACTGACAAATGACATTAATACCACTCTGGATAATTCACACAACAGAGTGTAAATAAGTAAGCATGTAGTTCCAACGAAAACGGTTGACAGTGAAAGGCTGGATTAACTTGCCAAGGGGCCCCTGGTAAAAAAATAAATAAATAATGAGCTGAAGGCCCCTACTGACCCCCATTCCTCCCACTCTCGTTGCCCTGATCCTGCCCAGCACCACCATATTTTGCCCAGAGTGCATTTCACTTGAAACTTTTTAGAACAAGCACAAACAAACAAAAAACACAAACAAGAGACAACTACACACAGGCCCCCCCACCCCGATGCACCCGCCGACATGTGATAAAATACACAGTATGAGTCAGATGAGGAATACAGACATAAAAGCCTGACGTGGCAGCTCACAGAAAGGAAATGAAATATTTCCTCTCAAATTGTTTTGTACTTTTAGGGCAAATCCAGAAAAGATGAGTCAGGGTGCCCCCACCTGATTGACTTTCGTCACAAATAGCTGAAACCGATGGGAAGCTCCTATTAAGCCCCTCGACAAGAGAGGACATGAGGATTAGATAAGAATACAGGAGCCGCCTTGAGGCCCTTTAATATTGCAGTTTTAGTGCTGCTTACTAACAAATATTAAACAAATGAATCAAATAACCACAAAGTAATTGCCCGTCTGGTTCTCTGGCCCCGGGGCAGTTACCCACAGACATGTTGGAAACCCAGCTGTCTCAAGATATGTTGAGTTTATCTGCAAAGGCAGATACTGTATCTCTGTTTTTGTTTTTTGTTATTTATTTTTCCCTAAATCGTGTTTTATTGTTTGTGCACTCAAGGGAATATCAGTCAAACTGGTGCTGGTTTATTTATTTTAAGAAAAAGCTTTTATATGTTTTTGCAAAAAAAAAAAAAACATTACATGGAGCTTACATGGAGCTGTCTAAACTCATCGCCATCATCATCATCACCATCATCATTTACACAGTTGTAAATGCTGTTGTCGTAAGTGCACATATTATATAGCCCCAAGGCAAATAATGTTCTTTGTCAAATACTGTTTCATCATTGACAACATCGCCATCATCATCTTCCTCAAAACAGAAAGATTCACTTTTTTTCCTCGGTTTGAGTTGACACGTCTCATTCGCCACATTTCCCACGTTGCTCTGAGCTTCCCATGATGGGAACATAAACCACAATACGGCACCGTATCAAGTGCGTGTACGCAAAATAAAGGCGTTCCAGCTGGTTTGCCGAGCCTGGCTTCACTTTGTAATCCCCGGCCTTTACCTTCAGGCTGACTTCCATTATGTTTTCACACGTTAGCACGTTCATCCCCGGGTTTTTTTCTGCTTCTCCATTTTTCGCTCTCTGGTTGAGTAGGAGGAGAAGGGAAAGGAGCCTGGGGCGGGCCACCTGTGCTGTTGTGTTGTTGGTTGTGTAAATCAGTAATCAGAGGAATTAACTTCTGTGGGTGTGTGTGTGTGTGAGAGAAAGTGGGCGAGCGCAAAGACAGAAAATGACATGTGAGAGAAAAACTAGAATATATTTGTGTATGGTAGCGTGAGTGTCTATACAATGTTTACATGGCATGTACAGGTTACTTCACGTGTGTGTGTGTGTGTGTGTGTGTGTTCAGGTATTCCACTGGTTGTAAAATGTCATCAGTCCACACTGGTGCTTCAGTAAAGGAAACCATCCATAAATGCAGGAGCATATTCTTAATTTTCTCTCACAGTGAAGCTTTTCCTCAAATGCTGCAAATAATTCTTGCAGTTCAGATGACGTGTTTTTATGTTGCATGCAAGAGAGTCTTCAAATACTGAGCAGCGTGGAGAAGTGTTTGCATTCACTTTTCAAGTAGACTGAACATAAAATGTCAAGTGAACTATTGCAATTTACTTTCTTGTGACAAGTTGTGCTAACCAGAGTATCTTCATTAGAATGGATATTAATATTGTACAATCCTCCGTGTTTCAGCTACTAAGTCCAGCGATTTATTTATCGACTTGGTCCCATCGAGGTCTCCAGAAAGATTTTGCAGGGGTTCACATTCACCGTATTGTCTTCTTCCTAATAACCACACCACCTACCACCGACAACCTTTACGTACTACACATAGGCCACGTAAGCCCTCAGAGACCATCAGAGACCTAGACCTGCTCCACTCATAGGGAAGTGCTGCTGGGAACCTCTCCTCCCCTCTTTGCCGATTTATAAATAAATACGTGGAAATGTAAAGCAGACCTCTTTGTCTGGGGAGGGAGACACCTTCTCAAGTGGAGTGTTGGAGTCATGGGGGGGGGGGGGGGTTCACTGAGGTTTGTTTGGCTAACAGCGCCGGCTGCCATCTCCCCTTTCAGACAGGAGAGGGAACCAGGGGGAAGGAGGGGGAGGAGAGGTAAGAGAGGAAAGGGTGTACTGAGGTGTGTGAAGTGTTTTAAGGTGGAATCAGAAACAGACGTGACAGCAAAGTCTGACATTGTGTGTGTGTGTGTGTGTGTGTGTGTGTGTGTGTGTGTGTGTGTGTGCTTGAGTTAAAGAGACGGATGTTGAGCCGCAAAACAGTCGACAAGGTTTTTAGGTCCTTCACTCACACTGAAACTCACACTTCTGTGCTACCTTTTGTGCTTTACAGATGCTTTGCAGCATGGATCATTATAGAACGGGCTGCGCGTCTTCATTTCAGGTAAGACAGAGGAAGATACCCGTGACAGAAAGTGGTTATTGATGATTGATCGGGTGCTATCCTTTGTGTTTGCTGTTGTATACATCAGGACCAGAGTGCAACTATCTAAGCGAACCCGGAGCCTAGCCTAGCATGATAGCATGCTGACATGCTTAAAGTCATCATGCAGATGTTTAGCAGGTATAATGTTTACCGTGTTCACCATCTTAGTTTAGCATGTTTGCTAATTAGCACTGAAGAGGAAGTACAGCTGAGGCTGATGGGAATGCCATTTGTTTTGCAGGTATTTGGCCATAAACCAAAGTATTGACCTGATGATGGCACTTGATAGGAAGTCAGAGGGTCATCAAAGTTACTACAACACCTCCTGGGTCACCTAGGGTTAGGGGGACATTAGTGTCGCACAGCCAGATCTATGTCCACACTCCGGAGAAAGGTCTGGCTCAAAACTTGAGCTGTTACTTCCTGTTACTTTAAGACCTTCATATAATCCTCGATGATTTTCTCCTTTGCGACAGTCTTTTCTGTAACGTTACACTCCTCGAGCAAAATTAAATATAACTCAAGGAAGGCATACTGCTCTCTGGAAATGATGAATAAATAAATGGAAGAGAAAGTGATTCACTCATCCTCAGTGCTCTTACTAGTGCTGTATTATGACCCGAGTTGAATTTACAAGTGAGGCTGAGATAGAGAACGGCACTCGCTGGTCAGGAATCAATGTCTCGCTGAAGGACACTTTTTACAAGACACTGAAGGACACTCCAGCAAGGCAGATGCTTGCCAACACTGTGCTGAACATGGAACCTCTGACTGTAGCACAGTGCTGTCCATGCTGCACTGATCTTCCCTAAAATGACCGATGCCACTACAAAGGACAGCTTTCAACTCAAAGGTGTGTTGACGGACGCAGCAGCCAATAATGTATTAGCCTCCCCTCTGATCGTATGGATACCAAACTGTGACCTGCATCAAACGCTTTCATTAGGTCTTTCTTTGATGTTGGGGGCAAGCTGAGAACTTGCTGCCTCTGCAGAGAGAGACCCCCAGGGGTGACAAGGCTTAATGGGAGTTGTCTGTTTTAATGAACATTCACTCTGTCACACACCTTGAATGAACAAGACCTCTATCCAAGGTTTTCAGTACAGCTGACAGTGAACACAGTAGGCTCAGTCTCAAAGCTGGACTCTCACATGACGTCCTTCTGAATTTGCTCTGGAAAAACAAAACAGGAGGCTGTTTTTTTTTTCTCATTACATCAGTGGGTTTCTTTTCAAACCTGCCCCTCACAGAGAGAGAAACGTGGCACCTACAGAATGACTTCATGATGTTAAGTCAACATCAACCTTTCTGACTAAACAATCTGATTGTATCTCACTATTTGAGGTTGCTGATGAAGACAGTGTCTTATGGTCAAAAGCAAGCAGTTCGAGGACCTTGAGTTGAGATTTGTCAACTGCTCTCTCCAAGTTCAACTGTCAAGCTGAACCTTGCAGCCAAAACAGACGAGAAAGTCCTAAAACTGCTCAGAATAATGGAACATTTCAACAACTTAACAAACTCCATCTGCTGATGAAGACCGCGTGATACAGTAGAAAGCTCCAGAGTGAGCAAGTAAGTGGACCAGAGAACGTAAATATAAACGTGAGAGGCATTAAAGTGCAGTATGACCTGCTGTCAGTCAAGATGATGCAGATGATGCGGGGTGAGTCACATGGCCCGTCTGCATAACTTCATGTTTACAGCTATTTAAAAAAAGCCAGCGTGAACAAGAATAGATCAGAACTGAAATGAAACAACGTATAGCGTTTTTGCTTGGTCAAGAGCAAGAGAACCGAGCTGCATGTGTGAAAGCACGCTTAGCGTTCGCGTCCTTAATCATACACCGTGAAATGTGAGTGTGCTGACAAGACTGTTTTCCCTTTATAGATTTTAGATATGGCCATGTTCTAGGCCCAATCTATATCAAACCTCCCCGGCATAACTAGCCTCAAGCTATTTCAATATCCCAGCAGCCAGAAATGAGAACAAAATCTTAATGGTAGCAGGCAGCAACCTGTCTCGGACCTCTTATGGAGGGAATCTGCGCATGGACGCGTGTTAGCCCCAAGGCCGATGAGAACACAGCGGCTTTAACCGGCAGAGTGTTTGTCTCGTCTGTTTCGCAGGATTAACAGTTGGCCTGGCCGGTGTGGTGGTGGACCGGGACGAGGCCATGCCGGTACTGGCAAAGCGTCCGAGCCAATCTGTCACATGTACGGTCGGACGGTGAGCAGATTTGCTTGTGGCCTGCCAAAGGAGATGTGCTGCCGCTGATTGCAGACAGGTGTCTCGGTCAGCGAGGCAGACGGCTGAGTGCATGGGCAGTGGGAACATTGTGACGGTGGCCCCGGCCATGCTAATGGACAAGCTAAGCCAGTATATCCCTCGGGGCTCTGCTGAAGGTCACATCCTCCGCTCACTGATTCAAATGTGAAAAGCAACTTTTTTTGTAAACATTTGTAAAATAAAATGCAGTAGTAAAATATATTTCAGATTTTTTTTCTAATCAGGTTATAATAACTGTAATGCCTTCAGGTAGCATGACAGGATGGAGAGAACAAGCTATTTATCGTTCATATCAAGTGGCTGGTGTGAAATCTGGTTTGTGCAGCTGTAAACCAGATGATTCTTGTCGCTGTGAGAAGCTTCGAAGCGTCACTTACCCCCACATTTATTTTCCCAATGGCATCGACCCCAGGTAAGTCCCCGCCGACTTCATTACATAATTATCAGACTGGGCTTCACTGCTAGCAAGGCGTTTGTCACAGCCCTGTTACAATCACTACACAATCAACCGGATAACAATAAATAAAGCTTTCCTCCTCCTGTATGGCAATAGAGATGAATACATTCACCAAACGACGTGTGTGGAGCAATAACAACCGCTGAACTCAAAAGACCCCTGTGTTTTCATTGTTCCCGCCAGACCGTGATGTTTCATTAGGTTACGTCTGATCAATGCAACTGGTGTGAAAACAGCTCGTGTTCAATCGTGTTGTGGCTCCAGAAGAGGCAGATGCTGTGGGTTGTTTCTTTTCTTTTTTTTAGCAAAATTATGAACGTGTGTTATGCATTTCCCATAACCACGAGTGCATCCAGTATTGATCCTGTAATCATATGAAGATGGCGATACCCTCCTCTGGATTGTATCAAAGAGGAATAATGGCTCCGCCTATGGCCTTCACATTTACTGTTTAATGGCATCTAATGCACTTTACAGTGTGAAGTGCCTCAGCTTTGTAGACAGCATGCAGTGGGCTCTACGTACATTTTTGGCATGACAAATACAGCATTCAGAAAACCCTCTGGCAGTTTATGGCACGAGTCAAGTGAAGTAATGAGTCTGATGACTTCATAACGTCAAAAACGTTAACAAAACGGCATTTCCTTCAGTCTTAAATCAGATTTGCAGAAATATTCTTCTTGGCTAACTGCTGATCGGTATGTTTTCTCTCTCTCTGCTGCTCAGGTGTTTGCTGGGAGAGAGCAGCAATTCAGAGCTCAAGTAGTCTAAGCCCAGGCACACAGGCCTCAGGCGGGGGACTCAAGTTGTGAGTCCCTCCCAGCATGGAGGCCTGACAGCGGGGATTACCGCCATCTCATCCCCTGCTGAGAGGCGCCATATATGGATTCAATCAGTGCAGTCTCTGTCCCTGGGGGGAAAAGGATAAGTAAGTGGACTCAACACACACACACACACACACCTAATTGAATCCCATTTGTCTCATCCCTGGACATCCATGAGGTATAATGACAGCTAGAAATCTACAGTAAATTGCTCAAATGGTAGCTGCTCATTTACACCCTCATCTTCATCATTAGAGATGGGGGGGAAGCATGGATAATTGCTCATATCTAATGGCACGCTAATTATCAGCGTAAAATCACCATCGGCTCTGGCAAGTTCTAAAAATATCTGCGGGCAGGTGCAACAGCAGCAGCCGGTTAACTTCAACAAAACCCTACCTTTTTTTATTGTCCGCCTGCTCGCGTCTCTCTGCTCCCTTTGCCCCCGATCTCAGTAAAAGCCCCGTCCCATTTCTCTCTGTCTCCCTGTCGTCCATTATGCATTAAAACACTCACGACAAAGCCTTAAGGTCTATCCCATAGTGCATTTGTGTGCGTTAAAAGACTACGAAAGCTCCACCGTCTCTCCCTCCACCGGCCTGCTGAATGCATGATGATGCTGATACGTTGTAAAATAGACTCATTCACTTCTCCGTGAAACGGCTGCATTCAAAACTAGGACCTAAGGTCTCTCTGTAGTGCTGGTTTTACATTGCTAATCAGTGAGTCACTCAGACCTGAGCAACAGGGTGAAGGCTAGGCAATAACAATAAGAACTCAATGAGCTCACGCTGAAAAAGAAACTGTTGAGTATTAATATTAAAAATGAATGCTGTCAACTGCCATTCAGTCTGAATAAGATACACATTTCCGTTGCTGTAGCAAACAGCTACATACGTGCAGTATTTCTCTTCAGGCTCTGGGCCAAATGTTTGGAAGTGATTGTGAGATTTCCGTTCATGTGGCAGAAAAACACCAATCGAGCATATTTCCATACAAGCTTTATTCCCACTTTTAGATGACAAAACATTTTGTTTGGGAAGCGGAGCTAACGACTGGGAGACATGAGAGGCAGAGCGAAATGCACCGAGGATGATAATTCTAGCTTAGTGTCAGCTCCTTGGAAGCGTGTGTCCAGATGGGGAGAGCTGGGTGCTCATTTAATGGTCAGTTTAGCTAATGCAATAATAGCTGCAGAGAGGGGCCATGTAATGACCACCTCGCTGGGCTTATTCGAGTGAGCCAAGCCTCTCCAGCTCGGCCTTTTAATAAGAGATCTCAAGGCCGCGGCAGACACTGGACAGGCAATTGTACATTTTTCAGATAGCCTCAGCTGGACACATTGTACGGCGTGAAATATGAGAACTAAAATGGAACGGCAAGAAGAGGGTTATTATATTGAAATAAAATGAAAAAGAGAAGGTTACACGGTGTGTGAATAAACCCCCCAAACATTCAAGATCTGAGGTTTGACACCTGCGTAAGCAGAAACACACTCCACCCCCACAGAGTCGGCAACATGTCGTTTGCCAGCTAGGCTAATGTCTGAAATGTTAGCTGCACTTGCCATTTGTGTCAAATAACCCCCCCATTCAAATATGCTCATAATGTCCTCCAATATATTGGTATAAAAATATAAATGTGTCTCTATCTCATTACTTTCAAATGTATTGGGCTGTATAGACCCCTTTATAGACCCCTTCTTGGAAACCATGACAGAATACAGTATTACAGTATTAGACTCTGTCTACTCGGCAATATATTGTCTGCATCTACATTTAAAAGACCAAAACAGTTTGGGGATTTGTTCAGGTCTCAGTGTCCTGATCTCAAGGTGGACAAGGTCCAGACCCTTGTCAGATGTGGGTGATGGACGCTCAATATATATATTATTGGGATGCTTTCTTTGAACGTACAGTTTGTATGAGTGTAGACTTGAAAAAAATCCAAACCTATCAAATCCAGATTCATCAATGTTTGTCTTTTTAAGTCCCAAGCATTGCGTCCTCTAAAGAAAGTACTTTTTCTGCACTTTCATTTCTAAATGGGGGGGGGGTTAACGGTACTGTAGTTGGGGAGCAGCTGAACTATTTGATTTTAATTGCAGTCCAGCTGAGGTGCAGGTTGACAGTTGGCTGAAAGAAATCAAGCAATAAATGGGCATCTGGTGTGCTTGAATTGGTGTCCACGCACAGAAGTGACGAGCCAGCAGCACATCAGGCACAATAACCCTCAATACCACATAAACAAAAGTAGAATAAATATACATAATATTACAAAGTACATTTTAATGATAACAAGTAAGACGTACCCAAATAAAATCACCTTGAAACAGAATCCTGTGCACGAAGCAACGAAACATTCAAAATGGCCCCCATCTACGTAAAATACAGGGTTTGTTGTGAACTGCATTGTTCCATGTGCTTCATATTCACTTCCACTGCTGGATATGTCACGCTTTTTTTAATTACACTTGATGTAAAGTATTTAAGCGGGGGGGGCTCCTCTTTATCTATTCCCCCTTTTTTACTGTCCCTTCTCAGCCTCTTTTCTTCCTGAAAGGTTGGGCGACACACCACACTCTCTGCCCCCCCCCCCCCCCCCCCTCCAGGAGACACTGGAAGCTGGAAATTTCAGCTCGCCCCCGACGCGTCCTGTCATTTGAAGCTAATTGCATGGTTTAGCCCGGCTCTGGCAATTACAGCTCCCCGTCCTTTTGTACGAGCGCGCAAGCTTTCAGGGGTCTAGTGGTTAAAGAAGATGGGGGGGGCGCCGCGTCCCTCGCACAGTTCAATTCAGTGGTTTTCACCTCCGCTGTGAATGCAGATGTCTCGTTAAAGAAGACAGAACAAGCAGCTCGAGGGACGAGTTAGCTTGGAGGCTACTGACACTAAACGTAGACGACAAAGCAGATTATGTTGATGGGCTGATAGTCTTGATCCTATAAATGATTGTAGCAGCTAGAGTGGCGGAGCCCCCCCCCCACACACACACACACACACACACAGCAGTGTTATTTTAATCACAGGGCCAAGTGAGGGTGAAGAGGGGACTGTTTGTTTTTCTTCTCTCTCTTTCACCTCATCTTCTCACATTCTTACATGGGAACATTTGGCATGTCAACACACTCCTAGTGACACACACTCTCACACACACACACACACACACACACACACACACACACACACACACACACACACACACACACACCTAACCATGCACACAGGGGAACATCAGCAAAGACGGAGCCTTTGGGGTCAGGGCTGTCTGGTGAAAAAGGTCAAGTGTCTGGTCTGTCTGTTTTTTTTTTTTTTTTGTGGGGGGGGGGGGGGTTCGCCAGACGTGTGCAATGCTGAATGCAAGGTTTGTGGATGTGTGTGTGTGTGTGTATTCGCTTTTAAAGTGCTAATCATAGGAATGGAAATGTCTTTGGTCACAGTCCCTTTTTTTTCTTTCGTGCACACACACACACACACACACACACACACGCACACACACACACACACACACACACACGCACACACACACACACACACACACACACACACACACGACAATACTTGCATACAGAGTAGCAGGGTTAAAGCGCCAGAGGCGTTTGCCAGAAGGCGCCTTCGATAAATTCACAATCTAAACAGAGCCCAAGAATCGCTGACAGACCATGAGCATGCACACCGGCCGGAAACTGGGCGCCTGGTTTTGAAGCCCACTCACTCAAGACCGAAGCCAACGAGTCCTTCGATGGATAAACCCGGGAGCCTGATTGGGGCTCTTACTGTAGTCAGAGAGCCAAGTGTCGAGGGATCACGAGGGGATGAGGGTGGACGGACCGACGCGGAGGAATCGGTTTGGTAGAAATGTTTGGGGCGCATACAGGCGCAGCATCTATCATATCTACTGTTTGAGGGTTTAGAGGTGAGAGTTTAGGGAACCCACAGATTGACACCCGTCTCTTTTATTCTGTCCTGCTTTCTTTCTTTGAATAATGGCTACGTGGTTAGATTTATTATCACAAAAAGAGGTTGTGCACTGTGTGTTTGAATGTCAGTGTATATCAGTGTATGATGGGGTGAAAGTGCCAGGTTGGGTCACTTGGAGAGGCGCAGTCACACGTTGGGTCGGACACAGACGACGGTTGGCACGGTCTGTGAGCATTTCCTCAAGTCTGTATCAAGTATCAAATCACTTCATCAAATAGAAATCCTTTTGAATCCCTCATCTAACCTAATTTGGCTCAGCTTCAAATGTTTGCGAGCAAGCGAAGTTATGAATAAGTAAAACTCTTAAGATGTATAATCAGCTTTTGTTGGCTGAGAAGGCAGAAACACTGCAGTTTTGACTGGCGAGCCTAATTAATGTTCGAAACCTGTAGCTACAAGCTGAAGACGAGATGAGCGGAATAAGATGTAACATGCTGATTAAATATGTCTGACACAGTGAAACAACAGGCGTAGCTCTGCTAACTTTTTCATGGGCTACTTGCTCCAAATAGAGACGGTCCTGATGCAGAACTATTACCTTGATCCGCTGAGCGTGTCGAATATATTATACTATATTTCTTTATAGAAGAGTCGCCACTCTGTTGGTCATTCGAACTACTACAAATCACGTTCGCAGTGTGGTCGTGTGGTGTTTCTTCTTCTTTTGGCTGAGTGCAAACACCGGCATGGTAACTCATTTTATCCGTCGCATAATTACCGTTAATTATCTTAATTAGAATCCCGCTTCCTGGATGCGTTTTTACAGTCCTCTTTGCTGATGAGGAAGAGAGATGGGAGAAAGGTGTGACAACAGATTTGCTAGTCTCGGAGAAAAGAAAATCTGTGTATTGTTACCCAACAGATACCAAAACTGGAACCTATCCCAAATCCAGCACACATACATGTAGACACACAATACACAGCGTAAACAGAGGCCAGATCAGCCAGAAACTGTCCACACATAATGAGGTTCAGGCTGCTCATTGCTCATTCATAGACGCACAACAGATCCACTTTTCCTTCTCATTACCAAAAGTATCTGCCAGTAGTGATACCAATCTTTTCTCTGTTAAGAAGCCACTTATACACATTATGCTTAAAACTGCCATTATACTTAGTCAATAAATAAGTCATTTACAACATAACTCAGTTTTGCAACACAATCTTTACTTTTTTATGAGACTCAGCTGTCATACTGCACATTTATGATAGTTGTGTCAGCATGTCGTATAAGAAATTAAAAGGAATTCACCAACTTGCCTGTATGACTGTGGGTTCAATCAAGCGTCGAAACATGAATTCTTTCCATTCTCGCATCTTTTTTCCCTTTTCATTGTAATAAAATACCTCCATATATATTGATATATATTGATATGGATATCTGTGATTCTGGCCCTGGCTAATGTACTACTATTAGCTGATAGTACATTAGCCAAGGCCAAACGACTAATGTACCACCATGTAAAGCAGCGCAATGATTTATGAAGTAAATGCATCATTAGCAGCCTACTTCTGAATACTAAAGAGATCAGTTCATGTGTGAGATCTAACATGAGGCTGATCCAGCAGCACTAATATATTGGTGGTATTGAGACTTTAGGTATCGAATCTCTCACCCCTAGCGCTTCAGGTTTCAACACATAAAGTGTCCCCAACTCTCTTCCCAGTGTTTATTTGCTGGCAACAGGCTGATACAGATACTAAGTAAGTTGTCTGGATCAGACTGGCACATTAATGTTAACTCACTCTTTCCGTGGCTTGAACTCCAGAGCAGCTCACGGCGCAGTGGAATCTTAAAACTACATTTGCAAACTTCACACACTGGCAGTCCCAGAAGCCAGGAAGACTTCTAAATGTCAGCACTCGAGAACGACTTTGTGTGCCTTTCTTGCCTTTCTGTGCTGTGCTTCGCCAAAGCCAGAGGCAAGAGAGGCTGCGGATTAGGAATCATTTTAGCAACCATTCATCAAAACAAGCAATCCTATCAATCCATCCTATTAAAAGAATGGAAAATTGAGCCATACTAGTGACTGATTACTGACCTCAAGCAGGTTTCATGTCTGCATGGAAATCAACGAAAACCAGGGACTGCCATGTTCCAAAATCCACTCAACAAATTTGACAATGTCCGCAAGAAATCTATGTAATAATAATAAGATGGTTGTTTCTAAATCTTGGACCTTTTTATGCTCATTTCAGCTCTATCTTTTTATTCTGGGACTCCACTAGAGCAGCTTTGCATGATTCACAGTTGAAAGATGTCCTTATGTATCTTGTCCTGGCCCTTCCTGCAGCCCCTCAGTTCCCCGTCTGTCTGAAACAAGCCGTTTTAGACAAACTGAACAACCTCCAAACACCTGAAGAGTCGTCCTGAGCAGAGCGCTCCAATAACACTTTCTACAATATGGGATTAAGTTTTGATTACACTCTTTGGGTGTACACAAGTTCAACGGATGATCCATTTGCTACGATGCTACAGCCGAGCTCGGTCACTGGTGATACATACAAAAAACCATCACGCCCGGTGCAGTTTTTAAGTGTTTGGGCACAAACATTGGTTTGTGGTCATCTGTATTAAGGATTGCGAGGCTTGCCAGCTGCAAAGTTTGCACCGCAAGAGTTGCTGTCTTTCATAAAACCAACAGCAGCCCCTGTGATCTTACTATGCATTCATTGTGGGAGTTCTCTGGTGCTATTTACAACACAATCAAAAACACTACCCTCTGGCAGACTGGCAAGTTATGCATCAAGCACAGTGTTGTAGGGAAATAATTGAGCCAGCAGGGATCCTCCGGCAGGGGTAATGGAGAGGAGTGTTGTCGGCCATGTAGTTGCAGATGCCGAAGTAGTAATGCGCGTGGATACATACTGCCTATGAATAAAGGATAAGGGATAAAGATATTACCTTTGCATCATCCGTCAGTTCTCATCTCTGTACACTTAATTTACTGTCGGGGGGGGCTCGGCGGTTTGCTAATGTGGTGCCAACCTAAGTACAGATGTACAGTGTGCCGTCACGTTCGGCGGGGAACGGTATCATAGAGCCATCTCAAGCCAAGTTACGTCTCATTGGGTTTCCGGTGATCGATGCCGTTCAGCCCACTGAGTCAGCACACGTTGCACAGCTTCAAGTTTTTCGACGGGCTGGGATGAATGACGACCGCGGGGACCCGCCTGACAAGCCAGCCGAAGTTCTTTCAGGACTAAGTTAACCCTGAATTGCCCCCCCCCCTCCATCCCAAATGTCCGACTGAAGATTTCGCCCCTGCGAACTTTTCAGCTGTCAAAGCAACATCAGCACAGCTGGACTTTTTTCAGCGCTCGCCCTTGAAAGCCCCGTCTTCTTTTCATAACACACCGTACTTATATTGCACTATCTGGAAATTATTACATTTGCAAAGGAAATTCATTAGTTGGATTGACTGTCTAAAGATATATCAAAGACTTACAGCGATTCTTTATTAAATCTGGTGGACAGAAAAGCCCCGGGCCATGGAGCGATTGTTTTTGGAATTTGGGAGTGATCCGGATCAGGGATTTCCATTATTAAATGATAATTGCTGTTTTGTTTAAGGCATAACTTTATTAACCGAGATGGAGACTTGATTCCAAATCCTCTGGGCCTGTTTGCAGACTCAGAAGAAAATCTGTGAAAACACGAGATCCGAGTGGTGGGGCCGTGTTTTCAGATGTGTTTTGCACACGCCCTCTTGTTCAAAATATATGTCACAGTGTGTAGTTTCACCAACAACACTGAGAGAGTCTCTGCCTGATTTGCTGTGTTTCAACATTCCCATACTGGAACTCCATCATCCCACAACTCATCCTGATCCAGAGCTTTAACTGGAAGATACATCATGGTGTGAAGACGCCATAACTTATTTTTATTCCTCATCATTACTATTTCTCTGTCTTCAAACATCCTCTCCCAATGGCCCCGGCCCCGAACCCCTCTCTGTCTGGGGCAGTAACCAGCCGGCCGGAATGACCTTCAGGCTGTCTGGCAATTTAAAATTCAACTCCAGGTTTTGTGCTGAACTGCTGGATTCCTTCCTGAGACCCCCACGACCCATCATTATCTCACTGGGATTGAGCGGAGATCACTCCCTCATATCCCTTGGATCATCGTAGCCCCCTCCCAACCCCCCCCCAACCCCACCCTCAGAGATGCAACAGCCAACCTCTTGTCACCCGCTGTAAAATATAGATGGTGTGAGCCAAAGGGATACAAGTCAGGGACCTTCTGCAATCCGTCTCTAGTTTATGGCATCGTTGGGATTCAATGAATTTACTTTAATGTTCATATTTTAATATGTGGACTGCTAAAGCAGTGTATTCCAAGTGTTTAGTTTGGCCACTGACTCTTATTCCTTCATAACAATGTCATGTAAATATGCAGTTAAGGATGAGTTATCATTTGTCATGTTATATGGGTTGGCCAAGTGGTTGGACAGATTGTCCCTGAAGTGAAGTTACATTTGTTTTACAACCTGAGTCATATTTTCATATTTTCTTTTTTTTGCTAATCTGTTATGATAACATTTTACAGACCACTGCTCAGATATTTGGACCGGGTTACTCCAGAAATGGCTTTGCAATGAAGTTTACGAGGCAGACACACGAGCAATCAGACAGGTTTTTAGATGCACGATTAACCATAACCAATTATTTAGACCACTTATCTGGAGAAGAAAATAAAGGCAACTTACAATCTTCAGCATCTTGCTGAGCAAATACGTGCTTCTACATTGACCAGTTTTTCGCTTTCCCAGTTTTAGTCCCATTCACCTTCTTTTCCGTTCAAAATAATAATCTGGGTAGTAAACAAGCTGAACTCTGCTACGTAAAGTTTCCTTTTAGTTTTCTCTTACCTGTGCCTTTTTTTCTTACTATATAATATATACTTTTAAATCTAGACATTAGTTCATATTAAGGAGCCAAAAGGGAAAAACGCTGGGTAAAGCTATATATTTCTTTTCATTATTTCCTATCGTGTTTCTTTAATGGTTCAAGATCTCAGTTCACTAAATTAGTAAGTAAAGTGTTGACAAAATCAACAGAAATAGTGGACAAACAAGGAAAACAAGACTGAGGTTGTTAAAAGACAAATCTCAACCTGGTTGTTAAAGTACAGGGGAGTCAGACTCCCTCTCTGTTTGGGGAGTTGAACTATATATCACTATATATAGCTGCTGATGGTCAGAGAGATGTGAGATGTGATGCTATTAGCAGAGGAAACCTGTTGCAGGGATGGCCTTTTTAGGTGTATTTCAATGTATATACACTGTATTTATACTCTAACTCAGCCCTGATAAGTCCACAGCTACACTGTATATGAATAAATGAATAATGGGGCATGCTCGATCCTTCAGTTATACTTGTTTTTGGTGTGCCGGCATTATTATGCCCCTAATCTAATTCTTTTCTTATCCCGTGGATTGTGTGGTTTATGGGTGAAAAAAGTAGAAAATAGAAGTGCATTCATTGAACTCCCCATTCATCAATATTCACCCTCTCTGTCGACATCTGTTAACTTGAGTCTGAGTTCACCACATTCAAATCCCACTGCACGCGTTTAAAGATCACAGGCTGTGTGCTGTAGAACAGTCTGGTGCCGGCGGACGCTGATCATTAATATAAAGGACACACACATATAGGTGCATGCACACCTGCACCGATGTGCATGTAAAAAATAAATAAAATGCATGTGCATATTGTTAGGACCCCTCCCCTTTCTGCCTGGATGGAGATTTCTAATAAAACACTTAATTGGTACTTTGTCGCATATGTTTAGCTGGTTTGTGACCATATTTACAGCATACAATCACACACTAAGCATGTTAATTTTGACTCTGGAACGTGGGGGCAAATGAAATATTTAAATATCTTTAATTATCTGTCCACTTTTAAAATGCACTGTGTATAAGCACCAGTAGTAAATGTGTATCCATCTATATAGCATCATATCGTTTAAACCGTAATCACGAGCAGCTGAGTGGTAAAAATCATTCGCATCATAGAAACGCGAAGTCGCCGCAAAGTGACGCCTACTCACGTAGCACGCGGTAACTTGAGCTACTGTTCATATATAATTGTTGATTAGTGCAGCTTTAATGCAAAATGGAGGAAACTGGTGAGCCACGCTGTTACCGTGACAACAAACCTGAAGCCAATCGTTACGTAGCTTGTCACTCAGGTGAAAGTCAACTTCTGCCAGTGCAAATTCTAATGGTTAATAATTCAATTATATTCACGTTTTTAGTGATTTTCAGTTCTAAAAATCATGAATTTGCTGTTTAACTGTAAACCATCGCCATTAAACCATAAACAAAACAAAGCCCTATCCTTTATGAAAATTGCTTTGCCCCCCTGTCCCCTCCCGTTCCAACAAGGCGGAAGATAAATGTATTATTCCGATGGCATAATGGTGTTTACAGATGGAGAACAAGTGCTGGCTCTATTTGTCATTTATTTTTGATGAGGCGCTGTTTCATTTTGAGTTTTCTCATTATGCCAGGCAATGAGAGCCCCCAGGACACGTCTGTACTTTTCTGTGTTTTAACACTTGCTTCTTGTGAGAGAGAAGAGATCGTGAGAAAAAACTGCACAGAGGCAGAGAGTACGAAAATAATGGAGGAAAAACAGAGGGAGAGAGATTCCACCCACAACCTGTCATCAATATCAGAATCAACAGGTAAGCCGTTCAACCCACTTGAATCTCAAAGTGACGGCTGGTGGGAGGGGGAGGCCGGGGAGGGAGAAAAGGGTAAATACTGCGAGAAAGCTTTATTCGTGGCAGTGGCGTCGTGAGGCCCACAATGAGGCTACAATTTCGGTCACTCTGGAAAACAATGCAACCAGCTAATTAAACACCTACGACGTAAACCCGCCCGGGCAGTTCCATTCGTGTGTGTGTCTGGGGGTGGGGGGAAGCCAGACATCCATCATCGTAGATTGGGTCCGCCACACGTTGCCTCTGACATGGGACCACGCTTTCCAGTCGCAACTCGCCTCGCCGCTGTCACTTCTAAAGTTGTGGCTGAGTGAGCTATACTTACCCTATACTTATGGACTGCGGTCTAACGCGACTGTGTGTGTGTGTGTGTGTGTGTGTGTGTGTGTGTTCACATTTGTTACGGCTGTATGTGTTTCCTTGTGCACCGTTTGTACCTTTCCCCCCTTCCTGCCCTCTCTCACCCTGCCCAGGTGTGCTACATCCTGACTGGTGAGGTGCACCCGGGCCTGGACATGATGTGCTTAAAAGATCCTAAACCAGCATCCGGACCGAGGAGGCCTCCCAGCCTGGGATTTCTGTGAAGCTTTTGATTGTCTTTATTGCTTTTAAAGGTGTCTGACTGTGGTTGTTGATTGGGTCGGTGGTGGGGGTTTTGTCGCTTAAGGGCTCTCGCATCACATAGCCCCCTTTGATTTCAGCATTTAAACATATTGGAGGGCCACTCCAGCTTAGTGGTTTAGATAATCTGGCTAAACTGAGCTGCCAGTTAGGTTAGAGAAAAATAGGGAACTGTAAAATGATGACCCAACCTGTCCGTTATTAACATCCACTCCTAACATCACTAATATCTGTTAATATATGTTAAATCTAGTCCGAGTCTGGCTTTGTCAAACTCACGCCTCTGTCCTGCTTCTATGTTATCTGATTCATAAACGGCACAAAAACAAATTCCTCGTCAGCAGCTGCTTCAAGTACGTCTTCATTTCCAGAGCTGCCGTCATCAAGAAAAGGCTAAACCTGACACCACGTCACTGTGACAGTAAGCTAATATATAAAGACCAATTACACTTTTGCAAAAGTAATAATTTTGTGGCAATGGTTGAGTTTCCAAATACTTAAACCGAGCAGGCCAAATCCCCCAAGACAAGGAGACGCCCCTTGATTCTTTTACATCAGGTCCAGTGCAGCTGCAGATTTTGCATAGGCCCCCTTTATTCCCACTTGACAGAAGAATTAAAGGATCAGCGCGATCATATTTGAAAGGAACACATTGCTAAAATTCCAGAGCCACCGGAGAGGAAATACAAAAAAGAAATTCCTGCGTACACACATCTCCCCCAAAACCACATGTCCCTGCCATACCATTCCTCTCCTAGCCTCTCTTCATCTCGCGGCCATACTTTAGAGAAGTGGATATTGCCTTATTAAGAGTAAGTGCAGGAACACCGCCTTCAATGCTTTTCCAATCCCATGTGCTGTTTTTGGCACCCGGGACCCTGGGTGTGCGTGTGTTTCACATAATCATCTCTGGAGTCCCAGAAATCACTCGTACTTAAGACCGTGTTTCTCCGGTTTCTTTAGTTTCATTTCGCTTGTTGGGATCGCAGGCCCCTCCGCTCTTTTGCTTACTTTGACAGATCGCCTGTTCTCCAGCTCTGTTTTCAGCTCGAGCGAGCCTTTGTGCTCTGAATTCTGTGTGGTGGAATATTCCCCACCTGGAACGCTTTCCATCTCTGTCTCCATTTCAACTCTCTTGCCTTTTTTGAATGTGATGAGGTGTGTTGTTTCTGCTTGTTTCGTACCCTGACATTTGTGTTTCGCAGACTGCTGGAAAGTTTCTCCTTTCATTTTTGTTACCTTTTTGCTGTTACCTCTCCCCTCGCTTTCTGTGCCCCCCCCCCCTCTCTCTCCATGCAGATATTTCCTCATCTCACTCCCTTGTAACTGGGTTTTTATCCTTTGTTTGCTGGTAGACTATAAGTCAGAATATCATATCTCGTTATTTGTACAGAACTAGATCAAACGTGACAGCTTGGGTGCCTGCACCGAGCTAAGAGAACGCGATGGGTGTTAGATATTGTGGGATCTTGACAGAATAGTTAAACATTTGGGAAAAAATTGCATGTTTGCTTTATATTCATGAGTGAGATGAGAACATTGTTATCAATCTCAAGGCATAATGATCAGAGGGAAACAACTAGCTCTGTCTAAAGCTGCTTAGTAATGGACACACTTCTCATTTGTTTCATCTGCACACAAACATAAATGTAAGAATGTGTCATTTAAGAGGAAGTTGCATGTAGGAATGTTTGGGAATGGGTTAAAAAAGTTGACACTGATTCCAGCTCTGCACTTAACGCAGCCCAGCCCGGCAGATTTTACAATCTAACTTGTGATCTTGGGTGTGTTTTGCGAGAACTATTCCGTTAGTTTGACATACATCCGCGGCAGGTGTTCGGCTGTGCTTTGGGGTACAGGACAGACCAACAGTGAGAGAAAAAGTAAGAAAGTAGAGGTTTCTCTCATTCCGTGGCTCCGATACGAAAAGTGGCCAAAACAGCCGACCATATCAATGAAATATTCCAGCCTCCAGCTGTGTTTTTTTGAGGCTAAGCGCTTCTAAAATGGGCAAAAGTGTCCACATGAATACACTTTCTCTGGCTGACATGCTGCCTGCAGGATGTGACAGGTCCGTAGCATGCTAAAGCCTCGAATGGCCAGTGTTTATTTATAAAGCATGGATAATGTCATCTGTGGGCGGCCGGCTGTGGCGATTCCTCCCTCTGCCTCTCCGCCTCTCTGTCTGGGTCTTCAGACCCGGAGACGGCCCCGAATCCCCCGGCGGCGAGGCACGGAGGCCTTCATCAGTCACGGGTCGTTAGTTTGATCTTCCTCGCTGTAATGAGGTCAGTGTCACCTCGGCCTTTCATAATTCTCTAATTACTCTGTGTCCAGAGGTGGCCTCTCATTAGAACGGACCGGGGAGAGGAAGGTGTGTTTCACAGTGTGATGAATGTTTCCATCGGGATTACTGACTGTGATATTTGCTCACCTTGTTGCTGCAGCAAGACGCCAGTGCTTCAGCAACAGCTCTGAGACAGCCCTTAAAGCGGCACTCTGACATGTCGGAGTGAATCTACTCGTCGTGAGGAGCACTACCTCAGCCGGTGAGAGCTGCTGCAGAATGTCTCCTGGAGGAGCCTCGTCCAGTTTGAGGAAATCTCGGACAGAGAGCCTGTGTTAAAAACTGAAGGCGTAAAGGGGGAAAAACATGGGTGTTCACCGGTTTGTGAGGGTCTAAAGAGATCTAAAGAGGTTTTTTTAATCCTGACTCACACTATAGGGACTAAATGTCAGCTCTCCTCCTGTGATGGAAGTGCAATACTAAACCCCTATTTTTTAGCTCATAATGTGTGTGTTGCGTTACAGTCAGCTTTCTCTTTCTCTTGTCCTTTTTTTCTAATAATCTGTCATTCTGTAGCTGGCCTGTCGGCACAAATTGGAGTCAAATGAGCAGCGCTCTCAAAGCAGACAAAGAGAAGGAGATTTGAGATACAGACAAACTGATACAAGACGCTGAAACATGTCAACATGAAAGTGTGTGTGTGTGTGTGTGTGTGTTCAGCCTGGTGCCCCAGACTAATAAGAATCAGGAGACCAAGTCAGAAGACAAACAGGATTGCTAGTGTCTAGCTGTCTCTCACATTCAATAACAACATAAATCCATGTATAGACTGTGAGGCGGTTGTCATGGTCACCGTGGCCTGGTGTCTTACTTGTCTCTTCATCATCGTTCTTAGGATCCGTTTAACTGAATTTCACTGCCGTGATTTATTACCAGTTTTGCATTGCATTGATTCCAGGTGTCTTTTGTGGACGTGAAGACTGAAAAATGGCCGAGCAGGAAATATATGATTCTTACAATAATTTGAATAGGACCTAGGGAGGTTAATAATTAACCGTTTAATAGCCACGATGTTGCTCCTGGGAGACGACTACAACACCCCCCCCATCCTAGATGGCAGAGGGGGGCCTGTATGAGAGACAGTCCCCCCGTCACTGGATCCTCCTGACTAGTGGAAAAGTATTCAGACGTTCTTCCAGAGGCTGGACGCTCCAGTGAGACGCTGTCTCTGCGCTGCCTGGACGTCGGCACCATCCGAGCGGGTATTCTCCGCCACGGGTCTCAGACTGAGAACCAGACTAACCCCCCAGCGTGTCGACACGTTGCTATTGCTGAATAAAAACCAGTAGACAAGCTGCTTTAGATTATTAATTAGCCTATTAGAAAAGTCTGGCTCCTGTTTGCTAGGCTTTTAATAAGTTATAAAATGTTTTTCTACACGGGGGATCTTAAATGTTCTATACAGCTTTCTCAGCGCTGGAGGATTCAATGCGAGTCGACGTGTGAATCCTCATGTTCTGTTGTTGTTTGTGCTGCTATTGCATATATAAAAATAAACCCCCTCTTATGGAAAAAAGAAAAAGTTTTTAATGGGTCACAGACATTCGTCCAATCTGCATCGTACATTTTAATCCCATCGGTTGATGATCGGTTAGCAAGGTTCGGCTATCGGTCAAATAAAAAATTCTAAATTGGCATTCCTAATGGAAAATCAAATGTCTTTTGCCATTATTTAATGGGAAATTTTGATATTTTTTAAACCTGGGCCTTAATTTTGACTAATTCTGGTGTCTAAATGACTGATAGCACTTTTAGCGGATGTACCTCCAAAAGCTTTTGTTCAATTTCACTGTCTAAAAGAGTCATAGACTAAATGAGTAACAGACTCATTTAGACACCAACATTTGCAAGCATTTTGCCCAGGTTTAAGGGAGAATTAAGACTAAAATGTTGGCTGGGAGAAAGTGTAGGGGAAGACACTGTGGATCACTTTGATTGGACTGGTCTGATCACCGCTCATCCTGCATCGTGACGCTCGGGAAAGGAAGAAACTGAAACTGAGTTTGTTCTCATGACTGACAGGTATACTTCACGGTGGCTGGCGGTCACTAAGAGCTCACAAAGCTATAGGTGGTTATGAACGTTATTGGTAGAGGCTATAACTGGACTTGACACAGGGTGTAATAAATAATGATGGACAGCTGGAAATATAGTAAAAGGTACATTAAGACACAAGCACCGCATCTCACGCTGAACCCTTTTTCACTTTTTCATATAATTCTTGCACTATACAAACACTATATGACAAAAAGTACATTTCCATCCAACTGTTTTAATGCACATTTGAACTCTGCACATAGAACAACCTGAGAGGAAACACCAGAATTTCAAGAGCATGAAGTTGGTGTGTAGACAAAGAGATGATGTGTTGGTGGCCGGTGAGAACAGATTTTTCGGCTGCATGTTGCTGCTGCAATAACTGTACTACACTTTGGTGAATCCTTAACTTTTTATGTAACGCCACCATCAGGTCAAAATGAACTGCGACCGTTCTGGTTTAAGTCGAAATGCCCTGCTAAAACAATGAGGTTCTCATCAGCCTCAGCTGTACTTGGGTTTAGTGCTAATTAGCGAATGTTAGCATGCTAACACGCTAAACGGACATGGTGAACGTGATAAACATTATACCAGCCTAACATCTGCATGTTAGCGTTGTCATGGTGCGCATGTTAGCATGCTGGTGTTAGCATGTAATTCAAAGCTCTTAGTCTCGGGAGAGCTAAAGTAAACAAACACTGATTCACATTTTATTTTGTCAAATTAAGACGCGCACACATACACGTGCAGTTTGCAAGAAATTAACACTTGCAAAGCTAAATTGTTGCCGTACTACTACTGCTACTGCTGAAACAAAATCAGGGACACCTTTGACCTGCTCCCGCCCTACTTTTCAACATTGTCAAAATGAGCTTGTACAAGACAAGCAGGAACAGCTAATGTTAAAAACAGTCACTGGTTTACATCTGCCAAAGGCAGTTTTTGCAGGAAACACGTTACATAGCTGTGTGCTGTGACACTACTCCAGAAACAAACATGCAAGGAAAGGAAAATTCTTGTGTGGGTTATGTTTTTGTGGACATGCCTGGAATAACACCCCCACGTACACACTAGGTTAGCATAAAATCACAGACAAACACACACTTGCACGACGACGACCACCACACACATTCATGAGGCTACATCCAGGACATTTATCATGTTCAATTACACAGTTACCTTCAGCTGGGATTTAGAGACAAATCTGTGCCAGGATTTTAAACCACACACCTCCCATTCAACCTTACTGTACAGCTGGACGTTTTCCTGGAAACGACACATCTCACAGCCCCCACCCCCACTTTCTCTTTGGCTCTCCCTGTCTGGAAGTTCAGCGTATCTACACACAAACACACCGAGCACATAAAGTTGGGTTCTCTTACCTACTGCCTTAATTTGAAACAGATTGTTCAGGTATGAGGAGAAGGTGGAAACACAAGGAAACTTTGCAAAAGGCGTGACACCCAGCTGAATGCTCGGACAAGGCACGATTTCCCATCTCTTCTTCCACAAAGCAGGTTGATTCCTCCATTATGAGACGGTTGGAAGACGTTATCTGTGCTGCGCAGCACCTATTCATTTAAGCCCCAGAGCCAACCGTCTCAGATGACATGCTCCTCCCGTTCCTCCTCTCGCTGTTCACCTCGTCTATATACACTCAACAAAAACACTTCTGGCATTTTAATAGGGGTGAGGATAGAATTATATGAGATGTCAATCATAGCTTTCTACTGAGGAATACGTTCGTCTGCACTTGAAGTTCAATCAACCTTGAGGTGGATTTGTCATTTGAGGCATCTCGGAATATTTTTAATGGTTTGTTGCCAGGTTGCCTGGAAAAATCCGGGATGTCCATTCCTGTATGTTTTTCTTTTCCTTTCCATCTTTGTAAATGGACAAAGGACATCTCTCTTCTAGCTATAAAGCACAAGCTTATATATTATATATATACCTGAATGCGGGCCTACTGTAGCACCACAGCCTTGCTGGCATATCGAGTCCACTTGGAAAGAAAGAAAATGTCTTAAAATGACAATTTAAGGACAAGCCAAGACTTAGTAACTCCACTATACAGACAGCCTCTCTTGTTTGGGTTGGTTATTCATCTTTGAAATCATATGGCAGCTTATTTTGATTGGGCTATTACAGCTTTAACAATACATGCCACAATTACAGAGCAATATGCCCGAGTCCTAATCGTTGAGCTTTATTTAATACGACAAGCTGGCAACAATGGAGAAAACTCACTCAACGTCTCTATTAGGGAGTGCTTTAAGTGTCTCAAGTTGGTTTCCCTCCCCAGTGCTCTATCTCTAGTAGTCAGGTGGGAACAGAACAATAGCGTTCTTGATTGAGGACCTAAGCCCAAAATGGGTGGATTGGCTGAGGAGGAAAGGGATAATGAGGTTTTCATCGTGGTGTTTTGGACAAATTCCAAAGGCGAAGGGCATGTGATGGCGGCCTGGTGGCCCGGCCTTGTCCACCCCCCAACTAAAGAATCTCTGGTTTGATCGATTCACCCAGTTGTTCCTTCCTGAAGACTGCATGAGCATGAAACTCCCCCGGTTGAATAATCTGAATACTGAAGTGTCCTTATGGTTGGAACAGACTGTAAGATTATCCAGTAGTTGTCATGTTTTAGTGTCCTGTAAGATTCTTAAAATGTACGTATACAGAGTATTCATTGAACGGCTGAGTGAGTACTGACACGTTCCATTCATTCAATCATTAAAAGTTCGGCAAAGTGAAAGAAAACACAGCTCATGCAGTGTGTATAACATGTGCAGGGTATATTAGGGGGTAACACTGGCTACCTAATGGAACAATATCGCATATATGGCACTGCAGCCAGTCTGCTGGCCTCATGGCTTGAGTTAGCAAATGGCTTTGATGCTCAGGATACTGTGACGAGTCGACCTAAAGTCAACTCAACAAGTCCACAAGTTATTCACTTCAGTTCAAACAAAAAAGCTTAAAACACCAACGCTAACTTTTGCTTGCTGCGGTGGTCTGATGGTCTTCTCGCTGTCAAAAGACTGTACCATTAAATAAATGACATTTTCTGATATGTCCTTACATCTGATGTTTTACCCGTTTTGGGGCAACTAACTACCTGTGCACATACACTGAGTCCCTGTCCTCGACCCATGAGCGACCACGTGGTGGAGGGGGCTGGTTGGTTTTGCAGTACCGACCACATGTTAGCCAGACAACCGGTCTAGATCTAGGTAGATGTACCAATTCTTTCTCCCTCCTTGTGAACAACAATTAACCAGACCCAACAGAAGATGATTGATATGTATTGTATGATTTGACCCCCCCCCCCCCGACCATCAACAGCATCTGGCCCAGACTGGAATGGACTAACCTCTACCGCAATAGTTCCTGAGAAATGCAGTCATGATGCCCAAATCAGAACTATAATCAGTCCAACAATCAGAATGAGTGTTCCTGCATTTTAAGTCACTTTAACATCAGCTAAATACCTAAAATGTAAATATCAGGCTCAGGGTGGAGGGCTGGGAACGGGGTTCAAGTTCAGACCAAAGGAGGGGGAAAGTGATGGGAAGGCTTGTTCGTAAGCCCTACCTATTCATTCATCAGCAACTTGCCACACATGGTTAACGCAGTTCTGGCGAGGAGGAACAACAGTTGAAGGTTTTGCAGCTGGGAATGTGTTTGCCTCTCCCATGTTCTCTCTTTCGTCCCCCTTGTTCTCCACAATCTGACCCCATTTATCTCTCGTTCCTTAACTCTCCTATCCTATTTTCTTTCCCGTGTTCTCTCTGCCCACCACATCTGGTTTTCTCTCTCCTCTCCTTCCTTCTTTTTCTGCGGTCCCCCTCTTGATCCCATTGAAAAACGTACTATCCTTATTTCATTTAATTTAATTTAAAAAAGGAAAGTGAGCCGAGGGAAAGGGAAAGAAAGGAAGAGGAAGGAGGGACAGAAGCACAGAGGGAGGCAGGCCACATTGTAACATCTGGGAACCCATGTTGAAACAATGCACCACCCCCACCCTCCAGACCATTAGGAGACTGATGAGTGAACAGTTAGCTGGATCAACTCAGCATGTCTGGTTCTCCGGCTAGCTCTTTAATCATTCTTTATCTCCGCCGACAATACCACATCTCGGCCTCTCTCTCTCTCTCTATTTTTGTCTCTCTTACGCTTTCACATCCACCCCCACCCCCCCCACCACCACCCTCCACATAGATGTTGTTCATGGGTGGTGCTCTGTTTTGTTTCGGGGCACAGAGAAACACAGTTTGCAGTGCCATTGTGTGTTGTGTCTGGAAACAGAGGAATGCCAAAATGCCAGGGAGTGATGGATGCTGGGTAAATATAGGAGCCGGCTCCTGATTGGCTGGGTCTGTGCGAGGGGCTCAGAGTGTTCGAGTCTGAGCCAAAATCACAATCTGTGAGTTAGATGTTGTTTACACGCCCGGTGGTTGTAGTCTTAACATGACAAATTTTAGATTTTTTTTTTCTTTTTAAGTTGTTTATAAAACACTAGCCACAATTTGACGATGGGATGATTCAACGTTTTGAAAAATATGTATTTTAAAATACATTCTTGTTTAGGCTGGGGTGAGATGGAGCTGGAGTCAGGACGTGGTTAGCCTGGCTGATCCTAAACATTAGAATCGGGGGGGGGGCGGGCAGCTAGCCTGAGTGTGTCAAGCGGTTAAAAATATGCCTGCCAACAACTATAAAGCTGTCTTATTTACATAATGTATCTTGTCTGTTAGACCGAAATAACAAAACATAACGTAATGTGTGATTTTACAGGGAATTGCAGGGTAAATGCAACAGATATTAGTTGTTTTATTAGTTACTTTAGGCCCAGAAAGTAGAAGTCCATTCATATTTCGACCAGGTGACTGACAGGTGGAGCACTCCCAAGGCTTGCGTGAGCATGAAACTCCCCCGGTTGAATAATCTGCACAGATGATGACCAACTGAAAGAAAAACAAAAAAACCTCAAGTAGCGGTTCATTATCCGGGAGCCTCCTGTGTTTCGATGTTCGAGGACAAGTGAAGATATCATGAATCGGCAGCTCTTGCCACTTCACAACTCTTTCAGACAAGCTTCCGAGGTGTTTGTAAGTGTATTCTTTAACTTTGGATCTATATGCTAAGCTAGGCTAACTACGTCCTGACTTCAGCTCCATATTTAACACATAAGACATCAGTCTCATGTCACTCTCTAAGCATTTCCTAAATGTTTAGCTATTCCTTGAAAAAACGATGCGTCCCACAGCTAAATTAACAGAGAGCCTGAGTGCACACAGACTTTAAATGCAATTACATTTTGGATTATCTGTTGATTTTCTTTTGTATTTTTCCATCACCGGCAGGTCTTTCTCATTACCGTGAAGTTCATTAATTCAGCGCAGAGCTGCTCATATCTCTCCATTGTCAACCTTCATCCCCAATTACAATATGCTCGGAGAGCTTTTGATGCAGGCGTCTCTTGTAGAAACTGTCAATATCAACACAAGCGTAATCCTCTTGAATTCCAATACTTCATTATTGCACAGCATCCAGGCCACACCGATTTCTCTAATTTGATCTGCCCCTTTCCACAGGGTTCCATGTGAGATCGCCTTTGAACATGTTTCATGGAGTCAATCTCTCCCTCTCGCTCTCCCTCGGTGTCTCTTTCCCTCGGGAGAGATGTCATGAGTTTAATTGCCGCCGGGTGACGAGGAGCTCGGAAAAACAGAATTAACCTTGTCAGCCCAGAGCCGTCCCTCGCTCCCCTCCTCTTCCTCTCCTCCACCCGATGCATCAATTAAAGTTAAGCCACCGTGGCCCTTGGTTTCAACAGGCTCAGAGTCAGGTACACAAAGACGGGGGGAGAGAGGGAGACGTGAGAGGTACAGTAGTGGGAACAAGTGGGATTTACTGAGAGGAAAGAGGAGAAACCGACAAGCTAACAGGGCGGATGAGAGGGGCAGACAGAGAAACAAAACAATGAGCCAAGGAAAGATAGACAGACAGACTTGGCAGATAGACTGGGGGAGGGATAAAGTGGGATTCAGCCGTTGTGGGATTAAGAAGAGAGGATGATGACACAAAGGCAGATACAGCGACAAGGAGAGAGGGTAAGAGCTACAGAGAACACGGGAGAGAGATGGAAAGATATATATATATATGTAAGTGAGAATGGGAGGGGGGGCAGAAGGTATGAGACAGGGAAGGAGAGGATGCAAAGAATATAGAAATGAAAAGAGGACAGACACCCAAAGGACAGAGTATATACCCGCTGATCCTTGCCACAGATCAGCTGTGACAAAGAGATACGACTACCTGAAGGTCACAGTACGCTTGTTTTTATGTGCATTGTCAGTTCGCAGACAAAGACCCTGTGTGGAAAACACTGGGAATCAAAGGAAAGGCAGAAAAAGCAGAAAAAGTTTGGCGGAGGTGGAAAAGTTGGAGTATGAAGTGATAAAGACCGGTGGAAACGGATTTCTCCCGTACACCTAGAAGTTCTGGCAAAAGAAAAATTATTATTAAATAAAAAATTCAATAATAATAACCCTAACAATAAAGGGAACGGGGGTGTATGTCACCACTACATCCTTGGTTCTAGTCCAGACGGGGCCCCCTGTCGCTGAAATGAACAGCACATGGTACATATGCATCACAACAGGCATATTCATTCATTAAAAAAGCCATCTTAGGTGAGAAGCAGCCATGAAATACCATGATGTGTCAGACTGTCGCTCCTGTTGATTTGCGATATTGGGCTGTCTAAATGAAATTGACTTGACTATTATTTTGCAGACATTTCTGAAAATTTGCCTCAAACTAGTGAAACATTTTGTTGGAAACATGAAGTGTCTGTGGAATCTAGACAGATCCAGACTCACCTGCCAGAGCAAATACAACATGAGCGTTTGGTTCCCAGGCCAAGGCCCACTTCTACAGCTGTGGGAAGTTGATCACGACAACAATACGTTCCTCCTCCTCAATGCTGCTGCGTGGTCGGCGGCACATTAGCACGGTGTTGCCAGATAAACCTGACATTTTCACTAAGTGCCTAGCAGGTAACATGCTAGCTCTAGCAAGCCACAGTAGCGTGTTTGATGCTCAGTTAGTTGATGCTAATCTAGGTATCAGGTCTTTAGGAAACCACCATCAAGGAAAACACCAAGCAATAATGCTGCAGCAGAATGGAGTAATGTTAATATCAACATCACAGATGTTAATGTTCTTGAATTAGCAGGGCTTTTTCAATGGAAGACAGGTGTGAATAATAAAAAGATCCATTCGTCAGAGGGTCACAGGGGGCACCAGTGGGATAAAATAATTGAATCATTCGGCTCTTCTAGACTTTCCAAATGTTGTTGGACCAATGGATCAAATTCTGATAATAAAAAGAGTAATTCTGGGGTGGGGTTGTGATGCTAATTCACTGTTTTACAGCTGCTTTCTGGGCCAGTGTTCGTAACTTGAGGAGGGCAGGAGCTTCAGCACCCAGCGACGCCTCACAGCTCCCAGCTGACAGTGGGAACGAGGCCGGGCACACCCTGGGCAGGTCGCCTGTCTATCAACAAGACACGGAGACAGACGACCGGAGAAAGGATTCCATTCGGCTGTTTGAGTTTCAGGGTATCCTGCATGCCTGGCCATAACTTACAGGGACACTTGAATAGAATAGAACAGAGCCATTGTTATTGGTGACCCCTGTGCTGTTCTGTCTGCTGTGAAAAAGGCCTGCTAGGAAGTGAAAGGTTTCATTATAAAAGAGGCATAAATGAGCAACAAGCCAGTGACAAACGCATGTGATTCCCTCACAATATGAGAGCAGGCTGACTGAGCGGCACGTCTTCATAAGCGGAATAACAACGATAACTGTTTGTGTTCAGTTCACCTGTCTCCACAGTAGGGTCTTTGTGTGATCCTCTAGACCCACGACGCCAGGCCTGTGCACTCCAGCAGAATGATAATGGAGCTCCAAACCCGGCACACACTGTCTTTCTCTCTCTCTCTCACACACACACACACACACACACACACACACACACACACACACACACACACACACATGCACAAAAGAACCTCAGGGCTTTTAGTGCCTCTCGGTTACAACCCTCTCACCATCTCCAATAGCATTCTTATCACCTGCCCTTTCGCTCAGTCTCTTTCTTCCCCCTCTCCTTCGGACACACACACACACACACACACACACACACACACACACACACACACACACAGTGCGCCTTCACTCTGCAGGTGTGCATTTGGGGTGTGGGTTCACATTTCAAATGTCCACAGTCCGATAGTTTCAACGATGATGATGATGATGATACTAATCCGCAGCAAACAGTTTGAAACATTTTACTGAGAAACCAAGCAAAGGCATTTTACAGCTTTTACACGACAGCTACCAACCAACATACAGAAAAAGTTTATTTATTAAACCGTATCACATTCTCTTGAAAGGGGGTGTTGGTCCCCTTTTCATCCAACACCTGGTCGACATGTCTTTGATTTGTTTCATTTGATAACCAGATACCGAAGTAATAACCTTCCCGTCGGCCTGAGCTGTGTTTTGTGCTCAGTGCTAACCAGTAGGCGATTTGAGGGGGGATGCCATACCCCTTGAGGCCCCCCCCCCTTAGTGGCAGAGAGAGTGCAGGGGCAGAGGGGTTGGCAGCGCCATGCGCATCGCGTTTTGCAACCTGCAACAAACCCCCCCGCAGCCTCACTGTGGCTGTGTATTGATGAATCCATGGCGCTGTCCGTGGTGCTGGAGTAGCAGGCGGATTTGTGATCGGTCCTTTGTCTCTCAGTTCTGCCCTCCTGTCCTTCTGTTTCATCTTGGCTCTAATATTCTCTGAACAATATATTATAAATACTCAGTTCTATACTATAATGTATAGAGTATCTGCTGAAACTACACCCCGACACCGAGCCAAACAAAACATTTCAGAGGAGACGTGACTACAGCTGTTTGGTGCAGCCTGGGGGTGGAGCAGGTGATGCGACTGAGGAAAGTTCCAGTGAAGTTTATACTGTCAAAGCTACATGATTAAATGAATGCCTCCGTCAGAAGAACAGGCCCACACAAAATATGTATTTAGCCTAATAGCAGTTCTATTAAATCCAAATTATAATATCAAGAATTAGGTTAATATAAAGTGAAGTGGGGGGGGGGGGGGGGGGTCTCTTACTCTCTCTCCTGTAGATGTTACAACTACAACACTCGACTGTGAAGCGTTAGGCTGACTGTTGATCTCATCATAGGCTCACACAATTACCCCCCTGTTCCGTTTCCTGTCCCCCTCTCCTCCTCCTGTCCCTTTTTCCGCTGTGCCTTAATTTGCCCCCCTCCCCATCACTCTGGGAAGATATTGGAACAATGATAGCAGTTTGTTTATTTGTAGCAGCAACCAGGGACGGACCAACCAACATCGACAGTGTTCCACCAACATCACGTCACTTTGATTCGACGACCGATTACCTGCAAGGCAAGACATCATTGTCGCCATTAACATTTAGCTAGGTACAGCCTCAGGGAGGGGCTCTGTGCTCTGTTTCTTTTGGGAAAAATAAGAAATAATATTTTTTTAAAAATCACTGGCAATACATTTAAAAGTCACATTTTTTGTCCGCAGGACTGAGTTTCTGTCGCTCAGCGCCGACACCTGTTGAGTTATATAACATTTGTTTATGAGGAAATGTCACAGGTTATACTTTTAATGCGTCCCGCCCGTCAATGCGCTTGGCTGAAACGCCTGTTGCTGAAAAGAAAAACAAATGCGGGGAAGGAGCAAAGTTCACCACGTCATGACAGCTCAACCATCCAATGTACATTAATTAGCTTAATGTGCTTACAACGGCATACATTAGACCAATTAGCTTGTTAGAATATGCAAATGGTGACGGCTGATCAAGCGTTTACTGTCACGCAGCCATATGTGCTCGGAGCGACCTCACCAGACGACACAAACAGCGGGGGGGGGGGGCTAGGTGGACTAGTTCAGAAGAGAGCTAATTAAATAAAAGAAACTAGCATGTCTGATATCTTATCACCCTGTCTCTCCCAATTACCCCCCTCTTCCCCTTCCTGTCCCTCCTCCCCGCCTGTGCCTTTTTTCCGTTATGACTTAATTTCACCCCCCCCTCCAGTCACTTGAACGCTGGGAAAATATTGAGAAATAGCGGCGCGCCCTTCCTTGATGTTCGGTGTGTAGCAGCGGCGGGGGTGGCTTACTTGTCTCATGAACAGAGGGGCACCGAGGGCATGCCCCCCCTCCCCGCCCCAACCTCCCTCCCGCACTGCCCTGTTCACCCTCACGCTGTAGCACTTAACTAACTTTCACAGGCTGATAAAAAATAATTGCAGCCCCAAGGGTGGGGTGGTGGTGGGGGGGGGGACTCCAAATACATTAGCACCACAAAGAGAAGAGCTGGGATCACATTACCCAGAGCGCTGACACTATAGTCTGCAGCCGGGAGAGACAGAAGAAAAATATCAGGTCAACAGCAGAGAGGCAGCGGCATGCTCGTGTGCATGTGCTCAACTGAGTGCAACAGCGCCGCGAGATAGTGTCGGCAAAGGGGCCCACAGAAAAAGGAATGTGCCTGGCTTTTCTTTTTCTTTCTTTTTTTTTATTTGTTCCCCGATCCTCTTGTATTTCTGTCTGTGTGTCAAAGGACCTCATCTGCTGCCATGCTCCATTGCAGACCAATAACACGGGGCAGGAGGGCGGGGCCGAGCTCTCGGGGCAGACGGAGCGACGGAGGGAGTCGGGCAAGCGTGACTCCGTCGAAGGAAAGCTCTCCTTGTGAAAGAGGAGAAGGGAAGGAGATGGAGGGGTAAGGGGGTGGTGGTGGGGGGGGTGTCACCGCTGATCCCATCCTCTCATGTGTGTGTTGTGCTCTACCTAGCAACTGCACACACCTGCTGACCTTAACATTTCTATCTGGCGGCCATTTGTCGAGTTTCTCCCATTGGCTGTTGGTCTAGCTGAAGAAAAAGCTGTTTTTCTTGGGGGGGGGGGTCTGACCTGATTTCAGCTAGGTGAGACCAAGGTGAGGTAGGTCAGACTAAAAGTCCTCAGGGCTGCTCCTGTACTCATTGTAATGTCTCATGCTGTCTGTTTTGTTCATGTTTTATGTTTTGTGTTGCACATTTCCTGTTTTATTTTGTAGTACGTACCTCTCCCCTCGTTTCAGACACTTCACTTCCTGCCCTCGTGTGTCTCCCCGCCTGCCTGATTACCTGCCCCGCCCTGATTCGTTTCACCTGCCCCTCATTAGTCACTCACCTGGGTGCATTTAGTCTGTGTGCCCCCCCCCCTCCTCCTTCTGAGCCAGTTCGTCTTTGTCCTCCTCCACAAGCGCTCCAGCGTTCCTGCGAGTGTCTCACGTGTTTTGGTTTATTGGATTTTGATCACCATTGGTTTGAATACTACTTTGTTCTTGCGACACCATTTATAAAATGTCTCACGTTCTACTTCAGTGCACCTCTAAGAACAAATATCACTGTGAGACCTGCAGAGTTCTGGAGAGTCAGTGGCCCCTCTCGTGCAAAGAATTTCATTTTAACAAATGCAACCATCCACACTGCACATGCACACATCCAGCCTTCCAGTTTCACTATATAATCCTCACGGAGCCTGTTGGAAATGATTAAACTTATGTTACTCAGCCAGGTTTCTTTTGCTGTATTAACAGCATTTGAATATTTGTGTAATCACCTCATGCTACCTATTGTTGTTCGGTGTTAATAAAACAATAATGGACATTTTAACCTTTTATTTCCCTCCTTAGAAGTAGACACTCAGTCTAAGTTTGCACTGAGCTACATTTGTGGCTGTTTCTCGCCTCACATGTAAAAGGCCACTGTTTGCCGCGTCACCGCGACTTTGACGAAGCCACACGTCAACCAACTGACCGGTCGTGTTTTTTTTGTTTAAAAGGAAGGGAAATGCTGCGTAGCGAATGTTTATTGAGCCAAAAAGCATTTTAACTTTAGCTAAAGCACGCTGTGCTGTTAAACGGTTTATTGCCAGTCTCATGGCAACAGCCGGAGCCCCGACGACCGCCTCTCCGGAACATCTGCTGAGCGCTGCCGGCGAGGGAAGAGAGAGGTGCTCTGCAGCCTGGAAAGGCCCACGGAGGCGGGGAAATAACCCAGCCCCCGGAGCTGCTTACACAGTGACACACAGGAGGACACGCGGCACTGTTGTCTCACTTGTTTTCCCGCTCTAACTTTTTATTGTTTTTATTTTATTGTTGTCCAATAAAGTTTGGGTGCACTGGCGGCGAACGTAAACTCCATTCACCATTAACGCCCTTGGTATCTCTCTCTCTCACTGTTTCAAACTTTTTTGTGTAAACGATTTACGCTTTGAAGTCATTTGCAGATTTGTGTTTCTTCTCTTCAAAAAAAAAAAAGATAAATAAATTTAATAGCCAAAATTCATTTAAACACTGAACTTGAACAACAGGTTTCCTTCATTTCATTTGTAAAACAAGTTCAACCAAATCACATGTCTTCCTCTGACATCATAGGGGGGCCTCCAGATAAGGATCTGAGTCGCTGCAGGAAAAACTTCTAAAAGTAGGAAGCCAGCAATACAGTGAAATTACACTTCCATTTAGTTTTACCGGCACTGCTTTTAACTAAATGACTGTGCTTTTCTCTCACATCTCTAAGACGAGCTGCAATTTTATAAAGTAGGGCGCCTGAGGTGCGCGCTCTAAAAAAGGATGTGAAGGTTGTAGTCGAAAGTTGGCATTTGGACTCAATAACAATGGCTGGGTCCTGCTCGCTTGCTTTTATCTTCCTACCTGGGCTTTGTGGGAGCCCATTCGATCCCATTCCAATCTGAAGCTGAATGTGACGAATGGAAAATTTTGCTCCGCACAATGACCCACTGTGAGTCCAATTAATCCTTAAAAAAACCTTAAAAAGAAAGGATTACAGGATCTCCCCCCCCCCCCCCCTCTCGTGTCACTTTTCCTTTTTGAGATCAGGCCCTGCATCGGTGTCGCCACAAGTTAAACATATAAGAGTACGAGCTACGTCAGATAATTCTTCCAGTCGGTGTTCTGATTTGTGTTTTGTGTGTGTTTCCAACCAATTTCACCCCCCCTCCAAGAGGCTCCCAGAGGGTAACGGCGCTATTATTCATTGTCAGGCCATGTCCAGGCTGACATTAGCGCTGCGTGACTGCAGCTTCCTCATGCACATTGCTGACGATTATATGAACGAGGTAATTGCACTGTTCAGCTCGCAGCCTTAAAGACCAGAGAGCAAGATGGCCTGGTCGCCATGACGACGAGTTACTCAGTAAAGTTGTAGTTACTCGATAAAATGCGTTCAGTTGCTATTACCTATAGATACACTGAATCCAGGCTCATCAGTGGCGAGCTAGCAGGAAGAGCTAGCTAAGAAGACACAACAGACGCCACGGTTGCCACGGTTTCCTGTCCACACAGGCCAACTTGATATCCAACATCCGTGAAACAAGCTGACCCGGGATCAGAAACTGTAATTTTAGAGTTGTAAAACCCTTCATTATAGTATATTCAAAGGCTGTGCAGTGCAAACTCATGGATGTCTCTCTCTCGCTCAAACTGGACTTCCTGGATTGTAATTTGTTGTCTCACCTGAACCTTAAACAAAGCTCCCTCCCCAAGCAGCGCCCGTCGGCCTGTTTTCAGTCCGAATGCCCCGCTTACCTCTGAACAGTACTTCAATCAGGAGAGACAGCCACGCTGTGATTGGCTGATGGCGATCATGGCAAGATCTGGTTGGACAAAAGAGAAAAGGAATGAGGACCAAAGACGGTCTTCTTGACTGAACTTACGAGCTTCATTAGTTCTTCTCTGCTAATAAGTCGAGGTGTTCAGTACATGTAGGAAAAATAAAAAGTGAGGTGAACCCGAGAGAGGGGGGGTGCCTGTGTCTCCATCCACAACTTTGCCCTGAATTTCAAGTAGTTCATTTGGGAATTTGCAGCTCCGACTCAGTGAAATGTATTCATTCTGCCCTTCTATTGATTCTTTTTTATCACCCTGTAAGCTGTTGTTATAGCTACATTCCTCTCCACTAATCCTTAATGGCTTTTAGATTTTCTTCCCATTGTCCTGGCTGTAATTGTTTTCCGTGTTCACTTGCTCAGACTTTGAATTAACCCCGGGTTGTGTTGTGGCCTGGGCTCTGTTGCCTCTGTCCAAAAAACACAGCTTACCCAAATGTAGTGTTGACCCAAGCAAGCGCTTAATTACCTTATTAGATTAATCACCTCTCAGCCGGTGCTGACATCGCCGCTTCGCCCGCTCTCCCGGGCGGGTGGAGGCGGGAAGGAGTGGGCGGGCGGCTGAGCCCAGCAATGAAGCATATCTCTTCTCCTTGCCTGGCAAAGGATTGGTTTATTTAGAGAGGGTGGGGGTGGGGGGGTGGGATAGGTCTAGAAGGAGTTGGACAGGTTAACATCACACTAACTGGAGAGGTCAGGGCTGCAGGGGGGGGGGGCGTCATTCCTCTTTTCCCTTGTTGCCTCCTCTCCTTTCTCTTTTCCTTACTTGGGAGAACTCGCATGTCGAATTCACTGCAAAAAATGAGGAAAAATAAGAACCCCCGGTTTTGAAGTGGTCCCCCAAGGACTTGTTAGAAATCCCCTCTCACTGTGAATAAATTGGCAGGCCCCATCGATCTCTTCGGCTTAGGCTAAAGATGTTAAGGTTTCGTCAGTTCTCCTTAAAGCTGATTACGCTGGATTCAGTGTCGCCCCCTGATGTAAAGCAATCTCCTGACCACTATTTGGAATGCAGTTTTATTATAAAACAAAGGAAATGCTCTACCACAAACGAGTCCGTCTCTGCCTGACTCTTTTTCTTTTTTGGGGGGTGTATTATTCTTTGTCTCCTCGTCTGCATGTTGGCTTCACTTTATTTCCCTTTTTAAAACATCTTTCATCTTGAAGGATAAGGACTGGCACCATTCTAGACATTTCTTCCTGTCAACAGACTCAAACAAACGGACCCCCCTACCCCGGTCTTTGGCTCAGTCATTTCTTAAATCTGCTGGCCGCTGCAGTTCTTAGCAAACATGCAGTGAGTAATGCAACTGTTGGGGACCATTTCAAGTTGCAGCTTAAGACCGTGTATGTTGGATTGGGACAGAAACTACAGTGTGTAGGAATATTCCCACAGTGCGGCTCACTAATGTGTTTTTAATAGTTTCTGGACAACAGTGGAGCTCTATGGCACAGCTGTATCAGGCTTCGGACACACACACACACACACACACACACACACAATACCTGCTATTAGGATACATTCGCTTTTGACCTTGAAGGTTCACGATTCACTTTCAAAATAGTAATAAAACTCATGACACAAGGCCCACTTACTTGAAATTGTCAGGAGCTCTCTGCCACGTCTCCCTTCGTCAGCTGATGGAGTCACCCACACCTGATATGAGGACTGGATTTTTGCCGTTTCATCCACTGAGGCCTTTACATGTGGCTGAAAGGTCTGGGAAAGTAGCAGCAGTAGTAGTACTGTTCTGTTTCACATTTAACCAGAGTACTTAGCACGCGTACTGTGTTAGATTTCATCTCTTTAGAGGTTTTATCCCCTCCATGCCACCCATGCATGTATGCATATCTGATAATATCGTGTATTAAGTTTCAATCAAGAAATCCTTAAGAAATGTGCTTTGTACAAGCGCACTGCCATTCCTATTAAACAGCTGAACATATGCAGTAATGTGCAGCATTAAGCCAAAGAAAGATGTGTTCTTCAGGTGCAGTAAGCATGGCAAATTGAACGTATATTCAGCTGTTTGATTCTGGATATAAATAATAACCCACGATACGTTATGTCTCCTTACCAACAGTGTATCTTAACCCTGAACGTCAGGACCCAGAGCCGTGTTGGTTTTCATCTTCCGCTCTCAGGGACTACTTAGTGCAGCGCAATTCAGCAGGACGCAGAAGGAAAAACCTGCAGCACAAAGAGCCCTGAAGAAGAAGCTCAGAAGTAGAGACATATTCTAGTTTACTCACGCATTTAAATCTGCATTGGGACGATGATTTGGAATCCATTGCCAATGACACGTCAGGCCAGTGGCAGTGGGATGTACACCTAATGTGTCTTCATTGATCAAGCACACATATCTGCCTCTTTATTGGTGAAGGAGGTTGCGCTTCAACAGTGGGGCCCCTGATGAAAAGGTAGCACACTTTGGAGAGAAAGATCTGGGGATAACGTCAGCTGCTGGGACGCCGAGTCTTCACTTCATGGATTTGATAATCCCCTTGAGGTCCCTCTCCTTTGGCCTCTTCCTCCCTCCCACTATCTCTGTCCGCTCTCCGAAAGTCATCGGAACCTTCAACCAGCTCTCCATCTGGCAGCTCACTAGGCCAGAGTCATGGACGCTCCCTCTGAACCGCCAGGGATACGCTCACCTTGTCCTCGAAGCATGTTCACTCCATCAGCACATGCCCCTCTCATCTCTCAACCCCCCACCTCCACCCCCCTCGCCTTGTGTCGCCTCTCATCATGTCATCTGCTTGCCCACCCTGTTGCCTGCCCTCCTGGCCGCCTCTCTGCTCACTGCTGACTCCATTATGTCTCTCTATCGCCCCTCTCATCCCTGTAACCCTCTACTTTAGAAATGCAATACAAATGTTATATATAAATGTGACTATAGGAATGAGGTAAAGAGAAACAAGTCCAAGAGAAACACAATGTCCAATGGCATACTCTAATTATAAGATAGAAACCCTGCTCGTAGTCATGCCACTGTAAAAGTGCAGCCGGCTGCCAGTCCTGGGCCTTGACTCATGCCGCCCTTGCTGCTTTTCCACCCTCCACATTTATGGTGTAAGTACCACACCGCTGAGAGTCTCATTACATTGCCATCGCCTGCTAATAAGACACAAGGGGTGTTTTTTCTTCTTCTTTTTATGGCCCGAGCCTCTCACCTGCCAGTGAATATGGAGAGCGCGATGGCAACATTTGAAGGAACCACAGATATAATAAAACGCAATGGAGAGAACGTGATGAAGCGTCCTCTCAGGAGCCCCGGCCTGTTATGATGCTAATGAGAGGTGGTTTTTTATTTTTTTTATTGTAGCCATGCAGGGTTTGAGCAGATTATTGGGCCTGCAGTTTTTATGAACACTAACTACAGTCTCCCCACAAATCAGTTTTTATACTGTTTTGGGACTGCTGTTGTGTTTAATGGAGAACAACAAAGACAAGGAAAAGGAAAGAGGGGAAAGAGAATAAAGGGAGGTGGGGGGGGTGTCAATGTAATCTTAAACGCATACGAGCCAATTTTGAGTAGAAAAGGCAGTTTTTAGACACAATATGTGTATTACAACAGGAATCTGTGATTATGTGTACAGTGAAAAAGTCTGTAACTACTTTGCAGGCCTTATCTTAGTTTAGTGCGTCAGAATGCTAACATTTGCTAATTAGCACTAAACACACAGCCAGATGAAAAGTCAGGGCATCGCCAAAGTTCTTAAAATGGATCCTCTGGGCTCCACGAATGTGCGTACCAAAGTTCACATAAACGTGGAAACTCTCGTCACGTAATATTGAGTTCTTGTCTGTCGGTTTCCTATAGATATCTGCCAATGTGTCTCGTTCTTTGATGATCAAAATGTCCAGAAAATTTGATTTGTGAGTAATAATATTCAACCGCAAAACTGACATGATTGCTTGCGTTAAGAAAATGAGTGAGATCCAACAATTCTTTCACAGTACCTGACCAAAGGAGGAGTATGTCGTCAGCGTACCTTCGCCTACATGATGAAAAAAAGGCTTTTTCAAAGTATCCGGCATATAAGGAAGTGTAGTTTGGGGCCATGCTGCTGCCCATAGCTTTGCCTTTTTTGACTGTGAATAAAAGGAATCTTTGTACATGACAACACCAATTGGGTTAACTCTTTATATATAATTGGGAATGATATCTGAATGAGAGGAACGTAGATGAAAATCAACCGCTGCAGTGCCTCCATCATGCGGTGTATTAGTATAAAGTGGTTCCACTAACAAATCAACAGGAAAGGAGAGGAGGTATGAAAAAATGCCAACATGGGATGAGACGATATCCAACCGGAATCATGGGATCTTGAATGATGTCATCTTGTCCAGTGACGAACTGTCTTTCATTGTTTTCATAGAAGCAGCGTACTGGATCACAATGGAATATGAGGCACATATTGATTTCTAGTTCATTTTAGATCAATGGCGAAAAAGCCCCTTCATCCTCATTCCCTTTGATTCTGCTGATGTTTGACAGCTCGGCTCCTCTCTCTGCTTCTGTAGTTTCCTTGCCGTGGAGGCTGTTGGGGCTGTTTGAGATGTGATGCTATGATATGATGCGCCGCGGATGTCATGGAGCGGCCGAAGGAGGATCTGTGGACGACCACGTCTGTCCTCTCTTTTGTGTTACACTCAATCTCACTATGTGTAAACGGTTGCGACGACAAAGTGACTGATTTAACCCTCCCCTCTTAAGACATCAGGTCTCACACAGGGGCTAATGATTGACTCAGCAACTCAATAAATGCATCAGAAGTGGTTCTTGGGGTAATTGGTAATGAACAGTTTATGCCACATTGAAGCAGATATGACTCAAACTTATCCTCACCATCAAAACTCAAAACATTAGTTAGTCCAACGAAGTTAGTCTGACTTCTTTTTTTAATATTTAAGACTTGATTATTTAGCATCATCACAATTAACAATGTTTGGAGACAAACTGTTTCTGTTGTCCACACACATAGAATTGCAAAGTGGAAGGAGTTTGTTTGGGCTTCTACGGTTCCAGGATGTAAAAGTTGTGTTCATTTTCTTCATGGAACGATGCTAAGTGATTTTATAGTTGGAGCCTGGATGGGCAGGAACCTCTGTGAGAACACAGGCGGTTCTTTGATGGCAAGAAAGTGGTACAAGCCTTGTGAACCGAAAAACATGTACCAGTACATACGGTAACCTCAGCTCCCGAGGTAATATCTCGGTGAGATACAGAGCTGCAGCAATTTCAAGACGCTCTGCTGTTTCATTTGGGAAGAAACTTTGAAGAAAGCATTTGACTGCAACAACAAAGCGTCTTGGATTTGCTCCACCTCTGACCCGTGCTTCCAAATGACTTCTTCACCTCGACAATACCGTAGCGAAGAGGGTGGGCCGCTGGCTAAGGAGGCGTTTTTCCGCCATTCTGTATTCCCATTTCAATTTTTTATTTAACCAATATCCTCAGTGAACACGGGACTCTCCCAGGTATTATAACAAACATATTCATTTATTTTATGCCCACCAGTTTGAGTTATTTCAACAATCATGTTTTGTACTTCATTTTGGCATGGTGGACGACTACAATACTCATGAGCCTTGGACCCCGTTGCTATGGAGAGGCTATTCAGAGGCACAAATCAAATTCAACGACACGGTTGTAAACCACAGTTGTGGAGTTCGTCTAAAATTGACCCAGAAATTCAAAGCTGACTGACTTAAGCTGCAGACTGAAGGATCAGTTTTGTCGACACCATAATCTTCAGCACCTGACAGACTTTTAAACTCTGTGATTGGACGTCACAATGCACCAAAAACGCCTGTTTGCCTCCAAAAAGTTTCAGTTTTGTATCCCTTCCTGATTAAGTTTAGTTTATTCCCAAAAAAACAAAACAAAGACCCAAATCCTTCAGAAGACATATTATGATCAATAATTATGCGTTCTTCATTTGTGGACTCATTTTCAATTTGTGTTTCAGCACCGTCACAACGAGCTGAAACTGGCAGTCGTTTTAATTTAACTCCACAAGATAACCACAGTGACAATTTGCAGCGTTATGGAAACAAGCACTTGAGAGGCATTCAGACACATCAGCGGTGACATTGAGCTGTTTGGGGAAGTCAAAGTCAATGAGAAGCCATTATGCAGAGGAATGTGGTGAAGCAGCAATAGTATCAGGGAAAGAAACAGGTAGGAGGAAACAAAGACGTGAGAAGCACAGAGTGTGCGAGAGAGCTAAGACAACAGACATAAAGGATTTGAGAAGAGACGAAGAAAGAGAAAGAGACAGAAAGGAAGGAGACAGGGGAACAAACTGGGAGAGGTGGTGGTGGGGGGGGGGGGGGGGGGTTCATTTTTGAGACAATGAAAAATTCATAGCACCTTCACCGGCTGCCAGCCTGAATCAAAGGAGGATATGCATCGCTGACGGGCCTTGCCGGAATAAAATCAATTTATCTCTGATTTCACGAGGGGGGTTAAAAATATCCCCATCACTTATTTATGTCTGCGTCGTCCCTTGACACCCCGAGAGTGAGGTGACAGCCACCCCGCGGGGAGCCATACTGTTTCTCCGCCCTTCCAACTCTATGCTAATTCACGCAGACGGCAGCTAAGAGGACCTGAACGTGACATCGGCACGCGTGGCACACTGCAGCTCACTGATGTGCACGTCACGGGGAATAAGCAAAGTTGCCTCATGCTCTCACAGCACAAACTTTGCATAAATAACTTGCAGGTCTATAAATAATGTGCAAAGCATGCATGTGTGAGTCTGGGTTTTTAATATGCCCAGTCACTGATGTAATGGACTGACTGGTTCCCACCTAACCACAGCTACATAAACAAAACAATCGCCGAGCGTTTAGACTGTTTTTGTGGTGCATATCATACAATGAAACAATTCAGTACAGGAGGACGAACTACACAGGTACATAAACAGTGGCAAAATACGCTTATGTGCGCGTCTGTCTCGCAGAGAGTTAGATGAGAAGCTCGATCCCACTCTCGGATCTGTGCGTGTACGAAGCTACCGCCGGTGGTCAGTTAGCTTAGCATAGAGACTGGAAACAGGAAGCTATCGAGCCTGACTCTGGATAGGTACGTACTGTATCGTACAATAGAAAATTAGGCCATCCTTTAACATTTGTGATCTTTTGGAGACGGGTAATCACGTGTTTTTCAACGTCAAAGTGAGTTCAAGTAAGTTTTTCGATAGAAATTGACATCTTTAGTTTTCCTGTCATGTATAGTGGGTCCAGGGTCTCGATGGCCCAGGAGAGTCTTAATGCTATTTCCCCACTATATGGATATAGTGATGGATATTTATCCATCTATTCATTCAGTTCTTGGCATGAAATTGGTCAGTTTTAAACACACTGACCATACTGCTGTCTTTAAAAAATCCAATATATTGAACCTCGCATTAGATGATGTAGCATTCTGCAAGTACACAATGACGTGCCTTTACCACACACACCCATCCTCATGGTCACGCAGGCCCACACAGCCTATCGGCCCGTGAGGCCTCCCGTTCCATCACTGTTAAGTAATTGCAAAGCAATATGCTCGCCCTTCCACCACATGCCGTACGATATCCACCACATGTTAGGTCATTAGAGAAAGTGAGCCTCTCCACTGAGGGCATCAGATAACGAAGGTGATACTTCATCTGTTACAGGGACACACTGGCACAGTGGAGGGTGGCTGAGGTGAGCACACACACACACACACGCAGTAATGGGCTCATGAATACAGAATACAGCAGATGACAACACGCAGTAGGCCACCATGCGACACTGGCTAACTTACCTGACAAAGAAGGAACTGGCAGTGGCTTGTTTCCATCGATACATTCACCTTCTATTATCAGCAGGCTGACAAACAATCTTCAAATCAGTACTAATTGGTAAATGCTTTTGAAGTTGGTGGGTAAGCGAAGCAAGATAGCCAGCGTAGATAATGTTACCACGTGTGCACACACACAAACCCCCTCTCGCGGTGCACTCCGGACCGCTGCTCAGCTGCTATTCTCAAAGCTGCTGAGGTGATAATGCTGCTGTTTTAAGTGTTTACTCGACCACTGAAACAAACTCCTGGACTTGAGGAACAAAGAAAACTCTATGAGTTCATGAGTTCAAGAGCTTGTATGTGATGAGGATTTCATATGATAGACCTATTAAATTAAAGAACACATTTAGGCTACAAAATAAAGTGCATATACACGGAGCCCTCATGTCCAAACCAACAATATAATTCCTTTTCTATAGATGGCACTTTGCAGCCTGTGCAGGCAACAGATGAGCAATTATATAACTGCCTTCCTCAGTGCAGCCTTACTGGAATTAACCAGGAAAAGAGGGAAAAAAACTCAGACAGTTAAGCAAAAATGGCTGGCAATAAATAAAAGGAGCTATGAAGCCACACAAAGTAAATAAGCCGCCACTAGAATGAATGTAGAATTAACATCAGCGTCACACAGACAGACAACACGGACATGTATAAACAACGTGAACTCCACAGCGGCTGCAGCCACAGATACACGTTAAGTCAAAAGGAGAGCTGCACAGTGTTTGCACAGCGTGGAGCGCGCACACTCACAATGCTACGTTGCCTAGCAACGTTGACGTTCTCCTCTGGAGAGAGAGTGTAACAACCAGCGAGGTGAGTTTGTTGTTGCTCTCAGTCTGATCTAGGTTCAGCTCCTCTGCTCCTTCATGCTCACAGTTTACTGTCACCAGTCCACTCTGTCTCTCTGTCCCACTGTCCCACTGTAACCAGTCCACTCAGCCTCTCTGTCCCACTGTAACCAGTCCACTCAGTCTCTCTGTCCCACTGTAACCAGTCCACTCAGCCTCTGTCCCACTGTAACCAGCCCACTCAGCCTCTCTGTCCCACTGTCCCACTGTAACCAGTCCACTCAGCCTCTCTGTCCCACTGTAACCAGTCCACTCAGCCTCTCTGTCCCACTGTAACCAGTCCACTCAGCCTCTCTGTCCCACTGTAACCAGTCCACTCAGCCTCTCTGTCCCACTGTAACCAGTCCACTCAGCCTCTGTCCCACTGTAACCAGTCCACTCAGCCTCTCTGTCCCACTGTAACCAGTCCACTCAGTCTCTGTCTCACTGTAACCAGTCCACTTAGTCTCTCTGTCCCACTGTAACCAGTCCACTCAGTCTCTGTCCCACTGTCACCAGTCCACTGAGCCTCTCTGTCCCACTGTAACCAGTCCACTCAGTCTCTGTCCCACTGTAACCAGTCCACTTAGTCTCTCTGTCCCACTGTCCCACTGTAACCAGTCCACTCAGCCTCTCTGTCCCACTGTAACCAGTCCACTCAGTCTCTCTGTCCCACTGTCCCACTGTAACCAGTCCACTCAGCCTCTCTGTCCCACTGTCACCAGTCCACTCAGCCTCTGTCCCACTGTAACCAGTCCACTCAGCCTCTCTGTCCCACTGTCACCAGTCCACTCAGCCTCTCTGTCCCACTGTAACCAGTCCACTCAGCCTCTGTCCCACTGTAACCAGTCCACTCAGTCTCTGTCCCACTGTCACCAGTCCACTCAGTCTCTCTGTCCCACTGTCCCACTGTAACCAGTCCACTTAGTCTCTCTGTCCCACTGTAACCAGTCCACTCAGCCTCTCTGTCCCAGTGTAACCAGTCCACTCAGCCTCTCTGTCCCACTGTCACCAGTCCACTCAGCCTCTCTGTCCCACTGTAACCAGTCCACTCAGCCTCTGTCCCACTGTAACCAGTCCACTCAGCCTCTGTCCCACTGTCACCAGTCCACTTAGCCTCTCTGTCCCACTGTAACCAGTCCACTCAGCCTCTCTGTCCCACTGTAACCAGTCCACTCAGCCTCTGTCCCACTGTAACCAGTCCACTCAGTCTCTGTCCCACTGTCACCAGTCCACTCAGTCTCTCTGTCCCACTGTCCCACTGTAACCAGTCCACTCAGTCTCTCTGTCCCACTGTAACCAGTCCACTCAGCCTCTCTGTCCCACTGTCCCACTGTAACCAGTCCACTCAGTCTCTGTCCCACTGTCACCAGTCCACTCAGTCTCTCTGTCCCACTGTAACCAGTCCACTCAGCCTCTCTGTCCCACTGTAACCAGTCCACTCAGTCTCTCTGTCCCACTGTCACCAGTCCACTCAGTCTCTGTCCCACTGTAACCAGTCCACTCAGCCTCTGTCCCACTGTAACCAGTCCACTCAGCCTGTCTGTCCCACTGTCACCAGTCCACTCAGCCTCTCTGTCCCACTGTAACCAGTCCACTCAGCCTCTCTGTCCCACTGTCCCACTGTAACCAGTCCACTCAGCCTCTCTGTCCCACTGTAACCAGTCCACTCAGCCTCTCTGTCCCACTGTCACCAGTCCACTCAGCCTCTCTATCCCACTGTAACCAGTCCACTCAGTCTCTCTGTCCCACTGTCACCAGTCCACTCAGCCTCTCTGTCCCACTGTAACCAGTCCACTCAGCCTCTCTGTCCCACTGTACTGTGGTGCTTTAAATCAGTGATTAATTGACCTTTTTTTTTTACTATGCTGAGATATAATAATGATGTAATGTCCTTATTACATTGCATTGTTGTACTGTTCACAAACCGCGGGACCACCTCTAAGAACATGAGGAGTTCTTTAGTGAGTTTTGTAATTAACATATAAAACGCCACAAAAGTTTTATTGAACATAAATAATATATTAAGAAATATGAAACTAACTGCATTGGACTGCAGTCTGTTTCTTTTTTCTTTATGTGAATGAAACCTGAACACAGACTCTCAGCTGGGAGAGAAACAAACAGCGTCAGCTTGACAGGTAATGGCTCAAGTACCGACTGAAAGGCGTGGAATGCAGCCTTTCCCGTGAGTGATGAAACGCCTTCTTATTTAGATCAGTGCCAGCCCGCCACTCATCTGCCTTTAACTCTGCTCTAAATGAGCTGTATGGTTCTCATTTTATGGGCATCCTACTTTAACTGTGGACACTTGTATGGACTGCAGTATGCGGGGAAACAGCACTGATTTACACCCTGATGTGAAAGGGCTGTGTAGAGCGGCTAACTAAACCTATAGCAATGACTTGCTAGTCATTTATTGCCTTGCAACCAGAAGAAATGCATCACTTCATAAAAGTCTGAAACATTCGGCTCAGGAAAACTATGCAGCGTCGAGCTAGCAAGAGACACGCGGGGCAGTTTAACAGCTCACTATCAGCCCCGTTTAGGTGGATCGCTCTGACTTCAGCCAGGTTCATCGTCGGCCCTTTGTCGGCAAGCTGCTCAGAATACAATGGAAACGAATGATGATGACACAACAGTGTCTATCGGATCGCCTGAGCAGATTTCATTGCTAATGTGCTTTAAAAAGTGAAAGTGTTTCCATTCCGTTAAAGTGTGATACAATGCGGTCACATTGAGTTCCCCTGTGCAAACCTGCCTTTTACATACGGACAGCGTTTGGCGTCAAGGCAAATATTCGATCATTCCGGGCAGGACAGGTGTGTCACGTAGGGAAGGAGTTAATATGTGGAGTGCTGAGGTCTCAAATGGGGCTAGATTCTATGTCGGTTATTGTCACCACCTGCTCTCTTAGGCCAGCCTCAGTAAAGACGATGATTTTCACACCTCTTGCCTCTTGACGTCAAATGGACGAACCCATTCTCACCTGGGCTCGGTGTTTGTTTTGCTTTAAATAAGAAGAAAAGCGTTGGCTTTGCATGCAGTATTCAACGCGATGCAGCGTAACTCGGGGCACCATCCGAGGTGGCATTTTCTCACCTCGGCCGGCATGCTAATGCACATGCTGCTGAGGCTTTGTTGGGGGCGCAGGCTCGGGTAGGGTACCAGCGATGCTTTCTCACACAGCCTGTGACCAAGTGTGATTTTAAGGCTTAGCGTCTAGGCCCATGACTCCCTCATCCAAGAGAGCTTTTGGCAATTGGATGTAAGAGGCTCTGAGAGTCACAGAAGATAGGCTTAACACCCCATTATTTATTGAAAATGGCTTTAAATAAGAGATGTTTTAATCATTGAGCGACAGCACAAACTTCCTGATGTCACTGCCTCATAGGTCTGGTAGGTTAGGGTTACAATATCTAGTTGAATGTAATCCCAAACTACATACCAAATCAAGTCATGCAGCATCTATATTTGTATGCAGCAGTTACATTTCATAGAGTGCTACAGAGTGCATTAGATAAATCAGTTAAGCAGTACAGAATCTATTGCTTCCTGCTCTGTTTTAAAAGAGTGCCTTTTTTAGACGAAGCTATGCACCAAGATGCTTAAACCCTCAGAAACTACATGTTTAATTGATGAGTTTGGGTAGGAGCGGCTCCAACATTCAATGGAATTAATATACAAAGAAAAATGGCCAACTTTTTTTTTTTTTTCCTTCAGGTTTCAAAGGCTTCTGCTTTGAAAGATGAACCTGTTTTGCTGGGATTTTGGCAGGGCACAGCGATTATTAAATTCATTTAATCTATTAAAGCTGCTCTGCATTACCTAAATGAATTTTTTAATGGGGAGCAGGCTGGCGGGGTAAAGACACACCAGGGAACATGTAGAGCACTAAAGCAAACGGACATAAACAGAACCAGACAAGGGTATCTGACTGGTTACTCCCCCCCCGAAGCAGCTCTCGCATTATGTGGTTTTAATATCCCAAAGCTCAGCGCTACGGCAGGGCTGCCTCTTATGAGCCTATTCAATAAAGCTGGACAAGGTCTTGACTTAAAATGCTGCCAGACACTGTACTGTGAGAAAAAAAAGGGGGTTGCTGGGTTACGAATCAGGAGGAGAAAAGGCAGAAACCTGCTTAACGGTGTCTGTAATTTATTATGTGAAACGGGTTCTATAGTTTCATCTTGTCCTTGAAAATATTGTTTTCTTTAAAGACTAGATTTAATCTTAATAGTGTGGACAATGTGTGATGGTTTTGTTTAATATTTCGGTATCTTGGAGGATCTTATTGATTTATATTGTTTGTGCTGTTCCTTGACTTTGGTACAAACTCCTGCAAAAATCTGAGAGAAGCCAAAATAGTCATTTTGAAAGAACGTATTAAAATTCAACTGCAAATAAACTTTGTTCCTATCCACCGCTGGAGCGTGCGTGGTAGGTGCAGGCATTAATATATCATTGTTTTCTCATTATAGTCCAACCTGCATGCAAGACAATTTCCCCTTTAAACTTAACTTACTTAGATTTTTGTGTCTATATATTTATGTATAGCTTGTAGAAATTACCCTCAGTTGGTTATTAAATTATTAGCCATATTATGTGTTTATCGTATTATATAATGGGTTGAGTTGTGTACGAAGCTTTGACTCTAACAGTGCAGCTTTATTATTTGGCCAATTGTATTTTAAGGGGCAGTTGGTATTGATTACCAACACAGTATTGTGATTTATTGGCTCATGAACTAAATCCTTTCTGTGAGTGTGTTGTGTCAGTCTGGCTTCTTTCCCCCACTGAAATACCAACCGTTCAGTGCTCACCTCCCTTTGCAACTCAGCCTTCATTGTCGATTTGACCAACACGGCGATGACTGCAGGAAGTTTGAGTGAATAATGGCTTTGGGTGAGAAATTTGGGGCAGGCATGAAACGACTTACAGATTTAATATGTATGATGGTGCGACGTCGGTTGTTTTTCTTTTTTTCTTCTTAGCGCATGCATGTGTAATACCAACACTTCTGTCTTCCAGATAGGTGTCAGCGCTGGTTATCTTCATTCCTCTGACTCATAAACTGTAGGACAGCTTCTTGGCTTTGCCTTCTGTTAAATGTCCTCTTTAAATACATCTCCACGTCTCCACTTCTCTGGCTGGCGTTCCTTTGACAGTGTTTATTTCTAATACTTCATGGATCTTTGATGCTTTTTGAAGTCAGCAGGAAGTATTTGCATCTGTTACATCACCGTTTTTCTGGCAGCACATTACACACATTTGTTTAAGCAATTCATCCCCCCCTGCTAGGTGCTCGTAATGTTAAATGCGACCGTGGCCTTCTCTGTTTTTAATTCATGCGGCCTGAAACGGCTGACCAGCGACGCTCGACATTGTGGTTGAGGCACAAATGCAATCAAAAGGCAATGGAGGCTTTGATCCACGGTTGTCAGGTTGCATTAACATGTTGTCCTACACTTCCCGGTTTGCGGCCAACGGATGTGTTTACACTTGGCAACAGCCAGTGTCATTAAGACTCACTTCAATCATCTAAACGGCACATAGTGACACTGGAGAGCACAGACCCAACATGAGAGAGATTCAAGATTCAAGAACTTTATTTGTCACATGAACACATGTAGGGCATGCAGTGAAATGAATAGGGACTCTGTCTCAGTCTGTTTTGGCTGTGAGATCGCGGAGACACTTGCCTGACCGCACCAGCTGGAATAGTTTGTTGTTGGGGTGGTGAGGGTACTTCATGACCCTACAGGCTCTGGTTCTGTACCTCTTGGTGTAAGTCCTGTAGAGAGGGGAGTGTAGTTCCAGCAGTGCGTTCAGACGATGAGTAGGCTGTTATCCTGGCACCAGAGTGGCAGGTCAGCCACTCCCTTCTCATCGTTGTCGGAGATCAGATCCACCACCGCTGTGTCGTCCGCAAACTTCATGACGGAATTGGAGCTGAACCAGGGAGTACAGTAGGGGACTGAGGATGCAACTCTAGGGGGATCCTGTGCTCAGGGTGAGGGAGTTGGAGACTACCTGTGGGCTGGCGGTCAGGAAGTCCAAGATTCAGGCTCCTAGCGGGGTGTTCAGTCCCAGTTCAATCAGCTTACCAGCAAGTCTGGTGGGGACTATGGTACTGAAAGCGAAATCATAATCGCTGGACAGCAGTCTCACATAGCCCCCCATCTGGCTGTGCAGATGAGAGAGAGTGGTGTGGTAGAACCTGGGAGACCGCATCATCTATTTGACCAGTATGCAAACTGCAGCGGGTCCATGGTACGAGGGAGGAAGGTGCAGGTGTAGTCCTTGATCAGCCTTTTGAAGCATTACATGACAACTTAGCTGAGGGCCACTGGTCAGTAATCATTCATGTAGGCTGGAGAAGCATTCTTAGGCACAAGGACAATAGTGGATCTCTTGAAGCAGGATGGAACCACGGACTTGGCCAGGAGCTAGCTGATTAGCACAGATATGTCATCTATATATCGTATATCTATATCACCAGCTCACCAGTCTAACTGTTCACCCGTTTCCAGTCTTTATGCTTAGCTAAGCTAACCAGCCGCCGGTTCCAGCTACATATTTACTGTGCAAATATGACCGTCATGTCATTCTCCTCATCTTACTCTCTCAAATGTGCAAGAGCGAATGTATATTTTCCAAAATATCAAACTATACATTTAAATATATTCTATGTACTATTAAATATGTTCTGTGAGTCTCACTGGGATGCATCTGGACGTCTCTGTTCAAATGAGAATATTTGACTGCGTGAGTGGGTTTCACGACTTTACTGGTATGTTTTGTAGCCATGTGTTTGTTTATATCATGGGCCCAATGTGCATGTCAGTGTTGTGCTCGATCATGCACGAACCATTAACTAACAGTCCAGTTTAACTGCACTATTGCCATGTGTGTCAGTCTTCTTGGCTAATATGGATTTCATTCGTCCGCCTAGAGCATAAAATCATAGTATCTGCTTTGTTACGGCTGAGTACACGGGGCCCTGCATCCAGATAATCCGTGAAAAGCAACAAACACCCGAGTGATTGGAGAAGTTTACTGCTGTTGTCATTCGAGACCGTTTGTCACCAATGAGATTATCACGCCTGGGAGTGGGTGGGAGAACCACTACATTACATCATCAGGCGTGGCTATGAAAAGGCCTCTCTTTCCTGGTGTTTGATATGGTGGCTCATGAACGTGACATTGAAGGTGAAATCAAATTACTTTCAGTTTAGTTGAAAATGACAGCGGACAGCCTGAGGCCAGGCTGGCTCAACGCTGACCAGGTCATTAAGGTTGTTTTTCTCTCACAGCTTCTTACTTTACTCACTTAATGATCTTCAGCGCACACTGGGGTATTCCAGGCCATAATCCAAAAGGGGCGGTAATCTTTTCCATTTCCCCCAGAAGGAGCTGGAGGAGGTAGCTTGGGAGAGGCACTGCGAACCAGACCTGGACAAAGGACTGAAGATGGATAGACGTGACTCGAGTTTTAATTTTCAGTGACAGTTGCTCCCCATGACCGACCACAACCATATCCATGTTATTTACATCCATAAAGAAATCACACTTCCCCATGTAACGGGGGAAGATTATTACTGAGTACATTCACTCTACCAAAGTCCATTATAACAAGTTATCCATATTTCAGACTTAAAGTCATTAAAAAAATGATGTGATCCTGTGAAAGAAGTTAATTGCAGATTATAGTATGTATATGTGAGCTCGCATGAATGGATGCATGCAGGATGTGGCTGCTGATAAGACTCAAGCTGTTGAGAACAGCACTTCCAGTTATGATGAGATAGTCAGTGCAACTGTAGCTGTAAGCAGTACAATCCCCTTTTCTATTATTTCATGCGACGTGTTACAGACCCGGCATGACGGACTCACAAACTTCCGGCAGTGAAGACTCAGCTTCCTCCTGCTCGCTCTGCTGTTTGAGAGCAAGTTTGATTAAACGGCTGATTAAACGCAGGAAGGGAGGAAACACCCACAGACCATGGCAGCCCTGCACATACAGAGGCTCACACACACACACACACACACACACACAACCATGGCATCAGGCATCTGCACACACATGCAACCATGTCCAAGTGTGCAGGCAGAGATAAACGCACATGCATGTAATGATGCGGCCACTTGCAGGATGTGCTTCCTGTCTGCTTAAATCACCAGTGCTGTATTCCAGCTTTTGACTGTGATCAGTCATTTGCTGTTGCTTTGTGCTGCGCTGAGGAAAACAATGGACTACATACATCGCAGTTCAGACGCTTTCTCAAGCATCACGCCTACCCTCGGGGAGATGTTTATTTGGTGAACAGTAAGTATTACGTTGAGATGGAGGTAGGGGGTTCCAGCGCTCTTAATTCTCATAATTGTCTGTGCCAATAAGTGTTCACAAATGTTTAGATTGGACATGTCAAGATGCAAAGTATTAGTATTTAACGATCAAAGGATTATCCTCCCTGCCAAGAAGAAAATTGTGGGCACAAAATTTAATTCTTGGAAGAGAGAGCGGTCAAATTTGAAGATATCGAATCTAAAAAACATGAATGTTGCCTCTCAAAACCCCCAAAGCCTTTATTTATACAGCAGGATTAACGGGCTGTTCTCTATCCAGATTTCTGGTCTAGCTTAAAAGACGCCACCAATTTATCATCAAACTCCTGCAAACATTGTAGGACTCACAATTTTCTTTAAAAAAGAAAAAAAGGGTCACAATCGATGCAGCAGAACCAGACGTATTGTCCTTTATTCTTTGTCAAAACAAAGTGCCTACATTACCCACAATGCAACTCGGGCCGCCAACAGTTCAGTCATAGATTCGGGTGTGTTACAGAGGTCTGGTAGGCTCACTTCTTTCTAACTCCACACCCCCCAGACTTTGTGATACTTACCTGCTGTATGTATGTTAAAAGAGTTCCACATCACTGTAATCATTCCTCCTGTCCGTTCTATAGTGCAACTATACTGACGCAGGACAAAGGCGGTCAGATACCACTAAATGTGTCTTGGGCAAATAGAACAGTTGTCCAATGTCTCTCTTGAGACGCATTCGAGCCAGGTGTGTGATACAAGAAGGTGTAAATGTATCCCTCTTTACTCTTCCCAAATCTAACTACGTCTGTGAAGAAATAGTCCCGTCATAACAGCAGCCGAGGCTGCACTGAAACTGCCTTCTCTTGGCCTCATACGCCAAAGTTACGGCCTTTTTTTGGTACAAAGCACGTCATGGTGGCCGCACGCAGGTTTGTTGTTAGAACACAACTACCAGGAAAAAAGATACCTACTTGATTTTCATATTGTTGAACCCTCGTATCGGCTTCAGCCATCTTTTGCCATGTAACTGCATTAGGAAGGGATCACCTCATGGCCAGTATGGACCAGGGGAATGATTACAACAACAGGCATGTGACTAATGTATTAAAATAGACTTGAAACAAACAAACAAAAAACCCTGTCCTTTAATGCCGATATCACAAACGCAGTCAGTGTTCTTTTACTGTAAGTGCTTTTATGAGTCATGAAAGCACTCCGCAGGTGTACACGTGTGCCTCAGTTATCTTGCAAAAAATTTGCATGTCATCTCATTCAGCGGCTCAGCCAGATGCCGTGCATGAAACGTGACACCCACAGTAAATCAGAGAGGAGAAAAAACAAACCCCAGGCACGCTGACATCACCTTACAACAGGCAGGTAATATCTTGAGCACGGGAGAATTGAATTCATTCCGCACTGTAGTAAGAGGAGCGGGGGTTGTAATCTGCTGCGATAACAAAGGAGTCATTTAAAAAGACACACAAAAGAGATTGGAAAACCCTGTCCTCATACATATGTAATGTTGTGCGATGGAAGAGATACAGCTAAATCACGGTGATACCACACAATACCTGCGGATATACAAGAGGGGAACTGCATGCTTACTGTTCTCGAATCAAACTCTCCACGCCTGTGTGTTATTGTGGATGAGAGCGTGAGGAAGAAGGTGAATCAGAGATCTATTAGGATGTCTGACTCTCCTTTGTTTGGGTTGCCACGTCCTCATCTGCCCCGTTGCCGCTCCGGTCCTGCTTTCTTACTCTGTAAGTGACACACATTCTGGTCTCAAGCAATAACCGGCTCCAGTTGTTAACCTCAGAAGCTCCTCTCGAACCTTTTACTCTGTTGATCGGCAAAGAGCAACATAGAAAACATTTAGCTAATTAACATTAACTTTCTCAACAGCTCAAGTGAAACTTCGGGCTGCTGTTTGGTTGAGAACGCCGGCTTTCAGAGAGTTTGTGAGGCAAAAGAAACGCTGACAACATGACTTTTCTCCAAAGAAATTTTAAGAACATCTCATAAAAATTGCCGGCATACTAAGTTAATGTTTCTGAATCAGGACCTCGAGTAATTAGAGGAAGTAGCTGATGGAAAATAAGGTATAACGCCATCAGGCCACATGCGTTATTTCAGTGTGACTGATGTATTTAAAGCGGCTATAATCAATATGTTACTATGAATATAATCAATACTACCTGCTTAGCACAGCATAGCAGACAGACACATTTAGAGTCCTGCTGGTGAACATAGTGGAGCATGCAGCAGCTAAAGAGCCAGATATTTCTGGTTGTTACCGACCAAAAAAACAGAGCTGAAAGGGACAGAATATTGGACAGAAACAAAACTCCAAAATGAATCATAATGTTTCTCACGAGACGTCAAAGTCACGGTCCCAAACTTGTTTCCGCTGCAAAAAAATCATTTATTTGGGAGGTTTGAGTAACAATAATCAGGCTTCCAACAAAATGTGTTCTGAGGTCTTTGCCTTTTACTTAAAAGTTAACACGTGACGACTTTGTCATAGTAAGAAAAGCACAGGTGTCACCAATAACATTAACCATGACTCTGTTCTATCCAAGTGTCTCAGTGAGCCGCGAGTGTGAGAGTGAGCCAGGGCCTTGAAACTGAAGCAGCTAAATGGGATTCAGCCTTCTTTCAAATTGCATTATTTACAACTCCTCGTATGATTTCAACCTACGACCGCCAAAGTCTAGAGTATTTGTCATTGCTCAAACTTGAGACAGATGGCGCTTCACCAATAACCGTGCAGGATCGTGTGCTGCTGCGAATTCTTCCCTGAAACAAATGAACCTGAGGGGACAAGCGAAGCTGTGTCCCGTTGTACTGTATCATATTGCAGATTATAGAGTTTTAACCAGGTAGTCTGTGACAAATTACATTTCTAAAAGCAACCTCCTCAATCCCTTCATAGCCCCACCCCTCCACCCCCGCCCCGCTGCATCACCCTCCAGACATATTGAGGCCTAACTCTGACCATGTGTGCACGGCCGTGGCAGCCGCAGTGTTCCAGATGCAGGGGGTGGCGGTGGCGCTGGAGGTGGAGGTGGACTCACAGTTCTCCTTTCTCCCTCTCGCATCCCCTCCTACATTTCACCGGAAACCGAATCCCTGGAGACGGACACCAGTCAACCCCCCACCGGCCGGTCGTGCCGTGCACAGCAAATGGGACATTAGAGGGCTTCATCCTTTGCCACCACCATTTTCTTTTTTGAAAATCAGAGGAAGGAGGAGGAGGAGGAGGAGGAGAGGGATGGTAGAACTGATGGGAAAGCCATGTGTGGAGCATGCAGCCATCCGTCTGAAGGCCTCACATGGCTTATGAAAGGGGAAACTCGCCGATACATGCCTTTGCGAGTATCGCATGTGTGTGTGTTTGAGCCAATGACACTGTAGGAGCTAAGTGACAATAAGCACATTTTAGCCGCTGGCGTTCTATTTCCAGGCTTTTTTTTTCTTTCAGGCATTCTCATAGTGGTGCAGACTCATTACAGAACACCCAGCACTGCTCAGTCTACTGTAAGCAGGTCGCTGGTAATTAGGAAGGAAGGGAGGGACTGGTAAATGTCACATTGTGTGCTACTTCCAGGTTTTCAAGGATATGATGGGACGAATAAAGAATAACGGATAAAAAAGTGAGAAATGGGTAGAGAGAGTTATTTGCCGTCTGGGTGGGTGGGGGGGTAGCTGGGGGGTGGTGGTGTTCATTGTCTTCAGCACTTTTACAGAATCTTGAGCTCCTTTTTACTGCTTCTTTCCATTGATGTTGCATTAAAAGTTTGTTGCACTTTACAACGCAGCATGCATTTGTCGGAGTTCATAAAACCGTCCTCGAGTCCCCTTGACATTTTACCAACATCTATATTTAAAAATGTCCTTGAGTCTACTGGTCCTGAACTAGTCTCGGTCATTAATGGCTCTCTGAAATCTGGGCATGTTTTTTTTTTTACAAAATAAAAAGCTGCTGTAAGAAAATAAATCTGAAAGTCTTTACTGCTTAAAAACAACGGGCCTATTTCTAAACTGTCTCTAAGGTTTAAAGTGATGCAAAGCAGCTGACTGGCATGCAAACAACAGCCTCAAACAAGTTTTAATCTGCCTTTTGTTGAACGCACTTCATGAAAAAAGTCGACTCTCAGATTCTCGGAGAGTGGAACCTGGACGCATCGCCTGGGGAGCGCTCCTCGGTACTGATGGATCTCAGTGGAGCTTTTAACGCTATTAATCATCAACGGAAGTGAATATATGAACTGAGAGAGGAGTCAGACCTTTTATACAACGGCTGGTCATTACATCCTCAGCGGCTCTTTCTTCTGGGGTGCTTCAAGGCTCCGTTCTGGGTCCTCTTTTGTTAGCCTTGTATTTTTTTGCCTTCCCTCGGCCAGATTGTTGCTTTGTGAACGATACTCAAACATCGTGTTGTTTCTCAGACAGCATCTACTTCTCCGATCTTAGAGGTCAGTAACTCTCTTTTACTTGGATCATCTGCAGGATTCTACAGTGGCTTTTTAAAAAAAGAAACTCTACTTAAAAAGGTCCCACATTACCCCCCCGTACGATCTCCCCTTTGGAATCAGGATTGAGTCCAGAAAGCTCTTCACAGGGTCACTGTTCTCACTGTGCAGCGGCCCACATCCTCACACATGCAAACAAACCAGTGTGCTCAGTCGAATAGGCGTCTACTTTGTTTAGCTAGCTAGCTGGAAGTAGATCCCTATGATGCCCTCCACGGGGGGGTAATGTCTGTGTCTACTCGCAGTCCATTTATATGCACCAAAGTTGCATATTGCAACTTTAATTCAAATTGTGTGTGTGATGCTGTTGTCACCGATGCTGTATGGCTTCACCCTGACACACATAAACACACACACACACACACACACACACACCGACCAGGTAAATTGAGCATCACCACCCCTGTGCCCTTCCAATTACACGTTCACTTCAGAGACACAATAAATACATCTATTGTGTGTGTGTGTGAGTGTGTGAGAGACAAAGGATATGCGTTGAAGTGTGCCCTTGCAGATGTTGGCATGGTATATACCAGGGGCAGATATAGGGTCAGTGAGGATCCAGGGATTAGCCCTGAAATCTCAGAATGAGTCTGGGGTCAGACTTTGATTGATAAATATTGCAATATCAAGTGCTGTATATGAAAAAAAACATTATTATCATTATTATTATTATTATTTAATAGTAGTAGTTGTACTTCAAAGACAGTTCACCTCTTAGTAAGCGGGAAGTCAGGCAGACGGGAACAGAGGAAGTGCACTGACAGGCTGATGGAGGAATGAGCTGCAGGTGAGGGGGGGGGCAGTCAGGTGGTGAGTATGCATGTAAACCAGATGAGGATTTTTTCAAAAATGTTGTTTTAAAGAGGTGTTGATCCACTTTGAAGAATGTGGTTTGTGCTGTTGAACCGTGTCGTGTCATACATATAAATGCGGTGAATGCATAAATACAATATCCTGAAAAGACAAAAATGAAAAATGAAAGCCAAGTTACCAGTTTAAAAAAAAAAGAAGAAGCACCGAACACATGCTTCTCGTTCCAAAACACTGGTAAGGATGCGTGACAAACAATAGACCATGCAGTAAATGAAAGCCACCCTGTCATGATAAACAGGCAGATGTCATTGATCCAGGCCTACGCAGCTGTTCCTTAGTGGCACTTGTTGATGGTGCCAAGAAGAAGCTGAACCAGGATGCGGGTAATCTGTAAATCTGATGGAAAGAGATCTGTCGGGGGGGGGGGTGTCTCGGAGCATGATCACAGGAAACACTATCCCTCTTCAGAGTGAACGAGTTCACCGTACCTCGGGAACAGTTCGATTCGCCTGCCGGATGTTGTGTGTGGGATTGATTTACCACGTCAGAATGCAGCGTAAGACTAAAGCGTCCTGACTGGGAAGAAAGCTCAGGCTGACACACTGACATACACATTGTACACATACAGGGACAAAGACAGAGACAAACCAGACACGCATCACCAAACAGCTATACATGCACATACTGCCATGTACATATGTGTAACAGAAAGACCTTGGATGCTGCTTGAATTTTCTCCTTTGCTTTATAGGAGTGTTGTCAGATGAAACACGAAGGAAAGTGACTGCATATAAAGTCACTGCAAGTGGACACGAACACCAAGAGTCCATGCATTACTGTGCCTTACTTCCCTACCCCGAGCCCATTGATTATCACAAAAGATGTTCAGTACAGTTTAATTTCCCACAAGTCTCTGTAATTTCCTCAAACTGCTGGGCACTGTGGTTTTTAGTAAAGCTTACTCAAACAGGAGGAAATGGAGCATTTGTTGGGGGACTACTTTCAGCAGCGGATGACTCCACATTTGGTTCTCCAGTGAGTATTTACAGCAGCAGCAGGACGTGGTATGTGGCTCTTGGCTATCAACGTCCTTGAACACACAAGAAACAGTCCCTGTCAACATCACATTAACCATAACCATAACATAATACCAACTCTTGATGAAGTGAGCTTCAACCCAGGTAGATGAAACACTCTCACACCTGACCAAACACAGTCTGGTCCTTACAAGGATAGGAAGACACACAGGCTGTGCTTCAAATACAGCACAGTGTATAACAGTGAGAACTAAAGCTAATCCCAAATGTGCAACAGCATTCTGAAGCTGGGAAGGTAAGGAAAGGTCAGTTCGGGGCACTTTATAAGAGGAGAAAGCCTTTTTACTCATTTATTGCATTTGGTATATATAAGTATAAGTCATTCATAAGGTCAGCATGTGAGCTTGTGCGTGGGGGGTTTCATTACATTGTGTGTGAAAATAGACCCTGCATCAAAGGAAGAAAGGTAAGACAACCCACCCACAGCCCACTGAGGCAGGATGGCTTGCCAGTAGTCTACGGAAGCTATGCTAACCTCTATCTGTTCATCACAAGGAGGCTGAAATTGTATAACGAAGGCAACAAGGTAAACACGTCAAAATGTCAGATATGAGCACATGCCAACATCATCCATATCATCAAGTTTTGTTTTTGCAATAATTGGCCTCCTGGTAGCGAACGCTTGGAGAAATGTGTAACCAAATACCCGTGCTATTCAGACCGCATGCCACAATGCATAAATCATGTTTTGTCAACACAATGCAGGGAGCAGAGGTCGGGGGTTACGCTAGCTAATAGGCGGATGGGGGAGCAGACCACAGTATGTGATTTGCGAAGCAAATGTAAGAAAAGCGTGAATGCGAGGAGGTGAGAGGAAAGTGAGAATAATTGCAAGCTCGAGCCAAAAGTGCTGCGTGGGTTCGTTAAGGCAGATAGACTCGGGTGCCCCCGCGTCTGTTTGGCTTTAAACGCTGTCATCTCCTAATGGGGATTACCTCTTTTCCCCTGTTCCTCTCAGTCGGGGAAACGTAGACTGTTTCTATTCTGCTTGCCTCAGCAGAAACCCACACAACGAAGGGAGGAGAAGAAAGAACGAGTGACTGACGGGGGGGCGATCTGCTTTTTTTTCGAGGGTTAGCATTAGTTATGTTAAGTGAACTGAGAGAGCGGTGCAGAAAGTGTGACAACATTTTGTGATCTGATTCATTCGTTTCCTGCAATAAAGCAAAAGCAAAAAGTATTTTGTAATTTCATATGTTTCATGCAATGAGTCATTTTTCCTGTTCCCTGGCAACGCAGTCATTAAGATGAAAAGGGCTGAAATCCACATTAGGTCAAAAGGTATTTCCCTAATGAGGTACATTGGTTTATATTTGGTGGAGGCCTGTGCGAGTGTGTGTGTGTGTGTGTGTGTTGTGTATCCATAAATGGTAATATCGCCTCTTGTCTTTGACGACTTCTACCATTTCGGCTGCTCATTAAAATGACAAATGTGCACAACACAAACAATTGATTATCACTGCTTTATTGTTTGCGTGTAATGTCCCCGTTGGTGGAGAGAAAAGGTTTATTACGAGAGCTTGTGTCTCCGCACCACAGCTAAAGTAATTGAAGAGGATAAACTGTCAGCGTGTGCCCTGGAACACAATACGATGATAGAAATGATGTCCCTCGCCAAAGCTACTACTACCACACACACACACATATATATATATACCTAACAGAAACGCAAAGACACTCGCGACGCATTGTGAGCGAGCACTGTGGGAGTTTTTATGAGAGGCAAACTTACTTTTGAGCATTTTCTCCCCCCAGCTGGTGCAATGTGCGAGATTGCTCCATTTGTCTTATTTACTGTACATCAGCCTTATTCGCTCTGCCCGCTAAACAGTCCTAAAGTGAGTAAACGTGTCCATAATTCACAGCCAGTGCTGCTTTCAAAGACCTGGGGGCATTCCCTCGCTTGCTCTTACTTGATGAGAGATGAAGAGTGGAAAGAAAAGACAAAGGAAAATAGGTAGAGGACGACAGGAAAAAAAACGAAACAAGTGGGAATATAAACGGGAACATAGAGCATTTCACACACAAACGGCACTAAAGTGCGAAACATTTGCTGGCAAGATTGTCGCATCAAAGATATTTACAGTGCATCAAACAGCGACACGATTCTAAACAGCCCCCCCTGTCATTTCAATAAACATTCTCACCACAAAAGGACTAGATGATCATAAGCCACTTTGAATACATCTCGGAGATGTAATCCCGCCTTTGGAAAGAGCCAGTCTGATATCAGCCGTGTCCTTTATCCATTAAATAGCTACTAATAAAATCATCAGCAAAAATATCCGTGTGTCAGTGAAAAGATGAGCCCTGACCCCTCTTGAAGAAGCCTGTTTAGCCTTGGCCCGTCTTTTCTGCAAATCTACTCCACAGTCCATCCATCCACAGAGAACCGAGAACCAAACAAACACCTTTTAATCGCATTAAACCACTTCCTGCGATGGGCTGCACGTGCACCGCTGCCATCACTTGTGCGCCCTTGTGGATCGCAAGCATCTGTTTGCAAGAGCGTGTTCTCATTGTACTGTTACTGGATCTACATAGAGGCCGACCTGGAAGTTAGCATCGCCCTGGTTTCCTATACCCGAAAAAAGTACACCTTGGATTGCACATTTCGGCATCTTGGTATGTGTATTGTGAAACGAGAAATAATAACCTTGAAAATAGCACTCAAGGGTCTTAAGAGGCTGTGCTTTGCTAAACAAAAGTGGTGCTTTGAGTTAAATGTCAATATCGGCATACTGACATGCTTACAATAACAATGCTAACATGCTGATGTTTAGCAGGTATGTCTGCATGGCATGTATAATGTGGTGGGAATGTCATTAGTTTCGTCGATATTTGAACATAAACCAAAGCACTGGACTAAAGGACATTTTGACCTGATGATGGCACTAAACGAAAAGTCAGGGGATGCACTCATTTATTAAAATCTAATAGTTGTTGAGACATTTTACCCCGACTCTTCACACTTTCTGGGAACCATGAATATCTGTATCACATTTTTCTGCAAGGCAATGTCGGTCCACCAACAAACGCTCCAAAACTATCCGATGGATTACCATGAAATTCTGTCCAGACATTCGTGATTCCCAGCGGAGGACTTCTACTGACTTTGTCAATTTGTCCATACCTGAGTTTGTGACCGAATACCTGCAATGACATTCCCATCAACTTTAGTGTTGTTTAGTACTAATAAGCAAATATTAGCATGCTAAAATGCTAATCTCACATTATATATATTATGTTAGCATGCCAACGTTAGCATTTACAACTTCACAAAGCATGGCTGTAGACTCTTGTGAGTCTTTTCGACCAGCAGTAAAGTGAGGCAATCAACAAAGTCATTAGGACTCATCCTTTTAGTACCATGAATATCAGCACACATTTGTTTTTTTCTGACACACTGCCGACATTTGTGGAGATATTTCGCTCTGGACCAAAGGCAGTGGACCATCCAACCAACCGGCCGACAGTGCCATCCCTAGAGTCCCGCCGCTACCTTGGCTCACAAAAGCAAAGGAGAATAGGGAGGAAGATGGAAAAGAACAAGGGACCCAAAGAGCAGAGGCTTAACAAAGGAGACTGAGGTAGAAAGACAGCCACGCTACAAAAAGAGAGGTGTAGAAGTAGAAAGCGTTTCTTTCTCCAGCTCATACCTCATTTCCTTCCCTCATCTCTTTCCCTTCCTTTCTCCTCTTGTCTCTCTTCTTCCCTCTGTCTCTGTTCTCACCCTCATTCCTTTCTTCCACTTCAAAGAGAGGCTGGAATTACAGGCTGGAACAGACGGCCTTACAGCTCATTCATAATGAATGGAGGCCCAGTTTAATGACTCTGTCCACTCAGAGACACCCCTCGCCCCCCCCGCTCCTCCTCCTCCTCCTCCTCTACCCCTTTGCCCAGGCTCAGGCCTCTGAACGTGGGCTAATGATGTCACCTTTGACTCCCAGGGGGGACACAGATAAGCCCCTTTCCTCTGTTTGCTTTAATTATACATATGATAAATGCCTTCATCCAGCTGATAGATAATTAGGATGGGACGCCATTAGCTGTCTGCTGCCTCAGCTCGTAAACAAGGGACCAACAGCGATGCAGTGAAAGGGAGACTGACAAGAAAGGAAAAGCCGAGGGGCGGCTGCCTGTGGAAGACAGTGAAGAAAAGAGGGATAGAAAGGGAGAGGGAATGTGTCAGTCTCCGGCGAGTGCAACAGATTGACAGATGAGGGTGTGAAAAAAGAGAAATAAAGCCTATAGAGGTGGAGAGAGCAAATCTATCACGTTAATGACCAAGTGCAGCCTTCTCTGTTCTGTAGAGGACGATCGGCACAGTGACCTGCCTGCTGTTAGCGTTAGCTCCCAGTGACAGATGAGCCATCGGGATGAAAGCGCTGACAGGAGCCTAAGCGCTAATTTCGCCCCAGCAGACATCGGTACAGTGTGGTGCCGACTGTGGCAGTCAATCTGCGGGATTTTTATGACTTCTGTGAAAAATGGGGCTTTGTGCTTGCTCAACATGGTACATGAAAAATTCAATGGGGAATGAAATGTTCAGCTGATTACCTCCCAGTGGCAGGGGCATCTTGTCCACCTTACCTTTGATTTGAGAAGATTTCTTCCACCCAGCTGCAAAGAGAAATCCCTTCCTTGCACAGAATTGCTACTAGCGTGTGCGCTAAACAAAATTATCTCCAAATTGCAAAAAGACTGTGTATGGAAATATATATTATAATGATACTACAACTATTGTGTATATTTTTGGCAGCCATTCTTTCTCATGGCATTAGTTAACTGTCAACTGGGTGCTGTTTGCTAGGAGACCTGATGTTGACTTGCTGATGGGAAAACGTCAACAAGCTCACGTAATGTCAACTGTCACAAGTCAATAGTGAGGTGGGAGGTAAATGTAGAGAACAGAGAAAGGAAGGTATAAATACATCCAAGACTTTCGGAAAGGAATAATCGACACATTCACAAAAGAATTCCTGTCCGCCCAGAGATTTGTATTCTTGTACTCGTGACCTTTAGTCTAATACAAGCGATGCGTCGTATTGCTACACATTGGAAAAGTGTTTGTTGTCCATCTTTCAACCTGTTGGATTAATGAGCTCTCTTCTTGCATAGCGACTGACAGGCTTACACACACACACAATCAAACAAATAAGTCATGTCTTTCATAAAATATGGGATTCGTTTCTTACATTTTTGGAATTAAGACCTGATTACGTGACTTCTTAAATTTGATATTTACCAAATGGGACTGTTGCTGAAGAGACGTCAATATAGGGATACTGCTACCACTGTTTCATTAAATTATCATCAATGGTACTAATATGTGCACAGCTAGTTCCACCTGAAACACACATTTTACTGTGTTGTTGATTTATCTCCATTTGCATGCGTCCACGGCTGTGAACAGACACCTATAATGACTTCATTTGGGTCCTGCCGTGGCCCAGGTGCAGCTAAATGAGATTACACAGCTGGTTATTTCGGAGGTCTCGGTGAAGAGGCTCAGCCCGCGAAGGAGGCCACATCAGAGGAACGCTAATTGACTGATTGGACTCCTTAAGAGGCTCTCCGGCATCAGAGACGCCGTGTCACTCAGAGCGCACAACGGAACTGATGGAAAATAACCGTCTTTCATACTTCTGATTTTGCCGTGTTTACGTCACGTGGCGGCACACGTCTCCTCTGATTAAAGCTGTTCCAGGATGTTTTGGTACAAATACACCATCACCATCCAAAAGGAAAAAGACTACATACTCATAACACAAATACTCAAATATAATATGTATGTGTGTATTATTATACATATTATATTTGAGTGGAGATAAGTGGAAATAAGTTAAATGTTCGACTTACTAAAACATGATGTGGTAGTGAGTCAAAAATATGACTTGACCAGATTAGAATGCTGACGGTGAAGGACATCGCTAACCACTGCGTGTGATGACGAGCTACCTATACACCATGAAATACACAACAAGATGAATGTTTGTACACCGAGGAAGAACCAATCCAAATGTGGTTTGAGACACTGTCTACAAAAAGACAAACTTAACTTAAAGATTCTGTTTTAAGGTTGACAAATAAATCCGCCAGCTGGATGAGAACGAACAGGATCATCTCAGGCTGCTAACAGCACGTTAGCCTGGTTTCGTAAAGCCACGTTCGAGGGACAGCGCCCCGTCCTTCGCACATGGATAACTAACTCTCATGCTATTCTCAGGCTAACGCAATCTTCATGTGATTGCAGTTGCATGAGGTGGGTGCGTTAGGAGCGCTCCCAGCATGCACCGAGGCAACAGATAAATGATAATCATGAGACTACTATTCTAGTAATGCAGTTAATCATTTAATCAGTCCTATTTTCCCAATGACAAATTCCCATTTTAATGTCAAATCAAATGCCACGTGTTCGAGCTGTCGGTCTTCCTTTTAGCTGAGTTTATGATTGTTTGCTCACAGTATCTCAAACTAAATATGTTTTATTATGTATAGAACTGAAAACTAACTTTGGGGTGATTACATCAAAAGATAAAATTGATTCCTTAGTAACTAAAACCGTAATTTTATCTACTTTTTCATTATAAATCTAAGACAGCAGCCATTTGTATTTGTAATGACTTCATGTAAGGGGTTCACCCTAAAGGACTGATCGCTCTGACAACAGTTCCAGACGCATTTTAAACCTGCTGCTAAGAACCAGAAGAGCCAGACTCATGTGGACTCATCAGCGTTTTAATCTGGATAACCACGTACGAAGAACGGGGGCCCAGAACTGACTGACCTTGCTGTTTTTTCTTTCACCGCCAGGAATGCATTTCTTTTAAGTACATGCTGCGGCTTGAACTTGACGGAGCTTTGAAAGCGAAATTTAAAACTCTGACCCACATAGCATTTCCCGCTACACGGCCGTAGAGAAGTCCTTCCAGATATCAATCTCACGGCACAACAAATCGACAGCCGCACAAGCAATGACACGCAGCTGCACGACAAAGCCCAGCCGTCAGTCTCTACTTTGGGCTGCGGGTGCAACCGACTCCGAGATTGATTTGGAGCAACATCCGAGATGGCTACACGCAACCTTTTCCCCTCCACCTCTCGGCTGATGATGGACGCGGATCATCAGGTTAGGTAGCCCCCACCCCCACCCCTCAGAGAGCCACATCCTTTCCGGCCTGATTACCCCCAAGAACACAAACACACACACACACACACACACACACACACACATCGTGGCCTTGGGGGAAATGAGAGCGAGAGGCAGATCATTCTGTCTTGTGTCTCTGGTCTGGGACAGGTGGGCTCTCTCCACAAATCCCACCTGGGTCATTCGGTGTGTTGATGAGGGGCAAAACATGTCTGTGTGTGTGTTGCTGAAGCTCAATGTGACACCTCCCCACATGACTTCGAAACAATGTTCTCTCACCTCCAGGGAAATCGATGGCGGATGTATAAAACTGATGGTGTGTATGACCCTCATATGATGTCTGCAGTATCAGTATATTACCAGATGTTATTTGGTGTTGACCGTTTCCATGGCAAAATATTTGAGGCATACATTGACTGAACGTCTTGTCTTCCTGTACGTATACACCGAACCCCGTGCAAACTCTCTCTCTTCGATTTATAATGACATGCAGGCTACGGAGAAGTCGTAATGATCTGTCGGTGTGTCGTCTTCACGATGAAGAGTCACCGAATGCTTAAACATGATAAAATACACAACAAATTAAAAGTTGGTGCGTCAAAACAAAAGAACCGATTCAGATTTAATTCAAGATGTTATGAGATTCTGACCGTTAAAAGAACAAATGGCATTTAATTAGACATTAAAATGGAAATGTGTAATTTGAACACTGGCTTTCATCTCGCCTCATGGTGTCTGCTGTGTGTAATTGTGTGTTTTTAAGGTTTATTGTTGCTTTGTTTTATTGTTTTTTGCTTCTTTTTTTAAATTAGTTTTTAACAGTTTTATTATCATTGTGTAGCACTTTGCGACCTCTGAATATATTCAAGAAACTTAACTTATCAAAATTATAAAACGATTAACTGCAGAGCTGCTGCAAGTTGTTGATTTAATTAACGCTGTTTTTCAGAGATTTTAGTAAGGACTCATTTTCACAGCAGGCTCATGATTATCACTTGTGCACGTCTGTCGGGGAGAACTTCACCAGTCAATCACCGACGTCACTCGTAGTCCAACCTAATGTTTAACACTGATCAACGCGTGGAAACACTGTGGGGCACAATGGAAAACAAAATGGCAGCCGTGACAATGCAGGAACACACATGAAATAAAAATAAGACTTTATGTCCTGTGGCCCCTGTGCATGCTGGGAGGGTTCCCAACACACCTACCTCGCGTATGGGCAATCACGGTTTCAACACTGCCTTTATTTCAAAATAAGAGCTTCATCCAGGATTAACAAATCAGTCCTCGTCAGGGAGGTTTCTTTTTAGGATATAAATTGCGATCCACGTGCGTTTTGATTCATGGAGCTATAAGAAAAGAGAGTAAAAAGAAAATATAAATGTCTTTTTTTGGCTTTTTAATCAGATGTACTGAAGTACAATCCATGAAAAGCAGAAGTGTCTATGCCGTAATAAATGCTCAGCCTTGTAAATACATCCCATTGATGTGTGACTCCTCTGTCTCGCGTCTTCCGGGGGTGTGAAGGCAAGCGCATATTTAACCCCGAGGTGGTAAACGTTGGCATCGTGTCAAGCGGAAGTAAAGAGAAGAAAAGGGCTGCCTGTTGAATTATTGAATGCACGGGGGACGTCTCAGGAACAGAAGAGTCCCCCTAGATAAATGCCACCTAGACCTGCCTCCCTTGAGAGGATGTTTATCAGTCAGGCTTCCCACAATGCACCTGGATGCACACAAGCACATACAGATGCACATTGACTCGGGAACAGAAATATTCATACCCGCTGCTTGCTGTTGATGAAAGCTACTTCAGGCTGGTGACGGTGGCTGCCATGAGTTCCAGTCCTGACTCCGATGGAAGTACATGCTAAATTTTGCTGAAATTAGATTTCATATTAAAGGGGGGGGGGGGGGGGGGCATGATGAAATTGGTGGCCCAATGTGCAAGAAAACATGATAAGGTGCCTATCCAGTGGTGAAAACATGACCCTGACGCAGTGCACCAATCCATGGATGCATCATGACTTTCTGCAGGCTGGTGCCCCACCGCATCCAGCAAGTGCTCTTTGTATTTTCTGGGCCCCCGCCCCTCAGACAGCCTGAGCCTGAAAGATGTAAAAGAGAAAAGAAGCTGGAGAATAAATTGCATCTTTAATTTTCTTCTGACCTCATTGGAGCCATAACATTCATTTGACAAATGTGAGAAACTGTGATGTACAGCGTTTCACAGTTGTGGTATATTGGACCTAAAACATAAAAAGGTTTATAAGCATAACCAGTGTAAATACACACAGTGTGGTAGTGGTACTATACAGTTTAAATACTGTCAGTCTTTCACAATGTCTTGGTTTCCTAAAGGTCCCATATCGTGCTCATTTCATATATTTCATATTTATATATGTCAACACTTCCCCGAGCTGGGCTTCGGCGCAGCTGTGTTTGGAGCTGAATGCTAATGTTAGGATGCTAACATGCTCACAGCGACCATGCTGACGTTGAGCAGGGGAGCGTCAGCGTTGTTACAATTCATCCTGAGCTTTTGTGGCATTTCTCCATATCTTGTTGTTTCCACAATGACGAAGTCAACTGGGTGAAGATTGTATGAAGTAGAACGCGTGTCCAGCCGGTGATTATCAAACTATATCTTCAGGCTGTTGTCTGACCGAGTAGTGATTGTTTTTCTCTCACATATTAGTACCTGGTTGTGTCCGATGAGGCAGTTTGACACTTTCAATTACTCAAGAGGATTTTCTTTTTTCTCTCCTTTGACATTGTGACTTGCTGCACTGATTAATTAAGATTACCTGCAACTTCATTTCATACAGAAATGTTCAAATTAACATTAGCTGAGGCGCCATCACAATAAAAAGCAGACGGATACCCTCTCCGGTCTTGACAGACTACATGCTGATGGAACGCACGTTCACCAAGATCAGCGGTCCGCACAGACTTCGTGCATCAGATGGAGGGTTTTTATTTCATTATCTCGTTCTTTTCATATTTACATTTTACCGTCTTCCTTTTTGTCGAGTGTAAACGGGCGCTGGTTAGTTTTCCCGTTCCCTCTGTGCAGAGAAGATAAAATGCCGTCGGTAGGGTTAACTCTGACGTCCCCCGTTTTCCACAAGCAAACAGAACTCTCAAAGACGAGAGCAAAGCAAGGACATCTTCTGTCCGGAAACAGCGGAGCGCCGTGCACAGCGGGGGGGGGGACAGAGGGTAAACAGAGTGAAGGGCCAGAGGTGGCTCATTTTCTCCCTTTCTTTCATCCATCTTCCTCCAAATCCCCCACCCGCCCCCATGTCTTGTTTTGGCTAATCTTCACAGACCATAGTGGCCAACGGGTGGGGTTCAGTGAAGAGACCCCAGAAGGGCCCCGTGGCAAGAGTGCACACCCCCCCCACTTCTCTCCCTCCCCCGTAGTCTTCACTTCACCTTCCTTGAAGGATGGATCCGCCACTCGCTTCCTGGCTGCTTCCAAAATACGTCCCCCTGCGAGCTTCCTGTGCATAATTGTCCCCAGCTGTAACACTGGGGATAAATGGGGCCGCGGAGACAACAGATTTGTAATTTCAGGGTGAGAGTGAAAAGGAGGAAAATTGGTAGCAGGCCACAGAAATTAGCATTCTTTTGGCTTTGGAGGGCATTAAACATTAAATAGCTGCAAAGTCCCCTAAGTATTGGGGTCTTGAGAGAGGGGGTGGTGGTGGGGGCAGAGATCAGAGCTTCAGAGGGTTTTTGTTTGGGCCACAGATGGTTGGTTTCACCAGACTACGCACCTCCTGCAGTGTTCAGCCCAGGAGATAGTGCAACCGTCCATTATTGATGCTTGTTTGGAAGGTTTCCTCGGCCCTCACTTACCGGCTTTCATGTGTCTGTTAACACCGCAGCTTGCCCGTGAAAGGCTTCCAGGAAAAGTTCTGGGCTTTCAAACGCGGGTGTCCCTTATGTAGATGTTCTGCAATAGCTCTATTAAAACACGACAGGACGGCAACGGTGCTGGCACAATACCTGGATCCTGCGAGAGCGGTCTAACTGCTGGAAGACAGTGGCGACTTGGAACACAAAGGAAGAGGAGCGTTTTCTCAAATTTCATTATTATTCCACATGCAGTTGTCCTGCACAACTACGTGACGTCCCTCGCTTTTACGATACTCCACTGATGACCAGTCAGCAGCTGGACGCGTTGGACTGATTTATATATTCCGTTACATGTTCTATTTATTAGTTATCATACAGTTTATTATACTGCAGTATTTTATATTTGATGCTCTGTTCTACGTTATATTCCTGTCCTACTTTTCACCTTATACCATGTCTTATATGCCTACCATATTTTACTTTATGTTAATATGTTATACTGCTTCATTACATGATATATTATATTGCAATATTAATACAAACACTAAGTATTATTACTTAACCATACTATATATTATTCAGGTTCCATCACATCACTCTCACTTGTGTCATTTTGTCTTCAAATTGCTCATGTCGTTTCTGTTTTGACCTCTACTCTTACTTTTAGTTTTACATACCTTTTATCTCTACTTATTTCTGTCCTTGTGCTGGAGCAACAAACCCCCCCCACCCCCCCCAGAGGATCAATAAAGGCTTATCTTATCTGATCTTACATTTAAGGTATTAGACTAAACTTTCCCTCGCCTCTCAAGTCCTGGCCTTTTATTTATTTATATCTATAGATAGATAGATGTATATATTCAGAACTCACCCACGTACCCATGAGTGAATGTGCGCACAGTGATAAGTCTTAAAGCGCCCTGACTGTACTGTATATGCTGCGCAGCGTTGCTCTTCGCTTTGTTTGGCCGCAGCTCATTGCTCAAAAATCAAGAGTAGATGAAGAACTAGATAAAACTGAAAGAACTAAAAAAGACAAAAACATTTGTAGATTGGACATGAGGAACATCAAACCTGCCAAGTCAGAAGGAGGGGAGGAGACTCTGGCTGTGGGTAACAAATGGATTCCTGTTTTTTGGGGACTGAAACTTTCCTGTGACAGATTCTAATGAATTACGAGCTCCTCTCTGGAAATTGGAAATAACATTATTTTTTACAGTCAGTGTGATTAGGCTTGTTTGTTCTCTGCAGGTCTCCCTCTGCGGAGTGGAAGAATTAAACCTGGCTCCCGATTCTGCAACCCGCTCAGCGTGGTCCCACCTTTCATCCGGCGTTCGTCGCACATCGCGCCGCAAGCGAAAACAAGACGTGATGGACCGGCTGTCATTCCGGCGCTCGCTTGATGCGTCTTTAATTAATTGCGCTCCGCAAAGAAAAGTCAGCGAAAAGAAGAGAGAAACTTCTTTTTCTTCATGATGGCCGGCTCTCGTCATTGTGCCTCTCCTGAAGTGGCATCTTGCCTTTGAAAGCAAGTGACCCCAGGTTTTCCTCCCCCTTTCTTCTTCTTTTCTTACCTGCCCCCATCTGAGTGCTGACTTACTCATCAAGTGGGGGGGGGGCTAAAATCAAATTAGCAGCCTCTTAGTCAATCACATGTGGATCTCTGGCTCATTACGGTTCTCCCACAGCTCACCTTCAGCAAACTCCTCGCACGGATCTTATTGCACGTTGCTTTCATTTCACGCTGTCAGCAAATGAGCACTGAGTGCATCCTAACTTGATTTGCCTCGCTGTATTTACACTTCCCATCACAAAGTGCTCTGACCTGGAAGGCCCCCCCGATATCTCATGAGCGTCTCTAATGCAATAAGTCCTTTTATTTAGAACAAAGGAAATAAAAACTCTCTGTGGCAGGACCTATTTTTATGAAACCATCTCAAAGAAGATGCTCTGATGTGTTGCCAAATGACCCGGCTTGTCAGACAGAATTTCAATGGCTTGGTTTGGAAGAAGTTTAAAAAAAAATAATGTTCGTCATCTGCAAATGCATTTGTTTTCTGAAAAGAAAAGGTTAAAGGGTAAAACTGGGAAAATAGAGTAAAACGGTACGACAAAGCTAGGAATCAGAGAGAATACCATTTGTCATGCAGTCCTTTACAAAATGACAGCATTAGTTGTTTGTCTACAATGACATTTACCAGACAAGCACCTTTTCCACGTGAGTGACGTTGTCGAAGCACCGCAAAAATCTAGTGGACTGAGAAAAAATATTATTCCAACCTGCCCGGGGAAAAAAGAGTGGGCACAACGTTGTTCCCCCGGTGACAAAGCCGGGTGACTCTTGGTTCATAGTTAAATTTAGAGGTTCTGTCACCGTCTGTGAAAACTAGTCAAGTGATTTTGCTGCATTCAGGTCGTCTCAGCTCCCTTTTGTAACATCCACTCTGAAGTCTGTCTGTGTTCAATACCAAACAGAATCTGACAAGAATAGACGATCACACATATAGTGCATAGTACATATATATATATATATATATGTATACACGTGGTTCTGTTGGCTCAGTTCACCTAAGTCCTTCGAAGTTTCTTCACAGTGAACAAAGACGGGTAGCGGCTTAAATCCAGGAAGCATGAGCTGAAGCTTTCCACATATACAGACTGCCATTAATGTCACTAGCAGACAATTTTCAGCCCACCTTTGGCAGCGTTACAGGGGCTCACAGAGGAAGGCTCTGTGCTATGGCTGCTAACGAGGTGTTAGTCAAGACTCCACCTCGTTGAAAACCTTGTTGGTGAGCGGCTCCCTTTGAGGGAAAAGAGTAAAACTGCACATTTTGTCTTGGGCTTTTTACGTAACGTGCGAGTCAGTATTACGCGGATTTGCTGAGCTGTGACAGTCACTCATTGATCAGGCTTATGGATCTGGATCTGGATCTCTGGCCACGTTCACTCCTGGAATATTGTACAGCTTCACAGAAAATGCTCAATAAAACTGTGCACTCCCCCAATTTGGATTGAGCGATATGTCTCTGTACTTTGGTCATTGTCACTGCTGATTCCACTGTTGGCACGGCCCAAACAAAGCTGCGCCTTCAGCAAGGCTTTACCAGTACAGTGTAACACCCGTGCGTGGCGCTTTACACTTTGACGTCCAGATCCACTCCCCAGCCAGCACGGATCAGACCATAAAACCAGTATCAGTTGGGTTCCTTACAACATAACATGGCGTACAACATAACATAACATACTTTTCACTTCAAAAACAAGATTAAAACTAAATAAAAAAGTAACCTCTGAAAACAAGAGCTATGAAATGTATTGTCGTGTTAGTTATCAGAAGGAATGCATGTGTGTGTGTGTGTGTGTGTGTGTGAACAATCCCACTAACCTCGCGATAGACGAGAAGGTCACATGACATGAAAATTAGACTATCACTTAACTAAAATGTTTTTCAAATGACTAAACTTTGACTCAAACTAATATCAATTTCACCACCTTGTGGGACACACAATGCTGTTTGTCGCCAGTAACACTCAGCACTCACATTAATGCTCAGTACACAATGTGCATTCTGGTATTCATTAATGCCTTGCACTGTGAGTCACAGCATATAATAAGAGCCACTCAGGCGCCTCACAGCCAGGGTTTAGTAAGCTATGTGATTGATTGTCAGCTCACATTCTGATGGCTGTCTTTGTTTGTGGCCTAAAATACAGACTAATGTGAAAACAAGTACTCTTTCTGATAAATTGCCTGTTAGTGGAAGGTCAGACGAGCCACCTGGAGGACCTGACAGAACCTCTTCCAGAGGCGGTGGTGTTTGTGTGTGTAGTGTACTCATGATAATAAGGATACCTAGCATCCTTATGTGCACCCTGTGAGAAACAGTACAACAAGAAATATAAAAGTGTAAGTAACCAAAGGTGCAGCATTAGAGGATATAATGCTTTGGACAACATTGGAGCGTTATGGAACCGAGGAACACGATTAGGCTTTGATACGCCGACAAATATTAGTTAGTAGCACCAATTCAACTTTCTTGGGATTTGTCGACAGTGAGAAAAACATGCAATATCACCAGAATTACCCAAGTAAATAATTTAGTGATAAGCACCGTTTCAAATAAATATAATAAGTATAGAAAAGTAAATGAGAAAAGTACTGCAGAGGGCAAGCTATTGTCTCCACATACTGTGGCACATTACAGGATGTTTTTGTCCATGATGGTGGCCATTATGACAATGTACATGGTAATTTTAGATAATGATGTGCTTTTGTCCATGACAATAGTCTGATAGTCTCTGATTTAATTGGGATCAAGTGCACGCAGGTAATTACACCTGTTGTGTGGTGAACGTTTGACCTAGTCCTCCATCCTCCTTCCGATTCTGTTGCCATCAGCTGCTTTCAACCTGCAGCCCCACCCCATCCTGCACTATAGACAACAAAGGCAATGGCGTGGCAAACAGTAAGTGCTTTCCATTTGGCAAACATGGCTCCTCACTTTCCTCACTTGTGTCTCTTCCTCTCATCTTGCCTCTTCCCAGTGGAGACGCAAAGAATGCAAAGAGAGAGATCCAAGGAGGAATTTCATTTACTAAATGGAGACGGCAATTTCAATTTCCATTCAAGAATTCTCCAGGCGTCTTTGCTTTTATTTCTACAGTGAACAGTGGAGGTGACAGGAGACGAGGGAGGAGAGATGGGTGATGACGTGCAGCAAAGGTTCTCAGCTGAGAACATCTTTCAAACCTGATGCAACCTGACCGAGTATGTCTGCTGCCCCTATACTGATTAAGAGCCTGAATTATGAAATGTATCACTGGAAGAACAGAACAGGCATAATGCAGAAAAATAAGGGCCCCTCCAGGACTTTCCGGAGGCCGCTGCTGTGTTTTCTTGGCGGGACGCTTTGGGTCGTCGTCTTGAGAGAAATGGAAGTCTTTCGCCCCAGCCTGAGATCCTGAGCACTCTGGGAAAGGTTTCCCCCCCAGGATTGCTTTGTATTTTTCTGCATCCATCTTTCCGTCTTGTGTGTGTGTCCAGTGAATTCAGTTAGGCACAGATGGACTCTAATCAAGTTGTCGAGGCATCTCAAGGAGAGAAGTCGCCTCTTATTTTTAACAAATCTACAAAAAAACTCAAACACAAAACAGTGTTTGCTTTGTCATTGTGGGGTATTGTGTGTAGATTTATGAGAAAATAATGACACTATATAGTGCGACTATCCTCACAAGAAAAACAGCAGAATTTCTTGTTGTTATCTTTCCTCCTCTTCATACTGGCTCATAAAGAGATCCCTCCCTAATGCGCCTCCTATGTGAGTGATGGGGGACAACATTGACAGTCCTTGTTCAGTGCAACACCGTATTCCAAAGTTTATCTGAAGCTAATATGAGGCATCAGCAGTCTGAGTTACACAAATCAAGTGAATATCTTCCAGACCTCCGTATGAAATCCCCTCTTTATGTTTCCTTGTTGAGCTGTATATGTGCACACTGGAGGTACAGTAACACAAAGAGGGAATTTCACACTAAAAATATTGTAACTTGATTCAGTTAACTCTGAAGCCTCAGACACACTTTGGAATCCATCTTTAAGTGGGACTGTGGATTTTGTGCCCCATCACTTACACTGGAGGCATGTTTGGGAGGCATTTCCTCATGGCGAGTGTTAACAGGAGGAATGATCACATCACGCAAGACCTGCTTCAGCGTTCATCTGGGCACCTGACTGTTTTAAGGCTTGAAAAATGTGTGAACCTATCCTAACCTCTGTTTACTGCCCAGGACCTCCAGGGGCCAAGACCCCACTCTTGTTAATCGGGAACAAAGGTGGAAGTAGTGTAACATCGCTTAGCTGTTTGTTTATTATCTCCTGCCAGTCAATGTTGTTATTTATTTTTTTACATCTAACCAAACCTCAACCGTGAGTGGCAGATCAGAAGGAGGTCATATGAGTCTTTTTTTTTGTTTTGTTTTGTTTTTTTTAATGCTACTCACAAACCAAGCTGTCCTGCTGACAGCAGCACCCGATCAGAAAATATCATGTGTCATTCTGGAAGGCAATGACAAATTATGTATTTTGTTGTTTAGTTATGAGCACTTGTTGATGACTCTTCACTGTTGCACCATCTGCTGTCGACAAAAATAGCAAGACCCCCCTCCTATCCACTGTCAATGCAATGCCTGTCTTGTCGATGGAGAGCCAAGCAGCCAAGGAGTCCAGAATGTGAATGTTTTCTATTATCACTGAAGTAATCGTGCATAACAAAATGATGGAGTTGGCTCAGGTGTCATCACATGCAGGAAGCGCTGAACTTACGTCCTGTGATAACAACTGGTCATATGTGTAACATAAATATGTTACCGTACATCACAGACTGCTTTCGCGTCATGCAGCCTGGACGAATTCTGGCCGTCAGTGGCTGGGAAGTACTCAGGACCATCAAAAGCTGAAATGGATGTACTTACTCCTTTTGGATCTACATATTAATGTGAAAAGGCCGACTGAAATCAGCCAACCTAAAACCAGAGAATACAGTTGCTTTGTACCAATAAACAGGCAGCACCCCACTGAAATGTGTGAGGGTAAGTGAACCATGTTGCGCCTCTGATGAGCTAACAAATAATAATGCTACAACTGCTGCTCCTGTGCTGGTGACAGCGTCAAGCGCAGCTAGCGTCAGCGGCTTGAGCACAAGATGTCAGCCCAATGCCACTCCAACCAAACTCATTTAACGTTTAATACAGAGTGGGGCGGCACAATTAATCGACTATTAATCGCAATCACGATTTTGGCTTCCCACAATTACGACTGCGATATTGACGTTTAAAGTGCTCATAGAAAAGTCTGCTGCATATCATATCAAGCGCTTCCTAAACTAAGGGAGCCATCGAGACGGTTTTGCACATAAACTGCGGTACGATGACTGCATGACGGCCAAAAAGAATAACGCCACTAACGTGACCTCCCTGAATCCTCGTCCTTGTCCAGACATCCGTAACAGCGACGCTGTATTTTATTTATATTCTGCTTCCAGGAGATGCACCGTGAACAAGGACCAGTCTTATTTTGATGCAAAGATGATTCGTACATGAGCAGGAATGTAGCACAACATGGAAGTGAAAGCGCTGCTCTGTTTATTTGAAAGTGAAAGTGCCATGAAAATATTTTGTCCCTAAAATCAATGACTAATCGTGATCTCAGTGTTGATCAAAGTAATCGTGATTATCATTTTGGCCACAATCGTGCAGCCGTAATACAGAGACATTTAAAATGATGCCGACTGACACCTCCTGTTGCACGAGCATTCCCATCACCACAAACCACACAGCAGATTCAGATTTAGGCCACATTTTGGTGAGTTAAGTGACAGTGTACATGTAATGTAATAATAAAGTCTGTGTTTAATGAGCAGATGAAGGGAGATGAGACAATATATGCGGAGGTTAGTATGAGGTGAGACTGTGTTTGGACCGGGATCGATCCTGGTCTTGGATTTGAAGACTAGCCGTCACAGCACTGTTCTAGACAAAACGTTTCAATAAAGTTTATTAAGTTTTTGAACGTCAACAACGCTTTAAAATCTCTTCATATGACTCAAAAGATTCTTAGAATGTCTCATTTGTCAGTCTATGACATCATCAGAATGTTCCGTGGATCTTCAAAAGCAGCAGAACACGTTCAGGTCTAAAAGGCAGAATCCAGATCCAGTCAGACGAACCCTGATCCAGTTGAGAGAGACTACTCAGACTTTTGTGTCCACGATTTTCTACGTTGACGATTTAGTTTATTTAGTTTCGTATCTTTACTCATGGCTGCTCGCAAGATTTTCAACCTGCGCTGGTGGAAGGCGAAGATAGATGTCTTCAAAGATGACTCTGATGTAAGTAACCAACTCGATCAACCTCCTTCTGTTCATAGATCAAGTTTTTATGTACATGACCCCACAAATTAATAGCACAAGCATTTTCATATCATACTACACAGTCAAATAATTAAGAATACCGCTAATAATCGGATTTTCAGACTTTCATGTCGAAAACAAAGATTATATATTAAGAAAAAATAGTTTTAACCAGAAGTCCAGTCCTTATATTAATGTGCAAAGTGACATATTGTAGTAAAATTTCATATGAAAGTACAGTATGGTAAAGTAATACTGTATGTAATATTTATTGGAGAATACACTATAACATAATATAATTAACTGATTCAACCGTGCAATTATTCCCAAATTGACTCAACTTAAGAAAAAACACACAAAAAAACATATTTCTATACTGTCTTCACAGCCACCAGGAAGCCAGACTACTGAAAGAGCCTCCAGCAGTCAGTCCAGGATCCTGGACGTTGAGAGAGCCACAAGAGCTGCGAGCGATGCACTGTCTGAACGTGCAGAGAGGCTGTGCGCTACACAGAAAGCCCACGCCGACCATGTTCTGGAGAGACTGGGCTTCTCCGCCCAGCACGACACCCTCCCCTCACCTCAGCCCCCAGTTTCTCCCAGAAGGAGCCCTGAATCCTCTCTGCAAGGGAAGAGGATCAGGCCCATTTTACCCCCTTTAAATGTGGAGGAGAACAACAGAGGCCAGACGCCCAAGACCAGCCCGACATTGGACAAAGAGGACGAGAAGAAAAAAGAAAAAAAGAGAATATTGGCTAAGCTGGCAGTCAAATACAAGAACTCAAGTCCAGACCCCTCCATCAGCTCTGTGGACACACACACTCCTAGTGAGCTAGGGGGTCATTCACATTTGGGCAATTACAACCCTTCCCCTCCACCTACACCAGCACCCAGGAGACTGTCTCACATCCCTGTGATGACTGGGAGACTTGGTGGAGCAGGTATGTAAATATGATAGAAGATGAATAAGATGACTTTCTTTAGAAAGAAGAACTTAAATGGAAATAAGTGACCATGGCAATCTGACTAATCCTGACTATTTTGCTGAACAGGCAAGGAGGTAGCTGATGGATGCAAGCTTCAGTCAGCTAAAACAACATTTGAGGAAATTATGGAAACGCTGGAACAGATCAGGCCTGTCCACATTCCTTCACCTCAACCTCCAGAAGAACCCCGGAGGAGGCCAGAAGAACCCAGGAGGAAGCCAGAAGAACCCCGGAGGATGCCAGAAGAACCCAGGAGGAGGCCAGCAGAACCCCGGAGGAGGCCAGAAGAACCCAGGAGGAGGCCAGAAGAACCCAGGAGGAGGCCAGCAGAGCCCAGGGGGAAGCCAGCAGAACCCAAAAGGCCCCCAGCAGGACCCAAAAGGGCCCCAGCAGAACCCATAAGACCCCCAGCAGGACCCAAAAGGGCCCCAGCAGTACCCATAAGGCCCCCAGCAGAACCCAAAAGGCCCCCAGCAGTACCCACAAGGCCCCCAGCAGAACCCAAAAGGCCCCCAGCAGTGCCCACAAGGCCCCCAGCAGAACCCAAAATGCTCCCAGCAGAACCTAGAAGGACCTCAGAAGGCACGCCCATGGTTCCTTTACCTCCACCAGCAGCTGCCCCAAATAACAGAAGAGGACCTCGTCGGGGAACAAAGCTCCGCCCTTCGAAGGCAGACAGTGGAGCAGGCGGGGATGACATTAAGCCTTTGGTCAACCCTTCAGAGAGCCTGTCCCTCTGCTTCAAGCAGCTCACCTCAGATGACTGGTAAGTAACCGACGCTGCAGTGTAGAGACAGATGTTAAACAGTATCACCAGCAGGGAAACAACCCTCTGTCTAAAGCAATCATTAACACAACTCAATCCTCTTTGTCATCTAAACAGGGAGAAGAAAGTGGACGGATTAAAATCTGTTCGAGCTCTGGCACGGCATCATCCAAGACTGCTGCAGACCAAACTGCATGAAGTCTGCCTGGTCCTCTCAGAAGAGGTATTGTCGACTTTTTCCACTTTTATTTATCTTTTTGTCTTTCTTTTGCGTGCAGTTCTCGTTCGCCTACTTGTGCACGTACCTGTTCCGCTTAAGCAAAAGTACTGACCCATGTGCTCTTTTACTTTCTAGGTGGCAAACCTGCGCTCTGTTGTATCCTGCGCAGCGATGGACGCCATAGCAGAGCTCCATGTGAGCCTGGGGACGACCATGGACCCCGAGGCGGAGAGGACGGGCCGCGCCCTGCTGCTGAAGTTGGCGCAGACGACCAACGTCTTCATTCACCAGCAGGCTAACCTCGCCCTGGATGAGCTGGTGAAGGGCTGCAGCCCCAGCAGAGTTGTGAGCGCTCTGCTAAACGTAGGTCTGAGGTAAGAGGAGAGATCATTTGATCAAATTTAGTAGGAGGTGTAGTAGCAGCAGCATTTAAAGTAAACCTTATAGCACATAGCTGCAGGATTTGTCTGAGTTGTTCCTGTCTTTGTCTTTCCGCAGCCACCGTTGTGTCGCAGTGAGGGGGAGCACAGCACAGCACCTCCACCAGCTGGCAGACATTGTTGGAGAGGATCAGATCTTGACGGCAGGGAAGGTCTTCGCGGAGCGTTTCCTTATTGCTGTCAGTAAGATGTCTGTGGATGCAGCACCAGAAGTCAGGTAGGTTACCAAGTTTTGCTTGATGTTATTTGTGGCTCCTGTGAAAAGTGCAGTTGGCTTGTCCAATCTTAGTCCTGCCACTAAATTGCTAATTCAGAAATGTATTTCCGAACAGAAACCATGGCCAGAAGATGCTCCAGGTCCTCGCCCGCCAGAGGGAATTCTTGGTGCTGTGGAATAAGCTCATCCCAGAGAAAGACAGGCGTCCTTTGCAGAAGATCCTGCAGAAGATAAGCCAGTAGACGCAGTGTGTGAATGTGCGTGGAGCAGAAGAACCCAACAACCCAACAACCCAACCGGTCAAAGCAGATGACGCCCACCTCGAGTCTGGTTCTGCTCGAGGTTTCTGCCTCTTCAAAGGAAGTTGCCAAAGTCGCCAAAGTGCCAAAGTCGCCAAAGTGCCAAGTATACAGAGTCGGTGTAGACCTGCTCTACTTGTAAAGAAACAGTGACCATCCACCACTGAACAACTGAAAAAAATATATACTATATGAAAAATAATTCTGTTTGTACATTTGTTGTTGTTTAATTATTTATTAAGGTAATTTAATCTATCACACACACTGAATGGTTTTTTTTTACATTCAGTTTCAAGTTGGTTGATCAAAGTGGTTGCATTGCTGGTTTTCTGTGTTGCTGTTACTTAAACCACATTCCTAACGCCACTAATGTTTCAGTATCTGTCACTTATAAGAAGAAGACCGAGAGGCCATTGAATGGGGGTTAACATTACAGGGGGAGGTGGGGAATGCTATAGTCGCTGTGTAACTCACTCTGGATGGCTTTTTAACCATCAGGATATGGTCTGTAATAGACACACAGAGAGTGTGAGTCTCGCTGAATGATATCAGCATGTGTTGTTTCATGTCTGAGGATATCATCACATCTGATATCTTATGTCCACCGCTTGCCTGAGAGTCGTCATATTTTTAAGTTTTCTTCAGTATCACAGTAATCCAGTGATAGTTGTCTGTACATCCATGGGTACATTGCCAACAGGACCTGCTAATAGCTAATTCGGCATACTTGTAATGTAGTTCTTTCCTGTAGCTGACACTACAACAGCCCATTTGATGAGATCTCCTGATAAAAAAAAATTTGTTAGCATGTTTGCATCCTTCAGATTAGAAAAAACATTTTCGACTCCATTTTCACAAAAATAGTCAAATCTCAGACTAAGCTGAAAATAACACAAGAACAAGCAGCTCTTTCTGCAGGAAAAAACTCTGAGAGTTACAGTCATACTTTAAGGAGTTAAATTACAGAAGGATCAGCAAGTTCGCCACATAACAGTAGGTAATCGCAGCTGTAATTATTACTGGGGTTGGGTCAAGAAATGACCTACATACGCCCTCCGGATGGGATTCTAGATCACTGACCAGTGCAGGTAATGTTGAAATCACCCCACCTCACCTACAGAAATACATCCAGCCTGAATGGGGCTTAAGTGGACCTTTGAGCTTAGATTATTTTGTTACACAAACTGTTCCCAGAGGTCAGTAATGAGTTTGGCTTCTCAAAGCTTGCATCGCCTTATGTTTGACGGCCGGTGAGCTTCTCCGCCGGAGCATCTGGAGTTCAGGGCTACGCCTCTGTACAGTGATTGGCAGGCGTTCCCTTCTCTTGCTTATGGAAACTTCAGCGTGTGTTTGACGAATTGTATTCCTAATGAGTACACCACTCTCCACTCCTATTATTATGTATGATCGTGAGTGTAGTGCAGATGAATCCAAAGAGTGGCAAAGACACATTGTTTCCTGTCAGTGTTAATAGAAGGAAGTCATTGATATTCAGGTAGAGGATGCCTCCCACAATCCTCCAGTCCCCACTGAAGCGGTTATGAATTCACAGTCAGAGGAGCAATAATCATAATTGCATCCGATTGTTTGTCTGAGTTGCTTATTTGTATGACTTTGACCAAATGTCATTATCAGCAGCGGCGCAAATTCACCGAAGGCATACTCAAGAAGAACAAAATCTATCTGTGCAGAAACAATTATCTTCTTTCCTCAGGAGGCAAGGTCATAATAACTGTCAAGACCCAACAATTTCATCTCACTGGTGATCAACGTGGCCATGCCTCAGTGTCTTCTACCTCTATTAGCATAAATGAGGCTGTAATGGAAGGTATTACCATGCAAGAAAATCCCCTACAAAAACAACTCCATTAATATTTCTGGCTCTCGTTTTTTTTTTTCTTTTTTCTATTAAGTGGACAAATGCACAGACATTTCTACTGCAGGTGCAAAACATTTCCACCTGTCTAAAACCTGACTTTTGGTGTGAGTGACTCACAATAATGGCGCAAATTGCTTATTTCTTGACTCACAATATCGCGCAGGTGGAGCAAATTGGGAGAAAGCCAATGCATGAGAGTCTGCCCATTTCTCCATCAGTGGCCTCAATAGGTGCATCCACAAGACATTTCATTTTCATGTTTTAAGCCATTATCATTTCTTTCCATATTTACTGTTGTAACTTAGACCTACTCCCTTACATATATGCGTGCGTGATTTATAACTTATTACTCAATCCTCAAGCCGCTGCGAGGTACAAGGTCTGCGAAAGACATTTCAATTTCAATTTCAATTTTAGTCATGTATTTTCATAATGGGTGCTTGCAGCGTTGTTCCAGCCTTTGATTGGTCAGTCATCATGACACTGGCCATTTCTTAGGGCTATGACTGAGTTAGATAGATAGATAGATAGAGAACTTTATTAAATTGCACTGTAACAGCAGCCAAGTCACAAATAAGAATCAATCACACAAACCAACAACATAAGAACGCTGTGAGTTTTATTACATCCCTGGTTATTCTGATATTGTGCAATAATCCATATTTGAAGCTAATAAGAGACTTCAAACACATACAAGGAATTCGCATCTGTGTTTTGGTGCATAACAATAAACACAGCAAGTAGAAAATATGAATGATAAATAAATATTATATATAATATATTATAAAAATGTAATCCTGGAGGGACAGTACATTGCTGCCAATCACCTTCTTGGCGGGGCTGCAGTCTGCCCTTGTCCTTGGCAGTAGTAGCAGGTGGTGATGGAGGAGGAGGTGAGGATGGACTCAGCGATGGTGGTGCAGAAGCGAACCATCTTAGAACTTCTTCAGCCGCTGCAGGAAGTACATCCTCTGCTGGGCTTTCTTGGTAGTGATGGTGCCCAGGAAGAGGAAGTGTCAACAGGGCTGTCACATAGGGCGATGGGGGCGGGTGGGGCTGGGTTCTTACTGTAATGCACTACCATCTCCACTGACTCAGAGAGGACTTTTCAGGGTAGTTGCAAAGACATCTGCAGGAAAGTAAATTACCACACTCAATCAAAACCCCCCAGACAGCACAGGACGACAACGTATCACCGCATATGAGCATCTAAATGTGGACTGCTGCTTTAAGCGAGACAGAAATAAAGTTGTCACATCTGGACTTCTCCAGGCTTCTTTCCGGAGGGAAAGCCCTCACACAGGCCCGCTGGAAGCCGCGACGACTTGTTAACTCAGCTGGGGATAAGAGAAGAAGATTCCCTGCAACAGGGTTTCGTGTGACTCACCATCTCACGGCTACAATATATGTCCCACACCCAAATCTATCAAGTCAGTTGTCATCCTGTGGCAGAATGTGTACATTTGTGGCAGTAATAGGACTTTGTGTTGATGTTGTGTGGTACTTTTACATCTGAAGCATGGAAAGTGACATTTTTGCACCCACAGCTATCTTCAGGCTGCTGTTTGAGGGTCCTGGGGGGCCTTTCCCTAAACAGAAACCCTGAGTAGTGTGTGCATAAAGCTGCGCTCTTGCCTAAGAGACAAAGAGAAACAGAGGTCGGGGTGAAAGTCCTCCAAATCAGGAGGAACAGCTGAGCTGGGGACGATGTGCGATGCTCAGTCTGCACGTGCAAGCTGGCTAACATGTCAAGAGCACACACACACACACACACACACACACACACACACACACACACACAATGTTTGTCTATATGAATTTTAATGGAGATCTAAGGATTGAAATGTGGTAAATAAATGATGTAGTGTATAAGTGAGTACAGTGAATTCACTGTATGAGAGGAAGTAGTTATGTAATTCTATGCTCAGCTAGGTTAGCTCGTTAGCCTTAACCCTTTGAAAACGGACCTGGCACTGTTTACGTGATCCTGTTCAAATCGATCCTGATCAGCTAGACGGCGGACTTCAACATTCATGCAGGAAAGGCCAAAACGGTCACTGGGAGGGGGCTGTTCTTCGATGCTGTCGCGTCGCCGGTAAATAAAGAATATCTGGGACCTGGTTATCACATTTATTGACACCAGAGAGGTGTCTGTGTGCTCCACAGTGCACTTGTATTTAATTGTGCACAACATCAAGCGAGAGACTGCTCGGCAATCCAGTAACGCAGGTGTTTTATATCTAATAAATGTTTCACACAAACACATTTGTTTCATTTAGTGGAAATATATGTGTATTTACTCCATTGTGCTTGCTCCGCCATCCCTCTTATTTCACACACAATAGCGGCTCGATTGCTTTTCTTTGGCTGAGACGTGGCAGGGAAGGCTCATTTGGCGTGATGTGCTGTGACAAGGCTCGTCTTTATCGTGCGACGGCGGTTGGGATTGCCGCGCAGATGCCTCGTAATGGAGCCCCAGACTGCTGTACCATTCATCTATGTCCGGGCCAATAGGGGGATGCACACTCTTTCACAGTAAACATCCACAGAGAGCATTTTAGCATTAGGAATGAGGATTATTTGTCTAAATATGCATTTACACCCCCCCCCTCCGCTTTGTCCGTAATTGTGTTGAAGATAAAGAAGCGTAGCAGAATGATTGTGCTGTTTCCATGAGAAAGTTTTCTCCTTGTACTTTGTGTAGCATTGTGTACTGCGAAACAACAGCCCCGAGATAACGTTTTGAGTGATTGATGTACATGTCGGGACCACTGACTGCGTTCAGACTTTTGTTATTAACCAAATGAAAGATGCCTATAACTGTACATTGTCATTACTATCCTGAAAGACTGGTTTGGGCTCAGTTGTGTCAAAGTCCTGCATATAGGCCCTGAAACGTATTTTATGAAATGTATAATCATACTATTTATGCTGGGTGTGCTAGTGTGTCCAGGACCTCTTTTGTCTTACATACTGTATGTCTAAGTCAAAGACAGGTTCGATATCTAGATCTCCAGCCTCGAACGCTTGACAATCTATGGACGTTCAGAACAACGTTCAGTCAAAATGGAGGCATCTTTTCAAGACCACTTCCGATTGTCCACAGACGATGAGGTACAAGGTAAAACATTTTGATGGCTTTTAATTAACTTTTTTTCCAATTGTAAAAAAACAAGACCAAAATTAGTGAAAGACTACTATGATTTATTACAGCTTGGGTTTTATTCCCATAGCTGGCTATTGGCTCTGGGTTCAGACACCAGGACATGCTCAAATCTTTGGAGCCCTATGATGATCAACACTGAACGTGGATAAAGTGTCTTGTGGTCTTGCCGTTTTACAGCGATGCTTGTTGTGATGCTTATCCCAGTATGTTGTGGGAGTTAACAAAGTCTTTTGAAGAGGACTGAATTCTTCCTATCAGGCACATTAGTTGTATTTTCTCTGAGAGAAATCTCTTAAGGATCAGTTTGCAGTGTGCGTAGGTCATTTGAGCAACAGTCCCTCAACACATTTTCAAAGAACTAATGTGAATAAATCGCAGGCTTAGCCACTGATATATACTTAATCTTCCCTAATGTAGTCTGTGTTTTGGTGGAGTTAATAAGTAAATCACTCTATCTGCTGTAGTTAAGGAAGTGAAATGCACAATATATACATGCCTTACTGAGTCATGTATATTTTGTGTATGCATCGATGCACTTAATGATATATATATATATGCAGCATTTGCTCACGTGCATACATTTACACTCTTTCTATCACGTGGGAAGCTTCAATTTGTAGGTTTATGAAGGAATCCACATCGTCTGAACTTGATTTCTGGTGGTTAAAGTGAAATATGTGTTGAACAAAAGCTCCTCATACCCCTCTACCCCTTCAAACGCCATGCACAGATGGCTTTCAGTGGCCCATAGTAAATGGATACAAGATATCGCCATACAAATTTTGAGAATACATATCCTGCCCCCCCCCCAGAGCATTGCAGAGGGAAAGCACGGATTCAAATTAATGTCCAAGCTATAAAAGGATGTATTTGTTTTTGTCTCAGAGCAATCAGCACTTCCTGCACTCATACGATTCCAACAAGACAAACCTCCGGATGAAACAGTGAAAAGCTCAAAGCACATATCTCATTACAGGCTTTTGTTTATAGCTTTGACTCTGCACGTTACTGCAAATGGATTCTCTCCTTCATTGCCATTTTCTGTGTGTGTGTGTGTGTATTTCCTCTGATTCATTCCTTTTGCGCTTGACAAATTCTGTGTATTATTTGGATTTCATGGGAGTTGCTGGAAATGGCTGCTTAAAGGGAAAATCTGAAATGGAGGTTGCACCCGAGGTGCCATGACGGGGCCAATGCCAGCTTCGTCAGCTTCGTCAGTGCTCAGGAACTAAGTTATACCCTAATGAGGCAAGAGAGAGCGGCGCGGCACGAGTTCCACATTCATTGAGATCTGACTATTTTGATTTGAAGAGATTTGTTTTCCGTCAGCAAATGCGACTCAGCAATAAACTGTAACCTCAAATGGTTCTTTAATACATCTGAAGTATTTTTCTCATAATGCTGATTTGATGTGCGAGTTCTCAATAAACTTGGCATACAACAAAGTAAATCCTCCAAGATGTTCAGTACTGAATTATCCAGCAGCTTAAGGCAACTGCTAGTCCTCTGTGACTGTTGCATCAGATAAATGACCACATGAGTAAATTGAATTATCCAGCGCTGCTGGGACTACTTGGAGTTCTTTTAAAGCGCGACCTTTCACTTTTAGATAAAAGTAATGGGGCCTATGTTGATCTTGTTTTGTATTATCAGTATAGATTTCCTCATCTTCATTCATGAACTATCAAGTGCTGCTTTGTTTGTTAAGCTTTTGGGGGTGGGGGTGTTTCTGTGGTGCTTGTGAGTAGGTTGATGAATCCAATTATTATTATCATAAGTGGAAGCGCACTCCGTCAGGACCAACCTCAGGAACGGCATGCATACAAGGCATCGCATCCACACAGGAGTGGCATCAAGGAGGCAGTTGGAAATTGTTTAGCGTCCAAGAATGGAGTTTCTGCTCCCCCAAAGGCCTAATATCTAGAAACAAATTACAGAGGTTCTAGGTGGACAAAAAAAACCAAACTGTGCAACGCAGCCAACACCTGACAACTGAACAAGTATAACATAGTGATTCGATACCACCTGTTTACCAGAGTGTCATTCCCTGGCTGCTGCTGCTGCTGCTGCGCTGATCAAACCAGTATTTTATGATTGTGACACTGTCTGACAAAATCGACCATAAATACAAGCAGGTGACAAGAACGCTGTGTTTTGCGGCCAGCTAACTCTGACATTTACAATGAATGATCGCAGGGAAAGTTAGAGCCGTCAACAGGTTGTCTTCTCTGCCAGACACCCCCCAATTGCAACGGGACAGGTCTACATCAGCGAACACTAAAGTGTACGTACTCAAAGGCCAAGCCAGCTTTTATAGATGCGTGATAAAATCCCTGGTATGGACAGAAAAAAGGCCGTTAGCTAAAGAAGTAGGTGCTGCAGACTGTAAATAAACTGCTCTAAATGAGCTCGTTCTTAAAGCTGCATTGGTGTTTTTGCAGCTTTGGGAACAGTTTCCCGAATGTGCAACGTTGTCATTCATTTGTAGTCATGTTTGTGGCCACCTGATGAATACAAGTCCAATGTTCACTGTCCTTTTTGGTTCTGTTTTGCTGTCTACCAACTGGCATATCTGACTCTGTTAGCGGCTAAATGCTAGTTGCTATTTTTGCCTATCTGCCGTTTGGTGCAGAGCAGTAGTGTACAATGGGATTATTGGGGCTTTTATACTGAAAAAATATGAGGTTGATGAGCTGAAAGACGCTAAAACACTAGCGGTAGCTGGGGGGGGGGGGTAACTGCAGTCAGTGCAGCAATTGGCTGTGGGTTTGTTTCTACAAGCGACACCTTTCACACACTCATTTATTGCATTGTTAATTGATTTCTGCAGCTTTAAACAACATATCTGCTTCGAAAATGGCCATTAATCACAGCACGCGCTTGTCGTATTAATAGCATCCTGTCAACAGTAGCCTTGAAACAGCCTGCAAAGTGTACAAAAGAGGTATTATTTATTGAGATTGTTTATGTGTATGAAAATGTCTGATATGAAGCAGAACACCACCGTCTCACAAGCTTCAGTAACATTTGCTGTTGCTCACATCCCCAAACAGATCCAACCTTTTTGTATCTCTCCAGAGTTTTAGCACCCCCCCCCCCCCCCCCAGTCTCTCTTCTGCAATTGTGAATTCACTTTTTTGGAGGGGATCACTGAATTGTTTATGGGGACAAAAGAATCCATATAATCAATCTTTAACAATGTGGGAACAGCTCCGGTTTTGTCTCAGAGACTGCAAATGTAAACTTGTTCCTTGGAAAAAAAACAAGAAAACGGGAGCCTAGATGTTGGATATGGACAAAGGCAAGCTGCCAAACGGCGCAGACAATCACATCGACTATGACGGGGAGTGGTAACAGATGAATGGAAATCAGAACGCCTCTGTCTGCATGGGAATGATCACAGTTGACTTTTCCTTGATGACTTGTGCAGTTCAAAAGCGTATTATTCCGCTGTTCCTGACCTAACCACAGACCACGGCTGCGAAAGAAACACTGATACGTAGTTTTTCTTTACAAAAAGAATAAAGACGGGCTCAGGCAAAGGGGAAAACAAACATCAATTTCAGAGATGATTATTTTTATTGTTCTTCGTATTACAATGCACATGTGTTTTTCATTGTGTCTGGGGTTTTTTTTTTTTTACCTCGAAGAAAGAAGAGCGGGTGGATATGGAGACAGAGAGATTCGGTGGGGATAAAAGGATTGTGTGTGTGTGTGTGTGTGTGTGTGTGTGTGTGTGTGGCGCAAACAAACAAAAAAGGGGTTAATGGTATGCTCCAGCTTTGCTTATTTGGCCTATTTTCCCGGTTGTGTTGACTGAAAAATGACATTTAAATTGGATGACAAAAAGGTACACTGCCTTCCCCCTGAGACCGCACATGCACACATGTATGCATATGAGTGTGCATGAAAAGAACACACTGCCCCCACCCACACCCCCACCCCATCCCTATCCCATCCCACCACACACATCATAGCCACAGCAGAACATGCTCGCCGGGAGGGCTGACATAATTGTATTAATTGTTAACATAATGATGCATTTATGTTTAATGCCTACCTTCTGGTAATTACCAAGGAGGTACCTTAAGGCCTGGAATTTGGGCCTCCTTCTCTCGCTCCCCTTGACTCTTTCATGAATATCATTCCCTTTGTTATTACTCTGGCTGCTGCCTTTGCAGCTTCAAAGACTTTCATCATTTTGTCTCTTGTAGCCAGTTTCTCAGCTCAGTCTTTCTCCCTCTCGCTCAGGTACACGACAGAAACGTATCATTAAGTCATCAAAGCTTAATTTGTCTGGTCTAGCTCTATGGCATCCTGTGAAGTCCTTTTCAGACACACAGAATACTGAATGTATGCCTCTCGATTAAACTTTGAAAAGACAAAGAAGATGGAGCGGGGAATCTTCCTTAAAGCTTATATTTGCAATGAGTGGGATACGGCGAGTTTTAATAAAAGCTTAAAGCAAGGAACATAATACGCTTATGTGGATGAAAGAGAGTGAAGATTCAAAGCACCTTCTCTCATCACTTGTTTCAAAGAGAGAGATGAGAAATCAACATCAGCCTCACATCTGTGCAGAAAGTATGGACTGTATATAAAGACGGACGACATGGCAGCTCCCCAAAAGTGAAGCCAAAACGTCTCGATCGCCCCCTGGTGGCTGGCTGCAGTATAAGTCATAAGCCCCGCCCCCTCCATGTCAGCGGATGGGACATGGGAACCGAACTAAAACGTTAAAGGACATGTCAAATACATTAACCCAAAGATGGTTTCTGTCATTTTAGGTAGTTCTCATCACGCTGATGTTTGTTCAAGTGTTCGTTTTTTCTGACCTCGCGCTGCGGCTCCACCCCTCTGGCTCCAAATGACGTCACCGGCGCAAGATGGCAGCGGTCGTATCCGGGAGTTTGGCTTCATTTTGTTACAGTGGGAGGAAGTGGAGACGCGTCTGCCATCTTTATATACAGTCTGTGCTTTAGCTTAGTTTGGCAAAAAGACACAGCTAGCCCGGCTTTGTCCGAAGTGGAAAAAAAAAAAATCTGCCCACCAATGTAGAGATGGTACTAAATATCCACACCTAGTAACTGCTGTGTAGCTAACTGACACGTTAGCTTATGATACCTGACCCGTTTAGACTGAGCAGTAGTTATGTTAAGTAGTATATTAAGTTATGTTGCATAATTGGATATTCACCACTAATTCTTACACATATATATATTTCTCCGTGTCTGCATAGAAAAATAAAACAGAGCAGTCAGCAGTTGAGGTTATTATTTGGATAGGAAGTGATGCTACAGTGACTTCCTGTTTACACAGTTGATGGTTTTTAATTGGACTAAGTTCTTTACCAGCTAACACATAGGGCAACCCAATTTAGCAAACCACTGAAACGTACTAAGGACTTACTTAACGTCTGCACAATAGAAGCCTGTTTGACTATTTCTTTATGATTATTAAAGAAGAGTATGAGGAGCATCAGAGGATCAGTTTGTTTCTGCCTGGCTGGTGACGACGTAGTGGCTGAAACTGCTGAGACTCCAAATGTTTTGGTAAATGCGTAATCCAAATCTATTATATATATATATATATATATATATATATATATATACATATATATACTACCAAGAGGGCCTGCATGGCTCTGTTTAATTAGGTTTTCCATCATCAAAGCATTCCCATACAGAATTATGGCCAATTCTTTTATGGATCCCGATGTCTCGCCACATATTGACTTGATTCCCGTCTTGTCTGGGAGCCGCCATGGAGGCAACAATAAGGGCTCGCCGCAGCATGTTGCACATTATTACTGTTATTGATGACTCATCGATCTTGCAGGCAGGCCACAGTAATCAAGCACAACGTCTCCAGGGACCGCAAGGATCAAGGCCTAAATCATGACTCCCCTGGCAGAGAGGCTGCTACAAGAGATAAGAGAGAGGAGTCTGTGTGTGTGTGTGTGTGTGTGTGTGTTAGCGCGCCTCTTGTTTGTCTTGCAATGGTTTTGTAATTAGATTAGAACATTTGTTACTCTGCTGTGTTTGCGCGTGGAAGCCCGGGCCTGTGTGTTCGCGTGTGCAGTCTTGTAGGTATGAAGCTGTTGCAACATTCATCACAGCCCCGTGACACACTGCGTGTTTCATCAGCGCGTTATCCTTTTTGCTTAACCAAGAAAAATCAATTCTTTCAAGGGCAGACGTCGAAATACTCCAGTCAGCATCGCGCCGCTGCGCTGGCATATCAGGCGACATGCGTTTGGGCGGCAGCGTATTGCATATGATAGATTTTCAAAAGCTATTGATTTGTGATGGAGACTTCTCCGCGGATGAATGTGCTATTGATGTGCTGCTGCCAGCCTATAATGGAACAATGCTTGAAAGATGAAGAAGACGGGTCAAGTCCAGGACCTGCCCTTGTATTGAACGCATTGTGTTTGTGTGTGTGTGTGTGTGTGTGTGCGTTGCATGTGCATAAGGGAAGAGGTAGTCTTCCTAGACAAGGGCAAGGTAATTGCATTCCTCTCTGCGCCATCAAAAGTTAGTCACCTGGCAGCCACGCTGTGTCTGTCTCTGTGTTGTTTATTAATGTCTTCACTGATGATGGTACTTTCTGTGTTCACTCTGTGGTCTCTTTGCATCAGTGTGTGTAGAACAAAACAACAACGCATCTCCTGTTTATTATTTTAAACAGCGTCTAACTCCATGTGGAAGAGGTTGGGAACCACTGGTTTAAAGGATGAGGTTGATGATGTTTTATATTTTTCTTAAAAAAAAGGCCAAAACCAAGTATTCAATCAATCAGAAAGTATCATTGTTTTCAGCAGCACCTGCGCCGACTTTCTGTTCTTTCAGTTGCACATACTGTATAGCAGAAGCTTCGCTTTCCATTATGTATGTGCGCGCGCACACACACACACACACACACAGAAACATCTGGGACAACCCTAGCAACCACCCAGAGCATCCTAGCAACCACGTAGCAACCACTTCGAAAGGTCTGCATCTAAGTCAACTTTCAGGGTTTGGACTTAAACTGATTTCACTCCTGTTATCATTTAATATACTTCAAGGTACACGTCAACTCCTTTCAGAGGGACTCCTGTACTTCTTCAACTCCTTTCAGTACTTCAACAGAAGAAGTTGTAATGGCAGTTAAAATTGATTAGGCTACACTTCAACTAGTTTTACTGGTTTCTTCTTTGCTCCATCCTTTACTATATTCCAGCTGTATCCTAAAACCTTGACTATTCCTACAATTTGCTCATTCAGATGCTTCTGAACTCACTCCTCCAGCATGAGATTTGGTTCCCAGCTTTTCCAGCATTTCAGTTTGGCTCCCAGGTATTAATCAAGCGTTGCATTTCAGCTCCCAGCCCTTCAGGCACAGCAACTCAGTAGCTGACAATCATGCCGCACTATCAGACAGACAAAAAAAAAAGTATTTTCTAGTTGTTTTTTTTTCTTTTCAGGGGATATGATGACAATATGAAAAACATAGGATAAACGCCAGCCTCATCGTTTAACTGTACACTCCAGTGAAAGGCAACATCACTCCTGTTAACGCCCTCGATCCCTCCTGCTTTGCCAGCCACAACAGCTTACAACGCACCCACTACATTAACCTTCCTGCCAGCCAGTCGATGGCGTGTCGCTGTTAATCTTCATTGCACATATGTGACCTTTTTACAAACTTCACTGCCCTTGGTCCCAGGTGATTAATACTGGTAGGGGTAATTGGATGTTAATTGGAGAGACTATTGACCAAAGCCCCGAGAAAACAGTGAGCGAGCGATTTGATGGTGCATCTCATATTGATAAGCAGGCATGTAGGAAGAGGGAGACAATCGCCATTTGACTGTATCCATTCATCATCATTATTATTGGTCTTTTGTGAAGGCAGAGGGTCCTGTCCTCCCGGGTGAATGTCCTTGTATGATGCGTCTGAGGAGTAAAATCCAAGTTTGCACGCAGTCACTTTTTGATTTTATTCATGTGAAAAGGATTTAATGACATAACGACTCAACAAGGAAATTGTTCCTCACCAGAGTTTGTGTCATCTTAAGTAAGGATTAGCTATATATTTTAAAAAAGTACCAGTTGGGTGTGTTTTGCAAATATCTATTGTAAAGAAAATGTCCTGTTACAACACTTCCTTGTGAACTAAGTGGAGATTTAGCTCTATTTATCTGAGCTGTTACACATTGGATTTCATAATGAAATATGAAAAAAAAACAACCCAATTAAGGCCTGGACACACCAGGATTTATAACGATCAGAGGCTCCGCTCGAGGAGGATAAATTCATCCGACGTAATCCAGAGTTCTTTCCGAGTTCAATTTTGACGCGCAAATTTGCACCTTTGACTGATAGCAAGCCGTCAAGTAAAGAAAGTACCTGTAGCTTCTTAGCTGTGTTGCACCATTCGTTGTTATTTTCACCTCCTCTGTCGGATAAAAACTGTTCCACAATAGAGCAATGCTCTACACCCTTAGACCGAGTCGATGGTGCAAATGTCACTCGAACAAGCTGTGTGAACTTGTTCCATTAGCACTCGAGCTAAGCTAACAAGCTAAACTGACCACGAGGCTATTTAAATGGTGTGAATACAGGATAGCGTTGAGTATATTTTGAAATTCTACCAAACGCACATCGATCTGGCTAGTGAGTTAACGGTTAGCTATAGCAGGGCATCAACTATCCTTGCGAGTAGTCACCAAGTTTCTGGCCCCATCTATTTTGTGAGGCGAATGTGACTGTGACGTTGTGGCGTGATCTCTGCTTAATGCCCTCTTAATATTTTCTCAGTGTTTCGTATGAAAAATGAGAGAACGTCAGCCTGTGTCCCTTTCATATGTTTGAAAGGGACTGAAAGCCGACTAATGTGAACATTTAAGGGTGTTGCTGTTTTAACATTTCAATTGTGCACTGATTCGATCAGACAGAACATCGATTTTCATATGAATCGCTGTAATTCAGCTCAAGCCGGGCCAAATGTGAAACTGGTGTCAGACCGATCAATAGAGCCCTGGCTCACTAATAACTGTGAGCAGAAAGTTTGTTTTGTATATCAATAAAAAGCACCCAGCAACAAGAGAGCCTGGCTCATATATGGGCTCTACTGCAGGAACTGAGATGGACATGATATTGGCAGGACAACCCTGGCCAGGAGATCTGTGCCTTCTCTGATTTTGTCTTAAATCCATCATCGAATAATCGATGAGAGGAAAACGGGAAGGTGTCAAAAAAACAAAAAACTCAATGTGAAAAAAGGAAAAGGATAAAGGAAAAAAAGCAAAACCACAATAGACAAGTATGGGAATACTTAGGAAGCTTTCCTGTTGTGCTTTACCAAGAAACTGTTGATGAATATTATTGAAATACATGTGTAACTCAATGCAAAAGGCAAATAATCTTTACTATCTACTGAACTCAACTCTCCAAATACAAGTTGCAAGGTCGCCTAGTTCCGCCTCTTCTTGCTGTCTGAAGATGCTTATTAAAAAAGCCACAGGTGAGCCCTTCCTCAGAAAAAAAGGAAATATATATATATACATATATATATATATATAAAGCAAATATGCGCTGGTTGCTTGCTAGCTAGCTTACAATGAAACATCTGTAAAGTGGGTACATTGGCTGTTTTGGGTAAATAAACACAGAGAAATGTAACACCTGCACACCTCACTGCGTAGGACACATCGAAGCTATGAACAAGCAACAGGTCTTATGTTGTGTGTCTGAGTCTGTGTGTGTGATACGGAGGACTTATCCAGATATATAGCAGTAAAACAACAGTGTAAAGTGAAAGTCACAGCAGAATCTTCTTGTCTGGTCGTGTTTAACCGTAACACTGATCAATCAGATGTATCCAAATGGACAAAACCAAATGTTCTATTTTACTTTTATTTGAATTGGCACTTTATTGTACTACTACTGTATTGACTACTACATTGTCAGCCCTTTATTTCTCTATGATTATGAGTCACTTTGTAACTTGGTTCCCAAAGGTACTATACAAATGGCAGGTTACTATATTTTTTTATTACCTCCAACCATCTTTGTCTATTGGCTTGACAGTTGGCAGTGACAGTGGTTCATTTACTGGCTCCCACATCTCAGTTTACTATCTAGAATTGTTATAAATAATTGATTTTTGTTAGTCTCTCACAAACCTGTGACTTAAAGATAGAGCAGTAATGAAACGCTCATCGATACATTAATGGATAAGGAGTATAACAATGAGGCCTGGCCGGAACATTTAAATTAATCTTCTGTAATCCCTTACGTGGGTAGTAAATCCAGCATTTCTCAGCCGCACTGTCATGTTCAAAAACAGCTTTGGTCCGGGGACATGAAAATGAGTTCCATTATGGAGCCATGAAATTATTGCGTCCACCATTTAATAGCTATCACGATCCCAAGGACCTTGTAATGTCCAACCTTGCCCAGAGCTGCTGTGGAGTATTTCCATAGTTGGCTCAGGGAGAGAAGAGAGAAAACTCCCTCATGTTTTCAAGATAAAGAGAATCACAGTTGAGCACCTTTCAGATTTCTACTGTAAACACTTGGTCGGTGAATTCTCACTCGAGCATGGAGCGAGTTCTTGGCAAGCAGTCGAAAAACCATGAGGTCACTGGCCACCCTGTCTCACAAATCAGTCTTTGTCTTTCAGTGACCATTTTTATTGGGAAACAATATATCTAGAGAAGCAATAAAAACGAACTTTAAAAAAAAAGCCCCACTGGTGTTTTCGATGGAGAGCGGCCATCTTGCGATCGGAGAGGCAGGAAGTTCAGGGTGTCACGGCTCAAGTAGCGCACCTGTGACGCCAACACCACCTGCCTCACCGCTGCCGGCCAAATGAGTCCCATTTGCATTGTCCTCACACACGAGGTGCATGAACTGAGGCAGGGTCTGGTTTCTAATGTCACTCAATTAAATGCCAGTGGTATGACCTGGTAGGCTAATTACAGCACGGACCCATAACTCACAGCCACGCCATGCTTCTTTACAGTGTGGCATCTGGGGAGCTGCTCATTGGACGTGATTGCCAGAACTTAAATCTTAATATTACTTACTTTCTCATTACTTGATATAATAATGTAAGTAAAATTGAATTCCATTACTTACATTTACTCAGCAACAGGTAATTAGTTACATCAGTCATTACATTAGTTTCAGCCCATTTTTATCAAGGTGCCTTAAAAGATCTACAACGCCATCGCATGTCAGAAATGTAAGGATAAAGCTGTCGTAATTTCCCAAAACATCTGGACACTGTTGTTTCCAGCACGAGTTCCTCATATCATAGTAAAAAAGTGTATTTGTTGGGGACTATTTTTAGCAGTGGATTAATACACATTTGGTGCTAGTATTTACAGCAGCAGGACGGTGTATGTGTGAGTCAACATAAATTACAGTGTGTGTGTGTGTGTGTGTGTGTGCGTGTTCAGGCTAATGAAGGAACATGTCACCCAGTGCAACACTGTGGCTCGTTGATGTGATTTTAGACAACAATGGAGCTCTACGGCACAGAGGAAAACGACACATTCATGGCTAGGAATTTAGAGGAAAGTCCGTTTACACAGGTGTAGCGAAGAAAATGCAGGGTCTAAAAGATATTGATTAAAGCTTAGTTCATTTAAAGGTTAAAGGTTTAATGTCAATAAAGTTTTACGACCCAAGCAAGTGAGGTTGGCAGGTACAGGCGTGTGCTAAGAACAACCTGTCGCCGCTGTGTACGGTATGAGGTAGTTAATTGGACACATTCTGTGGGTCAGTCAGAGAAACGGGTGGGGTTGTCTTTGGTTGGGGTTGTCTTTGGTTGGAGGGGGAGAAGAGTCGGAGAGAGACGGACATCAGAGCATGGTTTGAGAGACAAAGGTTCAAAGTTAAAAAGTTAGCTGAGCTGCTAATTCAGACTGTGAACATGACTTCTGCTGTTTCGGGACGATTGGATGAAATGCCTCGTGGTTGGACTTAAGACAGTACACATTGTGCAAACATCACGTTGCCATTTTACATAATCAAACACCATAAAATCTCAAGTAAAGATTCTTCGTGTTTCTTGGATACAGTGTCTGGGCTTTAGTTATTTCCTAACATAGGGTACGTTAAGTTATCTTCACGGTATCACAGTAAGTAACAACGAACCTAGGGGTAAATTTTAGGTTTTAGGCGCTACACAGAATAATGTACTGAAGTACAATTTTAAGGTACTTGAAGGAAAATATTGTAGTTTTTACTTCACTGACAGCTGCAGTTACGAGTTACTTTGCAGATGAACATTTATATAAACAAGACAAGGCATTGTTATACAGTCATTATACAGCCACTCGACAGTAAATTAAAATGATTAAACTAAGCTCTACGTGTTGATGCATATCTGATGAAGCTTTAAGTAATCCAATAGTATTACATATAAACATGTAACACTGACAGAGCACGTTGTGGCTGCATACTGAATACTTTTACTTAAGTAAAGTTTTACTTGTAACAGTGTTTTCAAATTGTGGTATTGTTACCTTTCACATAAATGATCTGAATAGTTGTAACCTACAACACTAGTCCACTATTTTATTATGGATTCCTGCCAAAAACCTCAACTTCTAACTTTAGTTGCCCAATTTGTAAAAAACCTTTCTCACTTATTCATGAATGGAGTCTGGTGCGACAGTAAGGAAAACAACCTGAGAGCGTGCGTCTGATGGATGTAAACAAAGGCGGCTATTATGTCCCGATGCCAGGTGCTGCATGTGACATGCCACAGTAATTCGAAGGATCCCACAGCTCTAGACGCCACTCGCTCGCTGGGGAAGAGAGAAAGGGAACCTCTTATGGGACCGTGTGCTGACCGGCAAGGACTCTCCAAACACGGGAGCGGGAGGGCAGATTGAGTTTTCGGCATTTGGCGTCAGCCCCGGGAAACAGAGGGAGATAATGAAAGATGGGCGGAAAATAAGCAGCATGGGGGCGACCTGCCGCGTCAGGCCAGAACCAGGAGACGATGTGAAGGAGAGAGTCTGAATAGATGTGCACTCACACACACGGAGCAAATACACAGCACACGTAGGCAGCTGAAACAAAGTGCCCTAGTTATGCAACATTGCAAGGAATGCGTAAGATATTTTATTTCTTCCAAACTCCATTATGCCCGCATAATTGTTGTATTTTAGGATTAATGGAAATGTGTGTTCATTATGTAATAATCAGCTTATGTTTCTGACTGTCAAGTGGAACTAATTAGGCCTGTTGGATTGATAAGAAGTACATTTCAAAATGTATCTGCCTCCCAACACACGCATACTGAGCGTCGGAGAAAGCAGGCACTGTTGAACAGCTGCACGGTGGAACGACTGCAGCCCGACAAAGCCCAGATTCAGCAGCTACATATTCTGGTCGAAACTGAGTGAAGACGAGCATTTTATTGACACTAGTTTTACCATATTAATGAATGAATATAAAACAAGAACAGAGCCTCGCTGTCTGTGCAGTAGCTGTTATCTTTGATGCAAAACAGCTTATCCAGCGCTGCTAGCCTAGCTTAGCAGACTGACTCGAGTGGAAGGCATGCGACTCGTGGCTTCATTCAAATTGCATATTCAAACACATAAAGTAGATTGATTGATTGTAGAGTGACCTGCAGGCACATAAGAAAGCAAATGTACATTTAGTCACTATGCAGTATAAATAATCCAAATAAAGTTTATTTTCTTAAATGAATTCGTCCATTTGTGCATTTGCCAAAGATCGTAGATTGCAGAGTGCAGTATGTGTTTTTGGTATTATGTATGGTCTATGCCAATTGTTTGTTTTTTTGGCAAAATATAAAAAAATGCAGTTTGCCCAGCAGCCTTTCAATAAAGGGAGGGAAAACTGAGTAAAAAGAGCGGAGGCTTCAAACGGTATCCTTCTTAATCCACTTCCCTTGTGCGCACTGCAAATTGTGCATAAATGTATAATACATCGAGGAAAGACGGCTGGTGCCATTGACTATTATAAGCCAATAAGTGTTTACATTGACAGTTGCTGAAATTGTTTAACCTTTTGCTTGAACCAATGGTGGTTTCGTTTATACAGTGATGACATTCAGCTAAGAAGAAATGACTCTTTTGACCTCTTTCACAGGGTCTTTTATTCTGTCGAGCTTAACTTGTCAGCTGATGGCACCATTTTGACGAAGAAACAACAAAGAAAAATATCCTGGCAGGAAGTCTAAGGGGGGGGGGGGGGTATAATTGCCGCTGTAGCGTGCTGAAAAGGCTATTCAAATGCCATTCTGCGCGCAGTGATTGGCTTTCCTCCCCTCCTCCCATTTGCCCCCTCTCAATGCGTTCCCTGTCATTCAAAACATGAGGAGGCCTTTTCACAAGCTCGGAATAGTTTGCATGGCAGAATAACAAGCTAATTAGAGCTCCTCCAGTGATGGATGGCTGCGAGAGGGTACGAGATGTGGGCACGAGGGCAGCGCGGCACCCCAATAGCGTCACAACCATCTGCCCCACTTTTGACGGCTTAATTGGAAGAGCGATGGGGGTTATTTGGGATCCATCCAGGCTAGGCTGACCCCGTATGGATGGCTAATGCCATTTTGCCCCTTTTTGTATCCCATATGTTTGGCACTCAGCACCACCCACCCCCCCTTTGTTTTGTTTCTCAGGTTGGGATTGGATTGTCGAGGTCAATAGGGGTCAATAGGTGGCCTAAAGCGGCCATCTTAGTGTCAAATTCAGAATGAAGGATGAGGAGAGTTGAAAGTTGTAGCTTTTAAATTTACCACTCAAACCCAATCTGGTTAATCTCAAGTACTTGTTATGCTTTAATTTAGTCACCAGTCCGGATCCAACCGTGCCTTCTAAAACTGATATATTTCTTAATGGTTTTTCCCATTACATTTTGCCACATTCTTGTGCCACAGGGAGGTTTTGGGGGTGATTAGTGGCCATGCAAAGCACAGAGCTTTGAGACCAGAGATCAGAGTTGGTGTCCCGTCTGCAGTTAGGCTACTAAACTCCATGGTTAAGGATAGATTGTGATTTTGGTTAAACATAGAGAAAGTCTCTAATTCTCACTGTCTTTTTTGGGGAAATGACAGATGAGCATTGACACTGAAGTAAAAACAGTGAAGTCGCCGGCCAGAAAAACCAAAACATTGAGCTGAAAGGCACTAAACAGCTTGTTAGAGCTGCAGAATCGGGAGCTAATTCACATTTTCATATTGCACATACCCACCCGACCCACTGATAACATGAAAGTGACGGTAATGAATTGTGCAACATAATGTTTTAGTTGCTAAGAGCAGATACTGAGAGTGAAATATGTATGTTTAAATATGCAGTTCACTGTGAACATTAATGTTTTACAACTTTGTTTAATGTAACTAAATAAATAAATGTGTATTAAATATGTATTACATATTTGCTGTTGTAATTTAGCAAGTATTAAAATTCACGGGACGCCAATTTAGAAGTATATGAAGATATTTTGTAGTGAACAATGTTAGTGTAAGAGAATATAAAAAGAGAGCGATGGTGATTCTTTGCATTACTTCTGAACTAATGCCACTTCCACACTTTCTGCCCAAGTTTTGCTTCTTCTTTTTTTCTCTACCAGGATGGATCTAATTTTGCTGAGCCATACATCTCCCCCGCCATCATTCCTCACTAAGACCTCTTAAAAGCTATTTGTCTGCCCCCCCCACCCCCCCTCTTCCTTTGCCCATTTAGAGTACACAGGCCCTGAGAGGTGAGATGCTGATGAGGCGAATATATTATTAAAAACGCATTAGACATCACTGCGAGAGAGATAATTTGTCCTGCAGCGAGCTCTGCATCGGATATAGGTTTACAACTGTTGGATCCATCACTGCGGTTTAAGGAGCCGGCGAGGCTTAGGTGCAGGCGCCTGACCCCCGGGTTATGACCTGGTTCACCTTCTTTGCTAGTATCACCCATCCAAACACAATTTTCATGCCGCTGCGGTTGAATGGCATGAGTTTGATGTTGAAAGTGAATTTTTTACTCTCTTCATCTATTACCGCCTCTCTAGCTTTTTATTTGTTTGGACATTCGTGCTAGTAACGCTAGCGAGGCTTGAGCTCAAATATCATTGGTTGTGGAAACATTCCTGAACCTCATGTGTGTACCCCCCCCCCACCTTACTTCATTCCTCCTGTGAAAGAGAAAAGAAAAATCTTTGAAAAGAAGCAGATGTCAAATATCAGGTTTGGTTGAGATTGTACGGCACATAACAAATTACTACAGGATCACCATGCTATCGCTTTCAAAAGCCGCCGGACCAATGGCGCGGTAACGTTAGATGCTGCTAATTCCCGACATCACTTCCTGATTGCATCACCGCTCCCTGAAGCTTTATTGCACAAACAAAAGGGTCACCGCATGCTCGTGGCACCGAATGATCCAGGTCGCCCCCGCAAAAAAAAATGATTCCCCTGTTGACCACTGGGAGAAGAGGGAAAAGAAAGAGGGGGGGGTAAAGTAAAAGAGTGACCCAGCGATTGCAGGCTATTTCTGTCGGGTGTTGTGAGCCTGATTCACAATGTCACATTTAAAGAGGAGAGGGAGGACTGGCCCGGCCTGGTCCTCATTAGTGCCTGTTTAGCTTCAGGTTAGAGTCGGACCCGGGCCTATTGTCACACTGGATCCGATGGCCAGTATAAACACTGTTTAATCAAAGTAGGGTGTCTGCTCAGCGCTGCTCGCAAACGCAAAGTGGCAGTCCAGCTCGGCCTCGCAGTAACCGTAGACCCGCTGTAGCATTCCCTCCTGATGTAGCCGTCACACTTGCTTGCTCCGAGATCTGCCGGGGCCACCAACACCACAGGAGCGGCTTCTGAAAGCATCTGCATACCCCCCCCCCCCCACACTCTCCTGTAATCCAAAGGGTTCTTAGTTTCCCTCATTAAGCCCGAGGTCAGTTTAAACAGGGCAGACCACCCATGGAGATCAAATTGCCTCCGGCATCCTCAGTCCGTCCCTCCTCCACCTACCGACTTCTGAATTCAGCACCAGACATTTGCCGCTCATTCTCGCCTATAACTAAGCTGCCATGTCCGGGAGATGAAACGGGGGAGTGAAACATTTGGCTCCTTTGTCACGAGGCCGCTATCATGGGAGGCTTCCGTCAGAACACACGGGTGAGAGACAGAAGATGGAAAAGGTCTTGATGCAGAGGATGAAAGGCATTGTCGGGGATTGGAACAGATTAGTGCGGGAAAGCAGTTATTTAGAGAGCACTGTGGTAGTTTTGGGGTGATAAGTGAACACAGGGCTGCGGGGGCGTGGTGTGTCTGCAAGTGGATTGATGAGTTGGCGAATTGGGCCCTGCTACAGCGGCGAGGGGAGACAGAACCCTGCCATTATCTTGAAATGAGTTACACGTCCTCCCCCGCGACCCGGCCCCTGTCACACACACCCCTGACTGAATGATAAGGGCTGTCCAAACGCACCGCTGGGGTGGGGGGTGCGTGCACACACAAGTGGACATAAATAGGAGATAGTTTGTGGAGGCGGTTCAAAGGGTGATTTATTGGATCGTCATCGACAATTCTTCTAAATATTTCAGAAAACAATGGGCCTAGCTCAGAAGCTTGTGTTAATATTCTCCAGACTGGGGGGTAAGCTATAACCCAACTGATCTTCGATGACAATGTATTTTACATTCAGAGAGAGGCTGTGGAGCTGCCTAATATTCATTAACAATATAAACTAACTATTAAAACCTCCTCTTACAGGATGCCTGGCCTCTCCTGGCAGTAACAGGGGCCAGTAGGACTTGATCATCAACTAGGGGTGGCTGCAGTTCAGAAAGACATCCTGGTCAATCTGCCCTCTCGGTTAAAGTAGCGGGGAAGTGGGATGCCATACCCACAAACATTGGAGACTCTGGAAGCTTTGCAGTGTTTAATACCAGCCTCAAGCACAAAAGGCTCACCACCAATTATTGCATCCATTGTATTCATCATACCGATTCTATTTATTATCTCACACTGATGGACTTTCATGCATTACGCTGTTTTATGTCGTGTACCTGCCCAGGGACAACAGATGTAAATTAGCTGTCAGCTAACTCTGGAGCAATTACTTTTAATTGTGCACTGCCCCTGCAAAATTATAATAGCTATTGTTGAAATGTTTGTCACATTCAGGATCAGCACTGATCCTGGTTTTAACCTGACAAATCAGAGATGTGTTAAGGTCAAACTCAGGAGCAGTCATTTACAGGACCACTACAATGTTAACGGATAGAAACTCATCGTGGGGCTTTTTGAACAGTTGGTCCTTCAGTTTTGAATGTCCTCAAACTATTTGACACGTACAGATGCTTTGGTCCAATACTTGCAACAGGATGTTAAATGCCTTGCTTCCATTAGAAAATTAAGTATTTGGTGTGATTTTCATACTAAACATTGATAGACCGGAAAAAAACGGATTGCTTTTTGACTTGTTAGTCGTGTCTCCAAGACTTGACTTGGACCGAAGGACTTGAGGCTTGACGTGGACTTGGTTCAACAACTCTGCAACTGGTGCAAATGATCGTGATTTTCAGCAACAAAAAAACCCCCCAAAAACAAGATGTCTTTGAATGTGTGCCAGCTTTGAATGTTGAGCTCTTTCCTTGTACCCCCAGTTTCCTGTTGTACAATCACTGATACTCCTTATCTCCCGTCTCAGACATGAGGCGCTTTTGGTTTTGGCTACAATAAAATCAGACATGCTTGTAAACTGCTGTAGTGTCTGGTGCCGCATCCTGGGACTGCTCAAACTTGACGACCTGTTGTGACAGGCACGAGTGCAGATTCTGTGTCAAGGGTTTTTGTCTTGGATGTCAAAAATGTGTCTGGTACAAGCAATCAAAAATCAAGAAGGCGTGTAGTCTGCACTTGGATTTACTTCACGGTACAATAAGGATGTCACACCTCTGCTATGATGTAAACAGGTCATTTTAAGATATTTGAACAAATGACCAAATGCTGCTGTTTTCCTATTACAGTCTTGTAACATGTGCCAGACTCTAATCTTCTTGCTCATCTTTAACAATGTCATTGATGGGTGTTGTTAAACACATTGTGCTTGAGATTTTCTTTCCTAAAATCGAGGAGTCTGTTGCCTGTAACAACTCTAATTTAGTGATGAAAGAGTGTTTGGGGAGACATTATAATTATCACTATATTCAGGCATTGTACCAACAGATGTAATTAAGTCTTCCTCCTTCAGTTCATCAAAACACAAAGATAGACCAGTAACTAAAAAGCTCAAGAACAATGAGGGCACAAACAAAGCGGTCTCTGTCTTTGAGGGTTAATGGTCACATATCTTAACCTTTTGCCCTTAGGATGGGGACATGCCAGGGTTGCCCTGTGTCACCACTTCCCACCTCCCCCCATTCCTTCCCCAAGGTAGTGGTCAACGATGAAATATACTTATATGCAGACGATGTGTTAGTTTATCGGTCAGAACCCTTGAATTCAGTCCCAAGACTGATGGACTGCTTGGTCTCATTTGGTGACCTCTCAGGATACAAAGTGAATGTAAATAAAAAGGAAGCCTTGGCTTTAAACTCACATTTATTTATGTATTTATACAGTTACAGGGACAGTGTACATGTATAGACATTTCTGTAAATTTGCCATCTTGGCTAATTTTCAACAGCAATACTGTACATATAGCAGAGCACAGTTTATATGAAATATGACATCCCAGATTAAAGCTGCACTATCCTTTAGTGGGCCTGTGGAGGGTATAAAATACTTGGGCACCATCATACCACGTGACTTGGACAAGTTAAATAAAATGAATTATAGATAAGATATCCATGGATCTTAATAGGTGGGCGTTGCTGCTTCCAACCTCATCACGTAGAATAGAATGTGTCAGAATGAACGGGCTGCCTCGGCTGCTGTTTCTCGTTCAAACACGTATCCAACTCTAACTCAATCTCCAGCAAGGCCTTGCAGGTATTACAGGTGGGTCTGTCAGTCGAGGGCACTGACAATACAGATGAAACAGAGACAAGAACAGGTGTGAAGAGCTGTGCAACACTGGTGGACAGGTAAAGAATGGCAGATCTAATACACAAACACACACACAGGACATTGCATTGACGTTTAGACTTTCAATTCATTCCCTGTAAACTTACCCTAAACTTAATCATAACTCATTCTATCACTAACCTCAACCCTCACCCTAAAAAAACAAGTCCTAACACTAAGATGTAATGGTTTAATGGTGGAGGTGAACCTTTCCCACTTTTATGGATGTTGCAGACTTCAACAGGTATAGATGGCATAAAACAGATATGGTTTCTATTAAAAGGTTAAACAACTACAATTTTAATATTCACAGTGACATTTAGTTGCCATTCTTTCCCCTATAGGCTAACAGCTGAGTTTGTAGCCTCGTAACTCATTGGCTTGTTAAATTTCAACAGGTTCAATTAAACATGAAAGCAAAGTATTGCTACTTTGAACTTTCAAACTGGCCAGCCTTCATTTCAGAAAAGATATGTACAGTTTTCGTTTTCTTTTGACAGGCATTGTTTACTTCCTTCTTTCATCTCTGCAGTGAAGTGGAGTCACTGCTGCATCAGTAGCAGCAAACTTTAGACTGCTTTCATGATCAATAAGGCAGCACTCTGGAGTCAAATTCCTGTAAGTCAGAAATTCCACCTCAATTATTTACATAATGATCAATCATATATAAATAATCAAGGGCTACCTTTGTTAATGCAGGGTTCATTTTTTCCAGCTAGATGGGATGAGAGTTTTACATGCTGTCCTAAAATACAATAGGATCAAATCAAAGTCGTCGCTACGCTAACCAAAATGCAAAATGCGTCGTGGCCGTTCTTGTTCTTCAGTATGTTTTTTTTTAGGATCTGCCGGGTGGCAGTCGTCTGTCGTTCTTTGGGTAAGTGTTCAGAGAGCCGCCCTTTGGGTGGCCATTGTAATGTGGCTCCTATCTCAGACTCTGTATCCTGGCGAGAGAGAGAGGGGGGGGGTTCTCCAGACACAGGCATGCCATTCTCTGTTTCTAGTGCCACGACAAACACCACTGTTTGCTTTACCAAGGTATATATAGAGGCAGGAAGTTTTGTTTTGTTTTGTTTTAGCCTGCTTATTATCAATAGAAAGTAGAATCAGCCTTCTTCTAAACCACCCTAAAAGCTGGGCAGGCTTTATCCCCAGCCCAGGAGCACGTTTTTGAAGAGGTTTTGCTATGAGACTTGGTCTCACCATTAAGCTGCTATAAAATATGTCAGTTATTTTCTCAGCTGCTTCACGACCACCTCTAACTGAAACCTCTTCAGACGTTTAAGTTGAATCAGGAGTCTCCATGTTGCTCATTCTTTGCTGTGGGTTTACGTTTGGTCCTGGCACCGGTCAGCTCAGTATCTGGCCTACGAAACAGCTTTGCCAATGTGGTTCAGCAGATATGGAACTAGTCTCTGTTTGTCTGATGGCTTTGGGTTTGTATTCGAGGGGAGAACACCTACTGATAAGTGTCAGGCTGGACTGTGAAAAGTAATATGTGCCCCCCCCCCAACAAAACCATAGAGGCAGCGCAGTGTCGTATTATTTGGTTGGTTTGGATTCATGTTAAATATAACAAGACATAAATGCAGAGAGATGTTGCAACCTGACCTCTGAAATAGTCCCTGGTGAGGAAAGTATGCCTGACTCAAACACATGAGCCTCTCATGGCTTGTGACTCATCACTCCATCCATCCCAGACTCCATTCAGCAACAAGGACTTTTTTTGTTTTGTTTTATCAGCAAAGTGTTTCTCCTAATTGCCTCCCAAACCCTGTGGAGCAAATTAAAAAGTTTGGTGCATTTTGCTTACTTGCTTTTCACGTTGTTCCACAGCAGCACATGCTCCTCACCTCGAGCCCTGGATATAGAAGTGTTGCTTTGCCATAGTGGACGTATTTTACCTATTTACTATTATCATAGGCAAACTTTCTCTGAGACAAAAACAAATTGATTGGGTTTATTTTTTTTGTCACTTTGAGCAGCGGAAGGAGCCATAAACACATCTGACATGTTAGTTGTGTGAGCAACAATATAAAGAGAATCTGTATTTTCAGAAGGCAGGAAAAAAAACACACCCATTTAATATATATATATATATAATCTGTTGGAGCTAATAATAAGATAAAAGATGAACAAACTGTACTAATAGCTCCCAACAAATTTCATTGAACAGAGAGATTTATGAGGCTTGGACAGATAAACAGTTTTTGATCCAGCATAACACATTTTTTTTGAGTGTGTGTGTTTTTAATCAAAATTCAGAGACAACTTCAAAGACATACATGAAGGCATTACAGAAGTTCAACTATTTTCTCTTAGCACTGAAATCCATCATACAGGGCTTCGTGTTGATAGCCAAATGAAATAAATCAAAAAGGAGACAGTTCTGACACATAAAATAGAAAAAACACAAACACTTACGGCCGATGCGACGATTGTATTATATGACGAGTATGTATTGTGACAGCCCTCCAGTGCGTCCCTGGATATTAAGTTGAATTAACAACTCTTCAGTCATACCGACAAAACGTTACAGACAGATTTGCATTTTATTTACAGTTTCTCGGTTTGAAGAACCGCTATGACACTATTTAGCTAAAAAGCTAAAAACGACACATTATCCAAAATAACTAGAGAGTGTTTTTGTCATCTAACAGGATTTCCAATGTTTCATTATTCAAGTCTCGAACTTGAAATCATTATAAAATCCCTGTGAGCCCGTGGAGAAGAGACACACTGCTGGTTCTACTATATCATTTTGACACAAACACATTTTATTATCAAACCAAAAACCCAGCGGATGGATGGAGATGAGTCAGGGGCGTTGATGCCCACTTCGAGAGGCGTCTTTCCAACCTTTCCTATGCTTCCTTTCCTTCCACAGAGCCTGGTCCTGTGTTTCCTCGGCCAGAGGGAAAAAAGGGCCGAAAGCACTTAAGTCACATTTTCTTTCAACTTTTAGAGATTTCAATCAGCCGGTAATGGTTTCCACTTAGACGTTTCTAGGTCAATTCACTCGCTAAGGAACCTCGCTAATCGAAAAATAATTTTCCAATGCCCATTCTCACCTTTTTTCACTTGGCAGTGAAATGTCAGTCTATTGTTACTTAGCCGGAGGGGAATAAAAGGATCATCTGCAGTTTTACTTCAGAACTCTGCATCAGAGAAGTACCTGAGCCGCCTAAAACTCTGCGTCTCCATCCTCTCCTGCTACAATAATAATTATCATACATGTGGGGGGGGGGGGGGGGGGGGGGGGTCGGGACAGAGGAAGGAACCAGCTGTGAATGACAGGAAGGGGCTATGCGTCGGGGCCCCATACGCTAGTAGGACAGAGCCTGGGAAAGCTCCGTGCAGCCAGCACAGTCGCACACACATCGAAACAATGCAGCTGGGTGCTGCACAGCCCCTCCCAGAGAGGCTGAGCACTGCATGGTCCACCCTGCCCGCACGAACGTAGGCTCTGTTCCTGTTCGCTCTCATGCTCCCCCCCTCCCTCTCAGTCAGTGTGTGTGACTGCATTTGTCATATCTCTCTCTGTCGGAGAAAACTGCTCTCACTCCTTTGTTTTGTTTTTTGTTGCCTCTGATGGCGACTCAAGAGCGCCCCCATGGGAGTGACAGGAATACTCCAGCACAGAGCTCCTGCACACTGAACTCCACAGAAACGCAGAGAGAGAGAGAAACGAGTCTGATCTCTGATACATGATGTGCTCATTAATAGTTAATTAATCATGTTCGCAGATCAAAACAATGTTTTAAAAGGCATAATTATCCCTTTTGTGCCTCAGTTTGTCACTGCATGTTAACGTTCCTGGCGACTTATAATGCCAAAAATCGATTGTGGGGGGCTTTTTATCTGGAAGTGGTGGCTATGTTGTCGGTCGGTTCACAAATTGAGACAGAGCGATCAGAAATAGGATTTGATGTGCCGAGTGACGTATGTACAATACAGAAGCTTCAATCACACCAGGAAGTATTTAAGGTGGTGGCCCTGGGGCGAACATGTGCCACCACCACCATCTCGCTCCGCATGGTTTATGTGTCAAGTGAACAAATTAAAGCAGCTTTGTAGAGGAATAAGCAGGTTACCTGTGGCAACAAACGCCAGCAGTCACACAATCGCACAGCTTGGAAGCTGAGTAGACGGTTCGGCCACATTAGCTGCCACTCCAGCCCACCTGTGGTGTCACTAAAAACCCCTCATTGCATGTTTAAAACAGACACTTGTTGCCGCATGCACAGATCGCGTTCTCACGGCTGATTGATGGCCGGAGCTCCAAAAACAAAAAAATTAAAAATAAGCCCCAAGTGGAAACAATCATCTCCCTGCTAATGAAGATATCTGATGAAGGGGCCTCAGCATCAATGCAAGGCCCAGTCGAGGGCCTTGTCGGAAATTGAATTGAATTGATTTAGTGGTGAATATTCACCACAGTGAAGCTGGGGGCTCCAGAGGATCAGCTCCTCCTGTACCTTTTCTTTAAAAAATGGGAAAGCTACAAACATTTACAAAAACCTGAAGGTAATGATTCATTTATAACATCAGGAATCGATCTCCCCCAGCTCAGCGTGACAACGCGTACTTTAGACCTGTCGCAATGCTGCTGATTCTGTGGCGGCGAGCGCGAGGCACACTTTATATATTGGCGCATCATTATTTTCTGCTCTCTGACACCAATGTATTGAAATCACGAGTGAATGTAATTTGTTGTGGGAACAATGAGGTAACGCTACGATGGCTGCACCGCCCGCCCCGCACATATTAAACAGGCGCATGCACGCGCAGTCGTCCTCCGGAGGATACACATATCCATGTGGATGTAAACACACACACACACACACACACACACACACACATGAATCTGCTGTATACGACATGCACAGATGCAGAAACAAAGAATGGGCACACACACATATGCAGACGCATAGTAAATATGAACATGTGTAGCACATTCAATGCCTATCCTTCGCCCACACACACACACACACACACACACACACACACACACAAACACAAACATGCTCGCACTCAAACGCCCACACTCCCTCCCACTGGTGGATGCACTCACATTCACATGAACACACACACACACACACACACAGTACCCAAACAGACTCTCACACTTCCCACATACACAGTCGCGCTCCCCACATTTACACACTCTCACACTACCCACACACACACACACACCCTGAGAACAAGCAAGGGGGGGACACAGTCCTCCCATAACCAGTTCAGTTAGCATTAGCGTCAAAGCATAACCCTCCGCAGCCTTACTCAGCAGAAGGGAAGGCTGTGCGCCCCCCCCCCCACAGTTCTCCATCACTGCCTTGTACTGTAAAGGGGGCTTTGTTGGCTTGTGTTTCCTTCTCCCTGGACAGTCTCAAGTGGACCCCCCCCTTCCTCCCCAGTCCGGCCTAAGCCTGTCCGCTTGGTGCTGCGACAGCGTCCAGACATGGAGCAGAGGCTGTCGGCCCGACCGCCTGCCCATCATTCCCCAGCAGGGTGTAAATCAGCGAGGGCCGGCCCGGGCTCTACCGTGTGCCGCCGCGACGACAGATTTACGAGAGGGCAACCTCCCCGTGAACCTGGCCTGCGCTTCACGTCTCGAGCCCTGCTTTAAAGCCGAAACGAGAGACACTGTATTTGGTTTTCCATGAAAGGATAAAAAAAAAGAAAGAAAAGCTTCTAGGAATTTTTGAGCAGAATTGAGATAAACGAGGGACTTTTATACTAGTTGTTCAAACTTTTTTGGGCTAAAAACTCATTTCTTGCCTTGCCAATGAACACATTCGGAGGTCTGTTGTTTCATAACAGCCAGCCATTGTACGTCTAATCATTTGGCAGCCAGTCGGGCTATTTTAGCTCTTTTATCAGTTTGATTTGATATAAGATTTCTTTTTTGCTGCATCATTGTGATAAAAACTTCCATTCTTGGTGACCACAGGTGGTCCTGCTGAATTCTGGATTAAAAAAAAACAAAACAACTGTTTATTGTTGAAGCTGCATTAAATGAAATGATTTTTTTTTTCCGGGAAACACTGACCTATTTTCACCTTTTAAAGCAGCTAACGTTTCAGCAAACTGTTGCCTATTTACACATCCAGCAGACTCAGAGCAACATTAGCATTTATTTGAAGATGTGCTTCTGCCCACCTGAAAAAACAAAAGTCAAATACTCTTAGCCCTGTTCCACCAACAAAAATATCTGGCTCTTTAGCTGCTAAATGTTCCTCAGCTGGTCGCTAACTTTCTCGGCCTGCTGTTCGGTGCCGAGCGGGTTGCGTACGGCGGGTTCACCCCAACATTTTCCCTGAAAACAGCTGCCTGCTGCATCTGGAAAAGAAACCAAAACAACAGAAACGCTCCGTAGAGGCCAGGGAAACGGCATATTCTGGTGATCTGAACTCTCTATGAGTTTGTCGCGAGTGACCCCTTTCACATTACACTAAGTCATTTGATTCCTTGTGTTGATTAGTCATTAGAGCATTTCATGTTAAAATGATACGTGGCCCTTTGATAACTTTGACGGGACAAAAATGCTCAATGACATATAAAGTTGTAATTCTGCAGCACTTTTTCGACTCACTCTTTGATTTAAGCGCAGAGTTTCAGCGATGTGGCATTATGCAGATTACTGTGCCATACTTACAACAGATTAACTGGGAGGGGGGGAGATTTTTATCTTTGTGCCGTGGGATTGCGCTCCATAAATCATCAATTGTTTCAACTAATGGATTCAATTTGCTCTTCACTCAACGCCATAATTTGCTATCCAAACATCACACGCGACAATACTCCACCGTCTGCTCCCCCATCCATATCTCATTAATTAGACACATAGTGCCTATAGAACAGTACGGTGTGTGTGTGTGTGTGTGTGTGTGTGGGCTAATACAGTTTTTAGATGTTGATTTCATTCTCTGACCAAGGTACAAAGGAGGAGAATACCCAGTGGATTCTTTTCAAATGAGGTAATCTGCAGATAATAGGAATTACGGGGAGTGTTAGAGACAGAATAATAAAACAATAACAAACTTTCCAGAGGCTGCAAAGAAAATAATTAGCCTAATCCCTGCGCTTTTTTGACAGTGCAATCACTTGAGACTTGACAGCTATAGCTGACACCCTGACTCTGCAGAAGTGCCTAGTTCACGTTCCTCTTGCCTCCTCCTGGGGGGGCCCGGTCTAAGCGCCACTGAGTGCGCTTACGCGGAAAGAAGCACACGCAAATACTCGAGGCAAGAGGACACTTAGCCCTTTTACATGTGCTCGGCCGCATTAGTATGCAAAAACATGCTCTTTCTATTTGTTTTCCGTCTTCTTCCTCTTGTCTGTCTCTCTTGGCTCGACGCGATCATCACCGCCAGACTCATCAACCACAAACAGAGCACAAATCAACGAGCTGACACCGTGTCTTTGTGCAAGAAAAAAATCAGGATTAATGTGCTGCAGATCGAAGCGACGAATGAATGAACACACTGGTATGTGAGGCTTTCGGTTACCTGGCTTGACCCCGAATGCTTGCACAGCTTGCACGCTAGATAAGATAACCCCTGTAACACTGGCCAAATCCCAGCCCCTGTGTGTGTGTGTGTGATGTAGTGGGGGAAAGTGACATGTTAACTGGGAATGTGCTCTGCCAAAGGAAAATAGGCAGTCACGTCATGACGGGGGAATTACATTAGTGATAAAATAGGCTGTAAAAACAAGTGACATGCAAATGGTGTTTTTGCACATGTAGGATGGAAATTTTGCACAAAGTACTGTGTCTCTTTCTCGCTTTTTATTTCTCAACATTGGTTCTTTCAGTTTTTTTCCCCTTCCTGTTTTTTTTTTCTACCTACCATTAAGCCTTGTCCTCCCACCCTGCTGTTTCATTCATTGTAAGAACCAGCAAAGGCACGAGTCTCTTCTCCCCCTCGCGCACCCTGCTGTTTGCGTCCAGCCAGACAGCCGTCTTGACCAAACCACAGGTGAAAAGGTCACAGACCCCCTTATGGACCAATCAGAGTGGAGCCCTGCTGAGACCAGAGGCCAGTGGCACGAGCGAAAAGCCAAACGCAGGATATCACCTTCTGGTCTTTATGAGTACAAGTGGGAATTATTACATTAAACTGACAACACTGATACAAAAACAGATTTAAAAGAAATTACTCTTATAATTCATCCCAGGCGGCTCTCAATTAGGCATGTTGTTTTTATTGACTCATTTGTTAAGATTAAGTGGTGCCCCCTACAGAAAGACGCAGTTTCAGATGGAGTATTAACTTATTATACATGCTGCTTAAATTGATCCCAATCTCATTAAAAATGCCATCAACTTACACGGTACTAAACAGTAGGTAGAAGGTTGTAAGCTCATTGCCGCCAAACTGAAGTCAACAACCTTGCTGTGCAATTATGTTGTCCAAAAGGAGCATACCTGCAGAACTAATGTTATTCTATAATGCATGATATTATTAAAAAAAAAAAAAAAAAGTGTGTTGCAAAATGAAATGAGCCTCCATCTGCAGAGACCTTGGCCACTTGCCAAGTCAGGTGCTATAATTGAAGTGTTTTGATTTAAAATAAGATAAGGAAAAGGGTAACACCAATAAGTAGTGCAATGGGGGTTTTTTTTACAGTGAGAAATGTGGATTTTGAAATTTAGCATTTGTTTTAAGGTTAAAGTTGGTGTTATTCCATATTTTTTTTCTTATTGTCACCAAAACCCTTGTAAAGTACCAAAAACAAACATCTTGTTACCTTATAAAGACAGAGTGAGTGGCCAGGGCTTAAAAGACTGCGGCGGCACCTTTCTCCAGTTCCCTGGGTATAAATGGTGCATTTAAAGTAAGCTCTTCTCAACAACGGGCTGAAGAGGTCATCGATGTTCCTCGGTGAAACTCTTGCCTAACAAAACCACTGAAGGCAACATTTGGGCTTTTTGTACACATTCAGTACACATTTGGGGTACAGCTAGTTAGCAGTGCTATCTCCAGTTAGCATTGGCAAGATGCTCTTTTTCCTTTTTGAACAGGACTTTGTTTTACTATGTGCCTTTGTGTTCTTGGACCAAATGTCTCCACAAAACCAAGACATTATTGTGAGTTCACGTGTCTTCAAGGGTTTAGTTTAGGCTAGGTGTTGTGTTTAGGGTTAGTGTTAGGATTATATTGAGTGTTACCCTAATGGGTCTCCTTGCATTGTTGCAAGTTAACTCCATAGCTTAATATTGAGCCAGTACATGCCACCCAAGGAACTTTTGTTCAAAGATTCTGCTTTTAGATTTTAATTCGAGCAGGGAAGCTGATTTAGGTCCCACTGGCAGTGAGATTTTCATCTGCAGCAGCTCCCCAGTATCCTCGAGCGCTTTTGGCCTTTAACTTTAATCAAACAGGAAATCGTTTTACATTCTAGGATCATTCTTCTACCACGGTACGCTGTTTTGATCTTTTTTGTATGACAGACAGCTTATTCTCTAGTGCCCCTCAGCAATATTACGTGCTTCTGCCCTTCACTGAGCGTGAAGCCCATTTTACCTCGCGAGTTTGACCTCTGTAAGGTTTTTGCAGTCCAATTTATTCATCACATAGAGCCGACTAATGTGATAAGCACAAACGTTCACATAAAAACAACTCATGCCACCTTCAGCAAACCTGCGTCTTTTCATTTTCCACGAACATATTTACTTTGCAGTCACAATGAACCCATTTAGAGAACAGTGCTGGCAGTACTGTCTTCATTCATCTCATTGTCAACAATTCAACAGTGAACCACACTGTTGCACTGGGCGACATGTTCCTTCATTACCATGAACACACACACACACTAGTCTTGACTCCCACATACACCTACGTCCTGCTGCTGGAAATACTAGACCACCAAATGTGTATTAATCCGCTGCTAAAAGTAGCCCCATTTACTCCTATTTGCGTAACGTTACAAAAAAACAACATTGCCCAGCTATTTGAATTATTCAGCCTAAAAAATCTTTAAAAAACTACCAAAGATTCTAATTAAGTTGGTTCCATCAGAATTTTGGCAATGCAAACTCTGCTGTCATCCTCAAAAAGTCACACAAAATCAGCCCAGGTAGTTCTGTCAGTCGGCCCTCTTTTTTCCACAGCAGACATTTGGACTTGTCACAACAGGAAAAGCACAGGTGTTACTAATAACATTAACGACTGGCTCTGTTCAATCAAGTGTCCCAGTGGGCCGTGACAGTGCGACAGCGGTGCAGCATGAACGGTGGCAGAGCCCTGAAAACTGGAGCAGCAAAAACAGAATTCAGCCATCTTTAAATGTTACCAGTAGCACCAGAGCTCTTCCCAGTACTGACGATGTCAGAAAGGAACCTATCCTGCAAAAGAACCTGCGCTGCACATAACTGAAGGTAAATAGTAGTCACAGTACATTTGCTTGGTTGTTTGATTTTTTTTGCCCTCCACATGAACTGGCAGAAATTGAGCCACTGGCACTGGACCTGACAACTAAGTCCTAATCACACAATGAAAACCATGAGATGTGGTTCAAAGCTCCAGAAACTAGTGGACCTTTTGAGCCGCCATTATTTTGTTACTTAGGACTAATGTGTGTTTTAAGCATGTTCTGTTGTGCGTGTGTGTGTGTGTGTGTAAATCTGTTTACCGAGCCCCGGTGAGATCACCTCGAGACCTGATCCGCTCAGATGTGTTAGAGCTGATCACACCCCTCGCAGTCAGACAACAGACAAAGCAGGAGCCCTCATACTGTGATCTGTGCCAGTTTGGATCCTTGATGTTATTTGAAGAATACAGTAGCACAAGGTGGAAGATGAATAATACATCGCGTTTGAAACGTCTCCCCTCACTCAGTTTCGGCGCGCTGTATAATCCAAGTGCAGCGAAGTCTCCACACCTTCGCATTCAGTTTCAAGTTGCGTTCAAGGTCGGGGCTTTTTACCCCCCACTGTGCCTTTTCAACATCTTTTGAGAGATGTTACTGTAAAAAGTAATGAGTCGTGTGTGGTGTTGTTTGCTGTTTCATAATGATCCGGGGGGGGAGCATGTGTTTGTGTGTGGTCTAGGTTTTTGTTTTTTTCTCCCGGGCCACTTGAATTCTTCCTGCTGACAGAAATATGTGACAGTTCCTCCCAGGGGGGGGTCAGGAGATTGGAGGATGAGGCGATGAAGTCATTTTGAGTTCCCGTGTTTATTTTTAATCTTGGGTTCGCAGGCTGGCATTGGCTCAGACCAACCAAAGCACAAGGAGAGTGCTGTGGCTCGAGCATCCATTAAACTGATCCCATCTTTCCTCCTGTTGCATTCTGTTTAAACCACTAAACTATCGAGGAGCCTCTTTGTTTCTGCGGGGAGAAATTCAACAATAAAGTGGCAGGAGAGAGAGAACAACATGAATGTTGTGAATTAGCAGACACAATGAAACTTTTCGGGGCTTTTTCTGAGCTCAGTTGGAGCCCCCCACCTCAGCCACTTCCGTTCACCAGCTCGTGGAGCTGTGAATTGCCTTTATAAATGTTCTTGGACACAATTATTAGTGACTTTGAGACATAAGATCAACAGACCAAAGATAATGGTAAGTATTAACGATTAAAGACAAAAATGAACAGGGGTATTTAATAATTTGTATGTTTCTCATTTGGAGGCACTCTGGGGGCTAATTGGCTGATGTCTCGGGCTTGCAAGGTCTTTCTGGCTCTGATTACGAACAAACCTGGAGGAAGTCGTCCTGTATGTGGACAGCATGGTAACGGTGGGCCCTCCAAAAGGTTAAAACCAGCATAATACCTTCCTTTAACACCTCTGATCTAACACAGCCGCCATGGATTACACCTTCCTTGTCTTGTCTTCTATCCTCCCTGCCTCCTCACCCATCCACAAATGATTTCTCCCCCCTCTCACCTAAGGACATACGTGCAAGCTCACTCGTACGTCTCTCTCCCGGCTGCCAGATGTAACCCTGAGGTGGCTTTCCTTCATCTAGAGAGCACTAGAAAGATGCTTTATTGTAAATAATGGCGCATTGTGTGTTTGCAAGCAGCACATAGAGGATAGCTTTGTCTGATTTTATTGACGTTTAATAATGCCATGAATCACTGCTGATGCATCTGTTTGACATTGAAAACACAGCGGAGGTTAACAGTAGTCTCAGTGCCAAAATAAAAGTCTGGCATTGCATTAAGTGCACAGGAGAGGGGGAGGGAAATGAAGGGATACTGTGATGGTACTTTGGGGACTCATCACACTAATTACATTTTGCATGCTGACTGTAGGTTAGAGAGCTGCATTCCCAGGTGATTTTTCCAACTTTTAGTTTATGCATATCTAGCTTATGCTAAATTATGTTAACTCCTCTTATAACCTGAGAGCCTTAAAGGAAAAACTCGAGTTCATTACGACTTGGCCTTACTCTCTCAGTTTTAGCCATCATTGGAATCGGTAATAATAGTCTGGCAAACTGACTGCTAAAACAGTACGGAGCACACTGGGGGGGGGGGGTCTCAGGGTTAAAAAAACAGTATTGATGTGGAAAACTGTGCAAACGGATCAATAAACGGCTCCGCTCAGTCAAGATGCATTCATGTAATAAGGACCTCTGACTTTCAGAGAGAAAGGGTGGCCACTTACATTATTAGGGTCGTATAATATGTCTTACTACATTCTGTGGGCTGTCTGCCTCTCTGTTATGAAGAAAGTTATTAATTTAATTTATCAATGCGTCACTTTATGTGAGGATGCAGCACAGCGGATGTGTTTTCACATAAAGTAGAAGAAAGAAGTAAAAGGAAGTACAGTATTTCTGATACGTTTGGTTTTAATTAGCTAGTGAAACGTGATGATTGACAGCTGAGAGTGACTGTGGTATGGACGGGACCTCGATACCGCCGCTCCACCCCCCGCCCACCACTGCGCAGACTGTGAGAGCTTCATTTCTGTACAGTGGGAGGAAGTGGAGACGCGTCGGCCATCTTTACATACGTACGTTGGACTCCGAGACAAGCGTTTGAAATGATTCTTGTATAAATCGTGTTTATGTAGGACGCTGTAGGAGGTGCGAGAGACCCAATAACACATCATCTTTTAACAAGTGAGAACTTCAGTACGGACAACTTTTGAGGGACGCTTTCCTGACATGGGGATAATGACATTCACCCACCTCCACAGCACCATCTCTGCAGCCATTTTTAGCGTCGGGGTGGGGGGGTGGGGGGGCTCACTGGGAGTTGAACCTCAGAGGCTGAGGCAGCGTTCAACAGGGATTCTGATAGTTACACAGTTAAAATGATGTTTCAGCAGCCAAGGTTGTCATCGCACAGAACAGGCGGCTTTCGTTTGACCCAGATATGCTGCTCCCAGCTTGACAGATAGGAACAGCATGCGATGTGTGACTCTAGGGCATGTTTCATGAATGCAGTGTGATACACTCAGCCTACACCTGCAGTTATAATATTATCCAAATCCAAATTGTTCTGTGGCTGCTTTGTCTAGGGCCACCTTTTCACTCTCATCAAGAATCCCTAATCACGCATCATTGGCTTTTTCTTTTTTTATTTCGGTGCTGACTCTTAATAATACCTCCTACTACTTCATTATACCCCAGATTCCCACTAAATATTTATTGGAGCATGCCACACTAGTTTGACACAGGGTTATGAACAAATATATACACATGACTCCATAGATATAATTATGTAGAGTGGACTGCAAAGGCCAGAAAGCGCAATTGGCACGACAGAAATATGCACATTTCTCTCCTCACCTTTTGATTTTCTGGCTCAGTGGAGGCTGTAAAGTCATGACACATGCCGGCTGCATACTTATTATTGTCTCATGTGAGTTGCTGGCTCGAGATCTCCATTGACATTGTACATTAAATACCATTATGGCAAGGGTAATCACAACAGGAGAATCTGAGATAATGACTAATGTTTCATTGCACATTATGTTCTACTTATCGTCTGTAAAGCCAGCCCCCCCCCACTACTTTGGGAAAATATGAGACTGTATTGTTATTTTCCTGCACCTACACAGTTTTTTTTTTCATATCTGGAGATGACAGAAATTATTAGCAGCAGTTCCATTTGCCATAAAGTGTAATTAGTCAGTAATTACAGAGTGGTAATTACATTTTGAGAGGGAACCCGGGGTTGATTCGCTGCAGGAGCACTTCTGAAGAGACCCCCTGCTTTCAAGTACATACGAACAATAGGCATACACGGTGCACACCGTCCCTGATTTGTTCATACAAATGTGGCCCTATTACAAACATAATCGTAAACACAAACATATCATGTACATGCACACGTCCTCTCCGGGGTTGGATTTAATTTATTTTCCACTCTGCAATCCCCGCACTTAAATTTCCCCGAAGAAACAAGCCATCACGCTGCGGCGGCGGTGGCTCAGGCTAATGGGTTAGGTCTACAAGAGGTTACAATAATTTCCTTGAAGACCAAGTGAGATCTTCTGTGTGAGTTTTAAACCCGTGCGCACTGTATTAAGTGTAATGAAGCAGAAGAGAGCTGGGCTTTTACGTACAACGCTGCTGACAGACACTTCCCTCCTCTGCCCCACGCATTATAATCAGATTTAGCACATGTGCACGCAACTCACCTTACCGAGGGCCAAGCCACAACACAGCACCCCAACGCAACCCCCTCCCTCTCTGCGCTCTCGTTTATCTGCAGGTATCGCTCAGTCTATCACCACCTTTCCGTCCAACTGTACCCCGTGGGCAGGACCCTCTCACACACACACACACACACACACACACACACACACGTGGTATCCTCATCAGGCCATGTGTTATAAACCAGAGTAATCTCACATCTCTGGCTGCTCTTGCACCTTTTCAATTTCCTGGTAACCTAATCCCTTCTGTTTCTCCATACCTCATCATAGCCTGGGAGAAAGAAAAACGGGGGTGGGGGGGGCAGGGAGAGAAGGGATAATAAATTGTGCCTTTTGATATAGGTTGGATTAGGGAAATGGCGTACCCATGTGCATGCTGATGGGGCTGAGTTGTGCGTGAGGCTGCAATCCATCACAGAGGCAAGAAGTCAGCGGTGGGTTGGTGCTAAAGTCAACATCACACAGTGCTGTCGGTGTAGTTTGCTCAGTAGCTTCTCAGATTGTACACATTGTAATTTCTGGTTGCTTTGACTACAATGTCTATAATCTTTTTCTTTGTTGTACTACAAAAATGCATATAATCCCAAGAGCAAGGAATTATTGCTGTTGACATCTGTGCGGATTAAACACGGGCGTAGACGTTGTGCCATTGTGTCACTGAATAAACGTCTGCTGAAAAACATGCAAGTGATGCTGCTCGTGTGAGTGCAGCAACGTTTAATCAGCAAAAACTATGAGGAAAAGTATCTGTTGTTTTTTTTTTCATGACCTGTCACGGCTGTAGGCGTTTGTCCCCCTTTCCCTTTCCTGCCCTCTCTCGCTCTGCCCAGGTGTGCTACATCCTGATCGCCCGATGAGGTGCACCTGGACCTGGTGCTTAAAAGATCCTAAACCAGCATCAGACGGAGAGAGGCTTCTGGCATGGAGACTGCTTTCCGCCTCTGTTGTGTAGCTTTTGATTGTCTTCATTTAGTGTCTATTTATGTAATAAATAAAACTGTTTTATGTTGTTTTTGTAAATCCTTTATTAATTTGATGGATTCATATTTCATTGGTAAATTCTTTTTATAATCCCTCTTTACTGCGCATTTAAAAAATCAAATAATGAATGACTCTGTTATTTAGTCTATTTATTTGTAGAGTAATACAATCATTTGTGAACAAATGTATTAATGCCTATTTATATTGTACAATTAGTTATTAATTAATTAAATCTAATCTAAGCTTTTCTACTATGTCCATGACACTACTGGTCCTCCATATAGAGCAGGCTGTCAGACCTCTATCCTCAGAGTCCCTAGAAGACATGCACAGATTATTGTTAACAATAATCAAATGGCTAAAATTGTAAATTGTAAATCTAATACACATTGCCATCAAAAGACTTCATTCAGTGCTGGTTGTATGTGCGCTCGCCTCCGTGCGTGTTTACTCGACTCACTGAAATCCTGTTGATTTGTTTGTTAAATGGTGACACAGTCTGAGAATAACTCTGCTGGTGTCTTTTGCCTTTTGAGGATGATTTAGGACACCGAGCAGACGTGTTGACACGTTTTTGGTACACGGCTACCATCTTGAATTTGGAGACTGCTGACTCCACCGCCTTTTTGAATTCACAAATGTTGCCCACATCAATCACTGAAACAGAACTTAAAACAAACTTATATAAAGCTTCTTTTCATAGGGCTTTCGATTGAAATTGAAGCTGGAGACTTTTTACGACATTCCTTTTATGGTCTGTGTCTATTTTGGTGACCTTTTCTGTCGGAGGAGATATCACAATCCTGGTTTGTAGTTAGCCATAGCACTCTTTTTACAGTGTATCACATATTACGATGGAAAGCAAGATGTTTCCAGTCGGAGACAATTACACAGTATGAGAGCTTTAAGCCGTGGCTGCCAGCCTGGCTTAGATTATATTACAGTGCAGCATGGGATATATTGTAAATGATTTTAAGGATGCCCTGTCTGCCCTAAAGAAGGCTTTTGGAAAGGCGATCCCTGTCCCTCTCACTTATGGCGCTCCCCGAATAACCACTTCAAAACGCTCGTGAAACGGCTAGCACGGATAGGTCTGGCCTCTATTGAAAACACATTGGCTCATAATCTATGCCCTCTCATAATGTGAAGGGATCCCACATCAGTTTCAAGGTCAAACACCAATAAAACCAAAGGCGGCAATTTGTCAAGAGTCGGCAGCGATTCCGTGCGCAGGCCCTGACGTCGCCTGCAGTCCGTCCGAGACACGAGCGTCTACCACCGAGCCCAAGAATGCGGGTTGAAGCTCTGCCGTAATTTTTTACGTCATGGCAGATGTAAACCATGCATTTCCCCACTGCAGATGGGCTTCTGATGTAGCTGCGGCTGCACGTGTGATTCCTAATCTGTCATCTTTTGGAAGGTGAGCGGCTGACGAAGGCGTATCATGGGAACCTGTCACTCGCTGAGGAGAACATCCCTGAAAATAATGATTTGTTTTAAAGGGGGTTAGTGGGTGAGGCAGGCAGGCAGGCATCTGCTGTCAATGAGCATTCACAAGCATCCAACGCACGCAACCGAATCCTCATTAACAAAGTGCTGCATGAGAGTGGGCTGATTTCACGGCGAAGTTATTGTTGCTGAGGAGGAGTTCTTTTTGGCTGCGCTGTCCCCTCCAGGTGGCTTTCTCTGGCTTCCCGGGGCTTGAGCTGAATTCCCGGGCCTGCTGCCCGAAAAAGCCTTTTGTGCGCTCTATCAGGTGCAAAGCGGGGAGCTCTCCCTTTTTCGCGACGGGCTTTCGACGATGCCCAGCAACTGTCATCTGTCAGCAGCATCTGTGGGAAGCAGCTTGTTTTCAATGACTGCGGATTTCCTGGCCGTACCTGTCAGTCTGACTCACAGAGGCTCGTAACAGATGCTGTCGTGCTTTTAAACTCATTAACTGCGTCCCATGCTGCATTGTGGTTGTCTTTCATTTGGAGTGACATTTAGGGGTTCTCGGTGAGCCGTGGATGAACTGGATCCAAGTGTGCGAGTTGGAATCGTCCAACGGACAGATATTTGAGCACTGAATTGTCAAAACCAGCTAAATCAATGGTTTCAGTTTGGATTCCTACTTGAATATACTGTTTGACATTTGAATGACTTACATTTCAATATCTGCAGTAGTAATACTGCTGCCTCAAGTTCTTCTACACAATGTCAACAGCCGTGCCAAGCAGGATAGAACTCCATCTCAAATATTCATCCAAGGAAATCTTCACTGATTGCAAAAAAAAATCTCCCAGCCTCTCAAGGAGTTGGAATAGTTTCATGTTTAGCTTATGAATAAGTAGAGGCAGCTCATTCCAAATCCAACAGAAAGGGATGATATATATACATCATAAGTGTGTATGACTCCTATACCAATAACTCCTGAGTCGCGGAACAACCCCTGCAGACCTGTGTAATCCCTTTGACGAATAGCTACAGCGCAAATCTTAACTGCAGCCGTCCCAGATCCAACAGCCCTATTCCAGGACCAATTGGCAGGGGCCATTAGGGGCGTTCACATGCATTTAGATGATCCCTCTGTTTGCATTACCCAGGCACAGATAATCTGTGTATACAGTGGGAAATTAGGGCCGAGCAGGCCCGAGGCGCTGCAGAAAGAGACCTCCACATGTTCACTTCAAAGCGGCTGGGGTTGAGTGGAAGCAGGTGTGTCTTGTCCAGAGTCAGGCACAGGGTGGGCCAGGCTGGATGGAGGAAGGGAGGCGGGATCCCCCCGCAGGGCCAGTCTGTGTGCGGCGTTAAAGGGGAGTCTGTGCATGTGTGTCCGTGCAGGGCAGAAACAGGCCGCCTTAACAACTCCATTCAATTTAAAGCCCGTTGAGATGTGGTCATGAACAAATGTGTCACTGGTACAACATGCTGGAGAGTCAACACGGCACATTCGTCCTGTGAAAAGTCCTCTGGGTAATGTAATATTTGATGGTCTTGGCCGCAGCAACGAGCGGTAGCAGCAGCAAACCATGTGTCCTACAAAATATAATTCTGCCTGAATGACGTCTTATGGCGACGGTTTTCAAACCCAGGCCAACATCCTTACTGTACTCTACAGGGGGGTCACAGGGAGGAGGTCCAGGCGGACGGTTGGACATACACAGCACATGACTTTGACATTGAAAACCGGGGTTCGTGTCCTGCGTCCCCGTGTTAAACTGGCATAAACGCACGTTTGCAGCTCATTCAGATGCGGTTACAGATGCTTTGTGTGCTGCTCGTGAATACGACAACCTTTTGTTGCCCCTAACCTTATCTGCCATCATCCATTTTAAATGCCAGTATGGCCAATCTCACAGCAGAGCTGCTGTCATTAACCTGTACTTTGGTGTATTTCAAAAATGAGCATTTTATCTGCAGCTCAACAGCTGGGCAACGACTGTTGGTCAAAATCGTATTTATGATCTGCGGTTAAATTTTACACTCACTCCGTTGCCTGAAACAGAAACACATGTTGATGAGAACATTAAATGCTGTAGCTCTGGCTGTATTAAAACACCAGTATGAGTGATCACAGGGAGCAGGAGGTTTAATGGGCCATCTCAGATCCAGTCTTACGTTGGCCATAATGTCTTCTGTGGCTCTGGAGGAGCTTTGTCAACCTTGATGACCTACAGAAACTGAAACTGTTCGCTGGAGGTAAATTTGCGTCACGAGATGTCGCTCACACACTTTGAGTGCAGTGCAGAATAAGAAAACCACAAACCATAACAATTATCGCTAAGAAGTATCTTAGATAAAAGATCTAAAGATAGAATATATTTACATGACATTAGCTTGATCCCGTGGAAGTGCTGTGCTTCAGTCGGTTTGACATTTCTAGTGCATGTAAAAAAAACCCCCGCAGGAAACGCCCGTGGAAACAAGACTTTTGACAGCTGTAAGTGTAGACAAGTTGCTAATGTGTAGAGAGGCCAGAGATCTAATATTATTATTTATATCAGCGCTGGTTTGTGAGATGAATCGTAAAAAAATCTTCCAAACTACAGCTTAAAGAAAGCAAAAACATTGGGTTTTTCTGTGGTTGTGTGTGTGTTTGGAGTCATGTACAGAGGTGTGTGTGTGTGTATATATATGTATGTATGTGTGGCCAGGCTCAAACACCCCACCTGTGTTTGTGCAGGTTTCCTCTGATAGTGCAGGCCTGCGTCTGTTTGTGTGTTCTGCTTGAGGTTAAACACTTTGTTTCCTCTCTAATGGCTCCCTCGTTTGGTCCTGCGGAAGAGAAGGGGATGTTGTGTGGGCGATTTGTCACAACCTGTCGGAGTTGCGAGGTCCTCGCTGACACCGTAAATACTTGGTAATAGTTCATCTGGAGAAAAGCTGTTGCGTGACCTCATCCAGGGGTTGTTTCGGCCCCATGTGCGACCGCCTCTATAGGACCAGCAAATGTGTGGTTGCTCTACGGGTGCCGTCCGACCTGCATGTAGAGGTGTAGCCCTCTGCATTATCAAGCAGCGCTTATGGTATAAGTGTGCACATAACCTTGCTGGAATAATCTTTATAGATCATAAATACATGTTTTTCCTCCGCCGTTTGAAGATATCAGCTGCTGGCCTCTTTCAAGGCGCAGTGAAACACAGACTTCATTCACAATATTCACACAGCGGCCATTTTCCTATGATGCCACGCTCACGCTAATGTCGTGTTGCAGGCTGCAAGTCGTATAAACACATTTCAAGATAAAAACAGCATATTTGATAACCCATTAGCTAACCCATAAACAGCTAGCGTTAGCATTCAACCACTTCCTAGCTATCATTGTCGCTGTACGACGTTGTTCTTTTGATAACAGCACCCTGAGCCTGACGTCAGAGGAAAATGGCCGCCGTGTGAACACGGTGAAGACAAAACGCAGGAAAAAAAGGCAGTGAAGGGCAACAACACTCGTGTTTTCATTCAAATTCTGTGCACATTGCTGAAAGTTTAGCACCGATAGAATGTGTAGGAAGTCCACATATTCAGAATGATGTGATTAAGATGGAAGTTTTCTCTTTTCTTTAAAAAAACCCTTCATTAGTCCATATCATCAATCCAAAGACAGGTGCATAGTTAAGGAACATCTGGATGGTACTCCGCCCATTGTGTGGACGCATTGGAGGAAAATAAGAGTTTAAAAAAGGAAGAACAATATGAATAAATACATATACCCTCAAATATAATTAGAGCAGGCTCAGTTTACATGTAGTAGGAGATAGTTCACGATTAAACATTGATAAAACATAGTTTATCCATTGTCTTTCATAAAAAACATAGATTACCCCATCACAGTCTGACAGCCTCCATCACAGTCTGACAGCCGTCTTTGCAACCAAAGTCTCAAACAACTTACATTCTCGACAGATACTCGTCTCATTTGTTCACCATTTCAAAAAGTACAAAACTAGCTCTGATACGAAATAAAAACTGAATGATGTGCTCATTTTTTACTTTGAGGCTAACTTCCTGAAAAGACTTAGAGGACTCATTTAGACCTGTTCGAGACTGTCTCATCCACTGCGAGGGAGGCAGTCCCACGAGGTCCCACAGGAAAAGCTCAGGGAAGGGGCTGCATGCTGTTCTCAGTGGTGGGAAAGTCACCAATTACTCTCCATCTTGGAAGTCTTTCCTCTTGTAAAACCGAAAAATATACCTCTGATACAGCATAAGTCTCACCTTTTGTGTCGCTGGTCGAAGTTTAAAACAGCCACTATGACCGTGGTTCTCACCTACCGGCATCGGGGGGGGGGGGGGCATAACCGAGTGGGAGGAAGTGGAGATGTGTCGTCCATCTTTATATACAGTCTATGGTCTGACCCTGCTCGTTTTCTTCTTCATATTTTGGTCCGTCTGGTAGATGTGAGGCTTGTAACAGAATGGCATCGACGTTTAGGTCACTGGAAAAGAAGACAACGTTAATGTGATCGAAAACTTTTTTCAATCTTTAAACTTTCCCATCTCACCCGGGGGAGTAACTTTTTTTTTTTGTCATGCACAAATTAATAATGTGTATAAAAATATAAGATACCAGAGTTTCATTTATCAAGTTTGACAATGCCGCATGTGGCTGACTTTAACAGACCAGACTGCTGCAGCTGAAGCACAATTGATTGATTGACTTCACACAAAGGCTGTTAGATCCCCAATGGTTTTCATGTGTCTAAAACAGGTGCTTTTTTTTTGCATTTGCAAACACATGCTGGAAAGAGCACACATGCATAATGCAGGAGGTAAGCGTTCGCACACATTCCCACATCTCCTCTGTCAACAGGGCTGCTGTGCACCCTCGGAGCTAACGGCTTTCTGATGAGCAGATGACCTTTTTCCACTTTGTGCGTCCCTTGAAACTCCATATTACCCCCCAAATTGACAAACATCCTTTTTGCCAACAAGCACACTTCTGGTTCCAGCATTTCCACGCGACAACACACACACTCCGTTACCAGCGTGAGCGTTAACGTCTGCTGCGAAGACAAGGCTCGCCGTCTCCGCGTGGAGCGTCTCCATGAATAAACGCTCCTTCCTTTATGTCTGTACGTCATGAGCAACATTTTGAATGATGGTGTTTCCACAAACCTCTGAGCTGCAGCTATGACAGCGCAAAAAATAAATCCCTGCCGCCAAAACTGTCTCATTTAATTACATGTACATTAAGTGTAGAGTGCACTCTGGAGCCGTCCTCTGTTGACACGCACCATTATCACATGTCTGTGGAGACGTATTGTGTTTTTTTTTCTTGAAGAGCGAAAACCACCCCACTGTTCTCGCCGCCCTCCGGCTTCTCTAATAATCACAGCCAAAGCATCAAGAAACATGTTTTTTATGGTCTGACAAAAGCTATAATGTATCTCCCTGTTGTGCTCTGCTCTCGCAAAAGGTTTTAACCCAGGGGCACTAAAGCACGGGGAAATATTTATATTCTCTTCAGCAGAGGGGCCGTAACTTACAGCAGGGGAAGCTAATTTCACATGCTGAAAGTCCATTCTCTGCCTGGCCTGATCTCCCTGGCAGATTTCTTTCACTCCTTCTTCTTCTCCCCGTCTGCTTCAATAAGAGCACTGCTCCCACTCATGGGGTTAGGGTTATATATATGCATGCTTTAATCATTTCTTTTCAGCTGTGAGTGTGACGTCCATGTCCTTTCCCAGAGACTGTGATTTAAACCTCTGCAGCCATTTTTTTCCCTTCTTTTTTGTTTTGTTTTGTTTGTGACTGTGGATGAGTGTGAGCGCATGGTTCATTGCTCATTGTTCATTGCTTTTGTGTGTTTGGGTGAGGAGCCTGCTAGCTCGGTTCCAGACCTTGGAATCGCCATATATCCGCTGTTGTTTTTGCCATGGAAATATTGCTGGTGTTGTTGGTGTTTTATTGACATAAAACAAGTGAGCCAACGTCATAATGTGACTGAATATCTGTGTTCTGGTTGGAAGGGCTGTTATTTTGCTTTTATGCCATGCTGTTCAGCATCATCAGCATCCCTAAACTGATATCGGAGAGATATCGTGAATTTCTGATGGCTATAACGAGTGCAAAGATCCCGCCTACAAAAGGTCTGATTGGCAGATGGCTTCTCCAACCGGAGGAAACAGTCAATGAGCAGATGAATCAAACTGGAGCCAATCAGAGCTTTTGATAATGAGATTAAGAATGTAAAAGTCATCTTGCTGTGCCAGAGCCGTAAAAAACATAAAAACTGGGGCCAAACAAGCTATTATTACTAAACTATGGCTAATGCGTTAGCAAGCACTTGGCTTTCAACATGCGCCACAGACACGGAGCAATATTAGCATTCATTCGCAGTCACGTTTCTGTCCAACTGATGAATGTCAGTTCAATATTCACTCTGTTTTTGGTCTCCACCAACTCCTGAGGGAAATATCCGACTCTTTAGCTGCTAAATTCTCCACAGTGTTCACCAGCTAGCTGCTAACGCTGCCTGTCTGCTGTTTGGTGCTCGGCGGGTCTTGTACAGTTGTTTTTTTGTTTTTCTTTTTTTGCTGAAACGGATGGAAACAAGGATGATGAGAGCGGCGGAGTGTGAAGCCAAACTGTGAAGTGGCCAAAACAAATGAGCCGAAAGACGCTAAAATACTTTGGAGTTGGGAGGAACTACCAAGTCGTGTGATAATTGCCTGCGGGTCCGTCTCTATGAGTGACCTCTTTCTCATAACGCAAAGAAATTTGATCCATTATTAAAACAAACTGGTCAGTGCAGCTTTAAGTTACCATGAGCCACCACTGATTGGTTACCGGGCAGCTGCTCTGGTTGCTGGTGGTTTGACCCCCTTCCCCTCCTGTCCACTTCTCAAAGTGTCCTTGAGCAAGACGCTGGAACCCCAGATTGCTCTCAGTGTTCGTGTATGAGATAAAATGCATTCTGCTTCAGACTGAGCTGACACGAACACAATGTCACACTGAATAATGGAGTCAAGTAAAGGCAACCTGATTAACAGGCCTCGGAGCCACAGAAAGCAGTGAAGAAACGTGTCAGTGTTCTCTGTACATTAACAGCTTTCCGCCTACAAAAGGTAGGTCATCGTGTCACGGGATGTCAAGTTAGAAACAAAGATGCCTTCCGGGGGGAAACCATGCAGATGATATGATGAGCAGAGGGAGCTCGCAGCACCAGATGGGAGGGGTTTACCACATCTATAAACCTGACAAAATAGACTTTTAAATACTTCTGCTCTTTTAAATGTCCTGGTATTTGCACAGCGCAGCCATTCGTCACTCCAAAGATGTTAAAAAGTAAAAAAGAAAAACAAACGTGCACGTAGCATTTGACCCCGGTCTGGAAGATAGATTTCTGTGGCATCCGATGGGGGATAAAACTGGGCTGATCTTTATAAACTCCCCTGCTACACCGTGGCATTTACTCAGCATCGACACTTGATCTTCATAATGTGTCCATGATGAGGTCACAGCGACCTCTGGCAGACGTGCGCAGGGCTGGAAGCAAGAAAAGCTGCCTGTCACGGCTCCGCGTTAACGCCGCGCGACACACGACATGCACTCAGTACAGACGTGCGCCTGCTCATGTGTGAATATCCACGGCGGTTTAATGCAAAGTGACCTCCGCCAGCCGTCTATGCTGAGATTCTCTGGATATGTTGTTTTTCACCCCAGTGAAGTGCACAGAAGACTGTTATCTAACCTTTATTTTATCAGGCGCCTCCGTGGAGAACCAGAGTCTCTCATCCAAGGCACAAAGTAAAGAGTTCACAGCTCTTTCTGTGATTACAGATAACAAGAAGTACGGAGTGTTGAAGGGTTTTGTTCCCCCGTGTTTGTGCTTGGTTGGTTGTTGAGGCGTTTCTGACGTGTTGCCGGATTGCTACAGTCTCCTGGCAACTTATTGCTGCCGGGTGCGTGCGCTTCATCAAATGACTGATCTCAGGACTCACAAGGTAGAGCGTTTCAACACATCACGGAGGGTGGGGGGGGACACAACAGCAGCGTTTGTGTCGGCTTGCGACCCGATCGTGATCGCGACGTAATTGAAGCGGCAGAAACGTCCGTCTTCTATGTCCGTCTGAATGTTTATCGCGCTCGTAATATACTGAGCTGATCCCAGTTCACTGCGCACCAGTTGGCAATAAGTAATTGCACAGAAAGAAGCACATTTTTGTTGTATATATTGCCACTATATAAACTCACGGATGTCCACAGGAGGAGTTATAGTTGTTGACACACACAGTACATTAATAAGCACTTGTATCTGCTTACAACAAGAGTTTTTGGGGGCTTTTTTTGCCTTTATTGGATAGTGACAGTGAAGAATGACAGGGGCGGGGGGCAGGCCGGAATTGCTCTACGCCCACTACAACCACATTTGAATGCATTTATTGAATGTTTAGCTATGGCCCTTGAATGCTAAATACCGGGGTTCAAAGTAAAATGTTACCTAAAGCAGTGCTGGGTGTGCACAAGAAGGAAATGTGTAAGGAACTCGATAAATACGGCACCATGTGTTCGGGCAGAGTCAGCAGAAGTAGGCGCACAAGCGGCAGTAAAACTGGCCATCTGGGTTGAAGCTGGGCAGCATGTAAGTCTGGAAGAAAAGTGGATTTGAGTTTCTTTTTTTTGCTTTCTATTGTCCTTTTTCACTTGGCACCACTCAGTATATTCTTTGGGAAGACAAAAACATGGACGGAGCCCGTGAAGACTGAAGTGGACTTTGGGGAAAGCCCCGGGGGGGGGGGGATGAGGGCGGAAAACAAGCCCGTCATCAGGATAAACTTGGAAAAACTTGAAAACTAACTAGTAGTTAAAGTAATAGTAGTCATAGTAACACAGTTGTATGGATACATAATTAAAGCCCTGACACTCACACAACACTTTATTAAGCACGGGGGCATAATAGCAGCGGGCTTTGCCAACTCCATTAAGGCTCACTCAGGAGGACATAAATAACGGTGGACTGTGCCGCTGCATTTATGACAGCGATAATTATTCACACTGAAAAATTCAAGACTTGAAACATTCTCAGCAGCTTTTGACCTCCACACACTGTATTTTTCCGGCGACTGGGATGAGGGTTAATTATTATAAACTAATTGAACTACAACAAAATGTCTTCCTGAGTGAGCTCAAGTGCCGTTTGAAATACGATCAGACTCAGTGCAACAGAATGATAATGGATTTGCCTCTGAAGGCTGCCCTGAGTCCCCACAACACCCCCCGCCTCCCCAATAACTGTTCAGTTATCTTTTCTGTACATGTTATTTCCCAATGTGAAGGACAGAATCATGTTCCAAAACCCTCTCCTCACTGTCTCCTCACTGTCTGGCGGGGCACATGTTGAATCCTCTATTTACTTACACATTTCAATATATGTAAATACGTGTATATGTAAAGTTGTGGCCAGTAAAAACAAAACATGTGTAATAAAAGAAGCTAAAGCGCTCTGTAGAGCTGAGGGGAACTACAGAGTCGGGTGAATTTTCTTTTGCCGACCACTCTCACTTTACACATAGTACTTCCATCCATTATTAATAAAAAAATATTGATCAGTGGAGCCTTAAAACTCATAAAATACCCATCTTGTGTAAGTTTCAAACTACCCCAAAGTGTCCAGAATAAAATGAGGGAACGTGAACTCGGTGTCCTCAGACAGCAGAATTTGCAAACTGTGAGGCGTCGTCACCAGGGGGGTGCAGGAGGGGGTCCTTCTGGGGAGTCGTAAGCCAGTCAAATGTGAACACACAGACGCGATGCACATTGTTTTAGCTTCTTTATGACTTACACTCCCCATGGTATCATTATTTCCAATGTCCATCGTCCATAAATCCGCTTAGAAATCATTGGGGGGGGGGGAAGCATTTTTTTCATTATTACTCCAGAACTTGCCTGAGAATCATCATGTTTTTAAGTTTCCTTCAGTATCAAAGTAATCCAGTGATAGTTGTCTGTACAGAAATGAGTGAATTGGAAACAGGAACTACTAATAGCTAATTCAGCATACTTTTAATGGTGTTGTCAGCTTTCCAAATCTAAACATAGGCTATATATATGTGTGTGTGTGTGTATATATATAGGCTTAAAAACTAGGGCTCAAGTTGTAGCCCACAGCTAACTCACTGACTCCATCATGGAATGGGATAGGAAATGTTCTGTTGTATAACTTGCTTCATGCATTTGATTGTGTGAATGCAGCCACATTCACAATAATAAACAAATGATAAATTAACATGCTGGCTCCCTGCGATGACGCGCTTCCACAACCTCTGAAGCTCAAGTGGAGACACCTCCACGGACAAAACATTATCACGGTGTACATGTAAACATGTAAACACCACTGTCAGGCTCAGGTAAATGTGCTTCTCCTGTGTGACAGGACATATCCAATACGAGGAGAATCCATTTTCAGTTCGTCATTTCAGTTTCAAGTTATCACAACTGACAGAATCGTGTTACGTGTGCACACATGGTGAATCTATGTGGTCTTAATGAGCCTGGTGCAGCTTTGATTCCTCTGCGCGTCCCTCTGCCTGCTCCTGCGGGCCGAGGTGAACAGATTGACTTCTTCGCAGCCAGTAGCGATCATGTGGAGAGTGGGTGGTTAGCGCTCAGGCCTTGCTGTTCTGCTTCCTGGACCACGGGGTCCATCCTCCTGTCTGGGCTGTGAAGGCTAAATGACCCGGCTCTCCTCGTCTGTGTCTCTGTTTTTCTACTGTCTTGTCTTGTCTGTTTATATCTGGGGTCAGCAGTATCTGTCAGCAGGTCACAGACACAGACTATTAACTGATAGTGAAAGCATAACAACTGTCACATATCGTGTTAACTTGTCAGTATGTGGTCAGATGGTAATATTCTCACTATTACATATTATTACATATTTTTTAGAGGAAAATATTACCTTAAAGCTACAGTAGACAATATTATTGAACTATAATTTTGGTTGAAATAACTCATTTTGACCACTGCATGCATGTTTGTACAGAGTCCATGTGATTGACCAGTTACGTGCTAGAATCAGAATCAGAAATACTTTATTGATCCCCGGGGGGAAATTATACAGTACGGGTGTACAAAAATAACAAATAAAAAAAATTAAAATAGCTAACTAACCCTGATTGGTTGTTTGATTCAGACCTGGACCAGACTAAATACAAAGGGGGCGGGTGCTCACAGACAGACAGAGACATGCAATGGTAAAAAAAAAATAGTTATTTCAACCGAATATTGCTTACTGTTGCTTTAACATTTGCTGCTTAATTACTGTTTATAGTTATTACCTACAATTTAGTGATCATTTTACAACATATCAGTTATAAATACTAATGAATTGGTATTAAGTTAAAGGGCTGCCTGAATTAATCCCACTTCAAGGGTTAATCTTAAAAATAAAAAAACAAAACTGTGGGATAATCCCCTGTGATGATCCAGTGTGTTCAAGTCCTCGGCACATAAAGGCCAAAATATACTGAAAATATACTGAAATATACGAAGCTAGATAACAATAAAAGCAAGATAATAAGTGTGGGGGTGGGGGGGGTTCAACCACAATGACCCAAATGTGAGTAAAATGGTGGTCCCACCTCCAAGACTCCCAACACAGGACTCTTAAATCGTTTGTTTCAAATAGTTTTGCTTGTTCCTGGAAGTCATTGTTTTGTCATTCTGACATTTGATGCAATTCATATTCTGATGGGATCATTTTGAGTTTTTGCCTGCTGCCTCCATCTTGCCAACTTCTGTTCAAATCTCAGAGGTTTATGCAGTTTAACTGCAACAATTAGACAGTTACAGCAATTCATCTAAATCACGCTGATAAGACACATTACGGGGGGGTGGGGGGGGGGGGGGGGGGGGGCTGTGCAGCATATCAATGTGACAATGTGGTGACAAGACAATGTTTAAGATTAGACATCCTAAATCAAATATATGCAGATTCATTTCGGAGCACTTGGGGCGGGGGTGTCTCTGATATAGATCAGGACCCCCCCCCCCCCTTTTTTCCCCTGATTGTCTGTCTTTTCTATAACAAGCATATTACTGTTGTGCCAAGTTGCTCTTAGAGCCAGGAAATCCAAATTAGAGCCAATAGAAGTTGAACCTGACCTCCCTCTTTGTATAATACATATAACATTTAAAGAGGAATTATTCAAGAGGGATTTTCGGTTTAGACTTTAAGGCCCAGATTACCTTCGCACGGTTTACAGTTTGAAAATGCCTTCCTGAAAGTTCCTTTTCGCTTAAGTGCGGCACGATCGATAATTGCCTCTGTAGATTGTCATTTTTGGCAGTGTATTAGGAGTACGTTCCTCTGCATGAGGCTCGGTCCAAGTGGAGTCAACAAAAAGACAAAGACAAACGCAGCCCTCAGCAGACATACCTCATTTCTCGATGTCTGCGACTTCTTCCTTGATTGTTGAATGGATGGTTTCAGTTTTTCCTTCTGAAATCAGGACATAATGGTCGAAAGACGCTCACCAAAACACCCCGAGGCAGACAGAAATGACAGGAGGAGGTGGTGTACGGAGGTGTGGAGCCTAACAAACCACCCCTGCTGTCGGCGGTGTGAGCCTTTGCCGCTCAGAGCGGCGAGGACAACAGCACACTCGCTGATGGACGTAACTTTCCGAACAGACGCCGCATTGCCTAGCAACATAGCATTGCCTGTGTGTATGTGAGTGTGTGTGTGTGTGTGTGTGATCTCTGTGTTGGCTGCCTTGGTGGTGCTTTATTCTGCAGTTAAACTGTCAGGTTATTCATTTATGTCACCTGATATTGTTCCACAGCTCTTTTTGTTTGATGCTAATTGCTAAGTTTAAGAGTTTCGCCCTGTTTTCTGGTTAATTCCAGTGAGGCTACACTGAGGAAGACGGCTGTATATTTATAACTGATAATCAGTTGTATACACAGGCTGCAAATGTATAGAATGTATTGTTGTTGTTCAGCTTGAAACATTAACTGAGTAATTTTACTTGTACTGGTAAAATACTCTCTGGTTAAGTCTACAGTTATGCTTTCTTCGACCACATTTACAGTGTGCTGACCATGCAGACAGAGGCAGTGTTCATTTGGCTAACAATCAAAAGCAAATCCAAACTTTGATTTCCCACAGAGGTTTGGGTGGTGTTTGTGTGTCAGTCGCCTAAATATCCAGACCTCGCTCATGTGAAAATGTCCAGATGTTTGACCATAAACCATCCAACAAAAAAACTGCAACCCGAAGTTCCCGGCAGGACATGACTGACAGTTTATCAGACCAATAGAGGAGCAGCAGAGCCGCGCCACCCAGAATCTCCGCTCGAACATCATTGGTCTATTTACCGCAATGATCAGACTCCCTGTCGTACATTGGGAAGATAGTCATTGTAGTTTTTGTTGGATGGTTTTCAATCCAACATGTCTTTGCGTTTTTATTAAAACAAAATGAACCTCATATACACGGAGAACAAATGATGTCTGAATTGACCCAGGACCCTCTGCAGAGTGTGCTGTCATGTCAACAATTCAAGTAACAAAGAGTTACAAAGAGGGAGCGCAGTATGTACATTTCCAGCCTCTTGCAGTGAAACACTACACGGTTGGGAATTTGCGGGGTGTCGGCAGCATCTAAATGCTAATGCTAAATGCCACAAGTGTCAAATAATGCTCTGATTGATAGAATGGGCCTGATTGTGAACAGTGTGAGTCTGATTGCATGAGTAAACAGTCATAGGATCCCCCACCAGCAATTTCAGCTAGTCGAGCCCCAATGTGTGGCTCCCTGTTTTTCAGCCCAAATTACCATGTGAATAGTCTGTAATGGTGATATATTTCATTTCATGGGCAATACTGAACTCAATTGCTCTTGATTTGCCGTGATTTCAACCGATGTTCGAAGGTCAGCGATGACGATCTCGGAGAGGCTTTCTGCAAAAAAGCAGGAAGCGGGAAGATTGACCTATTTAAATATACTTACATCGTCACGAGTCATTTAAGTGCATCGCGCTGGTTTGTCAGATTGTGTTCTGATACCTCGTAAAAAGGTTCTTCCTTTACTAAACCACTGATCAGATACAGAGGTGTCGTGTGGCGAGACCTGGAGTTACAATGAAAGCCAAAATGAAGATACAAACTGAACCCTGCTCTCTGTGAGATGCAAGGTGTCACCCCCCCCACACACACACACACTGTATTGTGATACAAACGTTTTGGCAAGAGCTTGCTACCAATACTTTAGTTTTATTAATAGCTCTTATGCTTTCACTTGGCATATGACATAACGACCCAAAAATGATTCTTTTCTGTACGTGGTTAACAAGAGATCCGTCCTCTGTACAGTTTTGACGGGTTGAATGTTGTATTCAAAGCCAAGCCTTGCTGTTTGCTGTCCTTCGCTTTAGAAATCCAAATGTCTCTTGCGCTGTTGAAAGCACCAAAGGGCTCAGTGTGCTCAAAGTGAACTGGGACGGTCTCTCTGTGTTTGAACGCACGAGAGGCGACAGCGGCAGTTGAAGTGAAGAGTAAAAAGAGAGCTTGAGAGAGAAGTTGAACGGTGTTTGACCTCCAATTCCTCTGTCCAAAAGGTGTGGGGGTGGACGACGGGGGCTTCAGACGCTGTTAAGACCGCATGACAAGCGTTTTAGTTTGAAGTTTGAGTTCCACTGAGTCGAGAGTCCGGCGTCCCTGAGCTCATCTGTTCTATTAATCTGACCTAGCTCTCGTTCCGTCCCGATTTTTGGGGAGACGACGGCATCCGAAGCAACTCGAATAACTCACGTTGCCACAAGTTAAGCTGCTGTAAGAAGACGGTCCCTCATTCGATCTCACATGGCCGGTGCAACACCTTCCAACACACCTCACGGGTAACAAGGCGCTCGTACCCGTCTGCGGTGCGCCGGTGAGTGCTGCAGTGTCCCGAGGGCCGGGCTCGCACTCTGGATGTGTTTGATAATGACAGGGAGAAAGGGAGACGGCTAGGTGTGTGAGAGGATTTGTTTTTGGCTCCTGTCTAGCACCTCTGCTAATCCCAAGGCTCTAATGCTAGCAGAAGCTGCAGGGGAAGAGCCAAACGCTATTGCTAGGAGAAGATTAAAAAAAATAATAATAAAATAAAATAAAGACATGACGGAAGTGTGGCACTCGGGTGTTGTCTACAGTGCCTTACAGTGTGCCAGACACTTTTGATCTCAGTGGTGGATGGGATATGAATATAGACGGTATTTCCATGGCGACTAATGTGTTACCATGCTTGATTATCATGCTTAAAGTAAATACAGGAGGCAGATCCCGGGGACTGAAAGGATGATACCTGAGTAGCTATTTTAAACGCAGGCGGATGAGTCATGAGCTGAAGCACAACACACAATATATATATATATATATATATATATATATATACATATACATATTCTTATCACAACAATGAGAACGTTGATGTGCATCATACATGCAGATTGGTACTCCATGCCATTCCCACTATGATATTTAATGAAGCACAACATGCAGCAGACCAATCAAGACAATTGTTGGAGCAAAAAAGCAGCTCCAGTCTCTTTAAAAGAAAAAAAAAAACTCATCCCATTTTAACCCCCCCCCCCCCCCCCCCCCACACTCACCCACCTACCACATTCTGTTCAATTACTAATCACAAAGAGTGCAGGGACGCTTTGTGTTTTGTTGGTTGCCAAGGTAACTTCATTGTCATCCGAGTTGTTTGGTTTCCTCTCCAAAGGTCAATGACTTGTCGGATTGAATAACACTTTTCATGCAAATAATCTGCTCAAGCGAGCCCCCCCCTCCCCGTCTGGGCATCAGTGATATTTTGCAGCAGATGTGGAATTAAACACACCCTGTCACATGAAGGTGACATGTATTGAAAAATGTTGATGGCCACTGGCAACACTTCATGTTGACGCCCGTCCTGAGGCCCGCCGCTCTCCAGCAGCACAGCAAATACTTCTGGCACAAAAAAAAACAAAAAAAAGGACAAACTATTTTTTGTCTTTATCTTTTCGTAATGTACCACGTCTGCACTGGTATGTCCAGGAAGGAGTCACAGCCTGAGCCGAGCGCTTTGGGAGCCGTGAAGGTTGAATAGTGCTATATAAATGACACCGTTTATATTTATGTATATATACCTGTCAAACATGCCGTAGTTGTATTACTTCTTGAGCGTGCTATGTGTTAGTTTAAAGCAGCTACAATCAATATGTATTAACACTGGATAACATGACAGGGGTTCACTTTCATACTTTTGACGTAAAGGTTTGTTATTTCTGCTGCTCTTATGATGTAACATACATACATGTTCCTAGTTTTTTTTCTATTTACTGTACATACAATCAATACAATCACACTAACTCAAGTTATGCTCTTCATGTGGCCTACAACTTTGTATTTTGGGAGGAAAATGAAGCATAAATTGCTTCGGATCCACTCAATACCAGCCCTGTACTCTTGTGGCCTAAAAGGTGCACAGCACTAAACACTCAGAAGCCCAGAAAAACTCAAAGGTAACATACGGTCAAGAGGACCAGGCCTATGTTGATTTACCAGATCCACCGCTTGGAAAAGATCAGTCTGAAGTAGCAAAGTAGGAGACTGAATTTAAGCCAATGGCCTCCAGCAAGCAGTATTCACCAGCTAACACGTAAATGTGTTTCATGATGACACATTAGTTTTAAAAACAATGTGGTGAAGACAGCATGTGCACATCCAGATAATTGTGTTTATTCACGTGTGAATGGTTATGCCGGCATGCACTGGTTTGCGCCTCTGTCAGGGGGTGTGCACGGTGTTTGTGTCTGCGGTGTTTGTTTGCAGGCAGAGGATTTGAAACATCTGTGTGCGCAGGAGCCTCCAGAGGGCCCCGGGAGTGTGACACACACACACACACACACACACACACACACATTCCTCCACCTCTAGGCCACAAACACCATGACCCCCCTTTGATCTGTGATGCCAACAGTCATACCAAAGTCAGGACAAAATGGTGCGAACCCAGCACACACTGTGGGGCAATGGGAGAGCCACCGGCAGAGCGCCTTGCTCCACCCGACACCAGATAGTTCACAGATTCCTCTTGGAAACTTAAATGTGTGCGGGCTTTATTCCAAAATGAGATATCCGTCATTAAAAAAGAATGGAGAGTAGGTAGTCCCGCTGCCAAGACACAACACCACTCTAATGGGAGTTTGATTGGGTTTTTGATCAATGCCAATGATTCACTGACTTCTTGGTCTCGAGGTAAAAGAAAAGTCGCTGGTTCGAACTTGCACTAAAAGCTTCGTTACTAGTTCTGCAACCAGGAAGCCTTTAGAGAACATGGCATTGCCTTTTAGTCATCACTCAGTCGACATCAGCGAGAGCAGAAATCACTTGATTTTCCCTGGAATAATGGATATTATAGACCGGGACTCAATCAGGACTGTCGCGAGGACATGAAGACAGTAATGGAGGAAGTCCACACAAAAGCTGTTTCTGCTGTTTCTCCACGATGATGTGAATCTTGGTCTTTTAGCTTACTAGAAGCTCAGTTGTCTTTACCTGTAGGTAGTATTCAGTGGGCTGGTTTGTTAGAAATACAGTCTAACAGAGATCACACAGTCCATGTGTACCCTGGATGAAAGCACCGGCATTTGCTGCGTTTTTCTTCACTTTCTTCATTTACTCGGATGTTTCCTCTAATGTGTCACCTGTCGGCGTGTTATTCAGGTCCTTCCTTTTGATTCGTCACCTGTTGGTATATTTCTACGTCTGTAATGTTCGTACGGCTGCCAGATTCTGCATCCTTTGTCCCCTCATTGTTCTGTCAAGCTGATAATACGCTTTCTTGTTTTGCTTTCACCTGCTCCATTCAAAGTTTTTTTTAAAAACACGAGCATATAAAAAGACATTGGGTTAATGTCTTATCGTCACATGATTGTTTGCTTTAAGCGGTGGTCTTGCTGTGGGAGTTTGTAACGAGGTCCCTCCTGCGGAGCAAACCATTTCGGAGCTCTTCCTGGGCTCTGCGTGGCTGCTGGACTGACCCATTTATCCAAGCAGGGGGAGCCGTTCAAGCAGCTGAAAGACCTGGCTTCAGTTTTCAGTGAGTGGTCAGCTTTACTATTTTGTCGAGTGTTCGGGAGGTTGAGACACATTAAGACATTCCATCATGAGAAATAAACATTCGTCGCTCTTCCCCACTTTTTACAATACTCAATTAATGTGGATAAAATAGGATTTTCATGCCATTTCATTAACTGTACAACATTTTCTAATATAAAAAAAAAAAATGACTATACTTTCGATGTCAGACAGTTCTTGACTGCACGCCACTGTCAAGACTCTGTCTGTCTGTTGAACATTTATCCTGTGTGGCATTTTTGTGCGCTTTTGTCATGTTAAATTACACAGTCCGGAGACGGCGGAGCTGGAAGACTGACACTGTCATAAATATAGTGGCCGTGATTCACTCTTGCTGAGCTGCAGAGAGCAGAAAACAGTGACAAGATGACAAAGACGAAGGGAGACAGCTTATGGCACGGCGGTTCTTAACCAGTTCATGGCAACAGGAAGAGTATGACTGCAGGGTGGGGATCACAACCACTGGACTGTGACTTATATTGAAATCTATATTAGGCTTAGACTCCTACTTCAGTACTGGATGTACTGAATCACTTGATGATGTGGCAGACTGATATTGTCCATTAATAAACATCAGGTATCAATCAGTAATAGTCGACTATGGACAGCATCATGGCGTGTGTCAGCCTGTACAACCAACCAGACGACTCTCAATGGATATAACAAGTGTCACATGATGGTTTCAATGCTGCTTCAGAGTTTCCACCCTGAGAAAATGGTGCGATGCTGGTTTCACTTGGCGTGTTTTCTATTGTGCTTTATAGTAACATTTATGGGAAATGAAAATGAGATGGAGAGACATAATAAGACACATTGAAGACGGACAAAATATACACAGACCACTGCAGACTCACAGATGGTGGTTATTAATAGTTTTTGCTGTATTTTTAGCCATGCGAGCTGCGTGGCTATATGGATGGCAGTGTTGGTGGGCCAGTTGGTCCACCCCTTCGGTCCAGTTTGAAACATCTCAAGAACTATCGGATGGATTGCCATGAAATTTGGCGCAGGCCTTCATGCTCCCCAGAGGATGAATCTGAATAGCTTCGGCTATCGTCTGACTTTTCATCTCGCGCCACAAAGAGGTTGACATTTGTCTCTGTGAAGATTCTCAGTCATCCAGGTGATGGTGTATCCAGAGGAGCTAAGTCAAGGGCAACAAGGGCAACAGCGTGACGCTGGGTTGCCTTTCTCCAAAAGCTGAATCCGTTTTTTTCAGAACCCCCTGTGGTCCTAACCGCCGCAGCCTGAACGCACTACCCACATTCAAAGTGAATGGGAGGACTGGTATTTCGTCTGAATGCCTGCTTGTTTGCCAAATCCTCCCTCAAATATATATGCAATAAGTAGAAGTGTGATTCCATCCTGAACCACTGGTTTGATAAACATGTTGCATGTCTGGGGCAGAATGAGTCACAAACTGTGTTACACAAACACTTGGACTTTTGCTTGAAAATGGAAAATAAATATTGGTATCAATCAATTTAAACCATCAAAAACCATCTGTTTACCATAAGAGCATTTTTCTCAACATAAACAAGAGATGAAACGATTCTGTCTCAAGAAATAGTTGTGCGATCCGAATGTTGTTTTTATGAGTTCATGATACTGTGAGTGACTTTGTAATGTTTTTCCACAGGGGTCCATTGATCCTTTATATCACAATTAACAACAACAATAACGTTACCTCCTGTGGTATGAAGTGAATGCAAAGCTGCTGCCTGCACAAGATGAGGAAGGACACAATTCACCGTTCTCTGGGACACCAGTCTCTATATAGCGGGCCCTATTATGTGGAAGCGGCTGCTATTATTTGCCGTTATGCTCATGTAAGTCAGGAAAACTGAGCGTAGCACAGAAGTCCCTTTTCTCAGAGCTGCAGCCTGTGTGCTGAGAACAATGCAACCATGTCAGGAGCACAGAGGAGGGGAAACATCACTGATGTTTACCTTAGCCTGCCATGCCAGCTTCCTGCTTTTATGCCATGACCATGTTTGTCAAGTATTGTTCAGGCACAATGTTGCTATTCATACCAGCCTCAACCGTCAAACTACCAGCGGCTCGGTCTGAAGTTTCTCTCCCTCACACTTAAGACCAAAAAAAACAGAGAGAAACACAAACGAGACATGCCGATGCTGTGTGCGCATATGTGTGTCTAACTTAATATATCCAACAAAAGACCGAGTGAAGTCATGTCAGCTAAACAATATTTGAAAGCAACATCATCCATCCCGCTGCACGTGGTCTGGATGTTAACTCTTGGAACGAAAACAACTGCTTGACAAATTTCTTTTGTACCTCACCACAGCGCTGAGGCAGGGTGTTCTGGGCCAGACCTCCACAAAGGGAATCAGGATTAAATGTATCCCTCTCTTAATTGTCAAAGTGTAGAGCATAACCATCGCTGATAAACTCCTCGGACCGGGTCAGAACAGCACTGAGCACGGCCTCAGTGAGGATATTACTGCAGTTGGTTTGACACTCACGCGTCTCAAGAGATAGGAGTAAGGCATTGCGGCATATTGAGTCGACTTCAAAGATAATAAAAAGAAATCTGTAACAATCTTTAGAGACTCTGTGACACGTAAAGACAGTACTTCAAAGTTAGATTTGTTCTAAATTTGTTGTGCATCCCGAGCACTAGATGAAAACAGCTCTCGGATATAAAAGCTTTTTATACTTTAATAGGTTGGAACAAAACCGTCAGATTGGTTGCTGTTATTTGCCACTGTAAAACCCACAACTCGATTATCTTCAGGCTTAAAAATACCTCAGTAAACTGCCTGCGCGGTTCATGTTCGAAGTGGATTTCAAAGTCAAAAACACTCACAGTAACAGGTTGCATTCAGGTCCATGTTCAGCAGCGGCCTCCCAGTGATGGGAATAGCTCAACTTCTCAGCTCACCCAAAACTGGGAAGGCCTTGAAGTAGCTTGGAAGTAAAACTTTGTTATTCTCAGCAATGTTGTGTGTAAAACGAATTAATAATAATGCACAGGGTTTAGTCCACCCCATAATGTGGTTGGACAGTTAGTTGTGATCGCCCTGATATCGATGCTGTGGATTCAAAGAGAACTTTGGACCATTGTGTGGTTGTAAAAAAGTGAAGTCAGGCTGCCAAGAGCTGTGTGTGGGTGCTTTTCTGCCAGCTGACTACTTTTTATTTAATTGGGAAGGTAAAATTGCAACCATGGAGGTAACCGTCGTTTTGATTATACTGATAATACAGAAGGCCGGAGGCATTAGAACTGATTATTCTCCTAAACATATCAAACAACTACACGGCATATAAACACTTTTTTGATGATTGTGTGGGTTTTAGGCTCTGATTGAGTTACCTTTTGTCCCAAGCTGTCAGAGAAAAACAACTTGCTAGCACTCTTTCAGAACACTTGAACATTAGCATGTGGCTTGAAGCTCGCCAGCTAACATTGTAATTGTTTACTTGCTGATAAATGAAGCCTTCTCTTTCAGAAACAGCCACAGAGTGGATCAGTAGGTCTTATTATGTTAGCATGTGGGACAAGGTGAGCTCCTCGGGTCGGTACAAAAAGTCATATAAAAGCAAACATTTGTGGCAGACGCTGAAGAGAGATTTGAAACACCAACATAAAGAGTGGACAAAACTTGCTCGCACCATAAAATATGACTTTAAAAGTGAACACACCTTGTTAGCACTGTACAAGATAAGTGAAGTCTTACAGTACGGTGGCTTTTGCTATCTCAGTATTCTTATGCCCAGGGCGTATTACAGGCCTAAACAATCATGAAGAAACTGATGTTATATAATGTACTCTCTCCCAGCAAATCTGATCAAAAGTAAAAGTATTACTCAACGCACAGGATGTCGAGAAAATAGGGCTGAAATGCATTTAGATTTCAGATTGTCCGAGGCTGAAGCACATGCAATAGCGTAGCTCCTTTGATTGACATCAGGTTGAACGTCATATAAACACTTTCACTTCACCACAGGTGCATGTGCTTGCTTGTTAACTCGGCCATATCGATGCACTTAAGGATTTTCATGCAACACCCTCGCTGGTCAGCGTCTTTCCTGGAGGAAGCAGCTGGTCCTCGCTGTAGAGGTAAAGAGGTTCACCTAAGGATTTTCAGACACATCCTTCCTGTCATTTAGCTCGAGACTTAGTTTCCACGTCTTCTCATCTACGTATCAAGGATGAAATGAAATAAACAAACCTGTGATTTTCTCTGTAAGTAAACATCTATCGTCCTCATTAGTGTAGCCGACAATCAGTTAGGCCTGCTATCACACTGTGCCGCCAATATGACAATTCATCACAGTGACCTACGGAGCAGCTGTGGGAATCTTTCTTCTCACTACGCTAACTTAAATAGATTGAGATGTGGAGGAAGAGAGGACTGGAAGACGGAAGAAAAAAAAATAATTGAAGTGTGATTACAGTCCCTCTAGAGGCTACAGTTTATTAATGTGTCACTTCCAATAAATCTCTTGCTATTCAGATTTTGGTTGTCATGGAGATGGCAGTCACTCCTGAGATGCAGGCAAAGGTTAGAGTGCTGGTGCGTGATTCCCGCTGCAGAGACAGATTGTAACTGCATTCCTGCCACTCAATAAGAGCTCTTTTTACTGTGGGGGGAGAAAAAGTCCCTGCACCAGTCTAACGACAGGAATCCATTTTTCTGACTGAATATCTTCTTTTTTTTTTAATATCTGTCACCTCCCAGAAAGGTTTCTGACAGGAAAGAAAAATCCACACTATGGTATGTACACCTCGCAGCAATTTATGATCTCGCAAGGTAGCAGCTTTTTGTTGTGAATACATTTTGTCATTTCTTTATTTGTGAAAGCGCGCTCGCTTGCATGTGAGAAATAAATTGTACTGTGGGACGAACCTATTATTATTCCTTGTCATGTTCCCATTATGGCAAGGTATTAAACTGCATGGCTTATTTTCATTCCAACATGTAATACTTACTGTTATTGCACTTAACCATGGAAGAAAAATCGAAGCATCTAAAGATGCTTTTATGCCATTGTGCGGTACCGATACCAGCTGTCATACAAAGTCATGTGTCAAGCGAGGATTCATCAATGGTGAGTGTGCGAGAGAGATAATGTCACGTGGATCACGAGAGGTTTGGTTTTCATTGAGAACATCAACCGTCACCTCACCCTCAACTGTGACACCGTTCCATCAAAGGCCACGTAACAATTCACTGAAGAGCCTCATTCACATGAAGCCGGTCTATCCAAACACCGTTAAGCCTCAAAGAAGTCGTGTTCGTGAAAAGGCTGAGAGAGAGGGTTCATTCACACTTCCAGGAACAGAACAAATGGCTGGGGGGCTTTTTGGTTGTTTTTTTTTTTACATTCTTGCTTTTTATTTGACACTCAAAGTTATTCAGACATGAAAGAAAGACTCAGGTATCACAGTAACTGTAACTTTCCCCTACGTCTAAGCTTTTATAGCCACCCATTCTACAAATCAATTTTTAAAACAATAAGGCTGGCGTTATTCCATATTTATCTGATTGGCAACAATTCCCATCAAAAAGCTAAAACCAAAATCGTGTTTGTACTTTCCGACTTCACCTAACCTGTCCCAAGCCCATTGGTCAATCTTTCAAAAAAGTCACGAATATTTGCATGTTTAATAAAGGCTCAGTAATTTCATAAAACAGCGGGGCGCTGTAGTTTTTAGTAAATGTTACTCAAATGTGAGGAAATAGTGCATTTTGGGGACTATTTTCTGCTGCGGATTAATACACATTTGAAATCATAACTTCATTCACATGTTACAGCGTGCTTCACTAGGCAATACAAACAAAATAAATCAAGCTTAGTAAGCTCTGTGGACCATGATACAGAATCTGTACCAAGTGTCATGGCAATCCATGAACACCTGAAGACGTTTCACTCAACACCACAAATGCCAAAGACCGACCGACAGAGCGATGGACTGACATTGCGTTCCTTGAGCTACGCGCTAGCATGGCTAAAAATGAAACAATAAAACAAAGAAATTAAAAAAAAACATGTTTTGTATACCCCCATAAAAAAATTAAATGAACAATGGAACAGCAAGAAGTAAGTGCTGAGAGGATGTAAGACCACAGTCAGGCTAAATCTGCATCATTAGCAGGCATTAAAGTTGCTTCTGACTGAGGCAAGAACACAAAGAGTTGCAATAGTCAAGTCAGGAGAAGATAAAAGCGTGTTTGACCTCCATATCACTGTGGGACAGGGAAGATTTTATTTTAGAGGTGCGTTTTTGTGGCAAAAATAAAAAATAAACAGGCTCGGCAGGAACTCTCTTGATCGGCTCTTCAAAGCTCAGTTTCGACACCTACGTTCTGAGCAGAGGATAGTTGAGTAGTAGTATCAGTTCATTGTTGATTCGGGTCTTTGCCAGTGTATTTGTTGTCAAGAAGCAAAATGGAGAATAGACAAGAAGCGCCGTATTTATCCTCTAAAAGAAGCATCTGTGGTTTCGAACTCAAAGCAAGTTGACCGGAAAATAATGCTGTTCAAATCGTCATCACCTTGTTTTATCCCCTTTTTAAAATGACCTCAATAGCACCAGCGCCCTATCTGATCAAAACACCCCTCCCTGGATGCCCAAAACAGAAATTACAACATGCTCTATTCTTAGCAAGGATTACCCAGGGCGAGTGTACGACTAAGCTGGCATGCATGGAAGTGTGTTATCAATCCCGCTTTGCGGGGTGAAGTCACTTCCTGCCTCTGCTTCCAGCCCGGCCAGATAAGAGCACCCACTCTAAGCCCCATGGGAGTTTTTCTCACCAGGAAGTGGCAAAGCGGGCAAACCCATTAGCTTTAACGTCGGGCCGCGCCAACCTGTCCGACGGTCCAAAACAAGCATTCATTAAATTTCAGATCAGTCTCAGCTCGTTCACTGTGGCATTTCTCTCCCACAGTAGTGCTGATGCTGAGCACACTGGGAAGATCATCAGTGTGTGAGTGTGTGTGTGTGTGTGTGTGTGGGGGGGGTCATCAGGGCTGATAGGTTATTCAGTGTGTGTAGGAAGGAAGTGTAGTTGCTCTGTGTAAACCATTTGGTGCTGCGATGACAGACAGGAATGCTTTTAGGCCAACGTCTGTGCACAGGACGGTATGAAGGTTATTAGAAATCTGGACTGAAAAACTGATTTCTTCATGGAGTCCAGATTTATATATATATATTTTTTCATGTTCATCAGGATTAATGAGCTAACAAACACAGGATGGTAAACATGGGTGTACAATCGTAGTATTACAATAGGAATATGGGGTGGTGCAACAGAAATGGTGGGGCTAAAACCCCCACAGACCCGCTGTCTGTGCTGTTCACGTCACCTTGCATGTAAAAGCATAAAAGAGCTTACTAGTTACATAAAGTAAGAGGGCACGCCCTTTGGAACGGCTGTCTGGGGGAAACGTCTCCAGCAGGCCCGGCCATGCGACTCATCGTGTTATCATAAACAGATATCTGAGTATGAATGCAATGAGTGAAGGCAAGCGACAACATTTTGGAATCTGAAGTGTTCTGGTTTCCGTTTGTAGTCCGAGTAGAATTGACTGATCACGCTTTGGTTGCATGCAGGTGAACTGTCCACGTGGACAGAAAAAGAGACCAACGTATCGGCCCAATCAGTCATCAGTCTGACGACGATATAGCTTTTTACCAATCTTGGAACCCTAGAGATCAGATTTTTATTAGCTTTTTAAAAATGTATTCGCATTCTAATCGTCGTCAGACGATAGTAGACTGTAAACAATGGCCGGCTCATGGCCCGAAACATTGGCCGTTGCCCCCCAGAGGCTAAATCATCATCAGATGATAGCCGATGGATCCCGAGAGGATCATGTAACTGGTTAGATAGAGTAGACTCAAGTCTATCAGGTAAAATCACCCTTCTGTTATGTTTGACATGAATATATCAGAATGAGATACTGCAGGCGGGTATTACAGTTTTTTCAAGGGGAGGGTCCAAAAGAAAGGAGGAGGGCCTTCCTTATTTTTATTGAATGAAATAAAATAAAACGTACTCTAATCATTTGTATACCGTCCTTAAGAAGATTTTCTTTCTTTTTTGTCTCTTTTTCTTTTTGGTGCAATAAATCGGACAATGTGACAACGTGACTTAATTAGAGTACAAATGCCCTTGTTACTCTCACAATGTGTCTGCTCAATTTGTAATTTCAACTAATTTGATCCAGTTCATTTATGCATGTCCCCACGTACTAAGCCTTCAAACACGAAAGGCCATAAAAGAAAATGTGTGCGCAGACGCATATAGAAGAAACCTCACATTAATCCAACACTTCTATTGAGGCGGAGATGAAAAGTAATTCATGTGGTACACTAATCCCCTTGTGTTTCGCTATGTGAATGGAGATGTACATGTAGCGCAACATACAGCACACCCATTTGTAGCTTCTTACAATGACCGGAGGGAGAAGCTTTTCTTCCACGCTCCCGAGTTCGCCGATGATCAAGCCTACGTTATAGGACCAGTGACAGGCGCATCACTCATCCTCACACAGTGTCTCATGAATATGTACACTCGGCTAAGCTTGTTAACGTTCCCATCTAATCCTGACCAGACAGGTGAAGCGCACATGCGGAGCCTTTAACAGCCGAGCTAGCTACCACATGGAATAATCAAACAGGGCTGAAGGAGGGTCACCAGAGTCAGATGCATGGGAGACTGACACCCCTGGTCGCCGTGTTGTTCCTCTCCCTCCATTGCTCAGATGAGGAGAACACAGTTCCTGAAGGGTTACTTTAATAATTCCCTGTCTACTCGATGCAAATAAGCACTCAGCGGGCAACAAGCTGTTTATGACTGTCTTGTTTGCCAAGAGATTTATTCTCTATCAGTTTATACCGAAACATTTATCACAGCATCTGTCATGGGCAGCTTGAAATTGGAGGCTTGTTATGATGTCAATACTTTAACAGTCTTATTAGTGTGTGAAAGGCATAATTGTAAATCCCAAGTAAGGCGGAGCTAAATTTAGATCCATCAGCATGATTTTTGTGCAGGACGTTCTCCTTCAGAACCTTGCCGCTTTGTGCCTCAGCTGGTAAATGACGCACAGGAGTAAAATGGGCTCTTTTATCTTCCATGCAAATGGAATAAATCTTTTTTTTCTAGCATGTTTGAGATATGACGCTGTGTGACTGATCCGGTTTGTGCAGAGCTTGTCTTAATTGCTTCTAACTATGAATTAAGCTGTGCTAAATGTGAAATAGTCTGAGACAAGGGGGGGGGGGCAGAAAAGCGACACAACATGCAATGACACTGTGGCTCACTGGCCTTGCTAGTGACTGGTTTCTACCTGGTTGTTAATGTCCAGGATGTGCTACTGGTCTTGCCCTTTTTGCACAAACAACAAAATGTCTCTCGCTTTCTGTCGGTGGCGTTCATTCCTTTGGTGAGTTTTGTCTGTTATGTGCAGAATTTGCTGACGTGCAAAATCTTGCTGCAGACTGCAGGTTAAAAAACTAACCTAACCTTAAACTTACTAACCCACCTTTAGAAATGCTGCCGTAAACACGCAAGGCATTCTCTCCTGACCCGGAGTCCCAGGAATCCAGTGTTTATTGAAGGCATGTTTCACCGCTGCAAGCCTTAAAATGAGCTTTTTATAGCACTGATCTGCTTAATTACATAAGTCTTGAAGAGCCACATATACTTAATAGTTACATGCAATTTGCAGACTGTCTGATCCCTCTGGCTTCTGAGCTGTGAAACCCATTTCTGTGAGTCTGTGAGCATGTTCTAGTGTGATGTGGTGTGTGTGTGTGTGTGTGTGTGTGTCCATAGGAGTGAAGGAGAGTTGTTCACACTCGTCCTCGTGCGCGTGTGACCTCTCTGTGTTTGTTCCACACACTGAGCCGTGGCGCTTTGCGGACGGATCATCATCAATCATGGATGAAAAATTGTCTTTTTTCTCCCCGTCCCCCCCGTCCCTCCCAGGCACTTGACCTTTCCCAGACTTCTTTTTTTTTTCTCTGGGATTTCGTCCTACTGTGACATCTTAATAAAAGATAAAGTGATCTTCTTAGTGCAGAGGAAGAAATACCCTCCAGAGAGTGCACATATTATATATACCAACACTTCACTCCGAGGGGTGTCTGCATGTTGAGGTGACTCTCCCAGGAGGATCGTATGACAGCTCTCAGCAGCACCACCATGTGTCCTCTACGTACAAAGACACCAACCTGCACTGGTCAGCAGAGGAGACACACAGAGCATCACACAGAAAAAAACAAATCCTTGAGGCGATCCAGGTCGACCTCGTGGTTGGAAAATCCCCAGCAAACAGTATTATACATTTGCATGATATCAATAATGCTGATGCTCCGAGACAATCAGATCTGAATTAGTTGAAATATGAGCCACGCTGTTTGTTTGTGTATCTACTACAATTGTTTAGTCAGATACATTCTGGAGGAGAAATAATTGCTGCCATGATTATGTTCACTTGCAATGGTTTTTATGAACAAGGAACTATGACGCTCTTATACTGCACAAGTAGGGGAGGGGAGGGCGGTCGGCTGGACGTATTTGACACTGGAGACTGCGGTTTGCATCCTTCCCCTTGATTCGTTGCTTGGTTGAGACTCCTAGAATCAATACATGTACATTAACGATGGGTCAAATGACTACGTGTATGTGAAAGGGGTCAACCGCAAACCCACCGAGAATTATCAACCGACTGCGGTTCCCCTTTGTTTCTATGGAGCTTTCAGCTACCTGCCCAGCATCAAACCGCAGCAACAGACTAGCAACTAGCTGGTGAACATAGTGGAGCATTTTGCAGGTAAGGAGCCAGATGTAATTTTTTTATTTATATTGTACCAAAGCAGAGCTGAAAGGAGAGTGAATACTGGACGTGGATTTCTCAGATGGACAGGCTCTGAATGAATGCTAATGTTGTTCTGGATCTGCTGCATGTGTGAATGAGCAACTGTTTTCTGGTTTTCTGGCTTTGGTTAAATATTGAAAGTAATCCATCCCATCCCATCCCATGCTTCAAGTCAGCATTGACTTTTTCAATATTTAACTCCGACTACTGCAGCAGCTGAAAATACAACATTGACATATTATCACCTTTATAAAGGTGCCATGGCTAACATGTCAGCAAACAAAAGCTGTTTTTGTACATCTGTTGCTGCCGGAATGAGGTTGATGAGAGCCAAAAGAACAAAACAACAGGCTAAAGGAGGCTAAAAGGCTACAAAGACCTATGGGGAACTGCATAGGTGGGGATAATTCTCGATGAGTTTGCCATTACGAGTGACACCTGATCCATTGTCAGTATAAATGATATCGATCTGCGCAGCTTTAACCAAGCGTTAAGTTGAGTAAACGTCACCTGATCACGGTTCAGTTGTTCAGGAACAGGTATTGTAGGAAGGCGTTTAGGCAGTGAACAGTTTAATGATGTTGATAAAAAAACAAAAGGGGCAGGATTACAAACCATCCACCTATCCATCCGTTTTCTATAAACGCTTTTCCTTTGCAGGGTCGCGGTGACATTAGGCGAGAGGCGTAATGTAAATGTGATTTTTTGGGGAGAATAGCTTGTGCATTGACAGTGAGGCGTCTCCATCAGGCCCCGGTGAGCCCAATGTTTTCCCAGAGATGACCTGAACATGACCTGAAGTAGCCTTCTCCAGTAGCCCTTCCCTGCGGAGAGACTGCTCCCTGTCTGCCCCGTCCTGCTGCGAACTGGCCTGCTGTGGCCTTTCTCCTGCGGAGGTGTAGCGCCGGAGAGGCTAGCAGGGCTTCCCATCTCCTGCGCACCAGGGCCAGACAGCCACAGTGTTCTCCCCTGAGAAGAACTCTCAGTGTGCACGGAGGACCTGCTGGGCCACCCCTCTCCTCCCTCTCTACAGTTGCTCCTTTCCCCCCGGGGGAGCAATCCTGGCTTGGCAGAGCGCTAAAGGGCAGACAGAGAGTATAACTTGTTTCTGAATGTTTAGGGGACGGGGATTCATCTACACCCATCCAGCTCCTGTCTTCTTTATTAGCAGGGCGGTTTTGAAAGACTATGGAAGGGGAGGCAGTGTGATGGACAGCAAGCACAAATTGAAACAGAAATCTGCAATAAAATGGGCTTCTGCTGCGACACTTATACATCAACTGAAGGTCAATACTCTCAGCACGTTGCTGTCGCGAAGACAGTTAAATCTCTCTGAGTCTAATCTAAAAAGCCCAGTATATTAGCTCAGGTTCACACAGAGAGCTCAAAGGCCCACAATAGATGTTAAAGGACAGCAGCCGAGAATACAAAGGCCTTCAAACCTTTATGTAACCATGGCTGGCATGTGGTCACTTTTAAATCTCCATGGTAAATTCGGGGGGATAAGACGGACACAAGAGACAACGCTTCTTTATCATGCCCTGTCGTGGCACAGACTTGTTGTCATTTCTCGTCATATCGGGAGCCATACCTCCACTTTATGGTGTCTGGATACTCAGCCGTCATTCACGCAAATATGTTGGTATGCAAACGTCCAGGAAGTGTCTCTCCGAAGGGGAGAGACACGGGGCCAGTGTGACTGCCCACCCATAAATTCATGTAATGAAATAGGCCGGTACAGTGGAGCCTCTGCATGTCGCTCCGTGATTGGTCAGCAGCTAAAAATGGGGGGGGGCTACAGGCCACTGGTTCTAATCTGTTCCCAACCTGGCACTCACTGCCCACGACTATTAGATCAGTTACTAAATCCTATCAAATATATTGCCATCTCTGGAGCGCAGCGGCCAGGAACAGAACTGGCCACCTGCAGTCAGTCGCCTTTAAAGCTCCGGCTGAAAATACCCCGTTTGTGTCAGTATTACTGAGGGGAGGAGCCGCGCTGTGCTGAGCCAGGATTAGGGCTGCCGCGGGACGGTGGGAAACACCAACAGGAATGCTACTGCAGAGATTTCCCAAGACTGTTAAAGTCTCAGATTCTGACCCCAGACAATAAAACTATGGTATAAGACAAAAAAAAACTTCCAATGTGGCGTAAAATGAGCAACGTTTAGGCATTTCACCGCCTCCACAGAGCACGCTGCTTTTGTTTTTATTTCCACATCAGTCATCATTTATAATCAACTCACTGTTATTCAATGTGTTTGCCAGTTGCAAGTCAACGGTTTAGTGTGCATGAAGCTCTGACGAGCTTCTGTGTGGAACGTAACATCTTTACTCAAGTTCAGCAAAGTGAAATCAGCGAGTTCTCTCAGATGAAGACAGGAACACACTTCACTCACAGGATTCTTTAGTAATAGATCAGCACTGACCCCGGGTTGAATGTGGCTTCTAGCAGTGCAGCAAAAAAGCTGTAATGATCGGGCGGTGTGGTGCTTTGACAGACTTGCATCTGCTTTGGTCATTAAAGCGTAACTCACAGCTGCCCTGTGAGGTTTTCTGGTGATATATTAAAACATGTGTAGGGCCGATTGTTTGATTGTTTTGTTTTGGATCATTTTTGGGCTATTTTAGGCCTTTATTAGATGGAGAGAGACAGACGCAACAAAGGTCCCTGGACAGACTGTACATAAAGATGGACGACATGGCGGGTGTATGGGCGGGACCTCGATACCGCGGCTCCACCCCCCGATCACCACTGCGCAGACTCTGGCTGCAGCGGCCGTATCCGGGAGAGTTTGGCTTCATTTTCACACGGCGGGAGGAAGTGGAGACGCGTCAGCCATCTTTATATGCAGTCTATGGTCTCGACCCCTAAACCACACGAGCAGCTCAATTTTTAAAAATATTTTAATTCCTGCATTATTTACATCCACGTTTGCCGGCAAATATGACAATATGATTTTTTTCTTGCCTGTGTTGGCACACTGCTACGCTGCATTGCACATTACTGCCACCAACTGCGGTCTGAGGCTGAAAAACTGTGTTTCACCGTGTTCCGCTTGTCACGGCGGCGTCCATTTAGCTGCCCTGAGTGCAGACATTAACAGTAAAGATGACCAGGCTTTCATAGTGTGTTTGCACATGTTCAACAATATATCACTCTCCAGCTGACAGAGTGAATGTATTTTATTTGAGTTGAACTGGCTTTGTTCTACTGTTTCGAGTGTTCTTTTGCTTTGATTGGCCACAATAAACTTGTTTTCCCTGCCGGCCTCTCTCCTGCGCTCTGGCCTGAACGTGTAACATTCATCACTGCTTCACTAACATTACTGGTGTAAGCACCTTGTAATTGTGTTTTGAACATTGTTAAGAAGTTATTAAAACTTGCAGAAAACACTCTGAGGCTGAGTGCCGCTGCAACTCCATCCTGCACCTGTGCCAAGTTATTACAGTGGGAAGAGCCACAAATACAATTACGATAATAAGGGGCGGCAGATAGTGGAGAGGATAATTGCATATCTTTTGGACGAGCGTGACTTGACACCAGGAGTGGAGTGCCGTTCATCACTGCCCGTGTGGATGTTTTCATCTGGAACTCTTGAATCCCTGAAGACTAGACTAGTCTGTGACACGAAGGAGGGCATTTATCAATAAAAGCCGTCCTCTGAGTTAACGGCGTCAGGGCTTGTGTATGTTTGTCTGTGTCTGCCTCTGTAACGTTAAGTCAACAACTGTGGATGAAATATAAAACAATAACAACAAATCAGCATTAGAATATAGTGGGAGCCAGTACAGGATGCGGGTGTGGGGGGGGCTTGGCTTCAGTGTAGCTGGCAAAGGGCCATCTCTGCACCCCCCCCCCCTTGTCTCAGTTTGTTTCCTTTGATTCAGCATTCAAGGAAAAAGCCATTAGTCAATCCCAGGGAGGCAGGACGCCATCGGAGTGAGTTATGTCCCGCATCATTTTCCACGGAAGCAGGACAGATTAGTTTGCTGCACTACTCACTCTCCATGTGGCAGCCTGACACGCAAAAAAAAAAAAAGAAATGCGACGAGCCTCCTTGTTTGACTCAGCAAAGTGAGGAGGTTGTCTGGAGCGGATAAGGATGAATTAGTTGTCATTTGCAAATCATGTTAACGCTGGTTTTATGAGGCTCTGAAAGGCTCGGCAGAACAACGTGACTTTAATTGTTGCCAATAAAAAAACAAACAAACAAGAATCTTCTATATTTTTGGATCTGATATTGTAACAGCCCCGTGAGGCCTGTAGGCAGAAATAAGAAGACGGGCGACAGGTCGTGTGTTTCTGGCACTTCTGCTAGGCTTCATTCACATACACATATATGCATTTTAATTGAGTCAAATAGGCTACCAGGTCGACTGGTTAAGCTAAGCTAAGCTAAGCTAAACTATCGACGTACCAGTTCAATGGGAAATCTCATAGGGAAAACGGCACAACTAGCTTAACAGTTAGCATAAGAACAACACACTTAAAATCAACACTGAATAAACGGTACGTGGATGTGCACATGAAACAGATTTTACAGTCCACTCCGACACAGCTTACAGCCCACAATAGTGCTACTAAGTGCAAATGGGTTCCCAGGTAGACCAGTGAACGGGACGCTACTGGGAGAGCCCATGTGCCAAAGCAGCGGGATTTAGCATTACACCAACACACTTGGAAATGCACACAAAACAGTATATCAGAACAACCATGGCCCGTTATTCTGAGACCCCAATGGTCCGAAAAATGTCCCATTGGACCGAAATACCACAACAGATGCCTGTTGCTCCAAAGACTATTGGGGATTTTGGAATAATGGGCGGTCAGAACAATGGCACGGCCACACATTTACATTGTACCAACAATTCCAACCTGCATACAACGACCACGTGTGTGATTTAAACTGCCAGCTAATGAGACGGGCGGCAGGTAGTTTGTTGTCTTTTCTCGCCAGCCTGGAGGTCTCTTTAGGTAGGCGATGCCCCCTCGTGGCAAAAACGGGACTTCAACCACAATATGACTTTACACAAAATGAAAGAAATAAGGCTCTCATACAAAAAGAAATACTGTTCATAATGTACTTAATGAAATCACATAATGTCACCCCATATTGCTATGCATCACAATATACCAGCATGGGAAAAAGTTGGTAATAAGAATATACTTGACATTTTGTTCGGTCAGCCTTTGTTTCCAATCTTTATTTCATCTTATTTTTTTTTATAAAACAAGACCTGAAGTAACCTTTCCAGGGAGGATGGAGATGTAGCAGAGGGTTAATTATGAGGGCAAATAAACAAATACAGTAAGCAAATTTCTGCAAGGCTATAAATGCCATGGCAACAGCACACACTGGGTGATTGTTTTCTTCTTGGAAACTAGGCTGAGATCAGTACTCGGCTGTATTCACGACTCCAACCAATCTGAATAACACTTCAGCATGCTGAAAAATAAGACAAAAGAAGGAAAAAACTAAAAAACAAAGGCTCTCTTCACTCTGCAATCTGAAACAGTAGCATTGGACCTGAAAGCATCAAACGGCACTCTCATTTTTGTTGTGGTTGTCGAGAGAAATCTCAGCCCCCCCCCGGTGATCTTATTGCCACTGTATCACTTTCAGTGCCGCACTTCTGAGAGGAGGGGGGGTGGCTTTTTTGTTCTGAGAGTTTGCTGCAGCTTTGTGTCACAGGTGAGGAATATGGGCGCAGACTTTCTCAGACAATTCCAACCTGCATCTGAACAAAGGCCAGGCTCCGTCTCTGCTGGGGCCCGTTCGAGCTCTTTACTTGCAGCTGAAATATTGAGATGCTCTTTGCCAGAACTTAAAAGGAAAAACACTCAGGAGGGATTATAAAAAAACGGGGGCATGGCCGCGACTACAAAGTTGAATCATTCCCTGCTGGGTTTATCTCTGCCAAATGCAATTTTTTAACTAAGTTGAAATGAGTGGGGAACAAAACGGGGAGACGGAACAAAAGGCAACGACACCTGCATGTGTAATTATAAATCTACACACTTGAGTTATGGAAAGCCATGGCAATGCACTCTCAATGGCCTACTGTACTGCCTGAGCAACTTAAGGCACTGCAAAGCAACACATGGTGGTGGTTATTGCTGTACTGCTCAAGGAGAAAGGCTACTAAGAATGATCGAGTTTCCTGTTTACAGACTATTGAGGATGCGTGTCCAGCAGCACGGTAGAGAACTCAGTGCCACGATGTCATGGTAGATTAAATATGGACATTTCCAGTATTCAGATACGGAACAACTCACTGGAAAAGAGCTCCAGGAGGCTCACTCCTTCCTTCGTAAAGTACCTGGCAATAAAAATGCTGCGTTCATGGCGTCCATGGTGTTGAAAGGTGCGCTCGATAGGTGTGCTAAGCGCTGAAATAACTGTCCCCCATGCTAATGAAATAAATACATGAACGTGTGGTACAACCCAATCATGTCCTGCCAAACGTCTGTGTCTTATGTAGAACTAGAAGCCATATGAATTGGATGTTGGAACTAGCTACCTAGCCTAGCAGCTTACCGCTACATCACACGTTGCGTTGCTCTGATTGGTTGTAGCATCCAAAGGCATTTCGGTCTGCGCCCGCTAACGCTCCTCAGATACAGAAAATGAACTGAGAGCTTCCAGACAAATTTGCATTGTGAATTGGTCCGGCGATGCCGGGCGAGTTATAACGCTGACAGAGTCTGTACAAAGTTAGCTCTTGAAGTTTGAGAGAAACAGACGGACCGGGTCCCAAACCATCAACCAGCAGAATGGGTTTAAGAGCACAGAAGCTCATTAGCATGTATGAAATACCTGCTGCACTAAATAAGCATGTCCCGTCTTATTGGGAATTAATAACATTAGCATGTATGAAAGTCCAAATGTTTACCATCAAAATATACCCGACACTGGATACATGCCATCTTATGTCAGTGCAAAACCTTCGAGGTCTGCAGTGTGTATACAGGCAAAACCATCAGTGTCAACACAGGATTGAATCAGTGCCATTTGTATTATTATCAGAAGCTTCTGTTCTTGAAATCTGATCTCAGGCTGGCTGTCAGCAAACTCGTCAGTGTTAAATTACCCAACGGCAATCGGTATTTCAGTATTTGTGTAAGTTCACACCAACCACATACAATTTAAGAGATGTCCAGCTGCCCCGCTTCTCAGAACTAGCTTGTTGCAGTGCTTATACAGTATGATGGTTGTCACGTCCGGCGGGTGGTATTCTGTTATGTTATAGGGCAACATCGATGGGGACTGGAGAAAGTGTTGAAACTGGAAACTGTTGGGCTGCAGTTGCCTTGATACAGCTCCGTCTAGCTTATCCTGTGTCTTTGCTGACTCGTTGGTACAAGTGCCTTGCTGGATTAGTCTTGGCGACTTTAAGGACGCCTTGCAGGGTTCCTCTGCCATTTTCTTTTGCTTCCCTTTTTTTCCTGTTTTTGTTGTTAGTTAGGGAGCTTAGTATTGTTTTCCTGCTTGATTCTGTAGACCAATGGAGCTTTTTATTTTCTAGTTAGTGTGTTTTTCTTTTTGTTTATTGTTTTGGCCTCGGAGACCACGAGGCCTTATTTGCTTCCATTTGTGCAATTGTAGTTGGTTTATCTCTGTAAATCATTTTCCTGCTGTTTCTCCCTTTCCCTCCACTGCCCTCTCTAGCTCTGCCCAGCTGTGCGTCATCAAATCACATCATGGCACAATGAGGCGCACCTGAGCCTGGGAAGGAAGGGCTCCAGCAATGGTTGAAAGGGAAGGCACTACTCCACAATCTGCCCTGGTGAATGCAAAAGTAATAAGCTCCTCTGGTGGGGATTCACTAGCCTAGAGAATGAACTGTGAGGATGTGTAGCAGCATACAACTCTCAGTTAGGACCAGTGGACCACATGAACACAACCTGAACGTTTTAGGCACAAGAAAATCAAATGTAAGGCAGAGTGTATGAAAAGATGGAGCAGCCCTGTAGGCCTTCTGGTGTTGGCTGGCAGTTTTGCAGTGTGGTGGTGGAGGTATAAGTGATATTGAGGAAGGGGAATTTATAATCTTTATCACACTTAGTGACCATGACAAGCTAACATTTATTAAAGCCAGCCTAGAGGCACTTCACTTCGGCTATAATGTCTTGTCGATGACAGTTAATGTCACCCCAGATGATCCTGTTAAAAAGCTTTTTAATCAGCGGAGCAATTAGGAAAAAAATGGCACATCCATTCGTTTCTCCGGCATAACCATGATTTGAATCCCTACTAATCAAAAATTGATTTTTGAGTCGGATGCCTGAATGTTATTAGCTATCCAGGTTGTAAAATTGGAGCTCCCCTCGCCTGGCTCACAGCTGCAGATTAACTGGGGGGGGGGGGAGGCAAACCTGTATTCAGGTCGGAAGAATAATGGTTTATTTTTTGCACATTCCCTCTCACAGTCCACCAGTGTTACCTTCATTGCTTTTTTTTCATCGTTCCTCCGACACTGGTCATGGCCCTGACTCCGAGTCCCCACTCAGACAAACACACCGGGCTGCTTTGTCACAGTGTCATTCAACAGGCTTGAGAGAGAGAGAGAGAGTGTGAGGCGAGGGAAATCGCTCCATGTGCTTCCATGCACTCTTTCTATTTGACTAGTCTTTGGTGTGAAACCGCTCAATATTCTGGGTCTGGAGCGGCTGCTCTCCCAGATCAGTGGAGACCGAATACATTAAGTTGAGGTCCGTGCTCAGGCATGGTTGAAATGCAAATATTTCATGCCCCTGAAATCAAATCATTTCAGTACCTGCTGAACCCAAAAGAGAATCTATTTTTCCTTTTATTTATTTATTTATTAAATTTTTTTCCCGACCAGTACACAGGTACCTGCCCGGAGCAATGAGGGGGAGCAGTGCACAGACCCACATGTTCCACATGTATATGCAGGCTCACTCAACTGGATATTTAGAACTTTGTCTGTTTTTTTTCTGCCTCACCCAATTAACCCTGCTGGATGTATGATAGAGATATCTCTCTCTCTAGAGATATCTATACATGAGGAGGAGCACATAACGTTTTAACACAGCCAAGAGGACTTTTATTTCTTGTCGAACACAGTAGGGAACCTTTTTATTCCTGTTGTACCAGACTCCGCTGTCTTCTGTCAGGACTTCCAGTCTCTGGGGCCATTTCACTTCACTGTATGCTAATGTGGACCAGGAGCCCCCCCCCCCGAAGGTGCAGAGCTATGCAAGCAGAAGCTAAAGACCTTTTTGAGAAACATTGAGAAACAGCAACACTTGTATTACATCAGCTAGTGCAGAACGTGGAAATTGTGTGCAGGAATTTGGTGTTTTTTTGTGTGTGTGTGCACCTTCAAGGGTGTGTGTGTGTGTGTAGTTGTGAAGTGGCTTTTTTCTTTTAAGTGGTATGACTCTTGGTATGAGGTGGGCCACTCCTTAACACAACTGCACACGATGAAGTGCATGATAGCTTTTAAATGTGCTCTCCTAAATGCTAATTAGCAAATAGTGGTCTGCAGGGTGAAATCGTCCCGTAAACTGGAAGTGATGAGTTTTACACCTCTGGCATCGTCAAAAAATATTTATTTATTTTGAAATACATTAAAAAAATGAGAAGCATGGGCCCAGTGCTGATGTGGCCATGGCAGGAAAAAGACAAGAGGGCAAGTGATATATCATATATCACCGTGAATATGGCAAACAGTAGTCTGTGAACTGAAAGTCAACAGCAGCATTGCGCTCCTCAGTGTTATTATAGATGTAACTAGTTTGTGGCCCTTTTAGGTTCATGGTGTTCTCCTGTTTGCACTGGTCCACACACTCGGGTTGGGTGTGGTGACCCCTGATGTAGACCGTATGATCTCTTTTAACATACTGACATCATATGAGGAAAATATCAGAAACTCAGCAGACTACAACAGAATGTCATGTGTCCAATGTGTCCAAGAAATATCATAGAAATATTTTAAAATATTATAATAACCTGAGATAAAAGAATGTAAAGTCACTAAACCCGACCAGATATGTTCTAAACTCTAATAGTGGTCTTTTTTTATTATTAGTATTTGTTGCTTCCCACCCTCATACGTTTTTATTGCAGTCCAGTTTAATAATATAGCACATCCCCTGCTGCTTTCATGACCTAGAAACATAATTCATTAAAAAAAATCCTGTTTGGGCTAATTGTTGTTTTGTATGCACATGGAAACAGAATTGGTTTAATAACCCAATTAAGAAAACTGATGTTTTTTCACTGGTGGTCAGTGGGTCAAAGTGCCACCAGCATTGAAACTAGAGTTAATCTTTGGTTTATGACCAAATACCTGCTGAACTAATCACATTCCCATCAGCCTACTCTCTGTTTAGTGCTAGTCAGCAAGCGTTAGCATGTTGAAGTTAGCATTTAGCTCGGCACGCCGCTGTACAGCCTCACAGAGCCGCTGGCATTGGCCGCAGACACCTGAGTGTGTTTTTTGAGTGCGGCTGTAAACGCCTTTGCCCCATCGCCCTTTTTATAGGCAAGTCAGTCTCATTGTGACAGCATATGCTGTATTAACCATTAAGTGAATGTAGAACATCTGCAGTGTTACTGTTTGGTGTCTAAAGTGTCTGAAGCGTAAAAGAAAAGGTCCTATCAGCACGTCTAAAGCTGACTAAACTGTAAAACAGAATAACTTGTGATTGTACGGAGAGTTACGTGTTGGATCTATGTCTTGGTAAACAAACATATAAACCCAGCAGCTCCGTGCAGGTTGGCTGCAGGCACAATGCTATGAAACCCAGGAACATTGATTAGACGGTGGGATGCTGCACACAGTCACTACAAGTTGTTGTTTTGACACTCCCTAAGCCGGGCTAACCACATCCTGACTCCAGCTCTGTGCTTCACACACAGACACGGGATTGATATTGGTCTCGAAAACAAAGCAAATACGCTTAATTACAAAAATGCTCTGCTTTCTCTTTCACGGGAAGCTTTTACAGCTTCAGCTCTAAAAACAGAGAGTCTTATACTTTTCAAACTATGTGCGTTATACTTTTTGGAGAGACTTAGTTTGGGATTACAAACAGATTCACAAATGAACGCACCAGAACACCCATGAAGACTCACCCTTTCAGTGCAGGCCCTGTCATGTTACGGCACTCCATTACTATTCCTGAGCTCACGCGTTCCCTGTGAATATTTGTTGGGCATGGTGAAATGGAGCAATCCTCAGGAGGTGAAGAAAGCCTGACACGCTGTGATTGCCAAATGACAAACTTTTGATGGCTCAGAGAAAAATGAAATTACCTCACTGACATCTTGAGAGATTACTTCTTCCCTCTACCACACACACACACACACACACACACCCCCAGACCCTTGTTTTCTCACCCACCCTCTGTATCAGTCGCAGCACACATGGACACAGAGAAGAGCCACGAGGGAATAAATATATAAAATATTGAAATAAAAATCAAAAGCGCAGAAGCGCCCTGATTTCACCTCTGAGCCCCAGTCTGCGCCAGAGAAATGGATGCCAGGGCATTAATTTTCATGATGTCAGGAACCTGGGGGGGGGGGGGGGAGACGGGGGAAGTGGCAGGCAAAGTCATCAGTGGCGGCTGATTACCGCTGTTTCTGTGTGTGCCGGTGTGTTTGTGCGTTTCCGCCTCAATTTCATCGCCCCGCCAAGGTGTCATCATCATCTCAGACTGCCTGAGAGGTTGTTTAACTGTTTCCCTTTTTAACCCAGCGAAAGGCAGGTGACACACACGGTAACACGCCAGCTCACACTGCAAAAGAGAAGCACCACAAAGACACTGTGCTGTTAGAATGAGCAAAGGGAATGTCATCGGGCTCATGACATCCATGGGCATTTACAGAGTACTACAAAAAGTGTACATGTGCTGACATGTAGGATGTTTTTTGAACAGTATGTTGTATTTAATAATCGATTAGTTATGTTATAACAACCTATCAATTACAATTACTGGCTGCACCCCGAAACTGAATAATGTTTTATTGATTAAAAATGAAAGACAAGCCTCAAGTTTCTCTACGGTGGGGTGCAGCGGTGCCGATGGGCAGAGCAGTGACAATATGTGCAAAGCCGAAAACAAGGCAGAAGGGGGTGTCGTCAAATTTAAAAGCGACGAGCTGCAACAGCTGGCGGCGTTGAGTTACGCCACGAGCCCAGTGTCCCTCCACCCGCCATCAGAGCTACTGATGTCATGGACCTTTGCTGAGATCCATCAGCCTCCACACTCACCAAATCATTCTTTACCCGGCAATAACATGACACAATAAATGTTTGTTTTGATATAGTGACAATGTGTTATGAATGAACCACAAAAAAAAAGACAAATCACGTCTGGGCACTATTTGCTGCTGATCTCTCAGTGAGTCACAGCCTACCTGTTTGTGTGACAGTCTCTCTTCCTCTTAGATTGAAAATGTATTGTGTCCCTGAATGATGAGATGACTCTGTACCGATGTACATTTTCCTGGATTATAGGGTGAAATCTGTGATTTATACGGCCTCAGGGGGCATTTCCAATCAGTTTGGATTACATTAAAGGGGGGGGGGGAGTGCGTCACAGCATCATAGCAGGGAACTCACTGTTCCTCCCAGCTGCCATTCTCTATATACATGTACAGCATTTGGCCTGGAAAACGTTCTTTTCTAATTATTTTCACATATTTTCCACACCCCTACTGCTTTTCATCTTCTTATTCCCCGGCTGAAACAATCCGCACTGACTGTTCATCCCAAGTGCGATGCTTAAATGGTGGTTACGAGTTCCCTTTCTTTGACTAAAGCTACAGCAGAACGTCCAACGGGAATAATGGAGATCATCCTTTAACCTCCACTGTCATTCAATCCGTGGATTACCTCTCGTATTTGTCCTGTAGTTTATCATGTGCCGGTTATTGTCACTGTGTTTTATGGTTTCACCATGTTCAGTGAAGCACATTTCAAAATAATTTAATTAATTAATTAAAATAATTTGTCTCCTTTCTCGTTACTTTGGGTTGTCATATACAAATATACAAATATTAGATGGATTGCTTTGTACTGTAAAGGCTTTCATCTATGTAATGACTGGTGATCCACTACTTCACTTTATGGGTCTGTAATTTCCTCATCATTTCCAATGACATAATGACCGATTTAGGTTTTCGAATGACCGTAATGATGAATTAATATTTATTTGGGCTGAAACGGAGCTTCATAGGACATTACAGACGAGTGCTAACCCGCTGACTTTTCATCTCGTGCCATCATCTGGCCAGTACTTCGGTTTATGGCCACATACCTGCAGAACTAACGGCAAATCCCAGCTGCCTCGGCCGTGCTTTGTGTTAGATAACGTCAGCATGCTGATCTGGTAAACATTACACCTGCTGTTAGCACGTTAGCATTCAGCCTGAGCGCAGCCTTGCAAGCACGGCGGTAATGGTTTGCACTCGCCTCTGCAGGGTGATGACTTGAGGAATTGTTGTTGTTGTTACTTGATCAATCAGCGTAAACCATGTGCTCTTCCACGACCTGTACAGTGGCTAGCTATTTTTAAATGAGCACAGGAAAAGCTGAGTACATTATAAGAATGGGGCCCACGAGCGTCGCCCCTTCTCTCATACGTTCTGAGGAAAATGATACGCCAGCAGCCAATCGGGTAACGCCTGCCTCTCTTTGATGCCATCACCCTGTGACAACGTGCGTCTGCTGTGCTAATCTGCTCTTACAAAACACATCACTTTCACTCCTTTGACCTCTGCAGTATGATACTGAGGTGCTGAGCGCGCACACACACACACACACACACACACTTCTGGGATTGCTGCTTCCTGCTAATTGGCAAAAAGAGCTCAAGAGTTCAAATGTACATCTAGCACACTGAGACTTGCTCGGCACCACTGTTTCATCTCCCTCCACCCGCTCTAATCCGAGGAAGAAGCAGGGGGAAAATGTATGAAACAAGCACAAGTAAGATCTAGCCCTGTAAGAAAAATAAGAGCTTTCATAAATGGGAAAAAACACAAGGGTGCAGATGGGCAGATTCATTCGGTGGGCCTCCACACTGGAACAACACAAAAATACAAGAGGTAAACAAATCAGATGAAAGACTCTGTGGCATGTGGTAACCAAGGGGACCTTCTCTTAATTTGGCAGAACAGAACAAACGCACATCTGTGGTGAACTGTATTGAATTGAGAAAAGTAAAGGTCAGGGTCTGCAGCATGCAGGCAGGAGAGAGCCCACCTTCGACCCCGCCTCCACCCGCTTGTTATGCATCCATCTTTGTTCGGCAAACATTCCTCCGTGACAGCTGACCTTATCTCGGCACCCTGAAATATAGGACGAAAGCGCTTGATCGAAAGCAAATTCATTTTATGAGCTGTACTGTAATATGTTGAGTTAATTCCCAGCTAAATGTCAGTTGAGATGCTGGTTGTCGGAGGGGGGGGTTCCTTCGCCGGTGTTCTAAACAATGTGTTCCACCTGACGGGGCTGAACCCACACCGCTGATTTTAACAAGTCTCACGCCAACTGTTAGGCTGATGTGTCGCTTGTAAAATGTCATTCCTTTCTCCAACTCATTTATAGAACCTTCCCCAAAAAATCCTACATGAGCCGCATTAAGATGTGAACATGCTGTACAAGAACAATTTCAATGTTCCACATACACACACGCTTGCCAGTAACGCAGCGTATAACATTACAATATAATAACAAAGTGCGCTGGTAGCCTTGCCATCGCCCATTCGAAACATCGTCAATAACTCTTTGTCACTCGTGCCAGAGGGCAACAGTGAGCGTTTTGGTAACGTTACATGAAGGTTTTGGCAGTATGGGTCGCTGCAGCTCCATGGTCAGCACCTTTTTTTTAAATGTGACCTTTTTCTTTTTTCATTTTAAGCAGTGGAAATCACATTTCCAATCTACACTAGAGCGTGTTTACTTCTTCTGCTATCCTAGCTACATGCTAGCCAGCAAGCTTCTGGTAAGGCATTTTTCTTCATGCTTTTATAGCCTCCCTTGTTTCACGTGCTGACAAATAACACCCCTCTGTAACGCCCATGGTCAAACTCCAATCCTTAAAAACCACATTGAGGATGTAAAATTCTACAGGCAATAGCTGGTTTTGGGGGGGGGAGGGGCAACCCAGGGCCCCCACTCACTATAAGATCACACCCTATGTTTTCTTTTTTGTTTGTTTTTTTAACCACACATGTAATTTAATTTACTTTAATTTAATTTGATTTAAAACACTTTAGTATCATGGAGTGGCCCATGTGCCGTCTTCCTGTACCTCCCTACTCTGTAGTATTCCTAAACTGTCTGAGACCCCCTCCTGTGACTGGCAGCCAGATCTCCCCCCTGTTATCTGATGGGACTCTGGTCGACACTCACTATCAGATATATATATACACTGATATATAATATGAGAGAAATATGCCTGAAAAAATGTATGTACGTTATTATATGACAGGATAAATCAGTACGCCACAAGGTGCTATTATAAGTTGCTATATGAATAGTTTAAAGTGATATTAGCAACAACATGCTAGAACGTGGTATTTTAAGTAGTTACAGTATTTGCAGCAACTTTACTGTACCACATTAAAATGATCAACACTGTGTTTATGTGCATAATACTGACTATTTTGTTCAGTGACTGGGGAAGAGGGCCCAGAAACAAAGCTCAGCCCCCCAGGCCTATACAATGAAGAATTAACGCTGCTCAGCACTCTTCTGGGGCAACAAAAATCACTTTAGTGCCACTTTATGTTTAGAAAACTTTTCTTTTATGCCAGATATAATCAGATTTTAGGAAAATAGAAACACACCTCCTCCTGATTGCCATATAAGACAGCTGGATCTGGCAGCTAGCTTAGCATTGGTTTAATACATTTAGTTTTGTTTAATCCATCATTATCTGTGTGGTCTCCCTTCAACTATCATCCAATACATGGGTGAAGGCAAAATGGACATTTTAGAATTAAAGAACCAGTTTCAAGAGTCCAGTATCCATCAGGCTCTAATATAAAGTCTGGAAGTCATCCCTCGGAGACTGAGGAAGGACGGGAGGACAATGAGGAAATCCAAGAGGACTCTTCTCTTGCCATTCCTTGAGATCAGACAGTTAAACGCATTCAGACACACAAGGAATCCGGTGTTATCTTTGGAGCGTTCGGCCCGATCAGAAGAGTAAAGTGGAATCTTGGCATTTGTTCATTTCAAACAGAGCGGGGGCAAGCATGTGTAAAGCGATGCTCGGCAAACAATGCATGTGAGCGGAGCGGCGATGGCTTCCAGATGGGAGACGCTTCTTTTATCGTCTCCTGTTGTCAGCGAAATTTGCCATATCTGGCTTTGTCGTCCGCTATATCTGGAGCAAGTTAACAAGCCGCTCCACTTGACTTGAGGTCTAAGTTGAGACAGATGCCTCCAGATGTGTTGTGTTTCGGGGGGTAGGTAACTCTTCGTTCGCCGGCCGTAGCTGTGGTTTATCGCAGGGGGGGTCGCTGAAGGCTTCGACGCGTGGGATTTATGATGTCAAAAAGAACCCAAACAGATACAGGATTCGTCCGAGTAAACACAGAATGAATAGATCCCATGTATGCCTCTGGGCAGTTATAGTTCAAACCATTAATTATTCAGACACATTCTTTTTGTGCATTTAATTATACAGTAACTAAAGGTTAAGATGCATGTGCTCACTGGCATTTAGCAGGATCAAATGCTTGTTTTATCTTCTTTTATTAAAGCAGATAATTGAAGAACGGCTTTTCTTTTCAAGCTTCTGGACGAGTTGACCCCCCCCCCCCCCCCCCCCCCCCCCCACCCATCACCTCAGCCACTCTGCAACAGAGAACAGTTACCCCGCTCGCGAGCTTGCTTGGATGGGTTCCCGCTCCGTCTTAATTAGCGCCGAAATGCGAGGGAGGAAAAGGAAGTGGTTCCCTGTGTGAGATATCTTTATTCATAGGGGCTTAGCTGTGACTGGCATGGCCTCAAGACATCCCAACCTCGCTCCTCGGGAAGCCCGCCAGATGTTATTGATATTCACAAATGGCTAGAATTTGCATCTTGATGTTCCATAAAAAAAAAAAGAACTTGCCCAGATCGTACCAGAAGGGAGGAGACTGACTTGTATTGAATAAACAAAATTAGTCTGTGGGCAGAGGTTTGTGTGCTGCATGCATATTTGTATTTTATTTTTTTTTCTGATTGACTCTCAGTTCTTCATCTTTATTTATAGTGATGTGGTGCATTGGAAACAGGGGATAGGGGCTTGTGTGGGGCCGAACGGCGCATTATGCAGGTCCGCCATGCTTTGATAGCCACATTTGCTTTCTCTTAGCCCCGTTTGTTTTTTGTCGTCTCTCTTGGTCGGGCAGAAAATCCGCAGTGTACGCAGCTGCGGTGGACTGTGGTTATATGGCTGACAAATAATGATCCACCAAACTGTACACAGTTTTTTTCTTTTTTTTTGCAGAGCAATTGTCTTGATGGAAATGATGAGAGGAAAAGGAACACACAGGATGTCTAATAAGCGAAACTCACCGGCCAATTGGGGGCAATCATCCAAATTAATGAGAGATGGATTGACAAGCGGCTCTGTCTGGATGCTGTAATGTCATCCTAATCAGTGGCCTGGAAGAAAGAAAAAAGAAAAGAGAGAGAGAGCTCACCTTCAAAGACTAGCAGGAGGAGGAGCAGGGATATTTCCTATTAATATGACAGAGGTTTGGCAGGATGATCACCTTGGTTTCTGCACCCATATACTTCTTTATGAGATGTTTATTCACATGGGTGGCTCACCATGAGGCCAGGCTATCAGGAAGAGCCACAGTCTGTGTGTGTGTGTGTGTGTGTGTGTGTGTGTTTGGGGTATTAGGTTGAGAGCCAGGCCAAGGCAGGATATCAGGTGGCCTTTTAATTACTCCTCTGGTGGGGGATCTAGACAGCGGACGAGAATGGCAGATGGATCCTTTGACTTCACTTATCAAGGTCCAGTGATCCAGAGCACCTTGAGAGCCCTTCTGGCTAACAATAGAAACCCCTCCTGGTAGAAGAGCAAGTGGCACTATGCGGATAACGGGAGCGTGAATATGAAAATATGGCCTCGAGTCTACACCTTCACGCAGAGGTGCCCCCTTGACCTGCATACCAGCCCCTCAAAACATACACACACATCTCCCCTCGGTGACGCCCACCTCCCTGGGCTCAGAAACCCAAAGCAGCTGGCCGTCCATCTGGGGCTCATCAGTTGCCCTGGAGAGCAAAAACAGGCCCCGCCGTGGCAGACCGGGCATCCGTTCTGCATTATCACCACCACCGCCGACCCCTCCCCATCTTTTTCCACTGCTGCCCTGCCATGCTAGCACCCACTACTACCCCCCACCTCCTGCAGTCAGAAAGCCACAGCAAAGAGCCCTGTTACGCTCCATCGTTCAAACGAATAGCTGTCGCTGGAACTATTCTTATTTGAGTTGTCTAGTAAAGTCTCAGATGCTAAGCACGTGAGAAAGTGAGAAGTAATGAACGCGGTTGCCGTCGTAAGGCAGAACCCACAGACAAAACATGGGGCCCAGAGTCTGTATGAGCTATTAATGATAGTGATCATGTGTAACTTCCTCTGCTGGAGACACGCACGTTGGGACAGGGAGACAACATTTTCACTACATTTGGACGAACCTTGACTGTTCTGTCTCATGTTTTAAACAACTTTTCAGAAAAACAGCAAAAGAAAGTACAAATGAATGTGTGTATGTTGGTTCATCGAGGTGGTGGCGCTAATTCTGAAGAGGGGTGCTATTAAAGGCCCCATATTATGCTCATTTCCAGCTTTTTATTCTGGGACTCCACTAGAGCAGCTTTGCATGATTCACAGTTCATAAAAAGTCCTTTTGTAGCCCCTCAGTTCCCCCTCTATCTGAAACAAGCCGTTGTGATTGGATCAAATGACCTACTGGGGGGCGTGGCTGAGTGCGGTGACTGTATAGTTGTGACATCACAACCTTACAGAAGTCCTGACGGCTCGTTTTAAAGGCACAGTTTCTGAATACGGGCTGTGTGCGTTTCTCTGTGGACTGAGTGTTTTGTAGTATTTATACAACACCTAGAGCTGCTTTATAATCAAACAAGACACGGAGATCTCACTCTCTACAATATGGGTCCTTTTAAACATGCTAAACGTGTGCGCTTCATGGCCATGTTGCTGGACAGATGGCCATGTGCATGCAACAGGGATGCAGTATTGTTGTTCCCCTAGATATTACATTAAAAAACAAAACGTGGCTTTAGCTGGCAGAGGCACACATACACTCCCAATTGTAAAAAAAACTAAAAAAAAACACATCTATACTGTATGTTGAGTTTTGTGTCTTTCACTTTATAATTGTCCATCCAGAGTGTCGCTTATTCAGACATGAATATTTATGTCAGATTTGAAGCCAAGCTTTTAGGGGCTTTAAAGGATACGACAGAGTTTCAACCCAGAGCTGCTGAATCATACGTTGGAGAGCTTCACTGAAATGAGAAACTAACCCCAGAACAAATACACACTTGCGGGTTCCAGTTGTAAGGATTTATTGCTATTGCTATGTAATATCAGAATATGGAAAGTTTTTTTTTATTACTCTGAATAAACAATTTGCCTATTAATAATGTACAATTCCTCATTACATTTCCAACCAGAGCTTTGAATTTATGACTCCTTCTTACTTGCTTTTCAAATGTCGAAATGTCTGACCCCCACCCCCACCCCATTCAAACTTTTCTAGCATTACGTTTGAGCAGCAGAAACTGACAAGAAATATTGACACACACAGCTGCAAATACTGCATATATATATATATATAGATATATATATATATATATATGCGTGGTTTGTGTGTACGGTACATCAGTCCGTCATAATTCACAGTACTTGGCGCAGCGGCGTGTCCAGGTCTGTTGATCAACTTACGGTCTGCGTTTCCCCTTCAGCGTCCGTGCGAACCTCTCGAGCTCATCAACCAGGGGAAAATAAACTGCGAGAGAGGAAGGCGGGAAGAACTAAAAAAAAAATGAAGGAACACAAAAAAAAACAAACCCCCATCAGAATTGATTAAATGTCTATAATTTGTAAAGAACCAAAAAAAAGAGAATGTAGTGCTTGAATTGCATCTTAGGCTCCAACCGCACTGACCAAACAAGAAGGCGTACTGTTGTACCCCGGCAGTTGGCATCTCTGAATCACTGAACATTCATTGAGTAAACAACTTCTTAATCAAAACACAAGGGCCTGAAAATTGTGTGGAGGTTTTCAAGCCGGGCTCGGTGGAGTCCACCTCATTGCAGACCAGGAATGCATTTTCCCTCCTTATTTTCTTGGTTCTACATGACTTCCTTTTGATATACACCCCATCTGGATGTCGAGGTGAAACACTCAAACACAAACTCCACTCCTACACATGCCTGGAGTTAGAAACCACATGTTCCAACACGACTGTACCTAGAGAAAAAGTAAGCTGTGCTAATTGCCATTGATTGAGATGACTGTTTCTAGAAGCTTTCACTTCAATTTCCTGGAAGCCGTCGAGCACAAAACTCCTGTTTTCTACGATGGAGACTAGTGAGAAGAAACTCCAAGAGGAAGCTTAATTTTCACAGTCATAAATCGCCCGGGCTCTGGAGGATATGAATAATAGTCTATAAGTGCCTCATTCATAAATTTTGGTTTGAGCCACGTGGGGCTTTTTGGACCCGACTGGGCCTATCAGCTTGGGGGGTGTTGGGGAGTGTTCTGGCTGGGTGACGGCGCAGATGTGGACACAACAGAAATCACACTGGGTCTAATAGACCTCCGATATTTTTTTCTCCCCCACTAGCTGTAGATTAGAGCCGTCTCCAAGGAAACCAGCCCTTTTATTGTTGCAAAGGGGTGAGTGTAAAGTGGACGTGTTGAGGGGATTCAGGGAGCAGAGAGACCGAGAAACCCCCAGTGTTATGAGGGAGAAGATGGCGAGTGTGTACCTGCAGGCTTGTGTGTATACAAATTGTCTGTGTTTCTTTGATGTAGACATGTGTGGGTTTTTTTTTTTTTGTATGCTTAGTCAGCGGGCACTTCCCCACATTTGTCACAGTCCCTTTACCAGGGGGCTGCGCGTGGGCGTCATCCATGTTTTCCAGGAAAGACAGCCGCGGCGGGGACTGCAGAAATGGCCGGCCTGTTGTAAGAGATAAGGTCCTGGTGAAATCACAGGCTGGCAACGAGACAAGACAAGACATCCAAAGGGGACCGGGCCATGCTGAGGTAGACCCCAGACTTTAATTTCTTTCATGTCTGTGCCCCCCCCCCCCACACACACACACACAGAATCTCACACTGACTCTCACACACAGTGTGGGTTAGAGAAGCTGGCCCCTGACCTAGAGCAATCACCTCAGACCCAGCTATGATGTCTGGAAAAGCGTCCACAACCCATTAGACGGGATATGGCCATGAGGATCAGAAGTATCAGATAATAAACCGAGGACCCTTTTCCGAAAGAGTGGCGTTATAGAGCGATGCAGTGGCTTATTTGGCTGGAGAAGCTATTGTGTCGCCGGAAGGTCATGAGTCGAAATCCCACATCAGCCATCGGTAATATCAAAGTGTCACTGAGCAGAACACTGAACTGTACCTTTTACAAGTTACGAGGGGCGGCTGTGGCTCGGGAGGTAGAGCGGGTTGTCCACTGACCACACATCCTCCTGTCCACATGTCCAAATAACCATTTACTAAGCTATGCTATATGGGGTATTAGTGTCCAACGTACCTTTAAACCATACACTATATACTTTTGTGTACTACTGGTGTGATGTTTCCTGTTTCAACACGACAATGCTCCCGTGCACAAAGCCAGGTCCATAAAGAAATAATCAAAACACCTTTGGGATGTACTGGAACGCGGGATGTGAGCCAGGCCTGATTGCCCCTAAATGGGAACCGAATCCCGGCAGCCAGGTTCCAACACCTGGTGGAAATGAAGCCTTCACTGAAGAGTGGAGGCTTTTATAGCAGTATATAAATACCCACGGTTTTGTAATCACATGTACAGCTATCGCATGAGTCCAGCGTTCAGTGGGCCACATCCTTCCAGCCACGCAGTGTCCATCTCTGAGAATGTGATCCTGCTTTTATCTCACCAACAAACCTCTCTCCTACAGTTCAATACTGGCACATTCATTTAAAATGGTAAACAAACACCTGTATCAGAGGTGTCCAGTTAAACTGTGCGGTTACTAGAAAGTAATAGACCACTGGCAGCCAATCAGAATCAGGAATACATCATATCTGTGGTTCAGGCTGAAACATATAACTATCAGATAGATTGCCATGAATCTTCATACAGACATTCATGCCCCCCTCAGGATACTTTGGAATCACTTTGGTTTATAACCAAATAGCTGCAAAACTAATGTTCATCCCATCAGCCTCTGCTGAACTTTGTGCTTATTGCTAATTAGCAAATGTTAGCATGTAAAACTAAGACGGTGATTATAGTATAAACGTACCTGCTTAACATTAGCAGGTTGGCATTGCCGTTGTGAGCATATTAGCACGCCAACATTAGCTCGAAGCACAGCCTCACATTGCCGCTAGCTTGGCTGTAGACTTCTGGTCTTGTTGGTACATGTTTTGCATTGAAAACCGTCTCTTTTAACCTACTTAAGTACACTACATTGTACCTCAGCGGGGGTGTTCCTCAGAGAAAGCGATGATCACTTACACATGTGAAAAGACAAAACCATCTCTGTGGTGAAGTTACGAGGACAACCTCTTCAGGTCGACAGCAATACTAACCGCCTTTCTGTCGCTTTGAGTGGCGTCACCTCCATAAAATCACCAAAAGAGAAGCCCTGATATTGAAGTGAACCCCCCCACCCCCGGCTCCTCTCGCTCCTCTCCTCCATTTTGCCACTGATGCAAAGTGCGTCTCTTGTTATAGTTCAGCAGCACAAATAAACCGGCTGGCTCGCAGGCCAGATTCATCTTTCACACGAGAGTGCTTGTTTTGTGGTTTCTCCAGCTCCGGCCACGCACAATTTGAACTCTACACCGCTGTGGCTGAAAAAAACTCAGACAAGGCGGCGTAATAACAACAGCCTTCTCCTCTCTGTCAGTTTCCTGTCTCTGTCTCTTTCCCTCCTTTCTCTATGTTTATTTGAAGGGACTGTGGAGGCTGGCACAGCTGTTTATCTGTCCACATAAAGACCAGGGCACTGTGCAAGACTGACAAAAGTACTCATGTCATCGACGTTGATTCTGCTCCCATTTTTCACAGGCTGTGTTTTTAAATAGACGAGCATGTTGGATAAATTAAGATAAAAAAAAAATAAAGAAGATGGCCGTCTGTTTTCCTGACAGGGCGATGACGACGATCGCACCTTGCACAGAAACTTGCTAATGGAATTTGCAGCCTCAGACTCAGATTTTCACTCCTTGGAAAGACTTGGGCTGACAGCAGTGCATTTGTCATCTCCAGAAACTGTCTTCCTCACATTTCTGGTGAGGAATAAATAATGAATATAATGCAATTCACACTTGGCACCATTCATCGTTAAACTTTTTTTTTTTTTTTTGGGGGGGGGGGGGGGGGGGGGGGTTCTATTAGTTAACAACTATGATGACATAATGTGCGATTAAAGCTGAGCTTACTGTGGCATTAATATGCATTGGAAGATAAGCCAATTAGTGCTGGCACAGATGACATGCTTCCAGGGACAGACCGCCTACATGAGACGAAGAATAGGGACAGACATCCTACTTACATGAGGTTATTGCTTGAGTTGTGTATGTGGGATATAAAAAAAAGAAATGACTTCAGTGCACGGCGCTGCCTCTGTATAATCACTTAATCGTCCATCGTGTTATGAGTGAAGAGTTCACAGGGGAGAAATAGTCCCAGAATAAATAGATTTCAGCAAGAGGAGAGAGGGAGGGAAAGAAAGGGGTTTGGCAGGAGACGAATGCGGTTTGGAGAGCAAAACCATACCCCCCCCCCCTTCTCAGTATCTCCCTCCATCTCCTGTGTTCCTCCCTCTCTCTTCTCCAGACTCCTTCCTTTCTGTCCATTCACCTGCCTGAACCTGGTTCGGCCATTGATTTACGGCCGCATGCATCGCGCATCCTTCCCCCGGAATCGGCTTGATATGTATGTCCTCGCAATTAGAAGAGCGTGACCTCAACTGTCTGTGACCTGAACGTCCCCAAACACAAGCATTCAGCGGCGTTTGACAACAGGTCAAATGGTGTTCAGGGTACCAGGGAAATCAGTTTATTCATTTTTTACATACCTTCTCCTGTAGAAGATGGTGCTAAATACTCCACAGGGTACCTTTAAAGATAAGATCAAAGAAAACTAAGGTGAAAGGTGAAAATCAAAAATCACTTTGCTGATTTCAAATCGCTTTGTTCAGGTCTGCCCAAAGACTCGCAGTCACTATGTAGTTTGTTAACCTTTCTTCCTAAGCAGCCGCATCACTGTTCAGCCCTGATTCAGACTGACTCCAGTTCAGTTGCGAGTTCAGTCAGTTGCTGGTTCGAGCTGTCACGTTCAGCTCAGTGCAAAACAAGCCCATCGAATCACTGCAGATAAGGTTAATAGCCAAGCGGCCTATATGTACAGTCAAGCATCACGCCTCATGTCGTGACTATGGAGATGTCCTTCATTTTCACACTGCTCGCTCTACTTTAAAACAGCTGCGTTTCATTACGGGAGATAAATATTGTCCTCATCACTGTGTACTTTATGAAGTTCTGATAGAACTCATAGAGTACTTTTTTATTTATAAAGGTCTCCTGCAAAAGCTGCCTCGGTATATCATTTCTCCTCTCAAAGCCAGATCTCAGGTCTGTTCTAGTTACCCCTCGGGTTAATACTGAACACTACTTTGCACCTTTTATTAATGGAATGAATTACAAAGGATTTTAAAACTTCAAATCTGTACTGATGTCAGTTATCGTCTCTGATAAAGGTTGATCAAAATAAACGAATATAGACTTCTTTGTGTTCGGATTAAAGATTTGCTGATAAACGTGTTTGTGCATGTCCTGAACACCTCTAATGACCTCTGGTGACATGGAGATCATTTTTCATATATAGCAGGTAATGTTTGCCATCTTATTTTAGGTTTATAGCATGCTAACACTTGCTAGAGATGTATTTCAGTTCGGACCAAAAGGCTTAGCTAACCTCGAGCCACGGCATAGCTGAAAACATATTCCATGAAGGCCTAGAGAGACCCATTCTCCTGTTAACTGAGAGCAAACGTGTCCATTGCCGTGGCATTAGCCTCACGAGGTGGGCTACCACAGCCTCCTGTAGAGCACAGCAACTGGTGTGTCGTGTGTCACGTACCTATGTTAGTAAATAAAGTAATATGTGTGAATGGAGATGATTTTCGAGTACATGGGATGTTAAAAAGAAAACACATAGGACACAGGATGCAAATCCCTCAGAAAAACACAAGTTCATATTGAGGTGAATGGTGGGTTGGTGGAGGGAGCCGGGGGTGGGGGGGGCGCCTCGCTGGACACTTCCTGTCTCCACACACAGCACGCCACAGGGTCACCGGAGGAGCGGCGGAGCAGATTAGAAGATGGAGAATATGAGAAAACAACAAGGCAGAAGACAAAGAAAATAGCATTATGCTAATGCGGTGTGATGGGGAGTAGAGGCCCTGTTGATCGCATCTGCTCGACTTTGGTGGAGAAAACAGAGAGCCGGCTCAAATGTGGGAGGGGGGGGGGGGCACACAGGAACATGTGAAGCTCTGATAATGTATCTTATTACATGCAGGTGGAATTGTATTAATAAAAAGTCTGTGCAGACTTTGTGAAGATGGCCAGAATTGATTTGTGCAATCCAACTCCCTATTATTTATTCATTAAAAACATTATCTGACAGCTAAATTGGGCATCTGTAACTTGCAAAAAGCTGAAAGGGAATTTATATGTGGTTTGAGGAAATCAGAAAGCAGAATTTTTTAGGCCGCTTCCAGCCTACCTGACTCTAACATTGCACGTGTTCAGAGTAATCTTAGGCAACGAGCAGAAGGGGGGCTGAATGGCTTTCCATTGGCTCTATGTGGACAGGACTTGGGGCACATTCAGCACAAGAATTTATACATTGCTTCTTGCACACACACACTTTACAGAGTAAAAGAGCTCAGTAGGCAGTTTTCTCTAATAAAACTAAGGAACTAAAATTAAAAATACAAAAAAAAATCTCAGCTGGAAGGCTGCACTTTGACTCCTGGATCTACTGCGTTCCGGCCTATTTCCAGCCCTGCCAGTGAGACCGTGAGCACTCGGACACCAGAGCACAGTGTGCTACAAACCTAACACACACAGCATTCCCCAGACAGTATTTCATTAAGGATTAAGGCGTGTGTAGCCTTAGGTGATGTCAAACAGAAATAAATACCTGTAGAGGCTTTGCATATATTTTTGTAAGGTTAAATGGGAAACAGGACAGGACTCAACTGAGCTAGCTTGGGAAAAGTTATACATTTGAATGTTTTGAGTCTTTTTTCTAGCAACACACAGCTTCAAAAAAAATAGTGTTATATATATATATATATTTCATATACAAATGGAAAAAGGAAATGCTTCACCTCTCATGACAAAAAAAGATTCTTATGATGAAAATGATTGTCCAAAAAAACAAAGAAGATCACAAAGGCACAAAGGTGTTATTGCCATTCAACCCAAAAGATCATTAGTGACTGAGTCGACCGGTCAAATTGAACAGAAAATGAATTCCTGGTTTTAAGATATGTTGGTTAGCCAGTGTTTAAATACCACAACATCAAAAGAGTAAAAACTGTAACCAAACCATCAAAAAGGACAAAAAACCCAAACAATTACATGCAACAAGCTCATAAAAAAAAAGAAATTGCAGTTGGAGAGGCCTCCAATGAAAGGTTTTTTTCTCCATTTCTTTCTTTTTATTCCTCAGCCCCATGCAGGGTTGGCTTGCACTAACACTGATCACAGCATTCCCAGTGTGACCGATTGGGCCTCCACAAGGAGTCAAACGAATTGCAGCCCCTCAAAGAATGCACAGAGACAGATGAAACAGTGGAGCGACAGTAGCACATTAAGACAGTCCTCTGCCATTAACATTTCCCCTGCGTGAGAGCCTCGAGGAGGGGCACAGGTTGCCAGCGCGGTGGCGGCCGTCCTGGCTGGCATGCGGAGGCCAGTTGGGATCGCCCACACCTCACGCAGTCACTGTGGATCAGTATCCATGAGCTGATCAAAGGCATGTGACTCCTGCCATGCGGGGTGCTGATTGCTTCCATGCACTCGCTGACACCACTCGGCTTGGCTGAAGACACCCTAATTAAAATGGAGAGTATGGGGAGAGAGAAATAAAGCTGCTCTCTGTTTTTTCCCCCCTCCCCAGCCCTCTGTCTTTCTTTGTTCCCTGCTTCTTTTTTTTCCCCTCTCAAGGAGTGACCTTGCGTCGACTGTCACACCACCAGTGTTGTTCAACTCCTGAGGAAGGATGGTTATAGCTGCAAATGTTCCCTTTAACCTGTGTTCGCTGGCAAAGCCATAAGCACAATGTCAATGGCAGCGCTGTGCGTTTTGGCATTAGGCTTTTCTGGTTAATGGAGAAGCAGATTCACATCACTAAGCGTGGCTAATGGTCTGAGTGAGAGCAGAAAGTCTTGAGGCAGCGCGGCAACACTCATCTTCCCCAGGGAGCTGGAGTTTATCAAATTTAAAATTCCAATAAGCACTTATAAGGTGGAGGGACGGATCCCCTAGACCGGGCTGTTTCAGGTAACCAGGACTCTTTGTTGGTCGCTAAGCAGGAGGGATCAATATCATATCAGGACCCAGTGGAACACCTGACAGTTCAATTTCGCAGTAAGCCTCAGAATCAATACCTTTGGAATAGTTTTGGACTTTCCCAACGGCTACCCTCTGGAGTTAATCTATGGTGTCATTAGCCCGGGTCACGGCGTGCATGGTCATTACACTGTGTAACAATAAATGTTCATAAAAGACGACACGCTCCGTTCTCTTGTGCTTGACTGCAGCCTCTAATTGAAGTAAATTCATTCACGAGGGAGAGCAAGCGCCTGATCGACTGGCTGCGCCGCTCCCCTTTGTAATTCACGTCCAGGAGAATATGGGGGAAAAAGCTGGCATGTCAGGCCTATCTAAAGTGTACAAAGCACAGGAAATTGAACAAGGTTTTATCAAGCAGAAAATGTGTTAAAGTGTTTAGTTTGTGCCAGAGTGCCTGAGGGAAGGATTGTTTACCCTTGGAACATATTGGTAGTTAGGCTCTTTTTACAAGTCCTTGAGACAATCCCCACTTAAACAAAAGTGCTGTAAGACTCGCAGAAGGAGGACCCACGGACATCCATCTTGTTCACTACTTATTTGCTCATCATTCCACAGCCAACGGTGATATAAAGACACCCTGAGCCAAACACTGGCCATCAATTACTAATGTAGAAAGAGGTAAACTACAGCAATAATATGGCAATCAATCAGAAGGGAGAAATAATTAAAGCCATTTTGATTTTAGTGGCTCTACCAAATCTGTTATACAAGACTTTAGCCAGCCACATAAATCAGCATGGGTCCCTCTTTAATGTTACAGATTCTAAATGGAAAGGAAAGGAAGGGAAGAGAGGGGGGTGACTTCACCCTATTTATCGAAGCTTAGCTGGAATGGCCTGTCAAAATATACCACGGAAACCCAGTGGAAAAATGACACAAGCGGCCCTGGCTTTGAGTGGCACGGTGGTTTTGGCCGGCACCCATTCCAAACTGGAATCTATTTTCCCCTCTCTGGATGTGTCGGGGAGGCAACGGCCAGGGGCAGGACAGGAAATGGCCAAGGACAAGAGTAATGGCTAATATTTTCTGGATGCACTAGGTTTCGCTGCTAGCTTCCCAAGGTCAAAGCTTGTTACTATAGCTGAAAAAAATGCTTAGGTTGGGGATCTTTATTGTTGGATTAGTGGAAGTTTGACATACCTGCCTCTTCAGATCATCCCAATCTTCTAGTATAATCTGTTAGTACATTAGTAGGAGAATCCAGTTAGTGAGACATAAACAAGATCACAATTATTTTCCCCTCAGTACAGTGCTCTGCCCATGAACAGGAATTACTTTGTGGCAGGCAGAACATATTTGGAAATCATGGTTTTTCAGGGATATTCGAAACTGGCTATTTTCGAGACAAAAATGTAGAGGTTCGGCTGACAAGTGGCATCATTTCTGGGATTCTGGCCCCAACATAGATATTCACACTCCTTCCTTCCATCCCTCTGCGTATATCCCAGCTGTATAATTTACAGTATGGCTTGAAGCAGAGGTCCAGGATCGTCAATTTTCCTCCCAACACTCTCAAGTGTTCATTTGAAAGCTTTATTGCAATGGGAATAAGACAGGTCCAGGAGTTTTAAGAGGTTAGTGGAGTGGAGGAGTGAAGCAGGAAAACAACTTTAAGCTTGCTTATTTATTTAAAAGCATGTTAAACACCAGGATTGTGTTGTTCCAGTTCCTAAATTATTAAGTCCATTATGAAGCTTCTCGTAACTACTAGTGATTTACTAAATCGAGTTGCACCATTAAAACTTTAGAAATGCCTTAACGAGTAAAGACTTTGATGAGGTGTAAGTTGGCTGCCAGAAAAACCTCTGTGGTGCCATCCAATCAAAAGCAATCAACTATGTGAACAGGAAGTCAGTTTAGCTTTGTCAGTTAGCACTGTACCTCCACTTCGTAGAAAGTGACCGAACTCATGAACAGCTGGTTTGATACAAATATCCAGTAACAGTAGTGTTCATTGATCTCATTGCCTAGAAAAGCTCTCCTAAATACCTGTACTAAGATGAGCTGACACGCCGGATGGTTTGAGAAATCGTCCCTGGAAACTGCTTGGAAAAGGGCAGGAACTTTCAAAAAAACTCTTGGCAGGTGATTGGACGAACCATCTGTCTATCATCGTCTATCATGGCTTAACTTCAACCAATCAAATCGCACCGAAGAGGAAACGCAACAACAAGCTGCAGTCAGAGTAGCTAGCCATGTAGTTAGCATGCAGGTAGATGATTCTTGCCATCTTTGCAATGACAATTTGTGCATAAAAGGAAGTTGTAGTAGTTCCTCATAGGATGCTGGTCTTAAAGCCTGGCAAGAGGAGGAATCTTAATTCTTTACTGTATTTTATACGAAGGTGAACCCGAGTCCTCATTGTCTGAGTGACTGTAGCAATTACAGTTGCAATGTCTTGACCATTATCTAGTAGCTCATGCGTTTTTCAAGGGAAATACTAGGATGTATTACAGCCTGGAGGCTATTAAAGCCCAAAGGCCTCGCTATAGCTCAGGTATTGATTGCAGTCATCCGTCGGCTTAATGACGTTTTGGACATGTCTTATAATTGCTTTATTAAATAAATCTACAAGTAGAAGATTGTCATTCCAGTGAGTCTCCTGGATGTATCAAGTTCACGTAAACAGAATATATATACGCAAGCTTAATTGAGTTTACATAATAACATAAAGCAAATAAATCTCGCAAATACTTTCTTTCAATTAAAAACTTGATCCAGAAGAATCCCTACTACTCACTTTAAAGTAAATTCCCTGGCTCCCTAAGAATATATACACGCCAGACAGCACACACACATCCGTACAGCAGTGCAGCCCCACCACAGAGCTTCACAGGAAGGCTCCTCCATAATGACGGTCGGTGTTGAAACGTGAGTCAGAGGGGAGGGATGAACACTGTATAAATAAACCTCTCGAACTAAACCTTGGAAATAACAAGCTGAGGACAGTAAAACGTGAGGGGTGGAATCTGCGGCCTCTTATTCGCTGGACTGCACTGCACAACGTAAAAGACTGAATGTCCTCAAATTAGGACAGTGTTTAGCCTGAGTGAGACAGTTTTAGATATATATATATTTAGTATATAACTTAAATAGTATCTAAGATTGTTTTAGTTGTTAATAAATAAAACAATGTATATTTCAGTAGAACCCCTACTTTCCCCACAACTCCTTAAAGTTTGACTTTAGTTGTGAATAATAATTCCATCATGTCACATTTAATGAGAGAAATGTTGCTGTTACTGTGATGATAATTATTATTATTATTATTGTTGTTAAATATATATAATTTATTTAAAGTTACATTTCCCAGGGCTTCTGGAGATACTGAACTACAAGAAAAAGTAAGAAAATCGCACAAGACATGTAGAATTTTCCATTTAATCATATGAAATTAATAAAACATCAAATAAATAATAAAACTAATTAAGAAGTTTCCATTTCCTGACATTTTGAGATAGAATGATTAATCGAGGAACATGACTGGCAGATTCTAATGAAAATAGTTTGGGAAATATAGTGTTTTTTGTTTAATATTAGTATTTAATATTTGAAGTAAAAAACAGCCCAAACCAAGTGTTGGGTTGGGGGGCGCTTCCTTCCCTGGATCAGGGTAGTTCATGTTTACATCAGACGTCCCTCTGCTGCTGTAAGACCGCATAGCCCAGGATAGAGATCCGCCACAGGGGGATGAGATCCAGGAAGCCAGCAAGGAGCACGGCTATCCGATGTTTCACTGCGAGTGCTCGCTGGAGGTGCAGACAGAGTCGCCTTCCACACATTTGTTTCATCCCTCTGGACTCTTTATCCAATGAATCGTTGTCTTCACAAGTTATTTTTGTAATGAAACACACAATCTCCGGATCATATTAACTAATTATAGATGGATAAATACAAAGAAAAGCCTTGGGCCTCAACAAGTGAGGCCTTGTGAAATCTTCTTTGACCAAGGTTTTCTATAGAGCAAGAGAAGCAGCTAATATTCTAATATTCTGTATATTTAGATGGTGGACCTCAGACCTTTGTCTCCTTCTCTCAGACCTTACTGAGGAACTAAAGTGTACTTTCTGGTGAATGTAGTTCCATTATAGCTCAAGTTTGAAAGGGGAATCAAGCAAAGCGTGGGAAAAGCAGCCATCCGCACTGAATAATAAAGCCTTAATGGTCAATGTTGCTCATGTGGGAGGCTGTGCCCTGCTCTCGCTCCTATTTGTGATTGTTCACAGCTTTTTTAAAGTTCTTGTGGCGTTCTAGTTATGTGATTATATTGTTTACGTTTCACTTTGTTGAATATCACTTTTAATTGTCGCTGTAACCGATCTTCCCCTCCCCCGTCCTATCACCTGACCGCTTGATCTCATCTCAACACTTCATTCACGCTTCTGATTATGTGGTTAGTAACGTAACTTTACGTTAGCAGCCCGCCTCTTCTGCTAGCCGCTGGAAACCCCAGTGTTAACAGAGACTGGCGAGTACAATGAATGCTGCCTCCACCTGACCGAGGGTAAGTATGAGCTCAAATCTGTCTGTGAGTCCTGTGTTTTGGTTTGACATATAGAAATAAAAATAATGTTTATATGCTGCTAATTTGCATTTTCATCTGTTTTCAAAGGGACGTAATGTCGCCTGGAATATATTTTCATGACTGTAATCACAAAAAAATGAGCAAAGTCACAAAATCTACATACTGAATGTATCTGCAAAACGTTAAATGACAACATATTTGATGTGCCTTCAACATGAAATACACTAATTAAACATTTTCCATGCTTTGCAACTCAAAGCATTTGATTAAGGTTTGGGAAAGATAATGGTTTTTAGGACACCTCGCAGTGACTGTTCACAGCGTATTCTGTGGATTCTCCAGAAAGACGCATTACTTTCAAAATTCTTCAAAATGTCAGCTCCACAAACTCAATTCTCCACCAATTTAGCATTGCACTCCTCTAATACTTAAAAAAAAAAACGGATCACAACCGATGCAGCAGAACCAGAGATCTTTTTCATTCCTCCTCCTTGTTAAAACCTGACAACTACATTACCCACAGTGCAACTTGACTGCGGCAGTTCGGTCGGAGATTCAGCCGTTTCATGCTAGTAGCAGCTAACGGAGCCTCTGGCCTCAAACAGAGATGAGGAGCAGGCTACAGAGGTCTGGTAAGCTCCCTTCTTTCTAACTCCCCCCCCCCCCCCCCCCCAGAATTCTTTCAGTTTCAAACTTGTAGTCTTCGGCCCCGACTGACGCCGACTCAAGTGACATCACTTGAGAGGATATGTCAGACTTCACACAGCTCCCCCGGGAGCCACGAAAGGCTTTGCGCAACTTTTTTTTCTTCTTTTTTTTTCCGAATGTGCAGTAGTCGCTCCCCTTTTTAATTGTACTGACATGGAAGCAGAAACCTCAGATGAGTATCTCAAAATCTGGACCAATGAAGCCAAAACCACTCACAAGGCCGTACACCGCTGGAGGTGAGAAAGAAAATATGTGTTCTTTTAAATTCGGATGAAGCGACCCTTTAAAGCGGGGGAGGCGAGCTTCACAGTTTGACAGACTAAAGCAGCGATCTCACTCTCCGAAAAGAAAAAACCCCAAAACACTGTAGGCAGAAGTACTAGCACAGGCTTCTCAAGCGAGGGTGACTTAATGAGCACTGACATTCTGCAAGAATAAAATAATACAGCTTTTCTTGCCACACAGCATCCCCTCTCACTCTGCTGCTTTCATGTATTCTTTCAATATGCAGTTGCACAAACAAGGATAACCTGGAATGGCAACAATCAATAATTCCTCAACAAAAGGTCAATCCCACCTCGCCTCTCGCATTAGCACTGGAGCGACCCGAAAATCAAAGCGAATGCATCTTTTCTTCTTGCTTTGGAAAGAACAGGGGGCCGAATTTGTTCTTCTCCCCGCGCCTGGCACCGCGACACCCCCGCGCCGGTCGAGTGAAGACCCTGACTTCCATTACATCAACAGCGGGGAAACACTTGATGCCAGTTAATCAGTCGACGCTCGCCTCGCTCCAACTCTGCTCTCACGGCTTACAGGAATGTTCAAGTTGGCCAACTGTTTTGCACTTCGGCAGCAATAAACAGCCGGGGCTGAGTGTACCGTTTGAGCTGAAGTCCCTTTTACATGCGTTAATACTGCTGAAATTCCATAATTACATGCTACACTGCGGGATCAAATTCACACTTTGTAAGACGACTACAGCTTCTCTCACCAAACCCGGCCCTCGCGCCGCAGCTCGGTGGCTGAATGTTTCCACGCGGGGTGGAGAAAAGTAAAGATTTTGGGACTTCCACATCAGCTACATCTGCACCGCGTGTCACAGCTGGTTTAGCTCAGCGGGCGCTTCATGCTTAGCTCAGCTCCCTGTGCCCCGTCACTTCACTCAACAACTCAGCAAGCCATTGGGGTCAGGCTGGGACTGTCTTCCTCTTTAATGAACCAACAGATAATGGCCTATGGGGGCCCTGGAGAGACATGACACAAATTGCCTTGTCCTCTGACTGGGATTAGTGGTAATTACTGTTCGCTTTGGCAGATCAATGGGATGGCGGCGCGGCACATAGAGGCCACCCCGTGTCACACGCTAGCTTGATACCGACACTCGTAAGGGCACAGTCGAGGGGAAGTGGGGTCCTGACGGGCCTGATTTCCCACCGCCATCTCCTCAACTCGTCTTGACGGTGCTCACATTTGACACGAGTTCCAAAAGATGAAGGCTTATTGCACCAACACACAGCTGCTCTGGGGTCAGCGGTGATCTCAGCGGCTGAGTCAAACCTCACTGGGTGGAACTTAAACAGTTTCAGTGTTGCCAATTTAGCAACCTGTTATCAGACCCCTTTTCAGTTTCTGTTTTTCTTTAAAGAGCCATGTCACAAGTCAAGAGTCTTTTTGATCAGGCATTAGCTGCTGAATGTATATGCGAGCCCACAAACCAATCACTGATCATCACTGTGTGTTTCAAACGCGAGTATAAGAGGCTGAGTGGACTGGTGACAGTGGGACAGAGAGGCTGAGTGGACTGGTGACAGTGGGACAGAGAGGCTGAGTGGACTGGTGACAGTGGGACAGAGGGGCACTTATTCTTGTAACTCACTTTAGAGATGAGAGCTATGGTCAGCAACCATTGTGTTGCCTAGCAACATAGCATTGTGTGTGTGTGTGTGTGTGTGTAAAGGTTGTGCAGTCTCTCCTCTGCTTTAATGTGTGTGTTTGTGGGCTGCACTCGCTGTGAAGTCCATACAGTTTAGTGTCGGGCTATTTAACTGATGTGGCTTCATAATGCTCGTTGCACCCTCCGTGGTGTCCGTAGACTTTTTTATTTAAAAAAAAAAAAACACGCCTGTGTGGGTGAGCAGGGAATCTATTCTGTGAACTTCTATGTACATTTTGTAAAAGGTTCAAAATAACAACAAAGCAGAAATAAATCTCAAGCTTACAACGTTATTCGCAGTTAGAAAGCTATGAAAATAAGACCCACGTTGTAATGAAGCGGAGTTATCCTTAAAGTTGTGCACTAAACATCTGGGCACCTTAATCTTCATGTGATTACAGCACACAGATGAATGAAAATCATGTAATCCATAATGGCCTCTGCTGCCTGCAGCGTCGAGCACCAGCACGTCCCTGGTGGGTGATCCGTGCACTGCAGCCTCAATAGCCACTGTCATACAAATGAATATTGTGCCTCACAACCTTCGTGTCCTCTTTAATCTCCAGTGCCCGTTGACCCCACCCTCTCATCAGACCTGCCAGATGTGCAGGAGGAAGCTCTCCACTGGTGCCCCAGCCCCCCCCCCCCCGTGTTGCTGCTGTCAGGGAGCAGCGCGTGGGGACCAACGCCTGATTAATGGCTGTGGCTTTGGGTCTCATGGGTTTTTAATTAAAGCGCAAAGACATACGTGCATATACATGAGTGAAAACCCTACACACACACACACACACACACACAGCCTGTGGCACCACACAAGGGCAAGAAGAATGGCATTTAATTGAGAGAGTGTAATTTAAGGGGAGGGGGGGAACACAAAAGGAGTGTTCCTTTATTGGCCTGTGACCCCATTCTTGTCTCAGTCATCTCCTCCCACGGTGCCACAATGCAGTTTGTTAGTTAATTACTAAGAGCATAAATCTGGGTGGAGATTGCATAGGGAGGTGCGAGCTGAGCAGGTAAAGGTCAGAGATGTCACTTTCTAGAAATGTAAAAATACCTCCTCCTACTTAAACACCACGCACAGTTTCTTATATTTGATAATAAATATCACATATATATATATATATATATCTTTCTCTATCTCTTTTATCTCTTTTTATCATGTTTTTTTTCCATAGCGACGCGTGAAAATATGCTTTCGGCAGGTTTTTCAAATTAAAAGCCCGCCAAGAAAGTAAGGGAATGCGCCCTCGGAGCTGGCGCAGGGCTTTTAATGTGAAACATGTAGGCCAATGAGAAAGTGAAGAGTTTCACTGACACATTAAAAGTCTCCCGGCGACTTAACGGGCGTAACCCCTTCCTTTCCTGGCAAGCTATGATCAGGGACACGCAAAAATTCCTACACATATTTAGAATGAAAAGCCGAACAACGATTGAAACTAAACAAAATGGAAAAGGGAATTGATGAACGAATATTATGAATACAAGACTAGGAAGACTAGCTGGTGCATCAACTAATGGGGATCCTTTTGAATAAATAAATAAATACAGTATTATCAAGACAGCAGGTAAACAGAGGAAATGTTGAGTTTGCATTAAACAGATCAGACAACAGGCTTTCACTTTTTCCAGACTTTACCACATATGAATCATTCTCTCTTCATTTCACACTATCCTGTCTCCCATTTGTTCAAGTTGTCATCCCAACGCCTGCCAGTCGTCCTGATGAGCCCCCTACCTCGACACTGTGTCCACCCAGAGGCAGAGTTAACCGGCATCTGTAAATGATTTTAATGAGCAAAAAAAAAAAAAAAAAAGTAGCCTCGACTGGCATCTTTTGGGGAAAGGAAAACAGAAATGTTGTGATTTGTTATGGCCAGACAACGCCGGCAGCTGCTCCGGCCTCCGCAACCTGATGAATGCAGATGGATGCTGCTCCTCCGCCATACGGAGGTCCGGATTAAACAAGCCGTCTCTTGCAGACAGTCAGGCACAGACCGGCAGGCCAGGCAGAGTGGTTTTGATCTTATTTCTTTCAATCGGACAATTGGACAGAAGCAGAAGATACACGTCATTGTGCTTTTAAGAGCCTGGCTCAACATGCAACTGACAAACAGGACACACACACACACACACACACTGCGAGATACTGGTGTCCTCCTTTACAGGGCCACTCTCCTCCAGTGATTCGGATTAAAGGCTTTATTGGTACTGCTCGGTGGAGGTTTCATTGTGTTTGGTTTAATTGGCATAAAGCGTGTCTCCTCTGAGACACTTTATTGTTTTAAACAGTGTAACGAGGTTTATGCGGCGCCGAGGGACAAGAAGCCAAGATGGGGTTTTGCATCTATCATGAGTGCGACAGGTTTTCTGGATGTGGTTCATGAAAATGCACTTGAACAAACCTTTGTCTTCATCCTTTGATAACAGCCATGTCATGAAGAGGAGGAAGTCGGTTTTTGGTTTGTTTCATTCGGCTCTTACGCAATGTTGTGGAGGAATTAGATCCATGTCAATCTCACGCCTGTGTGTTAAGAAGCTTGAGTCAGAATGTGTTTAGCCTAGCTTAGCATAACAACTAGAGGCAGAGGGGAAACAGCTGGCCTAGCTCTGTCCAGAGTTAAGAAAGAAACCACAACCAGCGCCTCTGAAGCTCACAAATGAACAAATTGTATCTTGTAAAGATCCAGCCTTTTCCAGGTGAGAGGGGGATCTGTGTAGGAGGAAGACGACGGCATCATCCACCCCGATGCCAGGCTGATAGGCGAACTGTAGCGTAGGTATGCATGTGCGCGTAAAGCTGCGTACACAGTGAAGTGTTCAGAGGTTAGCTTTATAAATGCAAGGCAGTGTAATTCCACTGTATATCAACCAATCCTAATAGTATTTTAGATGCAACATCATGATTATACTGTGATATTCTTGACCCCAATAATCAATTTGATACCATCACATCCATAATATCTTGAATTAACCTGAACATCAAAGGAACTGTAAAGGTGACAGTTTGTTGTTTTTGGCAGAGTTACGCGCTGGGATTTAGTTTTCTGGCAACAGCCTATAGAAAATAAACTGTGCAAAGAAGACGATGCTCGAGGTGTTTGGACAGAACCGGTTCTTGCTAATCCCCGCTGCTTCCAGTGAGCCGGGCGAGCCACACTCAAATGCCCTTTTTGTTGCATACCTGCTGATGGTTGCAACAAAACAGGAGACTCAGCCTCTCTCCCGGAGAAAGTCATCACATTTCCAGCAACAGCCAAGGTAGTTTGTTTAAAGCGACAGAAGAAGAACGCTGCAGCTATGGCTGAACAGACAAAAGAAAGTCACCAACAGGATGTCAAACTTCACAGAAGATTAAAGTAAATCATCACACCCTTTTGCACAAATGACATGAAGAATACATCCGCCTGCTTCTCGTTCAAATACATTAATGTCTGCCTAGACGATGCCCCAAATATATCCTCCTCTATTTCCTCTGTTTTGACAGGGAAAAGGGAACCCGACTTCCTCTTTCTTGTAACACATAACAGCAGTCTGTTTTAGTCAAACCTGTCGAGGAAGTGGAAGGAATTGGCCGAAGCCTGTTCTGGGGATGGGTAATGGTGGATCTAAAAACAAAGCACCCCCGAGTCGCTGGCATGGGCGGTCAGTAAAATAAGAAAGGTGATTGGATTGTGTGGCGGCGCAGCTTGTACCAATTTCCTGAGTTAATAGGAATTTTCTCCTTCCTGCCTCGCCGTGTTTCCCGGGGCTCTGGCAGACCCCCACCAATGGCGGTGGGGGTCTCTGCAGCCACGGCGGTTGAGGTAAACAACCACCCCAGCCTGATCCCACGCCACCTCGCTGTCCCTTAATATCTCGGCAAGCGTGTGCTGTTTTTCAGGGGTGCGGCGGCGTCAGCGGAGGAAGGAGCAGAGCTGGCGTGGACACTTTGTTGGAGCGCTGCAAAGGGGCCAGAGGCTGCCGGCCAAGCGGCCCGCTCGTAAGCGTGACCGGACAAACATGGCCGCGCTCCTCCCAGAGGCAGAGCCAGCACCGCGGCCGTCGCCACATCCACTATGATACCCAAAATCAACAGCGCACAGAGAAATAAACACTGGCATGAGTTATGGTTGCAATCCCAGGGAGGCTTCTCAGGCTTTCATCTGCTTTCCGTGTCTCTCTGTCTTTTGACATCTGTTGGGATGTCTCTCTCTCTCTCTCTCTCTGAGGAATGTTGTGATGCAGCACAATGGCATGATCAAACAAGCTCCATGCAGCCCTTAATGAATGCAGATAAAGCCACAGATGAGACAGATGGGGTTTGGCTGTACAGTGCAGTGATGTCTGTCTTGAACAAACGGATTATCCTGGTAATGATGATTTTTTTGATTTATGACAGCAACAGCATTTCTGTCTGTATTTAACTTTCAGAATAAAAAGCCTCATTGTATGTTATTTTTGCAGGGCTGTATGTGTTTCTTGCACCTTTTTCCATTTCCCAGCATCTCCCACTGTGACCTTTTTAAGGTCCTTTTTTAAAGTGGAGGTAGGAGAAGGCACGCCCGCAGCCCCATATTATCGGATGAAGCAGCTGACAAATGTGGCAGTGTTCACGCGTGAGCCCCTATTAATCTCCCAAACGATGCAAGGCCTAATGGGAAGAGGACTTAAGAGAGGACACAGCCGCTTTCTGCTCTTCCTCCAGGACACGGGCAGAGAGTAATGTCCTATTGCAATCAGATTACTCCTTTCTGCCTCTGACTATTTCCTGACACCAGCCACGACACCCCCCCTCCTCCGATTTATTTCACTGGCCATTGTTAATTCCCACTTGTGGTTATCCATCTTTTCTTTTTTTTTTTTCTCCTTTACTTTAGCACAATTTAATCTCTTCCATCTTTGCAAATCATTTTTCTTTCCCCCATGCTCAGATTGCACTGAGAAATTGTCCATGAAAGATTAAACATATAGTAGTTCACACACTGCATATCCGTCGTGTTACAAGGTCATCTAACACGGGTGGTCAGACATGTTGTAATAAACTGCAAACTGCATGAGCAAAATCTAAACAAAGTGTGAGGACCTGACTTGGGTGCATGCCTTTTTGGTTAGCAAATCACCCTGTGGTGTGACATTTGAAATCAATCCTGAAGCTAACTTTAAACCTGGAGCCGTTCACTTTGGCTCCAATCCTCCGCTAATATCAAAGAGATGGAGGGAGTGCGGTGAATCCTGTGCCAGCTTTAGTTCTCCATCATTACAGTTGTTTTGGAACAATATACAGAAGGAAATTAATACTATTTTCAATGTTATTCACTTGAATACAGAATTTATGCTGTTAGGCAAAACGGTGGACAAAATGAAAATGATAAATATTTGTCAAGGACACTGCGTATAACAGCGCTGAAACAGATAACAAGACACTGGCTCCTAAAAACATGTCCCTTGATAGACAAATGGAGAGAAACGGTTCAACAAATATATCAGATGGAGGAATTCACTTATAAAATAAGGGGAAACTTGAAACTCTTTGATAAAAGATGGTCTAAGTGGTCGGTGTATTATCATATGGTAAAAGCACAATGAACTGAACTGTTCGCTTTGTCACACTGCTGGGTCTCAGGAGGATATCCAGCCCACTGACTTGCGTCCTAAGTAGTGGACATTTTGCTCATATGCCTCTCCTTTTAATCTTTTGAGCTACTCTATCAGTCCCTCCTGTAAAGACATCCTGGGAACGTCCTCTTTCTTTCTATCCAATATTGACGGCATAAGAGCAAGCACATTTTATGGAAAGAGGAAAGGTAAGCCAAATATTGTTTATTTATTGTATGATAATCATACATGTTCTTGTTTATTAACATGTTAGGAAATATATATGTAGTTCTGAAAGCAGTTAAATTATTGCTGTTTTGAAATAATAGCCCTTTAATGAATGTCAATTATAGAGGACAACCAAGACCATCTTAATGTGCTCAATGACTGTCCACAGTGTTGTAGGAGACAGAACTGAAGCAGAGAGGATTCTTCACCGGATAGTTGAGGGAGATTCAGATTTGTACCTGAGGAGGAGTTTGAACCTGTGATAGAAGAAGAGGAGGAAGATGCAGACTCAGAGACAGACAGGGATGAGCAGGGAAGACGTCGTCCTCTGTGATAGGAGCAAGTAGTAGTAGCAAGTATGTTTTATTTAGTCCCAGGATAATATATTCAGTTTCAGCCATTAGCCACTATTGATGTTCATGGTAACAAAATACTATAAATTATATTTTTTACAGTAAAGGAGTAATTCCATGTAATGTAACACCCATAATGCAGAAACATTGCTGTGTATCAGTGATACTGATCAGTGATCCTTTAAGTTTAAAGATTTCCCAAGTGATGTCATGAAATATATGCAAATTGCCTCAAGAACACAAAGTTTGTGCTTATGAGTACAGTAGGAAATAGGAGACCAATTGTCCCAATGATGCACTATTACATTAGTACATTTAATCCAGTTAGATTAGTGTGAGGTTTAATTATTATTCCTGTTATTACCTTTCATTTATTGGTGTTTTTTTCTATTATAATAGATTCACACCTGTGCTACCTGGGCTTCCTGTTTGTCAAGATGACCATACAACTCGTGCAGACTGGAGTCCAATTCCCAGTACATTGACAACAAAGTCTTTGAAGATTTGGCAGCATTTACGAATCAAAGAGAGCTACAAACTAGAGGAGTGTCTCTGAATACTACTAATCTTCTTTGGCATATCAGTCCACATGGCCTGCCTTGGCTATTCCCAGAATTAAAATGTTTTGGGCCAAAAAAACAAAAGTGCCAGTCATAAGCAGCAAAATGGCAAAGGGATAGGTTCTTTAAGCTGAGAAGCTCACTCAAGTTGGTCAACGACTTGGATGTAACAGAGGAAACAAAAGAGGCAGACATTCTTTGGAGAGTAAGGCCATTACTTGACTGTGTGAGGCTTCTGAAGTCAGAGAAGGTCTGCACTGATGAGCAAATCATCCCTTTCACGGGCCGCTGTCCAGTCAGGCAATATGTTCCAGGCAAGCCAAACCCTACTGGCCTTAAGGTCTTTGTCCTTCAAATGGTTTAATGTTGGATTTTGAAGTGTACCAAGGGAAGAATACATTCAGAGGCCAAAGATTAGGCATTCTAGTAGGCAGTCCTACGCATGGTTGAATCTGTTCCCACAGGAAGTCACCTATTCTTTGATCGATACTTCACAACGATTGATCTCACGGATGCATTGCTGGCAAAAGGCCTTCCAGCAACTGGAACCATCATGAAGAACCGAATCCCAAAGCTGTGTCAGCTGCCAGGAGACAAGTAGTTGCAAAAAGAGGGGAGAGGAGCATCAGTGTCGGTGGTCAGAAAGAGTCCTGAGCTGGCAATCACAAAATGGTTCCACCGCACACGGGAAAGATCCTGAGGATATCTGCACCAGATGGTCCAACAAAGAAAGAGTCCAGGTCCAGGTGAGAAGACCAGCAGTGATCAGACAGTACAATGACAACATGGGCGTGGACCTATGTGACCGCATGCTGAGCTTTTATCGCATGTCAAGCAGGACCAAAAAATGGACGTCGCGTGTTATTAGTCACATCTTTGATGTTGCCGTCACAAACTCCAAGTCTGACAGCAAAGCGCTTAACCGACCAGCGAAGAACACCCAACAGTACCTGGACTTCAAGTTGCACCTGGCTGAAGAACTGTTGGAATGTAAAGAACTTGATGACAGCAGTGAAGACAGTGAAGAAGAGTATGTGCCACCAACCAAAGTGAGGATCCCACAACCACAACCATCTGTGCGCAGACTAGGCGCCACGCACATGCCAGAGATGGTGGATATCAAGCATGCAGAAAGATGCAAAAGCAAGATGTACATGATGTGTACCAAATGCAAGATGTTTCTCTGCATTAAATTGTAAGATTGACAAACCACAAAAAAAAAGATAATGGAAGACACTAGTTTCCCTCGGGTCCCAGGAGGATATAGTGTATGGATTATTTCAAATACTGTAATAACCTAAAACTGGTACATAAGTGCATCAAAGACACTGAAGGTGAGCGTTACAGTACACTAATTTGGTTCTGCACCATGATCCGTGCACAATTGCAGCACCAGGCCATGAAGACCAACCTGAAATGTACACGACTCGTGTTGCATCTCCTCTTCCTCTCTTTCCTGCCCCCAGACATGTCTTACAAAAACCAAAAAGAAAGGAAGAAAGAAAATAGAATACGAATGTAAGTGGGAAAAATTAATGAATTGGGATTTTTAAATTGACCAGGGCTGCTACAACCTCCAGCAGTATAAGCAAATACCCCTGCCACTCATAATGATCTCTGACACCCCCCCCCCCCCTCCATGTTGCTACATCAGCTACAGTGGGAGTACCTGTGATCTCATCAGCAGAGGAAGAGGCAGACGGCTCGACTGACACCTTGGAAGGCTCACAGAGGGAAATGCAATAACGGTGCTTCAGCAATATAGACCAACAAAAAAAGCCTCCAAGTCAGCGACTCCAGGCTCCCAGGCCTGATGAGGACTTCGATATCAGTCCACTGGCCTGCTTGCACCTGCACACCCCTCACCGTCTCATTAGAGCGGAGCTGATGCAACCGCACAGAAACAAAATCGCCCCATTCGATCGTCTCCCACAACGGGAAGCTGAAGGTGAACGGATCTGCACTTGATTGATGCACAACGCCGGGGCCGCTCACCACTGCGTGTTTTTGATCCCGTCTCACGTCCAGGCACAGGAGTTTGAAGTGCCAGAGTGCACTTCCACTTTTGAAACCTGTGTTGCGGGAGTTTAAATGTCAGGACAGAGACACGCTGCAGCGCCGGCCGGGCAGGGAGAATATGACTGTGACATTTGCTGACACGCCGAGTCCGAGAGAGAGAATTTCTCAACCTCCCACCCCGGCCCTGACATCCTGAAGGCCACGATGGGGTGATGACAGCGTGTCTTTTTAATTGAAGGTCGAAGGTTCACTTTGACCTCATGACTCACAGATCGTTCGCTTTCCTGTGTTTTTTTATTAAAATGTCAGTATGGTTGCTTTTATCGAACAGGGAACTATCTTCTTGAAACTTGTTTTGCAGCTAGGTTTGTAATTTCTGTGACCTTTCCTTTCCATCAACCAATCTGTGCAATAAGGCAACAACTACAGTACTTAGGATCACTGGTGGAAAGTAACAAAGTACTGTACAGTACATTTCTCATACATTTGTATTTTACTTTCGTGCCACTGTTTACTTCTTCTCCTCTATATTTCAGAGGGAAATATTGTACTTTTTACAGCACTACATCCACAGTATCTGACAGCTGTAGTTACTAGTTACTTTACTGATTCACATTTTACATTAGAAAGTTTATAAAAAACACCTTGTTACAGATTAAACCAGTGGTTCCCAACCTTTTTGGCTTGTGACCCCACGCAAAAAAGTGTTCACCCGTGTTACCGAACCCTGCCTGTTTTTTCAGTAAAGACTGACTTTGAGTCTGAGTCGTGCTTTTGGCTCCCCTCCTCTGTGAATCCAGTCGTTACAGCATTTATATTTTCGTTCAGTTTAGCTTGTAGTCAAACATGATGCTGGCACTAGATGAAAAGTCCGATTTTATTCAATATGGGCCAAAAATGTCAGATTGTATAGAAGTCTATGAGAAAATGACGCAACTTCTCACTTGATTTATTACCCCAGTAAACATTTTCCTTATGACTTTATGGTCTCAGTCGCTAGTTTCAAGTCTTCAATACAGCACGATGTTCATTTAGTAAATTATGGTCCCATTTAGAGCAAAATGGTGATAAAGCAGGGTATGCTTTAGGGTTTAGGTGCTGTCAGGTTGGCAGTATAAGTAGGCGTTCATAGTGTCCTCTGGTTCTCAGATCTCCACCCTCTCGACCAAATGTGGTCACTTCTGGCCCTAAAACCACCCCCCCAACATGGCGACAACCAAAATGCCAAACTGGAGGCTTCAAAACGTAGCGGTCCACAAACCAATGGGTGACGTCACAGCGGCTCCGTCCACTTCTTTTACACTGTCTAAGGTCTTAAGGGATAATCCATGAAAGCACAGACGTGTATATTGTCCTGCATAATATCTCTTGACTGCTTTAGTTTTGGTTTAACAGTGATGCTTTCATCAATAATATTCATTCCAGGTTTATGAAGCAAAGCTGAAGCTGGTGAGTGAATTTTAGTGCCTTGAGTTCAGCCACTTGATCATTACCCAACAACCGCTACCAACATCACAACTTTATATTTCAAATGAATGTTGACGAGGCTGCGTTCAATGTGCTGATTAATTATGTCACTGTTTGTGAACGCAGCCAATCGGCGATCAACAGCAGAATAGGTTGGAAGTAAAACATTCACAGTCTGGCAGCGTTTGGATAAGTTCATTCCATTAAAAATATATATATTTCAGCTGCTTGTGACTTTTTGCAGAAGTCGAGAAAATGACAGCTCACTCAGCACAATGAATCCAAAATGAATCCAGTAATGCGTGAATATGAAATGGCCCTGACTTGTGAAATAGAATATGTACAGCTTAAGTTCGCCTGTGCATTTTCTCTCTGCACCAAAACTTCAAATAGATTTTGAATTCTCTCCAGACACTCGGGCCACCAGCGACCCATTTCATGGGCGTCCCGCAGTGTTACAGTACAGGCCATGCGGTGCAGCGTATAACCTGGTTTCTCTGTGACTGCTCCTCCATCCCTCTGCCAGTTTTCTCCATTCAGCAGGCTGTCAGCCGTCCTGTCCTTGCATGGCGCGCTCCTAGAACTGTTCATGACGGCATGCTGAGACGCTTCACTCCGCCGACCACACAAGAGAGGATCTCATTGTGTTCCAATGAGAGCTGGAAAATGAATCCCGTCCGATCATATATTCAAGTTTATTTTCCTCCATTAGTGACCATAGATTCCATTTCATTTAGAAAGGCTAGAAATAGCCCAGATGTTGTCCTGACTGCCCTGTTTATGAGGGCAGATAAAAACCGCCCGTGTTTTGTGCCAAGATTGATGTGGAAAGTTGCTCGCTGACAGGGGATACAGGTTGTTGTCTTCTGGTCAAATTGCATTTGTCACAAAGATGCCATCGGTGAGAGATGAGGTGCAGCGGCCTCCGAGGATGATTAGAAAACATCATTACATCCCAGCTGTGGGACACTAACTATTCATGACGGCTGGTGATTCATCCCGTCGCCTCGGCGCGTAACCTTTCCCTGTATTATCTTCTCTGTGGCCACAGAAACAAGGTGTCATCCGCGTGGGGGGGGGAAAAATCTGTTTCGCCAATTCGCCGTTCCTCGGGCCCTCAACTTCAGCTTTGATCAAGTGGCGGGGCGGCTGATGGGAGCAAAGTGCTGCAGCCGCAGCCTCGGCCCGCGCAGACGCTGGGATATCTGTCAGACAGCGAAATGATTTGTTATGCAAACCATTATTCATATCTGACAACATGCGGAGTGGCTACTTTGGTATTAATGGCCCCTCACGCTGGGAGGCTCTTATTGATGTTGACAGCCACACCTTCCGAATAGCACGCTCATCTCACGGGCCTGTGACGTGACTAATAAACGCAAGAGTGATGGGGATTTAACGTGTGTGTGAGTGCGTGCATTTCTGTGCATGCGTCATGCGTGGAAAGGTTGAAAACCTTGATGTAATTGGATATTTCCGTAGACATTATTACCCCGTCATTCAGACCATATTTTCAGTTTAGGTTTTTTCCGCTTTATTAAATTAATTAAAGCAGCATCTGTGCACTTGACCGCACAACATTGTCGGTGTCAAAGTGGCGGCTTTGTCAGATTCGATTGTTTAGACTTAACTTCTTGTCTGAGGCCACTTAAAATACATGAAAACGCTAAAAAACACTAAACCTTTGACCCTTTTACCCTCAGAAACGTAACCATACCCGACATGTCTATTCTTAACTGTTATCCTACTAAAGGGGAAGTCTGGTCATGTTCCACATCCCATTAGAACCTACTAACAAGTATTATGTGTGTGTCCAAAGCCTGATATAACTTATTCATCTTGAGCACACCGTGTCGAACACGAGCGCCGTCGTTTATTTTGACTCAGTCCCACATGCTAGAAGTCCACTCGGTTCCTAGTATCCACATACACTTGGCCCCCCCGGCCTCCCCCTGGCCACGCAGTGTATGCACTGGTTCACGGATTGTCTATGGCATCTGGTGCTACTCTGTTCAACCTGCAACAACGTATTAATTGATGTCTTGATTTGGGTCTGGTGGGGTCTCCTCAGGTCCTCAGGTCCAGTTTTAGATTGGGTCTCTTCTTCTTTTTTTCCAGATCAGATCCAAAAGAATAATAGGAAGCCTTGCAGCATGCACCTGCAACTGCAAATGATGTCAGGTGGAATTGAATTCTCTAAGGTTTCTCCCCCATCTGCCGCGGCTCGGCTTTGTGCCTCATCTGTACGACACCCGAGACCGACAACGTCTGCCGTGATGAACACATGCAAGATTTGAACTTTTATTTGTGAGCCGTTTGTGAAGATTTACGTTTTGAGGAGGAGGAGGGAAGAAGAATAGGCTTGGGCCCACAGACAGATTGAGAGTCAGTTGGTTTTATTGTCATTTTATTGGATTTACTGACAAAAAGGAAAATATACAATAAAAGCCAGTTTTCTCCTTAGTGCTGTTGGAAAAGAAAAGAGCTATTGACCCGTAACTGGCAAAAGAGACATACAGCAGACATGATGTCATATTGAAATGCAGCTGCAGAGTTTGTGAGTGTGGCGATGGCTTTCTCGAAACAAGAAAACACACACTTTTGGGGTGCATACACATCCTCATTCCAGTGGAGATGGATAAAGCTCTACATTGCAAATGTAACCCCCCCCCCCCCCCCCCCCCTCCCCGTATCAGATACTGTCGTCTTTTTGGAAACAAATGAAAACAGTAAGATATGAAGAATTGGACTCTGGCCGGGGTCTGTTGATGGTGAAATCACGGAGTTAGCACGCTAGTTATGCAAACAAGACGTATTGTTTGACTGTGGCTGCGTTACTTTGTGATTTTAGTTTTCTGAAAGGACAGATACGGCCTCGCTCTCTTAATCTTTTTCCTCTCCCTCCGGGCGGGTGGGCAGTTCGGGAACGAGAGAGAAAAATCACTTTTTTTCTCCCTCCTCCCTGCCCGAGCAAGGTCAGTCAAAGCAGTCTGCGGAGCTTTAAACAAATTAATCCCTTACCTCTGGGGTCCGGGGACCATCTATCCGAGCTGTAATGTGATAAGGGGACAGGGTGGAGAACAGGGAACCAGCAGGTGCTCAGCGCGGCTAACACACACTCATTTCATCACCTGACACTGCTCCCTTTCCTATTACACCCACACCTCGGCAGCCTCCAAGGTGACTACGCTGGCAGTTACAGGAAATGGGAAAATAGCTTATTCTTCCCGGTTATCAAAATCTCTCCAAAATAAGCAGATCTCCTGTAAATCCCTGTAGCTGATGTGCGCTAGCGCTGCATTAGGACTGATACACCTACGGCAGCCCGGATCTCCCTGGAGGCGCGCGGATCTGAGGAGAAAGCAGAGCTGCGTCAGAGTGGAAATCCTGCACTTACATGCAGACCCAGAGCAGCTGTGCTTTTGTGGCGAGTATAGATTATGGCAGTTTCATGTCTGAAGACGGAGGCATTAATGAGGCGGGTGAGGGGGGGGCGGCAGTATGTTATATGGGGCTGGGTAATGTGGTGATCCTGAGCAGACAGTGATCTGGCTCTGCATTGTGATGGAGTGGGTGGGGGGGGAGCAAAGGAAAATGAAAGCTCAGCAGAAGGAGGGAGTGAATAGGGTGATGTATGGCTGTCTCAATGCCCTTACGACATTTCCATCAACCTATAAAGACTTAATGGAGGATGCATTGTCACACGTGGAATGGAGGAAGAGAGAGGAGAGGGCGAGAAGAGCCACAAGCAAATCACAGGACGGAGGCTAAATGCAAGGGGGGAAAGGGGGGGGGGGTCAGGAAGGGAAGGCATTAAACGGGAGGAGTTTTGTGGAGTGGAATGACATGTCATCTGTGAAAAGGCAACTCTGAGAGGATGATATCACGTCTCACCTCTGCCCCCCTCCCTCCCGTCCATATCTTCTCCCACCTTCCCAGAATTAACCAGTGTGTCTGTGCTGAGGCAGATCGGAGTCTAGTGCATTTCACACCTCCTGCCATCGCCGCTCATCAGCATGTAGGGGGGGGGGGCATCAAGCAGAGCAGGCTGCAAAGGAAGGATGTCACCGAGCCACTGATGGATGGCAGACAGCTTGAGGGAGCGTCTCTCTTGCTCACTCATGTCTGCTGAGTCTGCTACAATCCCTCAGAGGTTTCTCATTTTGCGTTTCTTTTTTCTTTTGTTTGGGGGGGGGGGTGAAGATCACCCCAGCAGCGTATGGGAATGAGGCACTGAGCTCGTATTGACAATTTACAGATTGGAGGTTGCCCCGAGTTTTGCGTTGTTTTGCGTGCGAAAAAGAAAGCGTGGCGAGATGTGAAATGAAACTCCCCTTCCCGCTCGGCAGATGGAGCGATTCATCTTCCCGGGTTTTGAAGTGACAAAAATCAAACCTAATGAGGAAACTAGATCTGCATGTACAAATTGACTCAACAAAAAAAAGAAAGAAAAGGGATTCAGGTGAAGGAGTGGCGTTCAGTCGCGTGTCGATCTACACATGGAGACGTGTGCCGACACGCCGCCTCGGCCCAGGAAGTGGCAGCGCAGTGAGGAGGAGGGAGGCGTGGGATATTCAGGGCTCTCGGAGTCATAAAACAACGGCGCTGAAGCCGTCACTGTCCTCTCCGCAGTGACTGTAGGCATAAATCTCTAGCCTCCGGGGTTTTGGAGGAGATGTCACCTGTAAAAATGCAATGTCAAAATAGTGTCATTTCTGCAGCTCCTGCAAAACTTCCCGTCTACATCCACCAGGGAGCAGCTGTGGAAGGGGTAAACAATGCTGAATGACAAGCTGAACGCCAGCTTTTATTTCTTTGTTTTGTCTTTTTCGCACTTCACTTGGTCCCGGCAATTAATATTCTGCTACGCTAACAGTTTGTCCTCTCACTGAGAACAAGAAGGTGGGGGGGGCGTGAGGCATGTAAATTACTCTGGTGTAAACTTCCCGCACATCTGTTGACGCGTTGAGTCGAGGTAGAGCGATGCGCCACCGCCGATGCTGCCCTCTGATTGGATCCCTGCAGGAAACGTCTCTGAGCTTCTCACTGGCTTGCGGCCTCAGATGTATGTATATTTGGTTGAATCAGCAGGCCTTCACATCTGAAAGAGCGATTATTGGACATGCCATCATTCAAACTTCAGAGCGGAACCTGCTGTATTGACGAAACAATCAGACAGAAGACTTTGTCAATCGACAGAGACCAAATAGGTTAGGAGGTGCAAAGATCAGAAGCTTACAGAAGCTCCTGGCTGGGGTTGAGGGGGGGGGGCATTTAGGGCAAGCAGTGGAATTTGGGCAAAACAATAAAAACGATAAAACTAAAAATGAACCGGCTCGGTTCGTTCGGAACGTAACATCACTGACATTTACTGAGTGAAGACACGTGCACGTGTTGTGCACTGTGACGCACCGCAGAACGCAGTTTTCCTGCCCAAGACCCCCACATCTGACGCATTTGTGTCACACGCAGCGTCTGTCCCCTCACCTGCTGCCACCCAGGAGTCCATTTAGAGACACACTGCTCACAGTGAACATTTATTCTGAAGTGTTTCACTATTTCCTCCTGTGTAAAGGAGCTGTTAGCAGCGGTTGCCGTTGGAAACCGTGTACATTGAGGTTATGTTTTGCTGAGGGTTGAGTAGAGAGGGTGATATGTGTGTGTGTGTGTGTGTGTGTGATTTGATGCTATATAGCTAGAGGCCTCATGAAAGTCTGGTAATCTACTGTAAATGGATGGATGGATTGTAAAATGAAAAAGAACAACTCTGGCGCTTCTGTTGCACTCACTGAGTGTGCTGCGATCCCACAGGAAAGTGTGCAAAACGTTGAAGGAAAAAAGAAAATTATGCAAAATTTGCTGATACGAAGAAAATGTGACATTTACAAAGCACAATTCTCGCCCTCTGCTTCATTACAGAGTCATATTTTGCATGCATGGCCGGCTGTATGTGATATGAATCCATGATGAAGTGTACGGGTGTCAGCTCTTTTTCTTGCCCTCAGAAGGAAAAACAGCACTGGCTTAAAATAAAATGGACACCCATGCCTCCTGACTGTCTCCTCCAGAGGGGACGGACAAAGAGAGAGTGAGACAAGGAGAGGAAAACTGAATTCTAATCAGATGAGATTGGAGAACAGAAGTGGTAATTAGCAACAAAGGCAGCGGACTGAATGCGAGCAGCATGTTCACACACACACTCACAAATATGCACACATACAGAGCTCACTTATTAACACTACATGCAGTTTGCACGTCTTACAGCTGGTCAGCCGAGGATGAGCGCTGCAGTTTAATATATGAGGAATGCTATGTCACCACCAGCACTGTTTCCAGCACTTTCCAGCAAACAGTAGCTTGTCGTCATCATCCCCCGCCTCACCTCAGTGCCACAGCTGCAGACTGCTCCCGTGAGAATAAATAATAATAATGCGTTTTTCACTAAGGGTGCGACGTTGTGTCTGACAACATTAATTGGGACGATTTTCCAAAGAGAAAGGAGAAAAACAAGTGGAGTCGGTGGAGCAGTGGTTGCTCGAGTGTGCAAGAGAGGGAGTCTGTGGAGTGAAATATGCTCGTTTGCTTTGTTTTTCTAAGAGTGAGAGATCTACATCGATCTCATGTCTCGTGGACGTGGCTAGCCTAGCTTAGCATGAAGACTGGAGGCGGGGCGAAATGGCAACAAAAAAAAAATGTCCACCAGCACCCATGGAGCCCACCAATAAACGTCACTGTAAGAATGGCGATTTGTGGTTATTTAGGGGGGCTACGTGCCGGAACTATTTCTTGGTGAACTGAACGCAGCTTCTGAGGTCGTCACAGTGAGGTCGCCCTCACCTTCGCACCTGAGACTGAAGCCAAAGCCTGACCTTACCGACAAGTACTGATCGGATGGATGGATAAACTGTGTGCTAAAGAATAGTACTGAAGAGTCAGTTCTCAGTACACGTGCACCGGAGGTTTCAGGTTTCCGTATGTTGCATATTGGACCATGATTGGATCCCAGACTAGTTGTGATGTCACGAAACATGCCCATATGCAAACTAAGATGGAGAAACGTTCTCCCTTCGTCAGATGAATGTGGAAACAGCCCTCGAGCGTCAAACTTACATCATTCTGCACGGCGACGCTCAAACATCCAAGTGGAGTGATAAGAAAGGAAAACACATTTTTGAGTGGAGGGACAAATGACCATCTTTTTGCTAAGTCGGGCTAATCACATCCTGACTCCAGGGCCGCACTTAGTTTACCGACATTGACTGTGATCCTCTCATCTCCCGCAAAGAGAGCAAACAAGCGCATTAGGCCATAATGGGAACTAAAGTCGAACACCTTTAAATGGCCAGTCAGGCTGTTTGCAACATGGCAACCAGAAAAGATGCCGTGCGTGGGAGTGTCAGATTATTTCTGATTTCATAAAACTGCACATGCAAGCTGAGCCGTGTCAAAGTCACGCAGTAAACATAAAGTAGTGAGTGCCTTTATGAAAAACTGGGAATATGGGAATTTCATTTCATTGTTTTGTTGTATCTGTGCTCATTTCATGTCTCAACACAAGTTCCCCTTGTTAGTTCTCTCCATTGGTGTGTTAGTGTGTCAACGGGTGCATGAAAGTCTGGAGGATTATAACCAAATCAAAACAGGTTAAACTGGCCCGAGCCGGCCGGCCTATGGGACGAGGCGAGAGCTCAGGTGTTTGATTTGGCTGGTTAGCTGCAGCAGGACATCGGAGCATCTGTACATCAAAGGACGCAGACTCAGTCCCAGCCGGGGGCGGGGGAGGGGGTGGGGGCGTTAGAGGGACAGCAGTGTCCTATCGTCTGCTCTCACCAGGTGGGGAGAACAGGGAACATCTGGTCCAGGGAGAGAGGAGTACTCTCACTTGTCTGGTTCTGGTCATATTGATATGGGAAGTCTTTGTATTCAGCGCTGGTGTGATCAAACAGCCCTCCGCTCTCTCTGGGCTGGCTCAGACTGATTATAAAGTTTAGAAATGTGTCGCAGATCAACCACCTTCATTAGCGATGTTACTTAAAAATGATTAACACATAGCTTTGACAGCACTCCTGATAAGTAATGAATAATAATATGCCGTTAATATTTTAAAAGATCCATGTCCTCATCACAAATTATCACAAAAGTGTGATATTAATTCATAAAGTCGGTTGAGACCAAAGCAGAACTGAAATGATTGTAACACATCGACTTTACTCGCTGATAATGTGTCCGGTGTGGCCGAGATGATGAATCATTGCAGCTTTAAATGCAATAATAAGTAAAAATCTGAAATAGGGGAGTTCTTTTGGCTATCAAAGAAGCTCTCATCTAAACTCTAGTTGACTGATTATGAGAGAATTAGTCATCCACTTCACCCACCAAGAAAGCAATAAACAAAAACACCACCTTCGGGCTACTCCCAAAGCCTTGAGCTTGTTTAGTCGAGACTTTCATATCCACTTTACAGCAAGTCACATAACTGTTTAAAAAATGTGTTATCATCTCTCGGAAACTTGTGTTCTCGGTCAAGAGGAGGAGGATGTCCCATGAGCTATTAGTAGCTTGATGAGCATAGCACCATATGCTGAGATTTCATCTCCAGTGAGCTCGCTTCACACTCTCCAGGTTTTGGGAGCAGGCTTTTAGCTCTATAAATTGTGTTACGACTCCAATTCTTCCTGCAATAACAGCGAGGCGCTGCTATTAATTTATACAGCTCTGTGGAGGAACATTTTACCTTTGTCCTCCAAACCTGTTAACAGCTCCACAAGCATATCAATAAGATCCACGATCCGTAGCTATTAAAAGCTGCCGCTGCCGTTCACGGTGTTGTTTCAAGTATTAGCCAGATCCTCACAGGAAACACTCACATATTTCTGCCGATAACTATTTTCTACTTGTTATTAACTTAAAACAAGCTAATTTGATCACCTTCCGGCCCCGAACTCAGCACCCAGAAACTGCTCACACTCCTCACGCAAACTGCCTCTGCCACGTCGTTCACCATTGTTCACCATTATTTCGATCATTTTTGGCGGCTCAGCAAAAACTGCTGTCCCCTCGGCTCCGAGAAGCGGTGCAGTGCTTGGCGCTGTCGCACGGTAGGAGGAGGAGGGTAGATTGGGTCGGGGGAAGAATCCAACAATTGTGAAACATGCTTGTGTGTGTGGGTGTGACTGCTATTGATGCAGTGCTACTGATGCTATTATGATGAATACGTTTTTGAAGCATTATCTTATTTGGCCTTGCATCCAATTCATGATCCATTAGCACCACATGGAGTCAAGTGCGTGCGACGCGCCGCATCGATGGGAATCGATCCATCACTCACACTGACAGTATTGACCGACGCTGAATATTGACTGATGCCGCTTTACCGTGGCGCCCGCATTAACCGCCTGCCGGGGAGGTCGTATTCGGCAGAGACATGTGTTCGCACCAGTATGTATCTTAGGAGGTGACAGGCTCAAACAGCACTTGATGAGCACTTACTGTTGAGTCTACATGGAGTCAATAGAGCAGCGGGTGAATCTCGGAGGTGTTGTTTTCTCTCAGATTAAAACATTTGCTCTGTGGTGACAGACAGACCTATTTCAAGCCCTCCTCAAACACAGCCCTGACAGGCCTGCTGTCCGCTGGGTTTGTTCAGTCTCTGCATGGACCTCTGCAGCGTCTTAAGACTGCACAAATCTTGAGGGGGGTCTCTCTCTGGGCCATTCAAACAACAACAATGGCAGGGGTATAAATCTCCCTATATAGACCTTGACTTTGATAGCGAGACCTGACAAGGCTTGTTTAGCTAGCTGTTGCTTCAGGGACTTTGCTGACATTGGCCTCCTCAGTCAAACACAGGCGGTGCTTTCACGGCACGAATTGGTGTGACTGGCGGACTTTGGATCATCCATTTTATCCGTCAAAATGGCCTCCTCCCCAAAAAGGAGTTGGAAGTGAGACTAAACAATGTTCGCCTGCCAGATGGGGGACGCTGTTTGCCTTCTACATTAATCTGTTAGTCTCTTTGGTTCATTGGTAGTGTATATCTTGCATCGGGGTGTATATCAGAGCGCACAGGACAAGACTTTTTGTGCTCCTGCCAGAGCCGAGAAAGAATGTGGAGCAACGGTCACCTGGTGTGAAGAGATGGCCGTGGAAGAAGAGAGGGAGAGAACAAATAAAACAAACCTGTGCTTCTTTTAGCGCGTCACAGCTGTTTTGTGTTCATTATCCTTTTCCTAAACCACAGCTCCCCTTCATTGTTTTCTTTTAATGGCATATGAAATAAAATGAATTTATTTTGTTCTGTTCAAAAATAATATTAGCGTAACATTTTTTTGGTGATCAAGGACACAAACGCGCGAACATGACCGATGCTGTTTTCACATAGCTCTTTTAGTCACTTTAAGTATTCAACACATTAGCTGGCTGAAAAGAGGCGATTTGCCTCAAAATGTCTCCTGAGCGTACACTGTCCTGTGCCACCATTTGTTGCATTTCAACCAGCTTATCCCTGCAGAGGGACAGACGGACAGCTGGCTTTCCCTATCACGAAAAGCCCCAAGAATCGTGAAGAAGAAGAGACCCCTGTCTATGTTCGAGAGTGGTCTTGGTCATTGGATGTGGATGACACCCTTGATGGTGAGATCCAAAATCTGTGGAGAAAAAGCAAGCAAGTGAAATGGACCTTCTTGTCTCTTGTGTGTGGCACAATCTCACCCCATTCTCGTCACAAAGTGAACTTCTTTTCGCCAAGTTTTTTTTTTTTTTTTCTCTTGTGCTGCGTAAAATAAAGGTTGTTTGAAAGCTCCTAACAAAAAATATTCAGAAGGTATTATTCATCTGTTAAAAATGTATTCTCTATTTTCAATTATCAGCCAGGCCCTCATCTCCGATGCATCAACCTTGGATGAAATGATCTCACTGATGGAATATAAAGTACATGAACCGGATGATGCACTGTAACCCCCCCCACCCGCCTACTGAGAAGCACCAGAGCACTTCTCCTTGTTTCTCTCCGACTCTCATCCAGAAGCGACTCCTTCAGCCTATACGCCATTGTTCTTTCCCTTCCCATACGCCTAATTAGATGCCTTTGATACAGTATGAACAGAGAGCGGGACCCAGTTGGTGTGGATCCTCTAATGCACCCTCCAGTGGCTCTCACATTGATCCCTTTTCTCTGTGAAGCTGCCGTGAAGACTGCACATCGGCTCAGCGTGGGCTATCATAAAAGACAACGGAGCACAAGTGGAAAACAAACTCAAAAAGAAATGGGTTGTTTTATTTTCTTACTGGCCGCCTAGGCTGCCCCAACACCTGACGGCTACACGGCTGGCATGCTAATGAAATGCTAATTGTAACCCAAACAGAACAGTGACATTTGTTGAGCAGTTAAACGGGAGCCGTCCTGGGGGGCGTTTACATTATACACGAGATTTATATGCTTACGATATATCTAACCCGCTACAGTGACATCTACAATTGTCCGAGACGGGGCTTGGGAGGTACATGAATTACAAGTTTGAATTCCCCGAGTCATTTGCAGCCTGTGAGGTAGCGAGGCTGACAGCGTTGTATTTGTTTTTCATCAGTGAGTGTTTGGCTTGGCGGTGTGTTTCTACGGGCAGACCAGGGTGGGAGACGCAGGCAGGGGGAGATTGTGGATTTCGTCGTATGAGCCAACAGGCTCCAGTGCCTCAGCAGACAGTGATTGGGCTGTGGCCATTGTAGCCTCTCTGGGGGAAAAGGTGCCAAGTGCTTGTCCATTATAACAGGTTCTGTACTCTCTCAAGACATCACCCCCTCCACCCCTCTCACAGTACTCCTTCTTGAGTGCAGCGGGGATACAGCACGGGCAGAGAGTGTTGTTGACATTTTCTGAAATTGCCTGAAAGCATTTTTGCTCAGCAAGACCTGGCAAAGAAGGTCTTCGATTGTTGGATGGGCTGAGCTGAGCTGAAGACATATACAGAAAACACTTGACCCCTCAAGTGGACAGGACAAATTCCAGCATTTTGGGGGAAATTTGCATACATGCAAACATCTGTATATACACAGATTTATACATACATACATATATACATACATACATATATATATATACAGATTTTTGCATGTATGCAAATTTTAAGCATTTTTTTATTCATTGAGAAATAGATGAGAAGATTGACACCAATCTCATGCCTATGCGTGAAGTTCAGAGCTGGAGCCAGGGTGCTGTTAGCATAAAAAGTGGAGACGGGGGAAACCGCTAGCCTAGCTCTGTCCAAGTTCATAAAAACACCTACCAACACCTCTAAAGTTCATCAATTAAGACTTTGTATCCCATTTATTGTATATTTGCTCACAAAAGACATGTGAAAATGTATTTCTAGGGGAGAGCAGTCAGTGCTCGAACTATAAGGACGAATTAGTATTTCATAAAGTGTTCGTACGATTACTTGTAAATTCAACCAAAACCAGTTTTTCGGTCAAAATGAATGCCAGATTTTTTTGTATATTTAAGTTTGTATATTTAAGACAGACAGCATTTTCTCAGCAGTGATGTTGAGGTATAAGAAGCACAACATTTAGCATCTAAATTGACCATTGTTGACATTGCTAATAAGCTATCTAGCTAACTGATATTAGCAGTGCACACGTGCTCATTCAGCAAGTCGTGATGCAAACGTGCGTCCATCTTTGTAGATAAAAGACATTAGCTAAAAAGCTACAGTGGGTTGCAACAACACTGCTATTATATATAGACTAAGATGTCATTCTGACTGGCGAATGCACAAACAGGAGGCACCGTCCTGACACCAAAAACACATAATTAAAATGTAATATTATCTGTCATTTACAGAGCTGAGCTGTATGTTGCAACACATTCATTCATTTTGACTTTAAATTTGGCCTTTTTATTATTCAAACACACCTATGTAGATGAAGTATTACTGTATTGTAATGTAGTTAAATCTCATTGGTTAAATGAAAATCCTCTCACTTTATTCATCCCCACTGGGTCTTTTTGGGGACATCATGCACATTCCAAGGTATTACATATCAAATGCACACGGATGGGTGAATGTAATCGTCCTCTTAATTAGCACCAACAAATCAGCAGCAGCAAGCACTAATGGGAACTTGTTCCAAATGGAAGAGTTGTGTTTATGATAATGCATATGCCGCTAACACACACACAGTCAACGTCCGAACCAAATCTACAACAGGGGGACAAATAAGCTCAGTTTTCACAGTGCTACAGTGCTACATTGACCTGCCATCTCATCTCCCCGATCAAGTTTGCGTTTTCTACACATCGAGCTGAAGAAGGAGAGGACAAGTATAACACTAGAGAAGGTAGAACAAGTATTCAGATGTTCTATAAGTAGAGTAAGTTCTCTGAAATCCAATTCAAGCACCATATGGTCTGTAGAGGGCTAAGAAATCAAAATAGCAGCTGACACATTTAAAGTAATGCGAGAAAAAGACATGGATACATGCCATGCAAGTAATGCACATTTATTGAATACCTGCACTGAACACAAATGCTGCTTATTGAAGCTGGTGAAGAATAATTCTGATCTGAGTGCTACTTTTTGCAGAGTGTGTAGAGCTGCAGCAAACATCCACTCTGCCACCCGAGAGAGCAATCAGCATTGGACTGTCAAAATAGAGTGAAAACTAAGACACAAGAAATCTCTCTCCAGTACGGATGGGCTCCAATAATAAATTGGCTCCATTGTAGATTTGGTTCCCAGCCGAAAAATACTTTAATATTCACTTCATGCTCACATTTCCTAGAAACAACAAAGGTGAAACATTCACTGCAGGTACAGACCAGACTTTTTCAGAACTTTTCCAGTATTCGTTGGTGATGCTGCCTCTTTGATGGCCCGACTGACCTATGGTATGGTATCCCCCAAGGCTCCATCCTTGGACGTCTTTTGTTTGTCGTCACTATCCGCAAACAACATTCAATACCGCTGTTATGCAGATGACATGCTGATCTATGTTCCGTTAAAAACCAGTGCAATCTTGTTTCTCAGAAATCAAGTAATAAATGTTCCACAATTGTTCCTTCTAAGTGAAAATATATCCGAAATAACTGCGTTTGGTCCTCCATAGTCCATCTGCACTCTGCAGAAGAGCCTCCCTGTCTGCAAATGGGTGGAGTCTCTCATTTGACAAACAAATCTCAAGAGTCATTCAATCATGTGTACTCCAACTTTGGAGCATCTCTAAAAATCCAGTCTTTCCTCTCATGCGCTGATCTTGAGAAGGTCATACATGCTTTTAAATAATCACGTCTTGATTCTTGTGATTCATTGCTTGAAGGATCTCCCACCGTCAGTTAATACAAAACACAGCCGCTTAAATTGAATTCAGTGAATTCAAAGAGACATATCATATCATATCTAAATAAAGCCGTATTATCACCGTGCTTAAACAGCAATCCGCACAGGCAGATTATTATAAGCCTGTCACTCATCCATCTCATGGAACAGATACATGTCCATTTTATCAAATATAACAATGCACACTGACTCTGAGAGATCGCAATCACTACGCAACGCCACAGGTTTCTTTAATACTCAGTGTCATGTTCAAATCACACGGATCTCCCGCTGTCTGAATGCTGGGGGGAACAAAATAAATAAATCCATAAAAACCAGGTACTCTTTATTACAGTGACGATACTCCTCAAGCAAATGTCTGATGTTCTTCAGCCTGGTAAAGACAGGAACTTCTGTCCTAGCTGTCCCCTCTACCGCTGACAGGACGGCTTCATCTGAGAACTGTACTGAGCTGTAACAGGTCGTCGTGGATTTAGCGCTGATGTATTGCTCCTGTGTTTTTCTGCCTGTACTGAAAATGTAATAAATGCAACTTTAAGTAAAGGTAATACACGTTTGACACCTGTGAATTATAGCTAGGAAGTTGAGAAATAATTAGCCCCCATCAGAAAATTAAATTAAATTAAAAATATTTTTATGAGTGCCTGGTGCATCGGGTTGTAAGTGAGGTTTCTGAAGATAAATCAGCTTTTAAGTTTGAATTTTGTGTAGTGTGGGCCTCCCAAGACTACCAATCTATTGTTCATATCAGTTTTCAAACATCTCTAACGTCTAATGTCACAGAATTCCTCTTGAGCAGATTCAGTTCAGCACCAAACCTGCAGGATAGAAGCAGTTCACCATTGAGGTCAAATTTGATCAACGTTACAGAAGTGTTTCATCTGTCTTGCTGTTGTGGAAAGGCTGTTTTCTCGACGCGCCGCACATTTTCTGTTATTTCTCTTTTGTCAATGTGACCTTGTGAATTGTGGACCTTCGACTTCACAGTGTCAAAGTAGATGCTTTGTGAGAAGTCCGTTTTGTATCAGTGGGGAGAAGAACTCGGGCTTATTATTCTTGAACATTCTTATCTACCTGGTGGGCCGTTAAAGTGGAGCCTTTGTATGGGAAACACTGGACAATGCTTCCTCTCCTGTTAGGACACTACATCAGTGAGGGGGTGGATCCGGATTTGGACCACTGGCCACTGGTTCACCTACAATGACAGGTCACTGAAACGAGCGCTGCCTCTGTGTGTGACTAGCGGGGGAAGAATGAAAAAACTCCCACATCCTGTTTGGCAAAAGACAGGTAACAGGACAACACCGTCACATCTGCACACACATCACAGAAATGATGTGGCAGAGACAGAGACAAACCCTGACGGCCTTTAAATTTCCTCAAATAGCAATTCAGACTGTCTACAGTTGAGAAGAGACTGTGTTTATTGTAAGTGTATTTCTATCCTCAGGACTACACAGTGGGACGCTCCTTAAGGACATTGGAATGAAACTCATCGGCAGGAGCGAGGACCTGAAGTGTCAAGCTCCCTAGCGTGATGGAGTCCAAAGGTCCAACCACGGGGGTGTGAAAAGTGAAGTGTCGTCTCCCTCTGTGAAGCCTCAGTGTAAGGTGAGGGTGAACATGGAGGTTTGAGATGGCCTGCCAGCACATCCGGCGGAGGATGGAGGAAGCATCAGGTCCCCCAGCCCCTAAAATGTAATAAATCATAAAAAATGAAAGCTCTGTCGTATCCGTTGCATCAATATGAATAATTATGGCCCCTGCAGACTCTGAGGTTTATGCTGGTAAATTATTGGTTAACAATGAAGTGGATCAAATTAAAAGGCAAACAAACACGAAAAACAGAATTCTTTTTTTTTCCCAGCTTTATCTGAGTAATTATTTTTTTCAAACTATTTGTATCCCACCTGTCTACAATAATGGTTGTTCACATTATGGTTACTGTGTTTGTTTCATTTCAACTGTGAGCTATTGAACATTTGTTCAGTCTATTCGCCATTTAAGGTGTCCCTCTCATTGGGCACCCACCGGCTATCCACCGTATCCGCAGACTTCCAACACATCATTAGAGACATTGTACATGAGGGGTACACGACAGGACAGACATTACCGAAACAATGTCCCTTAGTGACTGTGGGTCCGAGTCCTATAGGATTGCTGAGTACATAGATCACTTTGTCAATCCTCTGACATAGCTGGGGTGTATTTTGGTCAAAGACACATACGGATGTGTCAATAGACTAAGAAATCTAACCGTACCCGTGAACATATTTGAACAACTCTTTTCAATTGACATCGAATGAGTGGATGTCAACTGAATGTACCAGTATTGACACTGAGCTGGGTTTACAGGTCAGCATTACATTCAAAAACCATTCTTACGATTCTGACCGACAGCAATATTACAATAACTGGAAATAAAGAACGACGGCAGAAACTCTTTAACCTCCAAATCTGTGGATGTGCGATGGGCAGGTAACATTCACCATCATGTGCAGACTGGGAAAACACAGCTTGTAGAAAAAACAAAAACCCAACCTCTGCTGTATCTCCGACATTTGGATGGTATATGGAACAAAACTGAAGCAGATTTTAGGTTTGAGTGTTTAACCGTTTTAAATTCACATCATGAAAAAATAAAACTGAAACATAACCTACACACACAAAGTGTCAGATTCTTGGACGCAGTGGTCTTCTCCTCCAACATCAAGGGAAACGCCACAAGGTTCACTTCAAAGTAACAGACAGACAAGCGCTCTTACGTAAATCAAGCTACCATCCGAAACATACATTCAGGACATTGATAAAGTCGCAGGTCCGGAGGGTTCTCCAGATGCTTCCTGGGGGAAAAGTACACATCACAGAATTTCAAACCAGGGAGGATTGATCCTCTTGGTTGTCACCCATTCAAAACGCCTCCACGGTCTACAGAAGAAACAAAAGTCTTAAAGATATACTGGTCCATGCACACTGAACATAGCAAAGACCCACATCATCATCTTACAAGCCCACTTACCATATATCCTGAACATGCAGAGGGACCCCCATAACCTGGCGTATATGATCAGCTGCATCAGCTGTGGAAAACAGCGAATGCACTTAGAACCAGAATCACACAACACCAGTACATGATCAGAACAGACCGGGGGTTCCACGGTCCTCTACACCCATTTCCAAAACCACCAAATTCCCATAATGGTTATATTGTACGTATTATATTCTCCTTTGTTGTGTGTTCCCTAATCCATAACCCACAACTATTATCATTAGAAATGGAAAGACTTGACCGGGTTTTGTCCCTAACAGGAAGGCGAGTCCCCACATTGTGACTGAGTAAACATATGTATGTCCCCACAACATGAATAATACATGTCCGGACCAACATTGTCCTCCCCTCCCCTCTACTCGTCCCGGTCGTATTTCAGATCCTGTGGCTCCATCACTTATGGATATATCAGAAACAGCATTGTTACCTGGGTCAAGCCACAGGGTGCAGCTTAAGCGATAGGCATGCAAATGAATGGATGTTTATTCCGTTTAGTGAGGCATGAAGTGTGTTTACATTGTGCTCAGAGAATCCCAACCGCTGCCTAACGTCAGTTACCATCAGAGGATGCAGACAACGATGCACCGACAGGTGGCAGTGGATGATGTGTTTGTGAAGTGGATGATGGGAGTAAATATTTTTTCACCATAACGTGAAAAATTGTCACAGAAATGTAGGCAGGAGGAGTAACATAGTTCCCTCTGGTCCTGGACCTGGTCCGGGCTGCGATGAGAGCTGGCTAAGATGGGGGCCTCGGCTGAACCCGGGCCAGCTCTGATGCATCACTCATCCAGCACCAAGGTCCATCTGGAAGGCCTGTGACCACAGCTCCGGCCTGAGGACAGAGCTTGTTAGCCAGACGTGCCGCTCCGTCCCCAGGGCTGGTCTGAGTACTCAACATGTACAGTAGAGTGTGTGTGTGTGTGTGTCTGTGTGTGTGTCTGTGTGTGTGTGTGTGTGTGTGTGTGTGTGCGTGTGTGTGTGTGTGTGTGTGTGTGTTCATGTATGAGAAGAAATCTAAAAAAAAAAAAAAAAAATCAGGGAAAAAATACATGAACAGATTGAGAAGCAGGTCACACATGCAGACAAATATGCACAGTCTGGAACACACACATCAAATATCCACATGTACATCCCCACACACACACACACACACACACACACAATGTGTCATGGGGCTACTTTCGGCCTCCAAAGCAGGTTTATTAGACACACCACAGATGGACTATCTGTATTCTGTCCAACAGAAATCATTGTCAGTGTCACTCAAAGCTAAAAGCAGAATGAATCAGGAGGTGGCAGATTGCAGATAGGCACACGCAGTACTTGCACGGGATGTCTAATTTGCTAGTGATGCTAATAGCCTCACTTAATTCGTCTTAGCATTACAAAGTAATTATTACCATTTCACAGCCTGCCGACAGAGGAGGCAGCCAAATGTAGAGTGACATTGGCTAATATCATGGCATGGTGACAAAACACAGTGACATTTTATGATTGGGGGGGCTCTGTGGGAATGAAGTGGGTGTGAATGCGTGGACAAGTCTCATTGAAACCACAGGACTGTTGGGAGCCCTGATTTTCGAACCTGACTGCAGAGATGTGATCCTACTCAGCCGAACTCAAGGACACCGCCCTCCCCAGTCTGTCGCCGCAAAGTTTGGAACCATACTGTTTAAAACATTGTTCAGTGCTGCAGCAGGTTTCTCTTCATCGGAACTAAGAGGCCTAGTCCACACCATGGCAACAGCCCCGGACCGAGAAGCACGCAACAGCATGTGGAAAGAATATCCACGTTCCCTGAAGGTGCCATTACTGAGGAGGATCTCATTTTTTTAAGCGCCTTTAGCAAGAAATCTGTCCAGGATACTATAGAACCTGTTATACTGTAAAAATACAAATTCCAGTGAAATAAAGGTTATTATCTACAAAGCCTGGACGCACTTTAGTCCAGTTTGAACAGAGGGATAGACGTCTTTTCTGTTCTGAGCTGTTGAAACAACAAGAAAACTGGACGTAAAAGCCATGAGATCTGTTTTACTTTACAAAATCTCCATTATTATTGATTAGTTTCGATTGTATCCCGAGCGAGACCGACTAAAGGCCGAGCAATCCTCCTACAAGGGGGCTGCCTACAAACTGCCCATCTCTTGCCTGCCTGGCCGAAATTCCACTTTTACAGCATCACATTTCAGAATTGTATTAAGTGATGCATTTATTCTGATTACAAGGCAACCCCCCCCCCCAGAGTTTGATTATGTAAATCTAAAGCTAGCACGTGCCGGGTTTAATTTGCTACTCCATGCAGCACTTTCAGATCCAGACTACGTAAGTCATGCAAAGGCGCTACATTGATTTATTTCTTCCCAAATTCTGCGTCTTACCAGTTTGGAACTGGTGCTTTGAGATAGCACATGGTGATTGTTTTGGGGATGTACAGAGAAACAGTGTCTAACATTACCAAACGGTTGAATGAGCAAGGCATCTGTCAGCGCCTGCGGTGGCCAGTTCGTTAACGTCTGTAACAGACAGGTTCAGGCTCAGGTACAGGTGCAAGAGGCTGGAACGCAATGACGTATGGTAACGTTGGTGATCTGGCAAAAACTAGAGCGGCAGTTTAATGCGGAGGGCCCACCGCAGCTGTGAGTGAGACTTTCTGTGGATTGGTGAGGGAAAGAAATATACCCTACAGTACAGCACTTACTTGAAAAAGAATGTGTCCCTTACAGGGCTCCGTACATCTCTTCTTTTTTTTTTTGACTGACTGTGAGAACACTCGGGGTCCCTGAGTCAGCTGCCGGATCCTGTTTTGAGGACCCATCTTCCCCACATTTATTTTAAATGGCCTTGCGCTGCACAAACATGTTGTCCATTCTGAAAGGACTCAAGTCGAGACAATACAATAAAGGCACTCGGAAAACAGAGAGAGCGTATTAAACTTTAACGGCAGGAAGCTGCATAAAGGTAAGAGAAAGCCTTTTCCTGTTGAGTTTGTCGCCCGCTCAGACGGGACAGTGTTGGGGAAAGCTGTCCCGTCTCTGCGCTGCTGTTGGCTTGTCTGATTATGATGCCCCGTGCCTTGTTTTAATGGGCCTCCGTGGAAGTCCAGAGGACACCTGCCCATGAGGAGTGTATGGAGGGATGAAGCGACGTGAACAACCCCCCCCGCCCCCAAACCAACCAACTATGAGGAGGACACCTCTTAAGTGCCTTTCCAGTCCAACTCTGCAGCTCTTTTCATCTCTCGCTCTTTCTCATCTCTTCATCTCACTGTGGGGAAGATGAAAGGAGACACTGCCACTGGCTGTGAACTTCACTACACATGAAGATAGTATTTCCTTTGTGTGTGTGTGTGTGTGTGTGGGGGGGGGGGGGGGTAGTGTGCTCCTTTATTGATTTTTATACATGCCGCTTAAATTACTTGTTGTTGGTACCACTTAAAACTAGATATGGGGAAAAGTTGGAAAGATACGAAAAGTCCATTTTGTGCAGGACAATGATCGTTGTAACTTCTGCCTGGTTCACTGTCGACTGACAAGGACACACAGTTGTTGTTCTGTTTGTTATGAAATTCCTTTTTTAATCTGAGCATTTTTTAATCTGAGCAGTGTTTTTGTTAGAATTTGCTTGCCATTTGTTACTCAGCAGAACTTACAAGGTCTGTTGTCTGTTTACGTAAGCCCTCTTAAGGTTCTTCCCCTCGAGTAGCTGCTCCTCTTCAACAAGACAACCCTGTGTACTTAAAATGGCATCTGTATGCTACACACAGATTCATTTTGAGGTAACGCAAAGCAACCCGGATTCTGTTTTTCTTTAACCTTATGAAGAAACTTGGATTTATGTGCATAGATTGTAAAATATGTGGGGAGTTACATGAGAAGATTGATACCACTCTCTAAATATTAGCTTAGCATAAAGGCTGGAAGCAAGAGGACACGGCTCACCTGGCTCTGTCCAATAGTAACAATACTTGCCTACAGCACCTCTGAAGCTCACGAAATAACACGTTATATGTTGACTCCTCAGCATCCCACACTCATCTTTTCTGTTTTATTACCTCAAACAGTATTTTCCTTTCTATTTTTGTTAATCGTTGTATAATAAACCTGAAGAGGTTCATGATGGGAGATAATAAATACCCTGAGGAGTATGTTTGTTGACAGGCTTGCATTGTGAGAACACTGTTCCCGAGTCAGCTGCCGGATCCAGCTCTGAATATCCATCTTCCACATTTATTTTAAAGCTGACTGGAGTCAGCCGACACAATCGAGAGGAACATAATAAAGGAAGTTGCATAAAGGAAGAGGGAGTCGTTGCCATGTTTATTGTGATAATTAAAGTACTGTGCTGTTTTGTAGTTATTATATTCTATATACTATGTTTGTTTTGTTCCTAAGGAGGTTCCATAGCTTTGCCTCTAGTTGTCTCAGTGCAAACCTCCAATTCTGATCTGCTACCTCAGGAAATGGGGAAGTAAATGTTGACTTCTAAGAGACATTGATGATTTCATTAATTTTCACAGAATGAGTTACATGGAGAGCAGCAGAAACTGGCTTCTTAATTACAGTTCATGAAGTCTCTACATAATACAATTTCCATATCAATAGGACGAGAATGTAGTAGCTTATTAGACACAGAGTCTTTTCTTCAGATTTCGGCCCCTCGGGGCCAGTGTTTTTCCACACTAAAAAGTGCAGAGGCCCTAAAATTCTTCCTATTTGTATGGGCCATTGCCAATCAAAATCGTTTTGCTGATTATTTTCCAGGGATTAGGGGTATTTTTCCGGTAGAATGTAATAACCCCTGTATATTTTAACCTCCTTTTAATCAGCGGGGAAAAGGAACAATCAGTTACATCACTGAGATGGAGAGCGCTGGTTTCCCCCCAAGCCAAAGTGTTCTGCTTATTTATCCAGCATCTAAGGCTCGCCTGGTTTATTTTATCTGACTGAGTGAAATTCCAGTATCAGCCCAACTTTCTACGGGGCGGCGGGCCTCAGTCTGGGCCCTTTCTGTCTCAGCAGATGTGGAGGACTGGATCGGAGGTGGTGTTGGTGATGTGAGTGTGTTTTGAGCAGGGAAAGAACATACCCACTGTGGTCTTAATAGTGGAAATGTTTCAGACTCGAGGTAATTGGATCATTTAAAGGCCTGGTGACAGACACAACCCCAAACAGACAAACGGTTTGGTGAGAGACACTGCTGAGAATGAATGGGGGCTAAGAATTGAGTGTATGTAATATTAATAGCAAAAACGTCTTGAAATACTATCACAGAGTTATTGGTTTTCATGTTTGTCTTCATGTATTTCATCAAGGTCGTGAGATGGAGAAACGGCCGGCTGAAATGGCTCAAAGAGAAATATGTTACATTTGGGGTTTCATACTTAGCCCGTGCAATTATTCACCTGCACACGTATGAGTGCACATAGATGGATTACTGAACGACAAAAGGTCGAGGGGTCAAAGCGGTTAGGGGGCCCAGGGTCTGTGCCTCTGTTTGAAGTGACTTGTTGGAAAGTCAATCCAATGACTACAAAGTGAAAACGCAAGTGCAAAATAAGTACAGAGATGTCAGATAAGTACAAATATATGTAAAATGACTACAAAGACATGCAAAACAATTACAAAGACACACAAAACAACTACAAAGAAACACAAAACAACTACAAAGACATATAAAATAGGTACAGAGACATGAGGTTAATCAGCAGCACGGGACACACCTGGGCCCGCTGTGCAGCAGCCAGTCTCTGGGCAGATCTCCTCACCCAGTGTGGCTTTTGGCTTCCTGTTTCTTTGTTTTTACAGCACAACATCCATGCAGCACATTTTCGCTCATCCCCTCCCTACACTACTGACTTTACAGATGCTTCCCATCTATTTGTTTTTGTCTGTTTTAATTATTTTGTTGCCAATACGTTGCTTATTTCGTTTACCCACGTGTCTCCTGTTTTTGTTGCAGTCTCAGAGTCGGGCTGTAAAATAACTACAGAGATGTAAAATACCTACGAAAACATGTAAAATAAAAGTACCTACAAAGACGTAAAAACAACTCGTGCCCTGTAACTGTCGAGTAAGTGAAAAAATCTTGTGGGGAGCCCAGATTCCCTGATTTCGAGTCTGTCCTCGCCAGAAAAGCTGCAGTAACAATGTAAACGTGAGCCACCATTCACACACTGTTCACCTGGATGTATTGCCTGTCCGGCTGATATTCTCACTGGACTGAAAGTAGTGAAAGTTAATGTGGGCATCTACATGTGCAGCTATGCCGGTTACGACCAGGTTTTTTCCGCAGTATCCCAGTTATGGTCGGAGAGTGGCTTCTCTGCGTCAGCCTCTTGAGCGCTGTGATATCATCCTACAACAGAGACTGATTGAAGCACTAAAGCCTTGTGCTTGTTGTACTTGTAAGATATGAAAGTAAGCGTACTCTGTGCTTTTTGAATTATTATGACACAGCCCGGTTGCTGCTGACAGAATAAGGCTAAAACTGTCAAACACAGCAGAAGAAAACATCGAAGCAACACATACATTTTTTTTGGAATACACAAATGCAACCAGTCAGACCTCCTCGTGCCCTAATGATGGGCCAGTGATATTAGACGCATTATGGATTCACACAGTGATTTTTGGCAGCTGTGTTGCCTGTAGCCTGGATGACGTGTTTGACTTCCACGTATTTATCGAATATGGTTTGCTTTTCGGTTGTAAAATATGAGATCCTGGGTATGTTGAACTTTCTTAGTAGAACAGGCGTCTGGTTTCAGGAGGTGTCAGGAGGTTTTGAGCGACCCGGATACGCTAGCTGGAGTAGTGTGATGGAAACTGGGATACCGTGGCATGTAAACGCCCTATTCCAGTATCTGACCATTTCCTGTTGGAGTGGCTGACATGTTACGGATTCAAGACACAGAAACCTGTTGACTGTTGATGCTCGACGTAATACCCCGGAAAAAAATAATATGGAATTGAAACAAGAACTTAAAAAGCACGACTTACTTATTTAGTGAAAACTGTCATTACCAAAGAGAAGAAATCTACATTTTATTTACAGTATATATCTGCAGTTACAGCGCCCCCTATATTGATGTTCTCCAGGGGTCGGTGCTGAACTAAAAATGCCTTTATATCACTATAATTTCAACAGTTTAACAGGCGGTTTGTGAGCTCTGCACATTAATCTCTCATAGGGATATCACAAGAGTGCAAGTTGGAACTGAATTTCCAGATAATCCTCAGAAGGAAATGTGTTTATACCCACTGCCATCATGTGAATACCACCAAGTTGGTTCATCGATAAGCTGTTGGTTGCGCTAAAGTCAGGTGCCGTTAAACTATTGAAGGGTGGGGGGTGGGTGGAACGGGATTACATCAGTAATTCCCTCCACAGAGTTGACTGCTCCTGGTCTGCATCATGACATGAAACAGTGGTTTCTTGGTTTTTATCCAATGAGCTCTTGTCAAGCGTTTTCAAGATTCAGGCGGATGCGTTAGCGATTGGTTAGGGAAAATCAACCCCCACCCCCCTCACCACCACCACACACAGGTGGTGTCAGACTGAAGAGTGTAACTTGTTGACAATTCTGTCTGATCAAACCTCAAACTAACAAACAATGATGTGGAAAACGTGATGGAAATGTGGCATTTTGTTTGTTCCACATATTAATTGGAGGAATGTTACAGTCTCCTCGTCGCTCCACACACATCTGATGGTTTTTGTCTGCTGCCACTTGTCGCCTCAAGCGATGACTTCAATGGACGTTTTCGTCAGCGCTTCACGTACGTCATGATTTATTCATTAAGTCTGTTTCCATCGCACTTATTGTGGTGTTTCCACACTTTTCTTATGTGGAAATGTGCATCAAAACAGGTGGATGGGTACGCACTCAATGACTCGGCACAAACACAAAAAATAGTACTTCTTTTGGGACTCAAAAGTTAGCAAGCTAGGCTAACTTTTGAGCGCCTCGAGTGCCTCTCGAGTGCCCCCCCCCCCCAGATGTGCAATGTTGTAAAGGGACAGACAGCATGGTCGATAGCTCGCAGGTAAAATCACACTTTGTATGAATGTTGTTCTCCAGTCGGTATCCCACGATGGAATTTGACAGCCTGTTTCCTAGCAACGCCGTCCCTCAGATGTCAGTCAACAGCTTCCATGGGGGGGCCGCCCGTTCAGAGGCTTGGACTCTGCTCACGCACACGTGACCAAAGCCAGTTTGAGCCTCTTTAGATAAATGCACCAACATGCAGCTGCAGTATCATTATGAATACAGTCGGTGTTTCCTGACACAGAGAGTGAGCGTGATGCCAGTTCAGCTCTGAAAATCCTCGTGTATCAATTGATTTGGTTATTGCTCGTTTTCACATTCAAGTCTGATTCGCCCGTTGATTGCAGGAGCAGTAAAGGTTGATGAAGGGCTCAGGCTGTTTTGGACATCCTGATTGGTATCGAAGCCACGGGGCCCACACACACACACACACAGCAGGAGGAGGGGGAGGAGGTGCATGCAGCCTTGGATGAACAGTGCAAACATATTGGCATAATAACTTCAACACCGTTCAGAGATGGAAGCACTTACCTGAAGAGACCAAAAAAAACAAATGATAAATAATCGCAGAATAATATTTTCTTTATTTCCTCACATGGATGCATCAAACTATAATCATCAGCTCATTGCACCCTCCACACCCAAATTAATTTCTCTCTCCTCCCCGTGCCAAATATGGGCTGCTACGTCTTTCTGATCTGTATTAGCGAAGTGTTAAGTCTGTTTGATCTCTTCGATTAGCCCCCCAACGCAGCGTCTAGACACCAAGGCCAGCGGGTGAGGAGCTCCCCTTCCCCTCCATGTTTCTGTCTGCTCTTCGAGCCTCGGCTCTAATAACCCCCCAGGGATGAGCCACGCACTTCAAAAAATAAAAACTCCACACACCCAGCAACGGGACAGAGGGGGAAATGAGCATCCAAAGAGTGTTTTTAATTGCGCCTGTAATTATTCTAAATTATAATATCACTTAACCTTCTAAAGTCTACATGGGGGGGGGGGGGGGTAATGAAAGACAGAATCGGTCAGTAAATAGAGACATCCTTGAGTATGAAAATACCAAATTCTTCCTTTTTTACTTTTCTCTGTAACATCATAACAGCATTAGAACATCAAACGGTGCAGCCAAAGTGGAATTTCACCCAGAATTATTTATTTCCTGTCCGCCCCAGTTTACACTTCTTCTTTCACAAGGTTTGCAATTCATGCTTTTTTTTTTTTAATGCAAAAACACTAACTTTTATGGTGTAGCAGAAGAAAAATGTCGACATGGATGTAGTCTTAGAAGTTTCTGAGGCTGGATGTTTGGCTGGATGTCGCAGTATCCTTTCCCTGGCCTCTTTTGTGGGTGTCAGGTGATTGACACGAAGCAGAGCGTAACATAATGTAGCGGTGAAGAAAACAACAACAACTCAACTGGAGCACGGTGAAAAACATGCTGCCAAAACAAACTTAAGCATTCCTAGTTTCGTCTTATGGATTATGTAGCTCTGAGGGGAGGAGAAGGGGTCCTTGTGTTTCCAGTCACTCAGACAGTGTGCAGACAGCAGCAGGGATTAACAGGGCCAGCGTTGACGAGCTGAGAACACGTCGGTATTGTCCTGCATGATAATCACTGGCAGGTTTAATATGCCATTGATGCCCCCCCCCCAACTCTGATAAAGACTGCCCTCACTGACCGCTTAAAATGACGTGATGATGTTTTATGTTTTGCTCAGAAGTGACTTTGGCACCGGAGACAGCTGGCATCACAGTCCAGGGTGAACATGACCTTTAACCTTTTTAAAAGCAGTCAGAGCCTCTTCAGCTTGAACACGGGACTTTCACCCAGGAGATCGCTGGTCGTGTCCCGCTGTGGGCCTGGAAGCCATCGCTGACTCTTTTAAGTTAGATACTTAACTAACGTGCTTATACGAACCCCAACCATAGTGGAGGAGGAGTCATCAGAAATAATTTTACAGGAAGAGGAAATAAAGGGATTTTGGTATATATGGCCATTTTGACACACACATATATATTATTTGTGTATTGTGCTTTAATGGGTCGTCAACGCTGCACTAATCAATATTTTCACGTTAGGAAAGTTGTCACTCTTATTATTAGCACCAACAATGCAGTTTTCAAACCCTGGCGTTAACTTGTTTTAAGGTCGGAGGATTTGTTTTCGGAGTCTCGTTCGGACTGGCTGCCACAATAATGCTGCACCTTTTTCTTCTTCTATCTCGAGAGCCGTTCCCAGTGACGGGCCGACATTTGAAAGGGTGTCACAGTTGGAGGCCTTTTTTTTTTTTTTGCCATATTCTGTGAAAAACAGCAAGTCCTTTCAGTCCGGGGGTAAAAGTACACGGGGGAGGGAAAAAAAGTGTCAAACAGTAAAGGAGCGCTGGCTGAATACTTTATGACTCGCAGAAAGAGCAGCAGCAGGTTCCCACCGCCATAGTAACAACTGTGAAAAATTCAATTCCTCCTGCCTCTCCCACTCAGAGTGTGGAGGATTAAGGCCCAAGAGGCACACCCGCTGGTCGCCGGTCAGCTCTCTCACAGCCCCCCCCCACGTACAGGAGCCATTCAGAGGGTGGCCATTCTTAGCGCCTGACTTATGCCCACGCTGCCATTTCAGTGGCATCTGCACAGCATCCAGCAGTTCCATCCCTCTCCTCCGCCGTCGCTTCTTCTGTTCTCTTTTTCTTTTTCTCCGTCTCTGTTATTAAATCTAATCGGGGTGACACGTCTCACCTTTTTCATCCCTCCCTTTGTGCTGCGCTCTCTCTTCTCTGGCGTCGGCCACGGGGAGCAAAACGAGGGCCGACCTGTGTGTTTACATTAGCGTGGTGCCTCCTCCCCACTGCGGTATTGATGTGGCATTATGGGGGCCTGGGACTGAAGAGGCACGGAGAGGTAGACGAGGGGAGGGGCGAGGCTGAAAAAGGTGAGTTTTCAGAGTGCTTAACAGAGCCTATGGTCCACAGGACTGCAGTGTGCCCCCCCTCCCCCCGTGCTGTGTTTTTTTTCTCTTTCTGCCGAGGACCTAATAGGAGTCGACTGGATGAGAGTAAAAAGAGATTAAAGGTTGTGTGTGTGTGTGTGTGTGTGTGTGTGTGCGTGTGTTGGATTTCGCAGACAACAGCATCCCTACTGGTCATTCCCAGAGCTGAGCACTGCAGATGATCAAAGATGATTTCCCACCCCCCCCCCCCCTCCGATACAGTTTCCACAGAGCTGTCATTCCCATGATGCAAATACTATTGGGTTAAAGTGATGTGTCCCAGTTACTCCAGTTAGACTGTCCTGGTGTTTATTCACAGCCTGATTGACAAGTTCCAGACTCGGCTGGGGCCCACGAGGCCACTGAGACACTTTGATAAATTTCCATCACAGAGACATTTGTTGGGAGGAGTGAGCCACATTTGATTTGGCTTATTGAATTTTTTTTTTTTTTTTTTTTGCTATTTTGGGCGTTTTTCTGTGGTTTATGTACAAATGCTTTTCTTTTTTTCCCCTTTGATTTGCACTCATCACAACTCCTAAATAAATGGAATAAAAACACAAAGTGGCTCAGCAAGAGCATGTGTAAAATAACAAAACACTAGAAGGTCACTCAGCAGAGCATGTGTAAATGGCCAGGAGGGCATCTCTTTGCACATGTACAGAAATACTCTATTCACGGCCGGGTTCAAAGTACTAAACAGAATGAAATCATTCCATTTGAGTGTCTTTTTGAACCATTTAAAAGGATGCACGAGCGACGCTTCACGGCATTAAGTATTAATGTGGAGTCTGTTGTGAAGCCTCCATCTGCCCGTCCCACCGGCCGGACTCGAAGATCTAAAAGAAAAAGACGGGGGGGGGAAACAAAACAAATACACAACGTCGGCAGAAGAAAGCACGTGTGTCAGAAAATGGAAGGTATACAGATGTAATCTCCGAGCATTTTGGGTTTTATAAACTCCTCTTAATAGCTGGCGATAGTGCTCGGGCTCCTATGGAGTGACTAATGTGTGGGAATAAAAGCCGGCTAAAAATACAGTCGTAGAAACGTCCTGAAAGAATCATTCCATTTGTCCGATTGCGCTGATTTATTATTGATATCAGAGACCGATGTAACCGGAGAAAGTAGTAGAGGGTGCAGCAGGGGACACATTTGGCTCCGTCAACCTCCACATGAAGCGACTCGGGAAAAGCCTGAAAAGGTCGACACAGATGTCAGAGTTGTTCAACCTGGGAGCAGCCAAGAAAACGGTTGTTTTGAAGAGCTTGTGGAGCATAGACAGCCCCCCCCCCCCCCTCCACCCCCCTTTTAATGTTTTTTTTTGTGTTTGATTTCTTGAACATTCACCCAATAAATTCAAGCAAACATTCTTGTTTTTCAAAGCTTGCGGTCAGTTATGTATCCAAAGGAAATACATATCTATGCACCCAAAGGTTTTACATTTCAATCTCCAGACTACACAAACTCTTTCAAAGGCAACAACACAAGTTATTTTCCTTCTTTGTTCTTAACTTACTGACACTTTGGAGCCGTCTTCCTCTCCTAATTACAGACTGTGAGTCGGAGAGGCCTGCGGGCACGTGACGCCCGGCCGCTGGGTGTTGATGCACATTTACACACATGTGCAGTCGGACTCGTATTTCGACGCTCCCACCGACCAGAGGCGCCGAGTTCCAGTGAAAATGTGACTCATCTATCAAACTGACGCAGCTACCATATCATTTGAATTGTTGATGAATTGTAAAACGTGAGATATTGGAGATTTCTTTTAGTTTTAGCCTTGACATGTGACCCACAAGCTAAATATGAACACTAGCATTTTGCAGTACACATGAGTTCCTATTGTGCTTCCATTCTTGTCTCAGTTGTGACTGTAAGGCGCGGCTGTAGAAATAGTAATTATCTAATAACACTGATGAACGTAAACAGCGTTGGAGACAGATTTATATCATGCAATTAATTGTTTCGTTGAATTATAATTATTATATAATTTACATATAAATCATGCTATTAAACAACATTTTTACAATTGACTAAAATGTGTAAAATAAATAGAAATTAAATTGAGTAGTAATTAAATACCTTTACATTATAATTGACATCTAGAATTAAATTTTAATGGACATATTATATTTAATTTGTATATGCACAGATTTGTCAATTATTTATTATATTTACTACAACTTATGTTATGTGCTGAAAATAAATTAAATTACTACTAAATTACTATCATGCACATTAAAAATGACCGGGTTAAAAAATGACCCAGTTTGGGTCACAAAGCATTTATGCTACACTGCATTAACTTCACCTCCTTTAGCACCAATGCAGTGTTCGTGTTCTCTTTATTTTACTGTTGGGCTGCTGCATCAAAACCCTCGTATTTGGTATTCTACCACAAACAGATAAAGTTAACCCATTATTGTGTCGCCGCTATGATAACCTGCACCAGCGTAATATTTATTTATTTATGAGGGTATAAATTCTTAAATTTGTATCCTGAAGACCGGAAACTTTATTTAACTTTATTAATTTAATTAACAATTAATATGACGACTCAGTGATTCGAAAGTTTATTTGTCAGACACACTCAAGTCAAACATGTAGTAATACTAATGTGACATATGGTCATTCTCCTTTTTACATATACTTTATTTTAAGTGCAAATTTTCACTGGAGACAAGGCCAAAGATACAGAGTTCACAGTCCTGCAAAATCTACATGTAAGAAGTTTAATAATGTCAAAACGAAAAAAAGATGGCTGAGTTTTTTGGTTATTTTTAAGGTGACACTTTGGCCGCCAATCGAAAACGAGGATTGGTGCAGCGGAGTGACCAGTTGTGGAAGCTTTAGGAAGCTTTATCCCACTCCACTGCTGTAATTTCTTGTCCTCAATCCCCGCCGTCGGCCACAACTGCGCCCGGAGGCTTCAGTCAAGGGTCAGGGAGTTGGGATTATCTGAGAGGAAAAAAAAAATATGAAGGGAGGAGGGGGGGGGCGGCCTGTAACCCCCTCCCCTCTCCCTTCTCACCAACGGCCTCCATCCACAAACTTGTGCCAGCTGTTGCCTCGCGCTAAACCCTGCTTAAGGGAAACTGACCTAAAAGGCCCAATCAGGAGCGCGGCTCCACTCTGTGAGGCTATTGCGCCACCACCGACTCTGGCCAGGGGCCGTCAGTGCAGCGGCCCCCACAGAGGAAGTTTTAAGGATCAAACTCTTGGATGCACATCACTCCGACAAGCGGGGCTCATTCACAAGATTGCAGCAAAATTCGACAAAATAAAATAATTAAATATGAAATGAACATTTCAGGAAAAGAAAACTGTGATTTGGGAGATTTAAAATGACGTGTAACTGCACCAGTAGGCGCTCAATTCTGTGTTCAAACAATGATCAAACATGGCTCTGCTCTCAACGTTTGGCTCCAAGGGAAATGAAGAAAGCAGTGGGGAGAGAAAGGGACGGAAAAGAAAAAGGAATCCCGGCGTCCATTTGCAAACATTGTGGTCGGGAGACTGGGCGGCTGCAGGGGGCGAAGGCTTGGTGGGACAGACGATCAAAAAGCATGTGACAGTTTGGGGGTGAGGAAAAGGCCCGTGGGACAGACACATCACGAGTTCAGGCAGAGGTTAGTGTGGCAAGAAGAGGGAGGCGCTGCTTCCACCCTGACTGTTCCGCCTCCACCGCATCATCCTCGCCACCGTCATCGCCATCATCCTCGCCAGCGTGTTTTTTCCTTTTTTCTCTTTTTTGGGAGGTCCGCATCAGCATCGTTCAACTCTCCGTGAACCCTGACGAGCCTGTTAATTTGGCCACGGGGTCAGGGGGTTTTTAGGATAAGTTGTTTGCGTTTTAATCCAAAAAGCAGAGGGGTGAATCAGAGGCCATGCTGACCTGAAACCACTCCTGTGTGGGAGGAAGACGCCGGGCCGCGCTGTCATTTTTAATATAAACGTCTAACTTATAACTTCATATCATAATATAAGGAACTAAGATTTCATTGTGTTTCTATTTGACATAAATACACAGTATAAGAATAAATACAATATATACATTTATATGTATACACACTTACATACGTTTGTGTGTATTTCATTCATTATATGTCATAATTAAAGAATATGTCTCAACTGATTATATTTATGTCATGTTATGACACGTGAAAGTTGTAGCTGCCTCCACGCTACACACACGTATGCAAATATTTAAAATCATACAGAATAAACACGTACAGTTACTTATATACATTTATTATAGCTAGAAAGTTCCATGTTGTTTGTTTGTGGTGGAGGACGGAGGAAGAGGTGGAGGTGCTCTGCAGTCTGGCGGTGCGGCAGCAGGGTGACTAATCAGAAATATATCCAATTAAAAACATTAAAGTCACAGGAAAGCATAAAAATAATTTTATTTATCATAACATTAATATTTTTATATATTTAAACAGTTTAAATCAAACATTTTCTAAATGGTTGTCACATTTGACAAAACCCCAAAATATCGAATTTAACCATATAAATGTAATAAGAAGCCGTAAAAAGCAATAAGATGGTTTCTTGAATAACATGAATTATTTAGAAAAGGTGCAATAAAAGCAGAGGGGACATATACTTATTTATTACATATATTTATTCATGTATTATTACTTCATTTAAACTTTTTGAAACAAGTTGAGTCAAACTTTTCAGCCGTAATAAACATTTTTATTTGTTACAATTTACATTTGAATGATAAACAGTTTAAATCGATGTGAATACACAGAACATACTTGTGCCAGTCACATATTATGGATATCTTTTTGTCTTTTCTTTGAGAATTATCACTTAGGATGCAGGAGAAGGATGCGAAGACCCGTATTTCATTTATTCACGCAGGCGAGAGGCCCAGACTGTCTGACTGTATGCCTCAAACAGCATTAATACACACAATCTACAGTCAATCCAAAGAAACACACACACACATCCTCAGAGAAGCCCACTGCATTCTGGGCCTTTCATCTCCCAGACCGTGGCAGAGAGACACATCAGATATTATGAGATAATTAAAAAGCCTGTGGAGCGATTAGGTTATTCTCACACGTGGGGGGGGGGCGGTGGCAGCCCCCAAACCTGGCTTCAGTAATCTCCCAACGCTGGCCTCGTCCAATCGCGCGGCCTGATCCGCTCAGCTCCCACAGATACAAGCAAGGTTCACCCGGAGTTCATCATGGCGGCGGTTTGGCGGCCGGAGTCTTGTGTCGCTCCTGAACTCTTCCTGCCAGCGGCGGAGAACCTGTTGAGATGAAGGTTGTCATGAGGCTTTGCTCGTCTCTTTCAGACTCAACGCAGAGCAGTTGATGTCCAAACACACTTTCTTCCAATCTCCCTAAAAATACTTTATTTCCCCGACCATGAGTCCCTGACAGAGTAATCTGTGCTTGCCCTGCTTTTTTGCATTTAAAGCGCCCCCAGTCAGAGCACACTCTCCTACACTGGACGCTACAGATTCACCAACAAGGGGACTATTTTCCCGTCTCCCATCGCCTTTCCCACTGTGATATGCGGGGACATGTGTCTCGTGTGAATTCTGTCCCTATTCCCCTGCGTGCCCCCCCGAGAGCATTAAAGGCGTAATACCTCGGAGGCCACCACCCCGCCTCAGAAACAGACTGCGAACCTTTCACCCCTTAATGTCCTCAATGCAGAGCAGAGCAGCAGCTAAACCAGGCCACGATGTCTTGTCATGACATCATCATGTGCTGCTTTCCTCTCTGTCCTCGGCTCTATTCATGCTCCATTACCAACATATTCTGTTTCTTTAATATATATATGTGTTAAATGAGCAACATGTGTGTGTGTGTGTGTGTGTCTGCATACATTTGTAGGAACACCACACTGTAAAGAAAATACTCCACGACAAGTAAAAGTATTACGTTCAAGCAGTATAAATCCTTTTTTTTTAAGACTTTGTTTAAGCAAAAGTAGCAATACCATAATTTTACTTAATGCTTAATACTTTTCCAATAAATTTCCAATACAGTAGAAATCTGTGAAAGTGCAGAAGTATTATCAGCAAAATGTACTCAGAGCATCGGAAGTTAAATCACGGTGTAGGCAAAGTTTAAATATTGTAGCTAGCTGAGGTGGAGCTAATTTAACTACTTGACATCCTGTTGCGTAGTTTTAATATAAAGCGATGCCAAAGTATTTTATTAGCAGGTCATATGTTATTATATATGTAAAATCTTATAATGAGATGTGTATAAAAGCACACAGCAGTGATTAAAGGACATCCAGAAATAAAGAAAGGAGGTCAGTTCATGAAGTCAAGCCTAAAAAATAAGTTTGAGCAAGTGATTTAACAGATAACACGATCTTGAACAGAAGTATAGGACGCCTCATGGCAAAAGAATATGATGGCCTCCCAATAAAATCTAGCCATAAGCCACCACTCAACTCTCCTTATATAGGGGTTAGTGTAATCATTATTATTTTTAATCCAAATGTGTCATTAAATGTGTCCCTATTTGGATAGCAGCTCACAGCAGCTATAATCACAAACATAACAAGAAAAAAAATATATGTAAGTGTGTGCATGACTGTATGCATACACTTACAATATACACATTTTATAATTTACAATTCAGTTGAAAAGTAACGTCTCTAGTAAAATATTAAAAAAAAAAAAGGACAAAAAAAGTTAGGAGCGACTTGTGTGCATAACCACCATCTGATATTATTGCAGGAAGTCTTGTGGGAAACTGCTCGTGTACATACGTCTGTCTCTAATAACATAAGCCCCTGGATATACACAGTGTACACACACAGACACACAGTACCAGTTTACTTCATTACAAAACTGAAATAACACAAATACAGAGAAAGAATATGAATGGATGTGAGATCTGACCAAGATCACCTTCAGACTATTGCCCTGAATATTACCAAACTCTAACACCAAATGTATAATTAACTACTTTTTCTGAAGAAAACAAATTTCAAGGCATAAACCTCTTAGATGAAGTATAAAGCAAGTGCACATGCCTGTGACTAATGCCCGCACCACACACACAATGAGCGCTCGACTTGTACGCTGAGTCCTTAACAGCTAGCGATGTCACGAGCACAGAACCACAAGCAGCTAAAGCTTTGCATTATGCCTGTGTGAAATGCTGATATTCACATCTGCAGCGCTATTAAAGTGTCCTCATGCTCCAAACAACAAAAGGGCGACCTGACTGATGGCTTAAAAACAAACCAGCAGAGTGATGACTCCAATTGTCCCCGGCAGTCCGAGCTCATGATATGGAAATAATTTAGTTTTGATTAGGCCACCAAGTTATTCAATATAGCATAATGTGCTTCAGTGGCTAAACTCAATACAGCTCAATCAAGGGTCTGTGCGATATTTCAGTAATGATCGGGGGGCCAACGGGGCTGATTGAGCGTCCATTGTCTTCATTTCTAAGCACCCCCATCATATCCGTATCAAGGAGCCCGGACGCCGAAGCCCGCCACAGCACCAAGCTGTTATGTAGGTTAGCTCCACAAAAGCGCTTTTAATCCAAGAGCGGAAATAAATAAATAAAGCGTTTTCTGGGAGAGGTGAGTGCTCGGTCAGCTCGTCTGCACAGCCCACACACTGCCACAGTTGTGTCACATCCAAGAGCAGCCATTAGGCCTCTGTTGATCTAATGTGGAGCGAGTGTGCCGTCTACCGTACAAACCGGGCGCCGATGGGAAACCGCTAGCTGAACCCGCACGCTCCGGCGTATACCTCCAGCAAGGCCGCGCATCCAATCCCACTATCAGCCAGACTAATTGACCCTGTCATTATTAATCCATGACACGGGGGTGTCCGCGCTGCATGAAATGCCTGAAATTCTGGCATATCTGCCTCGATAAAACGGACATTTTGGGCTGGAAACTGCACAGGTTCGAGTCCAGGCCATGTGTTTATGTGCAGTAACAATGTTTCCTGGCTAGAAGCTCATACGGCGAGCGCTTCTCTGTAGAGTCACTCATTTAACTTCATAATTCAAGTTTGAACTGAAATACTATTTCGGTTGAATTACGTAAACTTGATAGATTTTATAGGAACTTTGCTTTAAATGTCCACTCTTCATATGGAGACATTTTATTTTATATGAAATAATATTTAATAGAATCACGGTTAAATTACGTACAATGTTAAGTTTGGTAAAGGTTTTTTTTTTCCCACAATGAAACTTAATTTTAAACACTGAGACGTTTATCATCACGTGTAGAAATGTATGTGAAACGTTGTGGTTTTTCACAATAAAACTTAATCTTGAAAGCATTTAGATATGAAAATATTAATTCATATTTCAGTATTCAGTTGAATTACATCCAATTTTCAGTTTGGTAAAAAAAAAAATTGTTTTTCACAATAAAATGTAATTATCCAAAAAGTAGATTTGAATGTTTAAATCCTTAAATTTAAAAACAATTAAAATTAAGTTTTATTGCACAATTACATTTCATTGTAATTATAAAAATTTATTATTTGAATTTTGAATTAAAATATGATTAGGGTTTAATTATATAACATTAAGTTTGTTAAAGGTTTTTTAATGTTATATTTAAAATTATTTTTATATTTATATTTGATTTATGTACCAATTGAAGTGATTACAGTTGAATAACATGATGTTTGAAGTTTGCTAAAGGTAAAAAAAAAAAAAAGAAAAAGGAAAGTATTTAAATATTCTAATGTATATGGTCTAACACTTCATATGAAGACATCTTGCTGAAATGCTCTCGTAACACTACAAGATCAATTATATATCAGTACATCAATTTTATAAAATTGAGGGAAAAAAATAGACAAATGTAAACAATCACAGTTTTATTTGATTTACATTCCACATGACTGACTTCAAATGTCTCTCACGTGGAACAGCAAAATATATGAAACTAAACTGAATGGAGCCTCCCGAACATGTTCAGTGTTACAGTTGACTTTGTGGAGGCATGAGGACGTATAACGAACCACCGCATATGTGGGGATTTATTGGATGAAACGCCGCCGGGTGTCCTTCCACACCACGTTCCTCTCACAATTTAAGATTAGCGCTCCTCTAACACTTCACTCCCTCCCAAACTGTAACACTGGCTCACTTGGGGGGTGAAAAATGAATACCAAAGGCAAACGAAAGGAGTCCAAGGTGTTCACCTGTTGAATCCGTCTTCTCCTCTGAACAAGGTTAAGAGCCCGAGGCTGTCATTGGTATAAAGTGTGAACTTTCCTTCGTACGAGGCCAGGACATGGAAAAGCACCGGGGGGCACCGTGTCAGAGAAAATACTACTCCAGCCCCCGCGATTGAAGTGTGGACTTAAAGCTGAGATGGAAAAGGGCAGAGCGGCTCTCTCTGGCAATTGCCTGACTGCAATGTTATATAGGCAATGCCACAGTGAAAGTGCATTACCTTTTCCCCACACAGCCCTTTCAACCCTGTCCAAAGCCCCACTGCTGCAATGTTACAAAAATACATCAAGAGGCCAGTTTGATTTGTGTGCATTTGAGTGTGATTTCCAATGTCCACACCATTTCTCAGTACTTCTCCCTCTCCCTCCCTCCCTGAGTGACCTCTCAGTGACCAGCCACTCTCGCCCCCTGAAACACCGAAGGACGAGAACATCACCACTTTTTTGTCTTTCTTTTTTTTTCATTTCAAAATGTTTTACTTTTCGCCTTGAAGATGAATGTTTCATGCAAGGTGACATTGGAGTGCGAGGCATGTACACGGATTACATTTACTCAACAACAACAACAACAACAACAACAAAAATCCAATGGCAATGCAATTCCATATTCCTGTATTTCATGTCAAAGCAACCAGAGGTCAGTAAATCATAAATACATGTATTTCTCAGCCTTTTGCAATTATTTATGAGGTTTTAGTTGACGAATTGCATTTCAATCCCATGATGCCTAGCGCACAAGAGGACACATTCCAAACCAAAAGGGAAAAAAAATACTACTAATAATAAAAATGTGTACTAATACTATAAAGCCGTGCTGTCATATTGCTGTAATGGTTTTATATGCATAAGGAAATCACAGATGTCTGTAGGGTTTATTAGGTTTGGCTGCTAATGATCAAATGAACAAAAATGTAAAAAATTATTTTAATATTTTCTGCGTGAGGACAACAAATGTATTGTTTGGATGTGGTGCATGGCGGGATTGTGATGGTGAACAGATTAACAGCAGGAGTGGACTTCATGGCTGCCGTGAAGTTATCACAGGCCACAGTCACACTTTAATTAAATTCTGACACGTCAAATTGTAACAGCCACCAAAAATACAAAATATTGTAAAAATACAGATTTTCTGTACTTATTTATTTATTTTACTTTGTCTTATTTGAGCTTATTCCACACACACAAAAAATATAGTTTGAATAAAAGACTTTCTTTGCTGGGAAATTAAAGACGCCATTTTCCTGCACTTTCTATACTCTTCTACTTACTATACTCAGTGTTTTCATGATACTGCATCCGTTACTGAACTGAACATAATCCATGTATACATACAGACAACAAACATGTAATTATATTCCTAATCACATATGGGAAGTAAATGTAAAGTAGCATTTTAAATGAATGCCAACATATGATGTTGTGAGTTTATCTGATGGGAATGAGGATTTGGCTTTTGTCTCAATAATAACATTAAATTCATCAGACATTTTTTTGTTACAGTCAAACATCCGTTAATATGAAAAAAGGAGCCTTATATTTAATTAAATATTTAAATGTTTAAAACGTAGACGATGTGGACGGCACTATCCTTCCCTCTTACACATCAATGCTGGCTGCGTCAGATATAACATATTTCTAATATTGTGTTATATATTGTGTTGTCACCCCCCCCAGCTCACCATCACGTTATAGCATTTCTCCTGTTCGCTTCGTGCTCGTTGCAGCACACTTTATGTTAATGTGAGTGAACGAGGCTGAACGCCGGGTTCGACCTTCCACCTTCCACCTACAAAGCAGCTTTACCTGGTTACATAAAACTATGGGAGGGAGAGAGAGAGAGAGAGAGAGAGAGAGAGAGAGAGAGACAAGCCTCCCCATAATAATGCTGGCCTATAGCTGAAGGGCCACTGCACTCTCTGGCACATGCCGGCCTACATACACCCTGAGTGAACTTGATAAAAAAAAGGGTTGCCTTTCAGATCCTCCTGTCCTCTGTGTATTATACGAACAGCTGAGTGTGTGTGTGTGTGTGTAAGTAGAATATTATACACTTTGTACCATAAGAAAGGCTCCAGACTGAGGGCCAGGAGAGCTTGTGTTTTCCAGGCTGTATGAAGTCGACCCCCGGCTGAAACGCGATAGTGCCCAATCACATAGGTATGGCTGCAATTTCTGCCCCCGCCTGATTATAATTGCCAGCTTGGCTCTTCTTCAGGATGCTCCGCCGGCTCACCCCGCGCACACACCCTGCTCCGCTCGGGGGGGGAAAAAAACAGCCTCCGCGACATTTGACCCCGGCTTTTATCAGCCGCTCGTCATGTGAGCACAGACCTGCGGTTGTGATCTGATGATGGTGACTAATGATGAATCATCTCGGTAGTCTGAGAAAATGACGGGATCCAAAGCGCCACGGGTCAGTGTCACGCTAAGAGAGTCGAGGTCTGCACTCCAGGTGAAAGCTTTCTATTATCTGATAGATGCTGCCAGATTTGAACAATTCAAGCTAATAATACATTCAATAGACACGATAACTTGTGTGATTGCATGATTCAGTTTTCAGTTCAGTTGGATTTACGTAGCACCAAATCACAACAACAGCCATCTCATGACACTTAGACGGAAGCAGGGAGGCCAGCAGCCATGAAATAAATAATCAGGTCCTTTACTTCAGTAAAAGTAGCAACGCCACGATTTCAAAATACTCTATTTCAACAAAAAGTCCTGCATTGAATATCTTTGTACTGTCAAACTCACAACGTAAAACTAGCAAGCAAACTAGCTCAGGCTCAGGATATATATGTACGTCAGTATGTGGCAGTGGTTCATATATATTGTTCTTATTTAAGTATATATAAATGTGAAATAAATATTAAGAAAATAACTCATAAGGCTGGAAAATGCCCTTGTCTGAGTTACAGTAATATACGTATATATATATATATATATTACTGATATCTTAGCATCTAAGCAGTTTAATGTTGTGGCTGATCATGAGGGAGCTCACTTTAACTACTGTGTTGTTATATATTACTACCTTTATATACTGGCTGATAGTTAATATTTAACGCTGCATCGTGTTTTTCTTCATCTGGAAAACAAAAAGAAAGAGAACGTGCTCTGCATTCATGTGTTACTGCATGCACCTGCAGCCTCGCGTCGCAGCTCTTATTCTCGAAGGCTTGTTGATCTGCAGCGGCTTGGTTTGTTCCCGGTTTTCTTAATATATTTTCAGTTTTTATATATGAGCAAAAGAATGTGTACATGTAAATATTAGTAGAAGGAGTATTTGCCGTGTTAGTAATAGTAGCAACAGGAGCTTCTTTTTTTTTTAACCTATTAGGTTGTTTTTTGTTTCGGTAATAAACAACGCTGTAAAGGCACTAGTTTTATAGTTTTACAGTATCTAACATCTGTTAGTACTCGGACGGCTGTTACGTAGTCACCCAGAGAAGGAACAATTATAGATTAAAAAAGAAAGTTGTGGAAACAAAACAGTTATTCAAATGCATGCAGACCAATAATAAAGACTTTATTTTAAAGTTAGCACAATGAATTATTACTCGTGCAAAACATGCAACACAGGAGTCATTAGTAATAGTAGCAAGTCATTTAATGGGACGTAATGGTGATAAATATCTACAAAAAAATGTAAATGAAATACACAGCAAGCAATATCATTTACATTAGGAAAGACGGCACATTACTCTGGTAATGGAAGACATGCATGGAGGTACATAAGGGCAGAGTAGTAGTAGTAGTAGTAGTATTAACAGGACAAACTATTAGTAGTAGTGACAGCAGTACACGTATGAGGAAGTACTAATAATCACTGGAAAGATGGCATCAGTAGTTAGTAGCTATATGCAGTAAAGGTATAATAATATTATTCAAGTAGAAGCCATTAGGCTGTTTAAATGTAGTATTTCACTATTGGAAAAAACAACATCAGTGATTAATTTGAGTAGACAGAGGCTAGAGGACAAACTGCACAAAGATGGATTCCCAAGTTTCACAGGAGAAACTAGGTCAGCCGGCCTTAATGTGAATGAACTTCCGACCTGCGTGAAGTGGGAGTTTCAACAGAAGACCCGCGCTTTCTGCCACAACTTCTCCTTTCTTATCCCGGCCTCGCAGATAGATATGATGCAGCTCCACCTCGCTTTCTGCAACTACGGCGAACTGGGCTGCTGAGTGACGGGGGGGGGGGTAAAAAGATGAGTCGGTGACGAGCACGGGAGATAATTTACTTCTACTGCGGGAAGAGCTGCGAGAGGTAGATCTAATTAGATCTCTATTTGTTCTTTTTTTGATTGTACAGAGATCTGTCCCTCTACAGTGCTGCCTGCTTTGCCACAACAGAAAGAAGCTTGAACTTTATTTTTTTTTTCCCAGGGCTGTTTGCGTCACGTCTTTACGCCGCCTCTGACCTCATTCTGTCCACAGGAAGAAAAAAAAAAAACCCTCCTCCATTTAATAAGGGCAAGCGGCTGCTGCGTGTTCACAAGAAACAAGATGGCGGCGTACAGTACCTTATATCCTGCCCATCTCTGGCGTCCCCCTCTGCTCTCTCCCTTTTTATAGACAAAGACTGAGCCACCTGGGTTGGGGTTTCTGTCAGCCGCCCTTGACTTTACATTTACAGCTCCGCGTCGTTGCGGGGCGTTTCTCCGTGACTCTTTTTCGACTACTCCCCAACAAAGGTGGAATAAGAAGGAACTGAAAATCTGGTCCTCGCTTGACGAGAAATCATTTCACAAAAACGCACTTCAGCTGCGTGTCCCCTCTCCCCGTGTGTTTGCTTCGCTGTGTGTGTCTCTTTTTTGGAGTGCTATTTCGAGCCCCCGCTCTCTGTGCGGCGGGGCTCATAATATCAGATTGCACAGCCGGTCTTGGCCAAATGTGAATTTTATACTCTAGTGACCACAGGCTTTACACTTTCATTAGCTCACATTCTCCTCAGCAGTGCAAATGCCATGTCGCTGGGTTGAGGAAGGGAGGGGGGGCCCACGCTGACTGAGCCTGATGGGGTGGAGGATTGGAAGGCGGGATGAGTGAAAAAGAGCTTCCGGAAAAGCACAGTTCGGCCCGAGGCGTGGGGGGAGGGGGGGCACATATTGCTGACGTCCAAACAGGAACTTCTTATTTATTCATTTATTTATTTTACATAATAAGACAATAATTATCTATTTGAAACAATTTCACCCTTAGTTACCCAGCAATCCTCACCAAATCTGCCTCTTTGACAAACACCATGTCTCCCGTCGTACCTTCAAACTAAACAGTGCAGTTGTTGCATTAATGAGCAGCCTCATGAAGAAGCGCTGCGCACTCTCTTGAACGTCACTTCTCGGTGCGTCTGGGATGTGAAACCTTTTCCATTTGTCTTTTAAAGCTGGTGAAGTTGTGTTTCTCACTTGTTTTCTGACTCCAGTGTATTCCACGAAATGAATCAACAAGAGGGGCGCACATGTGTAGATCGGCAAATGGAGGAGGGTTTTGGAATGGGGGGGTGGGGGAGGTGGCAGAGAGGAACGAAAATCGTTTGTGTCAGTGCTCCCCCTGAGAGATGAAAGCAAATGCTGGCTGTGTCTTAAGCTATTAGGGTAAGGAGTGGTGTTTGGCCTAACCCCCGCCCCCCTCCTTTCTGCCAGACATGAACGGACAGAAAATACTGCCTCGTACAAAGCTGCCCTTCTCACTTGAGAGAATTAACTTTCACTCGGGCTGCGTGAACCTGCAGTGCCCAGGTATTTCTGTGACTTTTGCCCCAATGTGTTTCCAATTATCTGCTCGCCGGACTGAGCCAACGAAGACGGTGACATCTCCGCCGGGCGGGGGGCAGGTGGGCGAGACAGCATCGGGTTGTCATCCTCTTGTCAACACTTGTCGAAGCCCCTTGTTTCGGCGAGGGGCGGGCGAGGCAGATACAAGCCACTTCCTCTTCTTTTTTTTTATGGTTTGTATCTTTTGAGGTTTTTTTCCTTTCTCTTCTCCATGTGGTTAAGAGCAGCGGGTTCATGCGGAGGGCAGCGATTACAGATTTGAATGGAGTTAAAATGGAAACATCTTCAGGGCACACTCTGACCTGTCAGCCTCGTTTTCCTCCAGCGGAGCCGTGCCTTCCCTCCCGACGCCCATCCCTTCCTCCTTTTTCCTCCAACTCCTCTATTTCCACTCCTCCAATCCCATTCCCTCCCTCTCTTCCAGCGCTGCCAGCTCAGGTTTGGCATACAGAGACACACACCCCCGCCCCCCCCTTTCTCTCTCCCACCGCAGCACACACACACACATACGCACACTTTGTCCATTGTCAGCAGCGCCGAAAGCAGATTTGCTCTTTAAACTAATGGCCCGTTATGTGAAACAGACCTGATTACTGCCTGACAGAAGGAATTAAGGCCGTCCAGGGCCAAACGAGTGCGCCAGCATCCATGACCTGGCACAACCACTTAGGGTGAATTTTATTTATACTGCACGCTGTAAACATGCATCCGATATATTCAGGGGCAGGAGAAGAAAAGAGAAAGATGCACTGCGTACGATGTACTTGACTTTGGTGGTACGTCATATTGATTTGACTTTTTCTAAAGGATTGCCAGTAATTTATCAAATTAGGTATGTGAAAGACGGGAATGGATTTTGTAATGAAATCGGGGGCCATGAAACGTTGAAATCTGTGTTTATAGTTCCGTAATAGCAGAGGAGAGAGTGTGTTTGCTGATTCCAAAGCCAATCTTGTTTGCCTATAAATACGGGCAAAGAGGACATTTTAGATTTTTCTTTCTTTCTTTTTTTTGCTTTGGGAATAAATCAACAAACGGATTAGTGATCTCCCCATTTTCAGTCTTCAACGTCAACTTTTCAAGTCCGCCTGACTCACACAGACGTCTGAGTGACAGGTTTGAAGTGGCGAGATAGGTGGAAAGGCTCTATAATTGTCAGATGTGTTTTCAGAAAATCTGCCCGACGTGACAAGCAAATCAGTCGAATCGTGCCATCCAGCAGGGGTAACACTGTCCTGCAGTTGTTTTGGATTTTGTCGTCTATATTTATTATGTCAAAAGTACATTTGAGTATCCATCTGGCTCTGTGGCACCGTGATTAACTTGTTGTAGAGAGGCTACTGTGCTCTTTGGGCGAACAACACTTTCAAACAAAAGTTCATCCCATCTCATGTCACTCATTTTATATATGTGTACATATATATATATAGATATAGATATATCTGTATATATGTATGTACTTCCTCTCTGCAAAGATATATATATATATATATATATATATATATATATTTGCAGAAACCCGCAATAAAAGTGGTCTTACATAAAAACTGTGCTACAATTTGACAAAAAAAAAACAACCACTTAATTTAATTTCTCTCACAGATGAAATGATTCGCCAACTTATTTCTCAAAGGAAGCCGTAACAAGCTACAAATTGTCCCACACAAAGAAATTATTTGCTTTTCATAAATATTGCAGGCTGTTTATTTTGAATCCAAAGCAAGTGGCAAATGAGTACAGGGGGAAAAAAGTGTTTAGGGCAAAATATTCGTTCAGATCGTTCTCATTATGACCGTTAACATCAAGCATCCTCTTAATAACGAGGACTGTATAAGTGTAATTCATGTATAATTTTATTTATTTTTCAATACTATTTTTTTAATTTTTTTTTTACACAGTTTTACAATTCAGGTAATTTCTTCGTGTTTTCTTGATTTAATCAGACTGCTGAATGGTCCATATTTAAATTGTCAAATTCACGATTATATATGATAGAGAATGAAACTAGTTGTTTTTACAGTGAAACGGCCAAGAGCAGAGAATTCATTACTGTAAAAATGTCATCATTAATCATAAAACGATCATCCGATGAAACAAACTTTTACACTGCTGATAACAGTCGCAGTGAATAACAGAGGGGGGGCCCGGTGACAGTAACCTCCTCTGTAAGGAGAATAATGCTGCTTTAGGTTGGAACAGAAGAACAAAGCTGAAAAGCTGAAAGCCACGACGAGTACTTTGTAAAATTAGCATGTTTTATGTTTCTTGTACTACAAAGTGCGGTTTTACTCACTAGGTTCACTTCATAGTACAAGGCCAATGTAAATGGGATTATCACAGTTTAAAGGCAAAAGATTTTCTTTTCTTTTTAATAAAAATATTTTCATGACATTGTTCATTTATCAAAACATAAAAATGAACAATAACATATCCAAAACACAAACACATTTTCTTTTACAATTGCCTATCAATAATAAAAAAAAAAGCTTTTTTAAATATGTATTCATTCGGGAATTCATTGACATGTTGGGTTAATACCATCGCTGTAAAATGAAGTAATTACTCCATGTGTTTGTTAAAACAGAGCAGAATAAACAATGTCCCAGAGAGGATGTGGACGTCTCTCGTGTTTCTCTTATGGAATGTACCATTTTAATCCTAAAACAGGGGGCTCCATATTCAGACCGCCAGTGTTTCCTGGAACAGCAGCGTAAAGTTGCCGCGTCACATGAGCAGGCTGCAGCGATACGGGTGGAAAAGCTACACGTTAAAGAGTTGAGTTGTGGGTCACATGCTGTCGCTCCCCATCCATCAGCTCACTTCCACCCCGATAACGGCAGCGGGAAGGAGGGGGGGGGCTCTGCGGAAAAAAAAGAAAAGAAAGAAAAAAGGCCAAGGGGGAGCAAGGTGGGGCACCAGGTTGGCAGGAGTGCAGTCATGTGACCCGGCGCGTCCAACCACTGCGCGCTGACCTCACAGATCTGCAGGTGTTGGGGTGGAAGTGATGTGACTTTGCTGCGACCTGCAGGCACAAACAACAATATGTTGAGTCTCTCACATGGGAGCAGTGCAGCGCACGGGAAAGGCATTTATTAAGCATGCAGTCCGTGCATGTGCACACACACACACGCATTCCTTCCCAAAAACAATAGGTCATGTGAAATGAGCGGGGTTTGGATGGTGAGCCAAAATCAGCAGGGGGTAATATGGGAACCGTACTGTGTGAGTCTACGTATGTTCCCATACAGCACTGAGAGCAACACGGCAACAGAGCGCCTGACCTCACAGAGCGACGGCATGTCAGATAGTAACTCGCAATTTTTCAGCAGCTGCTCACTTTACACAGCGAAAATACTTCAAAATAGATAAATACCACAGGTCATGGCGAGTGAAACATCATATGAATCATTAACGGGGCTCGATGGGAGTTTTCCCTCCGGTGCCGTGAGCCCTCTGGCCCGCCTGTGCCGAGCCCCACTTGAAAGGTGAAAAGAATTTACTAATAATTTCCCGCTCGACATAAACTAGAAAAAATTATATAATGAAAACGTTTCACTTTTCCCTTCAAAGTGGCAGCTTCTGTTGCTGCCCGTGTGTCTTCTGGCCCGGCTGCTTGAAAGAGCCCGAGGCAGCGGGGGCCGGGGCCTGCCTCAGCTGAAGCTGTGTTTCGGTTATGAAAATATTCCAGCCTCACTCTCCCGTTTCATTTGCTTACACAGCACGTTTTTGCATACATGATCATTTAGGTTTCGCAGGAGGATTTTGTTATGTCTATTTGCAGCGGGGCTTATTACTTGTGCTGCCGGCTGCTTTTCACCGTTATTAGCGGAGAAATCTGTGCTCAACTTATTCTGCTGGCGTTACACGCGGGCAAAACGAGAGCGCTCTGATTGGCTCGGTTAGCAGGAAGGATTCAGACTGCAAAGTGACATTTTTCAAAATCAAAAGGAACACTGGCCAATGTTGATTTAAACATGTGAGCGAAATCCAAAAGTATAAAGAGGCTTACGTTGCTGTCGAGTTCACTGATCATATAACAGTAGAGCTTTGTTTCTTCTGTGTGAAAGACTCATTTTGGGCGAAGCTTAAATTTGCGTTTCTCGTTTGCACATCAGGATATGAGAAACATTTGTGAGAAGAAACAAGCACTTCATGTTCCTGTATTAGCTTTTCCAGCATTGTTACCTGCTGGGGGGCGTGGCTGAGTGCGGTGACTGTATAGTTATGACATCACAACCTTACAGAAGTCCTGACGGCTCGTTTAAAGCGTTTTGATCCTTTCACAGTATTTATACAGCACCAAGTGCTGCTTTATAATCAAACAAGACATGGATGTCTCACTTTCTACTATATGACTACTACATGTTAGACATATGACATATCCATGATGTTTCAAATCTGTAATATCTGCTAAACAACATTGCCAAGTTAGAATCCAAGAAGTATTATTTCTCATTAATCTCAGCTCTTCAAATCTACTATCCAAAAAGATATTAAAGTGGTACAATGCACAAAGTGTGAACAGTGCAAATGCAATGGCTGTTTATCTAAGAATATGAAATGACCTTTTCTGTCCCAGTGCCAATCTCCCATTATGAAATAGTATTTTTAATTTTCAGATCTTCTCTTTCTGTAATAATGTAGATGAATCACTTCACCAGTTAAACATTACATTAATCAGTCGTCACAGTATGGAACTGCCGAAATGAAACAAATAAAACTGAAAAATTGAATGCAAAAGAAACTAAAACCTTAAACTTTTCCATTTGCAGCTGCCTGGGATATTTATTGTCATTTCCTGTCATTATCTGCCTCTGGGCTTGCAGTGTGTAATAAATGGAGCTGGTGAATCAATAAATTAAGTTTTCTGAGCCAAGGTACATATTTTGTGGTGGGCCCAAAGTCATCTGATACGGGTGGGTATTATCCTACTGTGACTGTGCGGGAGAGGTTTTGTTAGTGGACTCACACACACACACACACACACACAGACTCACATACAGACGCACATTCAGAAAAGATTGCTATTGAACTTTACCTACATTTATACTCAAACAACACTAACAACACTATCGCAGCCCTATACGTCTACTGCCACATTTATTTTAACGAGCATTACCTCAAGCACAAAGCAGATTTTAATAATGCCACCTCTGATTAACAAACACTTGGAATAAACAGCCCGCACATGAGGCACCTCATTAAGCAGCATATTGATTTTTATCAGCGACACTAATACAATTTGCAAAGTAATTGCGATTAGTAATTGAATAAATTCCACGGGAGCACAAAGCCTCCGTGATGCCGTTTTTTTTGCTTAATGCTCACACAAATTTAATAGAGTTGACAAAACAAAAGAAGTCTCCACTCAAGGTCCAATCAGTAGCTGGGTCTGGAGCTTTCAGTCACATCACATGACCTTCATCAGTAGATGGAGTTTGTGCAGTTGTCATAGAATTGCAGATGTTTAAAGTGCCGTGTCTCTAAGAGCCCATTAAGGACCTCTCGTCCAGGTGTTCTTAAAAGTTGAGATCCAAAAAAGTATTCTTGACCTCTGCATCAGCAGCTGACAAAACAAGAAAATCATGTGATACGATCAAAAGCTCCAGGTTTGAAGGTAAATTATAAATATAATAATAATGAAAATTAAAGGGGCACTCCACCAATGTCACATCAAGTTCAGTTTACTTCAAAAGACTTTTAAAAATGTTTGAAAAAATAACCCTGATGAAGTCATCAAGTTGAGTTGCATTATGGGAACTGTAGGTTCCAGTATTTTTGGAGCATGACCAATACTAGAGACTAAAAATCAGGATATCTCAGCCTCTGCTGTTACGATTTTGGCCATTTATTTTTTTTAAAATCTGTCTTTTGTGATTCCAGCGTTATGAAAGTGACATACCAAATTGCCGGGGTGCCCCTTTAAATGGTATCCAGTCAAAAGACAGTGGAAGTGATATATAGTGTGCGGCCTTAAATGTGTTGGAGCGCTTCGGTTCCAGTTGCCCGGCGGTTGCCAACCTGGACGGTGGGGTATCGGAGTTAAGGATTGGGGTCGCCCAAAAGTCCCAATCACACACTAATCACGCCTCTAGTCCTGCTGCTGCAAGTGATACACCACAGCCGCTGAATTTCCAGCCACAAACATCACAGTTTCCAGGCTCAGTTGGCGAGCGCGGCCCAGGAAAATGCCCCATGTTTAGAGGAGCGCTCTGTTTATGGTTTATGGACAGTTTAACAGTTCAGCCTGAAATTCCCCCGCCGCTCTGAAACAGTGATATTTCAGGCGCCTCAGTGACGCACAGTGTCATTACTTCAAACTTTTCATTATTGTAAATGTGTTTCATTTACTGGTGTTTTTCATTCACATAATATCTTTCATACACTCTAAGCTATCCAGGCTAGACTTACATATGTAATGAGATTAAGTGGGGGGGGGGGGCTGCACAGTACAAACAAGACTGGGTTATTGGACCTGACCCACTACCTTTCCCCCCAAAAAACCCCCATGTGGCTCCCTCTTTTATTAAGTCCTTTTATATTGAGATGATTAAACCTGAAATGAAAAATCAGTTTAATTCTTTAAATTGCTAAGTTATTTCAAATTAGGCCAACAGTTCTCTCTTTGTCAGTTTGAAGTTGGGAGCGCTCGTTCTGCGGTTTGAAGTCTGCGCGAACTATGTTTGACAGCCGGCCTGACAGGGAGGCAGAGTGATTCTGAATGGGGAGGGTGAGACTTAGAGAACACAGATTTAGGAAAAGGCTGCATGAGTAAAGGGAAAACTTTGTCCCGAAATGGAAGTTTTTACCCCCAAATACACAGTAAGTTGCTTGTTCCACATCAACCCCCCCCCCAAAAAAAATAGAAACCATAGACCATTAAGATCTTGCAGTTAAAAAACATCTTGCACAACACGCTATTTGCATTAGATGTCCTAAACCCCTCATGCTGCCACAATCTTCTCTCTGAGGTCAACTGTAGCTTCAAAAACAAATGCTCTCTCTTTGCATGGGACACCTCAGCCAGTATTTTATGAATATTAACGATGCATTGCAAGGACTGGAAGCAAAGAGGCCAAGAGTCTAATCTGTTCTGCCATAGTGCTGCTTCAGTGACAATGAGTAACAGATTGGCTGTCAAGTAGCATTGGGGGCAAATGAGAAGAGAATGCAACAAATCCAAGTGGTCGAACTGACATCTCAGGCGTCATCTACAGGCTGTCCATAAAAAAACATCTGCAAATTCGCTGGTCGGAGGCTTTAATGGAGGGCAGGACTAAAGGCCGATTGTAGACAGTATCATTTCATTTGTTTGTGTGTTCACAAAACTCTCATTTCAATGTAAATCAACGTGGTGGATTCATATTCACGTGTTAGCATGAGCATATAATGTTACCACTATGAGCAAGAGAGACGTTATGACTGACAAGAGAATATATTCGGTTTTATGGTGTATTTGAATATACAGTACATATGCAGAAATGGAGAAGAAGAAGAAGAAGAAAAAAAAAGATCCAGGGACCCAACTAGGACCTCATTCATATCTGGAAGACATACAAGAGAAATGTACAAAAAATGTAATAAAAGCCCAGCTGTGAGAATTATATAACATTTGAATATCATCAATTGCCATTTTTACATTGTGCGACCTTGTGCTGAGACCGCCAAGTTAATAATGTCAAGGAAAGTGGTAATACATTGGGTGTGGAGGCTCCAAACGAAATATAAGATATGCCTTTTTAAGATTACAAATTAAAGCTACAATAACATTTTTATATATATATTACCAGTGGATAAAATGACTTTGTGTAATGTCAAAAGCATGCTGAGCTCTAAAGAGCCTTTTAGCCTATCTCCGCTCCAATAAAACTTTGTCTCCAGCTGCAGAAGGCTGCTGTTTTCAGTGTAAAAGCTTTAATAAACCCACTGTGCACCGCCTGCCCATCAGCAAGCGGCAGATCGACAGATTGCCAACTTGTGTCTGCTGGTTGTGTGATTAGGCAACTGTTTCCCAACATGCTAGGCATAAGATGATGAAATGTAAACCTGCTCTGCTGCCCCCAAGTGGCCAACAAATCAGTAAATACATACGTATCTCTTTTGCAAGACAGACCTGGTCAAAATGGTGGAAGTAGGGCAGAATTACACAGTTTACAACATTCAAATACTGCACATGTACACAAACGCAGGATCTGAAAGGCATAAAGAACAGACCACATTCCAAAAACAACGGCTCATAATCTGAATTCCTATTTCATGTGTTCAGGGCTTGGCGTTCACTTTTTTTGCTCACTCAGCCGCCCAGCCTTTTCACTAGCTTTCACTATTTTTGAAATGACGTTTTATTTGATTAAACTTGACTATAGTGCGCTATGTACTCGAAGAACTGGATTTACAACCAGCTTAAATGTAAATGACCACTGCAAACGCCCAAAGCAAAATGTATAACATGGCAGTCATTTAGTATTCAGCTCTAATAAGGTTGAGTGTGAAGCTCCTTTTTTTGTATGAAAATATGCAACCAATTAAGACAAAGACATAAAAAGAGTAGCTTCTTACTCCGTATAATAAAAGTGGTGCAGGGGCGTAGAAGATTAATTGAAAAGATAAAAACTAAAATGAAAAAACCGAGCAAGAGGAAAAACTTCTGTCTATTTAAATATTTATTAACAACAGCCGTGAATTATGCGCAGTACAGAACAAATTTGTCTAATCAATTAGAATTCAGTCCTTATTTGACTTTACGTTGTATGTGTCAATGTGAACGTGATAGTGATGGAGAGGGACAGATTAAATGTCCTCGCAGCTTCCATCATCAGAATCATCCCTTCTCTGCTGGTCTCTCTGCTCCATGAAAGCTGTCCTTTCGAGACCGGAGGCTTCCGACACGCCAGGACCTCCGTACAGCCACCAGGTCTGACGAGGTCTGACTCTTAAGACTGGCCCGCCAGTCATTTTGGACCAGCGTCGTGGCATTGAATCCCTCGCTCATAATCAGCTGGATGCAAAGGCTGAGGTCAACCGCCTGGAGTATGTCCAGGCTGCCGACTGACATCAGGCCAGGAGATCCTGGGGTCCTGGTACAGCCTCGACTTAACAACAGTCCACTGGTCTAGGACTTCTCCCACCATCGACCCAGATCTCAGCAGCAACAGGTTCACAGTGTGAGACGAGGCTTTAGGCTGACACCCTCATGCTGGTTTGTCTTTAGGCCCAGGACTACAAATTATGAGAGAGATAGACCACTTTGAGTCACTTAATCTAACAATATCATCAATCAATCAATCAAGTTTATTCGTTACACGTAATCATATGTGCCACACGCCAAAGTGGCTAGTGAGAGTGACTGTGTTACACGCCACAGACGGATTCTGCGCTCATTTGACGGGTGGGCGGGTGCTAATGTCAAGCCCTGCATGTGTTTTAACACGCTGTCTGGGCACAAACACAGACTAAAGAAGGAACGTGTTTCATTAGGTACTTTCCTATGAGTGACTCATGGTCGGGACTCAAAACACACTTTTCAGTGCCGTGTTTTGATCCAATCTTAAATCCACTTTACACTGTGTATAACTTATTACAGTTATTCTAACTCTGTATTTGATGAAGGAATATAAAAAACGACTCACATTAATGAAACCAGCGTGTTATCGCCTAGAAACAAGACATCTTAACGTGTTACTTCATGTGTTTGGTATGACCAAATGTTGAAATGGTCACAAACTTAGGAAGTGTTTTCCACAATGAGCTGGTGAAGACGATTCACTGCTGTATTGTGAGGAAGGGTGGAGGGAGGAATAACGTCAGCACGCAGTTAGCAGACTGAAGCGGTAACTTTGCTGACTCTGGACTTGACACTTGCCAGCATTCTGCAGAGCCATTGTCGTGGAATGAACGGCCATGCATAATGATAGGTTGTTGTTTCTACTGTAATGCAAGAAACTCTGCGCCACCGCAGTTTCCTTTTTTAAGAACAAGTAGCTTAGCAGTCCAGACAGAAATGCAACACAAGGAAATGAACTCGCTCTCAATGGGGGCTTAATGTTTGATTGAGTAATCAATACACAGAATATTCTTTGTCTGTGAGTTACGGCCTGTTCTTTCAGAGATATTCAATTGTCGCTCAGCTAATAATAAGTACAATGGATTTATCCTAAATCAGGTGAAGAGTGGTTGATCAGAGTTTAGAAAACATTAAGCTGTTTGTATATATTACTGTTACAGCGCGGCTGCCGCTGAGGATCATGGAGAGGCTGTGGTAACTATAACCATTCCTTTAAAAGTTAATAATAATCGTATTAGTATTACAAGTTAACCACACATAATTAACCAGTTTAGCCAGATTATCTAAACCACTTTATTTGGAGGTTAACCTACAAGTTTCCACACCAGGAAAAATTCTGTGTGTCTACAAGTATGGCAAGTGGGCGAGGTCAAAGTTGAGCCAGAGAGTCGTCTGCAACCTGTGATGGATGTGTTTTTTATTGCTTTTGACTGCAACAGTTTCTATGTGTTATTTCCTCACCCAACAGTTACGCAGTCTCCCTTTTAATGCAGAGGGTGGCAGCTGTCGTGTGCCACTGGTCTGGTAAAGCATGTGTTGTTGTTGCTGTGGTCATGCGCTGTGAGGGTGACCTATACTAATGTAGGCTACGTGTTTTAAAGCTTCAGGTAGCGCAGTGTAGCGGTGGCATTATTCTGTTCAGGAACGAGCTCCGGAGCAGCAGATAGCAATTTGCTGGAGGGCAGTCTGCTATATCTGCTTCTGGTCTTTCTGTCTCTATTTACAGATACAGCCGAGTGAGGCCAAGCTAACAAACAAACCAACAATAAGTGGGGGTAAAAAGATCCTAACATCCTTGTGTTGTGCTTTTCAGTGTCCAGCAAAAAATGAAATACAGTTCTACCGCTGGCCAGCCAATGTAAACATCAACAGCATATTTCATTTTTGTTGCTCTGTCATTGCGGCCTGTCAGCACACGGCAAAAAAAGGGAAAATATCATTTGTTTTTTTTAAAGGCTGTAGCAAGTCTGGTTTCTATCTGGAGCCTGGCTCTAAGGCCACTTTTCTCACGTCTTGGTTTTGGTCAGTCACAAACATTTTCTTTAAATTGAGACACCAGTCGGGCTGTTGAGTAGTGACTTTTCCCCACTTTAACAGCTCAAGCATGCTTGTCTCTGCCTCTAACAGCATCGGGGCATGCTTTACATCTCCGAGGGCCAGACTCACTGAGAAAATGGCGTTGCACAAATGTGCTTTTTATTGACTTTGCGGTCGCAATCTGTGCATATTCAGCGTCTGATTTACTAAGACAGCAGCTCATTACTTTTTACTCCAAACTGGAGTTATGCATGTAACTGCAGGCCAATGAATTCTGGATGACCACCAGACAGTGTTATGCGTGGCTTTCCACTGTCTCTGGCCAAGGCTGGATTACCAACAGGGTAAAGTAGGGAACTGCCCAGGGGCCCCTGATCCTCAAGGGTCCCAAAGGCCTGAGATCACCTGTACAGCAAGCACTTTGTGGCAACTCGAGTAATTGCAGTTTTAGCATCCTAAAGTCCCCCATCCACTGTTTTGCTTATTATTACTTCACTTTCATGTTTGATCTTCACTGTGCAGACTCATGTATGCACAGACTTTGACACTAGACGGCTGTTTTCACTTTTTAGTGAACAGAGACATTTTGTGTCGAGCGGTTAAACCTTTTGTAAGGAAAAATAATGCGTATTGATAGATGGATTCTCCAATAAAGGTGAAGGAGGAGATTCATTTTAGAGTCACTGTGAGTCTTTTTAACAGGGTAATTGAACTTATAGGACACAAATTATTTTAATCATATTATTAATTAATTATAATAACTATTAGGGTCAATTGATACTATAATAAAGTGATAATAAAGTGCTATATACGAACTCAAAAAGTGGATTTACTGTTTAGTTTCTCTTTAGTGTTTGTTCTGAACACTTTGTCCCATGTAGCAAATGTATTAATGAATGTTGATTAGTGACCTTTTTATTAGTTCTTCAGAAATGTCGATTGTTGATCACAGAAGCTAATATTACAACCGTCTTCACCCAGAACTTCCTGGTTGAAAGTCACTGAGAAACTGTAGAAATTCTCCTTCTTTCACTGCCAGATTAATTCATGTATTATTCGTATACACAGGAGAAATTATTATTCCAGCGACCAACACCTCTCTTAATGAACACACACACAAAAAACAAACTTGTCCTCAAACACTGTTACTGACCGTCCCATGGTCGTCCCTTTGTGGGCCCATTTGCTTTGCTTTTGCCAAGCTTAGCCCAGGTGGGTGGAGATGTGGGAGAGGGGGGGGTTCACGGTCACAGAACGCCGCAGTATGCAGTTCTGTATGCAGTACTGCAGTACTGTATGCAGTGTGCGAGTTAGTACTGTACACCCATCCATCCACCTGGGTAACTGATGCGATCTTCTGTGTTAGCTTGCGCACATTCTGTATGAGCTGGTAATTAATTGGCTCTGGTGACTGATGACGTCATAGTGATGTCATCAGGGTTATGCCTGCGTGACAAACTGGGGGTGTAGAGTTTGGAAGATATGAACACTGACCTGGCGGGAAGGGTCTAACAGAATTATGAATTGGTTGCATTATGGGAAATGTAGGAGGGACTGAAGCACCCCCATCTAAACAAATGTTACAGTGCTTCGTCGTTAAAAAATACGCATTTTTCTGCAAGCTGAGAAATGAATGCAGGCACTAACATTGAGATAGAAAAATATTTCCATACCATGTTTCCTCTCTTGTGTGAGTGTTTCTGAACAGTGTCTGTTGGGTGAAAACGTGTTGAAAAGTATGCAAAACTTTTTTCTGTTTCACAAAACTAAATTATTTATTTTATTTCTATTTTGCTGCCCATGTCCGTGTCACACACACACACACACACACACACACACACGCACACACACACTTTGGCGAGGGTCACTCTGCAAATAGAACAGAAAACGCCACTGTGAGAGCAGCCAGCATAAACAGGGGGTTGAAACATCCATCATACTTGCCTGTCACTGCTCCCGGAGCTGCCGCACAGACTTGTAGCGAGCCCGGAGAATTCATGCCTACGTTGTTACTATGGCAACCGATGAAAGCCAATGATTACGCTGTCTAAACAGAAGATAATTCTGTGATGGTGAGGCATCTGGTCACTTGTAAATTACATATCAGACTAAAACTGTCCTCTTACTGGTCCCACATATGAAGATACATACTGTATGTTGTATAATGTGTAATGTTATCAGAATCATCTGATCTCTTTGCCTTTCCTTTGAGATAATTTCCCCACATATGGTAGCTCAAATATGCATGTCCGACAGAATTTCTAAACCTTTACCACACTTTGAATTATGCTCGCCAGGCCCTTGGAAGTGCTTGCTTTGAGGCGTTCTTAAAAACTAGCTTGCAGAGTAGATTACAATTAGAGGCCCTCGCACGGCGATATTTCCATCTCGTTTTTTGCTGTTCGGAATGAAGTCTGATTTATTTCTTATGAGCCTGAGTATAGCACTTCATAAAGGGGTCTCCTGCAAAAATGCACCTTTTGAACTCAAAGGGATTTACTATTCAACATAAATAGCAAGTGAAGAGTTTCACTGCTCTGCCATCACTACAGCTACAGGCCTGTTTAATGTCAGACAAAAGACTCTGCTTGCTCACTGACTGACTCTTGGCACACTGTGGGAAAACGCATTATCAGTGATTAAAAGGATAATTAGGTAAATACTGGACATTTAGCCGCTCAGTGCAACCGATGGGCAACAACGCACTGCTGCAGCTGCAGAGAAAAAATGATTCTTATGTGTGAAAATATGACCACACTGCCTCCATATGTTTGAAGGAACCCATTCTATCCCTCCGGCCCGGATGCATGAGGACAGAAAAAGATGATTCCACTGAGAAAAACACAGCCATTTGTGAGTTTAAGATTTTCAGAGCAGTGACTGCCCACACTTTTAATGTATAAAATGCCATATTCACACTTACTGATGCTCAAAGACGGAATATAAATGTCAGCGTCGCGAATAGTCCTCATTAGACAAAGAACGATTCAGGATCTTTTATCTGACGTGGCTTTTGTCATGAGGGAGTTTAAAGTGAAAGCTCTTAAGATGCTCAGTCAACCACAATGAACTCAGAACACACTCTGAGACCAGGCGAAGGGTTTTCTCTCGACTCAGGGAATTAAGTTATTAAGTAAATTCAATACATATAAATACAAAATGACATGTAAACCACCAGAATGAAGGTAGCTCAATTAATAAACATCAATTAATTCTACATTAAAGCGGCAGTAAAATTTGTGTCAGGGGGATGTTTACATGTTAAAAACAATATGGCTAAATGATCCATTTCTGAAAAACATCAAGAAAGTCTTTGTACCTATTCATGTCCCTTTCCAGTCTTTGTTCACTGCAGACGGTTCCATTGCAGGCTATGGAGGTCCCCTCTTTGATAGGTAGACATTGACCAGGATTAGATGTCCCCTCTAGCAATTTTTGAAATACAATTTAAAAAGCACCTATATTGTGAAAAAACACAAAGATTCTATTTAATTTATGCTTTTGTTTTGAAAATGACTAGAAATAGTGGTCCACACTTGGTCACTTGGTGTAGAATAACAGTCCACTGTTGGTACTGTAGGAGTGTATATGCACATGTGTGTGTGTGTGTGATGGGACCGTTCTGTCATGTCGTGTTGCTGCTGTCAAGTGAATGCTTTGTATCTCCAAATTGTTCGCATTTTATCCTCCAGAATGTCTTGTCACCTCAGCAAGTACTGCATTCTCTGTTTATTCAATTCAGTCTGGTAGAGGAGCATCCAATTCCTTACGCAAAGAAAAGGCTTAAAGTCTATAAAATGGTGCTTTTGATGTCGAAAGACATCCCATGGCCCATAGGGAAATCTAAATCTAAATGTCCCTTGTCAGTTTAGAAAGTGATATAACATAAAATAGAAATAGGAAAATATAAATCACTGACTAAAAATGACTACAATCCGAGTACAGTAGTGTAGTATACTGTATACTGTATACTGTAAACTGTAAACTGTACAAAACAGGGAAAAAGTATTCAAAAAGAAAACCTCTGTAAAACGCCCTGATTCAGAGAAATGTGTCTTTCCCAGCTCCAGACTGAATGAAGGGCGTTATGTTTGTTTTTTCGCCATAATTATCCCAGGGTGACATCAGAGTGGACAGTTGCATGCCGGACGGGGTCATGGGATCGGGGGGGGCAGCATCTGGAGAAGAGGCTGCGAACAGTCCATTAACGCAGAGGCTGCGGCTGCCAGAGACACTTGCGCTGAACCCACAGATGAAAGCCAAGCCGGTAATGACAAACAAATTAGGCTGGGGGGGCTACGCGGAGATGGAACCTGCAGATGTGTTCGCTGTCCGCTTCCAGACATAAAAGCCGCCGTGGCGTCCAGATTGAATTACATTACTCATTCGCACGGCGGCGACGAGGCTCCCTTTTCATTGGGGCGGACCAGGGCCCGGGCCGTCGGACAAAAGATCCACTTTATGAGCTCTGTGCCGTACATGGAGAGCAGATGCTCGGGCAAGGTGAGGTTTACACACCTCGATGACTCCTTAAGCCCTCGATCAGTGAGCAAACTTCTCCGATTTCCTCCCTTCTGCTCTGGCCTGCTCCGCACCCCTCTGTAATAAACCTTATGGTGTGAAAGCAGGTGCTTGAATCATCCCCACCACTGCCCAGCCAAGTAGAGAGTTAGCTAAATGTCTGCCTACCTCAATGCTTAAAGCAGAACGCTGGCGCATTAGACAATATAATATAATGCCATGTTACCCCCTTTCTACTTTAATTCTTTACAGACGAGTGCACCATGTGTACATCAAAGGCCATTTAAAGGCATTTAAAAAACCCTTAAACATTTTTCTTTCACCACCAAAATATGATTTACTATTACAGCAACAACAAAAAAACAGTTTTCACCCTGAATATCTACCAAGAGAAGTTACAGAATACGTAATATGACTGCTCGCTCATAAAGAGATGTTTGTGTATCAACAATGTTTATTCTGCTGACACTAAATGTGCGATCCCACCCTCATTTGAATGCCAAAGGTGTCCCGAAAATGGTGTTGTTTTTGCTTATTTTCCCCCCTGCAGTTGTCCATTTTCAAGTAATGAACTCTCTCTTTTCCAGCATGCACCGTCCAGAAAGAGCAGCTGCGTGAAGGCAGCTGATCCCAGTGCCCTTTTCCATATTACCGACGTTTTGCCGGCATGCTTCTTCGTGTTGGTTGCGGTCGTTCGCTGCCACGGGTGGAGGCTGCTGAAAAGAGGCCCGATGGATGTTTCCCTGTGTCTGGAACTGACGGGAGCTGACGAAGACAACAACAGGCAGGAAGTACTGTGTTCTCTGCCCCGAAGAGGAAAAAGAACTGAACAGCCTTCAAGTGCAGGTCTGGTAATGTCCCCCTGGTCATAATCCTGGATCATCTCTGGGCAGAGGGCCAGAGGACTGGAGAGCCGAATTTCAGCCACGCTGGGCAGATGATGCAAATGATTGCAAATAGTCGTAACACCCAAATAAACAAAGTCATATACTACACATGGAATACTGCTTCACATTGTTGTTCGGAGAGGTTTGGACACATTTTGGACACACACGGATCATATCACACCTCGTCTTGTGGTCAGTAGCTGCAAGAGATGACCTGTAACAAAACAAAACATTGTTAACATTACTAGTTACATGTCAACATGAAATGTGGTACACGTAAGGACGAGAAGTGCGGGTTTAAACAGAAGATTTAAGCTACGGTTCCTCTGTGTTTACATGGGAAGTTATGAAGCAAAACTGAAGGGGTTAAAAGTTAATGAAACTGAGTGGCACAGAGGAATACGATAGATCAGGCTTTGGATACACAATAATTCGTGGTTACTTACAGTCAAGAATAGCAACAGCTCTTCATATGGGCAGACAGCGAGTCACGGCAGGGTTGAAGGTAGACTTTGCAAAAAGACGTGACGCGTAGAGGTCACATATCACGGGTCTCTGGGTTTTATTTTCAGCTGGTACCTCGGCACCTTCATGAGAAACGAAGAAAAAAAAGACACGGGTTAAAAAAACCTGGAACCTGGAGCTGACGACAGGAGACGTCTGGAGAAATTAATGAGGTCAGCCATTTTGATCGGTTAACAATATTCTGTCGCAGCGGGTGGGCCGGGCTGTTGTCTGCCGGGGGGAAGAGGAACACATGACATTTGCCTAATTAACTTCTGCCGCCGGTGACGAGTCGGACCCTTACCATCCCTGTGAGGACCTGCTGAACATCGTGGCCGCTTGAGCTGACGCTAAAGCCATCATTAGGCGTAAAAGCCGATGGCTACTTTCTCCCTCAACCTGTCCCATTATAATTCATTTTCTTATCCGCTCCTTGGTCTTTTAGCGGTGGCAGAACATCTGGCAGCCGAGGATCATCAGGTCGCTGTTTGATGGAGATGATAAGATCTTCGGGCAAAGCTTTGTGTTTGGGTGTGAAGGCAAACGTGAATGATTGACTGATCTGTCTTGAAATAAAGAGTTGTGAAAGTCTGAAAGATTCTGATAAAAATGTCACTGCCATGCTCTCCAAATCAAAAACAGCCCTGAACAGAATGTATACTCTTATTGTCCTATGATTCTGTGCACCGTATTAAGCTAAGCTGTTTCACGATACTTTGTCTTTTCTGCTTCTCGTGTGAAAATGCTGCTGACTGCCGACTCCCAACAGGTGTGAAATATAACAAAAGCTGCGAAGCTGTGGGATCCTGCCTTCAACTTTTTAATTCTCAGCAGATAGAGGCAGAGGAAGAAAGACAGAAGGATTGCTGTGTATCGATTAAAAGACAAACCTTTAGTCTCTTGATGAATGTGGGATGTTTTGTGACGCATACTAACCCTAGTTTCAACAAATTCAAACTTGCACGTAGTTCATTCAACTTGATTCAAACCCAGCCCACGCAGCCGAATCCCAACGAACGGATCTTTAGAGCGGAAATCTTCAAACTCGACTAACTACGCTGAAATATTGTTAATGACCGAATCAGCAGCTTTCAGAGCCAGCAACAGAACGAAGTGCTCAGTCTGAATCCACGCTGAACGCTGCAGGGGGTGTGGATGGTGATGCGTTCACTTACAGTACTGACTTGTAAATGAGCGGTACAGACGAGAACTGAGGAGGTGCTAGCAGTGTAAGTTTGGGGCGAACCCAAAATCACGGTTACAGTAACTGAGAGTGAGAATATCTCCAGGTCAACGTAAAAAGTCTTCGCCCACATGCACAGATTTAACAGCTTTGACGGTCCCATATGATGCTGGTTTCAGCTCTATCTTTTTATTCTCAGACTGCACTAGAGCAGCTTTGCATGATGAGTTTTAGACAAACCGAACAACCTCCACACACCTGAAGAGTCGTCCTGAGCAGAGCGCTCCAGTAACTCAGACAGACTGAGCGGGTGGATGAGCGTCCCTGTACTTGGTGGGTGACTGTATAGCTGTGACATCACAACCTTACAGAAGTCCTGACGGCACGTTTAAAGGCGCTGTGTGCATTTCTCCGTGGACTTGATCCATTCACAGTATTTATACAGCACCTAGACCTGCTTTATAACCAGACAAGACACGGACGTTTGACTTTCTACAGCCTTTAAGGCTTTTATCACAGAGGTATGATAAAATAATCATTTGAGTAAGAGAAAAAATTTTTTAGCCGAGGTGCAATGAACCGTCATTTGGTTTCTGTTGGTCATGAATAATCATTGTCAGTCATTGTGTAAGCCTGTTTGTGCCTTGTCCATCTGGGGGAGAGGAGGCGCGGACTCATTGGGAACTTTAAATTAAGGACAGCTGTCGAAATAGTGCGAAAAGTTCCCCAAACCCTTTTTATCCAAATCAAATAACAAGTATCCCAGTGGACCCCCCCCCCCCCCCCAATCTGGCCAACACCGGCCTCCGCTCCCTAACTTGAGTGACAAGCTAATGTTGTTGTTGTTGTGGAAAGTTGCATTTGTCACAAGTTAGTGAAGTTGTCCATCCTACTCAAAATGCTCCCTCCTGGGACGCATACCATTCACCTCACCTGGTAGAGCGCATACCATTAAGCCCCCCCCCCATCTCCCGCCTTTCCAGTCTCTCTCTGCTTGCTGTCTCTAGCCAAAAAAGTCAAAAAGCCCTCAATTTACAACAGTTTACAACACGGAATTCAATAGATCAGACTGTAAGAGTCGGCCTAATGCACTTTTAATTCAAACAAATCTTTACAGATAGAATATGTTGTTTTTTTCCTCCACGTTTGAGCTTTAGTTTGAATATTGACAGTGACAGAACTAATACACACAGCTACTTCATACTGGCATTAGTGATTCCTGCAATTCCCTCAATCAATTCTGTCCTTTGACAACACTGGGTGTTGCCGTAGCCCCGTGTGACGCTGCATCCTCCATCCCTCATTGATTAGCTCATTGAAAGAAGAGATCATCCTCCTTATGTGCCTCTGGCCTGCCCCCCTGCTTATCTGACAGGCCCCAGCATCATAAAGCTGATTGGAGTGGCAGACCTGCGCTCCTCAGCACCGGAGACGGCCCCTTTAGTGGGACGTAAACGAGGAGCTGACTGACAGCCGGGGATTTAACCCTAATTACACCTGGCTAACCGGAGCCAAAACGTGGCATTTATAAGCAAAGCAGAGCCTGCGAGTGCCATGCAATCTCTGGAAGCTTCTCTTCTGTTTCTCCTTGGTTTTATTTCCTGTCTCCGGGGGTGTGTGACAAGCATCATGGGGTTGGGAGGGGGGTGGGGGGACAAGAAAAACAACAATCTTATGCTTACCATCGAAATTCAATAAACGGGTTTATGGGGGCAGAACAAGCACAAAACCCCTGCAGAGTTTGTGACAGCTCTGGGAACAGATATTGAGCCGTCTAGTCGAGGTGCTGATGACCCCCCCCCCCCCCCCCCCCCCCCCCCCCACAGTTATCATACATAGATGTAAAATGAAATCAGTGGAGCCGAATCTGCTGCCATGGGTTTCTGCAGAATCTGGGTTGTAAATCTCCGGCCTCTTTCCCTCGTGTCTAGGAACTCTTCACAAACGCCCTTTTTTTTCTGTGCAATCACTCTCTTTCCTCTCTTTCTTTCACCACCTCACACCTCGCTCTCTCTTTCTCTCATCTCTGGCAGTCCCTGTGGGGAGATCGCAGCCTGGCAGGGCCCCGGCCCGCTTTATTGAACAGCGTCTCCTCATCTTTCTTTCTATCGAGCGGCTCCAGCCGTCGGCGAGCCTGCCAGCCTGTTCCTATTGCACCCCATTTGTCTTCATGTTTGGGCGGCCATTCTCCACCGGACAGCCCGTCTTGTGCCGTCGCAAACCACTACATGCACGCTGTCCATGTCCAGACACTTGCAGCAGAGCACACAGTTACTGTACCATATGCCATATTGAATGCAATTTAGGGGGAAGTGGAGGTTCTGGCAATGCAGAAGCATCATAGAAGGTAATTTCCCCCAAACCACATATGTTCCAAGCTCAACTTGGAAACCCTCACATGCGTGTAACGTCAGGACTGCAACGATGCATGTTTCTGCAGATGTGTCACATGACTCCTAAACATTCTCCACGAACTGAAGCTCAACGTTGAGCTCCATAGATGGGGGGTGGGGGCACTAAAGTACTGGGTATAAGCTCTCGTGTTTCTGACAAGAGTGTGCAGCTGACACTGCTGCAAACGCACACAGACTCCCACAGAGAGGCTTGTGTTAAATCCCCCCCGAAAAAGTTATGAATGGCGCTCTAACGACGGAGTCAATCGTCCGAGGAGAGAAATCAATTTGGAAAATTGCTTGAATTCTTGCAGGCCTGTTTCATTGTCATTAAGAGATCACACAAGGAGGGGGTTGGGGGGGTGAGATGAATGTCTCCTTGTGCTTAGGGGGCAAGTGCATGCAACGGCCTTCGAGGGCTTATTCATTTTGTCTCCGTTCCCGCCAACCTCCGTCGGTTCTTCCCTCTGCAGGGAAGGCACTGACCAACAGTGAGTGGAGGGGGGGGGGGGGTAATCCATCGCAGACCCTCGAGAGAAATCTACTCAAACTCGCCTGTCAATTTCCACAACGCTGAGGAATTCTGTCCGTTGTTTGCTCTGTTGCGGGATGTTTTCCACGACTAACAACCTTTTTTGTAGGTAATTCTTTGGTAGTCAGTGATGGCACGTCGATGCAATACGCCGCGATAGTGAGGAAGTGAACAGATGTTGCCATTATCTTCAGCCAAGATGTGCACAATCCATGACTTCCACTCCCAGCCCCGCTCTTCTCCCTACCTCCCTCTCTCTCTCTCTGTTTCCTCCAGGCTTTTGTTGCCCGACAACAGCTTAAATTAGATCACTGTCCAGTGTTTTGCTCTGATGATAAGCTCATAAGCTACTGCAGGCGCCCATGATCACTGAGGCATGAGAGGAACAAGATACAGAGGAGAGAGAGAGAGTGAATAGCTGTCATGCACAAGTCCTCCAACAGCCATCTGTTCCAGCATGTACGATCGCTCCATGCGAGAGCCTACAACACATCCCTGGGGCACCACACATCCAGCCACCAAGGAAACTGAAACTGTGTGACGACTTATTTAGGCTATGTTAGACAGGAGTCTGCCTGCACGCCGCGCTGCCGGATTTATGAAGACAGAAGGATCCCGTCGCCGAACAAGTGCTCAAATGCTCCGGTGGAACTGCTCTGGAAGAGAAGAACCAGAATCGGCTAAATGTCGACTGTGACCCCCGTTGTCAGTAGCTGTCAATATACTGCAATCACACACATTGCTAAGGACCATGTACAGGAAGGATACAACATTTAGCTTTACTGAAATCCATATGTTACAGCAGAACATGAGACAACTGACCGAGTTTGTCTGGTCACCGGCATTGACCTGATCAGTTCCTCTGCCCCCTACATGCTGCATAGTACGGCCCTATTGTGCTAATGGGCAGTAGAAATCGTACATGCCCCACTGGGAGACATAGCCATCTACGAGTGTGGGACAGAGGAATAAAGCAAGAGAAGCAGAGTCGGACATATTTCAATGGATCTTTTTGGCTAAAATAAAAGTTGTTCCTTTCTTCACTGAACTCCTCTCGGCTTTGTCCGCCGCAGCACGCTGGTGTTGCGACGCTGCTCTGCAGTGCGAGCATTTCACTGAATAAGTGAGTGAAAATATGAAAAATGAGCGATGCCAGTGGCTGTGATTGCTGACGTCCAGGTTGGCAGAAATGCACAAATACACAGAAGGAATTCATCTGTGTAGTCCCTCAACAGGGATCTTTTCAGTTTGTGTGATATTCATATTGTTAGCAGTTTGTTTCTTTTTGGACGGTTTACTTACGGAAGCCCCGAGAGGCAAGTGAGGAAAAAAACAATTCTGTTGATCCATTTCTGATAAAAGGATAATCTTTTCTAAGTTCCTTTTTTTCATATGAAACAGGTGGAAAAAGAAGTTTCAGGTGAAAAAAAAAGGTTTTCCAGCAAAAAAAGTTACGTAACATCACTGTCATGTTTTTCTTTTGGCTAGAAAAAAAAACCTTTAAACTCATCTGGAAGAAAATATGAATGCTTTTAGTGCTATTTAGAACATGGGGAAGTGGTGCCCTTCAGCCTCTTGAAGCCGAAGTGAGTATTTCAACAACACAGAAAAATGATCCTGAAAAAGATTATCCTTGCAACCTGTTCTTAAGTCATAAACACAGGGGAGAAAACAATTTAGATCGCACTTAGAAATCCAGATTATATTTCTTTCTCACTTCTCAGGGCTTCCGTATTTATTGCACGTAATTATGTTATATTCATTCTATTTAGTCTGTGCGGCTGCAGTGCATGCAGGTTTGAGCATCAACCCTACAAATGTAAAACTTTCACAGATAGAAGGTGTCAAACATATCTAGTCATCTTCTACTGTTTTAAACCTGTGGCATCTAAATTACACTAACTAGAGGAAAGCTGATGATCGGAGGGAAGAAAAGCCAGTCGAGGTGTTTCGATAAAGTCAGGAGTGATGTGTTGTAGTAGCCAGCGGTGTATTCCATCAGCAGTGAGTGTGAACAAGCCTCCTGATGCGCCGCAACAGCGTGATTACAGAATAAGACGCCGCTAAGGGGTGTTTGAGTTCATACATGTTAATATGAGCACGCACTGACTGCACACTTCTGCTGTAGGCTGTCATGAATATTGATCTGTGTGCGTATGCAGGTGCGAGCCAGAGTGTGTGTTTGAAAGGAGTGTGTGTGCGCGGGTGAATCATGTATAAATGACTGTGTATGAGGCTGTGTACATGTTCTGCTGTGACTATTTGCTGCTGCTGCGATGGCCCAATTTCTTGGTAGTGATCATAAAAATTTCATCTTAAGCAATTACTTGAGGTTATTTCTACTTCCTGCAGTAGTCGCTTCTGTTACCGGGAGAAAAACAAAAGGTGTGTCCGGAGTTCCAGTCTGGCCTTTGGTGTAGGGACTTTGACTTGATAAACATTAAAGAGAGTTTCTGGAATATTTTCAGAGAAAAGAGGACACAAAGTGCTGAACTGAAGAGGCCTGTCAATTGTTTTCTTTGCTTGTGCAGCCTTGTAGATAAAGCATCGCTATTTCCTTTCATTTCGCCTTTTTTGAAATTCCCCTGTTTTCCTTGCCAACTTGATTTTATTTGTCACGAGCAACAGTTCCACCTCGACGGACCGAAACAGACAAAAGAGCTGATTGCTTCCCATTCAAAGTTTTCCAGCGCTCTAAAAGCTTGCTGAGAAAACAAACATATCAGACGCTATTTGGAGAAAAGTTGCATGGTGTGAGGGAGCTGGACAGCGACCCCCTCACTGAGGTGAAAAAGGACACACACTTGTACATTGACTGTGTAAAGCTAAACCATACAAACCAGACTAATACAGGAAATTCAGTTTTTGTTACGTTGTGCTTTTATTTTGGAAACCCCACTAATCTCTCTGTCTTTGAGGTCTGCTTCCGGGGGCGTTTTCATGGAGTGCACACATGGGGACGCAGCCACAGGACTGCAGCAGATACCAATGACCTTGTTAGGCTGCACCAAGTGGTCAAGAAAGAGGGAGGGGAGAGGGTTCTGTTTACCTTCAAATGCCATATGACAGCACATCGAGGACATAGGAACACCCGAACATTACAAACATGTGATGGGTTTTCCCTCCCTGCCACTGCAGCAGTAATACACTCAGTACTGTGACGATGGTCATGATCTCCCATCTAACTACTCTGATCTAAAAATGTCAACAGAGTATGATGAAAAACAGAGGATCAAACAGTTCTGGCTCTACAGATGTCCGTCTGCACTGAAACATCTCAACGACTGTTGCTGTGGAAGTTGGTACAGACACTCACGTTCCTCAGAGGATGAACCCGACCGACTTCTCCTGTAGCGCCACCATGAGCTTGCTTGGCATTTGTGGCCTTGAGAGAAGCGACCCAACAACTATGGGATGAATTGCCATAAACTTTGATACGTAATCACCGTGGCGATCCTTTGACTTTTCATCTAACACCATCTTCGAGTCACTATTTCAATTCATCCGATAATGTCCTTTATGACCAAATACCTGCAAACCATTTGACATCCCATCTTTAGTGCTAATTATCAAATGTTAGCATGCTGACACACACAAAAAAAATCAGTTTTTAACTTCTTTTATGCCAAAAAAATAACAATTTTGCGGCAGAAGAATGATATAGTGCCGGGAAGTAATAATTTTAACAACCTTAGACGTGTGTCCATTGGAAACAGTTATATACACTTCTGCCTTGAGACATGGTCAAACAAACTAGGTTGTTTCCTGCATACTAAACCATCAACACCGCGACTTTAGAAGTGAATGCTAGAGTTGCATAGGAGAGTGTCGATTCCGACGCATCACCACAAGCGCAACACGCTCATATATAACGGTGTGCCAACCCGTGTGGGTGTGTGAGCCCCGTACAGAAGCAACACAATGATAGTGATCAATAGCAGTCATGCTAGCGGGGTGACCTGCACACCCTCACAGACCACTTAGAAATATATCAGCCTCCCCACTAACAACTCCCCAGCTTGTTATTCCCACCCTTGGGCCTCTATGCAGTAAGGAGGGCTAAGGGCAGCCATAGCCTCATATATATATATAAATGTGCGGCGGGAGGTGGAGTTTGAAGGTGACAGACAAAGTCTACAACTCTCCAAAGTGGCTCAAGGTTGCAGCTCACCCGGGAGGCTTCTCACTGAGAGGAGGGGAAAGGACAGAATGACAGCTGCGAAATGAATCGACCCACACCTGAAGTACCATGAAAAAGAGGCAAAGAGGCGTGCGCCGGATGCCTTTGTCGACCAGATTGTAGGATGTTCACACATTTCCAGACATCCCCTTCATGTTTGACATCATAAATATTGGTTAATCAATTTGTAATGGCGTTAATATATTTATTTGCCTGGCATTTTAGAATGTTTTCTTACTTATTGTCCTAACTTCACTGTCGTAAAATAACTACCTGGGCACAATTGTGAGTCTGTTTGTGCGTTTCACACAGTGATTTGTTACAATTCCTTTCATTTTGATTCACCCATTCATCTTTCCGGTGAATCTGGAGGAATGTTTTGCCCTGGTGACTCATGAATCTCCCACACGAAGAGGCGAACAAGCCACTAGGCGAGTTGTGAATGATGTCGTGTCAGCCGAGCGCGGCTAAGAGAGCACCATATAGCGGGTTGCTGTTTGTAATTGTTCACCAAGTTGCAAGTACAATCATTCATCACGGGCCTCGGTGACCTGTGCACGGGGCAACAGACTGGAGGCGACGAAGGGTGCAGGGTGAAGCTTTGCACCAGCGACGTGGGAAAATCCTGGAGCTTGTTAAAGTTTGTATCATGTCTGCTCTTATTTGAAGGGCAATTTGGTGTCGCTGAAAATCCAACAGCACGTTTGGTTCACAGGACGGCCCTTACAGGAAAAACAACAGCATCTGCCATTTAAACCTACAGCAACCTAACAACCGACACGTTGTTAGCATCACATTGTTATTAGCGATGCAAAATCTTTTAGGGAGGAGGTCAGGGTAGAGGAGGAGGATTTGGGTCACTGTTTGTCTCCCAACTGTTCTCCTGAGCAGATTCGGCCACTTTTGATTGGTTGGGTTAAAAAATGGTTTTGGGCAACGTGTGACAACTTGTTGGTGCAATTTGTGTGGTTTTCTCCTCCGAAAGTTTAGGCTGCATTCCAATAGATTGCCCCTTCCTCTCCCCCCAGAAGAGACTGACGGGACGATCCTGCGATAAAAGACTTCCCTCTGTTGTTTATGTTAACGTTCAATGTAACTTGATCCAAGCACTTGTTAGAGATCATTTTTCATCATCCTAACCCTGGCTTGTTGCTCCCCTAATTGCACTGATTGGGCTACTTGGTGTCAGTCAAAGACAATATTTGCAAGGCACTGTCCTTAGAAATAGGGGCGCCAGGTCGGGAAACATTCATATGGGGTTGGTTTGGCAGGCGATGACATATTCTGTCATTTAAATTGGAGGGCTTGTTGAGGCAGACCTCTTATTCAAACAGGTTACGGCTCTGTATTCCACACCACTTCCCATGAAAATAATGAATTTAGAAGATGGTGGGCCTTTGTGATGCAGTGGACACACGCAGAGTTCATCATCCATCTGTTGTCTATTTCACGACACACCAGGCAGCTGTATTCTACAAAAAAAACAATAACCAAACAATAAAAACCAACAGTTCACTGTGTCCCACCACCAGACAAGCAGACAGATACAGTTAGCGACTAGCTGGTGGACAGAGCAGAGCATTTAGCAGCTCAAGAGCCAGAAGTTTCTCAAAGAAATGTGTTTGTTGCCCTAAACAACTTTATAAGAAGATTATATAACGATGTGGTGTTTCCACCTTCTTCAGCTGCCTCCAAGTTCAGCTTTAAATAAGCCCAGACTTAAACTTCAATAGAGACATCCTAAATGCATACAGTATGCGTGCTATATATCGCTCTTCTTGGGCAAATGGTTTCCCGTCTGTCCAGCAGAATGAGTGGTGGCCTCGAGCTATTTGTTAAGAGATCTCAGTTGAGATGTATACGCAGAAGTACGCACGTGCACACATACAACAAACAAACACATACCTACATTCAGCATCTATGTTCAGTTAGCGGATGAATGTGCTCCTCTGGCCATGCTTCACGAAGCTGACAACGGAATACATTATTTTGATTTGAATTATTCTCTAATGCCAGAGACATTACTGGCTTTACAACATTAGCAAAGCCAAACAAATAAACTCCTGTAATCATGTGCCTCCGGGGGGAACGCTCGGCTTCACAAATGTCTCAGTTTATCTACAATGTTTAGTGTTTCAGTAAATAATCCTGTGTTCTCCACAGAAGCAAATGTTACATTAACATCAGTATGATTTCTCTCCGGGTATACAGTCATAGAAATGATTGCTGGACAATAAATGAATGTGATAAACCAACCTGATCGTTTGTCTGGGTTCTTTAGTCTTTTGGTATTGTCTCTAAAAATACACCCCTATGATTCAAGCGGTCAAGTGAAGATATTAAAGGTGTCAACATTGACTTTTTATAGTTAATGCTATTATAATGAGACAATGTCCTTTGGCCCATATGTCATTTCCATCACATCTATTGTTTATGTCATAGCCTGCCTTCTACAGAAAGAGGATGGACAGCTCATCACATTTATCCCCAGGCCCTAAATGAACTGTGTTTCTTTTTCCCACTGGATTTATGCGGGTGAAACTTCAAACACTAAGGCCTAATACTATTGGACAGGCCTGTGGAGTAAACAGTATCAGGAGGACCGCAAAGAAAAATTGGTCCTGTCCACTTTGGCCATATAACAAACTAAGTTTCGGGCACGTCCCAGTCGCCAAATGTTTAAGGTGCATGCCATGTAACTGCAACATCCTTTGGTTCAATTCCAGCCTGTATGCCTCTCCACTATAAATTGTCCAATAAAGGCGAACCCCCCCCCCCCCCCCCCAAAAAAAGCATACTGTACCATACAGACGGCAATTTTATTTATATAGCCCAATGTCACAAATCAAGTAGTTGTTTATGAAAGAGTTCTTCTTTAACATTGAAACTGTGAATTTAAAAAGTCTTCCCAGTGGTGCTTCCACATGCTGTTGGGAAGATTAAAGCTGCATTCACTGATTTTTGTTTGTAGCCACTTGGGGGCAGCAGACATAAGCAAAAGATTGACATATTAGCGCTTACGTTGATATGTTGGGGCGATGTTTTGCTGGGGGTTCATCGCTACGAGTGACTCCTTTCAGGTGCATGTAGTCGTGTGATCCGTTGCTAATATAAAAATATGGCTTAGTGTGGCTTTAAAGTCAGCTGTCAGCATCAGCAAGTTGTCATGTAAGTCGGGGGATGATTAAAAGTGTATGATGTCAGTAATGTAAGCCCAATGTATATCTGGTTAGCTATGTTTGGCAGAATCCTTTTTTGGGAACCCTCACCATATGTGATCTGATGATGAAGGTAGCATCACAGGTGTAATCACGGTCAGTTGGCTGTGAATCCACCTCTGCGAAGGCCAAGTTGTGAATTACCAAGCAAGGACATTTTTCTTTCTCAGAAATCGAAGGTGTCGAAGTGGAGGGTAGTCACGGCTGAAGGGTGATAAATAAATTTGTAACAATTACAGAGTGTAAGAGAACAAAACAGTACGGAGTGAATCAGACCCTGCCATGACCAATGGTCACTGCCAATGCCAGCCATGTAGTGTGATAATAAATGGTCATGCTTCAACATTCCCGTAGTGTAACATTCTTTATTTACGAGATGTCAGGGCAGTGGGAGATAAACAGATTTACCATTGGAGGGGGGCGGGGGGTAATGTCAAGGGTACTGGGATGTCTCCTTGTATCACACTAATGGAGGGTGCATGTCAAAAGCATTAACAGACACTAGCACACCTCACCACTTGAGGAAGCATAAGAGGCAGAGTCATGCGGTTCGGTAACAATAGTGACACAGGCTTGTACTGTACAGCTGAAGGGATTAGGTCTCTGTGGAGAGGCAGAGGCCATACTGTCATAATGACACGGTGGTCCCGTCCCACGAGAGATGGGTCAACTTGTAGTCTGGTCAGTCCCACAGAGGCCTGAAGGTCTGTCGAGGAAACCCCTGTTCTTTTTTCATACCATCTATAAACCACTCCATATCGTACACTGCTAAAGGACAGAAGGAATAGTTGTTACTTTTTCCCTGTCTTTGTGTGTCTCCCTTTCACATTCATTTCAATTCATTTGACATTCAAATGCAGATAGCTGGTAGCTGTCTGAGTGCCCACAAGAAACAATGTCAGACCAGAAAGTCTACGGCGTCTTGAAAAGCCTACCAGATACCAATCGTGTCAAAGGCACATCACTGCAAGTGTATCCTAAAACTTGCTGTATTTCATCACTGAAGCTTGGTTCACTTTTTAAATATATTTCCATTTTCAGAGAGATGTTTTATATTAATACAGGACCAAAGCTTTGAGATACATCGAAGCACCTCGTTGGTTGAATAAATCATAAGCTTAACACAATGTGTGACAGCAATGAATTATCTTTTAAAGAGAAACTTATTACCAGGCTGAAAAGAAGTCTTACAGTTTAAATTCTGTTGCACCTCTCACCACCCGCAGCAGTGATGTCACAGTGTACTGACACACCCTAAAGTACACTTCTACATCACTTCAGAAAGGTGAAAAATGAAACTACTGGAACTCGACAAGAACACGATGTTTAGCCGGTGTTCAGTTGCTTGCTGAAGATCTCAAAATGAACATGTCAACCTTTTTTTTAAATGTCCCGCCCCATCCAGGCTGTGATTGGTCAGTTCACAAAGAAGTGACACAGATGAGCGTATCGGTTGTATGAAAAGTTGAACAGGTTGCAACAAAAGGCACCAGATATAGCTAAATAGCCAGCTAGCCAAACCCAAACCGTGCTCATCTTATGCGGATCTTGAGGAGGAGGCTGTGGGCTATAATAATTGCCCACAGAGCGACCGGCCCACCGGGACGTCTGCCGGTGCCCCGATGGCCAATTTATCTGGTTGTCATGACTTCGAGAGTGATTGGCGTCCTGTCACTGTTCCTGTTGCTCGTCCTCAAAGTGTAGAGAGAGCAGACAACCGTTCGGAGTCGCGTAACTGCGACTTCATGACATTTCATACATTTCTGAAGCATGTTATGTTTATAACGGAAACTGTTGAGCAATCCAAAACACTGCGGCCCCATCCATAGTTTCAACCCAGACTTTAGCCATAGCCACAAACGGTGCTTCGCCACCCAACCCTCAGCCAAGCATAGCTGGCCACAGCTGTGGTTACAGCCAGTGACTGAAGTTCCTGCTGGAGCTCAGGCTTCTTCTGAAAACATGGACCAGAGGGAATTCTTATATATATAATGATCAATAAGAATTCAATCTTCATTAACTAAAGTTTTCAGTGTTTGAAGGGGGGCATGACAGAAAAAGTTTGAGAGCCGCTGTCTCAAGGGAATGTGAGGAAAACACAAAAGTATTAAGTAATCAGAATCAGAAATACTTTATTGATCCCCGGGGGGAAATTAGACAAGTTACAGGTTCTCCCATTCAAGAATAGAAAAGTAGCATAGAGAGAAATGAGAAGTATGTAAAAATATAAGATGTGAAAAAATAAAAATGTAAAAAATATATACATTTACAATATTTAAGTGAAAAATAAAAGAATATATAGAATAACAATCTATATGTATGCGTATATATGTATGTATTGCACTGTTTAATATGTGTTGCACTGGTTTAAAATATAATTTTAATTATAAATAGAGACTAAATAATGGGTTTATAGTTGCTGACAGAGGTGAAATAAGTCCAGTCTGTTTATTCTGAGTGTCTGACACAAGCAGTGGTCAGATGTCCCACTGTGACCCACCATAACTTTGTACTACAACTAAACATTTGATAATTATCCAAGGATAATGTTTTTCTGCATACGCCCAGGACCGTTAAAATCATATCATCTGTCGATTCATAATTTGTTAACTTTACATGTGACAATAACAAACATGCAACACAAAATAACTGGCAATATTTTTGCATCACTACCACTGTGACATCATGAGAAGTGAGTTGTGCTTCTTTTTCAAGTGCCCCAAAACTACTTTGGTATGAATAGAATCTCTTGTTGTAGCTGGGTACAGCTAGTGGCAGCTGATAGCATGTAAGTGTATAAAATGGCCCAAAAAGCCTGCTTGTTATATATTTAGTCAGATTTTGTGCAGAGCCAATTGTCTGCTGGATTTACATGATAATGATGATGACGTTGTCAGATGTGGTTGCTAGGAGATTTGAGATGCAAGCCTCTATTTTGTGTTTACTCCCTACAGTGGAAATCCATTATGATCCAAAGTGAGGTTAAGCTTGGACCTGGTGGTTTAAAAACTCTCTGACTTAGAGATGAAGAGCTTTGTTTGTCTACGATGTATACAGTATATCTGTCTTTGATAAAAATGCAGCATTGTAATTTGACACAAACACGTGAGGTGGAAACCAACAAATGGTGGTCGAAAAGAGGGGGAGATGTTTGAAATATGTGGCGCACAATATCTAGTTAAAGTGATGCACACACGTTGCCATATAATTTGACAGCAGTGGCCATAAATGCTTGATGATATGTGCAAGTGAAAACATGGAGGATTAGCTTTTACCAGAGGTGCCGCCGACTCTGACAAGACAGGAGGAGGCAGAGAGGAGGTAACAGCAGGACTACTGGCTGTTAAGTGCAGCCCTGAGGTGGTCTCGCTTGATGGGCACAATGGCGTGGTCATGCGAAGACATGACACTGATGGTCGATTATTCTTTTAAAGAGAAAAGAGAAAAATGCTCTCTCTCCTCAGTTTTATTGTGAGCAAATTATCAGAATCAGAGCGATCTTCATGCAAGTCTTGTGAAGCCATGGGGCTTTCCTACTTCCTGTAACTTCCCAGTCCAGTCACACATGTTGTTGACACTTGGCCTTGGTCGTGCAACAGTCCTGCAGTCACTGTCACATTGGATGCGTCCAGCTGAAATGCATCTGGAGTAGACAGCCTTCAAGGATAAAGTTAACTGTCTATTATTAGTTTGCCAAGTTGTGTCTTACAAGAGCATAAGCTCACCTGCGGATAAGCTTGGTTCAGTTTGTACCAACACTATTGGCCTTTTGCCACTCTCTTTAAATCCACTATACTAAACTCTTCAGGCTTTTGTGCACCTATTGCAGCCTTGTTTATTTGTATAAAAAAAACACGAACACATCATTCTTTCTGAAAAGAAAATGGCAAATGATGTGCACATTCACAGCTCCGTGGATGTCAAACATGCTCCATGAACCCCCTGGCATTTATTGACTAATTGTTTCAGCAAGTACATAAACACATGTATGCAGATTCGGGGCTGCTTTGCTGAACTTGTCAAACACATTTAAATCTCTGCTTCTGCGATATGCCTTCAGTTTGGAAACCCATCTGGCTCTCTGACAATACAGCCCCATATTAAAAGCAAACCTGACATTCAAATGTGTCAGTACCTCGATTCAAACTTCCCCCTCACGTGTGACGCCAGCCAAATGCTGAGCCTCTTACCTGGGCCACATGTCAGCAATTTACCTGAGACAAGTTTGCTGCAGAATAGTATATAAATATATACATTCAACCGGTGAAACGAAGCCAAATTTCTGGCTTGATTGGTATTTGGGAAGACAACTCTGTGTCAGCCAAACCTCCAGAGGCACCTGCTGTAACCGGGAAGTGTTCGAAAACAAGTGGGAGAGGTGTGGGCGCTATAATAAATGTGACATGTTTTGTTTTTGTGATTCTGTGTTTTCGCATTGCTGTACGGTCACGTTTGTATCATCAGAGGTGAACTGCAGAACTGTGGGGGGGGGGGGGGGGGGGGGGGGGGCACTGTGTTAATGAAAATATGTATGCGTCAATGTGAGAGGGACAGTATCTTCTGTCCCCGGGTCGGAGTCAATGCGTGTCCATGTGCTCTTTAACAGCTTTTCAAGGCAAAGCAGCCATGTAGCCGAAAGGCAGCGGCCATATCCTGCAGAGATTAGACAAATTAAAGCAGCACTTAAAGTATATGGACCTGATTAGCCCCGGTAATGAAATCAAGCCTGACACCACGGTTCCCCTTCTACACACACACACACACAGTTCCCTCTGCCTCTGATCTGCCTTCCCTTAGCTCTCCATCGAGCCTATAAAGCCTGATACCGAGCTGTGCACACACAGTCTCGCTCTCTCCTCTTTCGTTCTCTCACCCTGCAGCCCATAAGCCCCCCTCCTCCTCCTCCTCCTCCTCCTCCTGCCTCTTTCATTCTCTGTCTTTCTCTGTCTTCCTCTCATTTCTGGAGTAAGTGTGCTCCCTAGTGTTGTCTCCGTCACTGAGAGACAGAGAGGCAGCCGAGGGGAGGAGAGGCTGCCGTTGTGAGGAGGATGAGGAGTGGATTTTCACAATAATCACAGGAGAGGTTTGGATTTATTCTCACATGCCACGTGTACCTTTTAGAAAGAGTTATTGGTCACTGTAGTCATTCCTCCTCGGGAGCTGGCTGTGAGGACTTCCTCTGCTGATGCGAGTACACTGTAACAGGAGGGGGGACAAAATCACAGTCCTCATAAAATGCATTCACAAGTTCTGGAGCCAAATCTAAGGCTTCAGCAGAGTAAAGCCGGGATGAGACTATACATGAGATGGTCACAATGTCCGATCAGGTGATCCCAGGGCCCTGAATTCCTGCAACAAACAAATACAAACAACAAATACAAGCTTTCTGTCTTTTTACGACGTGCCTGACATATATACTTGCTCCCACCCGGCCATCGTCATTCCTCTTTACAGCTGCGCTGAGTGATCTGTCAATGTCACAAAATGTTCCGTGGACGTCGCCCCAACGCTGCCTTCACTCTGGCAGTCAAGTGTGTGCTCGCTGCTGGAAGTAAAAGCAGAAACACACGGAGGGAACCTTGTACTAAAAACACCAACACAGACTGCTGAAGCCTCATATTAGCCTCAGCTGAACCCCCCCCCCCCCCCCATCTCCCATCTCTGTTGCCAGAATGGGAATGGGTTTTCCGACCAACTGGGCTACTTGTCATTGTTTTGGGTGGCATGTTATAATTTGGGCCATTTGGATGGTTCCCTTGATGACAATTTGAAGTCTTCTCCATATGATTGCCCCCCCCCCCCCCCCCCCCCCCTCTCTCTCCTGGAGGTGGACAGGTCACTGAGTTAGTATGCTCTATTTGTCTTCTGGTGCTCGTGTTCTGCCTCCCTCCCCGTCACCATAGTGCAAACCCAATGATCATATCGTTAGTGAGGCAAAGTGTTAAATGTTGTCTGGACGCAGATGTATTTGCGACCAAGCTGCATACTGTCTCTGTGTGTGGGTCACTTTAGGAAAATATAATTTTCCAAAATACCACTTATAAACCACTTACACAATAAATAAATCAATCAATTACGCTTTGAATAGACAAAGGATCCGTCTCCTAAACAGAGATTTAAAAAACTGAGTGGGTTGAAGGCTGTAATTGGGCTGTCTGCCCATCCGTTAGTATGTAATCGTGCTACACGGGGTTTACTTCGTGACCAATAAGGGGACGAGAAATAATTACCAGTGGCCAGTAACTCTTTCAACATACACATAGGAGTGTTGGTGTTATGTTAACATTGAATTAATGCACAGAAATATAGGTGGCTAGGTGTCGGATGATGGAAGAAATCTCATGTCAACGCTGTGTAGCTCATGAATAAACACATGAAGCTTGAATGCAGTTATGTGTCAATAGTGGCAGCGAAGCCTAATAATTGGCTCAATGCAGCAATTGATAAACGTGCCTAATGGAAGGCATAGTGTAACCGTCGCTGTAGGTATATAAATCTGCACATATGTGAAGTCACGCGAATGCGATCACACGCGCACGAAAAGGATCAGCTGTGTGAAATGTGTCACGCCGCACTCCAGCGCTATTCAGGCCCACAGCTGCACTTGTGCTGAAAAGCAAGTCTGTCATCGAGTCTTTTCATTCGACAGCTGTTCCAAAAGGGTCTGCAGTCCTATCTATTGCTTCTTCTTTTTTTTTTTTATTATCAACATGCACTTTTTTTCAACATGCTCCAACACTTGGAGGACTTAAGGGATAAGGGAAATGGCGTATCAGTTACACAAGCCCTGTGAAAATGCATGTAGCGCTCTCCATAAACCCCTATTGTTAATGGGAACTGATAGGCCAAATCCAAGAGCCACCCCAGCGTAGGCCACATACCTCTATAACTTATATGAAGTGACGGTCATTTGGATGCCAGCTCTCCGCAGGTCCCATCCTTTCTAATTTAATTCTGACCTTTCCATAAATCCACACCCATTTCCCAGCCAGAGATATGGAGGAGAATGATCTTCAGTATTTTAAATTGAAAGGTTGTAATTGAAAGAGCGCCCGGAGCGGAGAGGAGAAATTATAGGATGTTCATTTTTTACACTGATACCCCTGAGAAACGCGGCGATAGAAGCGTGTAAGGACATCCTGCATGGCTCATTGCGAGGAGAAAAAAACCGAGAGCCTCCCCCGGACCGTTCTGTCAGCCCTCCCCTGACATGTAGGACATTATGTACACAATGCAGGGTGATGCTCTTTTGTATTTCCCAGCCATGAAATTGTGCCCAATAAGTGCTGAGATTTAGAGGTGTGTGTGTGGGGGGGGTGGTTCCGTCGTCGCCTTTTGCAATTAAGTAAAACCACACACAGGAGAATGGCTGCCCCTCACCCCCCCACCCCCCACACACACACAGGAGTAATTTGAGAAAGCCAGCCTCGAGGCTGTCCTTTAACAAGCTCACCCAGATCGCCATATAGCACACCACTCTGGAGGCAGCTGGCTTTAAGTGGCTGCGTGTCACTCTGAAGACCGGCCGACAAACACACACTTTAAAATGTGAAACTCCGAAACTGGATGCGTCAAGGCGCCACAGCGTGGGAGTTTCACGGACATGCAGCACTGCCGGGGTCATGTGCAAAAGATACCATGTGGATAAGGCCGCTGTGCCGATGGAGGGCGCGTGCAGTGGGTTCAGGCTTAAAAGTGTTTCCACAAAGGCTGCCACTGTACTCAGGCAGGCAGCTGCCTCCGTGCAGGCCTGTGTCAGCTGGCACTCAAGAGTCACACATGATGAATCTGTGTATCATATTGTCCTTTTTTTTGCTCCATCCCTGCTGCCCTGCTGAGTTTTGGAGGAAATATATCCTCATCACAATTACGGGACGAAGGCAGCCAAAAAGAGAGGGGGAGAAGAAGAATTGCAGAAAGGGAAGTGGCCTCTTGTTTGGCGTGAAAAAGAAAGAGAGTGCACTCCAACCAGAATGAGGAGTCCATTTGATTTGCAATTACCGCTTCCACCCCCCCAAGGTGGTGTTTGAAGTTGATTGGCTTCCTGGAGTCTGCTGGGGGGGAAAGTTACTAGAGAGGCTCTGACCCCTAGCCGCCCCCAAGGCGAGCGCCGCGTGACCCGGGAGCCCTCGGATGCGCCCCGCGTGCATCGCTCATGCAATCCATCCTTGTCAGGCGTCCGACAACAGATGTCGCTTCCTGTTGGCTCCATCTTACCCGGCGACCCTTGGCCCCCGCTTGCCCCACCGAGCAGAGGACGCAGAGAGGCGTGTGACGCTAAATAGGAAAGTTGAGATTGCACCGACGCGGGCGTACTCTAACGAGAGACGTGAATATACGCAAAAGGTCAGAACAGAAAAACTCGAACACGCAACCGACACTCACAAAGCCCCCTTTTTAAAAAAAGGCCCCTTCATCGAACAGCTGCGTTAAAGACAAATCTAATTGACCTGCCCCCAGCCCCATAATGCAATAGAAACTTAAGCCGGGAGATCACCACTGATGGAGAACTAATGGTATCCCTCTAGCTCAGCAGATGACCAGGGTGTGGATTTTAAAGGCAGATTTGATTACCTCGTGTTGGTAATTGGCTGACGTGTGAAAAAGAGGGAAGAATGCAACGAGAGATGAGGGTGGAGGCGAGGAGCTGAAAAAGGACGAAACTCGGAACATTTCAGATTTGATCCGCCATAATGACTTAAAAAATGTGTGAAAGGCATGTTCACTGTTGTCGTTTGGGAAATCTCGTAAACACTTCCTGTTATCTGTTGTCGCAACCTGATATCAATCTGTCGTAAATGTTTTCGTCACCTCTTTGTTTTTGCTGAGCCCACCAGTGTCATGCCAATAAAAGGCCCATTGCAACCGAAACTAAACTATATTGAACTGAGGAGCGGAGAGAGAGGCAGATAGGAAATTGAATGAGTTCTTGGTGGCTTTTTCAATCTCAACCATCTTAAGACACGCACCCCCCCCCCCCCCCCCCCCCAAGAGCCTTAATTTCCCTCGGTCAATATCAATCTTTTACTCGTGACATTTGCCACACCGTATTTAGATTAAATTCCTTGATTTTCTGCAGCGTGGGTGGGGTGTGTCGATTCGACAGTCTATTTTTAAATGTTTTTATATTGATTTGTTTGCTCTGTGACAGCGCTACTGTCGAAGCCACGCCGCCACCACAGCGAAGGTTTATTCATAAATAATGAGAAACAGGGATAATGAGAAATTTCCACCGAGCAGCAATGAGAAAAAGAAAAGGTGGAGCCAAAATCACTGCAGGTTTACCTGATGTTACCTTCAAAACTTTACACTTTGGTCGCCCCGAGCCATAGAGACAGGAAAACTTAAAGGAGCACACTGGCACTTTGTTATTACACCCCCATAAAGTTTAGAGGACTTGTGAGAGACTGGCCTGTGTCAAACTCTACAAATGTTGGATCCTACATTTCCCATAATGCAACCTGGTAGCATCTTTCACTAGACGTTGCAAGCCTGATAAATCCCAACGTCTTTCAAACGAATGTGCTTTAAGTAACAGCAACACAGTAAAGCAGCAAAGCAACCACTTTGATCAACCAACTTGAAACTGAATGCAAAAAAAAACTATTCAGTGTGTGTGATAGATTAAATTACCTTAATAAATAATTAAACAACAACAAATGTATAAACAGGATTATTTTTCATATAGTATATATTTTTTTCAGTTGTTCAGTGGTGGACGGTCACTGTTTCTTTACAAGTAGAGCAGGTCTACACCGACTCTTTATACTTTGGCACTTTGGCGACTTTGGCACTTTGGCGACTTTGGCAACTTCCTTTGAAGAGGCAGAAACCTCGAGCAGAACCAGACTCGAGGTGGGCGTCATCTGCTTTGACCGGTTGGGTTGTTGGGTTGTTGGGTTCTTCTGCTCCACGCACATTCACACACTGCCTCTACTGGCTTATCTTCTGCAGGATCTTCTGCAAAGGACGCCTGTCTTTCTCTGGGATGAGCTTATTCCACAGCACCAAGAATTCCCTCTGGCGGGCGAGGACCTGGAGCATCTTCTGGCCATGGTTTCTGTTCGGAAATACATTTCTGAATTAGCAATTTAGTGGCAGGACTAAGATTGGACAAGCCAACTGCACTTTTCACAGGAGCCACAAATAACATCAAGCAAAACTTGGTAACCTACCTGACTTCTGGTGCTGCATCCACAGACATCTTACTGACAGCAATAAGGAAACGCTCCGCGAAGACCTTCCCTGCCGTCAAGATCTGATCCTCTCCAACAATGTCTGCCAGCTGGTGGAGGTGCTGTGCTGTGCTCCCCCTCACTGCGGCACAACGGTGGCTGCGGAAAGACAAAGACAGGAACAACTCAGACAAATCCTGCAGCTATGTGCTATAAGGTTTATTTAAATGCTGCTGCTACTACACCTCCTACTAAATTTGATCAAATGATCTCTCCTCTTACCTCAGACCTACGTTTAGCAGAGCGCTCACAACTCTGCTGGGGCTGCAGCCCTTCACCAGCTCATCCAGGGCGAGGTTAGCCTGCTGGTGAATGAAGACGTTGGTCGTCTGCGCCAACTTCAGCAGCAGGGCGCGGCCCGTCCTCTCCGCCTCGGGGTCCATGGTCGTCCCCAGGCTCACATGGAGCTCTGCTATGGCGTCCATCGCTGCGCAGGATACAACGGAGCGCAGGTTTGCCACCTAGAAAGTAAAAGAGCACATGGGTCAGTACTTTTGCGCAAGCGGAACAGGCACATGCACAAGTAGGCGAACGAGAACTGCAAAACAAAGACAAAAAGATAAATAAAAGTGGAAAAAGTCGACAATACCTCTTCTGAGAGGACCAGGCAGACTTCATGCAGTTTGGTCTGCAGCAGTCTTGGATGATGCCGTGCCAGAGCTCGAACAGATTTTAATCCGTCCACTTTCTTCTCCCTGTTTAGATGACAAAGAGGATTGAGTTGTGTTAATGATTGCTTTAGACAGAGGGTTGTTTCCCTGCTGGTGATACTGTTTAACATCTGTCTCTACACTGCAGCGTCGGTTACTTACCAGTCATCTGAGGTGAGCTGCTTGAAGCAGAGGGACAGGCTCTCTGAAGGGTTGACCAAAGGCTTAATGTCATCCCCGCCTGCTCCACTGTCTGCCTTCGAAGGGCGGAGCTTTGTTCCCCGACGAGGTCCTCTTCTGTTATTTGGGGCAGCTGCTGGTGGAGGTAAAGGAACCATGGGTGTGCCTTCTGAGGTCCTTCTAGGTTCTGCTGGGAGCATTTTGGGTTCTGCTGGGGGCCTTGTGGGTACTGCTGGGGGCCTTTTGGGTTCTGCTGGGGGCCTTGTGGGTACTGCTGGGGCCCTTTTGGGTCCTGCTGGGGGCCTTATGGGTTCTGCTGGGGCCCTTTTGGGTCCTGCTGGGGGCCTTTTGGGTTCTGCTGGCTTCCCCATGGGCTCTGCTGGCCTCCTCCTGGGTTCTTCTGGCCTCCTCCTGGGTTCTGCTGGCCTCCTCCTGGGTTCTTCTGGCATCCTCCGGGGTTCTGCTGGCCTCCTCCGGGGTTCTGCTGGCCTCCTCCTGGGTTCTTCTGGCATCCTCCGGGGTTCTTCTGGCCTCCTCCTGGGTTCTTCTGGAGGTTGAGGTGAAGGAATGTGGACAGGCCTGATCTGTTCCAGCGTTTCCATAATTTCCTCAAATGTTGTTTTAGCTGACTGAAGCTTGCATCCATCAGCTACCTCCTTGCCTGTTCAGCAAAATAGTCAGGATTAGTCAGATTGCCATGGTCACTTATTTCCATTTAAGTTCTTATAAAGAAAGTCATCTTATTCATCTTCTATCATATTTACATACCTGCTCCACCAAGTCTCCCAGTCATCACAGGGATGTGAGACAGTCTCCTGGGTGCTGGTGTAGGTGGAGGGGAAGGGGTGAAATTGCCCAAATGTGAAAGGGCCCTCAGCTCACTAGGAGTGTGTGTGTCCACAGAGCTGATGGAGGGGTCTGGACTTGGGCTGCTGTATTTGTCTGTTAGCTTAACCAGTTTACAGGCAGCTATTGCCATCTGACTGCCCAGATACAGCTTCTTTTCAAAGAAGGGGTCCTCTTTGTCCAATGTCGGGCTGGTCCTGGGCGTCTGGCCTCTGTTGTTCTCCTCCACATTTAAAGGGGGTAAAATGGGCCTGATCCTCTTCCCTTGCAGAGAGGATTCAGGGCTCCTTCTGGGAGAAACTGGGGGCTGAGGTGAGGGGAGGGTGTCGTGCTGGGCGGAGAAGCCCAGTCTCTCCAGAACATGGTCGGCGTGGGCTTTCTGTGTAGCGCACAGCCTCTCTGCACGTTCAGACAGTGCATCGCTCGCAGCTCTTGTGGCTCTCTCAACGTCCAGGATCCTGGACTGACTGCTGGAGGCTCTTTCAGTAGTCTGGCTTCCTGGTGGCTGTGAAGACAATATAGAAATATGTTTTTTTGTGTGTTTTTTCTTAAGTTGAGTCAATTTGGGAATAATTGCACGGTTGAATCAGTTAATTATATTATGTTATAGTGTATTCTCCAATAAATATTACATACAGTATTACTTTACCATACTGTACTTTCATATGAAATTTTACTACAATATGTCACTTTGCACATTAATATAAGGACTGGACTTCTGGTTAAAACTATTTTTTCTTAATATATAATCTTTGTTTTAGACATGAAAGTCTGAAAATCCGATTATTAGCGGTATTCTTAATTATTTGACTGTGTAGTATGATATGAAAATGCTTGTGCTATTAATTTGTGGGGTCATGTACATAAAAACTTGATCTATGAACAGAAGGAGGTTGATCGAGTTGGTTACTTACATCAGAGTCATCTTTGAAGACATCTATCTTCGCCTTCCACCAGCGCAGGTTGAAAATCTTGCGAGCAGCCATGAGTAAAGATACGAAACTAAATAAACTAAATCGTCAACGTAGAAAATCGTGGACACAAAAGTCTGAGTAGTCTCTCTCAACTGGATCAGGGTTCGTCTGACTGGATCTGGATTCTGCCTTTTAGACCTGAACGTGTTCTGCTGCTTTTGAAGATCCACGGAACATTCTGATGATGTCATAGACTGACAAATGAGACATTCTAAGAATCTTTTGAGTCATATGAAGAGATTTTAAAGCGTTGTTGACGTTCAAAAACTTAATAAACTTTATTGAAACGTTTTGTCTAGAACAGTGCTGTGACGGCTAGTCTTCAAATCCAAGACCAGGATCGATCCCGGTCCAAACACAGTCTCACCTCATACTAAACTCCGCATATATTGTCTCATCTCCCTTCATCTGCTCATTAAACACAGACTTTATTATTACATTACATGTACACTGTCACTTAACTCACCAAAATGTGGCCTAAATCTGAATCTGCTGTGTGGTTTGTGGTGATGGGAATGCTTCCTGATGAGTATTAAGATTAAAATAAATACTTGGATTCAGAGCCCCCTTACTTTATCCGTCAACTGTTATTAACTCGTGCAACAGGAAGTGTCTTGCTGATCCTCCTGTAATTTAACTCCTTAAAGTATGACTGTAACTCTCAGGGTTTTTTCCTCCCCCTGTAATGTTAACCCCCATTCAATGGCCTCTCAGTCTTCTTCTTATAAGTGACAGATACTGAAACATTAGTGGCATTAGGAATGTGGTTTAAGTAACAGCAACAGAGAAAACCAGCAAAGCAACCACTTTGATCAACCAACTTGAAACTGTATGTGTGTGTGTGTGTATGTATATATATGTATATATATATATATAATGTGTTTAACACCATTCAAGACAATCAAGAGCACAGAAAGAGATAAGTGCTATAGCAGATAGTAATTTATTGTGATCATAAAATGACATATTCCCTGTGAGATTGGCTCTCAAACATATCATAGGAACCACGGCGGTTACAGAATTTAATCTCCCCCTTACTCATTCTGTGAAACCTGTAGGTCGTATTAAACTATTAGGCTGCACAATATGTTCTGGACAATAAGCAGGCGCTTACACAGGAATGACGAAGAAAATGCATGCATCAGCCGTTATCCACTTGAGCAAAATAACTTAATACGGCAGAACATAATGACGACAGGAATCCGCCCATTCATCAAAACCAGGAACGGAGCCATTTCTTCGCTCATCGAGCAGCAGTGACCCTCCGGATGGGAGAACTTTATGACAGCTGGCACGCTAGTGAAGAACGCACAACTGTGTGCATGCACTGCACACAGTCATAGAATGAATGTACAGTGTCGGCTCACCACTCTGCATGGACAAAGAGACAAGAATCAGACAGACAATGAGACACACTGATGCACTGGGACCCATGAAAGTGTGTGAAATTAGCTTAAAGTTAATAACACACTTGACGATGAAAGCCAGGCTCTGGAGGTCTGGATCGTATGTGGATACATTTACTTTAACCTCCGTCTACAGCAGCCGCTATGAGGAGGTGAAGCCTTTGTGACTTTTGCGACATCTTCTCTGCTTCCTGCTGTCATTACACACCCGGCTGAGCTGCTCGGGGGCTCTTCTGATGAGCCGTGACATTTGGCGTGCAAACGTCAATGGGCTCATGGGAAATGTTGTTAATCGTTGAAGGCATTAGAGTGAAAAAACATAAACATTTTATCAACAGCATTAGATTTTTTAGAAACAAAAAACGACCTCCATGGGTAGTTTGAGCAATCATATTTCAATCCGTCTTGAATGCTTCTTGGATGCATGTACACGTAGCTTTTTTTTTGAGATTGGATAGCTATCCGATTCACCCAACACGCATGAAATGAGTAAATCGGGGTCATATTCAGCCGAGATCAAAACCTACCATAACCAGATTTTAGATGCTTGAACTTAAATCTTAACCAATAGTCAATCGGTATTTTGTTTTTGTCAAACCAAATAAAAAGACGGTGTAAGTTTTCATTCTCACCACTGTCAACAACCTGTTTCCCTCCTGCAGTATGTAGCATTAAATGAATGAACTAAACATGAACCAGACATGAAGAAAGCTCTCTGACAAAGCCACTTCATGCTACCTTCCTAACAAACAGCAGACAGACAAGCTAGCTAGCGGAGAAATCCGGGGACCAAACCAGAACTATAAGGCGAAAGAAAGAATATTGACTTCCATTCATAACTGAATTGATATTATAGTTTCTCTGGGTCAGCGTGATGTTTAAGAGGACAGCAGTTTGCTAACATGTAAGCTGTAACTTTATAAGCTGTCAGTTTGCTTCTTTGCTCTCCATTTGAATTTAAATGTCTTCAGAGATATTATTATACTATATAAAAACAGACCCAAAGCTTCAAACAATGAAATAGCACGTCCACTTTGTGCACAATCTCTTTGCTGTTGTATCCTCAGCTTAGTTTGGTACAGCTGAATACCTCAAATGTCTTGAGTGACGGAGAAAAGTGGGGCAGACCTAGTGTGAACTTCTAATTTCCCCCTCCTCCTTGTTTTGTAATACGTGGGTTAATAAAGTTCAATAAAGATTTCAAACTTCAGCTCAAGTGAACGCTAAATAAACAGGATATTCTCCGAGGAAGATGTTCTACAGAGGCAAATAGTCGACGACTACTAGAATCAAAGCACAAAGCAAACACAATACAAGAAACAGTTTAGAACAACATCCAAAATACCGAAGTGACAGAAATACACAGTGAATTCAAACAGAATGTATTCCTTTTTTCTCGAGTTCACAGGAGGAATCTCAGCTAAACAGCATGCTGGGTGTGATCAGGGAATCCGCATAACTTCTAAGTAGCTGTGATGTAGAAATGGATGATTTTGGTGTTTCAGAACACGTGTCTCTAACTCATTGTGTGGTTCAAATTATTACAGGATATTTTCTTTTGGAATTGGATCGGATTTTTCAGCGCAATGTAATAGTGATGCTCGTGCACAAGTAGTTCATGCCTCGATTTGAAAAGAAAACACTTCTCCACACTCGCAGCCTCCCTTTTTCTCAGTCGCGCAGACAAACGTTGGATTGTTTACGTCACTCATTAGAGAGCGATGTCACCTCGTACATGTGTATATATTTATTTTGCTGCCATTTTAGGCCATGTTTATACTCGCAGTGGAATTGTGCCAAAAAAAAACAAAAAAGCATCCTTTCTCAGTAGAGGGTAGTCCACCAAAAGAAGTTGATCATGGCCTAGTTTTCGCCACAACGGAGGGCAACGTCATACAGCAAACGCATGAGGGATAATTCTACCTCAAATGCTACTGCAGATTCATTAAATCCTGCCTCAAAGAAGTAATAAACTGCTGTGCGATGTCTTGAGTTCTTCTCACCGGGCTTTCCTAGTTTGGTATTTCATGTTCTGGCCCCCACCTGTAGCTACAAGACAGCACCACGAGATCCCCTCTACTGTCGGCCTCGACACGCCGTGAGTCTTTCACATCTGACGGCCCTCTCTTCTCAGTCCGGTATATTATTAAAATGTTGCCTTTTAGTCGTGGTTCGTGTTTACACTGGTTTACTTGTTAATTAATCAGGACCAGGGCCTCGTTTCCCAATAACTACCAATCTTAATTAAAGAATTAAAAGGATGAGAGCACTTTTACACCTGTTTCCCAAAGCAACACTTAAGAGCGAGTGCATGCCACGCATGTGAAGAGCTTCTTAACGTCGGCTGAGTACATTTTAAAGTAACTTTGCACATTTAAGCGTCTGTAAGCCGTGCTATACAATACAACTACACCAAGTATCTATCGTCGTTTCGGTGGATACTGTGAGCAAGCCCGTGGCAAACAATAAACGCTCCATAAATAAAAAGAAAACAGAAGACAGGAAATATATGATCAGGAATGTGGCATTTCAGCCGGAACAGATAAACATGTCAGGCGAGAAGAGGGGCGGGAGAACGGTGACAACAGATCAATGTTTGAATTAATTTCTACATCACACGTCAACAGAGAGCATCAGTGTTGAGTATTTGACTTAAATATCAACCAAAACAATAAAAACATGTTGGGTTTTTTGTTGTTCCTCCTGCAGATTCCGGACCTCCTCCTCCTTTCTAACAGCTTTTCATGTGAAGCTCCTTGTATTGAGGAGGACATGAGGCTGAATGTGGTCAACACATGTTTCTGCATCTTAACCATTGTGCCTTCACATTAGCACATGCTACATGCTAATGTGCGATCCCTGGGTGAACAAACAAAAACAAACAAACAAACAACCTCGTGACAGTGGGGGTGGCCAGATGCTGCCGGGTGGATCATTACTGAAATCTTGTCTTGCACAGAGGCAGGTAAAGTAAAGAGGAGGCGGTTCAGTCTGTGTGCTGCAGGTGTTGGTTTTTTAGGAAATGAAATGCACACACACACACACACACACATACATACAGAATCCTTCTACAGTGTCTACCTTCAACAGACATACACACACACACGCACAGACTGAGTGTGCCACACATGGCAATTCCCTCCTTCAATCTGCCGTCCATTCAGTGTAACAGTGTGTGTGTGCCAGTGTGCGGGGGTTTACAATAATGGGTCGGCTGGTTGGTGGCAGAGGGGGGTTGACAGAGCGCCTCACATGTATTAGTGTGGTACAAGCTCACTGATGAGGCCCGCTGAGAGACTAGCAAACGGCCTCATCTCGGTGAACAGGCTCACTGCGCAATGGGACTTGATGAGAGAGGATATGAATCACGGTTCCCGTTTGGCTTTCCAATGCAGATTCCTCCATTTCCCCCCTTTGTCTACCTCCCGCGTTCTGTAACTGAGGCTGATGGTGGTAGGTCTGGGCAGGGGGTGGGGGTGGTGGTGGTGGTGGTTTTTAAATCGCACCAGATGGCAACACATTTTCATTTTTTCCTTTGGACTGTATATGAAACAGTGGGAAAACGGAGGGGTGGACGAGAGGTTGTTTGACATTAAGAGGGGCAGTAAACACACTGCTAACAGTGCTAACATCCGTCTCCACTGCCGACGTCTGTCTCAATTAAAACGTCCCCGCTAATGAAGAAGTCAAAAGGGGTCAAATGTTTTCTCCCTCGCTTCCTTTCAGATACCTGCCTCAGAAACACACACACACACACACACACACACACACGGACACGTCATGTTAAAGCTCAGCGCGTTGAACTGCGGCTGCCGCAGCCGGACAGAGCAGAGCCGACAGCTCATTCATAAAGTCTGTGTGTGCGTGAGAGCGCCGCTTGATTTATTAGTGCATGTGCCAGCATCCGCAACACATTTGTTATCCAGCTCTCCGTTTAAGAAGCCCATTAATTACACATTAATTAGTTGTTGATAACAGCCCCTATACACCACCAGGACAATGCCAAAACACTGGAAAGATGGCCGTGATCGGGTTTGTTGCCAAATTCGTACGGGTGAAAGTTGATCACCCGTACGCTCAGCTGCGGAGGCGGCTCCACTGGGGGTCATACTGTAATGTGTAAGTCATAAACACAGGAACTGGAGAAGTGCATTAGTCAAGTAAGTGCTAATGGCTTAAGAAGCTTTCATTCATGGCCTTTGCAAAACATAAAGTGTCTTTTTCATCATTTTGGCCAGTTGGGAATTTTGTTCTGAATGCTCTGTCAACATGCATTTAGCAGACAATTATACAAACTGTGTGTTCCAGCCAGGGTTGCACAATACGGCTCAGGGCTGAACACACTCCCTTTAGTTGACATCTCGACTACAGTCTACAGCCACGCTAGCGGCTCTGTGAGGATGTAAAGGAAACCAACTGATGGATAAACCAAAGTACTGGACAAACGTTTTTTTACCCGATGACGTTCCTAGATGAAAAGACTAAGCAAGCAAAGATGTCAGCCTCATGGGGATGACCAATGCCAGTACGCTTTGTCCACTGGGGACCATGAATGTCCCCCGAGTCATGCCGCCGACATGGCTTTCAAGTTCCATCCGTACACAATTAATAGGGATTAATAGGCGTTAACACTGAAGATGGCTGACTGGTTGAACCAGTTCCTGTTGGGAGGTCCTTGCAGACTGTGCATGTTCGTGCTCTTCCGGCCTCCGTTTGGCATATTGTTGAGTTAGTACAGTCTACAGTATGTGATCATCACTGTGAATAGTGCATAAGCACCTGCAGTGTTTGTTTGTTTGTAATGAAATGGACTGCACACGCGAATGGAATCACCTTTTGATTGTCAGTTGCTGGCGGCAACTCATTTCAGTGCATTACCTTCATGTCAGAGGCGTAAATCACCGTCGAGGGTACGCACCCAGATCCCTCTATGATATGCAGTGTAAATACTCGTCACATCGAACCAGCCCCAAGTGCTGACGCAGACAGACTTTAACCCTGAACGTGCTTTGGAATGAGAAATAAATAGCATTTAGCTTGTGATTGCTCCTTGATATCTAGGATATCGGAGAGGACAAGAGGAATTGTGTGGCACAACTTAACTTAACGGGGAAAACAGTGAATTTGTCAGATCTGTGCACAAAAGATGACCTGGATTCAAGATGCCCCCCCCCACCATCTCGCTTTCTCATCAGCTCCCTCTTTGTTGGTAGCATGAGACAGTCCCAGAGGTGCGACGGTGGTGGGGGAGTCGGGTCATTTAAAGTGCATGGCACATTTCTCCTGGCAAAGATCAACGGGTAAACCTTTATCAAGGGGGGGGGGGGGTGTTGGAATTGTTTGGGGACTAATCTGTCACACCCTCAATGTGAAAAGGCCACATCAAAATGCCTTCATGTCCCGTCGGTTTCCGCCGGCTAACAGTTGTTGGCTAGCGGGTTAATCGGCTTTCATCTCGTGGCGCGGGGGGGGGGGGGAGTCCTCAATAATAAAAATATGGCTTGCTTGACCCTTGCATCCAAAGGCTGAGGAGGGAGGTGTGAACATCAGCTGGCAGAGGACGTCTGCCCCACTGAGCAGACCTAGCATGGCATGAAGTTCGCCGAAATCGGTCATCAAGAGGTTTTTGGGTCAATCTCAACTTAGTACCGTCAGATTTGGCTCAACATATTTTGTGAACAACAATAATAATAATAATAATAATAGTACGCTTCTGGACTCATGTTTGCCATCTGCAATCTTTCACATGTGTAGACAAGAGTCATTACGCCATATATTAATATTTCGCTCACGTGGGGGTTCATTCAGAGTTCAAACGAAAACACACAGCGATATTATGACTCCAAATAAGTCTGCACACGCTCACTGCGCGTTTCGCAAGGTTCAGTCGGCCAGTGCGCCTCCGGTGAGTACCGCATTCTCTCTCGCTCCAATTAAGAGATGTTGAGGAGGCAGTCCAGACAAATCCACCACTTTGGCTCCGTTTCTTCTGGCTTTGTTCATCTTTCGTTTGAGTTTGAAATGAGGAACGCAGAATAACGATCACAGCAGTGTGATGTATATTCATGTGATTTATGTATGCATGTTATCTGCCAAAAGTGGGGGAAAAAACGAAGCCATTCACTTGTAATTATTCTAATTTGAAAATATGAGGAAATTACGGGTGCCCCCCCCCTCCCCTCCATTGGTTATTAGACCCTTCTCATAGTCATACAATCTTAATTATATTTGTAAGTTGGCACATTTTTGGAGCCCTATTGTTCTTTTGTCAGTTACACTTTTTACACTGACACACAGTGATGAAGACGAAGTAAAGGAGGGAATTACATGCGACACCGAATACAAGCATAAGCCCTCTGCACCTCAGGGTGCCGATTCTGGGCTCCCCTCTCCCAACCACAGGATTTAGCTCCAACTGCCCCGCTCGCTGCCCGGTGGCGGTTATTGAGCCCCTGCTTTCTCTTCGCGGTGGCCCGGCGTGAAGGCTATAGGAGGTCAAGGCGTGTAAACACGTTCCAAGGGCTTTGACAAATTGGTGAAAAATTGATGGCGGAGGGGGGAAAACAGCTCGAGTGTGGCTGTCTCGAGCGCCGGCAAGGCCTTGTCACTCGCACTGTCCCACAGCAGGGGCACAAACAGAGGAGCACAGCCCAAGACAGACAGACGGGGAGGCTTTTGAGTGCTCAGTATTCATTATTTAGAGCAGTAATGTAGTGAAGAGGAAATTCAGTTTGTTCCATCTGCGAGTAAATGCTCATGCAATACTTTTATTTTGGTTTTTTCCTTTTGAGCTGAATGCTGTTTCTGATGGTGGGCAAGACTTTGTGCGAGATTCAAGCGTAAAATGTTGATGCCGTTCACGCCGTTATTCATCAACTAATGATTTCATTTTATCGGCTACGCTTGAGGAACCATGTCAGCACAGATGAGGTGGTTGTTGTGACGTGATTTTTGTCTCTCGGTCAAATTTGGATGTCAGCGATGGAGATAAATCTCGCGTTACAAGTCCCCGCAGATGAATCGAGAGCTATGAATCACAGTTTTACAGTTTGTTCAGGCTGCTGGTGGTGGCAGAGCAGTAACTACCGGATGCACTCACATAATGAAGTTATCATTCAACATGAAAAAAATCAAAAGTTGAACACCACAACGGACATGTAGAAAAAAAAAAGAAACATATATATATATATATATATATATATATATATATATATATATGTGTATGGACCCATTTTGCAAGCAGAGACACATCCACTTAAACCCACACACACACACTCAGATCCTGTAGCTACTATCCATCAGGTTGCGTTCGGCACTCTGAACAAATTTCTCTCTCATCATTTATCTGGACTCTTTTACGGAGCTCTCCGACTTCACATGCGAGCCGTCAAGCTCATTTCTCCTCCCACTAATCCCTCCATTTTAATGCTTGTCCACATCGGGCCTGGCCACATTAAACCGATGATTAATGACGTATTGATTGGACTGTTTTCTACCACCGAGCCAAGGTGCTGAGTTGACAGCACTCTTGCTTATCTGAGCCACCCAGCTTGCCAGAGGAGAATGTTTCCTGCGGGAAAATAAAGGCCCCGTCCACATACTGGAGAGCTGAGACACATTTGTACACTTTTGTTTTCCAACTGAGCTTTCAGATAGACACCCATGTAAAACAAAACCTGTGCTGGATGCTTCCTATTTCCTTGTCGACTGAAAATCATCATCATCACCGTGCCTACTGTGCTTTTCAAAGACATTTTTACGGAGTCCCAGATGGTCCAATATTAAATAAATAAGTTGAATCACATGAAAAAATATAGTAAAATATATAAATGAGCCAATAAAATGTAACGAAAACTAAACACATTATTGTGAAACTTAAATCATTTTTGTTTCGTTATAGAAATGTTATTTTTAAAATGCCCCATGTCAAATTATTTCATAGTCAGATTTTTCACAATGACACTTTTATTTCCTAACCCCCCCCCCCCCCCTTTAGTCACTACACATTATGGACATTCAATAGTTTGAGCAGTAAATTGAGATTTCCAGACACTTACTTATGGCTGTTGAGTCACGCAGCTAATTTTCGTATCCATAAAATGCAGCACGTTTATGGATCGTAGCAGGAAAGCAGCGAACATGACATGGGCACTATTTTCAATGACATTTTTGGGGGCACTATGTAGTGGATGAATGGATTGAAATGAACAATTTGGACACTCAATGGCGGACAGTAAATACAGAGCATTATATGGTGAATAGGGAGGGATTACAGACACATCAATGGTCACAGTTGAGTCATTTTTATCTGACAGGGGAGTCACCAGGGCCCGCCCCCTGACCTTCCTGTCAATCACATGTGCCCTCAGCCTGGATATTAGCGGGGTCACCGAATGTTAGCCAGCTGGCTCTTGCTAGCTTGTTAGCAGTTAGTTAGCTTGCTATGGCTCAGGTGTGATTGGCTGAAAGGTGAGGGGGGCCGGCACTGGTGACTTCTCCACTTAAATCAATAAAAAATGAAACGTTTTTTAAAAAGCGTAACGTCTTGGTTTCATAATATTTGACTTCATGTATTCATTCGATTATTTATTTAATAGTGTCTCATTTATGTATTTAATATTGAATATTTGGAGCCAGGCTACGTGATATTAAGGTTTTTAGAATATTTTATTTTATGGTGGGGGTTGGATTTTCAGCTTGTTCTTCCCACTCATCATTATACTGTGCATATGGCCATCAGCCTCGTCTCTCCTGGCCTTTGCCATTTTCAAGAGCACATTTTAAGCAGGGGAGAGTAAATTACCTGTATGGAGATGACATTTCCGTCTAATGTTCACTTTGAGGCGAAATTGGTATCTTCCCCAACTGCACAAGGTGGAAAAAAATGTCTGATGTTCTTTTTCCATTACACCCCCCCCCCCCTCACTCACTTTCTATTTGTCTGAGTCACACTTGCTTTCTCTCCCGCACACCCTCTTTTTCTTTCATGACCCACGTGTGCTTTTTTAGCAGCAGTCTATTACCTACTCCACATCTTCCTCCCTCGCTCTGCCGCAATCTGAACACTGCGCACCCCCCACCCCACCCACCCCCCTTGTATCTCTCACCATCACACTCTCTCCTTCACCTCCTCACCCTCACCTCTTGGCAAATGCCTTACTTCCTTGTGTCTATTCGCCTGCAATCCGCTTTCGCTTATCTCAGATTTCCTCTCCGATTGGCAGATACGTATAATTTCGGAGGACCTCCACAAGTCGTTGCCTTCTCATTTCCCGGCTGAAATGGTTTTTCTGCCTATTTGCACTGTCAGTGATCATATAGAACGTTTCGTGCATACAGCGTTGATTCCTATCTTCCCCACAGATACAGTAAAATAGGAGGGGGGGGGGTGAGACTGAGGCAGTCTGGTCACCTTTTAAAGGATGGTGTTTTCATGTACTCTCTTCCTCCAAGAAATGCTTGTTCTTTACTTTGGTTTCGGCAGTGAAAGGTCACGTACTTATTCTCTGAATGTGCACAGCACTGTAATTCTCTGTAAAACTCACAATGTGAAAACTGGGCCATGTGTCTGATATCTCATTATTTCTGCTGCTTACTTCTCCGTACCGCTACCAACATGTAACAGTGCAAGCTGAATCATGTCAGGTTTATTTGTATAGACCATCACTGTGCCTTAGAGCAGGGGTAGCAAAAAATAAGCACTTCAAATGACCCCTCTCACACCTAAGGTATCTAACGGTACACATCTCTTCTGGTGTTACTCTTTCTATTTTACTGAATTAGTTTGCTTGTTAGGTAGCAAAGCACATTATGTGGCCATCTACTCATTCTTCACCAATGAATCTAGTATAATCAGTTCAAGGCTGCTAATATTGCTGGCGACAGTAGGGTCGTGTCCTCATCACGTCCGCACAAAGATGTGATTCATTCATGGAGGAAATGAATGGTCAGGGGGAAAAAAAATCTAAACTGTGAGTTTAAAATAGAGGAATATGAACAGTGTTTACACCCTAAAATGTGTCCTCAATTAAATCATAAAAAAAGAGCATCCCCTTGATTTAATCACCCCTACCAAGCTCACCTTACACCTACTGAGTCGGTCTCCCTCTGCATTAGTTAGCTGCTTTAATAAATGAACTAGCTGGATGTGGTAAAAGCTACTACAGTGTGTTCAAATGGAGAGGTGTGAGCAAGGCTGGGTTACAAACCGGAAAAAGCAGTGGCAACCGCTGTAGGACCCCAGGGGCCCCAGCCTAAGGGTCACAGTGGGTCATTGAATTCATTCATATTTCCCCCCCCTCCAAACTTTAATAGGTGCACCGCTACAGCACAGTATCAGCTGAAATGCTTTAGGCCTTGTGCTGAGTTTTGACTCATGTCCTCATCCTAAGGCTCTGTCTTGTAGAGCGAGCCAAAGTCAACGCGTAGTAACAAAACTGGCGTTTTAACAACGTACTCTATCAAGCCGCTCACTCGCAACCTTATGACCGACTTGAGGACAATCATTCTCAGGTATGTAGTGTCTCTTTCCTCCCTTTTGTTGTGCAGCGTGGGGCAGTAATTTCAACAAAGCCAGGTCTCCAGTGGGCCGCCATCGTGGAACCAGAAGTGGTTACAAAAAGATTTATGATTCAACTGGAAGGCCTCTCCAGGCTTACGGAGCATGCTGAGCTCTTTTATTGGATTATTGCAGTTCTGATGCCTCCATATCAGACCAGTCGCAATTAAAATACAGCGAGTGACAGAATCACAATGCACCTGCTCCCGCTAACTCACTGGTAATAAAGACCATATTGTGTTGTTTCGTCTGTGTCAGTAAAGCTGAGACTGTTTTGGAAGGTGCTCGAAGGATGCCGTCATCCCCCCCACCCCCCCTGCCCTCAATTCAAGGTTCTCCGTGTCCTCTCCGTGCTCTGCCCCTGCTGAACTAAAGCTGTGAATCCTGTCAGCTTTCCAAATTGCACCGCTAAGCGCCCGCTCCGCATTGTCGCGGTGACACTAATGCCCGCTCAGGGCCTGGCTTCGGCCTGCCCCACCCTGGGTGTGGTAGTAGAGAGGGGAGAGCGAGTCATCGTCCATTCTCTGCATCGAGCTGTCGGCTCTGCAGAGATGACGGGATGTGACGGACAGAAAGAGAGAGAGGTTCAGGGAGAATATGGGGAATATGAAAGTGAGAAGAAAGAGAGAGACAGAGAGGGGCAGAAGGATAAAAGCAGAGTGAAAGACAGAGACAGACAGCGCCGTAGAAGGGGAGTTAAAAAAAAAAGAGAGAGATGAGAGACCACGGGGGAGAAAGGACAGAAGAGAGAGAGCTGTTTTTGAAAGGGAGAAGAGAGACAAAAAGATCAAGAAAGGCAAAGGGAAAGAGAGAGGGCACAGAGAGTGAACTAGAGAGAGACTCAGACAGGAAAGGGGGGGTTATCTGTCATTTAGTTCCAGACAAGGTCTGATGGTTGCTCTCTGTGCTTCTGTCAAGCGCAGCATCAATATAATGGCTTGTTGGATGCTTGGTCTCAGTGGCCCAACAGACTACTGCCGTTATAATGGGAGACAGGCAGTCCATGTGCCAGGTCTTGTGTCTCTTGTGACCCAAAAACATGGGGTATGGAACCAGCAAAAAACATCCACCAGCCTCCTGAGTCTATGTACCTCTCACTGTGCATGTACGGCTTGTCAGCTTGACTCGGGATCATTTCCTTTCCCTTTTTGTTGTCTTGTTAAATGTCGTTCTAATGCACGTCTTCACCTTTACGTACAGCACAATTTCCATTTTGAAAACGGTAAAGTGGAAATTAGCTTCTGCTTAAAAGACACTGACGGATACATCCTGCAGTGCATGCACTTGATCAGTGATATATATTTGAAGTTAGAGGGTTCATTTCCAGTCGAGAGTTATAGGTAGTGAAGTGGGAAGAGTTATTTCCTCCTCGTCTTGGTACGTCCCGTGTTGGGAGACTGGTCGTGGGAGCACTTCAGGGCTTGCTCCCACTGCCATGAATCATCAGTATGAAAGGTGAGCATCTGCATTGGAAAATATGTCATTCTTTCGTTTAAAGTCAAGGGTGTGTACGAGAGAGTCAACTTGGTCATAGTGCCGATGCATTCGCTGCCACTTCTGACTGCCTTCATGTGCTGGTTCAGTCCAGGATGAAAGTAGGCCTGTACAGGCCTAGTTTATACGTTTAATAGCTGGTTCTGTGACTTACGCAGGCCGACAGTGGGCTTCTAACCAGGAAGTAGCATGCTTTCAATCACCAGTGAGGGGAGATTCAGGGCCAATAACATCTGCTCATGAGCACTGAACACAAAGTGCAGCTGAGGCTGATGGGATGTCATTAGCTTGCAGGTATTTGGTGGGGGCGTAAACGGTGGCACCAAACTTCCTGTCAAATCTATCCAATGGTTTCCTGGCTGTTTTTTGTGCTGGTGTACTTCCTTCCTGAGTCTCCGTCCATCTGTTCGTCGTTTTTCATGTTCACTGTGTGGTCGGACACTCTGTGTATACAGTACCAGCTGCCGTGTGACAACCAGATTTCAGCACTGGGAGAAAGCACATTAAAAGGCTTTTGTTACGTCAGATATTGGTCCGTTTTGTTCCAAGGCACACAGAGTGGAGTGAGGGGCAGCAGTGTAGTACAGCTCTGACTCTGATGGAATGTTTCTATTATTTTCTATTATACTCTCCTCATTTCTCTGCGCACTCATTAAGCTGAGTCGTTCGGGTCTATGGTACGTTTTTTTTTCTTGAAACGTTTCAGCTTGCACTGATTTGTATCGCTTCGAGTGACCCTCATCCACTCGCTTTCCATTGGCCTTGTCTGCAGTCTAGTCCGGCGGAAACCAGACTCGTCTACCTGCGACACCAGCATCAGGACTTGCCACTGCCGCCAGGACGCTGTCCTTCCTTGGCTTCTTCATCTGCCTGTCTGACGCGTTTGGTGCATGCTATGGGTGTTGATACGTATCAAAGGTGTGTATTGCACTAAACTACCTGCACAAATTAATGTGTGTGCACTTAGAACTAATGCAGTTGCACTGCGTCTAAGTTTGGCTTTGTGTTCACACTGAAAACACCTTAATCAGGTATCAAAGGAAAGCAAGTCAGGGGATTATAAACCAAAATATTGGACTCATTGAAATGTCCTAAGTGGTTCACTGGGGACCATGAACAGTGCACCAAATGTCTCGGCAATCCTATCCAATAGTTGTTGAGACATTCCACTCAAAATCCCAAATTGCCAACCTCACGGTGGCGCTAGAGGAAAAGTCAAGAGATCACCAAAGTCATGAGGATTCATCCTCTTGGGACCATGAATGTCTGGATAAAATTTCATGGCCGTCCATCCGATAGTTGTCGAGATATTTCAGACTGGACCAAAGTGGTCCACCAAGGTTTCTAAGAAAAGAAAGTAAAAGACAGGACAACTTTGCTCTGAATCCAATCAGTGCTGGAATATATTTGTTGGAGGAGTTTTGTTTAACACTCAGGATGTCAAGCTTGACGCAGAGCTGCAGGGTTTCAAAGTGACAAATGCAATAATAGAGACAGATCTCCTCCGACCACACTGCGAACAGTTTGACACTGTTAAATGTTAAAATGTATTTCATTGTTTTATGCTCGGGTATTTACTTATTCTGAAAGCTCCACTCAGAATGTTTTTATTAACTGAGCAGCTGAAAACCCTTCAGTCCCCCGAGGACTGGATTTGTACATATGGAATTATGACATCAATGGCCCATTAAATTACAGCACTTTATTAAAATGTAGACTACAACTCTTAAATAGCCGGACTGAAGTGTGACTAAAAAGAGATGGACTGGGGTTTTTTTTTTCCATTTCAACATCAAAAGATACTTCTTTGCGTGGTAAAATGTGGCCCACAGACCACGTTTAATAGTGTGAGCGTCCTTAGATCGCTGTTTTGACAAGATTTTAATTATGAAGAAAACGCCACTTGGACTTCAAGGTTGTATTCATTGTGCAAAGAAAGTCACACTCCAATATATAAAGGTGGCACCTTCGTTTGTCAAAGGAAATAAGTGATTTCACCCAAGGCACTGCAACATTTTAATATCTGATATTACATTTATTCAACAATGAGAAGTAAGTGATGCTTTTCTTCCACCCGAGCTTGTTTGTTTGCTGTGATGCGACATGCAGTGGTGACAGCAGCTCATTTACTCTGTACACCAGTGGCAGGCAAATACAGGCCAGCGGGCCAGATGTCCATCGTAAATATCGAGCCCCCTGATGACAACTAAAGTTTATAGTTTGCGTCCACATTTTCAATAACAATATAAACACAAGGCCATTTTAAATCCCAATAAACATGACACTGTATCATCTTATAATAATCAATGCCCCAACATAAAGACACAACACAGATAGATGAAGTATTTTTTGCCAAATGAGTATTAACATACGCTCTGTTGGCACTGACATCGGCCCTCCGATACATTTCTAAAGCTGTTTTGTAAATCAAATATATTTCAAAATGAGTCAAAATAATACTTAAAAAATATATTGAAAACATACAGGCCTGTAAAGCCCCCCCCCCCCCACACCATTTTACAATACTAGAACAAATCTAAAGCTGTGTCCTGTATCCATACTACACACTAAATTTAAACAGGTTTTGAGTATCTGGTGTTTTCACAAAAGTGACAAAATTAAGTATTTTGAGTGTGCTTTCGACCGACTCTGTTCTCCTGCAATGCACAAAAGGACCTAAACAGATCGTGGGTGGTGGTGTGACATCTTTGTGAACACAGCAGAAAAAAAAATGTTGATTTTTCTGTGTACTAACTGCAAAAACAGTAAACCAAGACGATTAGAATGTAATACATAACGTAGGATTTGTATGGTTTCTGGATTTGGCTATGAGGCGCAGGCTTTGAGCAAAATGCTAAAGACGATGCCAACATTCTGACATTCAGCAGGTATAATATTATGTTCCTCATCTTAGTTTAGCCTGTTAGCATACTAACAAGCTAATTAGCACCGAGCACAGCCAAGTACAGCTGAGGCTGATGGGAATGTCATTAGTTCTGCAGGTATTTGGTCGTAAACCAAAGTGTTGGAAGTCTTGAGGATCACTGAAGTTATTGCAGTTCATCCTGAGGGGAGCATGAATGAGTGCACCACATTTCATGGCGATCCAAACAATAGTTGTTGAGCTTTTCGCTAAAAACAACAAACGTCAACCACATGGTGGCTCGGTGGTGGACCGACAGACGTTGTGGATCCCTCAGAGCCACATCGCCAGCGTAGCTAAAGACTTGCAAACCTCTGCACTTACACCACCCTTGTGATGCAGCGGTGTTTCTATCTGTATTTTTGCTTGATTGGTAGTGTCCACAAGAATGTTTCCACACACACAGACAGGAAGAGACAGATGCCACCAAGACAGCATAATGTCCCGCATATGGTGTACCAATGTGGCATGAGACATGAAAACTAAAGCGAAGCGAGTAGGAAAGAGGGATGGAAGGAGGAAAAGAGGGGAGGAAGTGGAGGTCAGTGTGCAGTCTGTTACTTGGGCCTAATTAGTTGCCTCACAGAGCACTCAAAGATGGAGAGACAGAGGGAGCAGGGGAGGGAGAGTAAGGCGAATTCCACTCTACAAATCCACTACTGAGCTGCTAAAACAACTTTAATGGCTGCTGTCCTCGCCCAACGTGCGGTCGTCGCAGATTTGCGGCCGAAGAAGTAGGGCAGCTGGACGCTGGCAGCCAGGAGGAAAAACTGCCAAACATTTGGATCACATCTCAGTCAGCGTTACTTGTTAAATGTAAAGTTGTAAAATCTTCCCCATGTTCAGCCCAGAAGGAGGGGGTGGTGGGGCTTATTGGAGCAGAGAGACATAGAAAGCTGGTGTGAGGGAGCAGAGAGGGAGACATGGGGGGGAGGAAATAAATTAGGTCTGCTTGGTCATGTATGGTGTAATGTGAAAGGAGCTAAATCAGCAGCATTACTCCCCTATGGCAAAGATGGAGGTGCTGTAAAGAACACTGTAGCCTACTTCTGAAATGACTTTTGCCTTGTACTGGGAACAAGACATGACGCCTACTGTTCTGCATGTGGCTGCCAAAACGTACACACACACAAGAACCCACCCATAAATATACACACAAATACACATGCGTATTAAAGATTTACACACAGGCTCACGCATGCACGAGAGACACACAAGCTGCAGTCGAAGCTACGCTGTCTCCAGCAAGTGGCATCAATCACACGAAGTTACGACCTGAATTACCTGCTTTTTTTGGGAATAAACCTTTCAAGGGGGCAAGCGGGAGACGGACTGATTAATTAAACAGAGTGCCAAAGCACAGAGTGTCATCGGGATGGCATTAAAGTGCTATCTAACATCACGGCCGTTACCTTTGGACATTCGTTTTCACCGCTTTATTGAGACGTTATCCCGTCACTCTAAATAAAAAGGGCGATTGGCGAGGGATTTGGCAGCATCACTTTCAACAATAACATCAAGTCCTGGGATACATTGTGTCTGCCACCAGGACCGACAAATGTTAGACATGCAGACGGGTGAAAAGTTGAGGTGAAAATCTGAATAAATGAAGCGGAGTGGAGTCACCACATGTCAACCCACCTACGGGAGATTTTGGAGGAGCTTGTCAACACACACTCTCTCCCACCATTAAGTACAAAATGATCTTTTGGAAGAGCAGTGTGCAGTGGTGCTTCTGGTGTTCACCTTGTCAGATTTTCTATGTAACTGAACAATGGCCGCTGTAGCTACAGTTAGCAATTACAATATACAGGTTAGCCAACTTAAGCTCCTGGTCATCCCAGACCAAGGAAGTCATAGCAGCAGAACCCCTGAGTGAACTGAATTGAATTGAACAAGATTGTGCTTTTCTGGGTGCTTTTCCCACATTATTGATATTCTGACTTTTCATCTGGAGCTACCGGCAGGTTGAAATGTTTGGTTTGAATTGAAACAGTCTCGACACTTGCTACAGACGTTTTCCACAGGACGAAATTGTAATGACCTTGGTTTAATTTTACAGCAGCATCAGGTTCATATCATCATTCATCCGATACTTTGGCAGCGACGGGTTCACCTGTGAATGCATGCAGAGGATATTCAGTGTTGTGCTGACGGTGGATGCTTGCTGAGGGGCTGCTCGGTTTGAAGAAGGTGTATCTGATATAAATAGCAGCATTAGCCATCCCCCCCCCCCAAGAATAGATACCTCACATAAAGAAGCACATTCCCCATTCCAATAGCATTCTGCCACCATGTAAAATGAATAAGTCATGAACAGAGAAAGTCTGTGCTGATGTCAACAAGCAGAGAACATTCCCAGACGTCATGCAGTCCGATTGCTAATGGATTTGGCTGTCACATGTTTCTTCAGTATCACTTACAGTACAGTGCGGTTTACCTTTTCAGTCAGTTACATAAGAAAGGGCAACATACTTCCAGGCAGCATGGAGACAAACGCACTGCGCTTCACCGAATCTGTTGACGACAGTCAGGTGACAAAATATTCAGAGTATGCCCCCCCCCCGCTGCGTGTACATATTCCCCTGTGGTAAGGTCTGGCACAGAAAGTTAAACAGAAGATATGCAAATGGACCCCAAAAAAAATAAATCTGCCAATCGTCATCTGCTGATACCAGTTTCCTCTCTGCGTCTGTCACGAGCCGCGGGGGGAATCGTTTCAGTTGATTACTACAGTGTGTCAGATGTCGTCATTAAGCCAAATCAAGAGACAGAAAAGGAAAACCAATAGGGAGCAAAGAGGAGGGGGGTGGGGGGGTGGAATTAGGGAAGGAAAGAGGGAAGAAATTGCAGAAATGCAACAGCGCGAGAGAGGGAGAACAAGGAGTGTGTGTGTGTGTGCTCAAGAGGAAGAAAAAAAACAATTTTGAAAAGTTCATTGAGGTTTTTATGACGAGCTGTGTTGGTCTTGACGGCGGGGGATCAAAGGGAGCTATGTGTCACGGGTGGGGGCAGACAGTGCCTTTTCAAGGCCTGTCAGCCTGGTAGCATTTTAAGTCATAGTTATTTAGTTCGCTTGGACAGACACAGCACTGAAGGAGCGGTGAGGAAGAGACAGCAACGGGCACAACTGGCATGTGGATTGAATGGCACTGAATTACAGCCGGCAATGAAGATTTATGCTGCCATTTTTTTGGAGGGGGGCTGTCAAAGGCTCAGAGGAGCCGGCTGTCACTCAATCACAGAGTCTTTTTTGTGGATTATTTGCACTTGTCTGTCATACTGGTTTTTAAGATTAAATGATCGTGATGGACACAAACAGAGCTAGAGCTGCCTGTTTGTACTCTCGCTGACGTCTTCACCTGATCACTACAAAATAAAGACAAAGGAGACTCAAGAAAACAGACAATTCTGGCCAAAGCACACTGCTTGGATACCCTTTGATTGTGCCACCATGTGAGGTAGCATTGCATTGTTGCATCTGCACTTCAGGGGTTACTAACTAACAACAGCGAAAAGTCATTTCAGCCAATTCAGGTGGAGTGTGGTTTGGGTCATTACTTGCCATGCTAGCAGCTATAGGGATGGCGATGTCGGACGATCCACCCCTTTGGTCCAGACAGAAATACCTGGATGGACTGCTGTGAAATCTTGTACAAATTAAATTTCATGATGCTCAGAGGATGAATCCTAATGACATTTGTGGTTTCGAGTGAAATGTCTCCACAACTGCTGAGCAGGATGGACATTCCCGTCAGGCTCAGCTGTGTTTAGTGCTGAACGGCAAATGTTGGGGGGTGAAAATGGTAAACATCAGCAAGTTTCCATTCAAATGTAATGCATGTTTTAAACGATTTCCAGATAAAAAAAAAAAAAAAAGAAACGGCTAATGCTAATTTCCATCCACTAGGGTTGTGTGACCCATTTGTATGATGTCATGTTGAGAACTTTATGCCTCTAAACAACAAAAGAGAAGAAGAACTTTATTCAAGATAAACAGCTGGTGGCGCTAATTCTCCAGTCAGTGCCATGAAAGGAGGAGGAGAGGGCGCAGCGAGATGATGTGATTAAAAGGGTGTCAGTCAAATCAAAAATGTGCATAAAAACAGGTATTTGCCACTTTGTCATTTTGAGCATCCAAGCATGCTGATGTTAACATCTAGCTCAATGCACGGCCTCACAGAGCCGCTGCAGAATGCATGGAAGAGGTTGTGGCTCGATGGCTTGGATTACCTTGTCAGCAGGAGCTTCTTACCCAAGTCAATGAAAAGGATTGGAATTTGGCATATGTTGCTGTGAATAAAGTGACATCAGGTTCTTCACGAAATGAAATTGAGGGTCTCGTCTTAACACGCTTGACAGAGCATCTCTCTGCAGCTGTTGATACTGACATTTGTGAAAATGCAGTGAATGTGTTCTGTGAGACGGACGAAAAGCTCCAGAAATGCCTCTCAAAACTCTTGGTGGAGTGGATTTATCGTGACGTCCATGTGTTCAGTTGGGTTAAGATCTGCTGATTGAGAAGGTCGTAGCAAATCATCAAACCCTGGAAGCATTCTATACCTATTTATTCACATTGTTTCTGTCATTTGACGCCTATCTGTATAAATCTGTCCGCAACACTTCACCCAGCGCTTCCCTCTCTTTGTCTCTTTCTCTCTGTCTAAAACACAAGTACTTGGCCACTGCTGTTTTCAGGTAATTTAGCCTATATGATGGAGCCTGCTGGCGTGGGTTCTGTGCAGCACAGCGGGGGGTGGGGGTGGGGGGGGGGCTGTTAGGGGAGGAAATGAAGGAGAGAGCTGGGCAGTCACACAATGCCTATCACCTTGCTCAGTGTGAACAGCGCCTCACATGGCACCGGCTGAAAAGTGTGGCAGTGTGGAACCAAGGTCTGCCGACGGCCCCATGGATCTGATGCACACTGTGACCTTTTGCACACTGGTGATCGGCGAGTGCAGCCGCAGTATCGAGGTCCCGCCCATACACCCGCCGACCCAATCGCGAGCACACAGTGCCCCAAGTGGCCAGCAGTGAACTGCTCAGCTCAGCTGTACGATACAATACTTCCTGTTTAGTTAAAGCTTACTGGAAAAAAGCCACAGAGACAACCATGATGTAAGAACTGCTGACCTGCTGCGACAATTACTGAGCAGTGCTTATTATTACTGGCCTGGTTTTGTACTGAATGTAATGTAATGGTTCAAAACCGAGTGAAATTTCATCTGAACTGAAGACAGACAGCCAAACTGCTTTAAAGCAGTGGCGACCACTTCAACTGAACCGAACGAAACGACTGGAATCAGCAAAGTGATTCATCATTTACAATTCTTCACACCATAGAACAGGCAAGTCACAGCAAAGTGAGTTAAACGCGCTGTCCTCTATCTATAGACGGCCGTGTAACCCTGAAATAATGATAATACTTACATAATACAAACCTTCATAGCCTTTTGTTCAGGTACTGAGATGTTTCTGCTGCAGACGTTGGTCTATACATCACAGTGTGCCATGGTTGTGAAGCACAGCGACTCTTTGCTGAGGTTAAAAATGGCTGAAATGCTTGTGACAGCCTTTGTTGCTGAGATATTTTTCCAGTGATATTTATTTTGAGACTGACTTCTCGACAGCATGTTCTCTGGGTTGTACGTGGTCATGGTTTCAAAAGTGGCATGAAGCTTTGAGTGACGGTCAAGCCCTCTCTGGACAGCCTCATTGTGCCATGAACATCGCACAGCGGGGCATCGAAAGGGCCAGTGATTCGAGGCAGGAAGTGAGAGGAGAGCGGCCTTCGGCGCCGCCGTATCGACGGGGTAATGGAGAATGAAATGATGTCTGTCCGAGGTCATCACAGACGGAATGAGTGCAGATAAAAGAACCAATTCTGAGAGCAGCCATGTGAAGAGACAAGGCCGAGTCCCTCAAATTCACGTTTTCCACACTGAAAACAACTCATTTAATAAAACAAGAGGGGAAAAAAGACGTTGTGCAAAAAAACAACTCTCCATATTCTGAAGCATGCGACACCGATGTCTCTCTGTTAGGTCTTGTTGTTTTGCATTGGAGACAAGCATTGAAATAGGCAGATTTTGTTATGTTGTTCTTTGAAACTATGATAGAACATCTTTTTTAATAGATCCCAATGGGAAAATGAGGGCGATGCATCAGCCGATGTAACCGGATTCAGCAGGGGAAAAGACACAGATAATTTTACGACGCGTTCGTACGAGAACTTGATGGCGACCTCACAACAGCAAGAGGAAGAGCTCCTTTTGATGTATTTGGCTGAACAACAAGTAAAAGTCAAAGGACATGGTGTGTGTCTTTGTACCTTAACGGTCCCATATTGTGCTCAGTTCAGCTCTATATCTTTATTCTGGGACTAGAATAGCTTTGCATGATTCACAGCTCAGAAAAGTCCTGATTTATCTTCTGCACCCCCCCCGTCTGAACAACCTCCACACACTTGAAGAGTCGTCCTGAGCAGAGCGCTCCAATAACCTAGACAGGTGGGTGAGCGTCCCTGTACTTGGTGGGTGGTGCTGTGCCTGGAGCAGATGACCTGCTGGGTCGCGGATCTCACTTTCTACAATATGGGACCTTTTTAAAGACGAATTATAATGCTGCCCATGTGCGCGCGGACTTCGCGGCTTAATGCTGGTTGTGTAAAGAGGCAACAGTTTGGTATTAATGGATCAATGTAGCTTTAAAGTTAGAGAAATATTGTCTTTGTGGGAAAAAGAAACCATTGTTGACTGTTGGAAGCCGACTCTGGTGTGAAGGTTGGACGTTACATACACCCATCCATCTCTCCTGACCGCCTCTGTCAGACATTTTGCCGCAGTACAAGAATTGCATACTACTGTCTTCTTCTATGGGTTGTTGTCAGGAGAACAGTCACTTCAACTATGGTTGCGGGAAAAACGCAACCATCATTTTGAGCTGTTTGAGCTGACGATCAACTCCGTCTGTTTCTGGCTGTTTCACAGCCGCATTGATTTGTAATTCGAGAGCAAGTATTACTTATTTGAAGAAGCCATCTCTCGACACCAGGCTCAGTAGGCATGCCTTATTGCACAGTACAAATCTTTGTCGAAGTTTTCCATTATTAACATGGGGCTCGAGTGCTCATGCAGAGACAGAGGATTTGAAAAGTGCGACGACGAACGGAGGGTAGAGTACAGAGAAACAGAGTTTAACAGCCGATGTGGGGTTGACTACAGTGGTCTTCATCCGATGGAAGTGTGAAAAGAAGAGAAATAACTGGATGTATGCTGTACAGTAGTAGTAGTAGTAGTAGTAGTAGTACTTGTGGTACTATGTACGTACCCACCTAAAATACATTGCATTGTTAAGAATGAACGTAACCTGAGGCGTTCCACTTACAAATCTCTTATGAAGTGCCAATGTGTGTATTTCTGAGCGACACGATGAAGGGGGGAAAAACATTTGCCTTCTGTAAATTTGCCGACAGTGTTCATCAGCAGTGAAACTATTGGCTGTCTGATGGCTGTTGCTTTGCTTGTTTGCTGTGCTGATGTCTTCTATTCACATGGAGATGAAAATTAAATGACATTTTCCCCGAAAATGACTCATGTATAAGCAAAAAGAGAATATGAGGCTGGATAAAGCTCACCCCCCCCACCCCCCCACCCCCCTTGTGGGCAGAAATTATCAAGTGCACTGCTCTCGTCAGCAACAGGAAAAAGAGGAAAAGATGTGAGCCAAAGGGGAAAACAGCAATAATCATTTCCGCGCCTACAAATGTGCTTGTTAAAATCTGTACAAATCACCCACTGCCTATGAACTTCAATCAGCGTTTTCCACAAAGACTCTCCGTGCAGTGATGTCCCCCCTCTTTGCCATCCATGCTTTTGCAAAACAAGCAGCACAGAAACAATTTATCTCTTATGCTATTGCTGCGTATTGTTATTGTATTAATTTGGCTGCCAGATAGTCTCTGTGTTTGCAGTAGTCCCCAGTCAGCTCAAAGTCAATGCCTTCTATGCTTTCTGTAATAGTCCCCATCGCTAGCCTTACCAATAAATTAGACTTGCTTTCGGAGAAAAGCCTACGACTGGTAAATACTCCTCTCAACCCTTGTGAGAGACAAAGAGAGTATCTACAGAAGGAATATATGAGCATCGATCGGCCCTCAGGGCCATGTCTGGTCTCCACAATAGCACGCTATTGATGTGCTGGAATTGCTTTTGAAGGCAGACAGATTGATATAATGGTGTGTTGCGGTTCCTCAAGGGCTGGGCTGCCAGTGCTGAAGTCTGATTCACTGACCTTGGGTCAATCCACCCATTTGCATCGGCCCCTCTTTGGTGTTTGTGCGGAGGCCGCTGAGCTAGCAGCCGTGCAGCGCCCTCTGAGAGGGGCTGGAGTCCTCTGAACCAGCCCCGAACAGGAAATGGACCCTTATTACTCTCACAGTTGATTTTTACTGCAAACAGGTTAATGCCATTGATTTTGTGTCTGCTGTAACCTGTAAAAACTGATGTGATGGGGGCACTCTGAGTTTCTGTCTGCCTGCCGGACCACAAGAACTGTGTCTGTGTACCAACCTCTCTCGCTGTTTTCTGGTAGTTTCCCTCTGTATGTAAATGCTTATGAATGCTGAAGCGGATCCAGGATGTATGGGGTCTTTTTTGTCCGTTATTGCTTAAAGGCTAGTTACAGTTCATTACATCTTGAAGCTTATTTTCGTAGGTCATTATTGCTATTGTAACAACTGTATTCACCAAGTTAAATGTGCTGTGATCTCAGAACAGTGACTTCAGTGCTGCAGGGCAACTTGTCAGAAAGGTTTTAAAGCTGCAATAACAATTTTTTTTGGCCAAAATTCAAACTGAAAGCACAATATTGACACGGATGTTAGGGTGGATGTGTTGGCAAAACAATCGCATATTTACACCTACAGCCGACACAAAGCTACATTAGCATTCATTTGGAGAGGTGTTTCTGAATAAAGGTGTAATATTCACTCTTCTTTTAGCTCATACACTCAGGAACTGGCTAAAATCACTATTGAATTATATTTGAACAACTTGTTAATTTTGTTTTTAAGAGGGCATTACATACAAAAGTGAACGTGATAAGAATATCAATACTACTCTCATATCTGTCCACTAAATATGAAGACAGTAGCCGGTTAGGTTAGCTTAGCTTAGCTTAGCAACGTTTTCCAGCTCCTCTTGGGGGATCCCATGGCGTTCCCAGGCCAGATATGATATGTAATCCCTCCAGCGTGTTCTGGGTCTACCCCGAGATAAAGAAAGTGAATATGTGTCTTTACCAAAATGTCAAACTGTTACTTTAATTCCAAAGCAAAAGGAGTCATTGACATTGTGCTTGATTATTTTAGTGAGACACCTACCCAATAGGACCTAAAGGCAAAAACAATGATGGTTTATCACACCACCTGCTTTCCTGTACTTTTGCTGTAAGTCTGTCGGGCTCTGTGGTGTCGACTGCGTTGAATCTCAAGGATGAAAACTGTCAAAGTAGCAAAGGCTTGAGGCTGACAACAGGGACGCAGCCTTACTGCTCGTGTCAAGTGCATTTGTTTGCGTCTCTGAGTGATTGCTTGTGTTTGTTGCTCTCAGCAACTTCTGCCGTTTGTTGTTTCTCCTTCCTGTTGCCTTATAGTTTTCAGCCAAGATGTGTCTATCCTCTCAAAATAAAAGAGGGGGGGGGAATCACACCAGACAAGAACTAATATCTCAAGCGGCAAACAGTCATAGTAGGTGGTCCGTTCTTGTTTTTTTTTTCCCCTTCCAAAATGAAAGGACAGAATGAGGGCTCTGACCTTATATGTGGTCCTCGGAGGAACAGGGCTCATGAGATTGTTTTCAGCTTCAGGCGCATTATTTTGTCTCTATGTATTTCTCAGCTTTTATTTCACTTTATTTACCCCTCTTTTGATCTCTCCACATCTGCCTCTCTCCGTCTACACCCGGTGAAGAGCAGCCCGTGGCTTGATCCAATTCTGGATTACATTGAGTTCCTCGGGGCTCGTTTCACTCGTGTGATCTTCATACCTTCCTCTTTATACCTTCTATTCTTATTTAGCGTGTTGTACATACAAAAAATAAAGTTTTCTCTCTGTTAAGTTATCCTTGGTAAAGACGCTTCATTTGAACTCACCTGATGTCTATTTCTTATTACATCATAGAATATATTTTACATTGCGCTCTTGGATGTCTTTGCAAGCTAGAGGCACTGGTGGGCTGTGCATGAGGAAATATCTGAGCAATATTCACGAGTTTGGGGGTGCAAGCTAATTATAATATCAAGAGCAGAGTCTCCTTGAAACAAAGTCTGCACTTGAGGGAAAGGAAAGACCTCTTCCTGCAGAGTTTTACCGTCTCCTGCGAGCGACACATGAACGGTGGCTTTCATTTTAAGTTGGGAGAAAATATACACTTGAACGCGTATGCTTTCTTGGACAGGAGGCGACGAAATAAAGCATAAATAATGTCTGCTCCAGAAGGGATGCCTGCGTTTTCATGCCAAGATGATGTCAGGTGTCAGGCTGCTGACAGACTTCAAACACAACAGGTTTCCTCATGTGGGCACATAGTTGGGTTGTTTTTGCGATTGCATATATGTTTTGTGTGAATCTGTTTGTTTCACCCCCTGAGCCTGAGCAGACAGCAGGCCTGTGCTGTATGTGTTCACTGTGTAACCGGCACAGGTGTAGGGAAGTCTAAACGAGCATATGGTTTGCGTACCACGCGATAGGAGCTGAACAGCAGCAATCTGTCCCTTCCAAAAACGAGAGAGATTTGTCATTTATATCATGGAGCCGGACTCCATGGTTTGATGTTCACCCAGTCAAGGTTAAGCTACAGAGCACAGACTTGATGCACCTAAAAACATTATTTCTAGTAACTCTGACTTTATTGGTAAATTGATTTCTTGATGTTTCAAAGACACCCTGAGGGTTGGGCATCAAGGACAAATCTTAGTTTCTTTTATAGATACAGTAAAGATAAAGAAACCTTAATCAACTAATGGTAGGAATCCTTGTTTTGGATCAATATCAAAACTACTTTTTTTCCCATAAACTGATGTTGGCCAGTCCAACTTTGGACAATTCATGACAATGTGTTTATAAATTTTTTTTTATAAATCCTGCTAATAAAAGGTGAAAAAAATGTTACCTCCTTTGACATCCTTCTCCAGTCAGTGTTAAGTTTTTGTTTTACTTTATATTTAAACCAATCACAATCGTCTTGGGCGGCGCTGAGCCCAGGATGCAACGACGGCGCCCTTTGCAAAACAGTAACAACGCAGGCAGCGGCAGGGGAGGACAATTCCTACTATAATAGTCGCCCAATGGCAGACTGATCCCAACAGCCTGCATCCGGTGACTACTCTGTTTGTTGAATGGAGGACAAGTATGCATGATCCTCTCTGACAGTCCCTTGCACATGGACATGATCCCTCGCTGGTTTCCCACCATGCAAACACCACCTCCATCCAGACACAGCACAGGTGAAGCTTCCTGTGACTGCACCAGGTTGCAAAGTGCACTGCGTATGGTTAGTGTCGAGTCAACTCTCAAATTTAAAGTGAAGTGAATTTGGAAGAAATGAGTCCAGGACTTTGATAAACACATTATAAACATACAGATAATTCAATCATTTGAGGTCCATTGGAAGTGTATAACAATGTCGATTCATTTTAGCAATAGACTCCATTGACATGAAGTGACAGTTGGGTCGGAGATTCGGGTGTGTTATGCTAGTAGCGGCTGATGTAGCCTGGAGCCGCTAGCCTCAAGCAGAGACACGAAGCGGGCCACAGAGGTCTGGTAAACTCTCGTCTTTTTTAACTCCTAACCCAGATTGTTTTCACTTTCAAACTTCCAACCGACGCTGTCAACTTATCAGATTTCGCAAGAGCTCCCTTGGGAGCCACAAAAGGCTTTGTACAACTTTTTTTCCCCCCTTACATAGTCAGTAGTACTTCACAAGACCTGTAAACACACTTTGATGTGTAAAATCAGTGCAGTTCCCCTTTAGACATAAGCCCATGGAGATATGAGATAGTACAGGATCCCCTTGGAGTCTACATACAGGTGGTAGTGGAGTAAAGCCAGCAGGCGGTTGATGGAAACTCTCAGCTGAATGTCCCGTAACATCCTGGAGGAAATGGTGGCGATGGGGGGGTTGGTGGGGTTGCACAATAGTAGGTATGAAAGCTAGACAGGATCACAGTCGCAGTTTCGAGGATGAACTGGCTTGAGGAATGAGGGCCGAAAGATCATTGGTCAGGTAGGGTGACGTCAGAAATGTATGAATGAAAAAGACTTTGACAGCGAGGGTGAGGGGAAGTGTCGGAGAAGATTAGAGTGGACAGAAGTAACAGAGATACTCCAATAGAGGACAAAGGCAGAGGGCGAGAGAAGATATTTCCTTATTGAGCTTCTGCCAAGAAGCCAAAAGGATGTTTTTATACACTGTCAAACATATTTCATACTGCACAAATCTTAACTCCAAGGACACGCACATCTGCATCACGAGGGAAGACACTTGTGTTCAAGTTCCAAAGGCTTAAAGTCTTGTAGTCTGCTACAGCGTACGTATCTGCTCAGTAAATCGCTTGTGCTGCGTTCTCCTTTGAGGGAAAAATAAGAAACCAAAAGAGAGAAATTTACATTTGATATTGATTTCAGGATGGCGCCCTGTAGTTTTTGGACTACCGTTCCCATGTCCGTCTGTGTAGATAGAGACCTTATTTTTCATACAGCCTGTCAAATCTCGCATGAAGCAGTAGCGATGGTGTTATAGGCACAGCCGACGCTTAATTTGCATATTGTGTAATTTCTGACTTTGAACATCATCTCACCTTAAAGGTCCCACATTATGCTCATTTCCAGCTCTATATTTTTTATTCTGGGGCTCCACTAGAGCAGCTTTGCATGATTCACAGTTCATAAAAAGTCCTTATGTATCTCCTCCTGGCCCTTTCTGCAGCCCCTCAGTTCCCCGTCTGTCTGAAACAAGCTGTGTTAGACAAACTGAACAACCTCCAAACACCTGAAGAGTCGTCCTGAGCAGAGCGCTCCGATAACTCAGACAGACTGAGCGGGTGGATGAGCGTCCCTGTACTTGGTGGGTGGTGCTGTGCCTGGAGCAGATGACCTGCTGGGGGGCGTGGCTGAGTGCGGTGACTGTATAGTTGTGACATCACAACCTTACAGAAGTCCTGACGGCTCGTTTAAAGGTGCAGTTTCTGAATACGGGCAGTGTTTCATTTCTCTGTGGACTGAGTGTTTTGATCCTTTCACAGTATTTATATACAGCACCGAGAGCTGCTGTATAATCAAACAAGACATGGACATCTCACTTTGTACTATATGGGACCTTTAAGAAGGGAAACATTTAGAGCACATGAGGAATGAGTGATACTTTAAATTAAGACCCATGGCAAACATTTACTCAATAAATAGTTGCATTTATTAAAACGACATGGGTGAAATTGGGTGCTTTTGAATGACCCAACACATTGGTATTTCTTAAAAAGCATTCTTAGAACAGAAATAGAAAACAGTGATATGAAGTCATTAGGAACAAATTGATTGACAAAGCCATTGAAAAAAACCTGTTTTGACTACAAAAAAAAAGGATACATGTGAAACACCCTGCTTTAAAAATACCCACCATGTCATGAAGTTTGTTTTTCACTCAGTTGTTCAAATGGCAGGGAGCCAGTTGGAGACATCATTTCACCATCTGTCTCCCAGTCCCAATACTGGCTCTACTTTAGCTTCCTTATTTTATCACATTATTTTTCTAACCAGAGGTTGCTTGGATAAAAAAAAAAAAACAACAAAAAAAAGCGGAGGATAGTGCAGCACGTGGCTGCCATGGCAACACAGTGCCACCGGCCATTCGGTCTCCAGATGTCTTTGAAATGGTCCGTGTGCATCTGCTTCAAACAGCACATCACACAGTGAGCCCTCTGAATTATCCTCGTCCTTTCATCTCGGGCTAAATAAGTCTTTCCTTTTGCCCAACTGGAGGAGGAGAAGAGGAGGAAAATAATAATCAGGCGCTGGACATTCGGACCATTACAACTGCAGAAGAAACGGGGTTCAGTTGAAAATAAATATAATGATGCTTTTCTTGGATTGCCTCATGAATTCCTCTCTGACAGTCGGCTCAAGGCTGACGGTGAGTAACAGTCCGGGGGTTTTAATGGGTAAATACTCACAAGTGCATCCTTTTAGTAGGATATATTCCACACTCGGGGGACTGAGGTGGCCGAGGACAGCTCATCCAGAAAGAGTGTCCTCTTTACAACCAGGCCGCCTCGTTTGGCTTCCAGCTTTGTCCATGACTCACAGGTTACGGTGACGGTGATGAACGCCTGGGCTCGGTGAGCATTTGAAGCTTTGCATTTGTAACGGCAGCCAAATACACTCGGGAAAAGGCGGCTAGTTATTTCCTCCTCTCTGTTAACACCGTGGACGTGTCGCTTCACAGGCAGGGTTCAGCGTCAACTGAATGTCACTCATCATGCTTTTTTTTACAGAAGCTCCTTCCCCACCTGTGCCTGATGCAAAAGGCTGTAAAATTGAAAACCACAGCTAGGAACAGTTCAGGCTGCCTTATTATCAGCCGCCAGCTGGCTCCATGGAGTGCCCACTTCACCTCTTAACACAGGCCTCATTCAGGTACAAATGTCCTGTAATGTGCCCCCCCCCTGCCTCCTCCCGTACACACACATACTTCCACACCATCTGCTCTCAATTATGCTGATTTGTATCTTTGTAACAAGGAAGCTCAACCGGTAGTTTGACTCACATGCATGGGTAACAAGAGCAGAGGAAATGAGCTGTGTGTCTGTGTGTGTGTGTGTGCAAAACAGGGAAGACAGAAAGAAGTGTCTCCACAGGACGTCTGTCCATGGCAAAGTTTTGAAGGGGTGCCACTTAGAAAGGGGTTTATCTCCGATGCGTGTTGTTGTTCGGTCGACCTGGAAGTCGGGAAAGTGAGACATGACTCATTAACGGTAGAAGCTGACTCAGCGTCTGACTTCTCCTCTACATACAGTCAGCGTACAGATGGCCCGCGTTACGGAAAGTCCCTCTGGTGTTATGAAGCTACCTCTTACGCTGCATTTACTGGCCAGAGCAATTCATCATTTTACACAAAAAATAAATATATACAGTATATATATATACTTTAAATGTACTATAATAGCTACAAAGACCAAATCAGGCCATAATTGGGGTGTTGTTTGTTACAAAACCTTGTAGCTGAGAGATGAGGAGAAAAGAAGTCCCAGAAACAAGGTTAACATGTTGAGAAACTTATCACGTTCTCCAGCCTCAGAGAGGCAGAGAGAAGATAAGCAGCAAATGTAAAAGCTTTCATGAACTGATTGATGGCTTACTAATTGGTTGTACTTGAACACATTTGACTTTTTATAGGATGAGCTTCACACACACACACACACACACGGGAAAAGTGTAAAAACACACTTTATTTACACATCCAGCACACAAGAAGCTGCATTATCATTCATTCAGATTGTGCTCCTGTCCCCCTGATGAATGTCCAACCCTCGCTCTCCTTTTAGCTCTGTTTCCGTCTCCACAACTCCCGTGAAAAACATCTGGCGCACTAGCTATCTGTACGCTAGCTTTGTCTGCCATCCAGCGCTGCTCAAGCAGAGTACAGTGTTTTTTTTCGGAGCTCGCTGCTGCTGAAAACCAGGTTAATGAGGTGAATGAAGGGCCATAACACCAAAACAATCAGCTGAAAGAAGCTAAAAGGCCAGCAGAGCTTAGGTTAGCTTATCACTGCAGTTCCTCACTCTGAATGACCCCATTCACGTTACATGTCGTCATTTGATCCATTGTAAATGTAAAAATATTGATTACTGCAGCTTTAAAAGACAAGAGGAACTCCAAGCCTTTCTGTATTCGTGTTTTTCTGTGCTATTCTCGCAGGCTTGGAGTGGGCGGGGCTAAGCTGGAGAGACGTGATGTCACGTACGGATGTTTAGAGTTAGTTTGCTTTTGTTGACGGGTCAAATCTGATCAAACTACACCCAGACAGTCTTGATGATGAAGAGCATTTTTAAAAACTCATTAAGTTAAATCTTAAGTCACGAATTTGTAATGCTTTACAAATGAATGAATTTCCTGGCATTTAACAACAACCAACAGCCTTCTACATCCCGATAATCGCTGCTGCCCAGGCATTGGCCTCCTTTTTTAAGCATTTAACAGCCTTTTTGTGGAGGTTGAAAGAAAACTCTCAATCAATAAGACCACTTAAGTATTTTATGGTCAACTTGTGATAAAAAGGACTAAAGTATATTTGAAGAGCTTTCAGTTTGCCGTCATGTGAAAAGATTTTAGATTTTTACTGACGGTACAAGGCCAACAGGACAGCACAGATAGCGGGTAAATGCAGGGGGTTATGTAAAGTCTGCTGTCTTTTTGTGGATCCTCGCTGATCAAGCTCTCTGTGTTGCACTCAGACAGCCGGGCATGTGGCTGTGGCCTTTTGCCGACGACGGAAAAAGCACCACGGCCGGTTATTGAGAGTTATTACTCCTACTTTACTTTCTTTATCAAGCACATTGTGACCATCCACCTCCCTTTTGGCTTCGGCCTAATTTAATTGACTTGTTAACAAGTATGTCTATATATCCCGGCCATTAAAACGCTGCTGCAACATGATTAAGTAAATATGTGAACAAGAGCACATTAAGAGCACGCACTAATGGGCAGAGAGAGTTACAAGGTTTGAAGTAGCTGGGTATACTTGCACTCCTAATGAACTTTGATCAAGGCTGTTTCAGTGTGGGGCTCTTACAGTGTTTGCATAAGGGAGGTGTCGAGGTAAGGATGCCTGATCTGGAGCGGTCTATGAAAGCCATAATTATAATCTCAATCATCATTGACAGTGTTGCGATCACGGGGAAATAAACAATGTGTAATAATGAGGCTTTAAAATGGCTTCAGCGCTTCATCACTATTATAATTCTGCGTCTCTACGTGTCCCTCATCTTGATTGACCTTGAGGTGGCAACATCCACGCGGCATCCAGACGTGCTGGAAACGGCGATGATGCAATCGCAGGAAATCTGAAATTTCCAAAAGCAACGTCGATGAAGAGTAATGTTTTTGGAAAGCTTTTCTGTTGTATGTTTCGCACGTGTTGTCCAGCTTTTGCACTTTTCTTTTAAAAACAGTCATTTTAAACCAAGTCCGCTACAGGAAATGACCCTGGAGTTCTGTAAGGGGTATCGGAGACCCCTGTAACACATTGTTAAATACGGTGGGATTCCTTCTGCTGTGTATCTGTGATTAGTGTTGACAGGACTTCACCCATGAAATAGTTGGGTAAGACCATCAAATAAGCCATGCATGAAATTTAATGACGTTATTTGTAAACTGGCATGAGTCTCTTAAATATTTATTTGTTAAAAAATGTGAAAAAGTATATTTGCTTTGGAATTATGACAGTTAGCGTATCAGCAGGTTCCCCTTTGAGCTACAACACAATATTTAGGTAAAATGTTCAACTGTTCAGTTAAAATGGGACAAATTGACACTAACTATTGTCTTCGGTGTGCCCTCGTAACAACACAGAAAATTTATTTCATGCAAGAAAAAGTTATAATATTTAGAAATGAATGTGTTTCTGCGCATTGGTGTCTCCATGTCTGCTGTTGTGAGTGTGTAGGTGCACGCTTGTGTCGAACAAGTTAAAATGACTATTTCAACGTGCAAGTGGCCATTTGAGCAGGACAGACCTGAAAAATTGGGATGAGTTCTTTTAAAGCTTTAACCAACCGTTCGTCACGTGACAGAATTCCAGCCACAAGACGCCATCACAGGACGTAGCGTCACCTTCTATAACCTTCTGACAAATGATGTCCGTGCAGACAGTGTGTCACTGGCGTTATTTCTCACCCTGAAATGAGATGTGAGCGTAACAGGAATGCTGAAACATCAGATAGGCCTTTCAACAAGCAAAACCAGTCCTCAGGAGGCCTTGAAAATGAATTATGCCGCTCTTGTATTCGGTTAGGTACGACTCAGTGAACCCCATCATCTCTTTGTTTTTGGACAAGTCTTGGGTGCTCCTGCCAAGTATTGATGATTTTAATCTCTTTGTATCTGCGGCTCTTTGGCTGTTGTTTCTCTGATGTGGTAAAATCTCTGAGAGGTTTTAGCGGTGAGTTGTAGCAAAGGGAGTCCGAGAGAGGAGTGTTTTCGCTCAAATCAATGCTTGAACAGAGGAGAAAAAATTAAAAGGGAGGCTGGGATCAAACTCAAAATGATGTGACAGGTCAGTGTGAGTGTTTTCTGAAACAGCTTATTGTGCAGAATGATTAAAGATTTGGCTGCATGTAAAGCCCCAAGCTTCGTCTCTGCCACACGGCTGTAGTGGCTTCTTCTGATCCTTGACCTGGACAGAGTCCTCAGATAAAATGACTGTCAGGATAGCGGCCATTTTATCTTCCACACACTCTTGTTTGTTTGTGTCCTCTCTTTCCACGCTGGCTTCTCTGTGCTGGACCATCGGACGTCCTGGGACCACTCTCTGCAACCCCCCGCCCCCCCGGCTGTCGGTCCCTCTCTGTTCTGGATGTGGTTTCTACCTGTGTGAATGGTGTGCTCGAGTTTTACCTCTTGTGTGTTTGTGTAGTCTTTCCTCTTCCAGGTCTCCACGGTGGAGAGGAGGTTGTATGGTCCTCGCGGATCTGATATGTTACAGCTTCCACTTTTCTTCTTCAAAAAGGAGTTTTTTTCTTATCCGAATCAAGGGTCTAAGGACAAATATGCCCCCCCTGAGGCAAATTTATGATTTGTGACATTGAGCTATATGAATAAAATTGACCGGACTTGATTTGACACACATTGTCTTTCGACTTTATTGATTGAAAAGCCCCCCCCCCCCCCCCCCCCAAGATGTCCTCTTCAAGACAAACCGTTGCATTAAAATACTGTATGTACTGATGTTTGTTTACAAGCCCTGGTTATGTTGCAACAAAGATTTCCTAGAATTCATCACGATCAAGAGCATTTTCACTTTCACATGATTAAAATGACGTCCATGTCTATTCTTCTGTCCGTGGAGTCCGTGGTCACACCAGACAGTGGTACAGAAAAATGTGTGAAATATTTGTTTGGAGAAGCTTGGTGATGCAGGCCCAGTGACTGTACTCCTGTAGGCGGTGAGCTACAGTAACTGCTAACTGCCCAAGAGGCTCTCTCTCTTTTGTTTCTGCATATACACCATTTCCTTCCATAAAGAATATTGTAATATTATGTATAATATTTTGTTCCATATTGGGATGGGAAAGCTAACTGACAGTTTGTTCAAAAGACGTTTTCGTACTATTGACAACTGTCTGCAAACCTCTGCTCTTTAGTAGAGCAGTTTCTACTGCAGCAGATGAGGTTAAATAAACACGAATGATGCAACACAGCTAATGAGATATGAAAGCTTCCTCCATTTTGGCTCCCCGTTCCCTCAGAGGTCAGCACAGGCTGCAATTGCAAGGCTTGCTATTGGTCAGTGGCAAAGGTCAAAGGTCACCTTAGTTGAACTCAATCTTACTTTGCCACCACAAGTGAATCCACTAATCATGGTGATTCCCTTGGAATGAATTGAATTTGCTTCACAATGTCGCAGGTGTAAATGCCGAGGTGACCAGGCCTTTGGTCTCGGGGGCCCTGCTGCAATGGTACAAGGGCAAAGAGCAGTGCATTGCATGGTCTTCCACGCACAAACTGTGGGTGGGTTTCCATCCATCATGCACGTTTCAATTTGCACATAAAAGAAAAACCTTGAGTTGAAACGCTGGAAAAACTTGGTTGAGGGGGTAAAGTTGACTTAGCAAATGAGTCATAATGTACATGGAGCATATGACTGAGACACCCACTCAAGCTTCCTTCTTCTGCAATAGTTTAATGGCACCGACTGGAGATTTAGCTGTTTATCTCGACGAACCAACTCCTAACATTCGCGTGATGGTAGTGGATGGAAACGCGTAATAATTTTCATTTTGTTTGGCCAGTTTTCTCGAAATTTGGTAGAAACGTTGCGGATGGAAACCTTACTTGTGTTAGTGTATCTGTGGTCAATTAAATACCAACTTTGTCATACCTCTGCCACAAAAATAACCTCGCAATTCATCATTCTTTAAGTGATGCAGAGTGCACGGAGAACGATTGGTTTATGCTTTCTGTGCAGTGAGTGTGCATGAGACACATCGCATTAGAACAAAACTTTGTATTGTAAGAAGTTCTATAGTGATTTAAAAGTCAAACACTTTTTTTCTGTGGAGTGGATCAGATGATACAATAGCAAAGCCTACAGATGCCAGATTGATCGCTGTGGCGCTGCAGGCTCTAACATGACGCTTCCTGCATATGCTAATGTCATTGACAGTGGACGCTGGCTGTCAGACACTCATCTCCACTCATTATATCTTATCAACTGAAGGTAGTTTTGTGCTCATAGGCTGATTGATTGGGACATTTGTGCCTTGCGGGGTCCAGGTTTTTTTTTTCTTATAGCCCTTTTTTGCATTTGCACCTTCAAGTCTCTTTACAGATGATAATAGCCTGCTGGGACTGTTTTAACCCCCCCCCCAACAGCCACACACACACAAACTGAGACTCCAGACACACAAAGAAATAGCAATTCTAATTTAGTTATTTACCCAGCCCCTTCCCTTTCCTTCCTTTAGCGAGTGGCAGGATTGTTATCTATCCATCATCCATCTATCTAATTGTGCTTGAGGGTTTCTGAGAAAGCTGTCACAATCTTGGTCTCTGTGGGATGTCATTTGTGCATCAATAACACACACGTCAATAGCACTGTTGATGTGCATTCAGCCTTAAAGCCTTTAAAGCCTTCTTTAGAGACCACAAAATCTGTCTCTTTTCAAAGAATCAACCAGACCTTGTTTAAAAACCTTTGAAAATAACGTTGTTACAGATTATATTACAGTGTACCGCATATAATATTTGATTCATCATTTAAATCAAATTGGAAATACACAGTTACGTGTCATGACCTCAACTAAAGCATCCACTCTCTGGCTTTTTCAGAGATTTTAACAACAACACCGAATCAAGCAGACAAAGCCAAAAAAGATGAACTGAAAAAAGAGAAAATCATTGCTCTCCAGAGTCTGACAGGAGAGTTGTGTATCTTTTGTCTATCAGTTGTGTCCTCACAATGTGGGACTTTCACCACGCTGAAGAGTTTCATGTTTCAAAAGGCTTCGAGGGTGAGGACAGTCTACTCCTTGGACAAAGAGCCTCACCCAACACCACCAGTCTGGAAGTGTTTCATATCTTCAAAGGGGAGTTGGAAGAGGGGTGGGAGAGGTCATCTCTTCATCAGAGCCGTCTTATGCATGCTTTACAGCGTAGCGTGCAGCACTTTTGTGAATCAGCAGAGCCGAGAGTGATGCAATGCGGGGGAAAAAAGGAATTTGAAAGAGGAAACGTGCAATCACATGCACAGTACCATTTTAATTATTTTCACATGGATGCCAAATTACCAGATTAAAATAGTAAAATGATGCCGTGTCAATTCATTTAGTTCAATATCTCATACTGAACAATGTCTCATCAACAGCAGTATATGATTGAATATGCAGTTAATTGTGATTAATTAGTTCCTTGATAGAAGGTCGCTATATAATTTCATTAATCTGATGTATAATTTCATCTCTTGACCTCTTATCCTCACGTGACCAAAGTTCCACCAAAATCAGGTAGGCTACCTGCAGCACATACTTCTGCGTATATCCCGTATCATAGCAACCAAAGCGCTCTGAAACGTTCCCAGCTGGGAAACGCTTTGGTGGACACGAGCCTTTACTGCAGGTGACATGACGAGGCCTGAGCCAGCCACATTCACTGATGCCGACGCTCCAAACTGCAGATGATAGTTGTTATGAATCCCACTACTTCTTTTTTACGTGGAGGCTGAAGGAGTGAATTTTAATCTAAATGATCAGCCGCTGCATCGGGTCAATGATTGCCACTGACAGAGATGAAGTCTGAAGGGGGATGCTGGCATCTTCCACCCCTGCGGGGGGCGGGAAGCACAAAGACATTATCACAGACCAAATGGGCTGCTTGTTGCGTGTGTCTGTGGGGTAATTTTCCTTGGCATGAAGAAATTGAAAAAGCATGCATGCACGCTCACCTTATTATGTAAGGTGCATATGGGATTGATGGAAAGTGTGCACCTCGGATATGCATAGATGATTAGGTGATGAAACACCACAGGGGATCTTTAAGTGTGATAAAGACATGGAAACACAACCACAGGGACGCACACATAAAGCAAGTAAACAGTACTTTTCATCCTCTTAAATGCACCTGTCGCTCGAATTCCCCATTTAAAAATGAGGCTTTTTCCTCCAAAACGCCACACATGTATTCTTTATCTACCAGTCTAAGGATTCTTGAAAGCTAGTCATGCTAACAATACTGTATGCTAGATGTTCAAACATAGCATTTCTGTTTAATTCACTCGGATTTGTTGCCTAAACTTAACCACACGCAGGACTCAGGAGCTGGTCAATGGTGTCAAAGTCCTTCTTTCTTCACTGGAACAACATTGAGAGTTTATATTTCCTTTAAAATGTGATAAGCAAATTCGTAGCATATGTTGAATTTCTAGGAGACAAGTTTGGAAGTTGAACACGATCAATATGCAGCTATAGTCCTCGTTCATTTTAGGGATGGTCAGCTTTCCTCTAAAGTGGACAAAAAAGTAATTTAACGTGAGGATCCTGATGAGTGATGACTCTGATTGGGCAGTCGTGTTGAACCTGCCCGTGAGCCATGCAGCATCGGTTGCCAAGGTGACTGTTCCCGGTTTGATTGGTCCAGCTCTGCGATACTGGAAAACCCGAGTTAAGCCCAAAGACAGCTGGCTAATCCCGCCTCATGATTCGGGCCAAAAAGGTGGGCCAAGAAAATTGACGGTCGCGTCCGGGCAGAGAATTAAAAGGCAACTTCATGCTTTCATTTGGAGACTCGTGTCCAGGTTCCCCTGAGGCCAGAGCAGGATGACTGGAATTTCAATGAATAGTCTGGACACTGCTTGGCTGCTCAGTATGCCGTTATATTAATGACCTTCCTGTGGGCCAGGTGTAATTTAGAAGTCAAATTATCAAGAATTTTGGCTCTATGGATCCTAATCCCACCACTGGTTACTAATGACAATGATCCCCTAGAAACGCTCAACACAAGCTAAATGCTTATAAAGGTGATTGTAGAATATTACTGTCCTGGCGTGGACACACACAAACAGTTACACATATACCAACCAAGTGGCACTGTAATATCTGAATTGCTTTTCAGACTTTGGGAAAGAAAAGATTGCCTTTTTTGGCAACCCCTACTGAGATCTGAAGTGATATTGCCGACAGAAAGAGCGGGGGAGGGAAAAACAACACAAAGAACCAGCTTCCATCACCTAAACATCTCTGCTGCCTCACTCTCACCATCACCCGCACTCTCCAACAAAACACAGAAGCAATTTCAAATGTGATTCTGCAGCAACAGCAATAAACTTCGACTTTATTCCCCAGAGACACGACTGTGTGCGTCCTGCAGGCAGAGGAGGGCTGTGCGGCTGTATCACTTGGAAATCCAAAATGTTGTGTGGACTTTTCTTTTTTTTTTTACTTGAACTTTCAGTGTCCAGGCAAAGCACAGTCCAACTACAGTATTATTATTATTATGCACTGCTGTGTCATTCACAAGAGATTTGGGCAAAGGAGTAAACACAGCAGCTTCAGAAATCCTTAAAACTAAGGAAGTTATGACTTGTGATTAATTAGAAATCAGCTCAGCCAAGACAGTAGGAGATGACACACTCCACTACCTTAGTGTCTTTTTTATTTAGCAGTGGGCCTCGACCCAGAAACACCCCGGGTCTGTTTCATTGGCTTGGCCAGCCAGTAGATATGTTCCACCTGTTGGTCAGCCTAACTAAACTAATGTCCTATGGTATGGGACTTTTGGACATCAGTTCATGATTGTATCCAGAAGGTTGTTGGTCAGGAGGTCCCCTTTTGTAGGAATTTGTTTACTTCTGTTAGGGGAACCCGTCCACCCTGAGAGACACAATTCACACAAATGGGTCCAGACCGCAATCATTAATTCAATAAAATATCAAATACCTGTGTCCTGCGTCTCCAACAACCCCTCACCACATATTACAGTGCAGCGTGTTTTCAACCTGCTTTTAGCCGCCAGTCACCACCTCCCGAGGTAACGCCTCCACCCTCTGGTGTGTTCACGGTGACACGGTGACTAAGTGCCATCTGAGCTTGCACCTGATGGGGGTGGAGTTCTCACAGTTGATGTATGGAAAGAGTGCCGCAGGACATCGTCTTCCAGCCGGGCGTCACCTTGTTTACTAGCAGATAAGTCTGCTAAAAGTCTTGCATGTTGATGACGGACTGTCATAAAGGTAGATGGGGTCATCAAACCAGACACTTATCCAAAAAGCCGCTTGATCGACTGGGTGATGCGCGCCTGACAATCCATTCAGCACAGTGTGTGAGTTTGCTAAGGCCACCGTCACCTGCCTTGGTAAGGCAGGAGTTAATACTTGTTTTCAGTGCCAATACAACTTTTTGTTGAGTGTTTCAAAGCCAACGTTTCCTTTTTCAGTTCAGGTTTCGTTTTCAATGCCAAATCTTTATTTTCGATGCCAAATTCCAAAGTCACTGTCCTGGCTCCTCATCCAAGCAGAGCGCTGTTTGTCGATCTCAATGCAAACGTGAGCTCTTAGACTTACTGAAGTCTCAATGGCTCACCTTGAGAAAGAGAAGAGAACGTGTCAGATTTGCTTCTGTGCAACCAAATTCTCCGTGTAAACACCTGCAAGAGATGTTCCCTCACTCTTTTTCTTTTTGTCTTCTCTCTGGCTGACAGGCCGCCTGTCCTCCACCCCCCTCAGTCTCTCTCTCGTTGACAGTGGTATCATTGTTTGAATCCCCTGACAGCGGCTGAAATCAGAGGAGGTGCAAATGTTAAACAGATGTACCTCTTGACCTTTTCTTCTTTGGCACCAGTGGTGTTTTTCTTTTTGTTTTCCTGGGAAAGATGTTGATGTTTTGGCAGTTTGAGGTTCTTAAAAAATCATTGTTGGCTTCGATTACCATGCAGCGATGTGCAGCGTCTGTGAAACCTGGGATTGTCCTCATAAGAAGTGGTTGCAGTTTACGGGGCAGATATAATGCAAGTACGCACCTGTACAGAGAATAAGCCATTTAGTTGTAGAGTCATCAATACAGAATATTTATGATGCCTTTTTCTTGTGTGTGTGCTGCTCTGCTGACAGACAGAATGACACCATCAAATACAATCTGAGCTCAGGAGGCCCGTTGGCTGAACAGCGAAACATTTATCACAAACAGCAATCTCTGGTCATTTACAATGAAATAAATTGGGTTATCACTCACTCCACTTTTGGCGAGCCTCTGTTTAGGTTTGGTTTAGTGGTTATGGAGCCGAAATCGCTTATGACAGCAGAAGCGCCACGGTCGGCGTGTTCTCTACATTCAGAGAAGCACAGAGTCGCCATGCGGTGTGTTCGCGTGCACATATGCATGAGTCGACACGTCTGCATGTCTATTAAAAGTCCATTTTCTTGTCGGGTGCTGCAGACTCAGTGTGGCGTTTGAGAAGCCCACAGCTTTTTTCCCTCCCTCCTCTTCTTTTTCCTCGTTTTCTTTTATCAGGCACGGACCATCAACAGCAGATCTGAAGCCCCTCCGCCGCTCTGTGCGCCTTTCTGAACTCAACTTGACATCCCCGCTCTCGCTCCCTGCCTTTCACACAGATACAGACACATTTTTGAAGCTTCAAAACTTAAGAGCACTCCACAGATTTAGCGCTGCACTCGTATGACATTGAATATAATATATAAAACCAGGCGCCTACATTACCCACAATGCAACCAGAGATTCAGGTGCGTTATGCTAGTAGCCTTGAGCCGCTAGCCTCCATTAGAGATAACTCGATGGTTTCATTTCCTGTGTCTGTGTCACGTGGGTTTCACCACTGCCCTGCCCCTTTAGGAGATTAAGCGTCACAAAATGATGAGCAGATGTACCGCTGTTATTAAAATAAATAAGTAAATTGTCTTTCTTCTTCCTTGAATGAAAAATCCCCCTTCGACTTCTACTTCTTGTCCACCCTTGACCGCCGAGCGGCACAGACCCCGAGGTGTAAATAAAGTGGCGTGCCCTCCTACCCCCAGCACAAAAGCCTTCAAAGCCTCTGACTTGATGGATTGGTTGAGATTGAAGGAACCTTAGGTGGCATGATACACACACACACACACACACACACACACACACACACACACGCACACACACGTTGACTCTTAAATCTGGCCTGAGATCTGAGCCGTCGAGTGCTGCTCTCTGCTCTCAAGGTCGCGGTGTGTTCAGTATCAGTGACAGAATCAGGAATTCTTAGTCTTGGGGATATTTTGTCCACCCTCCAGAGTCAAGGGTTGTGTGTGTGTGTGTGTGTGTGTGTGTGTGTGTGTGTGTTAACATGCTGGAGTTTGCGCTGACATGTGCAAGGACGCCCTGGAGCACTTGCACTCATGTGAGAATCCATATACAGATTAGACGACATTCATTCGCCCACAGGGGGATTTCTCTTTAAACCTGACGCACATTTGCAGGCAATGGTGGGGGGGGGGGGGGGGTGCACACTCACATGCAGCACTCAATCAGCAGGGGCATACACTATTCTCCTCGATACCACAATGCAGTTAACACACCAGGACACCTTCGCAGCAGCCTCGTTGTGTGTCTCTCCTTCTCCTCCAGCGGTATCAGCCTGGAATTATTTTGACCAGGAACGTCATCACTGACAAATACCCCCTCCATCCCATGGGGGGGGGGGGGGGGGGGGGGGGGGGGGGGGGGGGCAATCTACCCATCCCTCTTCCCACAGAGGTGCCCTTCATCTAAGTGGGAGAATTTAGCATCTCCCTCACACACACACACACACAACTCAACATTCAAAGCGCGGTGACAGATTCACAGTAAGAGCTGAGTTATTGCATGTTTCAGACCTTTGTCTCCTTGTCAGCTGGAATGATTCATGCCTCTGGGTGCTCCTGTTCGCTGGCTGGGCCTTTTTTTTCCCTTCCTTCCCTCAGTTTGTCTCTTTCTCACTGCTAAATGCTTATTCACGAATGCACACACGTGCGTACACTCTGGGCTGCCACATCACCGAAAACTATGAAGGTGCTGTAAACCGCTATCCTTGAAAGCGAACTGAAGGACTCAGTGAATGGATGGAGAGGTCAGAGTGCGTCAGTCGGTTCAGTAGTTGTTTTTAACGCATTAAAAGCTTCGAGTTAAACACAAGACGGAATAGCTGAATCACATCTTGTCAGGTTGGAGTTCATGCTGCAGTTTATTATAGAGGCTGTGATGCTCATTTCTGGGGTCGGGTCATCAACAGCAGATCTGAAACATACAAACTACGGGACGGGGGCAGACGTCGCATCCATTTAAATATCTTATATATACATAAAAATGCCAGAATCTGCTGAACTCTGCTCTACAGGCCTGAACATTTTAGGGAGGTGGGGGGAGGTGCTGACTGAGCAGAGAGGTGGGAGTGCGCTACTGAAATGGAATGAAAGGCCTGATATGAAGCTGTGTGTGTTATTGTGTACATAAACTGTTTTAAAGACAGAAGAAGAAAAAGAAACGCCTATGGTTACACCTGCTTTTTGTTGTAAGTGGTTGTATGTTGCTTGATATGATCTCAATTTCACCTTTCACACGTTGCGTTTGCAGCCTGTGTTTACATTGCAACCATAAAAAAAAAACATAATTTTTCAAATGTGTTTTGTGTGTTGTTGGGGTCCAACATGCTGATACAGTACGACAAAGTGAAGAAAAATAATTGTCAGGTCATACGGGTGATGTTGTTGTTGAAAAAGATACCAAACACTGGCATGTAAACATCTTTTAATGTGGTATATAAGATCCAAAGTGTTCAAAAACGGCCAAAAGAGCCCAAGAGGACCATAGTTGTGTGCTGCGTGATACTTCACCCCCCACTGCAGCCTTCAGCCGCATACCCCCCCCCCCCCCCCCCCCCCTTTTATGAATTACGTCTCCAATTAATTTTGATAACTTAATTAAGATTGTGAGATCTTGAGCCAAGTCTATTTTTGACTGCACAAAGGCAGGAAGTCACACACATAGAGCGGCATAGAGCATATCCGGGCGTTTTTCAAAATAAAGCACCCTGTGCAGACTCCCTATCGTATATCCCTTCTTTTTTTAATAAACCAATTTTTTTTTTATAAAACAACAAACATGCGGAACAATTGTTCCTCCTGCTAAAGAAGAGTTTGCTTTGTCATTGAGTGAATGAACAAACTCCTTTAACAAACGTGGTATTTAGTCACACAGCTGATGAGTCGGACTGGCAGGTGTGTCTATACACACTGAGTTAATACATCTCACAACATAACACAGGCAGCGTTTCCTTTTCCTCCGCTCACTCTCCCTTTATCTCCAGTGTGCGTCTTCCCGCCGTCCTGTCAATCACACCCCCGCTTCATCTCTCCACCCCCCCTCCACGCACACACACACAAACACATTTCCATATCTGATGGGCTCAGTATTTTCCCGCCCTTATCTCTGTCCATTCTGCAGCGTAGAGATGTGTCGCCAGTGTCAAACCTGTGTTAAATAAGCCCCCCCCGCCCCCCCCCGGGCTCAGCGGGATGCTTCTCTGGCACTGGAAGAACAGATGTAATCCCTCTCTGTTTGAATATGGCTTACAAAGTCAAAGCTTCCCGGCACACCTGCCTCACAGATAGCCACGTGCAAACAGCTCGAGCCGTGTTTGTTAGAAGAGCGGGGCTGCGCTTATCTCCTCGCGCACAAAGTGGATGTGGGGCAATCGAATTGGGGGGGGGGGTGTCGATGTTGATTGTAATTGTGAATCAAAAGCTTACAAGGTAGGCGTAATTTGGACCTGATTACCATATTTGTTTCTTTACGGCTCTTTTAAGACGTAACAGATTTACCTTCCACACTTGTTTGATTACTACATCACTAACAAAGCCAAAGCGCCAACAAAAGATCTGGATTTAGAATAGTTTATTACACATTGTGAGAATTACAGGTCCGGAGGGAGGGTTGAGGGTAGAGGGATGAAGGGGTGAGGGGATGGAGGGAGAGGGACGAGGATGGATGGACGGAGGTGTATTGGCTGGTGGCGGAAAGACAGGAGGTAACTGGGGGAGCCCCTGGGCAGAGAGGAAAAAGGGTCTTTGCGGGGGAAGGATGTGAAAACTGAACGGCTAAGATGTGCTTAAATACTTCAGTGTGGAAATGGGAGGTGTTGGAGACGTGGTCTTTGTTCCCGAACCTAACATACTGTTTAAAAGAGCAGGAGGAGGATGGATGCCTGTTGTTCTGTCTGGCCGCTGTCATCCATCACTCCACGATGTTCTTCTCTCCCTCACTTCCCAAAAATGTAGAGCTTAGTTGTTTGCTTGTCCTTTCTTCCCAGAGCCTGATGCATTCGCTCATTTTCGTTCCATTGCAAACTCAAAATGGGCCACTTAAAGTTTCATGAATGTCACTTCATGCGCTTTCCATCCAAATAGTGAAGTTGTTAGCTGCGTCCACTGACCACTTGCAACCTTGGGCATCCCATTTAAGAGGATGAAATAGTAATGACAACAAGAAGCCAATAAAGACAAACAAGAAGGAGAAAAAGTCTGGCTTGAGTGCTGATCTTCGACTCACACACACACACTTCTTCCTGCGGCGCCTTTCCCATGATGCTTAGGGGGGCGCTTCATAAAATAAAAAATAAAAAAAATGGCCCGAAATGAAATTCTCATTTTCTTCCCAAGATATTTGCGCTGACCTGCGGGTCTTTCGATTAGTGTGTGCATTTCTCTGAGAACCTCCGCTCAAGCACATTTCCTAAGTCCCTCTGCCCTTTCTTTTTATAATCCACATTTACTCTGCACTCACAGAAATATTAATATTTGATGGGAGCCAGTTGGAGAAATGCGGGATGGACTCCACACATGAAATAGTAGGAATGCCCCCCCCCCCATCACACTGCTGAAGATATTGGGCTTGGTGATGTTTGGAATATGCCGTGAGTGCCGAGTGTTTTTCTTAAGCCCGACTCATCCAGCCGCTGGTATGACCTCCGTCTTTTAGAGGCTCTGTTTAAATCTAAGCAAAGCCGTAAATAATGCAAGGAAGGAAAGCAGACAGCAGGAGGGAACATGCAAACTGAGTTGAGGCTGTCCACATGTTTTGTGGTTTTTGTGATTTTGTTATGCCCTCTGCTTCCTAGAAGGAGTCCCTCTCTCTCTCCCTGTCGGTGTGTCTGGATGCTTGATCACAGGAGTGGGATCAGGTGTGCAGGTGTCGGGCGCCCAGCTGCTAATCATCTCCAGTCTGACTCTGCTATTTAAACCAGGCCTCAACTCCACCACGCTCAGTTATTCAGTCGGTCTCGTTTCAGCCTCCAAGGTTTCCTTGTGTTGTGTTTGTCCGTATCGCTGATACCTGACCTCACTCTTGTTCCTCCTGAAGATTCTGGATCTGCACTTTGGATCTCTGTACTCTCTCTGCCCGGCTTCCCTGCTCATTCCCCCCCTGTCTTGCTCTGATCCTCCGGCTCACGGCTCTGCCCTCGTACTTCGCCCCCGATTAGAGACTCATTCAAGTATTCAAATAAATCTTTTCTTGCACCCATTCCCTGCCTCAGTGTTCTGTGTTTGCATTTGGGTTCTAATCCAGTAGTTCTGCGTAACAGTTTTACTTCATCGTGAAGATGGTCAATGTAGAAACATCTAGAAACCTACACCTCTGTTCGGTCCCCCCCCCGCCCTCTGTGATCACTAACTGTAGCCGTTCTTGATTGTGTATTTTTCCGCCTCCGTTGTCAGATAATGGAACGAGCATGAAATTCGAAGGCGGCTCATAAATACTATTTTGACCAGCAGTCATTACCATGATGTTGAGATGCAGATAAAAATCATTATCAACAAAAGCACAGGTTAGTGCCAGCAGCTGTGCTGGTAAGCTGTAAGGACATTTGAAATGAATGACACGTTGTGGTATTCAAGTGCAGCCAAAATCTATGAGCTGCTGTATTTGAGCTTGTAAAACACAAAACATCAGCAAAACAACTCTAAATTACACTGTAAATGTGTGTCGGCTGAAGAACAGACGCTCTGCTTCTGGATTGTTTCCAGAGGACAATGGAGCCGCGACTGAGCCACAGTCTGTGGACAGCCCGAGCTCCTGAGGCTCCACACGCATGTGGAGGGAAAACCACGTTTCTTACTTGCACTTGTGTAAACAATAAACGTCAGCTTTGCTTTGACCATATCCCATTCTTATTAGGAGGAATTTCAGAGCTGTGAAGCTGCGAGTCGATGCTAATGAGTGCAAAAGACAACAAAGCTGACACTAATTAGATGTGGTTTACAGGTGCTAGTCTCATTAGCAGTGATGCTAATGTCAATTCATATACAGGAGGCATTATTTCTGAAGCAGCCAAATAACGGCATCACGACTGTGTTCACGGCATGATTTGAAATTGTTCGTTCATACCTTTTGGATCACACACATGCCTGAAATGGGCCGGTACTCACCGGTACTGATGATTTTTGTCCACATGAGTACCCTTACTTCTCATTGCGTACCGCCACCTCCTGGTGAGTCTAGGGTACGCACCCTAAACACTCGCGCAACACTTGATTTCTTTCCCTCAAAGACCCGCCCTACTCTCCCTCTGATCGGCCAGTGTTCGTCGGTGTGGTTGGTCACGTGTTTAGCCATGAGGAGTGAGGCGAAGCTGCGTCTCTGTGTAAACACATAGCTAGCTTAACGCTGAGTAAACAGCGCTGAAAATGTCCTTTAGGGTTCCTGTAGACATAACATAGGAATTCATCTGCTTTCATTATCTGCTTTCATTTCCTTTGTTACATCATGGACTTGCCTTTGGTGTTCCTTCTCATTATCCTATTTAATCTGTAGGCCAACAGATATATTTTCCGGTGGTTTTATTCTAACGTACGTGCAATGTTATATTTGTGTACTAACTGGAAATGTATGTCGTATGTAATGAAATGCACATAAAACTAAATCTGAAGTGGGATATATTACCAAGATATGCGTAGAGATATAAATATATCCAGGACACGTGATGATCATGTCATGCAACTGCTGAATTTGGGTGCTGGCACCTTTTTATCCTGTCCAGAGAGATGCTGGAACAAAGATAGAGAAAAGAGATTTTTGCTCCAGTTGAACGGGCATGACGCCCTCAGGTTGTCAATGTATTTCATTATGAAGCCCCCGTTTTTTAGTTTGATGACGAGGTTCACCTGTCAGTTCCATACAATACAGAAAGCTTGAAAATCGCTATTGCTATTATGCTGCAACTCCGTGGGATAATTACTAAGCCTAATGCAAATGACTGTCAGGGGTGCTGTAAACAGATACAAAAAGATTCTAATAGACCTACTTAGTATGTATTTAATTGTCTCCTTTGATCATATTGCTTCGGACTTGACCGGCTATGAACCATTAACAGTAAGGAAAAAATACAAATTCAAGCTGAGGAAAAGCAGAAAGTGAAAAATAACTTTGTCCTGTTGTGGTGCTGAACGGACAGCTCCTATGAAGTGACCTCTCCTTGTAATGTGCTTCAATATTCTTCACTGTTTTCACAAATGGGTTTTTTCCCCCATTTGCTACCAGGCTGCTGTTCTCAGCTCCCACTAAACCTACTGTACACAACCCGCCCAGCAACCAAACAGCTCACAGAGGAAAATGTGAGCGCAGCAGAGGCCTTCAGCGGCTGAAGAGCCAGATATTTATTCTCGGGAAGCTATGCTAAGGTTGCTCCATATCTGCTGGGTGTGTAAATATCAGCCTAAAATGTTACAAAATGTCAGTGATGTGCTTCTTGTTTCTGCTGCAGGTTTAATATTGCAGGTATGCTGCTGTGGACACTAAACTGTGCCCCTGTGACCGCCCTGCCGCCTAGTTATTCCAGGCACACACACGTTACCTGTGAAATGCTGACGTTCATGCAGCACGTGTCCGCATAAACGTTCTTTGCCGACGCATTGAACTTGTCCTCCACACAAAGTCTATTCCTGCCAACTAAAGTTAATCTTCTTGTGATGATGTCCGTGCGACTTTGTTAAGGTTGAGGAAAGATGGCGGTCTTGGTTTTGGATTTGCTCGATCAGCACAGAGCCACCCGACCCAAAGTACTCTGTGTGACTTCCTGCAAAACAATAACAAAAAAAGAAATATTGAAGGCATCTGCCGATGCAAAATATAACATGTAGGAGACAAAGTACGGCATGCCTGTAGCACAGATGTAGAGGGATTATATCAGAGTTATGACCCTCCTGAGCACAATCTCTGGGATATGAGCAGAATACTTAGGGATTAAACTGCCATATTATATCTACTGTGTTGATGTTTGTAGTCTATTTAATGTGTTTCCCGGGTAATATTCTGTTAATTCATTTCCAATGGATACTTATCACAATCTGATTATGCATTAAAACAGACGATCCTCAGTAAAACCTCACCAGGGTGTGTAAACGTGTTGGCAGCACACACTCGCCGCGTATTCCAGGTAGTAACATGTAACATGCGAGCGTCCCGTCACACAAAAGCAATCCTTGTTGTGCAGACCAGTAATTCAGCCGGCGTTTCCCTTTAAGTCACACTGGTGATGTCATGTTGAAGTGGGCCCTACTGTAACCGGGGGGGGGGGGGGGGGGGGGGGCCTGCCAAGTCATTTTAGAAAGACACAGTTTTGGAAAGATTAAGAGGGATTAAAACCGGAACACAGTTTTGTCCAAACAGCAAAGCCTCAGTCCTGTTCTAACAGCGTTTGGACAGCGTCCCCCCGGGCCAAAACCAGCACTGCTGTCTGTCCTCCTTCAAACGAGCAGCACAGGCCTTTTACATTTCCTCAGACTCATCTCCAAGCTCCCGCGCTTTGTTGTCGGTCTGACACAAAAAAACAAAACAGCACACAGCACCTTACAGCGTTGTTTGTCGACTTCACAACGCACCACTGTGAGGCTGATTTCTCCAGGACTTTCAAGGCCTGGGCTAAGTAGATTTAATCATAGTGTATATATATGTATATATATATATATATATATATATATAGACGTTTAGTGACTCCACTGCTTTATGGACGCTGGTTCATGATCCTGAGGTAAATAATGGAACGGTGAAAGATGTCCGTGCTGTCCATTTGACTGTACAGCAGTAACACATATAAATATATTATTATTATTATTATTATTATTATGTCTGATAAATATATTTGTGTGCATGAGCTTCATACAGTATTCATTTCGCACAGATGTGTCTGCACTTAACACGGCCGAGACTTCATGGAATCCATCACCATAGTGACATGGCAGACGTTTTTTTTTTTTCCCCCCTCATGTTGTTGCCATGACAACCTTTCAGACACAGAACACTTATTTATGTGCCAAAAGATAGAAAAGCCTCCCCAGGACTACTGACTCCATCAGGGAGATTTACTGTAAATGTCCACAACACACACACACACACACACACACATAAACACACTGGTGGCACATGTTCTGTACTTACAGAGTTGACAGTTTGAAAATAAAGATTTGTTCATTAGGTTCACCTCCTCCCTTTCCTCCTTCTCCTTCCGCAGCTAACAGCTCCGATCTGCTGCCATCCGCCGCAGCTAATTGAAGCGTTCGCGTTAAAAGACCTGGGGAAGGTTGCGAGAGGGTGGGGGCCCTCTTTAATGAAGTCTGATCTCATTAAAAGATACAGCCGCCAATGTGAGCGCCGAGGAAAGAACACGGCGGGACAAAGGAGGAGAGGCCAGCGAGAGCATCGGCGGGTTGTTCTCCACATAATGAAGGCGCCGCCATTAACAGCGCGCCAATCACGAGATTAACATGCGGGGAATGGGGGCCACGCCCGTTCAGGTCTGCGTTCTCGAGTGGGCGTTTGCTGGCGGGCTCAAGGTGGCCGCTGTCGAAGTTCTGCTGATGTTTCGATGTAAACAGAGGTGTGTGATGTGTGTTTAACAAGCCTACGGCATCCACGGCGACCGCCATGTTGGCATGGCGATGGGGGAAGATGTCCCCCTCAATTGTTCATAGAAATGTTGATATGCTTACATGGGTCACTGTCAGTTATTAACGTGCGCTCACAGCAGTAAGCTTTAGGAGCAGCAGCTAGGGCTTTGGTTTTTTGCCCTGAGCTTTGCCTCTCAGGCTACATACAGGCTGCCATACCTCGTCATTGTGGGAGGTTGTTGGGGTTGTACAAGGCCCCAACAGGTAGACCTGCAGACACTGTACAGGACTGAAAGGAGTACTTTAACAACAACAACAACAACAAGCTGCTATTTCATGCATGTATAAAGACCCTCAGGGCTCATTTAAAGGCCGACTTTATCGTCCCCACTTCTTAAACCACATCCTGCACACCCTTGTATGTTGGTCATTACATTTCAAAGCCTTACTGACCTCCCAACCAGAGGTAATTGCAGCAGTATATAAAATGGTTAAAATGACCTCTCCACCAGCTACAACTTTAAATTGCTGTTTACACATTAAAGTGTCTTGTCTTCTCTTTCCAAGCTGAATACTCCATCCTGGTCACGTGTGCTTTCAAAGATGAAGAAATATATTATCAGACTGTGTCTTGTTGTGGTGTACAGCTCAGCACCTTGGCCGCGGGTGTGTGAACATGCATCAGTCAGAAAACTGATTTTTTTTTTACTGCCTTTTACTGTATCTGCAGTCTGGGTGGCACACTGAGTTTGGCTGGTGGAGCCACATTAGTTCAGGGTCAATGTGAAGTTAATGACGTTAGACATTATCCAAAATAACACGCCAAACAGTCCAACAAGCGGGACTCGAAACTCAGCCTGTGAACTCAAGGTTCAAGGTTAATTTATTTATCATTATACAGCAGAGGCTTGTACGACGGAATTCAAGTTGCAGTTCCTTCGTGCTACGCACAAGAAAAGTGTTTATTGACGGTGGAGCCTGAGGAAAGAGGCTGCTCTGTAGTCTGGTGGTACGGCGGCGGACACTCCTGTATTCGTGTGCCAGACGGCAGCAGGATGAACAGGCTGTGGCCGAGGGGGGGGGTATTGTCTCTTAGTATGCTCTGGGTTCTGCACCTCACCTCACTGACATCACTGACGCTCGGTGGATGGATACCAATCAGCCAACAAATCAACGAGGAAGGATGAAATGAAAAGAGAACGAGAGGACAAATAAGAAGAGTGAGCCTGACAGATCTACATTATCCAATCAGTCTGGACAGAAGTGAAGGTTTCCGTCTGGCGGTAAAAGGGGCCATGTGTTTTAAATCCTTCCTCCATGTCTGTGACAAAGCCTGTCACCACCAACACCACCTCCCCATCCTTGTTTGACCAACCTCTTGCACATTCCATCCTTCACATGTCAACGGGCTGACACTTGATCCTAATTGGGCACTACTGCAGCGGGGGTGTCTGGTCTCCCAGGCAGGAGTGTTTAAATTCTGACTGTGAAACCCGAGCTCGTCCACGGGGTCATTTCGCCCTGGGTGGGGAATAAAAAACGGACAAACAAACAACAAGAGTTCCCCTTTTGGCCAGGCCATCGGGCGTCATGCCCCTATGGCGGACACATCAAACAGGATCTCCCGTCTGTCTTGCTCCAGTTGGACCGGACCCCATTCCTGACAGGTCACGGGGGAGAAGCTTACTCCACTTCATCAAATGCACCCCCCAATTCCAGCCTGTCAACACATTGAGAGAACGGGGACCGGCTTGTGCTCCCACAGAAATGCTCACACTCACAGGGCAAAGCTGTGTAAATACTAACAGGCTTACCTTATTCTTGATAATCTGTTGATAGTGATTATGGCTGGCCTGGGAAATACAAGTAAGCCCGGGGTCTTTGACGGGTGGTAGGTGTTAACAGGCACTAGTACCAAAGAAGTATCGGGAACCGAACACCGTTCAACACTCGTTTTCCTGCGCCTACCTATAGAGTGCTGCAGGAATGAGTCCTAAAACCGAAGTCAATGGGTTTTTTGAATGTGTTTCTGGTTAGATGCCTGAAATAAGGTCTGTGGTTAACACAAGCTTAAGAGATTTTCACCTTTAGTTCTACAATATAAAATACACCAGTAGATGACTCACTCGTGGATTTTGAAGCTTTTACGTGTCTTAAAAAAGGCGGTTGCTAACAAGCGGCTAAATGAGACTACAGAGGTTGTCGGGGACATTAAATGTCTTCATGCCGAACACGGAAAGTCATCTACTCACTAGTCGACAGCCTTGTTGTGTTTATACTCTGTATCTATCTGTCTGTATATCTGTATCTATCTGTAGTCTCTCAAAAGTGAAGCTTAGAGGTGGTGACGTAGAAGTAATGCGACCGTGGTGTAGTTCATTCATAGCCTAACGTTTTTTACTTCTGGTGATTCCATTTAGAAAGAAAGTAAAATCCTTCACATATACTTCAGTCATTTTGCTCGAGTTTACAAGCGACATGCGACAGTCTAAGCAGGTCTAGAGCAGGCGACAAGGGAAGTCAGGGGGAAGTCTAACACTGGATAGAGAGCGTCATTCTGAGCCTCGGTGATGAAATCAGGTCATGAAAAAAGTTGATATTAAAGGACATTGTAGCTCCTACTTTTATTCTTTGTCTCACTGCTCAAATGTTTGGAAGTGTCCATGATTTCCACGAGCATTTATGGACATTTATTTGCGATAGAGTACACAGATATGCAGCATGTAGGTCTACTAACCTCTTTCTCTCCTATTTGTCTCAGTTTTTTTGCTCACTCAACTTCGACTTCTCTCTCATTGCGGGAACAAAAGGAACCCCCGAAGGGCAAAACCCACCAGCTGTGTCACGTAGCGCCACATCATTCGATTGCTGTAGCACACGTCGAATGTGCCGTATAGACTGAAGAAAGGTATTTTCACAGAATAACAATCCCCAATATAGTACTCTGAGTATGGATGCCGGTAGACGGGGAGCGAATGTGATAAAGTCGCTCCTTTTCTGGGGTGTTGATGAGTGTCAATACTGGGAAAACAGGACAGAGGCAAAACCTGCCACACTGAGAAGATGGGGGCTTTGCTTGGTGAACATCATACATCACCTGTGCGTATTGTCCTTGAGTGTCAGGCTCTGGGTTCCTTGCCAGCGACACATTTCGACCTACAGTACGCCGTCATTGGTAGTGAAATTGCATTTTATGTCAGGTCTATTTCAAATAGTGTGCATCCTATTCCGTTAACTACATATGCCACAAATTAAATTTAAAAAGGTCCGGTCCAATAAAGACGATACGGCATCTCCATCGAGTCATCAGCACGTTACAGTTCAACAGGCCAAATAAATTGCTTTGTTTCAGACACAATAATGTGCAGTGTTCTCTTTGTTTAACACCAGAGCAGAATAGTTAGCAAGCGGTGCCACATGAATTGCTACTGACCTTGTGGCGGCCTACAGTAATGTGGGAGCAAATTGCCATATATTACAGGTGGCAGCTGGTAATTTACAGCTCACAGAAAAACAGGTTGGATCTGGACATAAACAGAGGTTGTGGGAATTGCCATAAAGGACAAGATGCCTAACAGCATCCGCAGAGCTGCTCAGTCTGCACCCAGGTGCAAACACACTGTTATTATCAGCCAAATTGTCCAAATAATTATACTTCTTGTCTGTCAGGTCAGAGAAAGTCTATGCAAAGTAGTGCAGGATGGGGATAAAATACAGTCTTTCTCTGTTGTGATTTTCTTCTTGTTGTTTGCCTATAAATCCGCTGAGCACAGATGTTATATTTTAGCATCCGGCTTTGTATTCAAACAGTAATAATATTTCACACATATCGTATATGTAAGTGCAACTTAACGATCTTCAGTCATTAAAAATGTAATCGCCGTTATCTGCAATATGTTTAAGCTACAGTTATCACGTCTGTATGGTGAAGAACAATATCATTTCGACACTTCAGTTTACCACCAAGCCAAGTATTAATGGACACAATTGACTAATTACAATATCATCGCTCAAGATCGGGAGAACCAGCACCAGCCTTGTACCGGTCCCTGTCCTCTCCTGTCCTCTCCTGTCCTCACCTGGGCCTCCATGGACTCTGCGAGGGAACTTGGTGGAGAAAGCTCCTCCACCTCGTGCTAGCTGAAAGCGGCTGATGTGGTAGTGATGATCAATGTGTCCAAGTTTCTTTTGAAGACAAAATAACCTTAACTGAAGGTTCGCTCACTAGCTTTTTCCAGAGCTTTCCTGCAGGCTCAGTTGTCCCCTGTTCTTCCTATGGCAGCACTTCCTTATATTATGTGATGATAACTGAGCCGACCCCATCCACAGTCCTCAGGGGCACGTTGAGATGCAGTTGAAAGCTCCTGGAGTTAAGATTGTTTCGTCACACTATTGTTGTCCAACGTCAGTCACAATCGACGTGAATCAACGGCTACAACTCTGAGCCACACTCAGGTCTCATGTGCTGGATGCTGTTCTGTTAAAAAGATTTATCAAGACTACAAAGTGGCTAACTCTGCCAGGGAGGCCAGAATGTGGCTGCTTCCTCTCACAGTTGTGCAGCTGCTTGTGACTAGTTATAGGTGTTATTTTCCATCACAAGGTATGAACTTCGCCTGACGTTCTTGCCAGACTTGATGCGATTGTTTCTGATGAAGAGGTGATGACGGTGAGAGACTGAGATTTCTTTTTAAGGGAATCTGCAGGCCCTTGGAAGAGCACGTACGCCAACTGTGGATTACGTGTCCTAAAGTTAAGTCTACTTAACACACAGTCACCTAAACTAAAATGTTAGCTTGCACGAGGCAGAGCTGTCGCCAGAGACACAGCAATGATGTAGGTGCTAATCACCTGGATAAATGATGAATAGGATAAAAGATGTGCTAAAACTCCCCAAAAAGTCATCCTCTGCACTTTAAAGGCCCCTCTGATGGCTGTGACTGACGGCTCAAGTCAGCACATTGGCTCTTTCCCTTTCAAAAAGGCTATTGTGAGTTGAGAGTGCCCCACAATGACAGTCCTTCAGATGTACTCACAGTGACAAGGACGAATTAAACATTTACCCTAATGGAAAAGGAATAAAAGCTGGATGATGGGTGACCGTAACGCAAGACACATCCAAGTAGATCTCAGACAGTCTTAAAAGAAAGCAACCATAAAAAGATGATTATGATATGATGAGGGGGAAGCAGCCGGGGATCTTTGCCTGGACAAAGAGTTCTGCAAAAAAAGTTCTACTCACCCACTGAGGTCATTAGCTCCCTTCTGAAAAGCTTGACATGCAGCCTCACGAGGGGAAATTGCCTGAAGTCAAGGGTGACTTTCCAGCACGGCTGGGAGGTAACGGTGAGCACACACACACACACACACACACACACACACACACACACACACACACACGTGAAATGATCGGCTGCTCATCTATATTTTATTCTCGTGATTCAAGTGTATTTCTTTCCTCTGTGCCATCTCTCGCTCTCTGTTTAGGGACTGTGTGAAAATTATTAGTGGGGGAGGGGAGGGTTTTGTTAATTTTTATTTTTGCTAAATTTTGATTTTAGTCCAAGACCTTTTATTTTATTCACACATTACACTTTATTCTGCGTCTTTAAGTTAAATGTGTCCTACTGTAGTAAGGGTATCATTTAAAGTTGATCACACATGGCCAACTTGTTCTACCAATCTGAAAAGTTGAATGAAACATTTCATTTACACTCAGTTAATGCAGCACAGTGTGTCTTTATCTACCTGTAATCTAAACACACACACACACACACTATAATCTGTTTTTCCACAGAAAGCTGAACTGTAACTAAGACACAGTCGTGTTTTAAACCAAATCAGCCGTGCATGAAACATCTTACCAGCTCCGTAGCTGAGAGCGCGTAGCTCAAACAACGCAAAAAGAAAATGTGGATCAACTTGACTTGTTTTCATACACAAATTGAAAATTTGCACAGGACGCAGGTGGATGTGAACGCACCTAAGTGAGTCTGGAGGCCTCGGAACTGGAACAGTGACGTGGGTCACCTTCTCCTCGCTCGTCCAGCTCATGAGTAATTCAGACGAGCTGTTCTCACGCCGCGGACTGCCAAGCAAACACTGGAGGTGTTCTCCTTCCAAGCAAGACCTGGATACCCCCAAAAGAAACCCAAAATACATGTATTCAAACCCCGCCACCTTCCAAAGCACCATTATTTTGTTGTCCTCACCCATGGATGACAAATTAGTATTCGGGCTGGGCTACATTTGGACTACATTTGTTGTTAGCGTGAAAGTATCACGCCCTTTCTAATTCAGCTGGAGAATGTTCCAAGTCAAACAGCGTGAAAAAATAAATGTGGCGAATTAGCCTTGAATTTTTCCCAGGCACATTTGCACCGCTGTCGTCAAGCACATCACCACCAAACTACGTTTTAAGGCGAGCATCAAAGTCTTCTCTATGGCAACATGGTCAACTGTCACCAGCCTAATTAGAAATGCTATGTTTGCTTTGGAGAGAGGGATGCATATATCAACTGAAATAAATACTGAGGTGCCAAGCGGCTGCTCTAATGGTCCCATATTTGTTCGGCCCCACCGTTTGAATGAGCTCAGCCAAAACAAACTCTCCGAGGCCAACTCCTTTCTCCTCACATCTTTTTAGCTGTTGCTCCGGCTGCTGCAGCTGCATGATGACATCAGATTGCTCAAAGAGGTGTCTTACCGCCGTGCTGCTGCAGGTGTCCGCGTTCCAACATGCAAGAGAAAATGCTTCATAGGAATCATATTTTGACGTGTCTCGGGTGGCGTGATGTGGACTCCTCAGTTTAATGTCCCAGCTGTCTGAATCTATAAGAGGTAATAAAACCATTTTCTGGACAAAGAATGAAAGTTGTCCACTTTATCTCAGTAATAAGTGTTAGTGTCTATTCGATAGTCGTTAAATCTCAATGATATCAACGCAAAAGTCCTACTCTGGACCTCCAGCTAGAACCAAACGCTCACTTTCTCGTAAATGTCATTAGTCTGCCTCCCTTCCTTCCTTTCGTTGATGTCCCCATTTTATCTTAATGGCGCCTGGCACACTGATACCAAGAGTGTGATTGGATTATTAGCCTCAATTAAGGACAGGGTAGCAAATGGCTTTCAATGAGGCATTAACTGTCAGAGGAGAGTAGACGGGCCCACGTGGGAGGACGATGTCGTCTCTCGGAAAGGGTGCCGACAGATGTGCCTGTCTGGGAAATGTCGGCTTTGAGTTCTTGGATACACAGCACATGGCTCCGTCTACACCTGGGTGAACACACACACACACACACACACACACATACATATTATACATACTCACTGACAAGTACATGCATATGCTGACGGGCATATACAGGCACACACACACTCAAGCTGTCATGGATCCAAGCGAGCGCTCCAAGATGGACGTTTAGGGTTCATGATTAATGGAGACAGCAGATATCGATGCCAACGTCTTAGAGACTTTTAGGGTCTTTAGAAAAAGATACCGTCTGCCTGTTTTTACTCCTCTCTTGCATCATCACCTTTTATCCCCCCCCCTTTTTTCTTCTTCTGCAGAATAACATAACCATTGTGCAACATTTATGATGTGGCCGCTCATCCGCACAGCTTACATTTGATGTACAGCGCGCGTCCGAGTGACTTACGCGAAGAAATAAAATGTTCCGGACCGTTAGAAAGACAGCAGGCAGTCGGAGTAACTTGATCATTAGGCTACACCCTGTATGGGCCGCTGCAGACTCTCTTTACGGAGCATTAGGGAGGATACATTCATGCCAAGTGTAGGAAGACACTACTCGGTTGAGGCTTTCAGTTGAAATGAGAAACTGTATTTCAAGAGGAGAATGGGCCGCATAAATCCTGCCCAGTACGGGATCAGGGATGTGAAATGTACACGCTGTAAAGATGATCACATAATCCCTGACTTTATGTCACGAGCATAATGTAGACGTGGAGCAGGCGTCCTTCTGACTGTTGCTCTATATTGTATTGTGTGATTGTTTCATCGTATTTCTGACAGGTACTGTAAATGTCTGATAAAACTTCAATGTACATGAAAATATAGCACGTGGAAGGCGATTACATGTTCCTGTCAAACTGCCAGACGATCACACAGGTTGTAAACAAGACAACCGTTTGGGCAAATTATGCTGGGTGCAAATTGTTTAAGAGTATTTGTAAGAAAATATCACCCACTGAAAGCATAAAACAGAGAATGGAGCTGAACTTTATTTGGTCAGTGTTTCATTGTGGTCACTTACTAAAACAAATACGGAGAATGAAAGCTTGAGTGTGCACTGCTGAATGCTGAAAGGACTTATTAAGCATATTAACGAGCATATTTGATCAGAAGGGCTTCTCTCCCACAGTAGTTGTGTTGACATGGATCAGCAGGGTGTCGACCCTCTCTCAGCAGTTAGACAGAAGGGACTGCTGGATGTGGATTCTGTCTAGCCCAGTTGGGAAACTTGCAAAAGACGCTGGATCCTACAGTTCCCATAATGCAACTCAATGTCGCTTTCATGAGACCTTGCCTGCAGTTAAATGCCCTCACAGGGGCGGGGGGCGATACGGCCAGAACCTTCTCACAGTTGTGTAATGTTACATCACGATACAGTAATTGTATCTGTACATTCAATTTAGAAATACTACTAGTACTACGTACTTCATCCAGCACTGACCACTTTACAACAATACACCTGCATCTTGTCCTCAATCATATAGCAACAGTAGTATTAATAGTAGTATTATTACTATGAGAGTAGAAGTACTAACATATCTGACATGTTACTTTACATTGCATTATATTACTACATCACAATACCATATTACTACTATATTGCTATTATTGTGCTTTTATAGTATTATATTATAATTGATGTGATTTCTATTATATATACTTCATAGTATTGTATTATTACTGTATAGTGTGTGTATATAACATATACTGTACACATATTATTATCATGTTATATTCTACATTATATTATTGTGTATATTGTCCTTATTACTCATACCTATGCCTATATACTCATACTACATATACAGTTTAATGTTGTTCCCACAGTTCACCTGTATAGTAGATTTCTGAAGATAATCATGAAAAAATAAATAAATAACAGAACGGTAGCCAAGATGGTGTTTTGGAAGACATAATCAAGCCATAAAATGGACGGCAGGCAAATAATGCACTTTGGTTTGATGATGGATTAAGATGTTAAGCTGTAGCGTTACATGTGTGGCCAGTTATTCAAGGTGAAGTTGAAGTTTTTGCGGCACCGCAACTTGTGGCAGCGTCTCAAGCAGCCACTCAACATTTAAACGCCTTCATGTGAGTCACACAATGTGGCCGTTTGTGCCGCGGGTACCTTTGAGAGGCAGGGAGTGGCGGAGACACATAGAACCCTGCCAGGGTGTCAGAAGTGAGTGACACCAGTGCTGCGTCCCCTGGGAGAAACAGGTGTGGAGAGTGATGTGGAGCGAGGGGGGGTGGGTGCACTGCAACCAACTGATTGACAGAATAAAAGCAAGAATAAAAACAGAGTTAAGAGTCCGAATACCTTAGCATCTGCATTTGCATTTGACATTTCAGGCCTTCAGCTGACGCACTCGGGAACTAAAAATGATTGCAGGAGCTGAAAAAGCGAAGCTGCACAAGGCAAGATTTATATGTTTAAAAAGGAAAATCCCATATTAACGGCCTGAGCCACAAATGAATTGGCTGCTGCTGCAGAAAAGAGTACCCTCATAACTCCTGACTGAGATGTCACAGATGCATCGTCTTTGCCAAAAATAATTTCAGAAGTCAGGAATCATCGTCTCCTCGGCGCGCAGAGAGTGACGCATGGAAGCTCGCGAGCAAAACACAAAACAGCAGCTCCCCAACGGCAGCGAATGAATGCGCCGTCCATCCGGAGAAAGACGGATGCAACAACAATGACACAACCCGCAGAGGAAGCTTTTTTTTTTTCTCCCTCACCATGCCTGTACTCTGCAGCCACTAACAAGAAAAGATTTAAGTCCAGGAAGCGTGCAGTTTATGTCACAGTACATGAGTGCGGCTAATTAAATCCTTTTAAACTTTCAGAAATTAAGTTATCTCTCGCTGACAGTCTGTGCCACCAAATGAGCCAAGTGCAGCCCTGAATTCCTAACTGCCACAATACGAGCCAGAGTGAGGGGGATGTTGCAGATCTGCCGCATTCATTTAAACTGTTTGGAGCAAGATGGGGGGTCTGATAATTGGGAGAGTTGCATGCGGTTTATCATTCCGGATGAATTCCTGCATTATTAGCCTGAGTTTAATATTTATTTTATTTTAACCTGAAGCCAAGTAAGTTTGGTTGAAATAACAAATAATAATTTGGACTATTGCATGTCACTAACAATATTTAAAGGAACCCATATTGTACAAAGTGAGATGTCAATGTCTTGTTTGCTTATGTATTACATCGGCCGGTTAGCTCAGTTGGTTAGAGCGTGGTGCTAATAACGCTAAGGTCGTGGGTTCGATGCCCGTATTGGCCAAACTTATCTTAGTACCTATCGAAATGAGCAATATATTGAATATAAACCCTTATAATCAATAGAGAGTAAACCCTCAGTCCACGGAGAAATTAAACACAGCCCTTATTCAGACACTGTGTCTTTAAACGAGCCGTCAGGAGGTTGTGATGTCACAACTATACAGTCACCGCATTCAGCCACGCCCCCCAGCAGGTCATCTGATCCAGGCACAGCACCACCCACCAAGTACAGGGACGCTCATCCAGCCTTATAATAACAAAAGGTTAGCAAACAATTGCCCATTGGACAAATTGGACAAATAAGTCCAATATTAACTCTCACCTTTTAGTTTGTTTTGGTCTCCACTAACTCCTGAGGGAAATATCTGACAGCTAAATGCCCCACAAGCCTGTGTCTGCTGATTGCTGCTGGGCAGGTCGTGTACGATGAAAGATGTTTATAAAGCTCCATATAGAGGATATATGAGAGAACTAGACTGACAAGAGTCGGGTGATACTTCTCTTCTGGGCCGTCACTCCGAGCGACACCTTTCACATAAAAATATTGCTCAGTGCAGCGTTAAGTATGTTAAGTGTACAACACAAGCCATAGGATGTAACTGAACCAATAAATAAGGAAGTAGTATGATTATTATCGTACCAAGCAGCAGAGCACATCTTCATATGATGGTAATCTATGCTAATGTAGCTCACCAGATCTTGCTTTAATAAGCCGTTTGATTCACCACCTTATATCTGCTTGTGAGGAAAGAGTCATTTTATTGTTCCTTTTCTCCAAACCGTGGAGTGACTTTTGTTCTGAGAGAGAGTAAGAGACAGATTGAATGTCTGTTGAGTTTTCTTTTCTCCTCCTGGCTCTTGGTTGTTCTCCAGCCGTGTGTTGGCAGGAGGATGTGGCAGGAACCATTAGGATGAAGAATGACAGAGAAGTCTGGGCCAACCTTCAGGGCTCGCACAGAGGAGAGTCTTAACAACCGCATGCACTCAGAGCGCCTTGCGTACGTGCACGGCAGCGGCATACATGCAGACGTGCACGACGCCAAACATCGCGTCCGTCCTAACCTCGCCAGCGATCTCGCTGTGCCGGTGCGCTCTCGAAGCCGCCTTCGCAATACCAGCGGCGAGCGTACTCAGCCTTGAACAATTAAGGGAAAAGTTTGACCTTTCTGTGTCTGGACTTCTATCCGCAGTGCCCGTGTGATCCAAAGAGAGCCGAGTCGTGCCGACTAAAAGGAGAGGAGCACTTAGGGGTAACAACCACGGCAGACTTCTCACTTCACAGCTGTGTCACCGATGTGATGAATTATTTCCAGGCCGTGGTGATTCACCATGAAGCAGACAATGAATCCACTCTTGACAGCCCCTCATCCGGTCTGTGTACTGTAAGCCTTTGTACTGGCGACTGGAACTCCCGCACTCATTATGGAAATTGAAAGTATCATTGCAAATCAGCGTTCAAATTGCGAATGGGCAGCTCTGAAAAGAGTCATTTGGAATCCACAACTCGGGGGCGAAAGTGAACTCAACATTACATCTTGTGTGTTGGAGTCAATTTAAAGTACAAGAAAACATCCGTGCAGCCAAGAATACCACCCCAGTGTTCTGTATTTACTGGAATATATATGCATGTGTGGATGTCACAGATGAGCGCTGTTCACGTTGTATTCTTAGAAACCTACATTTTGTTCCAGACCAGTTGGCATGTCATCATCAAATGGATGAAGGAATCTTTTAAGAGCAGCTCACAGAGATAGTCTCACGTCAGATGCTACCATCATGGTATCAGGCTCCTGATGCATCTGGTTCCCCTTCAAGTGAACGTGGTACAACTGGCCGTCTGACAGCGTGGCGTGCAGGACTTTTGGCTTTCAACGCTGAACTCTAAAGCTCAGTCATCCTCACATCGTGAGTAGCCCTCGGCCCGGAGGCAGAGCAGGGTCCTGCTCTGTCAGCTGTGATCATGTAAATGGCCTCTCCGAGGAATCTCAGAAGGCCACAGGTGCAGGTAGAGGCAAGGGTTTCTGGTAGTTCACCCCCCCCTCACACACACACACGGCGCTGTGGTCTCTGGGACTCGGGGACGCAGGATCAAAGGGCCTTGGCAGCCGCAGTTGAGGGACAGCATGAGGGTGTGATGGAGCTAGTTATGTTTCAGTGGCTCGGCGCCGACGTTGTCCAGGCGCAGTCACGCACCAGTTCACGAGGAGGGACACACAAACACGAGGCTGTGCCACCGCCTCTGCATTTTTAATTCCAGCATCTCGGCTTCTCTACAGGAGACACGCTGTGGAGGGAGAGAGAAGAAAGCAAACATTTGTGGTTCAGGCGGAGTAACCTGGGTAAACTGGGACACAGTACAATAAGTTGTAAATGTTGTAAAATATTCATCATCTAACAAATCCTAAAAGTACTTTCACACAGTTGGTTCATCAAAAACATAAAGTTTTTGTTCTATTTTATTTTGTTCTATATTTCTGCTCAGCTTATTATTTAGTTTGCTAGCTTGTAAATGGCACCTAACATTAACTGAAAGACTTTACAGGAAGTACATTTATGATGATGACTTGACAAAGACGTGCCCTTATCCAGTGTTGAGGTTACACATGTTTATTAAACCCCACTAGGTTTGTTGAACTGGACCAAGATGTCACTGCTGCACATCCATCACAGACAGCTTTTAACCAGGAAGTAGCCAGGTGAGGCGTCGAGCTGGACGCCTGCCAACGCTCAGCTGTGACCGAAGCATAAAAGGGGCCTTAAACTGAGACCCGAACCCAGCCCTCATCTCAGTTTATATCTATGTCTTAGCTTGTCAGGCTAATGCAACGTATTATCTGGCCCAAACCTGAAGCTTAATGCAACTATCATTACATAAAATGGTTTATTTTCTTGTAAAGGCTTCTAGAAATCTTCCAAATGAGACAAATCAAATCCAAGATGGAAAGAGAACAGCCTCTGCTTGAACTGCTCACGGCCTATGTGAGCATAAAGGCCATAACCTGTGCTACAGCGACGATAGCCGATGGGTTCCGAGGTTGCATTTCCGCCTCTTTGTTTTCCACCTGAACTCTTCACCTGCAAGCAACCAAAGCCCGCTCAAACGTGATTGGTCGATACAACTCGGACTACAAACGGAAACCAGAAACCGCTTCAGATACCAAAGTTCTGCATTCATACGCAGATAGATAGAGATTGGTTGAGCTGCATCAACAAAAGCGGTTATTGTGAAACAATGAGATGCCATCCCTTTTCTGCTCAGACTTTAGAAAAAATATACAAGTGAATTTGTTTTTGTCCCAGCCCGGGCAAAGACACACAAACACACATCCTGGAATGATTAACGGACGAGGGCCAACGTCCCATCCATCTTTCTCCATCTCTCTCTGTCTCTGTCTCTTTCCCGGTTGCCAGCCTCCCCTCCCCTTGACCCCGTCCTGAGACCCCGTCCCCACAGTCTCTTCACAGTCCATAGACAGGAAGTCACAATGATTTATGTATTTGTATGTGTGTGTCTGTGTTTGTGTATATGTTATAGAGTTTCACCACGAAAAAAAAAAAAAAGAAAGCTGTGTCCAGGAATAACATCTGGCTGAGAGTTGCAGCCTCTCTCAAAATGCCAGCATCACGCTAACCCGAGCATAGAAACCCGAAATGAAGTTTTCACTGGCGCTTGTACTCGGCTGCACTTTTGCTTCGGTGGACTCCTTGAAAAAGGGACGGATTGAGTCATTACAGGCGAGAGACACTTTGTCTCTCCTGGTTTTTTGTTATTTTAGGAATGACAAGTGACATTGTGAAATCATTTTTGATTGTGGGCAAAGTTGCAGGTGGTATGAAGTAAGACATACATTTCTTTTTTGTCCTCGTCATCATTTCTCTTTCACTTTATCTTGCTGTTTTGTCCAGAGGTCAAATATTATATTGAAAAAAAAGGGGACATTTAAAGAAATTACTACTTTCCTGCTTTAGAAAAATGTACGTGTCAAAGTGAGGGCCATTTTTCGTATTTATTAAACAATAGTCCGTATATAAAAGACAAATAAGACTGATGATAACAGCTGTCTCTCAATGTTTCTTCAACCTCTGGAGCCTGAGGAGTCTCCAGTTACCTCATCTGCGGCATAGAAATTTCATTATTGTCAAAGCCTATTAGACGTTATTTCCAGTGATGCTTTGCATCCATTTGTACTTCAGAATAATGTCATTTTTTTTAATGCCCTTGCCGGGAAACATAAGAAGGAAAAGTACAACGGTAAGTTAATTAAATTTGGAACATTCCAGATTTTAATCATTGACTTAAGATGTAACAGGATGGAGCGAGACGCTAAACAGTGATTTTCTGCCTATGCCCACCTAAATAGTGTGAGAGAAATGCATGTATTTCATTTAGAAGAAGAGTCCTTTTTTCCCCCCCAGAGATTCAAAGGAAAAGCTGGGGCATTTTAAATTAGACATGGGGGCCCTGTACTTTTTGACTAGTTTTATCAGTAATTACATTACTCATCTCGAAATCACACTCTCATCATGCTTAATCAGGCAAAAATTGGACACATAAGAAAAAATAATTAAGCCGCCCTTTTCCATCAAAGAAATTCATTTATAAATACAGGAGACATGTTCGAGGTTTTTTTTTTTTTTATCTTCTTCACACTGAACAATTTTCAAGCAATTTTCTAACATCTTCCTTCCAAGGACACTCACTCGTTATACTCAAGACCTAACATTTGTTAAGGTCTAGAGGCTTTTTGGTGACCTCCCACTGGTACTGTCAAACTGTTAATAACATCTATTAGATGCATCCATTGCCTTAAATGCAAGTTGTTGTTTTTTTTTTCTTTAGTTCTTCAACTTTTTCAGCAGACGTTTGTCCCAGCCTGATTCAGCCAGGCCTGAGCCCATTTAATAGTATTATCAATTAAGCGATTATTATATACTTCGACGTCTACTCCAGAGCACTCACACAGGACGGCGTCGCGCTCAGATAATACTTTGTTATGAGCAGGCGGACAAAGCAGCGGTGACACCGAGAGTAAGAGGGACCTTGCAAAAGAGGTGCTGTTCCATCTGAGTAGCATTCAGGTGCGTTCAGACGGATCGTAAGGCGCATTTTAGAGATTTATATGCTACTGCATATAAAGTTAATGGAGAGAAGCAAGTGCGCACAAATAGGCACAAATTAGCCCTGAGTGTGCAAGTTGAGGGAAAGACACTTCTGTGTGAGAAGAATATGTTTCAACCTGAGTGAAAAGTCAGCTCTTACTCCAAGGCTTTATGTCTCCATGAATGTACAGAGAAGAGGGGAAAAAAGGTGAAAATAACAAAGGACTGGTGTTTGCGGTGACACAGTCAGTCGGAGTGTACGTCGCTAGCTAGCTGGCTTATACATTTGGGTGTTTGGGGGCAAAGGAATGCCAAAGTCTCGCAGATATAGCGACGTGAAAATGTGCTTTGTGTTGTGTAGTGAGCACGCCTGAAGGATGGCAAGGTGATTAGAGCACAAGAAAAAGTTCCATCCCTGCACACTGTCAATATTGAGCTAATTGGCCGAAAAGTCTTTGACCGAAACATTGATCTCTAATAACCTCAGTGTGCATGAATCCAGCTTCTCCTTTTCACATCATTTCATTTTTCCTACGCAGCCGTCCACAGAGCGCGCACAGGCGACACTTCAGCTCGACAGATAATTAGAGTTGATGTTGAACTGTAAAAGCGCAGTATGAGCTGCTGATTGTCATAAAAGTGATGACGCCACTCTGCAAAAAAGAAAGAAAGTGCATAATGGTGGTTTTAGACCTTGGGAGAACAGACCATGAATGTCAGCTCCCTGTGAGCAGCGTTTTAGACTCTGAAAGAGAAGTAGTTACTGTAAGAAGTGGAGAGTCTGCACACCTATGCTGCTTTTGGCTGGTCTTCCTCGGCAACCGTCCGCCGCTGATCCCTGGAGCTGGCTTGTTTGGATCTTGGATTAAACGTTCTCAGTTACACACATGTCCACACACAGCTTGCACTCCTAACTTTAATGATTACCTGAAGTCACTGTTTAATTTGAACAGTGCTTAATGGACACTGATTGTCTCCGGTGCTGGAATTGCTTTTCCCTTCGAGTCAATGGACGTGGACCAGATTGATATTGAAGAAAGGACTGAACGTGTTTGATTGGATTTGATTTATTTCGCTAGTCTGTTTATATAAAGAAAATTCCATTTTTGGTGGAGACTAATGATGTTTTATTTCCATCATCAGCTGTGTAATTTTGTAGGAAGGGTAAAAATTGACCAGTTATCTTTCCACATTACATATACTTTGAAGCAACAGAGCTATCTCACCCATCCATTATATCGCATTTATTTTGAATATTTGCACAGGCCTTCGCTACAGATTATATTATAGTTCAGTATGAGACTGTGAATGTAACAGTCAAAGCACAAAATGAGCCACTGATTCCCCCCAAACACACTGCATATTAACAGGGGTTGGCCCTGCAGCTGCAGAGACAAGAGTTTATTATGTTACACCTTAATGTTCAGCAAGACAATCTTCACAAATGGACACCACTTTTAGGATTTTTGAGCATGAATGGAATTGCCAGAAGTTTTTAAGACACGTAAAAGCTTCAAGTGGGGAATCTACTGATGTATTTTATATCGTAGAACAAAAGGTGCAAATCTCTTAAGCTTTTGTTAACCACAGACCTTATATTTCAGGCATCTAACCAAAAACCCATTGACTTCCAGACGAGCAACACGCAGCACTCCATGGCCGACACCTTTCATCATACTCGTAGTCATATAGTCCATTGTTAATATAAAAACATTGCTAGCAGCTGCCTTTACAGCAATAACAGGTGTCGGTCCCTGCCTGTGAAACAAGACCAGGATTCAGCAGGCAATGTGTTTAGGGTTGCGTGCCTGTAAATAAACCAGAGGACAAGAGTGCAATGCTGTTTCCATGGCGATGGGGAGCAAACTAAAGTCAGTCAAGCGACAGTCGGAGCACACTTCCTGCGCTGAGCGACAATTACAGTGGCTGTTAGAGCATCAAAGGCCGTTATAAAACTGTCTCTGTAACCCTTACAAGCAGAGGAGGGAGTTATGGCAACTTTGGTCTCCGTCTCCCTTCAAGGGAAGGTGGAGAAGGGAGACGGAAAAATAAATCAGATTCAATTTAACAGCTTTTTGCTCGTCTAATTTCCTTTCTTTTTTACGAGCAGCATTAGCGGTCTTTCATCTCCCAAACACAGCCTCAGTGCGAGGTTTTTATCATCTTTTCTTTGTTTGGCTATTAATTAGCGGACCTTCATCCTCGCACGCCGAGGTTGGAGGAGCACAGTAGTCTATTAATTCAACCCTGACATTAATTCTTCCACTCGCCTCTGCCCTCAAAGCCACCGAATCCACTTCATTATTCGCTTCTCACTTGGAGTAGCAGTGGGCACGGCGTCGCTCCGAAGCCCAGCCAGGCCACAAACGCTACAGTATCTAGAGACAGGAACTATCATTGCTCAGATATGGGGGGGGGTTTGTATTTTCAGATGTACCCTTACATATTATCTTCCCTGAAGTCTGGAGGCCCCACACAGATTCCAATAACTGATGTGAAAGAGGCCCCGGCGACAAACAAAAGAACAATTTGACGAGTCACCTCTAGGCCCCAGGACGACAGGTAATTTCGCAGAGTGTCTGCCAGATAAACCTGTGTTGTTTAACTGGGGACTCATTATCAACGGACGCCCCCAGTGCATGCAATCTTCTCCCTCGGCCCCCGTATCTGCATTCATCTGAGTGGGGTGATTTTTTGGCTTGTAATAGGAGCATCTATATATAAGCCGCCTCTCCTGCCTGAAGGCGATCATCTTCCTCAACTATGTTTGCATGCTGAAGTCCAGCTGAAATCACATTTCGTCGTCCCTTTTTGTAGTCAAAAAGAATGTCATTGTGTTTTTTAATGCATTCTTTGGGTGCCGGTGTCATACCATAAGGGTCGAGAGACAAACTTTGCATGTTGTTAGATGGTCTATACCATCTAACATGTTACTGCTATGAAATATGAATTTCTCCCTTTTTGGTTTCTGATTCCCTCAAAAGGAGAACAGGAAAGGACGAGTGATTTAGAGCAGATATGTGATAAAATGCTATTTAATTTCAGTTGGACTTTTAACATTATAAAGAGTATTATATTGTCCTGATTGTTCTTGCTGGCAGAAATCTTTATGAAATAGAGATATAACATGATTTCTTTTCTGGATTATTTGAAACTACACAGTGTAACTATTGGCCCGATCAGATCATATAATAATGCTTCTCTAATTTTATCATAGATGTTACATGAGCCTTGATTATTGCTTTCTTTCTTTCCTCCGGTCGTCATGGCAGGGTGTGATTTCAGTCAGTGGGGAGCTTTTTCTCTTTTTATTGTGAGGGTGAAATGAGTCAAAGTCAAGGGGTGGATGGCCTATAGCTTGCAGGCACCACACTGGACATATCTATCAGCCACGTTTTTTACCCCAAGAGGCTCCACAACTGCAGACCTCACGTCTGGGGATGCCAGGATATTGGAAGAGTCCCCAGAAGGGGGTCCTAGGCTCCCAAGAAGTGAGACGCGTCACTTCCTTTGCCCAAAATTATAAAACCCACACAAAGAGTGAAATGTCCAGGTATTATTGAGCAGACATAACTTTACTAAGTCTTTTTTCAGGTCTATAAAGCCCTTTATAACTCACGTTAGCGTAGCCGACCGACAAAAATACTTCACTTTTCGATTCTGTATTTCATGTTTACATTTTGAAGACACAGTTTCATTCAAGAGAACATATCATACATATAATACAATCTGTTTCATATGGTTTTGTAGGGCTGACATGAATGTTAGCTTCTCAGACAGGCTCTTTATGTAATGACCAGGACGTACAGACTCACACAAAATGAACCCCTCTCCATCGCCATCTTATGACCCACTAGAGGGGTCCGTATCTGCAGAGACGCTGCCCTCTGCCTGCACTTTATTATCTCGCTGCGTTCGGGACGTTTCTGGGCGTCAACCTTTGGGGCAGTGGGTGTGTAGCCCCCCCCAGCCAATAACAGAGCTCAGGGTGTGACTCCATACTTGTGCCTGCACAGTGAACAAAACCAAAACCTGCGCTCACTGACCGTACTGGCAACCTGCGCTATAGTTGGACATTCTCCATGAAGATAAGCATTAGGAACGACAAGTTAAAATAACATTGAATTGAATTGTATCAGGGTGTGCTGTGTCCCTGAGGCCGAGGTAAGCCTACTAACAGTGCCATGGTAAAACTGTTTGAATCCTCCCAAACTATGGACCTCCAGGCTGACACAGAAACACTTTTTCTCCACTCGCAAACTCACATGAGCAGCTGGGACATATCTTTACATCTCCAACTTTCTTATACTTTCCCTATATGTCTGTTTGGACGCCAGGAAGTACACAGTGACTGACAGCCTGTCAAGTTAGTGTGTGTGTGTGTGTATGTGTGGGTGTGTGTGTGAGGTGCTTTCTCTGTATCTATACTGTGTCTATACTCACTCTCCAACACTCTGGAACTTCCTTTTTTTTTGTTTCTGAATGAAAATGCGAGCAGAGATAAACTTGTTTTCTTTTGTAATTTCTACTATTGCAGTTCTGCGACTTCAAGCTTCATATCTCTGATGAGGAACTGCTTCATTATTTCGTTTTAGAACAAACTACACAGGATTTCCTGGTTGTTTGCAGTAGGGAAAACTGTAGGGAGACTGTAAGTTAGATTTTTGCATTGAGCCCCTATACGTTTCTGACCCCGGTATGATCACTCATGTATTTTCACTGGCCTTCTTACAAAATATCTAACATATAAAGTCTGTACCTTCATTGCATGGTGACACACGAGGGTCTTGCTCTCTTGTGGCCACACATACCATAGTCTATCTCCTGCAGCCTTTCATTGATACAAGCCTCTGCCAGACTTTCTCTGTCACCTGTGCTGTTCCCATTTGTCGATGCCTGCAGCCTCCTCTCAACATCGCGAGCGATGATTGAAAGAACGAGGGGGCGGCCGGGGAGGAAGGTGACGACAAGGTCCCGAGCCACATTCTGAGTCAAACCCCCTTCCTCTGGGGACTGACTTCTCGGAGACTCAGCTCTGCACCTCCCGAGGCCCCCGCACCCTGGCGCTGACGGATATCCAGGTGGTTGACCGCGAGAGAGGAAGGGCCCATTAGCAGATGGACGACGGACCTTGAAGCCGACGGGGGTTGGTGTGAGACGCGGCACAGCTGAACGGCCATGACGGCCAAAAATGGACCCCCATCCCCATGCTAATCACTATGAAAATCACAGGCAGAATTACAATGAAAAAATGTCGATGACACTGTTGTTCCATTTTGTTCTGGCCATTTGTCTGTGTCAAGATGCATTTCATCACGAAGTTTAATAAAGTTTATTCAGAAGATGCCGGCTCTCTTCAAGCCTCTGCTTTAAATTAATGAGGGGATGTAAGAGGTTATGTATCTGAAATGTTAAGCAATAAACACCAGGTGTCATTTTCTTTCAGAAGGCATTGGTAGCACCATTTTAATGGATATAGTGAACAACAACCACATTTCCCAGGACTGTCTTTCAGCAGTTTATTGCACGGCACCATCTTCTGCAGTTCTAGAGAAACAAAGCATTCAGTCTCCCTGTGCCTCTGTAATAATACCATGAACAGAGCCACCGGAACATGCAGCGTATTAGTCCCCAACAGTGCACCCTGGCAGCACGGCAGTCCTGCTGCATGCATGCCTCGTACAAACTTCTCCTCTAATTAGCAGCTTTAAGCATGAAAATTAATAAAACGTTGGAAAAAATGTAAAAAATATATCAATGCATTCATTCTACATTTGTTTAAATTACGTCACATATATTGCAGAATATACCTGCAATACATAGACCAGAAGAAATTGCGTACCTTCCCGGGAACAACAAGAGGAAGTAAATCTAGTAAAGTGCAACACATACAGTTTGTAAAAAAAAAAAAAAAGACGCCAAACTTATTTTAAAAATGACAACTTTTTATAGGTAAATGTACGAATTCTACATGAAAACATGTTTACTCATAATAATGTATTAGCAACAGGAAACTTCAACAACATCAACATATGATCTTACAGTAATTCATATAATTTATAGCAAAACATCATCACCCGTACACGAGCACGAATGTTCATCATTGTCATCACCATGCTGGTGTGTGTCACCTTTTGCATGTACCGTCTGCATCTTTTCAAATCATTTCCCTTTCAGACAGACCCACGCACAGCTGGAGCTCTGCAGTGTACGTGCCGTTTAGCAATAACAGCTCACAGAGTCTTGACTGAACGTAAACATGTTTGACTGCAGCACCTCCCATCAGCAACATGACACCAGCAACAAAGCCCCTAAATCCCTCTATGGAGAACGTCTTTTCGCACCTGCAGGACATGAGCACCACGGTCGCAATTCATCCACTCCTCTCCCAGGCCAAGGTCGGCGATCTGAGGGGGGCGGGGGGAGCCATCACTCCCTAGCCCAGGTCAAGTCTCCTGGGAAGGGATAACTTGGGCTGCTTGGCTCCCCGTCCTCCCCCAAGGATGTTGGGCTCCTCCAGTTTGGCTAATGCTTTAAACACCTGCTTCTACGCTGTGGGGAGAGACGAGGTTGCTATGATACGGACCTGTGCTAACAACTCTACAACCAGCTGGGTGAAGATTTACAGCCTGAGGATGATTCAGACAGTGATAATAAAAAAAAAAGCCCGTCATGTAATGACAAAAATGCATTTAGACTATGTCCTTTGTGGCCTAAGATGCTCATCATGTAACCACAATGTCCATGGTTCAATGGGGAAAATGCCAAATAATAATAATATACTACTGGAATGGAGGCAGCCATTCGACTGTGTTAATGGTGGTACTTCTACTTGTTTGTGATATCTGTCTTATGGTCACATTAGGGATCCGCTTTTGCAAATACTGTTTGACTCTTTTCATTAAAACAAACAAAAAAAAGCTCATAAATTACTTCCTGAGGCTTTATCTTTTACTGTACCTGAAAACCTGATTTACCATTCTTGTCAGTTCAGAGAGAGAGCCCTGATGGTTTGTGGTTTTCACACAATGTTTCACAGCTACAAAATAGAAAACCTGTTGCTGTACTGGTGAATCTTAGATTTATGGCTCATTCTTGTGGCAAATATTGACTCTGATACAAGTGTTTTGTCTCAGCTCAGATGGATCTAGTAAAATACACACATTTATATCCAAGCTAAGCTCCGCATCTTCATGGCTTCATGTGAAATAGCAGGGATTTAAGTTGTACTCTTGTAGGAAAAAAAAAACCTGGTGTTAAGGTGCAGGACATTTTTAGGATATAATCTCCCCTCACAAATTAACCCAGAGGCTGGTTGCCATGGGAATAAGATTAACTTATTTTCTTTTTGGTGTCAACACAAAAGGTAAACAAACAGTAGAAGAGCCTTCATCAGATATGGCTTCCCAGCCCCGGGTACGTTTAATGATCACTCAGAGTGCTCTACAAAAGCTAAAAGAATTCAGAGGTCCCTCTGTCGCACAAAAAAGACGGACAAAAACATGCCAAACAACTTAGTACAGATACAGAACAAAACTGCACTTCATTTTGCCTCTAATTACACTAATGGAAGTCCCTTTGTAGGCCTCAGTGCTTCCAAGCCGTGGAGCTAAAAGAGGATAGGCACTCTGCTAAAGGCCCCTTTGTGCTGGGTAAGCCTCTGGCTTAGGCAGAGAGGGGAGACAGGACCAGCTGTAATTAGTTTAGCTCCCTCGCCGCTTCACATCTTGCCAGGAGAGGGCTTTGCCCAGTGAAAGGTGTCTCCACAGGGCTCTCCGGCTAAAATGAGGGCGGATCATCTACTACAGTCCTACGGAAGGGCTCGGAGTTTCCTAACCCCCAGTCCGACATGCTGTGACTAAATTGGACGTGGGGGAGTCGCACAATATAGATGGTTAGATGAGTGAAGGGACCTAATTATGAAGGTAGTAACGGAGGACAGTGGGGCATTCACTCAGCTGCTGGGACCAGCAGCCTACTTGTATAACTCTTGATATAAAGGTCAGGAATCCATTCAACAGAGACCCGGCTGTACTCAAGACTCATGCATATGGTTTTGGGAAATAATTCTTAGCATAATGAGCACAGAGGAACAGATGAATGGGATTACCCACATCAGGCCCATTCAGTGTCCCGCACATTTTCAATCAGGAACGGTACACAAAATTGCATTTAAATACTTCAATGTGATTTTTCGGAGCCATGTGACACACACTGCATTATTCCACAAGGGAAATCCAACTCATCTGGTGATTAAATAGGCTAATACAAACCATAAACATATTTGTAATTACTGCTACAAAAAAAACAATGCAGACTGCAGTCCACACGGGATGGGCAAGGGCAAAGGCAAAAAGACCGAAAAACAGTGCATATCATGGGAGATGTATAAAATCCTGCCACAGTTTCCCGGGACAGGCTGGTTTTTCCCCGATGTTTGTCTTAAACAGAGTTGTTTTCCATTTTCATTGAGATTTTTTTTCCTCCCACTGTGATGTTGTCTTTGGGAGGGTGGGTTGTTCACACTTCAGTGAGCAGCCTCAATGGTTCCCAACCCAAAGTCGGCCATTTTTCCCAGCCCTTTGCACTATGTGAATGGATACCCTCTCCTCTCATTTACCCTCGCCATGAAAGAAAAGGGCCTAAATAATCTCCCCCTTGCTTTAATCAGGGCAGCTCAGGAGGATTGTACAGAACCAGGGGGTTTGTGCCTTTGTGCTGGCCTTGACCGTCTTGATTCCGTTGGCATTTTCTGGCAAGGTCCACCACCCGGGGCCTTTTTAATTTGCTCTCTATTGACTCCGTGTTAATTGGGTTGGGGAGAGATGCATCCAGATTTCAACCCCAAGTTCAGTCGTCTTAAACCTTCATTGTGTTTTTCACACTTTACACAAAAGATGCACAGCCTGCTGCGATGCAAGCAGTGCGAGGGAAGGGGAGGAGTGGGAGAACGGAGGAGGGGGACATATTGGAAGAAAGGAAGGAGTTTCAATTCAGGGTTTGAACTGTATGTTTGACAAAGGGGGAGATAACTGCCCGTTTCTAAGCTGGTAATCAACACTGTGTTGCCTTTGGCAGTCTTGTGATTGGGTGATCTCATAGGTTAACAGGGTCACAAGTAATTATCTGTCTACCTGTCTGACCCCATTTCCCACCTGTTATTAACATGCGATCTGTATCTGCATATCTCATCTGGATAAGGAATGTATGTTAACGAAAGGTGTGGCCTAATGGAATAGGCACATAAGTAGCAACCATACAGCGGCTTTCCTTCAGTAGATTTTCCCGGGGGCCACTAGGACCTGCAAGATGAGGGTCACATCATCCAAGCTAGCGCTGGTGTTAGCAAGCTTCTCCACTGGCTCTGGTTCATTATGTTTTTTTTACAGTTTTATTGGCCCATTATTTGTAGATGACCATGACATCCCTCCCTTTCCCTACACCTAATTTGTAAAGAAATATGAAAACACGTTTGACGAAAAATAACAAAATATGTTGGGAAAGTAGGAAAAGTAGCCTATGGATTTTGACAGCTGTCTCCAACTGTCAGGTTTTATCTGCCGATGTTAGTATCCTGCATCACTTCCCTTCACCGTGTTTGATGACAAGTCCACCCTCTACACCTACCTAAGCTGCATATTTAGATCACAATGCAGGCAGATCTGAGATAATGAGAAACATTATTAAATCTAGGTGTAAATGCAGCAGCCAATGTTCAGATGTCATTACCCAGACAACTTATACAGCTGCCAATTACTGCCTTTGTCTCTCCCCCCTCGAGTGTAAGGTGAGGGGGATTGGGGTTGTGGGGGCTGACTGATACAAATGAAGTGTCCTGGTAAGAGCACCAGTGTGTTTAAGTGTGTAATCATTTGTTGCCTCCCTGTAGACCCACTAGCCAGACGGGGGGGAAAAAAAGTCAACACTAAAAGAATCATGAAATTGCAGCAATTCCAGAATAAACCCCAAGGAATCTCATTAAGGAGCTCCACGCGTCGATGGTGCGGCCTCACACTGCTGTTTTTCTTACAGAGCGGGAGCAGCCCATGGAGGATTTAACTGGATAATGGTATTGGTTTCACATCAGCACGGGAGCAGGAAGACCACAGTGGATAAGCTTCGAGGACGGGGCTCTCTCTCCCCCCCTGTATCCCGCTTCTTGACTGAGTAATTATTCCTTAAGCCCACCTACCAAGGCAACAAAAATAGAATTGATTTCCCATTATGTGAAGCATCACTCCTGCTGGGGAGGTCCTGTCAGGGTGACCAGGCGGCGAGCAGACATGTCTAACCCGAGAGCCCGGGACTGGCTGTGAGCTGCTGCACAGGGCTATCGATGTGATCCCGTGCTTCATTTCCCAAAACAAAAGCAGACGCGCTGTTGTTACACCTTTCTGCCCCAGAACAGTCGCTTGACTTAGTCAGAAAAGGCTGCGAGAGAGAGCCGGGCCCACACAGCCACACACCGCTGGGCTTCTTCACCCTGAAACGTGTGTTTTTTAAAAACGCTCTCTGCTCTAATGCAATGTCAAGGTTACGATTCACTGCGACGGGGCTAAGTCAAAATCGCTCCATCTGATGTCACAAGTTAAGGCTGAGATTTAAAGACTAGTACAGTTCCTGAAATCTGACTGAGTGCTTCATGACTTTGCCACAATATAACTTGAATGTACTACATAGTGTGCACTTCTGGTGATAGTAACGCACCACTAGGGGTCCCGTAGATCTCAAGAGCTTGCACTTCCTTGGGTCCTGGGCAATACCCCTGCCAAGTGTGGAGTCGATCAGATGAGCGGTTGTCGCGATAATGGAGGGTCTACAGACAGAGACTCCTTCCATTTAAGTTAGATATAGGAGAGAGTGATATGAGGGACCAAACCACATGGTATTAAACTTATTTTTAGGTGGGCTTCTGCTGTATACTGTGTGTTCATGTGTTTATTTCTACATTAATATACATGGAGCTTTTATGCTTTGTTTCCATGGGCCCGCTTACAACCACGACATGCTGTGCCAAGTATGTATTTCCACTGTGACCCGCTGTGTTAACCCATGCCACTCAATCAATGCAAAAACAAAGCCACCATCTTGCGCTAAATTGGACTGGCTCAACATGTGAGCCTGTGGGAGCTCTAGTAGTCCTGCTGCAGCTTTAAACTGAATTTTGGCGTTTAGTTTCACTCCTACATTCTTGTTGTAAGGCTCATGTCCCTTTAAATCACCTTTTAATGCTTTTTATCCGCATCTCAGTGGGAGTCTATTGTTAAGCAGGTATAGGAAATGCAATGAGTTTACCATCGAGTTAGAAGACACGTACACAGAAGACATGGTCACATTCTGGGCCATCAGGTCAGCAGATCAGTTTTAAATACTGCAGGGAGGAGCAGCACAAACAGCTACAGCGAGCTGTTAGATTAAGGGCTACAGGCAAAAGGCTCTAACTATGGTTAACATGTCATCAAGGTAAACGCCTTTTACCTTGCTGTGGTGGCCTGTTTGGTGCAATGTCATCACTAGCTTGGCTCAGATGATGGAACTTTGCTACCTTACACAGCAAAGAAAAAGCAAATGAAGGAAACACACAAAAGAGAGGTTACGAAGGGCCAACTACTGTTGGTTTATTTCTTGTTTAGAGTCACGTCATCTTTGCACAAACTCCTTAATCCTGCGTGAACCTGTCTTGGATCAAACAGATCTGGAGTTGCAGCATCTGCACTGGTGTGGGCTCAAAACTACAACATGCCAAACTCGATTTAGCGTGCATTTACTGCTGGTCTGAAAACACATAGATTGGGGTTTGTATGGCATAAGGGGGGTCGAGCCCCTTTTGAGCCTGTGGCCCCTGCGGCTCTGTGTCGCTGCACAACCGTATACAGCCAAGTGTTGACCTCCAAATGTAATACAGTCAGTTGATAGCAAAGGAAAATTGTCAAGTACTGCCATCAGGCATTAGGACAGCCTCATGTGTTGGCCAAAGGTCATAAAAACCTGAAAAACGATCTTGTTTAAAATAAAAAAAGGTCTGACCGTCCTCCTGTTGTCACCCCTCAGGGCACTGAGAGTGAGCTTGAAATCAGTGACTCCCTGTTTCTGTCCACACTTTTAGTGGTTTATGGCAACGGAGACGCCATTCACAAGCATGCCGCTTCTCAACACCTCCGCACTTCAGTCCCTCTTTGCCACGGTGCTCGGAGGTTTATTACTGAAAGCACTGCCAGTACCCGTCATCGTGACTGGCTCTTACTGGCTACACTCGAGACTCACTCTCAGGTACACGCTGATCTACAAAGCTGTTCCTGGCATATCACCTACATACTTATACTCTGCCATGTTACTATCCCAAATACAAGCCGGGAACCACTGTGTACACTGGAACTCATATCCTGCCTCTGTGTCAAAGGTTTGGACTGAACTCGAGGAAACCAGCCTTCATGTCCTTGAGTGTATGTGATTTTATTTATTTCATTTCTTAAAAATCATTTTGATACATTTATTACAGGCCTGTTTTTATATTCCCTGTAATGGTATATTGCCTGCTGTTATTTCAGTAGTTTGGGTTTTTTTTCTGGGTTTTTCTTATTATGCAAATCAAATGAAAAGACTGAAAACAACAGCGCTCAATACTTTACTTACCCTGTCTGTGGCACTCAACTCCAAGCCCATTCATTCCTACTGAAGATGTAAATCTTCTCGATATATTTGTGCCCCGTAAAATCCAGTCGTTGTTAGAGTCGTAAAAACAGCTGGGCACTAGTTTTTAACGTTACCCAAACAGTGAATAGTGCATTTGTTTCAGGACTATTTTCAACACCTTCGGTGCTCTAGTGAGTGTCTCCAGCAGCAGGATGGTGTATGTGGGAGTCATCATTAAGAGACAGTGATGTGCTTTTAATAGTTTCTGGACAACAATGGAGCTCTATGGCACAGAAGAAGAAGATATGTCAGGCTTCTTATACAAAGACAATACTCGTTAGTAGGATCAACTCATTGTTGGTTTTGGTCGTGGGATTTGATGGCGGTGAGAATAAAAACATTTGTTGCAGTAAATGATACCAAATACTGGGACACAGAAAGCTGGTACACTGCTAATACTTCTGTGAGTTGCTACGTCAAATACAAAATACTGCAACATTCGTGACAACTTTGCCATAATCTCAGTCAGTCAAATACGACCTCACGTTCTCATTGTTGATTGCTGGGGGATGGACTTCAGCTAAACCTTGCTTTCATCCCGTTTCACAGCCACACTGTCCTCCTAAGCAGGTGCCAATCACAGCAGGCTAACTCGCCCAGAGGCCCCCGAGCGGCTGGAACTCATTAGAAAAAGCCGGGCATGTTTTTTGGTGCCGGCGCAGCCCGTATTCATCCAGAAGCCAATGTGAGACGTTCCTTGGGGCGGCGGGGGGTTAATCAGCAAGGCAAAAACAATGAGCTCAGGTCCTGCAGGTAGGGAGGGGGAAGGAGGAGGAGACGGAGGACGAGGGGGGTGGATGATAGCCGGTGTCCGAGGGTGTGCGAAGGACGGCGTGGCGGGTCGACTGTGAAATGAGGAAATGCATCAGGAAATGCACAAGGACACCGAGTCTACAACACATTTCCGTGCATGCAGCAGATTTGTTTGTAATGCACACAAAGTCGCGGCATACTAAGCTTGAAATTCAACATCTGTTACGAGTGAAAGTTCTCATGTTGTAGTAAGAGAGCGCAGCTCTATATTGGCCTCTAATCCGTTGTTATGCATTTGCTGCCATTCATTTTGATACCTCCCCTGTTGCAAGGCTATTGTTAGGCAAGGGAGTGTATCATAAACTAAGCCGCCTCGATATGTCGATATGTTCCCTTTTAGATTGCTTTACTGCACCCCGTTTCTAATGGGAGGCTCCAGCCATGTAATGTGGGAGCCGACCTAAAGTATAACGGGTAGTGTATAGCTTGCGCAGTTGGATACGTACACCACGGCCCATTTTAACCGCTAATGACGCGGGGCCTGGTGCCGATTCAAGGCCAGCCCAGCCGTAAGACCTGCTGCGGTGAGCTTTTTATGAGACACTCAGTGGGCAAGCCTTTGGCCCCCGGCCCATGCCAGGCTCACCACATTTCCCTAGCACCGCCACACGCACGGGACAAAAATATTGACCAGCAAACAGAGTTATGACAAAGAATGATTCAAAGAAGACTAATCTACGTGTTCAGTCGGATGACGCTGGCTGAGGAAACGAGAGATAAATCAAATGTCAGAACAATCTTGCTTGCACTCCACCCTCGAGGATTTTGAAAACTTGTTGAAAAGCACACTCGCCTGCCGTTCTCCAGTCCTCTACCTTCACCTGCTGCAGCTGCTGGACACGGCCATTAGCATATCTGGTCATTTCCCCCCTCGTTAACATGCACCAGTCTCATTCGTTTGTGCCTCAGTTATCAGCCTGCACCATATGCTGTGTAGGTGGTAGCAAAGAGTCTAGACAGATCCTTTGGCAACTCTATCTACTGGCCCCCTGAGACTTTCCTCTTAGTTTGACTGCTTCACGACATGAGTTTATTCATCCCTTTCTATGTATGATAACCCTCCCTTCCTGGGCCCTGTGTGTGTGAGTGTGTGTGTGTGTGTGGAGGTGCCTGATTGTGTCTGAAAAGGCTAATGATGCACATTCTCCTCCGCGGGTATTAGTCATTCCTTGGCAAAAGTGTGCATGTGTGATGTCTGAACTATATTCGCTTGTGTTCAGGGCTTCTTTTATCTCGCCTTTCGCGAGGCTGAATGTTAAACTCTTGTCCGGCGCTCCACCTGTGCAACTCCGTCTCGTTGCTCTGTGGTTTCAAGTTAATCCGAATTGAGGGATTCTTTTGAACCTGCACAAAGTCGTATTCGTCTGACTTTGTATCAACCCTCGGGCTCGACTCATTTATTCTGTCCATCCACAGTGCGATGCAGGCGTATTTCTCTCCCGTGGTTTCAGTCTTTCCAGTGCAGGTTTTTTTTTTCTCCAATTATAATTGACCATTCGCTGAGCCCCCCAATTAATGCCTGTTGAGCTTTCCAGTCCAGTATGCAGGTTCCAAAGATATCTGTGCCACATTTACCTTCCAATTTGTGATCATTTTTGAGGCAATGGGTCCTTTACTTCTGACAGAGCTGGACGAAAGCAGGCTTCTCATTTTTAGATGGGCAAGTGTAAATTTTACCGCCTGAAACGGCGGTCGCCAAGAGATTTCATCAGCTGTGGACTGCTAACGAGAACTTCACGAGCCGGTTTCAAGCTCAGTCTCTGTTTTTAATGTTTCTGGCTGACTCATACAGAAAGAAGTGGTTCCATTGTAACCCCCATCATAGATCACTGGAATTTAACACAGATATCACGTTACAGCTAATAAATATGAATCCAGTGACGAGTGGATTGCTCCAACAGTTCATCCAGCGTAAGCCTTTTTGTTGCCAAATGACCGCCCTGCCCTGTGGGTTCCCACAGTGACCTCATTATGTTCTATATTTATCAATTTGGTTCCTTCTCTGAGGTTACTTTTCATAAAAACCTCAATGGAGCTTTGGCTAACATGGGCATTAATAGTTAATGACTGAGTGACAGAGCTATTCTGTTATAAGCATATGTCAAACAACACCAGATGGAGCATGTAAGCTTCATAAGCACTTGTGGTCTGATCCCATGTTCCCATTAATTTGTCAAAATGTTGTCCTACAGCGAGTGTAAGACTGATTCTTTCAATGCATAGAGTTGATGGGATTTTCCTTCGTGTAAGTAATTATATGACCACACATGTCCGTTCTCCGCAGCCCTTCCTAGTCTGCTGGGGGAGGCAGTTGGACCTCATCCACCAGTAGCAGAGAAGTTACCAATGTGACATCGGATCTCACCTGCAGGGGCTCCGTGATCTCGCCGAGGCCAGATTTCAGATGGAGGGGACGGGTTGCCCAGACAGGCTGCTTGGACGTGGGCCAGCCGCGCAAGCTGTGAAAAGGTCCCGCGGCCTCCCTCACATTTCGCCGGCGTTGCATTTGTTCTAGCTCCTCTTCACCCCCCCCCCCCCTCCGCCATCTGTGGTCTTAATGAAGCTGTCAAGAAGCTGTCATTCACTCATGAGTGGCTGTGCCTCACAGCACGAGGGCTAACATTTAGCCAACAGGGACTCAGCAAAGCCTCGAGCTGTGGCATAAAGTTCCGGGATTGCTGTGTAAACGACTTTCAACGTCCCCGGTCGATGTTGCTTATGAGCAACTTTTTACCTGTGATGATACGAGCTGACGGAATTAAAGACCAGAGACATTTGCTTGCGCTCGTTCTTGGGAGAATAAACTCCCGGGGCGTATTAACTGAATGAGTAATGACAAGTCACAGCATGCTATAAAGTTCTGGACCAGAGTGAGACGGTAGTCACGAAGAACAAAAGAGAAAGTCCTACTGTTGGTGGCGGAGGAGTCATGGCAACGGCAGACCGCTGGGAAGTTGATGAATGACAGAAGGGATTTTGATTCTTGTTCACATGGTGTCACACATGGCTACAACAGAACCGGAGGCTGTGTGCTGCTTTGTGTATCCACGCCCACCTGATTATTGAATGGCAATGTCCATTGTTTTACCGCCTCTGTCTGAAAGGTAACTCACCAGAGACAATCTGGAGCTAGTGAGAAGGGGAGGGTATGGGATCTGGGTTTATTAGACATGCGTTTGCTTCTGTGGTGTTCTTTTAAAAAACGACCACAATGCTCTGCACTGCGATGTCATGAGCTCCAATGAAACCAGTATTTCACTGAGCAACAAGGATTGCGGCGGTTTTCCAGCAGAGTTTCAATCTATATAAATGACCGTTTATTGCCAAGTAACATACATCACAAGGAATTTGCCGGTCTGATGGTGCTACATATAATCTGACAGACAACAAGCATGTAAAAATATAAAGGTAAAGAATAAGATAAGATGAATAACAAACAGTGCAGTGTCCAGATAAAGTGTCCAGTAGGGGGTGCGTGCGTTAATGTAACCGCAGCCTCCTGCCAGAGGGGAGGGGGTCAAACAGATAGTGTCCAGGGTGGGAGGGGTCGGCAGCAATGAAGAAGACGATGAAGACGTCCAAACATTTTGGGCCAGATTCTAAACCGGTTCGTGGAAGACCTACCCGAAACCAGATGTGCATAAGTTGTTTTGTTTTTTTTAAAAGAGGCCCGATCCAATAGATGAGGTGTGAGGACAGTCAGAGGCAATCCAGGAGAGACCAGGAGGACAATTAGATGCCCTCCAAAATGCAGTGGACCCAAACAGAGCCAGCCCACATTGGGTATTGGTTCCACGGACGTGCATGGTCACAACAGGCTGCATTGTATGTCTGTGCATGGCTTGCTGAAGTAAAACCTTCTTATCTCTCATGACCATCATTTCCACACTAATGCCATAATCACTCTCAGGCTGCAGCTACACTGTGACGGAGAGCTGAGGAGGAAAAAGAAAAAATGACAAGTAGATTTGGAAACTGTTCAATGTCTGTGAGACTTTTAACCATGAGAAAGTGTTGCTTGTATCGCTTTTTCCACCGGCAGCTTGTTGGGATTGTGAGAGGTGGAGAGAGGTTGGAGCCAAATGGGGGATGAGTAAGCAGTCCAGAGGTTGTTCTGGGCTGTGAGGAGTGTGGCCACACTGACGTTAGCCAGTGTTCTCCTTTTTATAGAGGAGAAGGGTAGCGCCGAGCCAGAAGAGGCCGAGGGGAGCCGGCCAAAGCTAGCAGCACATCTCAGCGGCTGTGGCCCATTCTCATCCGCGGGGCTGCTAAGCCTGGACAGACACCCGCAACCGCAGAGCTTGGAGCGGAGCGCTGCTCGGTCCCTTTCATTTAACCAATCGCTCTTTCATTTCTCCAGCTCCAGCCTCCCTCTTTCCCTCTCCACACATCTGTCTCTGTCAGTTTCTCCCTCCACCTTTGGCTCCTTTCTATCTGTCTTTTTCCTTCGCACTTTTTTTTTTTTTTTTGGCTCCCCCACTTGTCGATCTGCTAAACCTATTAAGTATTACTCAAGAGGGCAAAAATGTGGCATAATGAAATAACACAGGCAATAGCACCCTGTCGTGGGTGAAGATGAGGCTGAGGCTGGTCTATTTATGAGCTTTGAGGGTGCGCCTGGACTGTGTTTGCCACAGAGCAGTGACAGGGCCGCAGAAAGCAGCACTTTTCAGTTCTATGAAGCTGGAGGGAAAATCCATTTCACTCCCATAACTGAGGTCTTTATGAAGAAAGAACATTATAGTTGGCTTTAGCTTAGCAATGTTTCTGTCTGCTGCGCCTGAGGCACTGATGTTTTTTGTTGTTGTATGTATCCATACAATTACGGACTCGTGTTTTAGTCACAATGTCTGGTCTTGTTCTTCAACACCGCAGAACTGTTTTCTATAAAAGTAAATGACAGTAAATGTCAGGTTTTACTGCTCGAATCAAAGAGCAGGGGGGCTTCTTTCTAAACACCCGTTGCACTGCAGAGGGAAGTGATGCCAATTTCTCCTCCATCCGAATGCCCTCAATAGACAGGAGTGCGTATGCAGCCAGAAGAAGTGCTGCTGCTGTTCTGTCACGGGCACCATCACTGCCGCTCTTTCCACCTGAAAGCAGAGCCAGGCATGTTCTCCGAAGATAGTTGGAAAGGCTTGAATAACAAGAATAACTGGTAATGTAGCGTGAAGCACAAGGATTGTTGCTATGGTCACCGGTTAATGGCTAAGAGCAGTGGTTGTAGTATGTTTGAAGGGTCCTGATGCACTGGGCACAATTGGGAAGAGGTCACAGTCGGTGACAAAGTACATTCACATCTGATGCAAAAAACTTTAGGTTATTATCTCCTATATATGACCGCCTGATATCACATGACCAAAGTTCCATACGTAGCCTGACTCACTGGATTGTAGGCTGTGAGTTAAGAGGGAAGTGAGAATGCTACCATGCTGATGATGAGCAGGTAATGATGCTGATGTTACAGCCCATTGATTTGAATTTGCATTTAACTTTATTTGATAAATTGTTTGCATTTTTGACCTCCGGCCTTTTGCGTGCTCTCCCCCCTTTGTCTGAACCGTGAGCCAGTTCATGATATTAGTTTAGCATGTCCGCCGAGGCTGATGGGAACGTCATTAGTTCTGCAAATATTTGGTCATAAACGTAAACTGAGATTTGTTTGAGCACAGGTTTTGGTCAACTTTGGCATCTTCACTGTGACCGCAAGACTTTGGGATGCTGGGTACAGCCACAGTGCAAAGCTTCTTCAGTAGTTGCAGCATGACCTACATCCTTTTTTACATTTCTGATAATGTAGAGGTGCCTCCTGTCTTTTATGCTAAGCTAGGCTAAGTACGCCCTGACTCTGAAATCACGGACACAGGTTTAGTATCGATGCTCCATCAGTTTACCCTCCCAGTTCTTCCACCCTTTCCTCTACTGCCATGTCTACATGGTACAGCTGTAGCTCAGTATGCCAGCACAGGGCTCAGGAGATAATTCTTACAGCTACAGGACAGATTTATTCCAACATGGCTGGCCGTGTACGCGGCCAAAAGGATCCTCATCACCTCCCGGAGCACCGCTGTCCTCTGGAGCAGTGAGGACAAAGAAGGGGAACGAGCCGACGGGGCCTCGGCAGCACCAAAGTGTGCACTCAGCGGCACAGCAAGAGAGATCAGACCTTTTCCACCAGCTCCTTCTTTCTCATTACACACCTCCCTCCCTCCCTCACTTTTCTCTGAGGATTCTCTTACTCTTGCTGTCTGTCTCTCGCACACACACACACACACACATATATAGAAGGCAGCCATCCATACAGATTACAACCCCCACTGAGGGGGCTGTGGATGGGTTCTTGCCTGACACTGAAAAGAGCTCTCACTATCACACTGTTATTTTTGGAGCACCTTTTTGTCTGATCATCATCAGAATATGTGCTTGTAATGTACCGCTGTAGCCTGCAGACTAGCTAGAGGCTTGCCTGTATGCAACACTACTCATGCGACATGACAAGCAGAATGTTGAGGACTAAACTACTATGATTTACCGGAGAATCACATGTCTGATACAACTCTGATGTTTAGTAATTGTCAAAGCCTGGACTCCTTTAATGATCTCTTGAATTTGTGCTGTATTGAACTGAAGCACAGTATATGTAGCAGTTGATGTGAATGTGTAGAAGCACAGAAGAGATTTCCAAAGTCAGAATATATATATATATATATATATTTTTTAGACTTTATTGCATAATAGTGGTGAACACAATGAAATGTTTTTTCAGTGACAGTTGAAACTAACCAAAGCTGACTGTAGCTTTGTTGACTTACAACATACAACAACCTTGATGATCCAGTTAATTCACTGCAACCTAGTAAATCCAATAGTTATTTTTTGGGGTGGGAACTTGTTCTTTTTTTCCTCCCAAAACAGTAACTTGAACTTTTTTATTAGGGTTTTTATCACTCATCGGTGAAGCATAGGTGAAGTCGCTCTGCTGCCAAATCTGAAAAATCCCTCTTCAGGAAATAGGTCAACATTAATCCCAGATCTTTACAAGCATTTTTGGCAGGCGAGCACAAATTGAGGTCAGAACATTCTTGTGGCCACCACATTCGAAATGCATTAACAATGTTGTTTAACCTTCAGTCCTGCAGTTTGTGCTACTGTAAGCCCATGGAATAAGTGCGTGTGTGTGTATATATATTTTTTTTTAAGTATGCTTCATTTTTCAGGTGAGACATCAAGCTGCTTTTGCGACATTAGCTTCCCCAAAAACAACCCGTTGGCAGGCTGGTTGGTTTTGCATTGGCTTGAGTGCAGCTCCATAAGCTGTTGATTTGGGTTTTTCATTTCAAAATGCTAAGCTATCATTAAAATCAATTATGCACAATAAAGGTTTTTTTTTCTTCCAAGTGGATTTAATTTTAGCCCACTTTTCTCTTCCACCGAAGGTTGGAAAAGGCGTGTAAACCTCAGCCTACCTCGGGGGGGTTCTGTAATTTCAAACGGTAATTTTAAAAAAGTGACCGGGGGAAAACGGGGCTGAGAACAGTGGCGATAAATAATGAAAGAAATTATTATAAAAACTGGGATGAGCCTGAGCAACAAGCATTAGGTCTGCCTCCCGTGTCTGGCATCTCCCAGGAGCTCTTGCAGAGCAACAGATGGTAAACTCTGAATGACTCAGCCGGAGCGTGTTCATGCATGGTCCTCTACTGCCACCTGCTGGTTCCGCGCAGGAAGAGTAAACTGCACTTTGAAATACAAACGAGGGGGAAAGTTGCATAAACAGGCCTTATTTTCCATCGTGTGAAATGCTTAATGAAAGCTAATATTACAAAGCACCCCTCTACCCCCAAACAGCTTCAGGAATGGCTTAATGAATCAATTGAGTTCAATAATTGAAGTTTAGACATCCTTTGTGAGCGATGAAGAGGTATCCTCACAGTCTCAGGCTCTAATGATAAACACATGTGAGTCTTCCCACTATCTGGGCCAATTATAGACAGCCGACACTAAACAATCTATCACAGCCGCGCAGAAAAATGACCCCCCTGATACAAAAGGAGGATGAAAAACGACATGGAATGTGAAGAGGTGAGAGCAGATGGATTATGAACTATAAATGTATAACAAATGAACCGAGCAGGGGTGGGGGGGGGGGGGGGGGCTCAGGACTGCCAGACCCGCTCAATCAATCACCGCTCTAACAAGACGGTGGGCAGCATGTCGTCGTTTTCAAAGAGTCGCAGGCGGCAAATTCCACGTTCGGGGGAGACAAGACCGTCTCTGTGTGGCTTTGTGAGGTTATAACCTCGTCATGAACCTCCACACTGTTTTATTTTTCCCATCTCAGTTTTATTTTCCTTTTGTGTAGACACACTACTGCCGTGGCTATAGGTGGTTGTCCTCCACTTTGATCCAGATTGAAATTTCTGGACAACTATTTGATGGAAGACGATTTAACCCCAACAAATTTTCATCTAGCGCCAGCAGCAGGTTGACGTGTTTGGCTCCGAGTGAAATGTCCTCACAACTCACAACTTGAATTGATTTCCATGAAATGTAGATATTCATGGTCCCCACAATACACGATACCCCTACCATCCGCATCAGCCGGTTCAGTGCCGATTTGCATGTAAGGAAACATCAGCATACTAATGTGCGAAACTAAGATTTGAACATGGTAAGCATTACCTGTTCTATATTAGCATGTCACTGTGTACAGGATCAAAAACAAACTTACCCCAACTTTTATACTTTTTATTTTCTATATTTACAATTAGCAGCCTCAGACTGGCCCCATTCAGACTGGCCTTTGGCCTGTGTCCTCCCTCTGTACCGCCACTCTGCTCCTCCTCATCGCCCCCCATATAGATGACCTCACCGTCCAGCCGGGGGGGGGGGGGGGGGGGCTGCCCACCATATGCAGCCGTGTCCAATAAACACATGCATTGTGAGCGCAGGCTGCGCTGTCAGAGTCCAGCGAGTCACAATGAGCCAACAGCGTGTATACTGGCTGCAGTGAAGCCATGGGAGAGGGTGTCCCGTCGTCAGGGCCCCGAGACTTTCTTTAGGGCCAGGGGGAACAGAGGGAGTGAGACAGACAGAGAGGGAGGAGGAGGAAGGGTGATTGGTGATTTGGAGGACACTGCACCCCTCCTCGTCCCACCCTGCACCCCTGCTGCCCTCTCAAAGAGTCACAGAGGTGTGGAGGAGTGAACAATAAGCCTCGTAAGCGCGAGCAGACAGACACAGAACCCTTTTCTGTACCAATACTTGAGCTGGAAAATCACAGAGAAGTGCTTCGAAAAAGTGCTGTGAGGGTGGAAAAGCCACCTGGGACACCATCACTCTCCACTGAAACCCAGACTAATGAGCCAACACAGCTACAGAATAGCAGAATATCCGGCCTATAAAAACCCCAAATACCATGTATCTTTTTAGAAATTTGTTTGCTTTTGGCCTTAAAATGCATTCAACCATTGTCTTCACCTTTTTATAAAACTGCAAGACAAAAGTGGTCAGTTTGGAAGTCTGTTAAGTTAAGCAGTGTTGCCGTAATGCTGTTTGTCAGGTAACGACACCTAGCTAAATGTTGTGTCTTGCAGCGCGAGACATCTGCTAAACTTGCCAAACAGATACAAGGCTATCTGAGTTGACATGAGGTTCAGTGCAGGCGGCGTGAGCCTGTCAGACAAATCAAGAAAATAATTTTTATATAAGTATTTTTAACTCCTTCCCGCTCAGGATGAGAAGGTAACCTTGGTGACAACATCACAGTGCCGAGTTGCGAAGCAAGAGGCAGCTATTTCGGGTGCCCCTGGTTACAGAATTAAAAGTCCAATTAATTTATTTTTCCACTGACAATGTTACACGACTGTACATTTCTACACTTCTACAGCTTGGATCGGCATTAAAACTCTCAGGGTTGAATCGTCATTGCAAAAGATGAACCCATCTGGTTCTTTAAAAATAAAAAGGCCTGTGTACATGAAAACGTACAGGGGAGAAGTTAACTACAACTCTGCATTTTGACCAGGAACATCTTCTCAAAGAGTTTAAAATTCAGTTACATGCGCAGCCTCACAGCGGGTGAAAGATTACAGGAAATCAATAAACAAAACAATCTGAAGCTTCAATCAAAGAAGGACAGAATTACATAGTAGAAGTTGAACAGTCCACTTTCTGTTTTGGATTGACATCAAACAGGAGTTCAGATCACAGCGACAGTAGACCGAAATGATGCGCCTGGATCGAGAGCCAGGCTACGTTCACTTGTGCAAAACCACTGAACGCTGGCAAACAGACGCAGCCAAACCTGCAGACACATGGCACTCAGGCATATGCAGGCTTGCGTGGACAGACGCTCCTGTGGACCCTGCGCCCCCCCCCCCCCCCCCCCTCAGCTTCCTCCTGGTTCAGCTTTTATTAGGAGAGCAGTGTGAAACTGACACAGCCATTATCTCTGTTGTAGCCCCCCCCCCCTCCTCGTCCTCCTCTCTCCTCCCTCTGCCCATCTCTCTCACAACATGCAGGGGACTCCTATCAGAATGAAAGGACTGCACCCGTTTTGTTAAAGACTCTGGTTTTAAGGTCACTGGTTGGCTTGTGAAGCCACGCAAACACCAGCGTGAGTTCATGGTGGGACTGGTCTCGGATCAGTGGTTAGGCATGCTGTTCCAGGAGTCTTTGTGAATATGACCTCCACAGTCTACAAATTTTCTTGCCATTTTGCCAGGTTTTTTTTCTTTTCTTTTCTTTTTTCTCTCACTGTCCTTATTTTTTTAGATTCTTTATAATGAGATCCTTTGCAATGTTCCGTCTCCATTAACCACAATACCCCCATCCTCCATCCATTCACTCTGGAGCCAAGGCTGACAATGACCTCCTATAGGTGAACGAGCCATCCTTTTTGGTTATGTGAAAATGGAGCCTCAGGTTTCATTATTTTTATGTTCTGCCACTTATATTTTTTGTCTGGGGGTCAACCATGGATCTTCCTTTAGACAATTGCAGCCAAGTGGAAACCTTCCCCGCCTGCAGTCGCGCCACCTCCCAAGGCTCCAGCGTTATAACTCAGAGAGCCGCCGCAGAGGAGGGCCTTGCTTTGCTGCATCACCTTCATTAACCACCGCGCTGGAAGCTTCTGTCATCCCTGCTTCGATGGCGCTCCTCTCAACTCCGGCTTAGCCTGCCCAAGTTTATTTCCCCCACTTATCTGTTGTGAGGACAGAGGGAGGCAGGAGACAGAGGGGGAGATACTCGGGGCTCGGGCTGCGTTTTTTTTTCTTTTTTTAATCTGTTATTCTCCTGTATTGGCACGGGCGTCTCCAGTGTTGGGGATTAAGAATCCAGACAGAGTGATGGAGCTCGACGCTGACCCCGAGGGCAGCTGAGGACTGGAGGAGGAGAGGGGAGAAACAAAATAAATCATCTCTGTGGAATGAAAGGAAGACGGAGACACAAAGAGATCAGTGGAGGATTGTGGGTTTGTGTGTGTGTGTGTGTGTGTGTGTGTGACAGACAAAGACAGAGCTGAGAAAGCGAGGTGCTGGCAGTGGTAATGGTCTTGTTGAGGCAGGGAGCAGTCTAAATCCTGAAACATGACCTAAGATATCTGAAGGTTACCTCACAGAGTTGCACCACACAGCACCGCGCTGATAACCAGCCGATGGGTTGGCATGTGGGAGTACCACTGTGCTTTCACACCTCGTTTCCACGCGCACGAATGCATCGGATGAATAAGTGAGTTCAGGGTTTCATGGGTTAGCCGAGGCGATGCCGTACTCCTCAGCGTGGAGTTTTCTATCTTCTATACCGCAGCAGCGAGGGAATGTTGAAGGAACGGTGTCCCGTGGTTTTAAATTGGTCCCGGATGCATTTTCCTATGACCCAGTAGGGAGAAAGATCAAGTTTTGCGCATGTTGTTTCAAGTGTTATTTATTGTTGCCGCATGTAAACATCAGTTAGACTCCATTTCCCCCTTGACCTGGAATAGACCGTAGCGTCAACAAACTCTCTGAGACAAGCAGATTAGCTCAAATGCGGCAAGAATCTAAACATGGGGGTCAAATCCAAGAAGGTAATTATTAGAGAAAAGAAGATCGAGCTTTTATGAAACCGTCTCACCCTTAAAGGATATGTTTAATAGAAAACTCACATACCATCTGTTCACTGAAAGGGTTGTTGGTTCCTCACCACAGTCCAGAGTTCAGCAAAGCTAACAAGGCCTTGAGCAGTTAAAGGGGGGTATCATCAATTGGGAGCATGTGCTGCCGTCGTTGGGAGATGTTAGGGTTAGGATTAGGGTTGCGTGGCTGTTTGTTCTAAACTTGTACAACGCAAACTTACTTTTTCCCCTTTTTTGCACGATAAGCCTGTTGAGGTTTTGGAGGGGGTTTGTGCCGGCTCCTCTGCGATCCTCCTGCAACCCAAGGATGCCCATGTCACCCCTCTCTGCGTAGATGCACTTAAACATTTCCATCTTTCTTTGCGGTGCTATAATTCCAGCCTGAACGCTTCTCTTAAATCGATTGCTTTATTCAAAATGTGTCGTTCCCCCTTACTGTCTTTCTGTAGACCTCACAGTGTCACCCCTGAGTCTCTGCACTCTGATATCGCCAGTGTTTTTGTTTCCCTGCATTTCCTTCCTGGAGCTTTTTATTTGTCAAGATCGCTTCCTGGCTCAAGGTCATCCCTCCTCATTCAACCTCCCCTCCTCGACGTATCGATGCCAAAGGAGCCACGGTTCTTGGCCGCTAAAGTAAAATCGATGTCCCTGAGCGCTCGGCGCTTGTGCTCTAATATCCTCCAAACACCACCTGCCAAAATATTTATGCTGTATTCATGGGAGATGCTCTGAGAGAGAAACACGGAAGAGCAAGGAAAGACACAGCCGGCGGCTCGGCATGATCTTAAATAGAACGCTGCGCAGCTCAAATCACAGTAGCACATGATTTATTCTTATTAGATATGCAGGGTCAGTACAGCTAACTCAGTTTTTCAGCTCAAGTTTGGTTGAGAAGTGTGAATATTATTGATGTGTGGGTTACAGCTGGGTGATTCACCCCATGTGGAACAGTCTCTTTTTTTCCACAAGAGCGAGGGGCAGCCGTTCCTCTGATTGTTCTGTTTACTTAACACAGACAGAGAGAGTAATGAGAGTGGAAACGCTGGAGGGGGCGAGCTCGGGACTGATTAAATGAGTTCTCCCCTTCTCCACATACTGACCACTGTTAGATGGAGGGTGTTTGCCACAGGTGTGGAGGCCTGACAGCTTTCAGCCCCGCCAGATGGGCGGACGGAACAAATACAGTGTTAATCTCTCGTTGCCTTTGTGCCCTTGAGGCGAGTGTATGTGACAGCCGTGTGTGTGTGTGTGTGTGTGTGTTAGCATGAGGCGAATTGATGGTTTAACCTCTTGACTAGATAAACTCCTCTGCACTTCATCCTCCTGGACAAACAAAAGCAAGGAACACGGGGTTGGGGGCTTTGGTATTCTGGTGGCGCACGTCCCATTGTGCCCCTGTCACGTCGCGGCAGGAGGTATCGGGAGGCCAAGTAGGTGGGGAGGGGGGCGGCTGTTCTAGGCCTCGGTGGTTAACATGCAAATGAATGGTTTAATGGGGTCTGAAAAGGTCACTTAGGTCAAGCTGTGTGATAATTCAGTGTCAGGTTAGAGCGCCGCCGGTGTGTATGTGTGGGTGTTTGTGGGCGGCTGGTTAGTGTTGCAGCTGGACTTTTTCCTCCATGCTACATTATCAAACAGGCCTCTCTGAGTGACTTCCGCATGGTGCCTCGGAAAAAAAACCCTGCAAACCTCGTCTGCTGCGCATCAATCAAGCACGGTGGAAGAACTGCAACAGACAAAAGGCAGAGGGATTGGAGAGAGACAGACAGAAGACAGGGACAGAGACGGAATAAAGAGCCAAAGAACAGATGATGATGATGATGATGGCGAGAGGTTGGCATGATGGTGTGGGTGGGCAGGTTGTTTGGGGACAATCAATTTTGTATGATGTCTTTTTTTTTTTCTTTTTTTTTTTATTGATATGCACCCTGGGGAGGTAAATGCCATCATGGCCTGCGCCATAGATGTCTGCTTGGCGGACGATTGATTGGTCTGGCATTTGATCCTCTGGCTCACAGTGAAGGATGGGGGTGATGGAGTCATGAGAGCACCCATGGCCGCCCTCCCCTGCCGTTTCCCACCCCTGTCTGTCCCTCCTATCTCCTCCTCTCTGCTCCTTCAATCATTTATCTATCCCTCCCTGCTCGCTATATATATATATATATATATATATATATATATATATATCTCACTGTCTTGTTTCCCCACACAAGTGTCTCTTAAAAACCGCCGGTGAAGTGTGGTTTTAAAGGTCTTTGTCTGGGGTTCTATTGTGCTGAAAGCCACATAAATGGCTGACGGCTGTAAACGTCCACCTATTAAGCACCCCATCAGCTGTCCGTGGTGTTCCGGTCTCATCTCCCCGCGTTACAATGAAATGTTAAGCAATGCAGCTAACAGCATTTAATTTGCTAAGTAATCCAAGGAGCACAAAACTAGTCTTCCTCTGATTCTTATTTCAGTTGAAGCTATTTAATTAACTGCTGAACACATGTGTAACACTCATTTAATGATGCACAAGACACACGAGCACTAAAGGAACGAGAGAGACGCACAGAGACCGAGAGGATCTATCAATTGCATGTTTAATTTTTGAGTTTAATAAGGCACTCGATGCATATGAAATATATATTCTCTTAAGTGAGTGATGAATGAAAAAGGCGCAGGCATTACCGCATGGCGCATCAGAATAAAAGGACCCCACTGCAAAAGGACAGGGAAAATATGAGGGCTGTAATTGGATGTCTGCGAATTAATTTGTTCAGTGAACATACTATGAATCACATCAGGTCATAAAACCCAGATGGAGCGGGAGGGGGGGACCAAGGCAGATATTTATCACATCAGCCCGAGTGCAGGGTGATGCTTTCAGTGGGCTGCACTGCCACCATGTGGAGAGAAAAGGGTCAACAAACTGTGTATCTCACTTAAAGCAAAATGAATCATTGCTGGCTGCTCATGACTCTCCCACAAAGTGTGCCAAATATTCTGCTGGATAAGCTGGATAAATATCACAAACTGATTTCTTCTTCCCATAGGGAGGAATGTGGAGAATGCTCTTCTCTTCAAGAAGGCTAACCACACACTTTGTGTTCATGGACCTGTGAAACCTGACCAGCACCACTTGAACACGGCTATTGATGGAACTCCATTTCCTCCTGGGAGACTCAGCGTAAAAGAATGCAGAGTGGGGGGGAGGCCTGGAGTCGCTCCTATCACTGCCACCTCCTATAACCAAATTTATGAAGACATTTCTTTGGCGCGCTCCACACAAACGTCAGTATTATAATCCACAATAATCCCCACCAAGAGGGTGATGGAGGATGTATGTGACAGCTAGAACTGAACACCTTTCCCCTGCAGACATTTTCCACCCAAGAGCAGGGACACAAGAATGTTTCTATATATTTTACCAGCCATGCATCAATGTGAAGAATGTAGCTGAATCTAAAAGAGGATTCGTGCTCATTAATTATGCCCCAATGCCCTTTGCAATATTGGAATAGCACAGGGGATAGAGATCGTAATCGCAATGCCCTTGTTTCAGCCGCCGCAGAGTCTGTTACTTGAGTCTCAAGGTCTCCCCGCTTTTGCGATATGACACATCTTCAGAGAAAACAGGAAGTTGGGATGTAACAAAGCATGCTGAAAATGTTTAAATGATGGTTTGCGTCTCACAACACGTGAATGACAACAGGGTCTCGGGCATGAACATCCAAAAAATGCACTGCTGTCCCTCGTTAGTGCTTTGTTTCTCTTTTTAAACGAGTGAATTTCAAATTACATCAGGTGCAGAGGGGGGTTTCTATGAAAATTTAATAGCATCATTTGTGGGAATTATTGTGCAAACCCACTTACTAGAATTACCAGTAAAAGTAGGTACATGACAGTAATATTTCCAAGTAGAAAAGCAGGAAGTGAAAGTTCTGTTTAAGTTTTTCTTATTTAGACACTGACACACAAAAGATACTGCTGCAGCTACTACTACTACTAATATACTACTAATACTAATGATATTAATAATGACAGAAAGCCTCATGAAAGACTTTTATTTATTTCTGGTCAGTTATGATTATGTGTATATCACAAGGCAATTCTCATTCCAGATTGACACATGGCATAAAAAGCGTTATTAGTATTATTCTGTTACTTTATTTAATAAACCAACTGAAGTTAAGTAAGTCAAATAAATAAGCCAATACTTTATTACGTAAAATAACCGGAAGAAAATGCCGTGTAGAAAGCGGAACCATAGCAAAGTTAAGCTCTTTCCGTCGGACTCATTTGAGCGCTGCACACAACATGGAGGACCTTGACAACAATTTGTAGAAGAGCAGCGCGTTTAAGTCAAATGTTGCCAAACCACGCTTTGTTATTACATTACGAAGCAATGACGATATTTGAGTTTAGGTAAGTTGTGAAATTTACCCGCGTGTCGAGACGTGTGCCGTTAATTTCAAACGTATTGTAACGTAATGCTAACGTTGTCCTAGCCTGCTAGCCTTAACGTTACCCGCCCACTTGACCCTAACGTTAGCTCATCTGGGAGAAAAGAGAGTCGGCGCAGGCGTCTCGGCACTTGCTTTTGGTTTGTTGAACATGACATGACACCATTGAATGCAGGTGATGGTGTAATAAACTGACAGCAGAGCACCAGCTCTAATTTAAAGCTGAAGAATTAGTCGGATGAGGCTCACGCTGCCCTTTTTGTTTCTCAGCCGCGGGCAGGTCTGAGATCTGCGGGGGGGAAGATGTTGTGTCCTCGGCTGTGTCTGTGGCTTCAGCCTGCGACTCATGCTCACGCTGTTCCCCGGCAGAGTGTCCACAAACTGGCCTCGCTGCAGAACGCCACGATGCTTCCCCCGAAGAAAGTCCAAAGCTTACTTTACCCCTTTAGTGAGCTGGAGGCTTACCTGGACAGGTGCTGTACTGTTTGTCGGGACTGATTCTGCAGGGCTCATGTTTTTATACTGTCTGAAGACACGCTTTCTCTCATAGCCTGAACTGAATTTTACTTCACTGGAATGCAATTTTCAGGTCTGTGGACAGGACACAGTTTAAGCTCTTCCATCCCAGTTTGGAGGACATGATTAAAGCGGAAAAGCTCTTCTGCTCTTCCCCGTCTCACAAGATCGATTACCACATCTCTGCAGAGAGGATGGAACATGTACCAGCACTCAAACAGCCAGAGGTCAGTGGGCAGACTGTGCCACCAGAATCTATCACTTTTTAATTCTTATGAAGAAAGTCTGTGTTCAGTTACCTGTTACAGAGCACTTGTTACTGCGTCCTGTCCCACTACACAGAATGAATGAAGTTATGTATGTCCTCTTCAAAAATTCTAAAAATGTGAAGGTTTAAGTGGGCTGTTGTGAAACATTGTGCTTTGTTGTGAGAGAAAAATGACGTGGTGATGCTGCAGCCAGGACTACTTGGGGATTTATGAATCTGTATTTGCCTAATCTGACAGAGTGAGCATCTTGACGGACTATAATATAAATATTGTGAATCCTGTCTCATAGTATTATAAACCGCTGTGCTGAGTTTCGGTCCTCCAGCTGGACCTCCTGGATCGTATTTCATGTCTCACTGGTACTTGAAGTGTACGTTATGTTTAGTGTAGGGCTGTTTTTGGCCTGAAGTCCTGCTAAAAGGCTACAGGTACCTCATTAACGGGTAACTAGAGAGCACCAATTGGTGTCAGCTCCAAGTTAAATTATTTATGATTCCATGGCGGGCGTGGTAATACCGCTGTGGTGTCCCACAGATGGCTCTTTGGAATTGATAATCTCTGTTTATGTCAAATGTACGAGTGGCAGGTTTTAAAGTGACTCCTTTTATCGTCTCTTAGTTCAGAGCAGAACTCCTCGTGGGTGTTGGCTCACTGTCACATTAGCGAGGTCTTTTTCACCCTTTAGTAGATTGGACCGACCAAATCAAACACAAATTCTGGTACAATTTATTCTCTCATGACTTAGTGTCGCCAAGAGGGCCAGAGCCTCCACCCTGAAACCCATTCACATTACAGAATGATTAAACTGACCCATGCCCCCCTCCTCCCCTGGCCCCACTTGTTTGGCTTATAATAGGCATTATTATTGGCTAGTGTAACATCAGGGCTCTATGTTAACCTTTTTTCCCCCAAGGAGAACATGTGCTCCTAAATGAAAATAATTCAGGGGCACTCAAAGAAAGTTAGGAGGAGGAGGCTGGCTAGAAGGAGCACATGTTGGCATTCCTGGGGGGCTAAATCTTCATCTGTCCACTGCAAATGCATATCCACAAGCCGGTTCGCACTTAGCTATTTGTAGCCTGTAGAGCCCTGCCCTAGTTACCTAAAGCCTCGCCTCGCAATGCTTACATAACCTAATTATCAAAACAACACATACTGGAAGGACAAAGCCTGCTCATAAATGGGTTTACTCACTTCTTCTAACCTCTCTGTTTTATACAAACTACTGTCGATCGCCTGGTGCATGTTGGCCATCATGCTCATAATCACAGAGAGCTTTGCGGCTAACCTTAGCTATATTCTGCAAACGTTACCCAGCTAGCTTTGTTTTTAGCCACCAGCGTAAATTCATATATTGACGTGAATGAGGCAATGTATTTCATAAATATGACATATTACATACCTGTCTAGGAGGGAGAGGGCCAATTCAGGATCAGGTTTTGAACCCTTTCAAGTCCCGCAATTCTCCTGCTTCTTTTTTTTTTTAAATGTCTAACATACTACTCGCATTGTATTGAAATTAATTGTTTCATATCCCGTTAAAAAAACTCCTTGTAGTTGCTTTAAGTGAGCGAGGAGGTTGAACATGAAGTCGCTCACATTGCCCTTCCTTGACCCAAAACATCGACAGTCCTGTGAAAAATGAGCGTAATGTCTCTTTACCCTCCTGCAGCCTCATACATAATTAAGCCGGAGTTGACCCTTGATAATATATGAGCCGATTTATAACCTTATAGACAGTAGTGTTCACCGGAGGGCTCAGACTGGAACATTGTGTTGATGGGACAACAGGGTCTCTTTGGTATGCCGAGTTAGTTTCCACTCTGCCTCTCTGCTCTGTCAGAGGATGATGTATTCGTAGCTCACTGGCAGCGTGAGCCCCACACCCATCTGTCTTGTGTCAGAGAGATGGATGGGCCCGAGCCGTGTCCCGCGGGACTCTGCGGCCGTTTGGGTACTGGCAGTAGCAAAGTGGCAGCGGCCAATCGGAGCAGCCCGTGACAGGTCGGAGCAGGTGTGCAGGTTAAAACGTTCACTGAATGAAGAAAAACCTGAAAAGACCTTTTTTCCAGCTTTAACTCATACAGACCAATTACAATCAACAGGCTCGCTCGTTAACACTGTGGCAGCACATTGCAATTCAACACAGCGTTTACAGGCGACTTGTGTGTATTCCCAGGTGTGTTTCATCGGCAGAAGCAACGTGGGCAAGTCGTCTCTCATCAAAGGTCTGTTCTCCCTGACTCCTGAGGTAGAAGTCCGAGTCTCCAAAACTCCAGTGAGTAGTCTTAGCCGACAAAACTGTGCGTCTGTTTCACTCTCAAGGTTTAGCACGCATAGTTTACATAATGTCAACTCATATATAGAGTTAGATTGATGACGTTTTTGCTTGTTGTTTTGAAGTGAAACACGCATGGGTAGGGGCTTGGTATCAAACCTCAATACCCGAGTAGCAACTGAAATGGGTCCTTAGCGTCAAGTCTCAAAGGTAGTTTCGTATTAAAAGTTTCGGTCTGACGGTCTGAGAGACCACAAATTTGTGATTGTCCACACTGCATTCTTTCTGCAGCCTTACAATATTTTTGCTTTAATATAAAAAAGGGCAAAAACACAACCTGATCTGGTGCTGTGCTCTGGCTCATAGGGGAGCAGCAAATCAGCCATATAGCTAGGAGTAGTGAATACATATTATATCCTACATATAATCTGACCGAGATGATATAAAAGCATGTGTGACCTGCTCGAGACCAGCAGAGAGAGAGAGAGAGAGAAAAGACCAGATTTTTTTGCTCCTCGGTTGGTAAAAAACCTGATTGAATGACTTCTGTCACTTGTTTTTGGAATGAAAGGTCACTGTCAAATAGTACTCACTCGTCTCTGCCTGCAGGTTTGACATTTGTAGACAGGCAGCCAACATGTCTTATAAAAAAAAAAATAATGATTTCAGATTTGTTTTCATTGAGCTGGAGAAAGTTCAGAAGCAGCATCTACACACAGAATAACAGGGGGGCCGTGTATGGAATGTAATCATAATACTGCATCATGCTGAGTTCAGATCAAGGGCTTCAGACACACCAGCAGTGTAGCAGCTAATCAGTCTATATGTAAATAGCATGACCAATGTCTGATTTAACAAATCCCCCCACCCCCCTCTGTATTTCCTCGCCAGGGTCACACAAAGAAGATGAACTTCTTCAGAGTGGGCAAAGCTTTCACCATCGTTGACATGCCAGGCTACGGACACAGAGCTCCCAAAGACTTTGTGGATATGGTGGAGCCGTACCTTCACGCAAGGAAGAAGTGAGAAATGTACCTTGGCTTTTAGTTAGCTGCCAGGAGGAAGCAGGTCTTATACACCCCTTACACAGTGTGTATACATGAATGAATGAATGAATAAATAGCCCTCATACTCTATATGGCTGTTAGAGACGGAACTCCCTTCATGATTATGGACCGTTTGGGAGGTGAAATTCATTCATAATGCCCAAAAACAATGTGTTTAATGTCACATGTAAAACGTGGTGAATGCATGTTCGTGTTCTTTCAGTCTGGCGAGGACGTTCCTGTTGGTCGACGGCAGCGTTGGTCTTCAGAAGGCCGACCTGATCGCGCTGGAGATGTGCGAGGAGTTCAGGCGTCCATATGTGGTGAGGACACGCAAACGTCTTTCTTCATGAATACTAACATCATGCCTGATATAGTTGGAAAAGACTAGAGTTATATAAGATCTCAGCTTGAAGGGGGGGGGGGGGCTATTATCCATAATATCCCAAATAAAGATCAGCAGTCCTGATTTATAATGATTTAACTTCTCTGGTTAACTGATCACCAGCCTGTAACTTGTATTTTGTCACCATCTCACATGCCCAAATGACTCTTGACTTCTGATTGATCATTTTAGAGCTTCAACGAGCAGTCGATTAATCGGTTGGTCGATCGACAGAAAATTAATGGGCAACTATTCTGATTTGAGTGAGATTTTTTTTTTCTCAACTGTGAATGTTCTCTGGTTTCCTCAGTCCTCTTCAGGATTTTGGACTGATGGACACATAAAACAAGACATTTGAAGACATCACCTTGGCCTTTAGGAAACTGTAATGAGCATTTTCTGACATTTCACCCTTAAATGTTAAAGGGACAATTAAGCGATTAACGAAGAAATGAATTGGCAGGTGATTCGATGATGAGAATAATGGCTAGCTATCTTAAATCTCTGCATCTGTGATTTACAAACTCCAGACAAATAGCAGTTTGGTGTGTGTGTGGCATGTTGCGACATGTAAATGGGAAGCTCTGCAGCCCACATTGTGGCAGCGAGTTAGAACACACAGTACCTGTCCGCGCCCGCCCGTAACCTGCAAACAACATGCTGCACCACACAAACCACACAAACCCCAACCATGTTCAAAAACAAGCAGATAACTGACAAAGTGTGAGAGAGCTGTGGGGAAACAGACTATTAAAACAGCTTCGCAGGCCCAGATTAAATGATTTGTCCAACATGTAGCTGCATACTGCACATGCTGGAAACGCAGGGTTTCTGCTATTTGGTGGGGGTGGTAAGCATTAACGCCAACCAGCTTTCCCTCCTCCCTTTTCCCCCCTCTTTTACTCATTCCTCTTACAAACCTCATCATTATGTCCACAGTGAATTAATGCTGAGCGCTCTCACTCAGCTATTTTAAAAACTGCTGTCCCCTCTGAAAATGCCACCGCTGAGGCGTTATAATGAAGCACTCCCACTCTCTACGCACTCTGCAGTCAATTATTCATGCTCTCAGGTTATTAAACACTTTGCCCATTATTAAGGCTGTCACTGTACGGCCTTTTTAACAAAGACTAACTCTCACCGCTGAAAGGCGAAGGGAGCCGAATGGGTCACTTTTGAAACCTGAAACAGGTTTTAAAACCGCTCGGTTGCTTTGCTGTTATGAGGGAAATGGGGTAAGAAAGAAATTTGTGGGGATAGAAACGGGGGCATTTTGCAGGTTTTGAATATTGCAAACACTTAATTACAAGCACGCTACATTCTAGTTACAAGTATGCTAATAATATAAGTACTCTGTAGGAGAAAAACAATTGTCCAACCATACAAAAAGCCAAAATCTTAATGTCCATAATTTAAAAGAATTCAAGACTTCATAGTGCAGTATTCTTAACAGGCCAGTAGATGTCAGAATAAGTCTGTTGTGCTTTTTTTGTTTTCTGGCTTAATACAAGCTCAGAGCTGTAGATGAGTTGATTTAATAGATTAGAAGAACATGAGGATCCCAGTGCTGTCTGGGTGTGTGTGTGGTTTCTTTGCCGATGGCTCTGTGATCTGAGTTGTGACGCGTGGAAACGCTTTGTTGCGCAGATGGTGGTGACTAAGATTGACAAATGCAAGCACGGAACGCTGCTGACGAACCTGCTGAACCTTCAGGATGTGGTTAAAACGGAGACCTCAAGCTGCTTCCCCCAGCCATTCCTGGTCAGGTGAGGGTCACACTTTCCATTTGACGGCTGGGAATATTTTTATATACGTTTTCTTACCGTCACCAAATCCTCATGAAAAGATCAACAATGAATTTACTCTACTAACAAGTATTCAACAGGTATCTAAGCCTGATACGTCTTCTTCCTCTGTGCCATAGAGCTCCATTGTTGTCTAAAAGTCAGTCAAATCAATGGGCCACACTGTTGCTCCTTCATTATAATGAACACACATGTTGTAGTTTATTTTGACACACACCGTCCTGCTGCTGTAAATACATCCTGTACACTTCTTCCATGCTTACCTGTCACCTTTTTCTTTATCACAACAACATAGTCATGCATACTCCCAATACTGTTTCTCTTTTTAACAGAAATACAGGTTTTCTACACGAATGAATCCCAGTTGCTTTTACATTTGAGTGTTTTTCATCCAGTGTTAAGGTTACTTTTAAAGGTGCCCTGTGGAGTTTTTTTTGTAAACAAACAGTTTTGTTTACATGCAGCAACCACTGGCTGGACCGTGTATAGCATAGGTCACTAACAGGCGGACCGCGGTCCGAGTCCGGACCCAGACGCCGTCCTATACGGACCCGGACCTATAATCAATAAATTATGAAGGGATTTTAAATTTTGACGGGGCGCTTCTATTTTAACCGGCGCAGCTTTTCTTGTCTTTTACGGCACTGGTTTAGCAGCTCAGGAAACTCACAGACCAGTTGCATACGAGTTACGCCAGCCCACGTGACACTACTTAGCCAATCAAATCTGTGCACTCCAGGCGATAAACATTGCGACTCTGAATACAGACAGACGAGAGAGGTGAGAGGTGAGAGGCGAGTGACAGATGATAAGACGAGTGAACGACACAGGGAGAGAAGACGGAGAGACGAGTGAGCGGGACGGAGAGAAGACACATTATTCATTGTGAAATTGGTTGAGACTTTTAAGATGTGAAACAGTTAACAAAGAAAAAGGGAAACTCAAGCTGCTGCTACACTTTATTTTGTTTTTCTAAAATTAAGCACTTTATTTTAAGATGCACAATTTTTCTCTCTTTTATTTTTAAATGCAGCCCTTCTTTTAGTTAATGAGAGAAGAACATTATACATATCTACAGTATTATATATCTGTACAGTTCAATGTTAAGTGACAATAAATATGGTCAGAATGTTTTTGAATTGTACTTTCTTTATTTGATTTGACAGTCAGTTGTTGATCACATGCAGACGTTGATACAACTGCTCGGCTACTTCAATATATATCACACTAAATCACAGCGCAGGTTAGACATTATGATGTTCTGGACCTTTGCTGGAGGACATTTTCTCTAACTGGACCTCTTCAAAGGTTAGCTGAGTACCCCTGCTGTATAGCGTCTCCCTGCATGCCTGCTCATAGAAAAACAGCCCCACAGTGCTACCTGAGTAAAACTCAACAACATAGTATTTATGAAGAGCATTTGCTAAGATTAAACCATTCAAGGTATATTTAGGAGCTTTAAGATGAAGAAAACAATATTCATGAAATTACAAAATGCTCCGAAAATGAATGAATAAAAAAACCCCACAAAACAAAACAAACATTGTCTGTAGTGAATCACACCCAGGTCCTGTTTGGACTTGAGGTGACCTGCTGTGTCAATAGAATTTGAAAGTCAGATTCACTCCTTGCTACTACTAACTATGTGTAACAAAAAAAAACTTGCATTGGACTTTGGATGCAGAGATCAACCAAGGCTTTGTCCATTGCACAACACTTTACAGTAAAGACTGAGAATTATCATGTCATTGCTCAAATGCAAATGTTTGCTGCACTTTTCACACTCTTCTAAGCTGATAAAAAAAAGTGTCAAGAGTCTAGATAAGCTCTCTGTTCAGTACTCACAGTGAAGCATTTGTTACAGCTTGTACAGTAAAATCACATTTTTCCAGTTCCACTGATGGTCCACAGTAGAGGTCATGTTGTTTCCCACCATCATACAGCGCGGTGTTACTGCTATTATCCACTATAATGCCATCTAATATAGCTACGCCACACACTGCTGTACAGCTCCAAACAATCCAACCCATATCTGAATACAGTCTCGCCAAAAAGCTAAACATTCACAAGAGGCCCCAGCTGGTGTTTGCACCACCTCAATCATTACAAAGAGGAGCTGAGCTGCGCGCCGCCTGCCTGCTTGTACAAGAAAATTGCGCTTGTGTCTTAATCGTTTTCTCTCTCTCTTTGCAACAGCTCCCTCCAGTTTTGGGGCATCTACCTCCTGAGATGCTTCATCGCCCACGTAACGGCGAGCGTCAGGTTAACGGACACTTCTCCAAGCTGACCAGAGACCAGCTTTGAGCCCATCTGAGTGGAACTAGGACTTGCTAAACTCCACATAAATCCATAAATGCTTCAGATGCTTTTATTTTCTAATAAAATATAAACACACTTCTTTGTTGGCTTGGCCTGTTGTGCTTTTATTTTATAGTTACATATTACATTACTCATTGTTTAGCATCTCCACTCTTCCCCTAATGATCTAAGGACGCTCTATTATTCCAGTAACGTCTTAAAACACTTCATATACTGTGATTTTTACTGGCACATCATATCATATTTGCCAGACTGGGATTTCAATTTCATGTCATGGTTCATCTTATTGGCTTTCACTCTTATTGTTTTATTATGTTGCACAGTCACTTACTTCACAGTACTAAAGTTTATTATAATCCTATAAAGCAGATAATGCGTCATTGTAGCGACGTGAAGCCCGTCACATTGTTGAACACTGCATATGCATTAGCTACAGTGGATGTCATGGAGATGAAGAGTTTGGTTCCAAACGAATATACTGACTGAAACACCCTCTTAGCACCCACCCGATGAACTCAGAGAATTATTACCCTCCTCTGCAGTCTCCTTCAGGTATATGGAGCATTTTAGTGTCTCTCAGCTCATTGGATTTGATCTACCATTCAAAACTTTACCCAAAGTCCCAAAAGATGACCTTTTATTTCTTTTATTTAATTTATTTATTCATTTAACAGGGACAACGGGCAGTCATCGGCTGTCCCAGAGTTAGCTAGACGGCTACATTTCATCAGTAGTCCCTGGGCAGGTAAATTCGCGGAAGAATTATGGCATCAGATGATTAAAGAAAACGGCATCCTTCAGGACTTTCAGAGCCAAGTTGGTTCACTCTCACCACTTCCATCAACCTTGTTTCACATACAGCTGTTCGTTAGAGAGAAAACTCTCTGATAAACCCACCAAACAGCAGACACACAGTTAAAGAATTTGTATTCATTTCAAGAGGCAGCTCCCCCAGAATATATACATGTGTTTAGTGTGTATCAGTGTACTTTTTAAATGGCTCCTTTCAAATTCACATTTCTTCATTACAGTATCAGAGAAGTTCAAGGTCCCATATAGTACAAAGTGACATGTCCATGTCTTGTTGTATGAATACTGTGAAAGCACTTTGTTTTTAAATGGGTAAAAGATAAATTTCGAGATGACCCATCAGTGTTTGTGATTCCACTCTTTCCGCTCCGCAGCGCACCAGGCATGTGGTCGAAGTCCACGTGGGTTTCCATCGCTGGAGACTGACGGTCCTGAACGTGCTGAAGAGAAGGACTATGTTGTGGAGAACTGAGTGTGATGACAGTGAACACACACTTAACTTATTGTTGTATTTTATTCTGTATATCCCTTATTAAACGCTTTTTTTTTTCCATTTTGCTCTTTTCATGTCAAGTTGATTTTTCATCATCAAAATGAAAGTGGCTTTAAGTTATTTCTTCTTCTAAAATCCAGGAATAAGTGTGCTCAGAAGAAAACTACTACCATTGATAATATAATAATAAATATGCCCTCAAGAAGTTAGGAGTTTCGTTCTTCTGCTTCTCAGAGTTTGGTTCCTACGAACCTGTTCTTATACCTGTTACACCCGGTTATTCATCTAAAGCTATGACGGCTGAACAAGAAGAAAGAAGCTGTGCAGTATCTTTTCATGATCCCGGGTAGCTGATGAACAACACTGATTAAATCCTGTATGTACATAGTTTCTTGAGTGAGGTTTTGCCTGTTTACACCACAGTCATCTCTAATATTTAGAGTTACATAACCCACTGGCATATATGTGTCTGGAATATTGTGTCATGTTAGCAAGCCTGGGCTGGCAGATCAGGTCTATCAAGGTGTGGTGTGCCCTCTAAAAAGTAATTTTACTGGTTTCCAGCAAGTTGCTTCATTTCTGAATGTTGACGGTCCATATATAAGTGGTGGCACTGTGTTTTCTAGCCCCCTGCCCTACGACAAACACATCAATAGATGTTCTGAAGCTCTGTAGAGCTGAAGATGGTGCCCCATTCATTCATGTGGAAGCTAATCACTGAGCGCATGCCATGGGTGTACTAAGAGAGCTGCACACGGTGCTGCCACTCAGTCTGTCCCAGTGGCCACTCGAAAACAATAAAAGCATTTTCCCCATAGACCTCCATTACACCTGTAGACACCTGTGAAACTGCTGACAGGACGCCTCCAACTGCTAACAATGACAACTATTAATCTTTTTATTACGAACTGACTCTTACTGCGGACTCATGCTATAGAAATATGGCGGCAACTGTTTTGATCACCGATTAATTGTTTCAGTCATTTTGTTAGAGCAAACATGCCAAACATTTGCTGGTTCCAGCTTCCCAAATGTGGGAATGTGATGCTTTGTTACACTGTTTATACATTTTATGGATAAAACAATAATTGGAGAAAATAATCTGCAGAATAACTGATAATGAAAATTGGTTTAGGTTTGGTTGCAGCTCTGTAATAATTACACAATAAACAGTCTTGTCTATTGCAACAAAGCCTTATATTGTATTTACTTCACAGTGGTAAACTTGTGAATATGATGGGAAACATCTCGTCCACAAAGAGCGATGGAGGTTGAAGGTTGAAGATGCAGAGCAGATCAGCAGACATGCAGTCATAAACGGTTTGTTTTTTTTATAGAAGCTAGTCGGCGAGGGGTCAAGGTCACATGCTGAAAATCTCGCTGTATCCTTTTTCCCCCGTCCTCTTGTTAGCCAGCGGGACACTTTCCCAAAAGCTGCCTTATCTCCTGGAGCAGGAACACAGCGAGAGATATGGACAGATTAGATCGTTATCTGCCATCAGATGGCCTAAGATAATGGCCGTGACATGACACAAACCCTCACGCACCCGTTCACGCCTGAGGAGCAGGGAGATACTTAACATTTACTGCGGCCCCAATGAAGGACGAGTCAGATGGAGAGGAGAAGATAAAAGCTGATGGGACAGATAAAAACGGATAAGGCTCCCTCTGAAGAGCTACCATAAGTTCCCCCCTTCCTCATACCACAGCACTGATTTACACACACACACACACACAAAGGACGACACGCCGCACACACCTCAACACTTTATGAGACGTGAGCAGGAATGTGAATCACTGCATGCAGCTTTTAAAGGTATAGCTTATGTGTCATTATCATAAAATCCATACATCAGTACGACTTCCATGTGGAGATATTACCGTAGCATAATTACTCGGAACAAATAAGGCGGCCTTTGTGAGGATTAGCCGCCTCTGCGTGGGCGTGAGCTGTGAGGAAATATTCATTTTCCTTGTCATAAAAAACCCTTGAAAAGTTCTGGAAGATTCAAAAGTCCCCCAACGAGTGCTGGGAGCAAAACAAGATGCCATGACACTGAACAGAGTGTGAATGGAACGTATGCTGCCGCAGTAAAGGTTACGCCGACAACTTGTTGCTGCAGTGAGCACGCTCAGTAACTATTTAAGTGAATTAATTAGCCAGCAAAATGCTTTAACAGTGGTCTCCAAACCGTTTTTTTTTCTGCTGTGCACTCTTTTGGAGGCTGAACAAAAAAATATCTTAACACAAAAAGTAACATTTTGCCCAAAATACCTGCGTTTTACACACACAACCCCCCATCATCATCAGGGTTTTTTTTTTTTTTTTTTTACTTTACTTGTTTTTGCTTCCTGGATCAATCTTGCTAACATGGATATTTCTAGCATCAGAGCGCTCTTGTTTCTTTAGCTTTCCTATTAATGAATCAGATTCCGCGACCTGCACATGGGAGAAGTTTGCCTTCGTACTTTTACTTTTTAGGAAGTCAGGTGATGTAGGATAAAGAGCAACAAAGCCCATGTAGGGAGCAGGTTGGGGTGGATGGATGGATGTCTATGGAAGTCTATGCTAACTTATTGTTTTAACCCAAACCATGATCTTTTCCTAAAACCTAACCAAAGGCTTTCTAGCACGCGGTTAAAGTTGTGAAACTGTTCAAAAGTTCGGTTTGCGGTTAGGCTTTCTAACTTCTCCCACGTGCTGGACTTTGTCGCTCTTCTACGTTTCTCTTTCTCCCCCGTGCGCCCTTTTAAACAGCAGACATTTTTGACTTGTCATGACTTGTTAAGGTTAGAAACACGCAGGTGGAAGAAAAAGCATTACAGTTGGCTCATTTGCAGCAATCGAAAAGGTTATCATAGCCCACCTGGACAGTATCACAAACTACAGGTTTAAAAACCCATTGAACCTCACCTGGCACAGTCTCAACAATGTGCCATAAAGGTTGTGAGTTCTGCAGGGTATAATGTTGGACTGCATTCAATTGTTCATATTACATTATTGCTTTTATTGCGTCTTAAAATGCTTCCCAGTGCTCAAATTGCAGCCACACCATTATTTCATATATGCAGCTACATAGTGGCCTGCGCCGTGTATATTTCTGAATCAAATGACATATTCTATAGTTGGTGTCGACTGATTGTCCTTTAACTTCATAGTTAAGCATTACCCCCCCAGGCAGAGGCAGACACAAACTCCTCAGCAGGAGCCTGGGAAGGTAAGAGCAATTTTGTAATTCTTGTGTTGAACAGTGGGAATATTTAACAGAAAGAAATGAAAGAAAAACACAATCATTTGGATCATTACAAAATCTGGGACCGTATCTGTGATCTGGGATGTATATAGTTTTGCAACATTGAATTAGGGTTGATGTAATTAAAGAAAGCCAAAAGGGCTTAAATGTCACAGTGGAAACAGATCCCTACCAGCGGATCTAAATGAAATGCAAATATGAAATGCAATAATAATTAATGTAGTTCTTACCTTTTTCATCTTCCCAAAACGAATCGAGTTAACAACACATCTTACCATAAATTCTGCCCATTCCAGGCCATGAGCGCTGATTTTCAGTAAGACTCACAATTTCTAAATCAGTTTCCACTAAAAAATAAATAAGCTGTGCCCTCATTGACATTTAGTCTAAAGGATATTCAGACTTCATTTCTATTAAACAGAGTCAGAAAATCTACCCACTGTGTGATTTAATGTTTAAAAAAAAAACAATAAAAAGAGGCCAATTGGGGTGATTTTATAGGCGCTGTGCAAAGAATACCTTGTGCGTACAGGACGTGCCCTGTCTTTGACAGCAGCAAGTATCTTCCCTCCCTACTGGCATTGTAGGATGATGATGCTGCTGCATAGCAGAGCTGTCCAATAAAGTTTTAAGAGGCCAAAGGGCAATAAAAGTTGCAGCCGTGGCGCAATCACATTTCCCATTTCAGAATGATTCTCATTTTATATGCATGTTCTGCTGAGCACTGATCCCATAAAACATAAAGTCTGGGTTAATTTTTGATTTTTTGATTTTCCCTCCCTCAATTTTATTTGGCCAGAGCAGGGTAGGCATAAAGAGCAGTGAGCTGGACAGGTCCTCTCACTTCATCTTCTTGGATATCGGAGGTGGAGAAGCTGGAGTAGTCCCGTGGAATCTAAGAGTTACAAGCTCTGAAGAAACTCTCCTCCAGTCTTCTTTCAAATTGGGAGGTTCTCTTCTCCAGTTTCATTGTCCACAATGTCCGCATTCAAGGCTACGACGGCGGTGCCCGGCGGCTGCGACCCCCTTGCCACAATCTGTTCAGGAACAGACTGCCTCGTTCCTCCCAGTGACTTCAATGCAGTACTGAGCCTAGTGTTGAGCACAGTGCTCACCATAATGCTGGCTTTCGTCATGTTCGCCATGGGTTGCACTGTGGACGTCGAAAAGCTGTGGGGCCACATCAGGAGACCCTGGGGCATCTTCATCGGCTTCCTCTGCCAGTTTGGCATCATGCCCTTCACAGCCTTTGCCTTGTCGCTGGCCTTCAACGTGCAGCCCGTGCAGGCTATTGTCATCATCATTATGGGCTGCTGTCCTGGGGGCTCCGGATCCAACATTATCTGCTACTGGCTGGATGGCGACATGGACCTGAGGTGAGAGACCAGCGGGGCTGACTGGCTTGTTGAATAATCTAATGTTAGTTGATGATGTGGTGCTTGGATGACCGAACGCTGTCGAGCTATTGGAATGACCCGTCCACTTGAAACTTGGGACGGTTGTCTTGCTAAGGGGCTAACTGCTAACTGATAAAGCAGCATAAAGTATACAACCAATGTGATATTTTGGATTTATATACTACAAAAACTAGTTTATACATTAGATAATTAGAAAACACAGTCAGCTTCCCAGTCAATGTGTCCTTGTACGCCCAACAATAGGACAACATTTAGGTCCCATTTACGCAACTCGGGTGAAATACATTGGACCCCCAAATGTGTGTACCCATGTGGGTTGCTAATGAGGCTATCATGGTGGACCATGTGGGGACCATGTGAGAAATCCTTCTCACGACCCACACGGGCCTCTTTTTTTATGTCCTCATAAGGGAGCGTGTGCATGTCTGTTGACTAGGAGACTGACAAAGCATCAGTTGCATTTCTGAACTATTAGGACATGTGCTGCTTGAAAAATTACATGTCATTGAAGAAGCTTATTTGACCAATGCGCTGTCCATGTTCTCCCCCCCCCCCTCAGTATCAGTATGACAGCCTGTTCCTCTATCCTGGCCTTGGGGATGATGCCTCTCTGTCTGCTCATCTACACCTCCATCTGGACTTCCTCCAACACCATCCAGATCCCATACGACAGTATCGGTAAGCAGACAACTAATGGTTGATTGCTCGCCCATAAAGCTGAAAAAATATCTGTAAAAAAGACTTTCTAAGGCGCATGTATAATGTGAATGAACAGGCGGATGGTTTATTTTAAGGGCTGCCACGCCTGTTGTTTTATTGTGTCGTATAATCACTTTGGAGCATTGTTCCAAAAGCACTATACAGTTTTATTATAATCCTACAATCACCTGATGATGTGAAATCTCTGTATCCTCAGGTATCACTCTAGTGGCCCTTCTTATCCCAATCGCTGTGGGAATATATGTTAAACGCAGGTGGCCCCACGTGGCCAAAAAGATCCTCAAGGTAGGAATGGTTTATTCAAACAGCGACTTCTAAACCTTACTCAGATCTGGTATTTGATAAAGGGCTTTATTCAATGGAAATTCCTGGACTGCATTTTAATACTGTGTGTCTGCTGTGCACAGATAGGGTCCATCACAGGCTTTGGTCTCATCATCATCATAGCTGTGGTTGGAGGAATTCTCTACCAGTCCTCCTGGACCATTGCTCCCTCTCTATGGATTATTGGAACTATCTACCCTTTCATTGGTTTCGGCCTGGGGTTCTTCCTGGCCCGCTTTGCAGGTCAACCCTGGTACAGGTAGGGTGACAACAATGTAGGGATGTTGGCATATAATCATTTTGCTTACTTTAACTTGTATCTTGATTGCTTGATTTCCCTAACGTACTTTAATGTGTTGATACTGCCAAAGGTACATCACAGTTTAATTCAGTTCTATAAATCATGAAACCATTCCTGCATCAACAAACACATATACTTGCCTAATATATTTTTACTTAAGTTTATCATTCCCTGCTCTGTTCAGATGTCGAACCATCGCATTGGAGACGGGTTTCCAGAACTCCCAGCTGTGCAGCACCATTGTCCAGCTGTCGTTCAGCCCTGCTGAGTTGGAGGTCATGTTTGCATTCCCCCTCATCTACAGCATCTTCCAGCTAGTGGTGGCGGTCATATCTGTGGGAGGTGAGAGTTTATCGGGCGGATTTGTACGCAGTTAAGGATGGCAATTGTGCAGAAATGTTCTGCAAACAGCAGTAGCACTTTTGTGAAAACTGGATGTTGGCCTGTCATCTAGCGCCAAAGGAATGCAGGTGAACATATGTCTAAAGCTGTCTCACCTTTCCATAAGGCTACAAACACAGTTTCAGTGGAGAGTTTTAGGGTCGGGTTATACTAGGAAAGAAGTGATTCGTACGGCGTGTTGTCCGACCACGTCAGAAATGTTTACGCCTGATCTGATGGGCTACACAGGAGGAGACGCAATATCATCGCACAGTCACCCTCGGGAGACTTTCATAGTGTTGAACTTGATTGCTTGCATGAAACATGACATAGAAATAGTTGTGTCAAGGATGCAGAAAGGGAGCTAGAGAGAGACAGTTCAAACCCCGGCTCCTCTCTCAGCCCAGTGTTTAGTCATTGAATACGTTTTCATTCAGCTCATTCAACAAATAACAGAACCGAAACATGTTTTGTCTGCTTGTGATGACGTTACAGAACATCTATACTTTTAATAATAGTGAAAACATGTGTGCACCCTTGGTAGGAAATTGTCCCTACTTGGTTCACCTCTGAATCTGATTGACCTTTGACCCACAAAATTGAGAGAGAGATGAATCTGTGTTTATATAGGAAAAATGATACAAGCAGCAGAGGAGGGATGCTGCTTGGCTGCAGCGAGTTCAAGGACAATGATCAAAGTAAATGACAATAAAATATGTGATAAGACGCTGTATAATTCATACCTTGTGGTATGCTGTTGTTAGCCGCTGCTAGCTTATGCTTGCAACCCTGCCCATGCTGTTCCCTCTACCTCCTGCTTTTTTGCCACAGCGTGCAAGCCAACGAGGCCGGAGCAATTTACAACCAGGAGTGAGTTCATCTGGTCCCCTCCCTCACTGAGATTAATGGGGACCAAATTTTGGTCTGACTGCCCCTAGATACCTTTTTAAAGGTCTTCGAGGTTCTAGTTTTCCCAAACAAGAGCAAATAACTGCCGGACAAGAACAAGATGAGCTGTAGACGACAGAAAAACTGTCTGGAGAAATGGCTTATTCACTGAAGCCTGGTTCATTTCAATGCTGTTTTTAAAAGATCTTTTCCCCTCTGCAGGATACCGGGCATATAAAAAGTCATGCCGGCGTAGTTCAGATGATGCAGACGGTGAAGCTCCATCCCTGGAAGCCGGTGACGGTGAACCAGCGAAAGAGAAGGACTACGCTGTGGAAAATGATGCCTTTGAGTTGGATGAGAACAGCAACAGCGAAGAGAAGGGTGGGGGCATTCACAAGAATACCCAGATGTGAGATTACAGACCTGCGAATCACAGACTTTTGACTATCAGTATGAACATCCAGGGCCACAGCACTGGCCGAGGACAGCAGCCTAACTCAACTGTGAACACACGCTGCTCTCTGCAGGCCGGAGGTGTGCACTGCAGGTCCTGTTCTGATCAGCTTTGGAAAAGTACAGGGGTTGCCAAAATGTCTTCCCTGGTGTGACCAAAAATTTACTTAAAGAGGGGGGGTGACTAACACACTGCATTCAATTGTGTTGAATTGTATTGTGTTAAGATATGAAGCCCTCCTTTCCCTTAATTTATTCATATATAATTATTTAAAACAACGTTACTCTGTACGTTATGTCCTCTTTACATGTCTTATCAATAATTCAAACTGACTATTTAATGCTGTTTTTATGTGATTAACCACATGTCCATATGCAGATATTTATTATTATTATTATTACGTCCTCTGTATAGTGCAAAAGTGACAAACACAGACTTCAAAATTCAAAGGTGCGTTTCACAATAAGCGATTTGCTACTCGTCTAATCTACTTCCAGTCTTGAAAGCTTGCATTTTTTTGACTTTTCATAAGTGTACAGAATCAAAATATTTTGCAAAAACCTCTGCTTTCCTATCCACCACTGTTTTAGAAATGTGCCTTCTGAAATAATGTGTTTTTATGCAGACTTTTACATTTTTGTCTCCTTTTGTTGTAATAATTAATGTTTTGATATGAACACGAGCGCTAGTATTCAACTCAATAAACATATTCATATTTGTAAACTACGCCTTTGTGTTGTATGTGTTCATTTGATGTAGACGTGATGAATAGGAGAATATAAGGAGTTATATATGAGAACATTTGAATAACTGAAACAACGTTGACCCCTATGCCATTATGTAAAAGATTTCCCTCCTCTAACGTAATGTAGTAAAATGTTAACATTTACAGAACACCCAGTACAAGGTCAGAAACACATTGCAATCATAAAATAATCCCATTTCATTTGTCCAGTTGCTCAAAGTCCAGACTGTGACAGCAAAAGCACGTCCACGGTCACAAGACGACATACAACATGCCGTCATGTGATGATAAACGTGTTCGGCTGAGCCAGATGCAGAGGATACACCTCAGAGTGCTCCACCACCACCACCCTTCCTTTCACACACTTGCCCCTCCTCCTGATGGGTGCCCTGTAGCTGCCTTCACTTACTGTCAGAAACACTGGGAATTCTCACACATGACCATGATTGCGAAAGAAAAAATGTGTATCTCCCCATTTTCATACAGGAAATGAGAAACATGTATGCAATGAAACATTGTACGTACGTATTTCATAGGTTTAAGAAAATAGTCAGTTGAGTTGGCTCATTATGAAAAGACCCGCCATGGCACGGTCACATCAAATGTCTTCCTATGGAATGTGTTAGCATACACAGTGGGGTCCAAACACATCGAAGATCTCAAATATATATATATTCATATAAACCTGGAAATAATCACAAAGTTTGAGGATTCGGAAACATTTAAAAACATTTAAGCAAATTTGTGGCACTGACCAACTTAACTCCTTCGTACAAACGGTCAGATTTCTTTGAGTCGTATCCCTTCCATCGAAGCATGCGTTCAGACGACACTCAGGTGGACTTGATTTACTCATCAGAGGCTCGTTCAATTAACTCAGCTGGCAGCCAGTGTCCACCTGTTATAAATATGGCTGCCTCAAGTTTCTAGCAAATCATTGTTGACTAAGTAGCATCGTGGTAGTGGGAAACGTGGCATCCGAGCTAAGTGAAAGTGTCAGAAGTCAAATTCTGAGCAAAGAGAGGCTTTCTCAGTGTCAAATCATGGCTTACACTAAAGAGTTCAGGGAACTCTTTGCAGAAACGGGATCAGATGTATCCAAAGCACGGCCAGGCAGACCAACAGCGACCACACCATCAGAAGATCAACGCATCAAGCTTAGTGCCCTGAGAGATAGTAAAGCAACTTCATCACAGACACAGAATCTGCTAAATAAAGAACACCAGACTCCAATCAGCAAAAGTCCTGTCAGAAGAAGGCTGTCCTGTAGTGGTCTCAGAGGACCAGTAGCAGTTTCTAAACCACTTCTCAGAGGGGGAAACAAGGCCAAACACTTGAAGACTCAGAAGGCCAAGCACACTGTGGCATCAGATATGATATTATCATTTGTAATGGAAAAAAAATAGTATTACAATCCAAACAAATGCAAATGTCTCAGACTTTTGGACCCCACTGTGTGTGTGTGTATATATATATATAATTTATTTGTGTGTGAGATCATGTGACGTCTGTTGTTTGCTTTTTAAGAGTCAAGTCCAATTAGGCTACATCGTGTAGCTTAATCTTATCTGAATATGATGTGTATTATTTGATACTAATTGTAAAAGTAGTCTTTTCATAAAATAGTATGCAACACAAAGTTGCTACTATGCAGTGTTCCAGGAAGACAACTAGCAGATGTTGGGGCCCCATATAAATAAGATTAATTACTAGTTAGTCTAGTTAGTCTTGACATGGACTTCCTTGGGATATGGGAGTCACGAGATAAAGGTTAAGGTCAGGGATGTGAAAGGTCATTCTGAGAGGCCTCTTTTCCTGACCCTTAGATGGGAAACGGAAGTTTACAGACTCATGTGTTATAGTAGGACCCCATGTATGTCTAAAGGTATAAAAGACGAGCTTGAACAGTGTTCGGGGCAGCAGTACTGATTCGGCTACGGGTGCTGTACAGGTCAAGATGCGCATGCCTGTTGATCCTGATCTTTGATGCAAATAAAGAATATTATGTAAAAAGTCAGTATCAGCGGAGTTTCCTTCCATCATCGAAGCATCGTCTACATCTGGGGAATGAAGAAGAAATTGACGACAAATATAAGTGTGGTTTTAAGTACTTCTATTAGGAGAAAAAAAAAAGCTTTCAGCCATGTTCAACCAAGCACCAAGTTATGTTCACGGCCTACCAATTTAGAAAGCACACATTTACGAAGAGACCCTGAATGCAGCAGAAGCCCCGTTGACGACGAGACCGTGAGAGACAACAACCAGACGAAGAGGATCAGGTCTAAGTAAGCAGCTAACTATTCTTCTCAAGTTTCTTTCGTACGTGAAATGTTTGTCACAGTATTTTAGAGTTTAACCTAATTGAAACATAAGCTGTTACAATCGGCAAAGAAGCTCTAAAAAAGAGAAGAAGTTCATCTCCTCGTTTCCTCTTTTCCTCAACTTTACCGTTATTAACGTCGCCCTCGTCAAACGTGTTTGCGCTTTAACGTGTCAGAGCGAGACGCTGGCAGATGTGACTATAAAGTCAGAACTAAATTCCTTTAAACTCGTTTTTTATCCAGTAGCTAAACTCCGTCGATGGTGTCCCCCTCGAAACTGAACCGTAAATTAACGGCATTCCTCCTGAAGCGGTTGTCATGCCATTCACAAGCCGTTTACTAACGTCAGTAACGGCTAACGTTAACGTAAGTTACGGTGTCGGCAGTGATTTCGCTTAGTTCAACTCATCATAACGGTTTTTCTTATAGTTAACAGTTAGCTAACGTCAGTTTCGATGAGAGAAAGTCACACGGTGGCTTAACTTAAGTCACTATTGCTAGATAACGAAAGGGAACCATTTAACGTAGTTAACGTTGGAGTTAGCTAGGTTAAGTTAGTAAGCTATAAAGTTAACCAGCTATCTGTGGAAAAGAAGTTAGCTAGCTGTATGTTTATAGGGTCATATCATTAGTAAAAGTCTTCCAAAATCACAGCAAACACGAAAATACTTTGAATATTTTCTGAATAAAGTAATTAAAGTAATATCATGTAAGTAAGAGTGAGTAGAAAAGGCAGTTGTTTGTGTATTTATATATTAAAATCGAGATTAACCGCCACTGGAATCGTCATTCATATCATGTCGTTGCAACATCGCTTCCCTTTGGCTCACCATAAGCATCAATGACACATCATGCTGCAGTCACTGACAGCATCAGGTCGGCCTGCCCTGTTATCCACCTGCATTTAGAGGAGCAAAGATATTAGAAATGGCTTATGATATAATGCATTCCAATAAACTCTGTCCTAAAACTTTAAAGTTTTCAGATCAGCACCATGGACTCCTTGTTATAAACAGTTACAAGTTTTACAAAGGTTGTATTTTTTGTATTGGATTATTGTATTGGGTCAATCAGCCAAGTGAAATTCATATTAATGTACTTTAATGTTCCTCCTCCTTGACTGAGTCCAATGTAATTTCGATATTCTAGTGTTTCTTCATTTTGAATTACAGTTGAGTGATTTTAAGTTTTTTTACTGGCCACATTGCTAAATGACTTTCCTGTTAAATGGTCAGATCAGGTCTCATTCACACACCGATGGCGACCAAGCTGCCATGCAAGGTGCTGGCCTCCGATCGGGAGCAACTTTTAGTGTCTTGCTCAAGAACACTTTGACGACGACCCCCCACCCCCAACCCGCTCCACCCTGCTCTACCTCCCGTGCGGCAGTGCTCACCACTGCGCCACCATATAGTGAATAGTGAAGTATAACATTTTTTTTAAATGACAAACAAATCCAATCACTCTTTATACAAGTAACAATCAGGTGTTTGGACAAGGCAGAGTTAGGTGTGTTACTACAATGTCAGGACCTCTGAGCTGTTTGCTCATGTGACACTTTGATAACATGTAGTCAAGGTGAAGAGAGAGGGCCTCGTGAATCAGTTACAATTACTTTTTCTATTTTAACGTCAAATACAACAGCACAGAGCCAGCTGCCTGCATTGCATTTTGTCACTGTGTTAATTAGTCGATCAAGTGAAAATGCCAAACATTTGATGGTTCCGGCTTCTCAACTGTGAGGATTTGCTGTTTGTCCTTGTCTTAGCAATATAGCAAACGGAATATCTTGTAGTTTGGGGCTGTTGGTTGGCCAGAACACATATCTCCATGAGAGAGACAAAATAGCCATTAATTCAAGATATACTACAGCGAAAAACTGAAAACTTTTCTTCGAGACCATTGTATCCACAACTAATTGAGTCACATCATTATTTTATTTAATCTGGAATCTCCTCTATAGTTGACATTTGTCTCAGTGTTCATCTCGGTGACCGTCAAAAGTGTTGAGTAAAAAAGTTACCCAAGTGATCAAATCAAAACGAAGACATTAATAATCATGACTGTAGTTCGTGGGTTTGCCAACTGTCCTACAGTATTTTGCGACTAGGGAGTTTCTCCCCGAGCCATGCTTCACTGTATGCAGTGCGTTTCCCTCCTGACACCGGTGGCCTATAGCAGCAGTCAGGCGCTCTGGGAGTCCCAGCTGAACACCCATAGCAGCCAACCTCTCTGCAACCACAACAACTAACACTGCGGCTCGTTGTGCCATATGCCTGCCTTGCCATTGGAGGAGGCTGTCTCCATTTAACAGATGCAGTGGATATCAGGTATCGGCGGGTGTGGAAGGATTAACAGGCCATCCTTTTTCTGGAAGCCTGCTTGCCTGTTCTGCTTGTGCTGTGTCTTGACTGATATGGTTGTTTGCCACTACTTTTCCCAACTTTTAAAATCAACAAACACTCGTTTCTGATGCCTCCGCTGTGTCGTGATTATACGATCGGCACGGCTATGCTCGCTAGTGTCCTCCTCCATTTTAATTTATCAGCTTAGTTTACTGGTCGGGCAACAGAGCATGCAATAGGTCAAGCTGATAGTGAGTTTTGACAGCGCTCTCTGTTGGATCACAAGACAAACTACTTCAAATGCGCTTGGAGGAAATTGGTTTTCGAATTAAAAGGGACAGCCGTGTAGTCCAGTTTGGATTCTTTCCCCTAGTCCTTTTAAGACTCACACCACTGCATGATGGAAGTCATTGGAAGCAATGACGTTAGTTCGCATTTTAATAAGCCAAGAAAAGGAGAAATGAAAGCTGTGAAAGGTCTATGGGTACATTTCATACAATATTCGATACGTCTTCTCAACACTTGTTGATTGCTGGTTGTTGCTTCTTTTAGAAAATGGTCCAGTGAGAGCGGACGATGCCAGCTATGAGTCACAGTAGTCCCTGCCTGTGGACCCGGCTCCCCCAGAGCAGCCGGGCCCCATGTGACCGCTACAAGCATGCCTGCTGCAGCTATGATGGAAATGTCTATATCCTGGGAGGAAGACACAGCAGCTGTTTGAGGGACTTCTGGAGGTACAGCGTGGGTAAGGGCTAGATACACAACTATTGTTTTATTTAGTTTAGTGCCAACACATAGGATATATACCACTGCATGACAAACATTAAAGGCCCCATATTATGCTCAGCCCCTCAGTTCACCCTCTGTATGAAACAACTGTTCGTGCTCCGGCCTCTTTAAGGCCCCCCTCCCTAAAAGCCCACTTTCTGCTGCTGAAGAGTGTTTGTGGGGACTGGGCCTCACTGATTACTGTACAAAAACACACAACTTTATTCACTGATTTTGGTGAAACTTGATCATTTTATGGAGAAAATGTTTCCCCTCTGATGTCCTCCGGCTGCTCTGCCTCAACTCTCTGTGATTTACAGAGTTTCCTGATGGACAGAAAGCTTTAGAAAGTAACAGCTAACTGCTGCTAACTGTAGCTGCAATTAGCTCAGTTAGCTCATCACAATTTCCCAGAGCCCAAAGTGACGCCTTTATATTACTTATTTTGTTAAACCAACAGTCCAAAACCCAAAGACTCTACACACATACTAACACTAACATAAACAGCAAAGAAAAGCAGCAAATCCTCACATTCAAGAAGCTGGAGCCAGCGAGCGTTATTACTGAAACGATTTATCGTGGACGTGCTGTCACTGCTGTGCCTGGAGCAGAATCCGAAGGCAGAGCAAACTGTTGGAAACGTAGCATTCAGAGCAGTCTAAACATACGTTTACCTCATTATTTGAAACTTTGGCAACGTTTGAATATCGGACATTGTAACAATATATATACGACAGAAAATAAGGAAAAGCATAATGTCATCATATAAAATCCCCTTTAAGGATTTGTTGGATTCAAAACGACAATGTGAATGATATATATAGAAAACTGAACCTGTATGATATGCTCTTCTAAAAGCCAGAAAATAAAAGAAAGGTGGGCTGTGTTTCATTACTAACTAAAATATGACTGTGTGAAATATTACAGTGTGCAACGAGTGGACAGAGTTGAACTGCACCGGTGAAGCTGCACCAGAAGACCTTGAGGAGCATTCTATGGTGGCTCATGAGGTAGAAACTCCTGAAGATCAGTTAATGTCATTTGTTTTTACTTAAAACTTACTGCTCCTGTCTCTCTGCTAACACACTGCTCGGTGGGTTAGCGTGTCGAGAACATGTTCAACAGCTCTGACCCTTTTCAGGGCTTCCTGTATGTGTTTGGGGGCCTGCTGGACTCTGCGTACACCCAGTGGAGATGTTCCCTCTGGGTATTTGACATCGGTGAGTTTCACCGTGGAGGTGTGTGCATGGTACAAGTAACATTGGCAGCCAGTGTTTAGGCTAGAATCAGCAACTTGCTTCCTGCTCTAAAAATACCACAACTTGTTGGTTCCTGTGTCTCTGCCTGGAACGACATACTTTAATTCTCATTCACTAGCTTCTTTGTTTCTCTGTCGGCATGCGTCTCGTACTTGACGTTGGTTGTGAAGGTAATATCCACTTTGCAATATACAAAAAGAACTGGACTGTGTTTTATGAACAGTTTGTTCAATTTAAGTTATTCTCCATGTTAGTGTTGAAAAATGGAGGATGATCCCACTCACCACCACGTGTACATTTTAAATCACCCATGAGTACAGTCTGCATGTCCAGTTCAGCTTTTATACTACAATCTATGTGTCCAGAACACTGCCACTGGAGGGCAGCGCCAAAATCTGCACATAGGAGACCATGTTTATGTAGTGACTTGTTTTGTGGCTAAAAGTCTGTAAGATTCCAATTGAAATGGGAGTCTATAGTTGTTTCACATACTGAAATCCAGGACAGAGATATGTCAAAAATATGTGTTCTGGATTTTGCATGGCCTTCCCAACAGACCTTTTATTCTTCTTCTACACCAATTTGAAATGTACGGCATCTCTGCTGAAGCGACCTGTCCACACATCTCGCTCAGCTGTTTCCCATCATTATGTAATATATCATTTATCATCAGGCTCATTACCTAAGCTCTCCTTTATATTTCATTTTTCATTATCATGTGTGTTTCAGCGAAGGAGAGATGGGTGCACTGCCAGGGAAAGACGAGCTCCCCTCAGGTACACGGCGCCTTCCAAAGCACGAACAGATAATATGGTCTTTCCTACGTTTCCACAGCAGTTTATTTGGAATCAATAGCATTTTTTAGCATTAGCAGTGATAGCTAGACTAAAGTGACTAAAGCTCAAACATCGTCGTCATCATCCTCAGAAAGATATCACAGTATTGAAGAAAAATCAAGAAAAGTTCATTTAATTGACAAAGAGCTTTAAATGCCCACTGAATGGCAAACATCCATTTTTACAAAAGAATCACTGGAGGGCAAAAGGTTTATCTGAAGTGGTAGATGCTACATTCATAAGCAGGCATTGAATGTCATATTGTTAGACACAAAGAGAAACCCGTTCCAGTGGATTCCTGTCAACATGCGTGAGCCAGAAATGTCTCTGCCGCCAGTTGTCTTGGACACAGCAGGTCTTGTTCAGCCCCCGGGATCAAGGCGGACTCAGACCAGACGATCAGACCTGGAATTCTGTGGGAACCTAAGCGAAGAGAAATATAGAAAGTAAATAGCCTGCCCACTCTTACAGATGTGTGTGTGTGTGTGTGTGTGTGTGTGTGTGTGTAGGCCCGCATGCCGACCAACAGGAAAGGACACAGTGCTGTGGTGGTTGGCTCGGCCATGCTGATGTACGGAGGTTTCGTGGACATGAAAGGATCCTCGCAGGACTTTTGGAGTTTGGATTTTGGTCAGTTCAGAATTGCTTGTATAAAACATGATGTGCTCATTCTTGTTATAGCTAGTCATGGATGCACACAGCATATTTTTCTTATTTGTATCTATTGTATTGTTCATGTTATTTGTGCAGCTAAAAGTTAAATTCAGTTGGCAGATAAATTGAATACTGTTGCATACTGTATTGTACAAATCAAAAGTGGGGACTGTGCAACATTCGGAGCTTCCAGCTCCAGCATGCGCTTTCATTGTAGATCCTTGTGTGTGTTTATATGCATGGACAGATACCATGGCTTGGTCCCTGTTGAACGGCTCTCAGCAGGGCTCATTAGGCCCCGGCCCCAGACATAGCCACTCAGCCGTGGCCTACCAGAGCTGCATGTACCTGTTCGGGGGCTTGAAAGGCTTGCGGGAGCAGAGAGACTTCTGGAGGTGGAATTCCACCAGCCACGTGTGGAGTTCCCTCAAGAACAAGTGAGTCAGGTTGTCCTTTTTTAGACTGTCGCCTTGGGTCCACAGCTGGATACAGGGTTGCTAATGCTGCCTCGATGATGGTTCCTCGAGAGCTTCTGATGTCATCTCAGCTAACACATTCAAAACTTCTGAGTTATTTCCAATCTGTGACGCAGAGCGCCGAGGTGCAGTGTTAACAGCAGCACACATTGGCGGCATCTGCAACCTTTATTTTCTATGTAAATAATTAACCTGACTTTGTCCTTCCATTGTGTGGAAGTTGAGTCCTGTTGGTTTGGTTTATTTAACAGTCTCAGGATATGATAACCTGTCCGGACCAGGTGAGGACATACTGTCCACCTGGACAACCATCAGCAGTGGCACATTACGTGCAGAATGAGCCTGCTTGTTCAGCGCTCTCTGTAGAAACTCAACTATAGTATTTGTTGTATGTGTTCAGTAGGATTTGAGGATTTCCACCCCACCACTCTCACAGCTGGAGGCTACATGCATACAAAGAGAAAAGGCCAAGGCACACAAAAGACATTGTTTTGTGTGTTCCTTCCTGCTAACACCACCCGTCCCTGTTTTTCCTCAGGTCCGGTCCCTCCAGACTGATGGGCCACTCAGCAGTGGTCTACAAGGACAGCATGCTTCTTTTCGGAGGAGGCGAGAGCCAGACCTCTCCAAAGAACTTCCTGTGGAGGTACAACGTCACCACTCAGACCTGGGGGCGGGTTGCCACACTCCCAGGCTCGAACCCCCCGGACAAGATTCACCACTGCTGCGCTGGGCTGGGTCCCAGCTACAAGTCCAACACCGGCCCCTGCTCCAGCTCGGGACTCCAGGCCAGGCTGCTGGATGGGAAACTAAGGCCCTTCAAGAACAAGTGCTTCCCCGCCCCACTCACTTTTCTGGGATCAGAGGGAGCTATAGAGCTGGAGACGTTCAGCCCGGACAGGTGCTACGGCAGCAAAACACCCACGCAATCACCAGAACCGGACAACTGCAATGAGGGCTTGACGGGGAAAGATGCACAGCAGATAGGAAACTGTTTGACCTTCGAAAACAAGGCTTTCAGGAGCCAGTGCAGCTGCACGGACGAGGAGGATGGGGATATAGCCCAGCATCTGCCTGATCTGCTGCTGGTGCTGGGGGGGAGACCTTGCACCAGGCACAGTCCCATCTCCGTATGGCAGATGACTCTGACGGACTCATGACAGCCCGAAGAACAAACTTTACCAGCATCTTTCTCTTTATGAGAAGTTTGTTAAAAAAAAAAAAAAAGCATCAGTGTTATATTATCACTTCACCTTTGTTCAAATATACTTCACCATCTTATATGTTTAAATGGTTTACTGACATTCTGTGAAAATATCTTAATATTTTTATAATGCTGTTACTTTTGTTGTGAGCATTGATGTTATAAATGTTTTTATCACACATTTCCTTTTTGCATTTAGTCAAATAAATGATCAAAACGGAATGACCACTTCAAGCCTTAGGCCTCCTACATGTATGCTCCTTTACAACATATTAACTGTACTGCTGCGACAGTTTGGTCTGTGACATATTTCAGTCCCGGGAATCTTTGCACATTCACTACAACCTGTCAGGCTGGAGATGATGATAATAAGGCCTGTAATGTAACCTAAATGACACACGATGGCGCCAGAGCTCAACGGTCCGTTGTCTTTCTGGAGGAGGAGGAAGGGCTCGGTTATTGGCCCGCTGTACGGGATAAGCGAGGCACGGTGCAGTTCTTTACTATCCTGCCAGAAACACTCCACCAGCAGCACCAAATGTATCAATCCGCAGCTGAAAGTAGTCCCCAACAAATGCCCTATTTCCTCCTGTTTGAGTTTGCGTTTGAAGGTTCAGGAAATCACTGAACGTTCAAAGAAAAAGTGAAACTATATATTTGTGACCCGCAAAGATTTACATCTTCAGTAGGAACCAATGGGCTCGGAGCTGCGAGTATGGAAGTCAGAAAGTAGCACATTGTTGGTTTTGGCCTTTTCATTTGTTGACAAAAAGAAAAATATTTTATTTTAATAAGCATTTTCCTCTAAGGTTGTATTCCATACTGTCTGACATCATATATATATCATATATGATATATATGATATGTATATATATCATATCATAGTTGTGTTGCATGTTGCTTGTGTCTATGTGTAACCCAAGCTTCATAAACGCGGCACTCAGTAGTGAGTTGTGGTGACCCATTAAGCTCACTGTCTTAAATTGTGCCTGAATTACATTTGTAAGTATTCTCAAGTATTACTACTATTATCACAATGGCCTCTGTTTCTTTTATGCTACCTCCTAATGCCATATTATTACACAACATCTGTCTACCCCCCTGTAGTACATCTAGTATCTACTACGACTTGCACTTCTTTATATATATATATATATATTTATTTATATACTACTGGGCACTATCGTTGTACAGTATATATTCAAACATATTGTATATTAATGTATATTCTTGAAATAAAGATTGTGGTCCTACGTTTAGTTTCTATTCCGAGTTTTTATTTCATTGCTTTGTCTTAACATTAGTATTTAGTATTAGTATTTTTTCGTATTATTTGTATTTTAAAATGATTTAGATTTGAATTGACTTTGTTTCTTCTTCTTTGTGTGATTGTTGTGACCTGACTGCTGTGAATGAATACATCCATCCATCCATCTATGCAGCTGCAGCGTGTAATGAGAGGTTCATATCGGTAGATGGCGCTATGTCTTTGTTAATCAGCATGATAACCGGCCATGAACTCACTTGACTTAAGTTCCAACTTTTATTTACTCGTTCACCCAGATTTCTTTCTTAAATACTCCATCTATATTCCTCTTGAGATGGTGTATTTATACACGCGATTTGAAGTACTGTGTTCATGATGTGAGATGTTTCCACTGCCTGAGTGCGTGGCTGCTTTTAAAGAGGCTGAACTGGTCCTGCGTGGCTTTTCAACGGGGGTCTGGATCATGGTCTACATGACAGTGTGAGCTGGGTTTTTACCATCAGCCCAGAAACCGGACTGCGCTCGGTGCTTTCACGACCTCCTCGAGCTGAACGATCAAAATCATGCTTCACTCTTGTCAAGTCAAAGACCTGTCCGGGACCCGGCGCGTTGCCTCAATGCGACCTTGCGCATCACTGGAGTCTCGGCTCCCAGAGACGTAGTAGTCTTAATAATCCCTTGCGTCCAGTTGGTGGAAATCCCCACGTGGTTTCCACTCCTGTATAAAAACTTTGGGTGTGCGGGAGCCCCTGTTGTCGTGATTGCGAAGGGAGGAAAGGGTCCTTCAGTGAGCAGCATCTTACGTTGGGGGGACGCACACACGGAGCTGGCCATCGCACCGGACACGGCACCCAAGCGCGCGCACACACACAAACACACCCACACACACACACACACACACAAAGACGCGGGACTCGTTTGTTATGCTCTTTGGGGACGCGCAGCTGTAGGAGTGGAGTTCCCTCCGTGTTGTTTGAATGGGAAAGAGCGGACTGAACGCCTCTGGACACCGAAGTAGGGGGCGGGGGGGGTGGGTGTGGAGGTTTTCATTTAGACCCTTTATCGTCTTGTTTTGGTCGGTGTGAACTGAACGTGGCATGAATGACAGAAGCGCGTCAGCAGTCCCAGCTCCCCGAGTGCGCCTCGCAGTCGCAGACATGAACTTTTGTTTTGTGCGGTGAAAAGACGCGTTGCCGGACGCGCGGAGAGCGGAGTTATTTAGCGGCACCCTTGCGTGTTTGGGAATACAAAGCCTTCTTGGATATCTTGCGGCGTCGCACTGCTGGAGCTCAAGTGGACGTTTCTCCCGGGACTTGCACATTTGTAAAAGAAAATTAGCTTTAACCTGAGAGAGTGTGTGTGTGTGTGTGTTTAATACATCCACCTTTGTGCTCCGTATAGCAGTTGGAGTGTAATCTGAACTCTAAAACATCAGCATGAACAGCCTGGCTTTGTCCTGTTTAGTCGCGTGCGTCCTCTGCGTGCGCTGCGGCAGCTCGGTGACCGGGACGGAGGCTCAGGGCTCCCCCCAGGAGTCGTGCGCGTCCTGCGGACTCAGGACAACGGACCAGTCGGACCGGGTGAACATAGACTTCTTGGAGGCGGTGAAGAGGCACATACTGAACCGGCTCCAGATGCGGGACCGGCCCAACATCACGCACCCCATCCCGAAGGCCGCGATGGTGACGGCGCTGCGGAGGCTGCACGCCGGGAAAGTGCGAGAGGACGGCCGGGTGGAGATCCCCAGCTTTGACGGGCAGGCTGCGTTCAACAACGAGGTCCAGGCGGAGACCTCCGAGATCATCAGCTTCGCCGAATCAGGTAATCATCAATAATTCACCGCGCGCGTCTAAAGCGACCCCCTGGTGAACCCGGGCACCCTTTTGACTTTTATGTAACAGCCAATAACTTCAAATCAGCCTCATTCACAGGAGGAAATGTCCTCCTGTGGAGCTTATCGTGTCGACAGGGAAGGGACAGATGAGATGGACACACAACAGTTGGGTTTTTATTATTAAAAAAAGGCCTAAACTAACTGGAATCCAGTGCAGTCATCATTCTCATCATCTTATTACATCACAGCTCACTGCTGCCTGAAAGCCAGTGGTTGCTGTTGAGGCCCCCTGTTTCAGCTGGAAATCAAAAAAAACTAAAAGAAAACTAAAGAAGGAGTCCTTAAATTACCCTCATGTGTTGTCTAGGAGATAAAAAGAACCTCTGAATCCAATTTCATCACTAAAGCTGTGCTCACACTCAATACTCCAATGTATAAAGCCCTCTTTTAAACACGGACAAAGTCCCTCAATTGGCCATTTATCCCTTCCTCTAAGAATGTGTATCTAACTAATTCTCAGACGTCCAAAGAGAACACCCTTTCCTCTCTCTCTCCCTCTCACACACACACACACACACACACACACACACACACACACACACACACCTAAAATCATCTGCGCTTGACAGAATCCAATAATTGTCAGTTAGCGCTGTGAGAACCACGTATTTGACACAAGCTGTTAGTTTAACAAAAAAGAAAACATACAATTAAAGACACCAAAAATAGGATGCCTTAAACACACACACACACACACACACACACACACACACACACACACGCACCATCCTGTCCTTTCCCATTGGCCCTGCCAGTACAATTAGCCTGAATGGGCTGCGAGGTCCCGCCTTCCAATGGGAATGATCTGAGCACGTCATGACAAGGGAACAAAAGCCAGGCAATTATTATAAGAGCACTATGTGTTCCTGCTGAACCCGACATGTCAACGTTAAGCAGGAGGGGGGGGGAGAAAACAAAAGAAATCAGAATAATGCATGAGACATTTGAGTTTGTGCAAGGTTGGATTGGGACTGTGGGTGGAGGGGTGTTGGTGATGGTAGAGGTGGTGGTGGTGGTGGGGGGGTGATATTGTGTGCCCATATTGCAGTAGTGTAAAGAATGTTTTTGTCGTTCTAAAGGTTTGCTGGGCTCCTTTTGCTTCTTCTTCTTCTTCTACTTCTGTCCCCCCCCCCCAGTTCTATTCTTCCTCACACCTTTGAGCCTTTGTGTGGCATTGTACCATGGAGCTGGCTTGAGTCCCTGCTCCCTAGACCCCGTCTGCCTCCTGGCCAGCTGGCTCACGCCCCCCCCAGATCCGATGCTGCCAGCCGGGGCATGGCTCAGAGGCAAGGCCTCCAGAAAGCTTCGAAGCCAGGGGAGCTTGTCCCCCGAGCACTGAATTGTTGTTGTCACAGTTTAGGACAAGGCGGGTTGTGTGTGTGTGTGTGGGGGGGGGTTGGCATGTGTTTAGCCAACAGCGAGCCAGCATGTGGATATGGATGGATGTGGATGTGGATAGGTGTTTATGTATGGAGCACTGAGGTCAGCTTGCATCCTCCGCCTCCCCTCAGCACAGGGTTAACTGCGGGCTTGTCAGCCAGGGAACCGGCGTCTTATCTCCGGTTGCGGTGGCGCAGAGGTAAGAGGTCTGCCAAGCGGCCCCGGGCAGGTGAGAGGGACGATGCCAATCTCCCTTCTCCCCTGACATGGTCCCGTGGGTCCTCGCCGAGGGATTCGGTGTCCCGTATCCACGGGAGCGGAGCGGGGAACACAAGCAGGGAAGGAGGGGTGGGGGGCAAAGAGAGAGGGGTCGACGGAGAAGTTTAGATCGGCGCTTCTTGATTGCTCCCTGTAGCCGTTCGGACCCAGTGAACTCGCGGCGAATGGTCCAAGACACGGAATTAAGACTTCATTATGGGAGGTCATTAACTCCGGCCCGGTTCCTTCAGAGGATCAGGTTGGCAGGTTTACTTCAGGACACAACTCTTTCATGAGGAACTGTCAGTCATGGCCCTCCTGGACCCGGTCCAGACATTTTCCACATTCACTCGCAAGTGTGTGTTTCAGCCCTCAATGGGGCCTGGCTGCCTCTGTATAGCTTGTGATCCTATAAATGATTTATGTCACGTTATTAAAAATGCCCCCGTAGTAAAGCTTTAGCGACGACAGAGCCGGTGCCGCAGCGGCTTTAACCTCCGTCAGTAAGTCCAGAGACTCAACCCTGCCTCTCCATCCTCTCCACCTCCCTCCCTCACCTCCTCACCCACCCTATGTGGAATTCCTGGAGTGCTGAGACTTGAGGCCCCAGGGATGGCTGCCGCACGCCTCTGCTCATGTCGGAGCCGCGAAATGCTCCGCGCCACGCCCTGGTCCTTTTTCCGCGGCGTGTGGTCTCGTCGACAGCGGCTTTTGAGTAATGAGCTCTGGAGCTGCCTGCCTGCTCCCGTGGCCTCTTCCCTGACTTGGTGGCGCAGGTGGGGACATGCTGAAGCAGCTCTTTATCCACACAAGCCCACCCAGGTGTCCCGCCTGCTGCTGATACCAACCACCGCGGAGGTCAGGCGAGGCGTGTCAGGGCCAGCTCCAAATTGTTTGTATCGCGGGATGAAAAGAACAGTTTGTTCTTTAAAAAGGACCTCAATGCAAAGAAGTCACGTGGGCATGTCAATACTAAGGAAGCCATGTGATCGAAACAAAAACACACACTGTAAAAGTGATGCTGAGGGCGACTAAAACATGTGTACTGAGGGATGCTTCGTGCCCTGCTCAGTGAGTCCTTCATGCACTTAGTTTCAGACCTGTCACAGTAGTTGCGTTATCGGCTTATCGTACGACATGCGGACATGACCTCGATACTGCCCGCTGTGTTTACATGACATAAGAATGTCACCAACAGTTCAGCCAACGTGATGCCTCATTAAAACAGCAGGGTTTAAGAGATGACGCGTTTTTTCACTGTCTGCTTTCGTCTGCTCAGAGTTTCACCGTGTTTCACACACACACACACACACACACACGCACACACGCAGCAACGGTGAACCAGGTGAAGTGAAGACAGCGTGTAACAGGTGTTTTTTTCCCCGACGACCGCATGATTCCAGCCAGAAAGTTTGGATGAATAAGTCCAAATGGACTTGGCTTCAAAGCCGCTACTATTTCTGGGATGACAAAAGTAGTTACCGACACCTCACACCCCCCCCCCAGAAGCAGCTTGGTGAAGTTAACATTCATAATACGCTTTTCTTAAAACTGTAGACTGGGTTTATTTTTGACCACCTCAAGGTCTGTTTAATCGCTGCTCTGGAGCTTTCGACCGCAGATCACATGATCGTCATCAGCCTATGGAGATCGGCCAGCTATCATTGGATTGCAGGTGTTCAAGTCTGGCCACTTTCTACAGTTCTCCTGAGCACTTTTTCCGAGGAAATGCAAGCCAACATGGACGAGAGGTTCTTAATGAGGACGGGCTGAAAGCTCCAGAGCAGCCACTAAAGTGACCTTGAGGTGAAGTTGGTTTGCCACGTGACGATCATAGAGTTTCTGCAGTTGTTGTGGTGTTCCTATCCTGAATCTTGTTTTGGGGCGTTGGTCGGACAGAAGAAGCAAGTTGACGACCCTGGCATTGAGAAAATGGTGTCGCGGGCATTTGAAATTAAAATGTAGCTGAAGTCCTACTACAACCGGTGAGCAGCGATCATAGAGACATTACAGGGACAGTAACCAAATGTCAAACACAGTAAAAATCCTGCATCGGCTCTGCACGGGATTTGGGTACCCTGTCCTGAAGGGGAACCAGCCGCCTTATAAACCAAGTCTCAACCGAGTCGTCTGAACAAACAACAGCTGAGCTGTTAGATTTATGATCAGTTTTATTTTTAGGCCCCATTCCCTGTCTGTTTATCACGCCCTCACTGTGTGCTCGTTGCTGTGCGATCCCCCCCCCTTTTTTTTTCTAAGCTCGGAGCTGTCGAGGCAAGTAAGAACGCACGGCGCTGAATGAGGTGAGGTTAGTTACTTGTAGCCCTGAGGGGCCTTTGCGGCAGTCGCAGGCAAAAGCAGCTGATTCCTTTATGTCCTTCGCTTCAGATGGATTTCAATATGAACGCGATGTGCACTTGATACTTTACCTACAGGCTTTGGTATTGAGAAGGCTGATAGTTGATGTACTGCTTACTGTGGGGTTGGGTGTGTGTGCGTGCATGGATGGATGCAAATGTGTGTGTGTGTGTGTGAAGTGCCTCAGCTCCCAGCTGACATGCTACAGAGTGGAGAGCTGGTCTGAACAGGTTTCTGTGTGAATGTAAAGCCGCGCTTTACAGGAGGAAGAGGCGTGAGGCGCCTTAAAGAGTGGGGTTGTGGGGTGGGGGGGGGCCCGTCTTTGGTGGCCACCTGTTGACACTGACACACACTAATCAGTCGGCAAACAAAGTAATTTAGCTGCTTTCAAAGGCGCTGCTCTGCTTGAGCACATTGTACCAAATCTCCTGAAATAGAAACCTTTCAAGTTACCTCGGGGTAATTTGGAAGACATCATTAGGCTTGGGGGGGTGGGGGGGGGGGGGTACTGCCAGGGAGAGCCCATCGCCACCTTTAGACTCCCGGGATCTCTTCATTGTGCCTCTGTAGAAAGTGGCCAGTGTCATGTAAATGGATTTTATTTTTGCCTCATCATGCTTTCTGCTGGAAAGCCACGCGTTTCAATGCCGGGCTGCAGCGCGGCTGTCTCCCAGTGCCTCACAGGGGGCTTTGTGCTGTCACTCTCAGGGTGCTCACAGTGGAAGGGGGGGTAGGGGTGGGGTAGGGTGGGGGTAGGGTTCGGGTGTGTGTGTGTGTGGGGGGGGTGCACTAACAGCGAACTCAATGAACCCCCCGGGAGCCTTGGCCTTGTCCACCACCCTCCCACCTTCTTTTCCACTTGCATCCTTCCTCCTCTCCTTGGTCTTCCTCTCTGTTCTGTTCTCCTCCCTGTCCCTCTCTCTCCTCCATCTCCCTCTTTGGCCCTGTCACTTACAAAGCTGGACCTGAGGCCAACTGGGCCTGATCCCAGAACTGGCCTGTCACAGCTGGCCCTATCAGAGGCTGCCACAGAGGTCACCTGACACAGTGATTGAGGGTGAACAGAGAAAACAAGGGGAAAACAGCCCTTAAAAGACAGAGCTGTGCCTTTTTAGGGAGGCTTTCTGCTTTCTATGTGGGCACGTGTGTGTGTGTGTGTGTGTGTGTGTGTGTGTGTGTGTGTGTGTGCACAGGCGGGTGTGTGTTTATATGTGTGAAGAAAGGAAAACAGTCTTTAGCCCTTTCCCTTGAAATAACGTACATATAGATCCAGCTTTCAGCCACATGCCATGACCTTCAGCCGGCCGTCACGGAGATGGTTCAGCTCTCGCGTGACCTAAGCATGGTATTTTGGTGATAACAGGTGGTCTTATGGCGGGCAAGGATGATCTCTGGCAACTGAACCATCTCCATGACAACTGAGCAAACTTCGTCTGCTGATTAGGGCCCGCGAGATGCGGATGAAAGCTCCAGTAGTGGTCTTTGAATCGAATTGAAAATAATGTTGCATAAACAAACCATTAACCAATCCTGTTTTTACTGTCTCCGACAGATGAGCACACATCCTCCAAGTCTGGTCTCTACTTCCTCATCTCCAACGAGGGCAACCAGAACCTGTACGTGTCCCAGGCGAACCTGTGGCTCTACTTCCGCGTGCTGCCGGCTGGACCTGAGAAGGGCCTCCGGAGGAAGGTGACGGTCAAGATCCACTACCAGGAGGCTGGGGCTGCCAGTGGTGCAGAGGGAGGCCCAGGAGATGACGGTGGAGGAGGAGGAGGGGGGAGGACAGGCCGCTGGGCTCTGGTGGAGAAGCGGGTGGATCTGAAACGCAGTGGCTGGCACACTTTCCCCCTCTCGGAGGCGGTGCGGGCGGTGTTTGGGAAAGGCAGCCGGCGGCAGGACCTGGAGGTCCACTGCGAGAGCTGCGAGGCAGCTGGTGTGGCTCCGGTGCTGGTGGACCCCGGTGACCCGTCCCACCGGCCCTTCCTGGTGGTGCGTGCGCGGCAGGTGGACGGAAAGCACCGCATTCGCAAGCGGGGGCTGGAGTGTGACGGCACCAGCGGGGGCCTTTGCTGCCGGCAGCAGTTTTACATAGACTTCCGCCTTATCGGCTGGAACGACTGGATCATCGCACCAGCCGGTTATTACGGCAACTACTGTGAGGGCAGCTGCCCGGCCTACATGGCAGGTGTTCCGGGCTCGGCTTCGTCCTTCCACACTGCAGTAGTGAACCAGTACCGCATGAGAGGGATGAGCCCGGGCTCGGTCAACTCCTGCTGCATCCCCACCAAGCTCAGTACTATGTCCATGCTCTACTTCGACGATGAGTACAACATCGTGAAGCGGGACGTGCCGAATATGATCGTGGAGGAGTGTGGCTGCGCTTGAGGCCCACGCTGAACCCCCTCGCCCCCTTTGAACTTTGGAACAGTCAGAAAGGCCTTTTGTACAAACAGGACGTTATTGTACGGTACACATATACAACATATCTATAACTACTGTACGTGCAAGCAAAACGCGCGCTGGTACCATCTAGCAAGTATCAGTGCTGTGTCAACACGTGCATGCACAAACGTGTGTGTATTTATCAGCGAGTGGCGTGTTGCTGCCACGAGCTGTGTCCGCGCAGCGACAACTGGTCAGCGGTGGGATGAGAAGGGAATGATTATCACCAAATGATACTTTGCTCTAGTTTGCCATTTCTAGTCAAAAAATTAATGGCTCATCATCTCCTCTTGAATGAAGATAACAAGCGCTTAAGGAAAGTGACAGGATCAGCCGATGACACGATATTGGCTTCGCCCCCACGCTCCCAACCCCGCTCCTCCAACCCTCTTAAGTACTTTAAGCACATGACAGACTTTTGTTTTTATAAAGCACTGACAATTCATCAGCTTATACAATTCAGAACACCAGCACTTCCCGACTATGCCGACAGACGCAGTCTGACTGTCCTCTCTGGTGGAATTAGACCGGCAGCGCTTAATGCCTTGCAGGATTATACCCTCCGCAGAAAGGCGAAAGAAAGTCCTCCACAGGGCTGCTGCCGCCGCCGCTGCCGCTTCTGCTGTTGTTGTCGTTCTCGCCGTTGACTATGGGCCTCAACCTCAACTTCCTGCCTAAGAGTGCTGCAGGCCCTGCTACCATGACAACCAGGTGAAGATCTCATAAGTGCACTTCACTTGTGCACCGGGAGCGACAGAGAGAGAAAGAGAGAACTGCTCCCCCCCACACCCCCACCCCCCCCCACCCCCCGACGGCTCAGCAGAAGTGGGCCTGCGGACGCGGAGACTCTAGTTTTCGGCCCAGTGGGTCGCCACAGTGCAGTGCAGCACTTGCAGAAACTGAAATGCACACCCTGAATAGCACTTGTATAAAGAAATGCCTTCCAAGGGGTACTGAGTGTCCTGTCCTATCGCTAAATAAGTGCCACATGAGCTATGCAATGTATAGTAACCTATACCCATACTCAAATGCTCTATTAGACTGAATTCTCTTTCCCTCTTTCTCTCTCTCCTTCTTCCTCTCTTCAGTCCTCGACTCTTTATCAATACTTGAAATGTAATCTTTCGCCTCCTTTCCAAAGCGAATGATTGTTGTGACGTTTGCACTGAAAAGTTGCGGGATTAGTGAAACAAAAAAAAAAACAACTGCCATTGAAAAGTTATTTTTATAGAAGTAAATTGAATTTTGTTTCAAATGTATTTTACCTAATTAATGGAACCAAAGAGGCCAAGATTTTAGCTATTGTACCGAGATGGCAAGGCCATTGAGTTACTGTGTACAATACTGTTTTTGATCATTTGCAATAGGCCTACCACTGTATCAGGGTACGATATATGATTTCATTTCTTAGCTCTATTTTCATTCTCTGTTTTGTACAATAAGCAACACTTTTTTTCACCTTTTAATTCTATTTTTGTTTCAGTTTTCTATTTAATAAGAAAGTTATTTTTAGTTCCTGTCTAAGAATCATTTAGTCAAATAAATGTCTGTACAGTTTATGTAAAATAAAATGTTTTCTTAAATATTTTGTATTTTTACATTCTTTTCTGCGTCGTTGCTGTTGCTCTCAATCCGCCCTTTTCCTTTGGGCTGACGCCTCCTGATTCAAAACAGGAAGGTGGGGCCGAGATAGCTGGGGAGAACACACACAGGCATGCTTCAGTCTTCAGCCAGTGCAGTTTGAAACATAAAACATGTCTGTCAGGACTGAGTGTCTCTCATAAGCAGGAGCTGTAGAACGGTAATTACAACTATGATTAACAGCTTCAGTGGCATCCACGGAGGCTGCCAGCATACAGACCTTCGCATACCTGCTCCTTGGCTGCTGCGTCTGTTGATGCGTGTTTGCAGACAATTGTGCATTAGTATCTGCATTTGTGCAAGTGTGTGTTGGGCAACTGGGAGCCACGCAGTCTGTTACATCAGAGCTGCCCCCCCCCCCAACACACCTCTCGCAATGTTTCTCAAGGTGGGTTCACACTTGCCATAATGTCAGGAGCAAGTGTGTCAACACTTTGTGCAACAACAGCGCGAGGCTTGCCCGACTGAATGTCTGCCCATGCCAACACCCACCAACGGTTAGATTTTGTGTAATGTTTCTGGAAGGCTCCATCAAAACACATCACGTGTCCCCGTAAAATGTCAGTCAGATAATTGCTCAAAATGTATCTATCAGGACCCGCCAAGGAGATTTGTTTGGCTGCAGGGCAAATAGCATGTTAGGGAGGGATCCGTGTAATAATTCGTTACCTGTAGCTGGATGGATGAGTCAGCAGCAGCAGCAGTACTCCCTAAAAAAAACCCCAAATCAATATTGTGATGCGTGTGACTGACAAGCAGGCGGGCGAGAAGATAAATGATCTGTCAGAAGTGATCTGGAGCCACTCGGGTTGTGTTTTTAATCTCCTCGGTGGAGCCTGCGCCTCGCTCCAGACAAACGGCGGCCTGTGCCGAGAGCAGGGAGGGAGATGCTGTAGCTGTCTTGTCATGCTTCCCTATGCATGCCAAAAGTCTCCACAGCTGGAATGTTAATGACGCCGAGCAAGAGCTGCAGGCCATCGAGCGTGCTGCCGTTTGCTGCTGCACTCGGGGGTGGGGGGGGCTTCGCTCGTGTGTCCACGTTCTTTGTGTCGATAACACAGATCTGTCGCTTAGTGCAGACTTGTATGCACGCTCTCTTCACACTTGTGCACTGTAAAAGAGACACTAAACACAAAATATGTATGCGCACACACACACACACACACACACACACACACAACCTCTGCAACCCCTAGTTATCAGCTAAAACAAATATTGTCCCTCTGCCCTCCCTCATCTAACGCGGCCACAGGTTGAGGTCATGACAGCTGCCAAGTTGACGGGGTCATCTGGTTTATCACCGCAATAGCGCTCATTCTCCCAAATCAGCCGCATAATGAATTTATGACTATTCGTCACCTGGGGCCAGGTATTCCTCTGCCCCGCCTCGTGTTTGTGTTTGGCTCTGTGGCCCGGAGGAACGCTACCAGCACGTGACAACGACAACTTTTTTTTCTGATCGCTCACCGAATCTTCCGCCAAATGGAACTCTACAGATTTGTTTTTCATTTTCTTACTATTAGTACCTGACCCCCCCCCCCCCCCACCACCTCAACCTATGATCCCAGTCCTTTGCTAACACAATCACTGAGCTAACACAACAGGATTTCTATTACAGGCGATTAAAGCCCGACCCCCTTTATCTCAGCTTCTAGAGAGCATGTAGAGGCACTCTTATTCTAAGGATTTATGGCGTTGGCCCCTAAGACAGGAGGCTTATTCCACCCCTGTTTACTTCTCCCTACAAGCAAAGCGACATTTGACCTTTGGAGCAACGTGGACCGCGGCCCCTGCGAGCTCTCTCTCTCACAGGCGGATTACTGGAGGAGTGAAAAGGCTTTGCAACTTGAAAGCATAGCTGTGAGCACTAATGAGCAGAAAGCTTAATGAATCCGATCATTCTTAATGGCTGCGTTCTGTATCAACGCATCTTTTCTCTTTTCCTACTTCTTTCTTTTGGTCATGCTGTTTCGTTGGACCGAAAACCTAAAGGATATTTGCTGGATTTCACCAAGATGAAGGCGTACCAGGGGCTTTAATAATAATAATAATAATAATAATAATCCTTGTCAGTATGTATAGTTTCACTCAACAGTGGAAGCAGTGAACATGTTTTACAAATTATCACTGGAAGGTGACTGACACCAGGACCAGCACTTGGTTTTACATGTCCCGCATTGAGTAAACACTGCCTCTAAATGCTGTTCCCAGATCAGTAATTCTATTTTCTCCCCCCTGAATGTTGTAGCTGCGGAGGTGCCGGGGGTCAACATGCCACAGTGGTGTGTTTTTGTGAGTCCACAATGTCATAATGTCAGGGTTGTTCCTCCCCATTTTAGCAAAACAACTGAAGCCTTGTCACCAATCTCAGCCCCCCACCCCTAAAAAAAAAAAAAAAAAAAAAATATGTCTCCCTGTCAGCCCCTAAACCTTCTCACCTCCTCACCCCACCTTCCACCATCCTGACCTCCTGGCTCCCAGAGAGCAGCGAAGGCACACTCAGGGGCCACAAAGCCCTCATTTGTGTTGTCTTAGGTGGCTTGTAGTGCTGGCATTGGGATCACCTCCACTCCACCTCCAGTCAGCGAGTGGAGCAATGTGATCCTGGGAATGGAAGGAGGGTGGTGGCATGGCTCACGTTCAGTTTGTGCTCCTTTCTCCAAACCAGAGTATAAAGAGGCATTTTGTGGTTTAAATGAGGGCTTGAACACAAAGGTCGCATTGACTCTTTGGTTCATTTATTGAACACTGTCATCAAAACAAAAGATGTACCTATATCATATTTCTCAATAACTAAACCATTATGAAATTGCCTGCGCTCTCTTGGAATAATCTATCTGTTCTGGTGTTCACGCTAGAGGTCTTCGCATTTTGGACCAGATCCGAAACAGACCTTTGGAAAACCTCCCGGAACCCGATATAGAAACGACCCAAGGAAATTAGACCCGATCCAAAATGCAGCCGACCCGGACAGAGCCAAAGAGAGACGCTGGCAGCAACACGATGCGCCACCAAGTGACAAGCAGTAGCGTGGGCGCGGGGGGGGGGGGTTTGTCAAACAACATTCATCTCATTTGCGCCCCGAACTCCTTGTATCGTTGGTTCTTTCTTTACGTAAAACAGGGTTGGAACTAACGCAGTGATGGAAGAAGCACTCAGATCCCACACTTAAGTAAAAATACATTCAAAATCCTACAGAAGATCAGCTAAACACACTTAAAGTATCAAAAGTAAAAGTACTCTTTCAGCAGGAAAATGTCCCCGGTCACTCACATATTATTATGCAGACTTTTACTACTAACTACTTCATACACTGTTAGGTATTTTAGCCCAGTTGTTCCCAGCCTAGGGGTCGGGCCCCTCCAAAGGGTCACAAAACAAATCTCAGGGGTCAAGAGACTCCTTAATGTGTTTAAGTTTAAGACTTTTTTCATCATCTTTTAATTTGTTTGTGAAATACTGGATAATTTGACACGTTGGGGCCTGAGACAATTATTTAAATGAAACCATCTGAGAAATGTGTGAAACTGCAAACAGCGCGTAAACATCTGTAACGTGATAAGGAGCCGAGAACTAGACGCTGCTATTTTTGTTTGGTTTAATCTTTAATGCGTTTTGTCACTTTGCTTTACTTCACACCACTGAACTAATGTTTATTTTAACTAACCATGCGTCTGTCAAACTAACAAATGCCCACAACAATTTCCCAGAGCCCAGCATGACGTCTACATCAGTCCAGGGAGCAAACGCAAGACATTTACAACGATGTAAACAGAGAAAAGCACCAAACCCTCGCTTTTCAGAAGCTGGGATCTGAGAAGGTTTGGAGTTTTTGCTTGATAAATGATTAGTATGTTGGACTGACTAAATCAATTAAATGATGAATGTAATAAAACACATTTGCAGTCTACTGTATATCTTCACATTGGTGTGAATGGATTTATTCTTATCTGCCCAAATGAACTACTGCACCAAACATAATCAGCCCCCTCACCCCAAGTCTCTGTCTACCCATGCCCCCCACCACTGCTCCACATTATTCATGCCTATGGACATCTTGCTGTTGTTTTCCCTCCTGGACCTGTTGACCAGCTAAAATGTAGCTCACTGATGGTGTTGTGGACGGATTAGTTTTTACAACCTTTAAAAGGGAAAGGAATCCTGGTGACTAATGTCCCATGTGCTCCTGGGAGTTAAATGTAGAACCAGTGTGTAAACAGTCTGGCTTTTGTTTCCGAGGAGCATGATAGTTAGCTAACTGATAGGCTGGCAAGTGATGTGGCAGCATGTGTGAATGAACCTCCTCACACACTCAGAAGGAAAGGCAAACACTCCTTTGTGACAAACGCGACACACGGGGGAAAAAAAACAAATAAAGGCCCTGGATGTTTATCTCCAACGTTGTTTCCTTGTGCAGGGCGAGTGTGTGCACCTTGTGCATGTGTGTGTGTGTGTGTGTGTGTGTGTGTGTCAGAGGGGAAATTCCAGCCAGGGGGATATAAGGTGTGGCTGAGGTTCATCTCTGACCACTTTAAAGCGGGGCCATCATCGGCGCTCCTGTATGACTCTCGGCCCCAGCTGCATTTCTCTCTGAGGGCTCATTATTCTGGCAGGTGCCCTATTGTCCCGTCTTTGCGGGCCTTTTCATGAGCATACCAAAAACACAACACCAAAATATGCAGGGAGGAGGAGGGGAGGGGGGGGGGGTTGTCCTGAGTCAAAGTGAAGAAGACTCAGAAAAACAGTGGCATCAAAAGAAGAGAAGAGGCTTTGTTCAGAGAGACAGCATATGTGAAGAAGAATGGGAGCCGTTTAGATGTTTGGTGGTCAGGGCGGTGGGATGTGGTCATAGTGGCCAATATAAAGGAGATGAATTCTGATGGGAGGGTGAATGTTTTTTTCTTGTTTTTTGTTTTTGTGAATGAAAACATGATGGGACAAACTGCAGTAGTTCGTGTAGCCGGAGCACCCCCCCCTCCCCCTCTCCCAGTTGGCCTTAACTTGACTTTTTTTTTGTTCTCTTTCTGGGTAATATCTGACAAATTTCAGCTGGTATGGTCGGAGGGTTGTGGTTGCAGAAATGACTATGTCTGACTATATGTTGTCAGGCCACTAACGTCCCCTGCTGTGTGTGAGAGACTGTGCGTGTCTTTGTATGACCTCATGGGAAAGTCCTTTCGGTCTGGAATAAATACAACAAAGGAGCTGCTGACAGATGTTTCAATAATAGAAAAACAACTGAGGCTCTTGTGTTTTAATCTGGCAATGCATGACTGTTTGTGAGCCTTATTTATATGTCTAGCCAGCATCTTAAAGATACACACATACACACACACTGTGGAAGCCAGTTGGGCTTTTGAGAAAAAAAGTGTATCATAAATCAAATCATAATTTCAAATAAAGAATACATTTTCATAATATTAGTTGTAATGCTATCAAAATAAAGTCATAATTTGGAGGGAAATAGCTGTAATATTTTGGGAAAAGAAGTTAAAATATTTTAAAAATGAAGTTGTAATTTTAAAGAGTACGGTCTAGACCTGCTCTATATGTAAAGTAAAGACAACTTTTGGTGTGATTTGGTGCTATATAAATACAATTGAATTGACTTGAGAAAAAAGTTGTAATATTTTGAAAAAAGTCATAAATCCGGGAACGTCACTTCGGGAAAACTACGTATAAAAAGTCATGATAATATGAGACCGAAAACATAGTATTAAGAGAAAAAAAATGTTCTTGAAATATTGTAACTTTAACCTCAAAGTATGACTTTTATTCTCAAGATATTACATTCTTGTTTTCTAAATATTGCGACTTTTTTCACAAGATTATGTCTTTTTTCTCAAATTAGGTTTTCTCAGAAAATTATGACTTTTTCTCGATATATTTCAACTTTATTCTCAAAATGTCCGATTTCTTCTCCTCGCAGCGGCCCTTATATTGTGCACACAAAATGTTTCCTTTTTGTATTGGGGTTAAGTTTACGGGTGCTGGTTGGATACAAGATAAGCGCGAATGATATGAACCTGAGTCCTCAAAAGTTCTGAAAAGAATGCAAAACAAATATGTTTGCGTGTGTACACCACCTACATAGGTAACGCTGAAAGACTTCAAGTTTAAACGGCCTCCCTGACAGTGTGAAGGAAAACAATGCTCCACTCTTTCAAACACATGCCTGGCGCCAGCTGCCAAAGGAGATAAAAATGAGAGGTGAGGAAGAAACAAAAGTGAAAAAAAAACCCCTACAAATCTCTCGTATCTCTGGGCGATGAACAGTGACAGAGAAACGTTTACTTTTGCCTGCTATCAGATGGGGCAAGTTCGCATAGCTTCACAGGCGTAGAGTTTGATGTATTGGCATTCCTGTGGATGTAGCCGCCTTGTGGGGGAGCCACTGCCGAGGGCACGAAGTCCAAAACATCAGAGGCAAAGGGACCTGGATGGGTTGGGGTGTGGGGTCCTCTCTGGGGCGTGGACACAGAGCTTGGGCTTGTGGATATCGCCGAGATCAAAATTAATTTTGCGGCGCCTTGGCTCAGGATCAGGGTGAGTGAGTGTGCCACACACAGTCTTTGATTGTCTCTGATGGCTCAGACGATGCAGAAGAGGAGATACCATCTGAAGTTACCCACCCTCTAAAGTCCCCCCCCCCCCCTTACATTTCTTTTCTTTTTTCTTTTTTATCTCAGATTACAGCGGTGGAATAGGATCCCTGCCTGTGCTGTACCTCTGTGGTGAACTGAGAGTACACACAACAAAGGCATCTGTTGTACTAGGCAGTCATTGTGCGCAATTTAATGTCTCCTAAATACTTTTATTGTTGACTTTTTCAGGTGCATTCTGAACATTCCTTGTGGCCGTGCCAGGAAGCAGCGCAGGTTACTGTGAGAGAAGAAATAGATTATTGCTTTTGAGGATATAACAAGACGAGACAAGGACTCATAACTCTGCTTACTTTACATGCATCTCAGCCTGCAACACATCTCCCCAAACCAATCTGCAACTTTTTTCAGACCTAGACAACCACATAATGCAAAATTATGACTCATGGTGTTTTCTCCTACCACAGCAGACAATAGTAATGATGATGAACCCAGGTGCCTAAAATAGGTACCACCTCCAGGGTGTGTTTCTTTTTTTTTTCTAAAGTCAAGTAGGCCTGCAGACTGAGGTAATGCCCTGTGAGAGATTCCTGATGCCTTACCTCATGCCTGTCTGACTGAGAAACGCCTCAGTTATCTCAGCCACTTCCTTCTCTTGACCACATGCATATCAGCTGAGGTAAGGATGGAGTGGCCTGGTCCTGGAGCAGCAAGCTGGCTGTAGTGACCTGATTAGATTGGGCCTCTAGAGTCAGGTGGCACAAGGGGTAAAGTGGATCACATGAACAGAGTCATCATTCTATTTTAATAGGAATATGCTCATTTGGTCCTTATCTCGAAGACCTTATGTAAGATTGGAAAGGTTAAGACAGACAGTGTAATCATGTCATATCTCTCCCTGTGTTTTTGTGTGGGAACAACAGTACCCTGCTATTGCTTTTGGCTAATATTGCAAGCCTCTGTCTAATCTTTCAGTTTAACAACACGTATCCCCTCCTCACCTCTTCATGACTTGTTCATCACAAAGTTAAAATAACTCAAAGAAAACTTTCCTCCTGAATGTTGACTCAGAAATCACAAAACCAAAACACACAGAAGGCCAAGAACTCCATCTTATCTTTCCTTTTTTTCTTTTTCTTTATCCCTTCTGTCTTTTATTTCCTCTCCTTTTGCCCTTTCCGCCTCCCTCCTTATGTCCTCCAGTGCCCTTTCCTGTCCTTTTCCGTCTTTTCCTCTTGTTTCCTCCCTTCTGTCTTCTGGGTGTGTTTCATCTGAATGTTCCATAGGACCAGCAGGATTATCGACCATGAGTAATAGGGCTCTCGCCGGGACAGACCCAGATGCTTTGCATGCTTTCCCAACACCAGCGGGATCAGTGGTAACTGTAGCTCTTTCTGGGTTGGCTTTATTGAGAATCCCTTGCAATAACAGGGAAGGGTTGTGTTTAAATCTAACCAAGCAGTAGTAAAGCCATGGGGATTTAACAGAAAATCCACACAAGGAGTATCATCAACATATTAAGCAGCAGCAGTAAGTTAACACCCTCTGCCCTGCAAATCACATAGTGGACCTTCTTGGAATGTGCCATCTTGGTCCCAAGGGTTTCCTGTCAGTCCCAGCGTAACGCAAGCATTTCGTCCACTGTTTAAGTGAGGCCTTGCACGTGAGCCGATTGGTCTATCTAACTGTCAGTCAACATATCAGCATCCCTGGTCCTTCAAACCAAAATGAGCTGTCATGCTTGCTTGCCCCCACCTCGCGTGTTATTATGACCATCCAATCGACATGTGAGCATCGAAGTTTGGGAGTGTCCCATTCTCTCTAATGGGAAATCAGGCTGTATAACGTCACTAAATAGTTGTCTGTGTTATGATGTTTTAGTGAGCTAGTCACATTCTAGGTGTTAACCCTTGACCCCATGATGTCACAAAGGTTAGTGACATGGTTTGATTCGAGTAAAACCTGAGTAAAAGTTACTTTGAGTACATTTTTGTTGTTTTACTTTATCAATTTTTTGCCAATTTTATGGATTGGTTATGAGACTGAGGCATTTTCATTCAGTAGTTAGCAGTATAATACAGAACTGTTTTAATGTATTTCAAGACAGGTCCAAGTCAAGTCTCATGTCTGCCTGGCCAAGTCTCAAATCAAGTCATTGAGGGCAAGTCCAAGTAAAGTTCCAAGTCACTCAAGCTTGAAGTCACCCAAGCGAAGTCAAGTTTTAAGTCAACTGACTAATAAGACATTCAAATCATGTCTGAAATTATTTGAGAAGTGCAAGTCAAGTCTCAAGTCAAATCTGAAGTCCATGAGGGCAAGTCCAGGTCAAGTCAAGTCCTGAGGCATTTTCAAATCATTTGAGTTGCAAGTCATCCAAGGCAAGTCATTTGAGACAAAACCACGTGTGTCTAACCAAGTCTCAAGGCAAATCTGTCTTTAAGGGCAAGTCCAAGTCAACTTCTAAGTCATTAGTCATCCATGTCAAGTCTCTGGTCATTGGAGTCACAAGTCTCAAGTCATTTTAGACACTCCAAGTCAAATTTTAAGTCTGTTAGACCAGGTCTTAAGTTAAGTCCTTGAGGGCAAGTCCAAGTCGATTCAAGTCAGAAGTAATTTGAGTCACAAGTTATCCAAGTCATGTCAAATTGAGAGAATTTCCAGTCAAGTCTCAAGTCTGCCAGCTCAAATAATTTCAAGTCAATTCAAGATCAAGTCATTTGAGCTTAAGGTCATCCAAGTCACGTCAAATACTAGGTCTTTGAAGGCATGTCCAAATAACATCCCAACGTCTTCATAAGCAAATTGCAAGTCAATATGCAAGTCTTTCAGGTCTCTGAATACTGACCATGAAAATGATTTGAACATTTTCCTGCAAAAGCTGTGTTAATGGTGATTTGTATGTAGCTGAGGCCAAGTCCTTTCAGTGCATAGGACCTGATTGTCACTGTTTTCTTGATTTTTTATTGTTCCTAGATTTTACCAGGTTGAATTCACTAGTGACAATTGAGGTTAACAATGCAGGCTGACAAGTGGGCATACTTGAGGTTGTCTCCAACAGGATGTAAAAGTGATTTCATTATTTTGGTCTCAAACACATGGTGTGACTCAGATGATTCAAAGAAGACAGCCAGTTGTAATCCCAAGGCCAGACAATCTACAATGTGTACATATATGTGTAAATCCTTGTGTGTGTGAATGAGTAAGTCAGTGCACAGGTGCTCCACCTCAAGTCTGGGAGCAGCTGGCTGAGGCAAGGCCTCAGACATTTGTCTGGCTGCACACACACTAAACCCACACACACACACTGAGTGGTTGAGGTTGCAATGTGGAAACTACTTACTTGAGCAAAAAGTAAGCATAGGGGAAAGGGAGGGGTTTGAAACAATTAAACCCATTCTGGCAACTCACAGACAGTCATTTCACAACTCATACGTGCAGGAGGTCGGCTGGACCTTGCGTCTCATAATGGCAAGGCCACAAAGGAAGCAGCCCTTATAAGGTTATAGTATGAAACGCACACAGGAACTGACACACGCCTGGCACAAGACACAGGTGTGCCCCGCTTGGCATTAGCCTGATGTTCTTAACCCAGACAGCTGTGGCTTAATCACACCTGTAGGACATACTGATAATAGCTTCATTAATGGATTTTCATTGCAGTGACTGTATGTCGTCTCTGCATGCAAGCTGATTTCATTCACTATAATAACCCACTGATATAATTTTCCGTGAGCGGTGGAAACTGGTTGGTCAGATAGATACCTTGCCACTGTGACCAAGTAGAGAACATACTATGCTGATAAAATAACTTTCCTTACCTTACAGATAAATTATGAAGAACTGATAAGTAGGGAGGGTCTTGAGGTCTAGGAATCAAACCACCTTGTCAGCCAGAAATGAGTCTTGCTAAAGTGTCCTTGACCAAGGCAGCAATGCCTACTATCTCCTGGGGAGCTGCTGTCCGAGTGCTTCAACCTGTGGGAGGACCAGATGAAGGAAAATGTTCACGTTGGATCAAATAAGACTCACATTATCATTAAGAGTTGCATGGTTCTTATTCACATAGTACACTCAGCAACTCATCTATTGAAAGTAATTGGATACCAAGAGAAGGCTAAAGAACTACTTTAACCATGTTGAACTTTTATAGGAGTTAGTATTTTGCTCTCAACTAAATCTTTGTGAAATTTCAATTGTGTAGTGTCAATTTGTGCCATCAAGGTCAATGTACAGTTTCAGTTTTTGGGAATGAAAGCTCTGATTCAACACCTCATTGAGATTTATCCTGACAACACAGGCAGATTTTTACATAGAGATATAGCTGGTATAATGAAAGGAAGAAGACAAAGGAAGAAATTTCTTATGTGATATATTATTGACAGAAGTTCCTTTAGGTATTGTTACGGCTGTATGTGTTTCCATGTCCTTTGTCCTGGTTTCCTCTTCTGCCCTTTCTTGCTCTGCCCAGGTGTTGTACATTGTGAATACCCAATGAGGTGCACCTGGCCTGGACATGGGAGAAGTCCTTAAAGATCCTAACCAGCATCAGAAGAGAGAGGCTCCTGCCATGGGACTGCTAGGCTTGCTTCCTCTCAGCCTGGGATTTTTGTGTAGCTTTTGTGTTTTGGTTGTGTATGTCTTTATGTAATAAATCCCATGGCTTTGGTTGTTTTAAAGGCGTCTCACTGTGGTTATTTGGGTCGGTGGGGGAGTTTTTCTTAGTCCCATAGGGCCGCCAATGGGTGGGACATAACAGTATGCTATGGATAACATGTTAGCAAACGATTTTCACATCCAGCAAATATATAGCAACACAAGCATTCATTTGGCATCATGCTTCTGGCCACCTGGCGAATTCAAGTCTAATATTCACTCTCCCTTTAGCTCTGTTGTGGTCTCTACTACCTCCTATGAAAAGACCACTCAAACCGAGGCTGGCCCCAAAACAAGGAGAAGGGTTAACTAAGTTCTATGTTTATATGCAGTTGGAACGCATGTAAGCAGCAGGGCTTGTTTGTGCCTTCACAGTGGGGTGCACCAAAAAGCATGCACGTTTTTGAAGGGTAGCATTACGTTTCCTCGCAAGCTGTGTTTTCCTAGCCTCATATGTATTAGCCGGAGAGGTCAGCAATCAGCCCTGGGAATAAGCCGGTGTGTGTACCAGCCACCTGAAGATTATCTTGACATTCTTGTTGCTGCAGGGGGAGGATAGGTCTCCCACCTGATTCATACTACTCAACACAGATGTACCAACTAGGTAGGGGAGGAGGGAGGAGATGAAGAATAGATGGAGGGAGGGATGGTAGGAGGCATGAAAGGGACAGAGAGGTGGAGTAGCGCTGGAACTAGCTGCTACATGTTGCAGCACGTCCATCATGGGCACATTACACACAACCTCTGCCATTTAGAGGTGGAGGGCCCCCGTGCAGCCCGCTAATCCGCTGGTATGAGTGACTTTGTCAGTCAAAGAGGCAAGCATGGGGGCCAGACTGTACGGCGCATTATCAGTAAGGGGCTTATACAAACCCGTGGTGGTGGGAATGGGAATGCCATCGTAAGGCCTGCAATGACCCCCTTCCATTCACTGATCCCCGTTCAGCTTGTTTTAATGTGTGTTTTTAAAACTTCCTGTAAGTCACTCTCTAAAGCCAGGCACTTAAGAGACCTTTTTAGATAAGGTTGTCAAGGCCTGCTCCTCAGAAAAGCACACTGCCACATCTTGTAAAAAGCTAGCAGAGAGAGTAATGTGTCTTGACACCCGTGGCTTTAAAGGAGTTGGTGGAGAATCTGGTGAATGCCAAGTTTGCGTTGTGTCCTTAAAGAGAGTGTGCTTTAGGTTTCCTGGCCAGAAGCTTCCTCATAGTTTCTGGGCTTAAGATTGCCAAGCACGATGTCTGGGCCTGGATCCAGTTGTCCTTTCACACTGGCATGTCACACTGGCTCTGGTATATAATGCTTTACTATAATACCTAAATAAAAACACATACAACTGCAAAGTTTGTAACATAAACTGAAAGATTTCATTTTGTTTGTATAGAGTTCTTTTTGATCATGTCTGGTTCCTGTTACCTGTTGTGTAATCTATTAGAAATGTGCATGTCAGCGGGAACACAAGTACAGGAGTATTTCTTATTTTATAGATCTACGAACATTTTGTACTTAAAAAAAAAAAATATATATATATATATATATATATATACATTTGGCATTGTATGTGTTTCTACTTTCCAAAACCTATGAAAGCAAACAAATGTAACCCAATGTTTGGAGGACCTATGAGTTTTAGTTCATTTACAAATCACCCATTTTGAACTGTGATCCATATCCATCAAGCTAACTAAAATGATTGATACCAGCAGTTATCACTCTCAGCGGGCCATCGTATCTCAGCTGTCCTTCTCTGAACTGGAGCTTTTTGGACTCTGACAATCAGCAAAATTGATTCTTGGGGCCATGGTGTAGCTGAGAAAGACCTGAGGCTCAAAGTGTGGATAAGCTCAGACAGACAAATCCAAAGCCATGTTGACTGAGGAAGACTGGCTGCCACAGAGAAGGTGAAACAATTAAAGGTGTCTCCTGTAATCTGTGGCGAGGCTGGTCTTATTAGAAGAAGCCAGCCAGCGAAAGTCAGTGGACCAGGACAGGGACATGTTGTGTTAAGGCTGGGCTCTAGCAGCTCCAGCCTCAGACCACACTGCCAAATAAACACTTGAACTGCGCAGAGAAAAATTATGCTGAGACAAAGTTGTTGTTTTTTAAAATCTACATGAAAAAACCTACATACAATAGGTTCCTAACAACATTGACCAAACAGTAGGAGCAGTGATTGGGACAGGAACTGGCCTTGGTGGCCCATTAGAATTCCTTATTTTTGGCATTAGTCGATAGGTTTCTTAAGGGTTTCCTAAACGTGTATGGAGTTAGCATCACACTTCTGTGCACTGATTAGTTATTTCCTGTGTATTGATTGTTGAAGGGTAGAGTACAAAACATCTGAGTATAGATCTTTATGTTGGCTTATCCTTCGGGAATGTTTAATCATTACTATAATTTGAACCTAATGCTCCCTTAGAGAGCATGTAAATGTCATGGGATGATCCTTCAGCTCTGGTCTCTCATTAGTTAGTCACATGAACTTGACTAACCTGGCTATAGCTGATATACCACATAACTGGTGCACTGCCAAAACTCTCCAGGTGAAACTTGTGCTCTGAAGTTCTGTTAGCCCGTGTGGGAGTATATCACCATGGTCATGGCTATTGTCATGTTTTTTTATGCAGGCAAGGCCGAGATCGTAGGTTTGGGTTTTCAAATAAATACTTGGTTAGGGAACCTTTGTGGTCATGGTTACAAGAGGAACTACTTGGGTAAGATTAGAGAAAGATCGTGGTCACCCTTAAAAGTTGACTGTCGATAGGAAATGGACAACGGCGTCCCATGACAGTCTTACACTTTGCTGAACCAACCATGCAACCTAATCTCCTCCCCAAGAGGTATTGCAGCATTACAACAATGTCACGACTCAAGTCAAAATTAACATTCCCATGAAAGATTGAGAGGTAAACAATGTCCCTTTTCGTGTGAGAACAGTCTCTGCTACAGTAGACCTTCAAGTAATGATGTCTTGAATACAACCGTGGTTAATACAGTCAAAGACAGCAATCATGGCTTTGTTATGTAATATACTCATTCCTTGAAATGTGAGTTTAGCGTACGGGCCCTTACTGCTGCATCACACTAGAAAGTTTCCTGGCAGTGCGTATATGTGTGTGTGTGTGTGTGTTTGTGTGTGGTCATCTGGACATAAAGAACAGCTCTATTGTCTCCATTCAAAGGTGAGGGGGACGGGGACCTGAAAAGCACCTCTCATCCAAACCCTTCCTTCTAATGGCTACACTTGACATGCAGGGGACAATTCCCTAGGCAAAGAGTGAAAAGGTGCTGGCCAGCTGAGCGGGACACTCAGCAAAAAGGAAGGAGAGACGGAGAGAGAGAGGCCTGAGAGAGGAAGGATGAAAGAGAAGGGAAGCGAGGGATATATGGAAAAGGTGGAGGTGGGGAGGGATTAAAACATATACAGATAATCTGGGAGGAATTTTGTTATTTCTGTGGCTTCATTGTTTCTGTGAATAAACGCACCTTCCGTTCTGAGGTGAAAGATACAGAAATGAAGTTCAAGGCGGGTGTTTTGTTAAAAAGTGTGAGTTGGAGAGGTGAGTGGGGCCATTGGGAGGGCATGGGATCTTTAAAAGCATATCCTCTAGAGCCCGGGGCATGCTATGAGAGGAATACCAAGCTCCGGGAACAATGAGGAGAGGGCCGAGTCACCCCTGCCCACCAGCCTTTCACCACAGTGGCCACTCAAAGGGCAACGACCAACACTGCACTGCAAGCTAGCTGGGACAGAGCTGTCTCTCTGTCTTTCTCACCCTGCGCAACCAAGCGTTCATATCCTCAGTGAGCGGTGCAATGTGCAACTTCTGTCACATTGAGAAATAAGTCAAGCCTGCATTCATCTATATCTTTGATATCTACGCTGAATGAACTCGCTGTGTGATGTTGAGAGCACCACAATCACAGAGGATTAACATCCATCTCAACAGCACAAGGTGTCGACACACAAATTTAAAAAATAAAGTACATTTTAATGTGTTTACATGTGTTTTAAGTGTTTTACACCTACAACGGTCTGACGAACATACTGCATGCTACCTGCCCAGCGATAGCAGACAAAGCTAGAATCCTTCTAATGGAAAACAAGTCATCTAGCAGCCAAAGAGCCAGGTATTTGTCTCTGGGGTAGGTGGAGACCAAAACCGAGCCAAAAGGAGAGTGAATACTGGACTGAACGCTAATGTTTGTCAGTGTCTATTTAAACCAGTGACTTTTTTCAGTTGAAAGTAGCCAGTACTAGAAGTTGGTACATGGCTTCATGCACTCATTTTCACTTCATCATGGCATCATTATGCAGTGATTTGCAGTGGCAATTTGTGTGCGATATGTATGTATATATTGACAAAGACATATTCCAGTATTTTGAATATGTAAATTCAAATATTTGAGTGAGCAGGTCAATATTTTACTCCATTGACGCAATTGGACATGTTAGCTGCTTAGTATCAGGTAAAGGAGCTAATAGGTCACATTGTTTGAATGTAAGATGGTGGTGAGCTGTCAGACAAAACCGTGTTTCTACAAAATAACCCTGGAAACATTCTTGCCAAATGAAGTCAAACGCATCTTAAAATGCAGTTAAATGGTCAAGTTAAGTATTTTAGAGTAAAAACAAGAGTTCCCAGAGCAAACAATAGGGATTTGTGATTGGTAAGTTGTCAAAGAGGTATCTAGAGTCGCTAAATCTAGCAAATGAAGTTGGCAACACTGTATGTGTATCTGTCAGCTTATTTTTACATTTTTCTGCCCCAAAAATCAACGACCTCAGCTTTAAATGACACCCAATCCCGGTGTGGGTCTCTGTGCTACCTTGTATTCAACGTTATTTGACCGGTATTGCTGTGCGGATGCTGTTCAAGACTTTCAGAATGGTGCTCTGCAATCACGTCAATATGCTACTTTTCACAGTCTCAAACTGTTTATTTACATTTGCTATCAGAGTGTAGATGGAAGTCATTCAGGCTATTCCAACACGGCTGCTATCAAGCACTCACTTTTGTTGGGTTATCCTCTGTTTAGCTGAGTGGTATCACCTTTAACTCTTCCACTGTCACTTCTGTTTATTCAAATCTCTCTCCTGCTCACGTGTTCATTATCATTTTCCTTCTCTTTTCCGACCTCCCTTCTTCCTTTCCCTTCATTCTAAACCAAATCAAATTTCATCAATCCCATGCTGCTTGGAACGATAAGAGACACCGCAGACAAGCCCTCTGCACTGCTTTCCAGTACAAAGGGCTCATATTTACATACAACCCTCTTTATCTCGGCTATGGGCTTTTTTTTTCATTTGTGGTTAACTCCTCAAAGCCTCCGTCGAGATCCAAGGCTTGTACGGCTTGTACTTAATGACTGTAATTTCCAACATTAAAAGCTTATGGGTTGCCACTGTAATAATAAAAAGCGTGCTTTGTCAGTCAAGCCTTTTGATCTTGACACTTTCAAAAACCAGTCCCCTAGGATACTGACAATGGAGCCAATTGACAGGCCTGTTTGTAGGCCGCGGAGAAAAGGAGATTATTGCTCTTTGTAGGCATGACCCCATTCGTCTTTTCGAGAGGTTTGAGCCGTCTTAGAGGAATTTGGGGATGTAATGTTCTACCCATGTTTTAGATGAAAATGAACAAGCATTTAAGAGGGAGTAAAGCCACACAAAGCGAGGTGGTTTCTTTATTCTGATGGGATGAAATGGGAAGGCTCCAAACACGAGAATCAAAGTGGAAACAAAGCAGAAATCTCATGCATTTCACGAGCACTGATCTAAAAAAAGAAAAAGGAAGAAGCAATCTTGACACATTTGAACTACATTTTCCACATTTACGAGTTAACAAAGTGCACACAGCTTGGAATTGTTTTTAACGTGTGAGGGTCGACACGTCTCCTCTGGCACTCGTGGTCATGAGAGGATGAGCAGCGGCGAATGTTTCTGGACTGAGCAGCTGTCACTTTGCTCGTTGACATTATGCATGCTCGATATTTGCCATGCTGTTTTTTCCCCTCTCCACGGGGGTAATTTGGGGCACAATAAAGCACTCTAGTGGGTAACAGAGCTCTCTTTGTAGCGCGGGCCCCTGGGGGCCGCTAATCTCTGCCAAGGAAAACAATGCCTCACTGCTGCAGCAGGGCCCGCTCCTGTCAGTAATGCATCAGGTTCAAACACACGCGCACACGCACATACGCACACATTCGCAGCTGATGTGGTTGCCGCTCCCATCCTTGTCCAAACCACCGCAAGAAGTGAGCACCTGGCTCACAACCGGACTGTTTGGCCGATAATCAAGACATTGTTAACAAAAAAAAGCAACAGATACGACAACGTGCTCACCCTAACTACAAAGAGAGGGTGTTTCCCCCGTCAGAGCAAATTAATTATCATGCTTGTTATGTAGCGGATTCTGTTGTTGACGTCAGCCTGCAATTAATATTTCATCGACAAATCAATTAGACAATGCAAAAAACAAAAAAAACCCAGCTCACAGTGCCAAAAAATAAAGTTTTCTGAATTGGGACCTGAATGAATATCCGTTCAAACCGAGACTGTTCCGAGACGGTCTGGAAATGTGGCTTTTTTGCCGTGCAATAATGTGTCATTCATTTTTAATGGGGGAAAATGATTCACCTTCGAGCCTATAAACCAATCTCTGCTATTAGTCCTACGGAGAGCTAGCATCGATGATGAGTCAGGAATAGAGCGAAGCAGCAGCAGACTGCAGCAGCTGAGTCATGGCTGCAGAGACTTTTCCTTCATTCCTCATCGGCAGACAGACAATTCCCAACCTGTAACCTGAGTTATCTTTTTATGGGTTTTTATTTATTTATTTATTTACTAGGGACAACGCACATTAATCAACGTATCAGTTTACACAATCATCAACGTAGATGTGCCGGAGATAGCTAATGAGCTAATTGTTGTCCGTAGCCCCTGGGCAGGTTATAACCAGTTAGTGCTTAATGTCATCAATACAATGCTTTAACAAGTACTACAAAGCAATACAATACAATCCATTAATGCATTAGAGAAGTAATGAGCTTTCATTTATTTATGATTAATGGACTGCACTTATACAGCTCTCCTTTACCTTAGCGGACAAATTAGCCTCTCAGTTACGCATTCGCACACACAGACACACACACTCACACTGGTCTACCCATTGGGAGGATTTTTTTTGTCCAGTGTCTTTCTCAAGGACACTTCGACATGTGGACAGGAGGAGCCTGGGGCCTCACTGCCTACCCTGCGATAAGTGGACGATCCGCTTTACCTTCTCCATCATTGCCATGTTCATTCTGAAACATCCACCAATTAGTGGAGATTGGTTTCGGCAGGGCAAAAATAACCCTTCCAACCATAAACCAGCGAATATGACGAAATGGAAAAAGCAAGCAAAGGCTTCCTCAACACAGCCTGAGCCACACACAAGGCAGTGATGAACAGCATCAAAGCCGAGGACTGGCCTGTGTCAGCTCAGGGCAATAAACACTATCGGGGGGGGGGGGGGGGGTTCCCACTTTGAGCGGAAAACCTAGGACTAATATCAGATAAGCAAACTGGATTCCCTACACTCTCCTACAAATGTGTGTGGCATCGTCCAGGATTGGCACTATGGGATCACCATTATTCCTGTCATAGCCAGAGGAAAAAGAATACATCTGATCTAGCTTGCAGACAGAGCCATGAATAGACTTTGAGTTCAGGAAGAAATTGCTCTCTGCCATTTCACAGTTATAATGTAATGGGGAACACAATGATGCAGTGCACTCGTGGACTCACATACAAGAGGTCCTTGACAACACAAAGGCTTCTCTTTTTAAGGTCAAGATGTCAGTGAAGTGCAAGTGTTCAGCCATCAAATATGACAGAACAAGACAAGCCTCCTCTTATTAGTGGAATTCCATTGGTTTACGTATCTGTAAGAAGGTCAACGCTGAATACTTTTCACTACTAGTGAGGAAAAACAGCACCTTGAAGACGTGGTGTCATTTCAGGTTGTTGCCGCATAGTGTTTAAGTCTAGTTTTCCTTCTCCTGTGTGTTCTAATTTCCTCTATTTATGACAACTTGAGACATAGTTTTGTAGTTTTGGTGGCTTTTTTTTTCTTTAAACAGTATTTTTCCAATTAGCCATATCAGGGAATTATATTCATGCAATTCATGTGAACGGGGCACTGGCTGTAAATCAGCTTTGAGCTGAGTTCCATTGGAATGAATGGGGTGTCCATTTTGGGACATGACGTCCAGTTCTTTTAATATAAGCATGGTACACTATGATGAATGTTTGGGCAACAATTTTACTGTTTGCATGCATTTTCTCTTCCACTTAAGTCTGATCATCTGATGTGTTTCTTGCCCCATCATTTTCGCAATATTGCTGCATTCCCAGATCTCAGCGATTGGCCTTTTTCCCCAGCAGACAGTTTGACTTGTGATAGCAAGACAAGCACAATACCAGGACCTCCTCTAAGTGGACAGGTTATTAAATACACCTGTACTTTTCCTGCTATGACATGTCGAAATGTCTGCAGTGAAAAAGGTAATAAACTGAAACTATCCTTTAACAGAACCAACTCTCTTGCTGCTTGTGCACACTTGCTGTATTCCATGAGAAAACACCCTTAGCGCCTGCTATTGGGAACACGAAGCATGACAGAAATCCTATTTAAAAACCTCTGAGGTACAATAATGACAAGTTGAAAACTTTGTCCTTTTTGGAGTCCTTTAACCAGCCAATGACAATGCAGTGAGTTGAATTAGAGCAGGAACCAAAGTCTGTAATCTACATGTCCTCTTCGCATCAAACCTAGATCTGTTCTTTATTGGTTAACCACATGTGCTACAATGGCCAAACCACATGTGAGGGATTGTATCAATAAGAACAGGCCATCAATCAAGCTTGAGCGCTCGGCGTCGTGTTTGCTGAGGTTTCCCTGCCTTCAAATGAAAGGCAGGATCGCTGCATGTCACTGCCAGTGACAGCTTGAAAAACATCAGAGCTTTTTTTTTTTTTTTACAAGCCTGAAAGGGCTTGGACGAGCAGCCAACTGTGACATGCTACACCAAACAATACCACTAATATTTGGGCAAAGTTTTGTGTCAGAGAGTAATCTTCCAAACTGCACTTGGAGCTTGTATTGAAACACAAGTGCACCAAATTAGGTGCACTTGTGTTTCAATACAAGCTCTCTTTTCATATCTGTTGAAATCTAAGTTGACAGATATGACAAGACATATGGAATCCCACATTCAAAGGGAATCTAAAGAGAAGACAGCTGTGAAATGTAAAGGAAGTGAGGCATGCGCCCCACCTTAAATCTGATTGGCTCCCCCTTAATGCCCCTCTACCAGAGTCTGAAGGTGATAGGTTGTTGGCTTATTAGTATCATGGATGGATTACTAAACTGACCTACTAGCACAGGCCCAGGGCCCCTGGACAGGTAACGTGTCTTGGAGAAAGTCAATGAAATGACTACAATGGCATGCAAAACGACCACAACAAGAAGCAAAACGACCACAAAGAGAAGCAAAACGACCACAAAGAGAAGCAAAACGACCACAAAGAGAAGCAAAACGACCACAAAGAGAAGCAATACAACCACAGAGTTGCCAAACAGCGACTAAGAGACAAAAATGACCCCACAGAGATGAAAAAGAGCTACAAAGAGACGCAAAACAACCACAAAGAGAGGCAAGTGCCAAGAACCAAGGCCTTAAATGTGAGTCTTTTTTACGAACGTGTCCCCCTTCTTTAAAGCTAACCTCACCCCTACTAATCACACATTTGTCAAATGTGATGTACTCTGGTTTTCATGGATAATCTTGTTACAGTTTTTATGAACGTCTCCAATGAGAATCGAGCTACACAAGCCTTTCATACCCGTATCCTCTCCATCCCTTGCTGTTCTCATCCAAATGGACAGCTCTGAAGTCCACGGATAGTGTTTGCATATGAAGGACTACCCATGTTGGGGGAAAAAAATAATAACCTACCCTCATTACCCACATCTAACACACACTTTAGACCCTCGTATGTGTTGTCAGCGAACATTCAATGGAAGGGATTAAACCCCTCTTTCATCCCCTTCTTACTGGTTTTGTGTTGATTCTACGGGTCGTCAGATCCAGCTGGGAGTCTTCAGAACGCCTCCCTGTGTTGTGACACAGGCAAAGTACACACCGAGGAATCAAACTGCCGAGCTACTTTGAAGATCAGCAGCTATTATTCCTCAAGTACCCCCATTGTTCTACGCTTGAATTAGTGCACCTGAATCCACTAATCGATGGCTGTTAGTTCTGTGTGCACATGAATGGCATGAGGCCATTCATGCGGGCTGTTAAGTGATATTTGAGTGTTTCACGAGGAATGGCTGCCTGTGGTTCAGTGTACCAGGATCCCTTCTCCTTCTTCTCTTCATCTTGTGACTTAGCAATGTCCAAAACTGTCCAGTATACGAGAAACAATTTTTTTTTTCTGGATATTATGTTTGGAAAAAGTGGAGGACATATTACATTCAAGGACAACGTATTGTTCTCCTGGAATGCCATTTGAATCAGATTAAGACAGTGATGCATTAAGGATTGTTTGTAGCCTTAATGTTGCTAAGCTAGCAAGTTTCCTTTATGTTTATAGTGTGTCCTTAGTAGAGCTAGTTAGCCCAGTTTAACCCACGGGAGTTTCTGATGGCTCGTGTTACGTATTTTGCTGCCTGGAGGAAATAAATTCCCTACAAGTAACAACAAGTCGAAAGAGTCTCCCGACGCTGCAGAAATGGACCTGGAATCAACGGTGTCATCGAATGTCCCGAGCTCAAGTAGACGATCTGAAATATGCCAGAGAAAATCATTCATCATCCGAGAGCATGATAGGAGAGTGAGTATGTGACTGATAAACACGACATGACACGACTGATAAACATCGGCTTATATTCAGGGTCGTCTTATGTTCAGGCCGGTACAGTACATCCTGTTGCTCAGCCCTGCTCAGTCAAAGATGCCTTCAAAGTACTGCAAAGCTGCCAGACCCACATGTCACATCTTCTGTATTTAACAGATATAGAAAAACAAAACAAGACATTGGGGTTTAAGAAACAGACAGCCTATAGTTAGCCTATAGTCCTCACAGTTTTGAGCAAAACTCAGCTGATTCGTAAATGTAGGATTACCAGTGGCTAGCTAGCAGCTAGTCTCTCCACTGACAACGTGAGACAGCAAACGAGCGGACCCCCAAAATGTTGAAGCATTGGAGAGTTACTGGGATTTTGTAACTGTATTGTACTTACTGAATTTCAAATTGCAAACCCCAAACACTACTCCTGACTGAACTGGCCAACTTGTCAGTGTCTACAACAACCTATATAACCGTTCCAGACACATCTAAGAAGAACGTTTTCGGATCTGCCACCTTCTTATGGTCATGGTCAAGTTTAGGCAGCTAAAACTACATCATCGTCATGGTTAATAGAAGCCAGTGTTGAGTGTTGGTACAAGATTCAAGGTGGGGAGTCTCTATCAAAGCCACACACTTTGCTAACCCGACCACTGTAACTTACTTCTGTGATGTTGTTCTACTTTTGCCTTTGCTACTTAGTGCAGACAGTTAGTACTATCCCACCGGCCAGAGGTTTCTTGGCAGGAACGCTCTGCTCTCCAAGTACAGGGGAGATGCACCTTCTGCGCTCAATTAGCTGTGATTGAGAACTGCTGGTCCTATAAATTGCCGCCCACCCAGACAGTCAGGTTGGTCAAACAAAGCCAAGCCACATTGCTTTGTCGCCCTTACTGCTACCATTTCCTGATTAGTGTGCGCTGCCTCGTTCAACTAGGTCGTTTGAAGTGTATGAGCAAATGCTGCAGTTTTTCCTGAGAACACTATCAGATTATAAAGTTAATTCTATTCTGAAAAAAAAATATGCCATATGTGGAAGTAAACTTTTCCTGGATGTTAGAGCATGAGACACTGGTTGAGCAAATATTGCATCATACAAATTGTAGATTAATGAGTAGTGTCGAGTAATTATGTCACAATTTATCACTTTAAATCTTAATATACACAACACACGTCTGTCCAGGCAACCAGATCACAGACGTTGCTCCATACGTCCTACTGGCCGCAGTGAATCGCCCACCTTCAGGCTGATATATATGAACTACATCAAATCGGCATGGGACGGTGGACTGACACATTTCCCTGAGCTGTATGATGAATGTTGTGACAGCTGTCGCCTTGAAGCAACATACAGAGGGCTCTGCAGCCCGACAGTGGGCAGCGGCCAGTAAAGGATTTGCAGGGATCAGCAAGCAGGGCCCTGTGGTCTCGCTGAGTAATGGACGGTTACAGATCTGTTCCGAGGGGATCTGATGAGCACGGAGGAATGACACGTGCGCCCCGAGATGCAGAAGATTTGGTTGCGCACCTGCACCAGGGCTGGATTGGGGTTAAGTGAGAGGGGCCGCGTTTGTGTGATCCCTCCTGAGGGGACGACGAATAAATCCCAGCTATGGTAAGACACACTGTCCATGGCTGGTCCCGGTGGGAGGTCTGTAGTGGTGGCATAAGTGATTAACTGTGTCATGCTATTATACAATGACACGGGGAGTAATGAGGTGTCAGCAGCGCAGCGTGAGAAAGGTCAGACGTGCTACACTAAGTTTCTGGGTATTATCACTCTACACTCACTCGTTTACTGTAAATTATACTCTTTGATGCAGTAATACATTATATTTCCATCTAAATATGTTTTGCTTTTGCTGCTTCACCTTATTGCACATTTCAAGGAGCAGCAATAAATCATTTTTTTAGTAGTTTGTTGCACGTTGAATACTATATATATATATATATATATATATATATGTAAAGTTGCCTGGACATCTTCAAATCAGTTGCAAATGAATCATTTCATCATCTGCAGAATAGTTCAACTTTTTTTTGGACGTACGCTATTTGCTGTCATTCCAAAAGTGAGATGAGAAGATCCAAAACGAATCTCTTGTCTGTGAGTACGGAGCTTGAGTCAAAACACGTTTAGCTTAGCTTGGCATAAAGGGGGAAACAGCTAGCCTGGTTCCGTCCAAAGTAAAAAAAAAACAAATATGTAAAAAAGACTTTTGACGAAGTTCTGTGTGGCATCTCTGGTCAACGCAACCATTTGTGTGACGTCATGTTGTTAACTTTAACCCCCCCAATATAGAGGGTGCCAGCAATGCACTTAAAAGCAGTTTGCCAACTGCCTCTAAACAACAAAAGCTACTCGTCTGCATACAAGGCTTTAATCAACAGATTAAAAACACATATTTACTTTCGTCTTCCAGCGCGACTGCTATCCTCGTTCAAAATGAATGGGAGGACTGCCGTTTTCGCCACATAATGGAAAGACTTTTGTAACCTGTGCTATGCAGTCACTATGCCCACCTGTTGCTCACCAATATCTAGTTTCAGCACTTTCCTGGACCGAAAGTGCTCTCATCAGGTCAGTAAGTGTAAGAACACACCAGGCTCATCAAAACTCAAGGGTGCATCATGCCTTTATATTTTGTCCAAATCAGAGCGATGCTGTCTGAGCTATCACAATGGACAATAATAGATCAACTGACAAACCCCAGTGCCCCACCCCCATCTGAAGTTATTGTGTAGCAGACAAAAAGATGAGGGGCTTAAAGATGATTAGAGTGCCAGTGTAATCAATAAAATGTGAATGTGACACATTTCTGTGGTGTGTGTGTGTGTGTGTCTGTGAAATCAGTGTTTCCTCCAGACAAGGCGATGCCTGATTGTTTTCTAACTTCCTGGAATAATCCTCCAAAATATGATAGACTCAAACCCTAAGTTTGGTCATTTAAAATGATGAAACAAGTCCTTTCTTTAAGTCAGAAGTAAAGCCTGAATCGTTTTTTCCAGGCCGGTGATGACATGCTGTAGATGAGCTCATGTTCAGGATCATCTACTGAAAGAAACCTGAGACACAATCATCTCTTTTCCAAATACAGCTGTCTTGATTACGTCTGACAAAACACCATTGTGCGCTACCTGCTCGACTTAGAATAAACAGCCGGCAGAGTTAAACCAAGATTAAAGAATATGCCGTGTATTCTTTTCTTGTCGGATGATGTAGCGCTGCGAGAAGTGCGTGGCAGGCTCCTTGAAAGGGTAATCTCATGAAATAACATTTAGGGATTAGCTTTAATTTGAGGTTGTGCCCGGCGCACAGCACTGTCTGCCGTCAGAGGCTCGTTTAGAACTGGCCTGAAAACAGCTTCTCATGACCTACACTGTCATTAGATGACGATAGCAAGTCTGATTTTAGACGCTCCCAAACTGACCATGACCCTTTTATACAAGATGATGGAAAAAAATGTTTTCTTGTCAGTTTAGAGCGTTTTCATTCAAAATGTTTTAAGAAACAGTCTATTTTCATACCTCACCTGCACAAAGGTTCAGCTGGAACAAACATCCGGGGGGTTCAGCCTTGGTTTGGGCCGATGCGGTCCACAAAGTGGATTCTGCTGCTGTTCGTTTGTGGCCTGAAAGTATACGGACCAGCCACAGTATTTTGTGATATTAGATACGTGATTTTAGCTTAACTAATAAATCTGCTTTGTACTTTGGACAGTTCATTAAGTCTATTAAAAAGTGTGTGAGGCAGTGGTTTCACAGTAACACCCCCCATAATATTGCTGTACAACTAAGATGCAACAGTGTTTTTTCTTCGCTTGGTCCGGATCAAGTGAAGCAAACTACAGGTGTGAAAGTGCCCCGAGTCACTCTTGCTGTAACAGAAATGATTTATGTTCTGGCTCAGATATTTAGTAGAACATATTAGTACGGAAAAGTAGATCTAAAAGTGACTTTTGATGTTTTTTTGTACTGGAGGTGGAGTTCTCTGTGTGGGATGGCGTCACGGTAATAATCTGTCCCGGGACTGGAGCATATTTCTTTTCTGTCTGGTTTCTCAAAGTCCACTGTTTGAGCACAGTCAATTTCACAGCACGTATATCTCCACATGAGATGGGAGAATAACTGTGACACTTTGCTTGCAACAGAAGACACACACCCCCCCCCCCCTCCCGAAAGAAGCACGATACTTTGTCCAAAACATGTATAATGTAATAAAGCAACAGTAATTTACAATATCAGCACAAACACTTGAAACACTTGAACTGTTGAACGTACAGACGAGTGTGTTCCATCCAGCTAAAGGGCAGTGCGTGAGGTGTCCTCCACCCGTTCTCACTGTCTGTGTGGCAACCTTAAAGCTATGTAAACAGCCATTACAGAATTACAATGTCTAAGCCAAACACTGGGGCTTGTGATTTAAACAGAGAAATCAACTGGAACACTCTCAAGCAACACTTTGCTTCGTCCTGCCGTGATGACGTGACGCATGGACCGATGGCTGAGAGTGGGAACTCCTATGAACATTGTTTGTAATAGAGGTGCAGGTTCATAAGTAATGTCTCAATAGAAAAACAATAGCCTGCGTGTTATCCAAGGCCCCTGAGAGATGCCAAGCTTTTACATTTGACACCCAAACTCACACAAGGCAGATAAAGATTGGATGAGTTCAACAATGTGCTCCATTCTACTTAAAAATTGTTATGGAATAAAGAAAGGAGACAGTATCATGTTCCCAATAGTATAAATCATTTCCTCATCACGTTTATCATCACACAGACAAATTCCATTGGATTCTGTTTTGCGTCACGACAAAGCACAGTGAGGCTGGCACAAAGACAAAGCAGGCTATTCTTCTCCCTCCACCTAAAACAATAACAACTCATTTAAAACATCTTTACAGTCCAATTATGATCAAACGCGACAGGATGCTAAAATGTGAGCGACAATGAAGTGCGTCACATTCCTGGACCCAATTACGGCTCGTTGGGTTTTTTTTTTTTGTTTTTTTTCCGTAAACATACATGAATGTGTTTTTTATTTTCATTTGAATCCCGGCATCATCAGGAGATTGCATGCTAAGGCCTTTTCCTCCGCTTTAGTATTCAGTATGACAGAAGCACAGGGGCTGCTGAGCAAGTGGAAAAGAGGAGTTAAACAAACTTTGAATTAACAGTTTGATGACTATTTCCTGTTTGTGCCCCCCCACACACACACTACCCATCTCGTACCCTACTCTACCCATTGCCTCATAACCCCTCACACCCATTCACAGACAACTCCTCCTCAACATCTGCAAAGGTTATGACATTGAACACACTGTAATCTCCTGTGACGGGTCACATAGACGCAAAGACATTAAAGCGAGGGCATGCTCATACACGCCAGTACGATACGTTAGCTTCAAAGGTATTTATGCTGTATTTTCTAGCTTTTTTTTTACACTTTAGAGAAACCTTTTAATGGTAAAAACATTGTCATTCTACTAAAGTTAGGCTGTAATTTTATTTAATATATTGTAAATATATTGTATATATTGTATTTTACTGGAATTTAATGGTAACTCACAACAGCTGTAGGGGTAAGAGAGCTTTTGTTGAACAGCTTGCAGCTGACTTTCAGCCAGTAAACATAACTTTAATCATTTTAATAACTTCACATGAACAGTAAATGTCGCTCCCTAAAGTCAATATTTTGTGGAGGGATAATCAGACTGAATAGTTATTTTGTTTTTTACTTAAAGTGGCTATTAGATATTTTTATAATAACGTGTCAAATGAATGAGAAAGGTGTGGTTAGTAGTGATGAGCCCACACAGAATTGCTTATCTGTCCGGCCTGCAGCTTTACTGTTTTGGTTCACGAGTTCTACCTGCTCAGCAGAAAACAGCAGACCGACACAGTTAGCAACTAGCTGGGGAAGCATAGTGGAGCATTTAGCAGCTAAAGATCCAAATAGAGACCAATAACAGAGCTGCAAGAGATCGGACTTGCATTCATCGAGTGACCATGATCACTACTCCAAATGAGCAATAATGTTGCTTCATAACTGCTGGATGTGTTGAGCGTATTGACTTAAAAGGTCCGCTGCCAAAACAAAAGAGTTATCGCAGGTTTAATCAGGTTTAAGTGGTAGTGGTCACTTAGAGCCGTTCATTGATGTTTTATTATATGCCGACTTCTGTTTGACTTACAACGACCTGTATCGCTGTGAGGATCTTGTCCATTCTCGTCACCATTTTGTAGCCACCTGTAGTCCCAGTTTCTCTTGCTCTGGTACAGGAAGTCCCCACTGACACCTGCCCAACACCAGACCTATTTGAATGGCTGCCCCTACTATCATTATAAAAGTCAGCGACTTGGAGCACCTTGGTAGCCGAATGGCTCCAGCGCAGACCACATGGCCGCATGGCTGCAACAGTCGTTGGTCCAATTCCAACCAGTGACCTTTGTTGCACGTCATACTCCTCTTTCTCCCCATTTCCTGTCAAATGCCCAAAAAAATGATCCAAAACTAGAATCAGCATGTGATTAGTATATACTGCCACTGCTTGTGGAAGGATAAGACTATTATTTTGGTTTTATTTATTCATTTATTAGCAAAATGAGTCATTATTTACGACTGTGACTGTTGTTGATGAACTTGCAGAAGGTTTTACTATCACGTGGGAACACGACTCTAGAGGACACAAGCCAGTCTCCACAAGAGGCCTGATGGAAGAGGGACAAGTTCAGTCCAGCCGCACACATACAGTAGCTAATTAGCAAAGCGGAGGTCTACAGTCAACATAAGGTAACACTATCATTAATCCTGCGCCCCTAGGACCTTATTACAGTATATTTCATTAAGGTGTGGCGATGTGGTTTCAGCTCTTTTTTACAATATAGACCCAGATGTGATACTATAGGGGTTTGAGGGGTTGTATGCTAATTGCACAGCAATTCTATGAACTTTGACAAACTTCTTTTCTCTCTCTTTCTCAGTCGTGCATGAAGGAGCAATTTCCCTGTCTCCCTGCTCCACCTCTCGCAATTTCTACACTTGACTACAGGGTTCCGAGTCGCTGCGGCAGGCTGCTTTGAAACATATGATGTGCTCAACTTTTAAACTTGGTACGCAGCATTGGTAAAAGTTGTTAGAATTATCATAGATATTTAAAGGAACATATGCAAGAACTTTCTCTCAGCACCTCCAGAAAACTTTGATTGCCTTTCCTGGTATGTCTGTAGACAATTTTGGTGTTTTGTCATAATTCAGCACTAATACCTTCTTTGTACTGCCACATTACAAAGAAACAGCATCCAATTTTCACGACTGTCACGAGCGTCTTTATTTGCATCCCTTCATACGTATCATGCCATAGTTTCAGTAAATACCTTTAGGCAACTGCTGGATTGGGCTACAGCTCCATGGCTGGTCAGAACCCATTTGAAACGCATTGCTGTTTTGCCAGAAGTTTGAATTTTTAAGCTTTCACTACTGTTATGAGCACAGTGGGGTGTTTCTTTTCTGCTGTAAACACTGAGCAAAGGAGAAACAGTGGTGAGAAATTCAGAGCGGACATTCGGCCTCAGGGATCCCCTCATTTGGCAGGAGCAGCGCTGCCTGGGAGATTGTCCACAGGGAAACATAAACCACGCTGAGGAGAACAAAGGTCACGACTCAGAGACCAAGGTCTAAGCCCCCCACACTATTCAGCCATGGTCATCGTCTTGCTTCACTCTTTGGCACCCACTGATCCCAACAAGCTCCCAGCTACTAGGTCGACAAACTAGAAACTACACTCTGTCCCGTTGTGCTGTTCCTGCCTGCCTGCGTAACTAAAAACTCCCAACATAGGCTACACCCTTCACATGTCACTACCTGGCCCCTGAGTGGAGTAACAATACCAAATGTATGCCAAATGTTCGTCTTTAATAGTGGGTAATTTATAGACACTGGCAGGAGCAAATTTGGACTTGTGGCCAGAGGTGTTGATTACCCTTTTTATCTGGCCGTTTGTTTGGGAGCATGATCAAAGCCATCACCCGTTAGCGATCATGTGCTTTCCTTCCCCCTGCTGCCCCCTGCTAAAACTTTGGCACACAGCCATGCATCGGCCTACTTTTCTTTGTTTTATTACTTCAAAAGGTTTGCGCCTCACCCCATTCATCACAGAACACTGCTCCCGTCAAAGCTGTAACAGAGTCAAATTGTTCAGGCATTTGGGCATCTAACAAAGCACGGCGAGCATCTCCAAATCTGATGTAATTCAAGGAGGGATAATTCAACACTCTGAGAGTCATCTTTGATCTGTGATCTGTACCATATCTGCACCCACACTCACCCATGGCTCATTTTTTTTTTCACGCATTGTTACGCTTTTGATATTTCATCTCACCCAGCCCATTTGAAAATATCACCACAAATTAGCATTGTGATGCGGAATATCCCTCGATAAGGTAGCTTTGATATGGGCACATGCTTGTTTACTGTTTATGCTCCTCTGTTTTAAAGAGCTCATATTATCGCAGAAAGGACATAGAATGGAAAACTTTTTTACAGCAGCGCTCAGGGCAAGGTGGAGAGTTTTTAATATGTTCGTAATGCAAAATAACAGCCGGGTGTCTAAACCTTTGAAGGAATATACCCAACCTTCAGATGACTCTGTCTTTGAAATGTCATTAAGCAGTTCTTTCAAGAAACTCTGTGGATGGATTTGAGCTTATTTATCTTGCCTGGGTTTGTGCTGTGTTTGGCTGCGAAGGGAAAGGCGCATGAGGCAGAGGAAGCCACACCGGCTCTTTCTGAGGAACCCTGCCCCTATCTTGAAGCCTAATCCGATGAGCTCACACTCAGCATGTTCCTCTCGTGAGTTCTGCATGACTTGCGCTGCCCCCAGAGATAAAGGACGGATGGGGTGCTGCTGTCCTCAAGGAGAGGCGGGTGGAGAGGGTGGGGAGGGGGGGGTGTTACAAGGAGGTGGGAGGGAACGGGTGGAGAGTTGTGCGTATGGTTATGGGGAAAGGGGCGGAGAGGGGACAAACTAAGGCCTCTGTGTGCATGTGTGGGGGAGTCTCATCATCCACCACCTCTCCCGCCCTCGGACACTGACCTCTTTGTAGGATTCATATTAAAAACTCCTGCCCTGTGAAGATGACCCCCCGAGACTAATCCTGTGACCTCCAGCGCATTAAAGTGACCGTTAGTGGACATGGCAAGGACAGTCTGTCATTTCGGACTCCCAGTGGAAGGACGGTGGTGTTTGCATGTGGTCAGTGTTTGTATGTGAGTGAGTGCAAGATGGGGTGCGGGGTCTGTTAGTCATGGAAGTGGGGTATAGCGTGCAGCATAGCGCCCGAAGCAGGATAAATGTGGTTGAAGCCTGATGTTAGGTTCAAGGGGAATGGTTTTTGGATGGTTTATGTTGCCTGCACAATACATGTGTTAGATTTAGTGTGTGTTTAGCCTCGTCTCTGCTGAGTTTGTTTGTCTTGGACAATAGTAGGGCAGGAATTCTGATTTGTCCACCTTGTTCTTAATTTTATGCTCTTTTGAATGCTTCACACATCTTCCACAAAAGCATTTTACACATATGAAATTTATTTAAGAGGATTATGGGTGCACTTAAATGTTGCAACTCATGACTTTATTTTTCAGGCATGCAGGATCAGCCATGGAAAAACACAGTATCTCTATATCTGGAGAAGAATACATTCTTAGTAGGTCGCTTGCAGGCTTTTTTTTTTAATTGCTCAGAAACTGAGGGAATCCTTTATAGCTTCCGAAGTCTGTAACCAGCCGGCCATTTGGTTGGTAATGTTCAATAACAGCTCAAAGCACCGACTTGTTGTCTCTGGGACCTGTGGACATCTTCTGAAGCTCTTGGAGGCGACTTTATGTGGTGATAAAAAAAAAAGGGCCCAATAAAGCCTTCTCACCAGCGGCAGATCCTCCCAGCGCAGCAGTCCTTGTTAATCACAGCAAACAGTTGGAGATCCTTTCAAAGGGGATTATATCAGGGTCAGGAGCATTTGGACCTTAATTACCCTTGACATAATGTTTGACCATTCTGTTACCACTGGGGAGGGCAACACTTATTAAGGGGACATGGGCCTAGGGGTCACCGGGGTTACCCAGGTCAACAGTGCAAGCACAGCCCACCCCAACCCCCCAGCCAACTTCTTTCACATTTCGTCGTACGAGTCCAGCTACGGATCTCTGAGCCTACCTACAACAACAGTGATGAACCCAGAGAAGGAATCTGGTCTGTTTAGGAGCTGAGGGATTTGGGCGGTGATGTTGATTGCTGTCATCATATTGAAGACCATCAGCTGGGACAGGCTTCGGACAGCAGGGCTGAGCCATGACGTGCAGACACATGATTTGGGGGCAACTGCAGCCAAAGGGTTAGAGGTCACTGGTTCTAATCTTAAGACTGCAGAATAAATCTGCACTTGAGAGCGATGCATCTACGTTTCGTTTGCTTGAACCCAAGAACCAAATCTTTAACGTCACTTCGATGTTCAGACAAACTTGTGTTTTTCCATTTGCAGTCACACATTTGCCTCTCTTGTTACATGTCCAGCAGATTTAACGCACGGATAGTATTAAGTACATCTGCTATTGGTGCATTGTTAGAGAAATGTATCCAGGGACCTCTCAAATTCCACTTCACTGTCACCTAAAATCATCCTCCATGTAGATGTGCGTCAGTGCAACACCATTTATTGGGAGGCATGAGAAATCATTGCAATCAGAACAATTTACTATTAACATTAACATTTAATGGTCAGGAAAAAAGACGAATATCTGAAATTCTGATGTTTTTCTCTTTAAGAAGAAGTGACAGAACTGATGAGCACAACTATAAAATCTCCATGAAAAGCTCTTAACCTAAATTTCAAAGCAAGACAGAAAACGTTAACTCACTAAAGGAAAATTTATACTTCTTCTATGTCCACATGTCTGCCGGACCGTAAGGACTCTACGCACCTACAAGCTGGCGACTCCTTATGTGTGATACGCGTCCTCGTATCTCAGGGCCCTTATTTGTTTCTGCCAAGTGGCCGGCTAATTGGCTCTTTCCTGTGAAGGAAGTCAAACAAAGCGAACGTGTCCATCTGTAATCAATGACAGAATTTTTTATAATGTGTTCAGTGCACAGCATTTATGCACAGGACAGAGTGAGAAGTGGACAAAGTGGAATGCAAACAGCAGATGGGAATGAGGTCGACCGGTGGAAAGCATTAGCCCCCTCCACACCCAGAGAACATGTTTCCTCTCTTATCACTGTTTTTTCCAAGACACCTTCATTGAGGCAAACATCTGAGAGAGCCTCTGATCTGAGTGTCCTTACATCTTTCCCACTAAACCCTCAGAAGTCTGTAAAATATAACTATGTTGAGGTCTAATCCCCCTACAATGACGCAAAAAGACCAGCTCGCAGTCTATTATCTCCAGACACACAACAGATAGCACAAAAAACCCAAAACAAAACAGAATCAAGCTAATGCAGATGCAAGCTTGTATCTCTCAGGGTGTGAGTATACAGCATGTGGGCAGATGCAGCCAAAAAACGTGGAGCAGATAATATACAACAAGATACATGGTATGCAGTCAAAGCATCTATCAAGGTCGTCTACAGAACAGAGAGCGTTCTCATGTAAACACACAATGCTGTGTATTGTGGGACTTTTGTTTAGTTGTTCTGTTGCAGTTTTGGGGAAAAACAAGTAAATGTCTGTGGTCCACTGAAATGAAATCTGTATACTGTGGTGGTCCTACTTTCCTGCTACATTCCAGTACAATTGGACAAATGTTGAAATAAGTTATTTGCATGATCAGTGCAGCATAACCCCTGATCAAAACGCATGTGCTCTGCACCCATGTGCACTATAAGCCACCTGCACGCTACACCCTGACGTGGTAACGTAGGTGAATAGAGGATATATAACTATACGCTTAAGATGTCCTGCTGTTCACCTCCCGAGGCGGAGCGTCTTCAGTGATGATCTTATGGGGCCAAATAGCATTTGCACATGCTCAATAATTTACCCAGAGTAAACAGTGTTTTGTTCAGCGTCATGCTTGACCAGGCAAGCACATTATCTCCATCAACACACACACAACACACAAAACCCCCAGCAGCACAAAATGCTGTCCTCTCGCCAACGTCATGCGCCCTTCTGTCGAAACTAAAAGTGTGTGACGACGTGTATGTCTGAATAGAGAATAAAAACAACCCCCTTTAGTTGACATGAGTGAGAGAACATAATTGGAGGAGTTACTGTAGCTGTAGGGGAGGATTGAGAAAGGATTATGGAAAGGAGGAGGAGAAGGCAGGGAGGGGGGGTAATCTGTAATTAGTTTGTAATTGCATCTTAGATGGTTCAAATTGCCATTATGCTATGATCCATGACTGACAGAAAACACGAAGCAACGGCAATTCTTCAAATGACTACATGGTTGCTTTTTATTTTTTCTGTTAACTTGTGTTCTTATTTACATTCATTATAACTAGTTAAATGTTCTTCTTATTATAGTCTTCTGATTACAGTTATTTTGAGTGTTGTGGGGAACAATAGTGGTCTGTACTTGCTGAGATCTCAATGCAGCCAAATTGTTAAACAATAGCCTGGCCCATACTGGAGTCCTGCCTGGCTGATTTATCAGTCTAGCTTTACAACAAATGCAAAACGTCAGTTGATTGTAAAGCTTGTAAGCAAAAAGTGAGCGCATCCATAATTTCACTAATAACCGCTCATTGTACAACTACGCATGAGACTGTCCGACTGATTGGACTGTCCTCCCAAAAAGAACGGCAGCATCAGTCGTTTCAGCAAGCGTTCGCGTGACAAAGCCCTCTAGTGGTGACGTTGTTATAGAGCGACACAGGTGGCCTATAGGGAGAAGGATGCGTTAGGGACAGTATTGTTTTAGCAGCGCTCCGAGTCACACAATCACGTAATATTCACATAAAACAGGAAATATAATAGACTAGAAACTCCGGCCACACCGTTAGACGTAAACCATACTGGACGAATCCTCAGTGGCTGATCCACTAGACCTCCTCCCAATGAAGTTTTGTGGCTCCGTAGAAACGTCATGCTACTTCCACCTTTGCTCCAGACAGATAGTCACACAGGGCTGCTAGAGGTCCTTGTCAGTTAAACGCAAACATAGCTCATACTTCATACTTAATCCGTACATGAGCAAGCTGCCCTGAATCCTTGATTTACGATAATGATTCTCGTGGTCCAGTAGCAACACACGTTTGTAACTCTACACTGTATTCACAACAAGCTAATTTATGGACAGTGCCAAATTTAAACCTGGGTGATGCAATGTGTGTGTCCAGTCTGGTTCCTTCCAAAGCACAAGACAGCCAGGCAGGAGCAGCCTGCATGTGAGATTAATATGTTTAAGTGAGTGCTGTAACAAACAGTGGGACAGACAGCTTACTGTAGTTTGAGAAGCTAGAATAGTGGCATGAAGTTGGAAGGCCCTTCTCAGACATTTGCCGGGGGAATCAAAATGAATAAACGTCTGTATTAACCGAGCAATCAGGGACGGGAAAACACTTGTAACTTTTATGACAGTGCCACAAGGGACACACGACAACATACAAGGCATTCATCTGAGTCTCTGGAGCAGTCGCTGAAAAACATTTTCCCCTCGTGAAAATGACAAAAGTGCTGAATGTGTACAGTGAGGTGCTGTTTTAGAAGCTGCTTTATGGCCTCCCTTGAGTTTTACATGAGACACGGTGGCTAGGGTGCACAATGAAATAATGAACAGATACTGGGGCTGCATTTTTTTTCTCCACACTCTGCCGAGACAAGAAGAGTGGAGCTTTGACTCTTGTCCTCATAAATCTATCACTGGATCTCTTAAGTGATCCTAAAACGGGCATGGGTTTTTTTTTTTTGTTTGTTTTGTTTGGTGTGCCTTACAGTAGTTGACGATGCTAGCAACAGGCAATTTGAGAGCAAGGTAAATTAAGGATTTTATGGACTCTGGTCTGCATGGTTTTATTGCATCAGTGGAAATAAGCATGCTAATGTTTCCAGTGCCACATTCCTCACCGGTTCACAATGGAACAAACCACATTGCGAAAATATTAATCTGTGTATTAATGAATTCCTGTTGGGTTTTGGGAGAGCCAGAAAGGCAAGAGCAAAATCACGTTTTGTCGTCAGGTTTTCCTTAAGTTCACAGGCCAAGAAAAATTAAAGAGCGTGGGGAAGAATGAGCATATTGTCTACCATCTTACGGTAAAATTCAACACTTGTTGTGAGTCAGATATTGCGAATGAAAGGTAGATGTACTGGATTCTATACAGGCAGCACTTTGTAGGTAACAAAGGCCTGAGCATAATGCAATTCTGCAGGATCACATCATGGCATTATCCTGCTATTGTACTGTACAGATGTATGTACAATACCTGACATACTTTCATCTGCTCTTTATTGATGTGCATGTAAGGGTTAAAAGAACAATACTGGCTCTTTCATGCGTGCACACGTGTCAAAAAACCTAAAATGCATTTAAGTGAATACCATTTATGTTTATCTATGTTCCAATATATTCTGATAATTCAACTGCTGCCATTTTAATGATTTTGGGCACTTTTGTGTATTTTTATATATGCCTCAGAACCCTATTGCAATATTATTATAGATACTTTTCCTTAAATATCTTATATATATCAACAAATTCCTTAAATGATGAATATGCTTTCATCCCCGCGAACCACAGAGACTTTTTATTGCTCTCACAGTGAAAAAACCCAAGGACATCGCTCCTTATGCAGAAAAAAAATCACTGTTTGGGCTTCTTAAATTCATTCACAATCCGTCTTGCATGCAGCGTGTAGCCTCTGTTTGGGCTTTTCATGTTTTTGGGACCTTGTCCAGAACCTGTCGGTACAGACTGTGTTTCAAACACCTTAAACCATGGCTGTGGGCTGTGGTTCTCTCCTGTTCCTGTACATCAGGGATCTCACAAACATCAAAAACAACAAAAACAGTACAAGCATTCAGTAACGAAGGCTACATGAGTTCCATTCATGCAAGGTGATGAGACAGGTGCGTACATGTTTTGAAAAAGACATCCAAGATCTGCGGTAGATCTGGACTCAGGAGCTCACTTGGCTGAAGCTGACGCTTGGTGAACCAAGACCGCTACTGCTTCGACCCGACAACCAGTGCTTCTGTTCATGGCGCCGACTACAACTGGATGTACCATAAGAGACAGTGATGAGCACACAAGCAGGAAGTGATGGAGCGACAGGTAATTATAAATGTCAGGGGCTTCAATTCTGAGGTAAGGCGATCACAAAAAAAGAAGTATGGCAATCGGACATTTGAGTTTTCTGTCCAACTGTTTTGGCCAATGACCCTGTGAGGGTTTTGCTGGGGCCCTCTGCATTCGGCAACCTCGCTGCATCCACGCATTCTCTCACCGAAATGAATGAGGGGGCTGCATGTTTTTCTTCCACACACTGGAAAGATCTGTTTGCACCAACCAGAGGAACAGCTGTCACAAGCTGAAACTGACCAGCTAGGATAGGGTTGTGAACGACAACTGTCACATATGAGCCGTCTTTTTAGAAGTGCTTGTAAAGGTGATTTTGTTCCTTCAAAGTTAAAGTCCTTCCAGTAGTGTATACTTTGTGCATGCTTTATATTTGTTTCCCGCTCACTACTATCTGGAAAGCACCCTTATCTTTATATCGTACCGATAGAGAAAGATCTCGAAGAAGCCTCCGCATCATTAACAACACTGTGTCTGTTGACACCCCCAGGAGAGGCCACTCAGGTCCCGATGTCCGACAGTTTGACGCAGTCCTCAACATGTCACATCAGGCACATGAGCCATGAGACAAAAGGCCGGGAAGGAATTCAGAATTGGGAAGTGAGCAGGAAAGAGGGAGAGATCGAGAGAAAGCCCTATTTTTCCTCTCTATGGTTTTCATAAAGGCGAGCTCTCTGATTGCCAGTGTCAAAGTGACAGGGTCTTTTATGAGCACTTGGCGGGTCCCCGCCCTGGTTTGTGTAGCCAGGCAGTGATAGCAGTGCCCATTGTTGGGCTACGGGGAGAGGAGCGGCCCTGTGCTATTGAGAGGGGAGGGGCCCGGACCTGCTTGCCCGCCCTGTGCAGTGTGTTGGCTGAATAGGCAGCTAAGGTGTCCATGCCCCCCAGTGCCCTTCAGTGTGGGAAAGCTGGTGCAGAAAGCACCTGCAACATCTTGACAGTGCCTGACACAGGATCGCGTGCTAGCTTTGGACGCACAGGTCACCGTGAGGTGATACTCCACGCTGACGGGTACAGTAGGAGTGTCACACTCCCATGCTGTGTTAACATCTCCTGTCAGAGATCAAACGGATCAAGTTCCCATGCACCGTAACGTACAGTACATGCTGCATTGTGCGTGCTCGCGCTGTGCACACAGATATGGTATAAAGCACACTGACGGTGTAATATGATGCTACAGTACAGTACAATAAGTAATCGCCACACATGCATTTACACAATCATATCAGTTCACATGTATACATGTTATACAACAACAAATTACAGCACATAATGCAACATGTCTCTAATGCCTTGGGAAACTAACACACACACAGATCAGATAAGATGCTAGCTGTTTCAAAAGCTCTTGGGAACAATATAACTACATTTGTACTGCGCAAAGACTGAAAACAGCAAGTTTCATCACATAGTGTTTTTAATTTGACCAATATTTATTCATGAAGGAATCTATAGTGATTTTGACAGCGTGTAAACCTGCTGCAGGGGCAGCAAGTGAATAAAATGCCATCAACACTCTTTAATATTGACTTTGGTGCATCAGTCAGTCTCTCATTTATTGCCTGGCACGTCCCATGTGATGTGTCTGTGTTGCAACGCTGCCATTCCTGGCATTCCTCTCCGGGAATGCACAAATAGGACCCCACAGAATGGGATCAAGACAGCAAAACAAGACAACATTCCTGAGGCAAGTTTTAACAAAAAGGTACTGTGCTGCTTTATGGGAGACGCACAATATACAGTATCAGCAACATAGGTTAAGTATCGCAGAGTTTTTAGGGTGTTCTTAAATCCCTCCTGTTATGGATGCACTTCTATACAGGGAAGAAAATGAAATTGCCTTTGTTTCCTTTCCCTCATGTTCCCATTGCATTAAATCTGCTATGTACTGCACTTATTACATATAGAGCTGTCATGGAGAGTGACGTGGGCCAAAGAAATAACAAATATTTCAGTTGACATTTGCAAACGTCTCAGTTTCTCAGGTAAGATTACTGTTATCTGTCCGTCAACCTGCTGAAATTACTCACTTGATTGGCACTGATTGGCCGCTTCTGTTCCCCGGGAGGACAAGTGAGCGGCAAAGCCACTCGACACATGACAAGCAGCTTGAATTAACTTGTTTTCTGAGGGGGGAGCTCAACTGGGTTCACCACAGTGTGGCTGTTGTTCCAGCGCCCAGGGATTACAATTAACCAGCCACTCCTGTTGGGGCTTAATGACCGAACACTGCAAAAGCCAGCAGCAGGGACACTTCCTGAACAGTGCCGGGTTGGCCCTAATTGGTTCTGGCACAGCAACCCTTACTGCTTATCTCATGGCCAGCTGAGAAAAATCACCAGTGAAGTGTGAATCAAAACATGTTGATTGCAGGAAATTCAGATGGAGCAACCCACCTGATGAAGGGACTTCTTTTCATGCTTTCATGCTCAGTCACAGTTCCTTGACGTTGTATTGTCCTGTTCCTCATAAGGTCAAAATACTTGATGAATGATGTGATTATATATGTGAGATGCAAGATTCTATTAACATAAAGTCAAAACCAGTCTTCCTGCATCCTTTGTTTCAGTACTGGTTTTGTCCTACATGAGGCTTTGGGAAAAAAAATAAATTTGGGAGGGAATCATGGAATCTCCTTTTTTTATAATAGGACCCTGCCAACACATGTCCAAGCTCAGAGTCAAATGGGGCAGGGGGGGTTTGGATGGGAGGTCCAGGGGATTTGGGTAAACCATCTGTTGACCAAAGCTTTTGGGAAAGAGCACTAATATGGATTTAGGATATTATTCTCTCTGCAGGTGGGATGGTCAAAACCCCCTGTGGATTTCTCTGTGAGGAGGGGGCAAGCCTTAGGAATGAAAAAAAAATAATTCAAAAGAGGGACAGGGCAAAATGGACTGAACAAAGATGCTGCATTATTGAGCTTTTCCCTAATCTCCACAACTCATTCTCAACTCAGCGGAGTCAGGTGTGAGGGTTCAACAATGGGACAAAACAGAAAAGGAAAATCTCGTCAGAGGATCAATACCATTTTTCACTGCAAGTATCCACATATATTTCCTTCCCCCTACATTCCTACCACAGTTAGAACAGCAGCAACAACAAGAGCTGTAGGGCCTGGGTGGCTCTCCACATGAAGCTGGATACCATGCAGGGAGGACCTGGGTAAGCCCAGACACTGACCCTTGTGTTGGGTAGAGAAAGAGGGACTCTGGAAGTTAAGGGCGCCCTACGGTTCCCTATCTGCCAGGGGTTATTCCAGCAGCAGCCGTCTGCTGGGCTTAACAGTGATTTCCCCCCTTTTGCTTACTTGTTTATCAGGATTGTACAACAGAGCTTTAAGCTGCCAGGTGCTCTCACTGTACCACTGGGGGAAGATGCACAGCTGCTCGCATCTGCATCCAGAACAGTGGGAGGACTATACTCTCTGTGGCCACAAATAGGCAGGATGGCTGTGGAAGTTTTTAATAAAATTGTAATCTGCTTAAACTCCGAAACTGATTTCCCTGTGACTGTTTAAACATTAGTTCAATCTGGTACCTACAGCTTGTATGCCAAAACAAACCTTTAAAGGTATTCCCCAAACCTGCTTGGCCCAGCACTTTACAAACCCTAATCTAAGCCTTTGCAGAATAACGCATTTCTTATGAAGCAGATTTCCAGTCTATCAGGTCACATGATGCCCAGAAACTGCCCAGCAAAAGCAACTGGACTTTGTATGTAGTCAGGTGAGGAGTGTCCTGACTGAAAGGTTAAACATCTTCAAGACTGTAGCACATTGCAAGCCCAGTTTAATACCGAGACAGATGTCGAGCAACTGTGAATACATGAAGACCCCATAAAACTGTTATGTGCCATCAAAGCACATTAACAGTACATTAACTTTAAAATAGACTTTCTACAAATTGAGAAGAAAAGGGTACCAGGGTTGCATGGCCTTATGGTGATGACCCGAGAAAGAGGTGGCGATGATGGGAAGCTCTTTCCCAACTCCCAGTCAGTAAATTACAGCTTCTCTCTAATCCGGCTCTGATCCCACCACCCCCCTCCCCTGGCATCCCCCCTCCCACCACTCCATTTCCCAATCTGAGATACTGAGTGAATTGATTCCTGGAAATGTCTATTGTGAGGAACAGATTGCGGCGTTGTTGTTGACACAGTGCGTTAACATGGAAGTGGGACTAGGGACTGATAACGTATTATGTTACGATAACGCTACCAGAGAGCGACACGTGTGTCTGTCATGTTGCCTTTCATATTTAAATACAGAATATATTTCATTCACATCTGTGCATAAACAGATGTCAAAACAGCAGTCATGCTGGGGGCTCTGTGAGGCTTTACTTAGGCAGCAGTGCTTTCAGCTAAATACTAACGTCTGCATGCTAACATGCTCACAATGACAATACTAACTTGCTGATGTTAAGCAGGTAAAATGTTTACGATGTCTTAGTTTAGCATGCTAACAGTCTCTAATTAGCAATAAACACAAAGTACATTTGATGGGACCGATGGGAATGTCATAAGGTTTGCAGATATTTGGTCAAAAACCAAAGTATCGGACACATTTGTGTTGGACGATGATGATGATGGCGCCAAGGGATCTCCAAAGTCAGTAGGATTTATCCTCTGGGGACGATGATCGTCTGTACAAAATGTCACGGCAAATCCATCCAGTAGTTGTAGATATTTCGGTCTGGACCGGCGTGGTGAACTGACCACCCGACAGACTGGTATGGCTAAAAGTACAGAAATTCAAAAATTAAAACAGTGGCCCATTGTGGATTACATTCAGAATTGGAGAAAGAAAGCTCTTAGACGGATTAATTGCTCTATCATTAAGCCATTAAACATTCATCTCGGTCAAGGTATTTGTGGGGGGTCCTTGGAATTAATTCATGGTCAATAAAGATGACTTAAAGCCCGATTAGTCAACTTTGCCCCTATTAGATACAGGATCTGGCTGGGGTGATCCCATGCGTAAGGATATGCGAATCCGGCCACTTAAGGGGCTCTGTGGTTTTGGGTTGATTAGTTTCGCGGATGTCCTTCCTGATGCTGTTGGGATATCCTGCTGCTCTCCGGTAAACTACACATCTCTGGTCATATGCTGCACGAAAAAAAACCCCCAAAACCTTTCCCAGCAAGCAATTTCAGCAGAACCGTATATGATTTAACAACTGAGATTAACATAGGATAAAATAACCTCTAAATATGATTTCGGTAATCTCTTAGTCTACCACATTTTGTATTGCACTGTGGATTAATTTAGGTCTTTGGCAAATGACCAGATTGAATGTCAGCCATTAAAGAAGTAAGAACATGTCAAACTGGAATGTGAGCTTGATTAACCAAGAAGGGTGTGTTGATCAGGGACACATGGGACACGAGTCCCTAGCATGCAGCTCTCAATGAAACAAGACAAGGAAATACAATCTCTCTAACTGTAATTCCGAATAATAGGCTAGCTTCCTCCAGGAATGGCTCTTTTTGATTGCTTAATTGTTTGCAGACATGCGGGTGAACTAACTGGAATCTGGTTAGATTTTTCTCCCAGGGATTAATGAGGAGCACGTTGGGAGGAAACCCAAGACGAGTTTTACAATCTGGACAGAGGGACAGTTTATCATTGCAACAGAAACATGATTGACATCTTACATACAGGCACTATATTGATGACAAATTGACTGATAGAATTTTCTCCATTGTCAATAATCAGAAGATCCATTAATACTTCAGATTAGTCAGTATGCATCAAATAATGCAAGAGATTGAATTGTTTTATCATTGTTTCATGATCTCTTTGGTGAAAGCTGTTTTGAATTGCATGTACTAGCCCACATTTGGCATATTTTCTAAATATCATGTCATTCAAATCTTATGAATAGTAGTTAGTCAGGAGGAAATGGACTTTTAGCCTGACTGTTGGGAGTTCCACACATTTAAAGCCAGACTGTGTCATTTATGAATGAAGAAGTGACGCATTCTTCCTCTCACAAATGAAAAGTTGGATACTAAAGCAAGGAAATGCACCAGATGAGCCCACACTTTTTCCACACAGGTAGGAACATTTTCAGCTCGCATGGACACAGTTTGTGTGACTTTCCATTGACTTTGCATGCAATCACACTGCATCATAAATTCGCTTAGCCTTCTGTCTGAGCCTCATGAGGACGTCTTTAAAGGAGCTGACTCAGGAAAAATTAGTTAACTAGTTAACTATGGTTTGGGAGCAGCGCCGCGGCTCAACCACACCTCTAATAACCTGTCAAGCCTACTTATACTTGGTCCCTTCATCCTCCCTTCATCCCTTCCTATTCAATCCGATGCACACTTCTCTCACGTCTCATTCTAGGTAACGCCTAAGACGGATCCACCACGCTGAGTCTCCCTTCCGACCCGGTCTCCAGTACGTCCTCCCAGACCAGCCTAACAGACAACATCTTCCACCTGCACCCCTCCCCTTTAAATCCATCCATATGTCTTTGACATCCAATGCCAGAATTTCCATTAAACCTTTAAATGACATATCGTTGTGGCGTGGTCCTTGCTAGTAAATGGACACTTGTGGCCACCGTTGAGCCCAAGTCACGTAGTCTCCTTTCAAATCTCCTCCGTCTTTTACAAAGTGGTGCAGACAAGCTGCCATTTCTGTCTTATAAACAGGTAATCCGACTTGATTTTAAAACTCCAAACTAAAAAGCTTTTACCAAATGAGAACAGGCTGAACCACTACTGTGTTACGTCAATCAAAAACAGTAGTGACACTGGAATGTATTGAAACAAAAAGTCAATGATCATTACTTTTTGATTGCTAGCCTTGAATTGGATTCTGCGGCCACTCCTCTTTAAGCGATCTACACTCCTCTTTGATCTCCTCCTGACCTTGGAGCCAATTCAGATCATGCAGAGTGACATCATGGTGGCCAGCTGGGGGGCGGGCACCTGAACAGCACCTGTGTTGAGGCTACCCTCCTCCGAGCCGTAAAGAAAACACCTGGACTGCCTCTGTCCCGTTTAACATCACACCGTAGGTGTCATGTGACTGCATCGGGTCAACCCAGACATTAAACACCATGGTTACAATACAAAAAACAGCAGGCCTTTTTGTGGTTGAGAATGTAAAACCATAAGCAAGCACCTGACCCTAACCATAACCAAAATAACTTCACCTTACGACATAAAAGTGAACCAACACTGATCAAGAAACAGTATGGAGTCATCACTGTAGACAAAAACACATGTATAGTATTTTACTGGCCTTCTTATTCCCTACTGTATAATACAAACATTAAAATGCAAACATAACATTTGCACGGATACAGTTTTAATTATTATTTTAGCTTTGTCACAGGGACATATATCACATGGACTTGAGTGAGTCATGTGTTTGTCCATGAGGACATCACCTGGGATCTCACTGTTCTCTGACAGGACGTGTTCACACACGTCAGTTATCCCATGAGTTTTGGTTACGCCCATACAGCTCTATCTGGAAGCGTTTCCTTGCTTTGAGCTCTCTGGGAGTAAACAGCCAAATGTACAGTTTGTGGAAAAAAAAAAAAGAGAGAGGACACCAAAACACAGTGCTGGGAGCTTATTTAGTCATATGATGAAAATGAGAGAACTGAGGCCCTGAGGCCGCACATTCTGGTCGGGAGAAATATTCCAAAACAGTAAATGCTGCTGCTTGACTACAGACAACCACACTTCCAAATAGAACATGCTTCCACCCAGCAACACTGAAAGATAAGCATTTCGCTGTGCACAACGTATTTTGTGTATGTGTTATGTACATGCTGCTGGACTGAAATAGTAAGGCCTTAGACAGCAAACATGGGGCATCTTGACATTTTTCCTGAACTGCAGTCCGCTGTTTCATTGCTTTCTCTCATCACATGTCATCACAGCACACACAATCCAATCATATGTCCCAAAGTGTAGCTGGCTGTTTTTCAGTGCCCCCCCCCGCTTACTTGAGAGGCTGTGGTGTGACATTGGATAGAGAGGGGAATGTGAACAGTGGAGATTCCTGTCAGCTGCAGTGTCCAGGACCATTTTCATGTCAAAGGTGCTTTCACCGTCACTTTATAGGCTGCCATTCAGGAAAATGTCAGACCCTGACTGTCACTGTTTTTACTGCTGTAGCTCAGCATCCAACTGTCTGCAGAACAGTTTACAGGATACGGCTTGCAATATTCTATCCCTATCCTACTGTCAATAAATCCTGTGAAATGTCTGTGTATCCAGCTTGCACCTTCATTATTATCGTGACACAGCAGAGAAACTTTCCTCTTTTACTTCCATCTACACTGAAACAAGACTACAGAGGCCCAGCAGTGCTGGGAGCATGCTAACATTTGCTAATGAGCACTAACCCGAACTACAGCTGAGGCTTGTGGGAATGCAATTAGTTTTGCAAGTACTTGGTCATAAACCAAAGTGTTGGACAATTTACAATTGTGACCCAATGATGGCGCTAACTTAAACCATCACAGTTCATCCAAAGGGCATGCATTTCTGTACCAGATTTAATGGCAATCCATTTAATAGTTGTTGAGTCATTTCACTCAAAACCACAAATGTCAACCTCATGGTTTTTTGGGGCATCACCAAAGTCCTTAAGCTGCCATTATGCTTTCCGACGTCAGATTAGGGATTGGCTGGGTCCGATTTTGTGTAACTTTCCCACGATCCGACATTCACGCCCACTTCGCACATGATTGGCCAGCAGTCGCTATGCGCATATTGAAACGGTATCACGTCTCATCCCATGTTCGTAGGATTCGTCGTCAGGGAATAAATCCTGATGCACATGAAGCATGTGACTTAAATGTCCACTCCGCTCTACAAATAGCTGCAGGTGAAAACTTCAGATCTGTGTGAAGCAAACAAAACGCTCCCCATTTAATACAAGAATCGAACAGAAATGCCAAATGTCCATCATGTTATCCATATAATTTATTATTGGTTAGTTTTACTCGCTAACTCTTTTACTTACACCATCTCGTCGCGCCCTCTTCTTCTGCAGTGGTTTAATGGCACCTGACTGGAGAATTAGCGCCACCAGCTGCTTACCTCAATGTGCCGAACTCCTAATATCCACATAACAGTAGGGGACGGAAACGTGCTGTAATTTGCTATTCCTTTTGCCGAATTTCTGGAAGTTCAGTTAAAATTTGTGCCATCTTTGGATGGAAACTTAGCCAATGTGATATGGTAAGATTTCTTGGTCAGTTAGTTAATTATTGTGATAGTTTATTGTTTTTGTTTTTTTTAATAAATTGCATTTTGTACCCATGGTTATGCAGCAACATCTCTTCTTGGCAACTCTGAGAGAGGTCGCGAGGTCACCACGCGCTGTCACTTCGGTAAATACTTTCAGCGCAGGCAACAGTCCAGACGATGCACGAGTAAGGCACTTTTCTGCATTCCCGAACTGAAACTGCTTTGTTTTTACAAAGGCAAACTCATAAACAAAAGCCAGCTCATACCTCCACAAGCATAAATGGCTCTGCTGCGGTTATACTCACTCCCAGCTTACATTTATGACTATGCAATTAATTTCCTCAGGGCAGATTTTCCCTCTGCTTTGAAGTGGGAAACAATATAATTTTTTTTGTACATTCTTAATACCATCACTTCTAGTTTGGTGACTTTACATAAAAGGCGTTTGTGTAAACAGTGCTGTGCGGCAGGAGGCCCTTTTTTATGGTGGAATAAAACAGCTTTGGCCTTCATGTTTTTTTACAGCTGAGGAGGCTGATCCTGAACCCCTGTGTTTCAAAGCTTCTTGAGCCCTTCACAATCCTCCACCCGGCAAAACCCCCACCCCCGGCTCCTCTGCAGAGCTGCTTACAATAGGGCCTCATTCACCCTATCTTCTTTTAAACACCAATAAAATCTTTTACATTTCCTCAGCAGGCAGTTAAAATTCGGCTGACTACTGTGCATTTCCCCTGCACTCTGCAGAATCTCTTCACGTCAAGTTCTCGTTTCTTGTTGCTCTGCTGTTGCTCCCCGCCTTCACGAAGCGTTACGCTTGCTTTAACTCCACCGCGGCTAACCTTGAGGACAGAAGAAGAAGCTTATTTTACAACCAGAGCTTTGGGTGTCTTGTTTGTCTTCCCGGGTCAACCTTTTGGCGCACTGGAGATTATTCTTGACATATGAGAAGAGGTGCTAGGCCTTAAATATTTCACAGCTCAGCAGCCATTTGTAAAAGCTGTTACGAGCACACTTCCCGACTGGCTGAAAGTGTGCTGATCTCGACCTTCCCCTCTCCCGGCCTCGACTCCTTTCGTTCCTTTGTCATGCCCATCTCCCCCATCTGCCTGCTCCTCCTCACCGTCTTTGCTTCACGCTTTCCACTCTCGCTCGTCTCTTTGTTGTCCCATCTGCCTTGTTTCCTTTCTCCAGTGCCTTCCTCGCTTCTCTCCTTCTTTTCCTAACTTTTTTGTTTCCTTGCCTCCATTATATCCGCCCTTCCTAAACTTTCTTCTCCCTGCCGGCATTTTCCTATACTTTCCTTGGCTCCATGCCCGTCCTTCATTCCTCCTTCCTAATTCCCTTCCTTGGTTCTGTCCTTTTCTTTCAGAGACATATAGTCAGATGTCCCTGTGACCTCCCTTTTTTCCTCATTCCCTGTATTCTTCCCTCCTCTCCCTCCCTGCCTCCCTTCCCTTCCTTATTCCTTCTCTACAATCTTGGATGTGTTCAATCTTCACCTCCACCCCTCAGTGCACTACTCCCTTCTTTCCTACGTCCTCCCCTGCCCTCTTTCCTTCTCTCCTGTGTTTTCTCCTTCGATTCTGGCCTCCTCAGCCACGTGACCAACATCATGAGAAAACCCTCATGACAGTACAGTCTGCCAACTCTGCCATGCGGACAGTTACAACCCAGGAGCAAGGAGCTGTTCTTGCACAGAGCTCCTCGTGCAGGCATTGTCTCCTAACCTCAGCTAACTCTGAAAAATGTATAGCCCATTCTATATGTATGTATAGTCCACTGCAGGAACCCGTCCATGAACTCAAGAAACCTTTTTCGAAACTCAGGAACATTCGCTGCACTTGGGCCAGAGGAACCAGGGTCTAAATATAGTTCCTCATAGTTCCTGGCCCCCCAAAAGGTCAATCCTGTGTGGGTAGTACATGTATGTTAGCCCTGGAACTATTGGGACGGTTTACTAAAAGTTTCAATGTGGTTACATACTAAAGCAGGAATAAATAACTGAAACAATTTCTGTTTCTCACGTGTCTCTTTTGCAACTTCCATATAAACATTAGAGCTATGCAGCAGTAATTTACAAAGAACAACACAATAACTTTGCATTGTTGTTTCGTCACCAGTGGAAATTGTGTTTTTTTAACTTGCTCTCTGACTAGTTTTCTTAATATTCACGGTTCTTCAGTTGTTTGGGAACGCAAAACAAACTGCACGAATGGAACTTTTAGTTTAGTTTAGTTTAGTTTAGCTCCTGGCGTTCATTGGAACTACTTGCTCAAAAAGGGGCTTCAGAATCATCTCCATATCCTGTCAAACTCTGTACACCTGTAAGCTATTGTTTGTGTTTTCCCGCATGCTTGAAGGTGAATGACATATGAATTTTGAGGCAGTTGTCCGTGCTTAACAAATCATTGCCATGTTTTCGTGTACATTATCCATCATGATAATACAGAAACAGGGTTAACAGCTTATTGCCTTTTCAGCCCAGTTATTATTAAGAGTACAATTAGTAAGAGCTAATAAGGGTATTAGGAGTACAATTGCTGACAATAGTTTCCTCAGTGTTCCAGCAGAACTTGATACCGCACTGCTTCGAGGTGTGGGTGTTAACCACCGCACACTGTGAGGCATTTCTGACATGAATGCAGCCTACCATTAGCCTAGCAGTGAAGATAATACAACTTCCTCTTTCCACATGTTAGAACCTGACAGCCAATTGGAGCCATAAAAGTCCAGAAGGTTCCCATAGCCGGCAGTTCACACCAGGCAGACTGTTGTTAATGTTAATGAGGTGTGATGGCAGGCTGCTTGGTTGTCAAGGTCAAGGCTAGCACTGCTAACAACGCGGAGAAGTAGCAAGGAGACAAGTGGCTGAGCACCTCAATGCTGTTATTACAAAACACGAAGGAAGAGGGTTTTTTGTGCATGTGTTTGCCTGGCTGACGACTGTGGGTCTGTTTGTTGAACTATTTTATTGTCACTGAAAGGCCAATTGTTTTAGGACAGAGCAGCCTTAATAAAAAAAAAACATCTGTGATTAAAAAAATGAAAATGAAGGTAAAATGACTTCAGATCTTAAATAAACCCCAATAAATGTTGCAGCTGTTTTCAAGCCGTCACTTCTGACACATTTATTCCTCATTTATTCTGTCAAAATAAAAGCTGTCAAGAACATGGAAGCCTGGACTAACTTCACGAACTCCATTTTGCATTTGCCAGCTGTTCATTGTACATCACACACACAAACTACATTAAAGAGGTAATGGCTGAGGAGGATAGGCACACCTTGAATTCTTTGCTGGGTAGTAATTTAGCCGCAATAAAAAATGAAAATGCTGCATGCGTGTCTTTCATTGAGGCCACACTTTGCGATTTATGTGTTTTTTATACCCACTTTTATGTGTGTGTACGCATGCTTCAATGTTTCAATTAGTGCCTAATAATGTAGCACGCTGTCTTGGTTAGTATATATTTCTATTAATATCAATTGTTTTCATAGTTTTCAATAGTACATATAGTTTTTTAGGGTGACTATGTCAGCCTATGTATAGCCTTTAGGCTATTGGTTTCATTTACAGCACTCTGTATTAACGTGCACTGTCCCTTTTGAAAAAAAACTAATAAATGAAAGAAAAATTTATCATACATGGCTGCAATCACATGATAGAGAGTAATAAAATGTAATCAACTTATAAGCTCCTCTTAGATAACCACAGTGAAACACAGCAAGGCATATTACAGTAGTATACACTATACTATACTACTATACATACATATAGTTGATGATTGTCTAGACTACACAGTGTGCTCACTCTGCTTTACGTGAGGAAGGCCATGTGTCAATTATGTCTACATATAACATGCTACAAAGAAGAACTGGGGAATGAACAACTAATGATTATTGATTAATTATTATTATTAATATTTATTTTCTCGCCCGATCGTTTAGTTTATCATAAGATGTTTAGAAATAGAAATTAGAATTTCCCCAAGCTCAAGCTGATGTCCAGACAGTCAATTTACTGTCAAGCTGGACACAAGCTGGACTCAGAGAATGTTTGAATATTTTATCAAAATAACTGCAGATACATTTTCCGTCAACTAATTCATCGATTAATCGACTAATCCTTGCAGCTCAACCATGAATTAGGGAAATTTGACATGCTGTGACGAAGTTCCTTTCAGCTTGTCTGGTCACGCATAGAGAAAGGGACAAAAACAGAGAGAGAGAGAGAGAGATGGGGCGATGAACCATATAGGGGAAGCATTTCAACTGCTGTTTACACAAATCCACACACACACTACCTCATCATGCGAGGACGCCCTCACGCACACTTTTAGAGACACACCCAAACACGCACTATCTATATATACACTGTGTACAGATGAGTAGTATGGGGAGCTCCACAGCAGGCTGATTACATGTATGTAAATACTCACACAGCCAAGACAGTCCAGGTTCTGTCCACGGTGGCTGAGTTCAGAAAATTAGAGGGACCAAGCAGTGCGGCAGAGTCTTATCTTTTAGTCATGATGAGCCCGAAGCAGATCCTGACAAGGCCAGGTCACATATTTAACCTTTGACCCTGGAACCAGCGCTGAGAGGTCTGCCAGAAGAAGACACGGTGTGGGCTCCGGAGGGGAGGAGAGAGAGACACACGGGCCGAGAGAGGATATAACATGGAGAGAGAGAGAGTGTGTGTGTTTATGCCAGACTCAGTCCAATGTAAACAGCTTGGATGCTGTCTGTCACCACAGTCCAGTAACACGGTTGTCCTGTTTTCACTGTCCTATTTACAGCTGCTATGAAACTGCCTTTAGGGGCTGGGGTTATGGAAGCTTACCATATATTGAAGCTGCACCCAACAGTTTTATGGTGCTCTGAGGAGAGTGAGGTAGTTTGCTGCATTAAATCTGTTTGTAAAAAGGAACAAACTGTGCATGTCGGTGCTAGGGTTTGCCAGAGGTCAGAGAATCTCCAGACTGATGGGGGTTTGCTCTCATTACTGGCGTTTGATGCCCGTGAGCGAGGCACTTAAAGCAGTCCCTGGTTTTTCAACTGCTGGACACTGAGGAACTCCCTCGCCCCATTTTAGCATTACAATGGCCAGAGGATTTGGGGTGTCCAGGAGAAGGCCAACAAGCTATCAGATGGCGGGGGGGAATATGAACATCACAAACTTCTACAAACAGCATGAATGATGAGTTTCTATCAACCCCTAAAAGGGTACGGAAGCAAAATGAATATTGAGCCTCCTTAATGCTGAGGGAGACGAGCAGCAGAGGCCAAGATATCCGATACAATCTTTTTGTTTAACCTGGGAAATACTCACATCATTCAAATTCTGATCCCAAATTTCAAACAGGCTATTTGTAGTCCCCAAGCCCAAAATGAGGAGAAGCCTGCTAGCTAGTTCAGGTGGTCAACTCAAGTCTGTAGCTACATGGCACCGTGTACTTAAAGGGGAACAAAGATTTTACACATCATAGTCTGTTTATAGGTTTTAGGGGGGGCTACGGTATATGTGGAAAAAGGTTGTATGAAGCCTTTTGTGGGAGCCGTGTGAAGGGCTGAAGACTACAAGCTAATTAAAAAAATGTGGGGGTGTGGAGTTAGAGAGCTTACCAGACCTCTGTAGCCCACTCCTCATCACTGCTTGAGGCTAGCGGCTCCGGGCTACATTAGCCGTTACTAGCATAGCACACATGAATCTCTGACCGAACCGTCTGTGGTTAAGTCGACAAGGAAAAAGGTTGTGTTCTTTGTTCTGAGTAGTAGTACATTTTTTTCCCTCTCTTTTTCCTTTTGGACCTGCTCTTGACCCCTGAAACGGATTGGAGGGGGGGGGGGGGTCTTGACTGAACCGAACGTTGTATGGTTCCTGCTTTATTGCTGTAAACACAGTCTCCTTCTTATATCATGACCCTGAACCCCCTCGGCTATGTTTACATGCACATAATAATCCAATTATAGCCAATAATCAGCCTAAGGCTCTACTCCAATTAACATGTTTACATGGGGTTCATATGGGGCTGGTCCATTAATATTCCAGTTTCTATGCTACGCAGCATATGTCAGAGACACTACCATGGTGTTGTGATAATCTTTGCAAGAGTATTGCAATAAAGTAGTGCTTTGAGCAGTAAAAATAGACATGTAGCTCTTTAAGAAGAGACTGTTGGCTGTAAATAACAAAAGAGACAAAATAAAGAGCTGCCAGTGCATCAAGATTGCCATGTGTGTTGTAAAATGCATTGAAAATGTGTTATGCTTATTTTAACTATGAGCATAATACATTAGCATAACCACAGTATGGTATTGACATGGTCTCCATCTCACTCCAGTACCTGCTTTCATAACGCTATTGTTTTTCCCCAATGGTTCTTGAGCATTTCCCTGGATCGTCACTGGTTGTATATGCACAACCTTTTTTTCTGACTGCCTTCATATCCACTGACATCTTCAAACAGATGTTTTATAAACCACATTGAAAGGGATTACGATGAAGTGAAAGGAAATGCAGAGAAATGTCTGGCTGTAGAGGGCCAGTGCCCATGTGTCATTCATCTGGACTTGGATTACGTGGGGTGAAAAAAAAAAAAGGTTCTGCATCTCTCTTCATCATCTCAAACCTCGCTCTGGTCCCGTTGCCAAAGAATGTTCGCTCGTTTACATGATCTATCACTTCTAAGTGATGAAACTTGTAAACCGAAACACATTCTTTGGCAACATGGTCAGTTTCAGAGGTAAAAATTTTGAGAAGAGATATATTCTGGTAGTTCCATCGCAAGACGCATGTGTTGCATGAGATAAAACAAAGTAGTGCAGTGTACAGGAAGAAGAAATATAGCTGCATTTAAACCCCAGAATACCAGAAACAGTCTGTTTGCATGCCACATTTCTTAAAGTAGCAACTAAAGTTTTATGATGTGCTGCTTGACAAATAAAATCCCTGTGGTATGCTCCGTGTTTTAAACCTTTCATTTCCTGTATTATGTAATTTCTATATAGAGTGTATAAATATTTAACAGACTGTTACGCAGGCTTTGAGACCTGTGCTACAAGGATATGTGTGGATTTGCACATTTTCCTCTCTAACCTTACCAAAGCAATTAATTCTCTGAGTCTTGCCCTCACCCTCCCCCTACCCAGTGAAATGGATCATCATCCACAATACTTTTTTGTTGTTGGCTGTTTTAAACTACTTCAAGTCTTGTTGCAAGGTAATGCTAAGCTAAACATGTCCTGGACCAGTCCAGCTACGTTAACCCCCCCTGGAAGAGCAATCTAGCTTATTCGTCGAAAGAACTGAGTAACAAAGCATTGCTTGGATTAGTAAAGCAATGCATGGCTGAATTTGAAATTATGATGCCTTACTGCCTTAATGGAAAACGTGATGACATACTTCAATGCATTTCTCAGTAAAATCTGAGTAATGCTATTGAGTGTTAGCCTACTGTCACTATACTGAGTGACACTGGCTACAAGCACACATTTGTTATCCTATTCTGTATTAAAAGTGTGTTATTGGTAAGAGGACATCCTTGGGTCTCATGACATATGTGAAGACAAGTAACCAACCAAATATTCAACCATTTAACCACCCAGCAAAGTCAATCTATCCATCATTCAATCAATATATAAGCTAATCAAACCAAACCAAAAACTGTAGAGAACTATAGTGGGGTGCCATGCAGACCCTCCTGAGCCAGGCCAAGCTTAATGTCAACACAGTTCTTCCCCACTGCACATTCCAGCCGAAAGTCCAGGCAACAGTCAAAGGAACCAGGCAATTACAGTGCAGCCGCCTGCGTCACTTTTTTGTTTACTTCCTAAATGTTCAGAAGCCTCTGAGCCTTTTGAAGTCATTTCCTGGTGTTAGGGGGCTCCTCTTTTCTCTCTGAGGGTAAGAAGCCAGCCATGAGCAATGTGCACAGTTCCAGCTGTGTGCTATATTACCAACCCGGTCCCAACTGGCTCACAGTCTCCATTTTGTCACCTTGACAGAAGGATCACACACTGGTCACACATGCTGGGTGTACACCAGATGTGTTCACCTCAGAATGAGTGTTCTTTTAAGGTTCAGAGCGACTTGAATTGATTTTCTCCAGATTTTACGCCCCACAAATCTAAAAGTAGTTGTGTTTCCTCAAGCAATTAGTCACTGTTTACCGTAGTTTACAGAAAATGGGGGCCTAAAAGTGGAGAGAAAATGAAATTGAGCTGCCGAATGTGCACTGCACATTAAGTGTGCTCAGGTTTCTCAGTTTGAAGATGGTTGGAGCTGGCAGGTTGGTGAGGTTACCATAGATTCAAAAGATTGATAAAGGTGTAAATAGTCCAATCTGAACAGATGCAGGGAGATGTTAATCAAGCACAGCCCGCGCACACCCTCACAGGTTTTTCAAAATCGGATCTGGACCCACAAATAGAATTGATTGTTTGGTTTGTAAAGATTCAGAAAATAATGAGAAATTCACAATTACCCAGAGGCCACAGTGACACCTTCACAATACTTGTTTTGTCCGATAGTCCAAACCTTAAAATTATTAAAAATAAATAATGATATTAAAATAATTAAATAGACAAGCATTTGAGAAGCTGAAACCATGAAATGTTTTGCACGAAAAATGACCCAAACAAAATAGTTGCAAGTTCGTCAATCAACTAATTGATTAATAGATTAATCATATTTTATAAACTCTTCATATGTTTTATATGCAAAAAATCTTAATTTATAAAGCAACAGAAACTAAAGCTGTCAAATAGCTGTAGTAAAGTAAAAAGTACAATATTTCTCTCTGAAATGTAGTGCAAAAGTAGAAAATGCTATGAAAAGAAATAAAGTACCTCAAATTTGTACAAGTTACAAAATGTCAACTATAGCTGTCAAATAATACTAATTTGACTATTATTTCAAGTAAGTATAAGTATACTTAATTAATGCTCTGTTATCCAAACAGAACATCTGAATTATGTAGTGTCATTTAGGTTATGGAGCAGTGAGTTAGCAAAGGAAGCTACATCATCCATGTTCCCTCCACTTCTGGGTGTGGGTTGCAGTGGTAGCAGGCTCAGCAAGGTAGTCCAGCCATGTCCTCCAGTTCCTCCTGGTTGATAACAAGGTATTCCTGGTGCAGGCAGGATATGTAATCCTGCCCTGCTTCATCCCAGTTGGACATGCCTGGGATACCTCCTAAGGGAGGCTGTCAGGAGGCCTTCTGATGAGATGCCTGAACCACCTCAACTGCTTCCTTTCAGTGCAAGGAGCATCCAACTCCTTCCTGATGTCTGAGCTCCTCATCTTTTCTCTTCTGAGGGTGAATCCAGAAAAGTGAACAAATCTAATTTGTGATGCTTGTATCCATGATCTTATTCTTTCTGAAAGTACCCAGAGCTTATCAGGATGGATAAGTGCTGGAGCTCCCTCATCACCACAACAGTGCCTGCATTACTGCCGACACTGCACCAGTCCACTGCACTGTCAATCTCAAGCTCCATCTTAAACCCAAATCATTCTTTCCATGTAGCCTAAAAGGATTGCGAGGTCCAAGTGTTCATGTCTGTTTAGGTTTACTCATAACCTTGCATGGATGTCGGCACGCCGTCTGTTGGCCACCCTGCTGTATTCTACAGTTCTCAAGTATATCAGGGGCTTTAACCCCTCTTGTGAAGAAGTCCCCAACATACTCACTTGGGGCAGAAACTCCCTCCATTGCCTTCGGCAGTGAAGTTTCCCAGCACCTGCTGGAGGTGACAGTAACAGACAGAAAGCAGCCACATGAATCTTCTCCAACTTATCTGGGTCCAGGTAATGGTGGCTGCAGGCTAAGTAAGGCAGCCAGACACCCCTCTCCCCAGCCATCTCCAGCAGCTCTTCCTAGGGGCGTTCTCAGGCCAGATGGGATATATAATCCTGCCCCAGGGTCTCCTCCCAGTTGCGTGTACACAGGATACCTCGAAAGGTAGGTATCCTGGAGGTATCCTTAACAGATGCTTGGACCGCCTCAACGGCCTCCTTTTGATGCAAATATGTACAATGAACATTTTGGTTAAAACGTACAATGTGGTGTTGTAAAATGCCTAGTTATGTGCTATTGAAATCAAAACAATGACACTCGGAAAGAAGATTTTCCTGCAGATGAGCAGCACAGCAGCTGAAAAAGAAAAAGGCATCTTTCAAGTGGATCTGTTCCTGAAACCAACACAAAGAAGTTTGCTCTGTTTACAGATCTCTGCTGCAGGAAATATTCTCTGCCGTGATAATTCCCCTGCTTTCTCTGCAGAGCGACTGAAACTGCCTGTGTCATAAAAGCTTTGTTGAGTTTAGGGCCTATAGGAAGCCCAGGGCCTCCAGCCAGCTCAAGCAAGCTGCTCTCAGTGAGTGAAACCAGAGAAATGGCAACGCTCACAGGAGCAGGGATAGCGACTCAAAGACACCCATTCACCAGCCAAACACTCCTCCCAGGGGTGTGAGCCATACAAGCAGGACTACACAATGATCACGCATTCTCTGTTGTTGCTTAAATGGAGTTATTAATCCATATACATTGATTTTAGCATGCTCTCTAAACTGTTGACACAATCTCTGACCTTATCGACTTTTGAGAGGTTGGAGTTTGTTCAAAAACAGTGTTTGCACTGATCAACAACCCTGTCATTAACCTTTCCCACGCAAATATATTCATCACTCTGTACTGTGGTCATTAAACATCTTGTGAAAAACGAATTCATTCAATGCTTGTCACAAATCAATTCCACAATCACATTCACATACTTTTGAGATACTCTGGGTATTCGTCAGCAGTCATTAAGTAACACCATGAAGGTCACACCAGGACCTCCCTGTGAGTATGTATATATGTCAGTAATTTGATCATATCTTTAAAATAATGTCCACAACTACTGGATGTATTGCCGTGACATTTGGTACAGGCATTCATGTTGCCCAGAGGAGGAAACAAGAACTTTTTATGCTCAGACCTTTTTATCTGGCGTCCTCATCGCATCCTAATTTGTTTATGGTCTAATGACATTCACATCTTAACAGAGCAGCTAATCTTAGTCTTGTTCGAATATGTTGGAGCCTACATTGTTCGCTGTTTGCCAGCGAGCAGTCTGCTTCCCTGCCTTGTCGCGGTCTGAACTCGTGATCTAATGCTGACACGTTCAGTCGGTGCACGCATTGTTCCTGTGAATCCCGTGTGCTTGGTACACACAAAATGAATCCTGTGCAGAAAAGATGGACTCTGCCAGCGACAGAAAGGTAATTACACATTGAAGGACTGTTGCCGAAAAAACTTCCAGCCATGAACAGAATCAAAAGTTTTGTTAATACCTAAAATGTTCCCATTACAAGCCTATTTCTTGCCTCTTATGTGTCCTTCTGGATAATAACAGAACTATTGTTGGGCTTGCTGCGAATCATGTAAAAGCCTTAATCTAACTATTACCATAATCTGGATTTTCACAATAACCGAGTTGTTTGTGAATGTTCTGTGTGAATATTGCTTTCAAGTATTATATGACTCATGGTTGACTGAAATAACCCCACAGCCAGCTGCCTGTCCCCTGCTGCCCTCCCAACAGAGCATCACACACTAATCAATGTGAATATGAAGGCACCATAATCTCTCTGTGTGTGCTTTCTCTGGGTGCAGGGGGAAAAAAGTCCAATGTGCTACTCCTCATGCAGTCTGTGTGAGTCATTTTGCACACATTTAGCACATTAAACAATTACGCTCTGAAAGCCCCCCCCCCCCCATGTTCCCCCATGTTCCCCCATGTTCAACAATGGGACTACACATATGTCAATGTGCATATAGGCTGACAAGGGAGTGACAACAAGCTGAACATAAACATGGTCAAGCGAAAATAAATAGATTACTGTACTGAGCTTTACAAAATACAATCAAACAGCACACAACTTGTGTCTAAGTGTGTACATCAAATGCAAAATGTGTTGAGTGGATAAAGTGGGAACAAGCAGCGATAGATTGTGTGTGTGTGTGGGGGGGGGGGGGGGGGGTTGATGATGGGTGGGGGCAAAAGCAGCAGAGAGGGTTTAGCGGCAGCTGCCCAGAGAGTGACGACTGTATGAGAGAGGCGGAGAAATAAAGAGCGAGGGAAGGAGGAATGGAGGGAGGGAGGATGGAGAGAGGGAAAACCAGGGCGGGGGTGGGTGGAGGGGTGGGTACAGGAGGTAGGAAGGGGACTAGACTTAGCTGTCAATCGAGAAGAGTGGATGGAGGAGTAGGAGGAGGAGGCTGTGCTACATAAAAAATGCAAAAATTGTCAATTAGTTGAAGGCATATCAAGTCTTTCCGTGAAAATAAATCCACTGGGATGAAAAGATGCCGGTGTTGCATTCTTTTCCTGTCTATTTAGAGGAAAAAACGTGACATCTAGAAGTTATTAATTAATATGCCTCCTTTTTGCAGTGTGGATGGCTCCCGAGCTCCTGGTCCCACCAGCTGCCAGGAGTGTCACAGGGTTAGTGGGGCCTTGAGCCACACAGATAATCAGCTTTATTAGTGCTGCCGCTAAAACCAATTTAAGAGCAGACTAGAGGGATCAGACGGGCCAGCTGTCCACACCAGCGCCTCGGCAGGCACCCTGGCCCCAGCCCACACAAAACACCAAAACAACAACGAGCCAACTGTGTGCGCTGCCAATTCAACTGTGTGAGCAGGCTTATTACCATATCTCAAACACTGGCTCGGAAGGATGTAAATAAAACGCCACAATTACAAAATCTGTTGTCATTGATACATTTGAGACGATTCATTGAAAAATTATGAAAATAAGTGTTGTTGAATCAGTTATTGTAACAGGACTTTTATCATGAATTGATTTTATGTTAGCTCCAGGTTGGCATCGCACTGACCCATGACTCTTTCCTGCACCAGTCCTAATCACACCGCTTCCACTTCTTTCCACGGGCCAACTAACTCATCAGCGCTGTCAAAACATCCTTGCCTCATTAACAACCCTGACAGTGTCCCACCACCAGCCTCATGACCTCATGGTGTTTCCTCTCAGCGTACAGTCCATCTCCCAACCGGGCCTCCGCTGCTAATTACAGGGCGGTGAAAGGAGGCTAACTCCATATTAGACAGGACAAGCGTGCAGCACTCGGCTCCGGGCACAACTTCAACCTTACGTCACGTTTCTGTCTGGGTTGAGAACGAGACAGTGGCAAAGATAATCTGGTCGGGTCACAATCTCAGTCACAGCCGCATCCTTTACAGAGGGCCAGGTCCACTCAGACAGAGGTTCCAAGGCTAGATTAGCCAGGAAAGGGCAAGTGAAAAGCAGGACACCGTAATACATTGGCCCCCAATATCAGGGCACTGGGACAGTTGAAATACCGTCTGTACACCCAGTTTGCAGAAATATGCAAACCCTCACCATCAGGGTCAGCCTTGGGCACATGAGCATTGTTCGGCGAAAATTAATTAAAGTTATAGTTTTTCATGACAGCCAAATACAAATATTCATTTAAGAGATATTATTTCTGTCGCGTCAGTCTTTTTTGACATTTTTTCTGTTTAATTTTTTTTTCTATGGCTGCTAGGTAGCTAGCTAGCTAAGTAGCTAGATGACATCCCCATTCTTAATCCTGCTAAGCTTTGATTTGACAAATGTTTCTCTAACATGGTGAAACAGTTGTCAGTGGGCACAGCACAAGACTTTTTGGAATCGCCGAATGAATCTTGTTAATGGTGCAAATCCCTAATTTCTTTGAGCGCATTTACAAGTAAATGCAGCTATCTATAATCTATAACAAATTCCACATTTAATAACAGCTTCTCTCAAAGAAAGTAGGGATGCAACCATCTTGTCCCACCTCATAGTAGTATTTTTATTGCATGATAACATGAGCCGCTATATAGCAGGCCTGCCAGAACAGTGTCATTTACCTGACACTTGCTGTTCTTGGTCACTTAGCGTATGATTTAATACTTTAAGCTCCGATGTCAGTCTCCCTTGTGAAGTCGTGGTTCATCAAATTTGGTGTAAAAGCTCAGATTAGTTTCCTGTAAAATAATATGGCGGAACATGGGTCCTTTGTGTAAAGGGAGTTTGAGAAAGTATGAAAAGTACAGATGGTTGTCGGTCTATCAAAAGTCCTTCACCTCTGAAAAAGGACGAAGAATGAAAATACTACTATGAGGTGGGACAAGACATAAACAGCTGTAAACCTTCAAAATCAGCCTGAATATGTTAACACCTATTAGACACATCAACAATCCATCTGGGAAACATTAGGATCCAAAACTTTGGTTACGCATGACACAAACTCCAGCGGCAATGCCCAAGAGGAGAGCAGGGATGCAGGCATGAATGATCTGTGTGTGTGTGTGTGTGTGTGTGAGAGTGTGTGTCCGAGAACACACATAGCAGTTTGTTTTTCAGACGTCTGTGTGTGCCATTATGTATGTGCTTGCCGTGGTTTCATTTATGTATCTTTGCGTGTGTGTGTGTGCGCTTGTTCTCATGCACTTGCATGCTTGCATGTGTGTGTGTGTGTGTGTGTGTGTGTGTATGCAGGATCTGAACGGCAGATTCTTCGAAACGCAGGAGCGCAGATCTCACTTAATCTGCAGTTAACGGCTGTTTAAACAACCTCCATAAATGTTTAACGTTGCTGCCCATGCCCTATTGAATGGGAGGCATTTAACTTCATGCAAAAACAGGCCGCCAAGGGCCTCAACCCCCCCCCCCCCACGACTTGCATTTAATGTGTGTAAGAAGGCGGCCATTATCAGCCTCACAATGACACAATTCACTCTGGCTGTGTGTCTGCTATCCCATTTGGTTTGTATCAGGGCCCCAGTCCCGCTGATGGCTATCTAATTGGAAGAGTTCATCGAGAGCTAATGTCTGAAGAAGCGATGCGTTCACGTTAGATTGTACACATCGTGTTTCCTCCGGTAATGCTTCACATAGATGCAAGATTCGGTGGAGCAGAGTCAGATGGATGAGATTGTGCACAGGATGGACAAGGGCAGAAAATAGGTGGTCTGGCTCACAACCGGGAGGACATTTTGTCATGTTTTTATCTTTGGCATTGCTCTTCATTGATCTACGCTGAATTAACATTTTATAACAGAAATCGTGTGGCAGGTGTTTTTTTTACTTTTATTTTTTTAACTCATTTGAAAAAAGTAAAACAATGACATTGAAATTTGAAACAAACTTTTTGCAGCATCAAACACATTAAAAGCTTTAGTGGGATTTTAGTGTCTTTTTCCTTTTACGAAAATATCAGTTGTTAAGTAGAATTGATTTTTTTCAATTTTGATAGATAAATATAATAACGATGAGATAACAATGTTTTGAAGCACCATTTTGTGGCACCATATGTAGATACATTGATGGGAAAATCTGAACAGCTCTCATATCTGATCGTTAAATATGAAGCTACAGCCAGAGGACCGTTAGCGTAACGTAGCTAACCGTAGCTATTTCCTTTTTGTAGAGACTGATGATCCATTCCTTTAAGCTATGGGTCCTTTTTTCCGTCATCCCGCAAAAATGAAACAAGTCCTCGTGTCACCAACTTTCTTCCTTCCTTCGTTGTCAGTATTATTTCATAGATTGGGTGTCACCTTGTGAAATGTCTTAAATGGAAGTGATCCCTGAAGCAAAGTATTCACTCACATTTGTTCAAAGTTCGTAACCCCTGATCTTTGGAGACCTTTGAGCTTAAAAACAGTAAGAAAATGGGCCTTTGCCCCCGCTACGGTTGAGGATACTCACACACACACACACACAGTCAGCGGTGTGTGCAGAATGATGACCAGTGCATTTAACCGGGCCGGACTCCCTCCACTCCGGGGGAGCACAGTGATTTACTGTTCCCCTCAGCAGTGTTATAAACGCTGCTCCGTTCCTTAATGAGCCTGTGACATGCTGCATGTTTCTTGCATGTTTTCCTTTGGCTCGGAGGCGACGGCCGCCTGATTGCTGCCCCCATTAAGGCGGCATTCCCACTGACACCAGCGCGCGCCTTCAGCCATATGCACTCAGGCATTACAAGCAATCAACTGAGGTAATAAGTAAGAAGGGCGGCATGCAGCACCTGCCGTGCCGCTGGTTGAAAACAAACACATCATCCCAAAGCCAAAGGTTCTCTCAGTCAGTTGTCAGTGTTTTTCTTCAGTTGCAGCATCACATGCTAATGTATCTGTGTGTGTTCCAATCACACGAGAGGCCAGAAAGGTCTCTGTCTGGAAACAGTAACCAGCTTATATCTCCTATAATGTGATTATTTGGCCTCTCATTCCCATGCGTTCTCTGCTGTATGAAGGTCGTGGCTGCGTGGACACTTACCTACGCAAACACATTGCAATACTGAAGCCTGCACAGCACAGCAGTAGTAACAACAAATAGAAGAACATCCTGAGTCTGGCAAGTTGTATTATGCAAGACAATCCACTGGGATGCTTTCACATTCAACCGAATGGGTGTCAGATTATTATAGACTGTAGATCATTTTTGTGTATATTAAACACTTTGCTCAGACTGGACATGCTGTTGGCAAATGAATGACACTCACCCCAGGTATGTGTCGGACATAGACGTGCTGGTGCTCCAGTGATTCTCCTAATCCAACAGAAGTTGAAAAACACATCAAAAATCATCCTTGTGAAATCTGGTGTCCCAATCATGCATATATAACCTGCCAATATAACACAGTCCAAAGACACAGCCAGTCTAGAAGCCAATCCAGCGCAAAGGGCAGGTGGTGACTGACTGACAGCTGCCAGCACAACAGCTGATACCCAAGATCTGCACGCCACCAGTTGCAGCTGGACCAATGGGACGTGGCAGCAACGGTGGCTGAGGTCGGCCCAGGCTCACTCAATAAAACCAAGGAATCCACTCTGAGGACCACAGATCCCAGTGTGCCCCAGTTTCCCACTCCTGCGTGACCAAATCCCCTCTCTCTCGGTCTGTCTGGACCTGCCGTGCAGAGCCGCCAGCCTCAAGGATGCCGTCCAGACGCCGTACAGCGCTCGCCCTCTCTCTCCTCGCAAGCCTGGATTATTCTTTAACCACCTGGACCTCCGAACGAAAGGCACGATGAGCAAGACTGGAAACAGTCCACTTAGAATTCAGTTCATTCAGGAGGAACATTTTCCTTCAAATTTGGAAGCTGAAGATCGAAACATGCTTTTGTTCATGATCATTAGTATGTGAATTAGTATGCTGTGTACTATGTATGAATATAAAAACGTATTAATGATCATTTTGTTTACTAATTTGTGTTCTATCTGCATTATATACGCATGTACACATTCCAGGTTTCCCAAGTATTGCATAGCATGTGCTATTTGCTTTTAACCAAGTATGTAGCTCTTTCTGTCCCACACCAGTGAAACACTTCATTAACGAAAGCCAATAAAATGCAATCAATCAAAAGTGACACAAGACAAAAGTTTCTGTCAAAATCATACCTGTGCTAATGCATATTTGTGTGTGTGTGTGTTGTGAAGAGGAGCAGACTGCTTAATGAGCATTAAGGAGCGGACAGTAGAAGGTTCTTTGCCTTAGCCTGCACGGCACATGAGCTAATCCCCCCCCCCCCTTTCTGCAGACCGACTGCTGCTGCTTTGGCTTATTTTGACCTCAAGTTTTTTGAAAGGAAACAGCAAGCTACACACGATGGATGGTGCTGATAAAAGGTTTTGTACACGTGCTTCTTGGTGACCTCATAAGATCACAAGATCTTATTAAAAAAAAACAAGAAGAGACAAGAAGGGGTGCTGGGCCGTCCGACATCCTGGGACCTCTCTCCCTCTCAGTCCGTCCTCTTTCCAGGTCTCCATGGCGGAGAGTTGGTGTGGCGACATCTGAAGTTGCTCGATGTCCTCCCAGATCATATTTTTCATATATGTAATGCCATCTATTGCATGTCTTTCTGTCCTGATAGTGGGATCCATCCCATATACTGTACAGATTGTAAATTTGCCTTGAGGCAAATTTGTGATTTCTGATATTGGGCTCAATAAAATTACCTTGGCTTGACTTGACTGTCATGGTAGTGTGTATATATATATATTTGTGTGTGTGTGTGTGTGTGTGTGTGTGTGTGTGAGTTTTTATATATGTTTTCAGATATCTTTCTTTGCCAGTTCAGCTCAACGTGTTGAAAAACGACAATAACAAAATCAAAAGTAACATCTCAGACATCATAAACAGTGTCCTGTTACACTAGGTCCACCCACAAAACATGCTGTCAGCTGCGTTCACGGGAACTATTTCTTCAGTAGAAACTGTTCCTAGAAACTGGGACACTGTTCCTGGAAAGACACATTGTTTTTTTTTCAATGGAAAAAAACACCTATATCTTTCTTTCTAGTAATTTAGGTGAACCAACCCTTTAAACCTCTCAGATGAAGGATTTGGTCAAATGTCTCATCACAAAGTATCGTCACAGCCATGTAGTTTGGAGTTAAAATAAAAAAAGCTTTTAAAGCAGACCATAGTCCCAACCTCTGAGACACAGAAAGAGAGAAAGAGGTGATGTGCGTGAAGCTGTAGTGTGTGTGTGTGTGTGTGTGTGTGTGTGTGCGTGTGTGTGCGTGCATGTGCCCATGCATACATGTAGGTGTGTGTCTGTATACAGTAAATGTGTGTGTGTAAACTTATACCTCCCTGTCCTCGGGGAGGGGGGGAGTAACACACACTACCATGACACTTGTCTCTGAGGAGTTGCTGTATATTGAAATCTGCAATATGTGTCGCGTCATGACCAAAACACAGAACAATGCCTTTATAATTCACATGTTATTGATACTACAGGGGGGCACAAAGGAACCAGAAGCCAAATAATAACATTACAGGAGATGTAAGCTGGGCACTGTTTCACAACAGAGACCTTTCCTGGCCTCTCACACGATTGGAACAAAGACCCAGAACGTATCACGACTGGATGAAAACGGTGCTCTCTAAGAAAGACTAACTTATTTTCATCAGCTGGCGTACATTGTGAAATTCATCCCAGCTCTGAGAAGAAGAAAACTGTATCCCTAACGGGTCATCTCTATCGCTAAAAGTGTCCTTAGATAACAAGAACATCAACAACAACCAGTATTCCATAACACTGATGATACTAGGAAGGGCCCCCACCCTAATTTTCAGCCAAACTTCCCAGGGTCCAAAACAGTGAAACTAGCCCCTGGTAACAAAAATGACTCTGGAGGAGAAACAATGCTGCGCTGGCCCAGTATCACCAAGCACAGAGCTAATAGATAGCAGGTGAGGGATGAGAAATAGCAATGTCAACACTGCAATCGGAGCTCCCCTTTGGCAGGCCTCCAGACCTGCTTAGCTCTTCAAATCAAGTGCCACTTTAGTCTTCTGCAGTGCCAACATGTGCATGCGGGGAGGGACCACTGCGAGATGTCCGGGCCCGTCATCCAGCTTTCAGTCAGCCACGTCATGTGGAACACATTATTGTGTGAACGCAGAACGTGACGCAGATATTAGCCGTCTGGGTGCTGACCTTGTTAGTTCAACAAAGATTTGAGCAGTGACGATAATAACAAATGAGAGACTGATATTAGAGTGATTTAAAGTGATTTCAGGTGAGCAGGTCGTGTTTTGGGTGTCGCGCCCAAGTTCACTTCATTGTTGCGATGCTCAAAAAGGTTTTACGAAGCACTCTAAGATATGGGTGTAAATAAACTTCACAGAGAGGGGCTGTCATTTTCAAAATACCAGGTGCCAAGCAAACATTTGGACCTGATGGTGTTCAATATAGAATCTGAGAATCCCTCTCTATGGACCACGAACACACAAATGCTGTCTAGATATCATCTTCTGTACCAAAGTGTGAACCGACTAACCCCTGATCAGCCTACAAACACCGCAATCCCCCCACCGCCAGGGCAAAACTGCACTGTTACATCCACCTCATAAACAATTACCTGAGCACTAAAAGGGATTGAATGGCTTCCATCAGATATTTGAACTTTCTGAGGACATCGTCGGGGTTGTTGTTTTCCCTTGTCCTACGTTTTTAAGGACAGCAGCAGCATCATCGGTGGAAACACAAAAGGACGTGAACTCGTGTTCATGGGGACAGTTTTAACTTCAGCCTGGCAGAGGAAATCCAGAACAACATTTTCATCTGCCTGCGCTCGGGTTACAATGTGTCCCTGTGCTCTCTAATCCACGTGTTTGTCTGGAACATGTCCCGCCTCATAAAGCAGACTATTAAGCACAATCAATCCACTTTGCAGAGAAACCGGAGGACATACTGATATGAGGTGGAGGGTGAGAGTTGAAAAACAAAACAGAGTTGGTAAATGAACGCAAAGCATGTGCATACACGAATGTATAATACAGCTTAGTGTGCCGGATTCCACTCATTCATCTCTTATGCTTTATTTTTAGAAAGACCGCAAATCCTCTGTCCCCTCTGTCTGATATCATGCAGGGTTATGCTGCGGTTTGATTTAGGTGGATTATTGGATGGGGGTTGGCTGGAGTGTGTGTGTGTTTGTGTGTGAGTCTGTGTGTTGTGGAGGCATCCTCTGGACTTCTGTTTGTACGTGTGGGAGAAATGTAATGGTATAAAATTCACTGATGTCATTTATGAGTAGAGAGTTTGGAGCACTGAGATCATGCTGTCTAGACTCCGGTAGTGCTATAATGGGATTCAGCCAGATTACTGTGATTACACTTGTAGTTGTAATACAGGGCAGCTCTCTGGGTAGCCAGAAGGCTTCGGTTTCATTCACTGATGTGCCAGGTTGAATTCCTCAATGGCTCAGACCCGCACTACATACAGGGAGGATTTGACCTTTTCTACTCCCTATAAAAAAGGTAAAATCCGGTCACAGTCCACCTTCGACTTTTTATCAAAGAACCAGATGTTGTTTTGTAGCGATGATTTAACCAGAGTTTCGTGCCAAACCAAGCCGTAGAAGTGCTCCAACTGTGAGTCACGTAACATTGTCTATGGGGGTAAAGGAAAGGGACTTTTACTTCCAGAAGCAAGGACGCCTTGGACATAGCTCCTCCCACTTTGCAACTCTATTAAAGGGCCAGTTCACCCAAATTATAAAAACACATACTCTCCGACTTACCTCCAATGGTATCTAGCCATGCAGAAAGTTTAGATTTTCTTTGTCTAGATTTTGAGATATCTGTCTCTCAGATTTATTCCACCTTGCCGGTGAAATGGAGATGAATGGCGTTGATGTTCTTCTCACTCTGGAGTTGTTCTCACAGCATTAAAGGAAGGCCATGTAACTTTCAGTGAAAATTTAGGGGTTAGGGTTAACACAGTGTGCCTCACGAGAAGTCATATTCGTTGTTTTCACCTTTTGATCCCATTCCACTCCAATGACCTCCATTGTACGAGGGTGGTGGTCGGAGAAATCTCAGAGACAGATGTCTCAAAACCTTGACCGAGAAGTCTATATGCATGGCCACGTATCACTAGGGGTAAGTGAGAAAACACTGTATTTGTTTTTGTAATTCAGGGTGAACTGACCCTTTAAAGCTAAATAAAACACAACATTGAGCCAAAGGTGGCCACATGACAGTCAGGTGAGCGACTTGAAGTGAATCCTGCCAAGCAAAGGTCTTAAGATTCTTAAATTAGGGCTTCCTGCTTCACATGTCCCTCCCGTACGCTCACTGGACTACTTGTCTACCGCTGCCGCAACAAGGTAAATGGGGTTAAGGCAGTCCAGACAGTGACTTGGGGAATAACATAAAGTCCCAGACAGTGCCCCAGTCTGGCTGATGCACCTTAGAGATGTCTATGACCTACATGACATGTTAGGGTGTGTTTACTCAGTTTCAATAGCTGCCTCTACACTATGGCCCCATGCTTTACGGGGAATGATATGGCTTTGCTTTCCAAAGCAACTGCTTCAGGACTATGAAAGATTTTTTGTTCTCCGTTTTTGTCTTTAAAATACCTAGTTACACACAACACGGCATATCTGGGCTTGTGTAATGTGATAGGATAGGCTTGTGTTTGCTTTGTGGATATGTATCAGCCATCAATAGGGACTGCCTCAGTCACAGCAGGCTGATCTCTCTCAGCCGTCAATCACAACAGGCCCTCAAGATGTTTTTTTCCACCCACATACTTCAAATGTAAAAGTTCCAGCATCATTCGTTAAGTAGCGTGTCTATACAGGCATAAAGACTTGATACATAAGACACTGAGTGACATAAAGCGTGGTCACTTGGGACTTTGACTTAGGAGGTTTTAAGTGCACTCTTGAAGCAAATCCCCTTTGTAACCTGCTCAGATACTAAAAGGTGTTTTTACAGTAAGTCTGAGACTGTTGACAACACAATGGCTGGTGTCTTTCATCATCACTCACCTGTCTGAGAAAGATAACCCCACCATCCCACCACCAACCCTTCGCCCTGTCACTTGCAGGCTCATCTAATGGTATATCAAAGCACCTTAACCTAATCACCAAAGCTGCAGCGAGAGACCACAACAAAAGCAAGAAACACCTCTGACCTTTTCCCTCATGAGACTTCCCATGAGGAATCAAAGCTCTCAGATGTGGCACACATGAACCCCTTGTTTCAATCCCCGGCCCCCTCCTGCCCCGTGAGCTTTGGTTGCATTTAACTGTAGCCACCCCTATGATTGGCGCTTCAGCCGGAACCGAGGCGGGGTCAGTTATGGCAACTGGATCATATCTGGGAGAAAGCAAGTGGATCCTCTGGAGAGGTTTCAGAGAGAAGTGGGGAGGCAGAGAGTCTAAGTCCAATTTCCTCGTCTGTCTCGGCGCTCGAGGTTCCCAGACGGTTTGGTCATGTGGGAAAATCAGCCAGGTCTTTCAGTTGAGAGGAAGTATCAAGCTGGCCAGTCACCTAGGTTACTGTGTAATATATCACAGGCCAGCTATAATAAAAACAGAGGGAGGAAGGCATGTCAAAAAAGAATGGCCTTGATCTCATACATCTGCATAGCGTTTATGGAACGCCATTTGGACAGGTGTCTGAAAGCTCTCCGATGAAGTTCAGAAAGTAAAGGTAGACACTGACGGGCATGCAGACAACTACAGTATATAGATTAAGGTTTTACATATTAAACATATGATCAAAATATGATGCATTTTTATAGATGAAACTACCCAACAGCATGTGAAGTAGTTTTTTCCAATTTAATATACTGTATGTAATAGTTTCATTCTGCAGTATGAGTACCTTTACTTTTCATACTGTAAGTATATTTTGCAGATCATAGTTTTGTGCATTTGCTTAAGTAAAATGTTTAATGTAAGACTTTTACCTGTAACAAAGTTATTTTTACATTGTGGTATCTTGTGGTAAGAATACTAAATACATGTTGCTCCAGCCTCTCAGATGTGGTTACTTGCTACTTTTCTGTGTTTTATATCATTGTAAATTGAGACACTTTGGGTTTTGAATTTTTGGTTGAACCAAACAATTCAATTGATACTGTCAGCTTAGGCTCCAGAAACTTAATGTGGCACCTTTTTACTATTTTTGGGAGGCATTTTTGCCTTTATTGACTAGACAGAAAAGTTTTCTTTCAGGAAACAAGGTCCCCCAGTTGGACCCAAACCATATAACTACATGGTCAGTGTCCTAAACCCCTTCAGCCTATTTTTGCCACTGTATAGATGAAACAAGTCATTGATTTACTGAAAACCTATTGTTCAGTAATTCAAATAATTATTAGTTGCAAGCATAAAATAAATCTGTTGAAAACTTTAGGGCTCATGAAACGGTAAATGGCAGAATTTATATAGCGCTTTTTTCCAAAACAATGTCCCCAATGGCCTGACCATTAGGAGCAATTTGGGGTTCAATGTCTTTCCCAAGGACACTTCAACATGTGGAGCTGTGGACTGAACTGCCGTCTTTGTGATCAGTGGATGACCCGCTCTACCTCCCGAAGATGGACAGTTGAAGAGGCAGAAAAGTCACAGTGTAAACAGAAAACCAAAAGAGTTACAGAAAGGAAGACTTAATGCAAGCAACGTGGGAGAGAGATTGAGAGATGAGGGAGAGTTTATTCCTTTCCCCTCATCTGTTGTCCTTTTATTCTCCAAGGCCCAGACCAGCGATGTGTATCTGCATCTAGCCTGCATATTTTGGACGGATCCCTCCCCGGGGTTCCTCAAACTGTGTTTGGGCAAGCTTGAAAGGGAGCTGATAGTATTCAAAGTACCTTGACAAGAGAGTGACGCACACAGTCGCTGAGTTTTATCTCCACATCGGCAGCTGGGAGCGCAGCCTCAATGCATGCCCACCGTCTCACGTTTCTGCTGCAGCGGTCCCAGATGCAAAACGGGCCGTGAAAGGTGCTTCATAGGTCAATGGCTACGTGATTTATGAGACGGTGAAGTACCACACAATAACAATACACTGCATGGTGCACTGTGGTGTCACTTGAAGAGATGCTTTGGAGGTCTTGAAATTTCATGAGCTGTGTCCCTGGTGAACCTCCCCTAAGCCACGGATGGGTAAAAAGAATAACGATAATTCGCTAACTCTTGCAGAAAGCCTTGAGGACCAGTCAGCTGATAAGTTAATTGTGTCAATGTGCCAAAGTGGTTGGTCTGATTTTAAACAGATTGTTCTAGTCAGAGAACAACAGGAAGTATGTTGTAATTTAGACCAACCAAGACGCTTTCCTGCACGACTGTCAGGAAAACTGGCACCGCAAAAACCACCGCAAAAATCGAAATCAAAGAACTGAGCGGATGTCACTAAGATGGCCTTAGGTGAAGAAGTGTGTCTTCCTCATTCATATCGGCACCACAAATCACTGAAGATTGTTGGGAGGTCTTTCACAAGGCAGGTCATTGCTCTGCTTGCAGCAGTTTTGATAAACAATGACTGTGTCTGTTTGATATGTTCATCTGCAGTTTAACTATAGCAACAAGGCAATTTATCTCTCCAGATATTTACGTAATCTTGTTAAAGAAGGTCACAAATACAACCTTTAATCAAATTGGCTCCATTTTAAGTTCTGTCTAATTGAATGTGACCAAAGAGGTTGTTATAGATACAGATACAGTACAGATTCAAAGGTCAGACGTTTTATCTCACAGTGGATGATTTCACAGAGGGCCTCGAGGGCAGTGCGGTGTGGTGGTTTTGGGAGCATGCTGGTTTGGTGTCCATGTGCACATGTTGTGTTCCCAAATGAATACAGGCACATACAAGCACAGCATGTTTGTATACCTGAGGATGTAATTACCAACGGGGCAAAGCGGGATATTGCCCCACTTGTAATCCAGACTCTCGGGGGCCCCAGGTCTTCTGAGAGCCAATTGTTTTTTGTAACTGATTTGGATGGATAATGAGACAATGGGCCGCTCGGCACAGACATGTAAAAGGCCCACCACCTTTCCAACATCGGAGGAAGACACTCAAACTCAAGAGTCAATTTTTTTGCATCTCTCTGTGGTTGTTTTGCGTCTCTTTGTAGTCATTTTGCGTATGCTTTTGGTCGTTTTGTATATCTTTTTTGGTCATTTTGCATCTCTTTGTGGTTGTTTTGCATCATGTTGTAGTTGTTTTGTGTTTCTTTCAGTTATATTTTGGAAGTGAAGCCCAGGGCTTTGGTACTTGGGCAGGTAGTATCATTCCAACATAGGAGTACTGGTTGGTCTCTGGGGCTGTAGGCAGAATATAGTGTAGCCTGCTGTGTGTACTGAACTTAATTAGTACTTATAGACAACAGGGTACATACACAACTCACAGAGAGTGGAAACAGCAGGGGTCCAATAGGGACCTCCTAGCAAGGTAATCCAGCCCTGGTAACTTGCACATCATCATTAGCAAAGACTGAGGTGGTCTGATGTGCGTACTGTATAACAGAAATGTTCCTGATTTGAATCTGACCAGGGATTGTTGCATATCAAATTCTCCAAAAATCTTACCTCAGTGACATCTAGGAGCACCTGTATGGTAGATTTGTCTGAGTTCGCAGTGGTGAACAATGGTTTTAGGACTGTTTATGGAACCTTTACCTTTAGGTTTTAAATACTTGCCTGACCTTACCTTCATCCAATTCTGTTTTTCCCTAAACTAAACTCTAATTTGGCAACTCACTATTTTACATTAGAGTGATTAGGAGTTTTGACATAAGGTAGCGTGAGGTGATAGTTATTGGTGTAAGCTAGTGGTACTGATCACAAGTCTCGTGATCAGACGTCTCCCAGGTCATCCAGTATTGCTGTTATCAAAAACATACTGTCAAACCGAAGTACTTAAAGCAAGGATGCTGCTTTAAAGAACTACTTGGTATCAAAATGCTGTTTGCAACTGTACTTTCAAGTAACAATAAAACGGCTTTCTGCTCTTGAAACCGAACTGTTTTTCAAATGAAAGGACTCATCAGCAGAATTCAAACGTCCATCACCAATCATCTTCATTAGTGGACCCATTTCTTCTAGAATCAGTCATTTAGCAGTCAAACATCCATCATTTTGTAGAAAGTGAAGTGTTAATTCCAACTAAAGAGCGATCCAGTGATTGATTTGATTATTTCAAAATCAAAGTACGTCTTTTTTTTAAAGTCTCCTTTTTATTTTACTATTCTCAGAAAAGAGAGAGAATTTGGGGTCTTTATTTGTTGAAAACTCACTGGAATATCAAAGCAATGAGCAGATAAGAATTTCAATTCATGGTTTAAAAAGTTGTTGTCGAGACAGGACCGCTGGCATAAACAGATCACTGGTTCCTCCCAGTGTTCACTAGAGGTAATACACCTGACACTTGCACACAGTGAGAATCTAAATTCAGCACAAACAGTAAAAGCACATTTACTACTTCTATATAAAAAACACTGGCTCCAGCTGTAAACCTTCCTCTAATGTGTGATTTTGTTACTCCTCTTTACCGTAACAGCGGGGGAAACTTTTTACTGGATCATTTGAAGGCATCACAGAACCCCCTCGCTGATTCCTCCCCTGAGAGAGACTGTTAAAGTGTGATTAGTGGCCAGGGTGTGCGTTGGCGTCTGATGCTCTTCCATAGGCCCCAGCGTCGCACGCTACCGTGACTCGGAAAGCCAGACCGGGCCGTGAGTCAGAGGAGACAGGGCGCTTGCGGCCTGCTGTACTGCCAGCTCACTCAGCCAGCTATGACTGCTGCGGTGAGGCTTTTGGTCGTGGATAGCCTGACAGCTACTGTATCTGCAGCCATCTGCGGCCAGGAGTCTGGACCTCAAGTGACCAGAGCTACGTTCTCGTGGTCCGCAGAGGGGAGATGAAGGAAAGTCCCGGACGAAGTCATATCCGAGAGAAGCAGCCTTGTAATTCTTCCTGTGGAAGGGAGTAAAATTAGGCATCTAGGCAGCTCAGTTGGCATCCGAAGTCTTAAAAGTTAGAAGTGACTTGTTCCCACCTGCTGAATTCTCAAAGCCTCAAACAATGATAACTTCTTGACCACTTCTCCCTGTTAAGCCAACAAAATGCCTGGGCCGGATGTTATAGACCGGGTCCTTTGAGGTTGAACATGAGTCACTGAAAGGGGACAACACCCACCCTCCCCCCTCTTTCAGTTCCCTCCCACAGCTTTGAAGTGGTGGCAGATTGTGCACAAACAACATAAACCTCCCTGCGACAAACGCTGTGATTTACCACCCAAGGCAAGGAAATGGCCACTAAGACAGTTCTATTCAGTTTATAGGGCTGTTTTGTAGCTTTCGTACCTCCGGACGGACGCTCTTTTGTGATGGCCACTTTGAGAATGCTGGAAATGAGGATTCCCAAAGCGGAGCCAGGACAAATGCCCGGCCAGGCACCTAACCTGAAGCTCACAAGCAAAACTCACACTGTCACCGCTGTGGTCCGCAGATCCAAAGGCCAAATGTCACTGAATTCAGAGATTAGAGACGCACCTCTTTCCGTTTCAGGATCCAACTTGAACACCGAAACCTAATAATCTAATAATCTGTAAACTAACTGTTGGTTATTGGACATATTCTCTCACTAAAGTCCACTACAGTTGGAACTGATTGGCCCACAGTCTTATCTCATGAGCTAGAACCATTAGGTGTAATGTTTTTTGTCATTATAAGACATAAACTGTATAAACATTGTTGTGAATGTACAGTATATACATAGTATGGTATATTTTATTTGTTATACAGACTCGTCACATACCCTATTCTTTTTTGGGATACTCATAGTACAAGAAAGAACATTTACTCAAGTACTATACTTAAATACTTAAATTTTGAGGTATGTGTACTTTACACTGTTGTATGTTACATTTCAGAGGGAATCATTGCACTTTTTACTCCATTTGACAGCTGTAGTTACTACATACTTTGCAGAATTTACATACCAAACTTATGGTACATTTCAAAATATTATTACACGCAAATATTATAAATTGGTAAAAAAACAAAAAAACAAACAAACATCAGAATTATCCTCCTGATGACCAGCTACAACATAAAAATTCTGCTTATATGTTAGTCATTTTTATCCATATTGATGTAATATAATGTAATAGTGACAGCGCCGTTTTCCCGCATTATGAGCTCTTTCACTTTTGATACTTCATATTGTGTTTATATATTTTGATAATACTACTTGATTTTACTTCAGCAAGATTTTGAACGTAGGACTCTTACTTGGGTAAAGGATCTTCTCCGCCACTGTCCCGGCCTCAGAGCATTATGTTGGGGGATAGTACAATGCAGGTGAATACCTCTGACAGTGTCAATCAGACCTGGACAGTATTATTTCTGTAAAGGTGGAATTTATGGCTGAGTCGTTGTATTGAATGGTATTAGATTTTACATGTGTACCTAACAAAGTGACGGTTACTACCAAACACACAGTATCTAAAGGATACATAGATTCAATTGTATTCATATTAGCAGTATTAGTAGTAGAAATATTACGTTTCTCTATGTACAGATGTTGAGTATACAGTATGTGTCTATTGATGAATACATTTATATGTATGTTAAGCTGGAATTACATGAGGTCACCAGACTTCACCCACCTGAACAGATGCAACACATCTAACGGGACAAGGAGTCAGAGAGCTGTTGGTCAAACACCATGTTGTGTGGGTGGACGATGAGACCTTTAAACTCACTAAATGTTAACGACATATTCTAAAATTCTAACTCATGTAAAGTATCTTTGAGTACCACGAAAGGCGCTCTGTAATTACAATGTAAAATTATTATTATTATTATTAAATCTAATGCAGTTAAAGAACAATTGTGAACATGGTGCTTTTTTTTTTATCCAGAAGTATGTATATACTGTGAATACATTTGTAATGTGCTGTATGTGGTCAAAGATTGAATGATGAAGCCTTTAGCGACAAACAAGCTGCAATATTTCAAAAGATCATTAGAGGGCAGCATTTTCCAAGAAATGCACGTCGCTGCTTCCTCTAACGCGTTGAGACTGACTGAATGTCGTCCTTCTCAACTGAAAAAGTTATTTGAGCAAAGTGCTTTTTTAAAATCTAGCACTATAGTATAGTATGGTATAGTACTGTGGGTCCTAGCCTGGGGGTCAGGACCCCTCAAGGGGTACCAGGACAAAACTGAAGGGTCAGCAGATACTTTCGTGACACAGAATAATGTATAGTTGTTTTAGCTCTTACTTTCACCCCTTCAGGCTTCTAAAGACCCTTCAAATGAAGCTGCCTGCTCACAACTCATGTCCACACTAAGGCCATGACCGGTGATGAGGGGTCACAAGCCAAAAAGGTTTGCAACCAACTGGTATAGTGTACTATAGTACTGTATAATAGTAGTAGTATAATGGGAGTATAACAGGCAGAAGAGTAACCCAGTTATCTTAAAGAAATGTGCCTAATCAAAAATAAATTCAATAGTTACATTACTTCGAGTGAATGTTTAACATAGTTTAATAAACACATAATATGTGAGTCATACATCAATATTAGATATAATTGTGCCCTTTATTTCTCCGCCCAAAGCTCCTGACTGAATAGGTATCAACAACCTGAACCTGGAAGACTCGGGGGAAGGTTGACCGGTTTGCTGCCCTGAGAAAACACTGCAGCGCTGTCAGTGGCACAGAGAGTCCGGCTGAATAGACTGTCAGGAGCCCGGTGATGGGCAGATAAGAGGACAAAGTCACTACTGTGCTCCAGCAGTGGGCTACCTCACCTCCCTCACCCACTCTACGTGGACGGGAGTGAGGTCAGTCCTGCTTTATCGAGTCTAAAGACGGAGAGTGGAGCATGTTTTTACCTTTGAGGCAAATTTGTGACTTGGTATATGAATAAAATGACTGAATTTAGGACTCCAGGGAAAAGCCTTGCAACCATTCTGTCAAGTGTCAAACAGACATCATAACAAAATAATTTCACCCACCTAATCTCTCTTTAGGCAGGAAAACGTGTTAAAGCTCCTGTTCACAGAAAGAAAAAAACATGCATTCAAACACTGGCCCTTAAAATGAGGAAGAAAATGTAAAGACACAAATTTTGAAGTGTGCTGGTGCATTCGTCATATCTCCATGACAACATATAATATATAGATCTCAAACCTACCAATATACTGTGTCAGCATTATAAAGACTGAGATCTTGACCATCATATCATATTGTGGGAGAAAACCCTCACCAGGACCAGATGGGGTTCAGGTCCCCTGCTTACTGTATGTTGTAGATTTATTGTATAAAACAGACTTCAATAGATGGAGCTGGTCCTGGGGGCGACCGAACAGGCGCTGTGGGCCTTGTAGCATGTCTCCGCCCCTTGGTTACATTCTGCTTATTGAGACATCAATGTTTTCTCTCATGTCAATATGACCTTTTTTTCCCAAAGAACAGTGGTGTCTTCATCATCCTTCGTCTCCACCCTGTCTGCTTCACTGGTGCTCCCTTGATTCAGACACTATTACAGTTTGTATCATGCTTGTTATGACAAAAACAGTGGATTTACTGAAGATTAGAAAAAAAACAGCTTGTTTTCAGTCCACAAATTGTTTGTCCGACGCAAGGAAACACGTTTTAAACGGATGAATGTCATATAATCGAATTTAGATGTTGTATATGTTTTAGAGCCATTTTAATTGGATTGGGGACTGGGAAATGCATTTTTTTCTTCCATTTAATTTCAGTTACTGTGCGTAACCTCTGCTGACACGGCATTTGCAGCATCACTGATGTAACGCCAGTACTGACAACCTGGAAGTTCACGTTTATTTAACAGTACCTCGATTTCACTACTGCTGAAGTTCTTCTTCTTCTTACAGCCTTTTTTTTTTGGTGACATCTCTCCAATTCTTGGGCACGTTCCTGGGTATTGGTACACACAACACCTGCCCTTATATAGTGTTTAGGTGGCGTTAGCTATGCTAATAACAAACAGTAGGCCACACGCTTCCAATTCATGATAAAGTGGAATTCACCATCCAGCACACCTGGTTAAGAGCAGGTTTGGATGGTTCAGAACGTCTGATGCAACTTGAGTTGACTCCCCGTATTTTTCTCTTAAATTTAAGCATTATTATTATTTCATACTGATGTATAGCAAAAAACATCCCACCATATTTAAATTTGTTTTAGATTATCCACTAACATGGGCAATGAGTACATTTAAACAACATGCACCCCATAAACATTTGGGTAAATAATGAGCTGCACCATCCCAGGCTGCAGATGTTCTCACAAAAGAATGCATGAGGTAATAATATGATCAAGCCATGATCTTATTGCCCCCCCCCGCCCCGTCAAACTTCAAATCATTGGCATCTCTCTTCTCCTCACCTTTATCCCTTTTTTCCTCCGCCTCCCTCTGCGGTACTCCATCCAACAGCTTTACTGTCAGCACTTTGAAGTTACATTCCTCTATTCCAATCAGAAAAGAACCAACAAGCTCATTAAAATTCCTGCCTGTGAGACAGTACGAGAGGCCGGCGCGAGCGAGCGGGGCACTCGGGCGTGATGCAGGCACAGAGGGAGACAACAGGTGGCAGCACCTCCAGCCCAGAAAAACCAGCCGGGGCCTGACAATCCCTCTGTCTCCTTTCAGCCGCTCCACCTACTGCCGAGCTGAACAGTGGCTCAGTGTGAACCGTGGACCGATCTACATGTTTGTGTGAAATGTCTCCCACATATAAAAGACCAGGCAGGGTTTTCTTTCTTTATACATGTGTGTGAGGGCCTCAATGTAGGGGCGAGCAGGTGATGGGGAAAGAATGAACGAGTCTGGGGTCTCCTATCTAGAGGTAAAAAGTAAATTTAGCCAAGCGTTGTCCAATTTATTCTGCTCCACCAGATCTCATTAAGAAATGTTGTACTTTTTTTTTTGCTCCTCTACATTTATCAGACTAAAGACATGATGCGCTGTTATGAGCCGCCGTATATGAAGTGGTTTAAAACGACGCTGAAATGTTGCTTACCCGTGAATACGTATGAACCCGGGATGATAATCCAACAACATATCAACGTGACGCACCTGAAAGAGGCCGTTCTGTGAAATGAGTACTTTTACTTTTCATACATAATTATGTGAGTTAAATGAAAGAGCAAACAAAATGTTTCATATTGTCCTTTACGTGATAATATATGAGAGAGTAATTCAGCACAACAAGATGACCTTTTGCATTGTTAAAATGTCTTGAATGGTGTGTGTGTGTGTGTGTGTGTGTGTGTGTGTGTGTGTTGTCTACTTCAGGTCGTTCCTACATTGTGTTTCTGTTCTGTTTCGGTGTAAAAACACGTTTTAATGCATTTGCTCTGGTTTAGGGACCCGTGCAGCAATGAACCGCTGGAAGTCTTCATTTAGATTTGGTATTGTTGTATATGTCATGTAATGTGGCACAGAAATAAATAAAACTCCTGCATGTTTTATACTTTTTCCTCAAGTAAAAATGCGAGACTTTCACCTGTGAAAGGGGCCCCGAAGCTTCAGTCTGATTCACCTGTGGTGGTCATTTATTTGAAAAAGCACAATATTTATTTATCTTATTTATTATCTAAATCTTGACAGGGCTGCACTGTATCCACATCCAGCTTTTAAAGGCCTTCATCATTTCACTTTTGTGCTTATGTGTTCCTAAATGAGTGTTTTAAATTATACAAAAGTTGTATTCTGGCATAGACAAAAAAAAACGATTTCTTTCTTCCCTTTCCTTCAAAAATAACAATTCATTAAACACACACACACACACTAAATGAGCATTTAAATGCACTGGCACGGACAGGGTTACTTTAGGTGAAATCTACATGAATCATATAATGAAATCTGTTTGTCTGCAACATATCACGCTGCCTGCTGCACGGCTGAATAAAAGGTTCCAACCAAGATGAAAAAGCCTGAAAAGTAAACAAAGCATGAATTATGAAGATTGTTTGCAGTCTGCTTGCCTCAGCTATAGGGCTCTGGATGTATTTGTTAGTGGATGTGAGTTGGGATTGTGCCTTGATTGTCCCGTCAAGAAAAAATATATATGTATACAATGAAGCGCTTCAGCAGCTCTGATTCCAAATGCAAGAAACTTGATGCAACACCACCAACAACAGCACTGATTCCTCTACAAATGTGCGCATGTTGAAGTGAGATGACTCCTGTGAGTCAAAACCGGCTCCGATAGACATTCTTGACGGTAAAGCCCGTGAAAAATCGAATAAGAAATGAAACTTTATCTAACTTCCCCCCCCCCCTCCCGTCCACAACTGCTGGATAGAGTTAGCCCGGCCCATCTGGTGCAGCAAATGGCCCAACTCACCAGGGAGCAAGGGGAGTGAGAGAGGAGGAGATGGTAAAGTGTAGGGGGGGGGGGTGGAAGAGGAAGGGGGGCGGATTGAAAACAGATCAGCAGCCTGAAGATCTCAACACCACCGCATGTCTCTGCTGCAACTGCCGAGTGAAGCCCCGCAGTTCCAAACTTTAACGCGCAAACAAAAGCTTTTGACGCACGGCGTGAGTTTGCTGAAAACGCGCGCAGAGCACGCACGCAGAGAGCGCGGCACCCCCCTTGGAGAAGATGGATTGTAAGAAAAAGTTAGTCTCGACTTCTGCTCCGCACTGAGCCGCTCTCCGGGACAGAGAGGAAGAGGAGGAGGAGGAGGGGAGGTTGGCGATGCCGTGCAAACTTTAAAGAGTGCCTCGAAACTTTTTCTTGAACTCGGTTCATGGAGTTTCGCGTCAAGTCCGGAGAGGCTTGTGTGCGCGTCGTGCGTGGTGCCAGCTCAGTCCTAGTTTACGGGAATCCGACTCCAGGCAAAGTTTTCCTCGGACAGACAGAGTGAGTGGGAGAGCCTCGGCGTGGACGCGGAAGGACAGACGGCGGCAGCGAAGGTAAGGGGGCTGTGCGGGGATGCTGACAGCGGCGGGGTTAACGTCGCCTGTTTCGCTTCCGTGCGTTCGTCCTTTCACGTTTTCCACGCTCACTCTCCGGTGTTGTTGAAGAGTGTGTGTTTTCCCCTGTCGCCTCGCGTGTCCGCGGCGGATGAGGCTGCTTTTAGGGGCAGCACCGCGTCTCATTTGCACTTTGAACTTATCTGACAAGAGGAATCCAAAAAATGTTTTGTCCTGCAACTTGATCCATATGGGAAGAGATGTGATCGGAAAGCTCGGCGCCAACCCCCCCCCCCCCCCCCCCTCTGCTCAACTCTGCTTTTAATAGTTGAACACTAACTATTGTAGTGTGTACCGCTGCTGGGGGTCAAGCCGTTGTTATGGTCAAATCTTAAAAAAATAAGACAAATCTAAGAAAATAAAAGCAGCCTGCAAATGCAGCTTCTAAGTGAAAGTGCATCTTCCAGCATCAAGTAAGAAAAAGCACTTTTCATTTGCTTTTTGCTTTTCTTTGTCGGGCTTGAATGAAAAAAAACAAACTATTAAAACAATCTAATGCAGCCACCCACACACACTTTCCCACTTTTGGAGCACTTTACTTTTTTCTTGGTAATCTCTTAATGCTACCAAAGCAAAGAAACAAACATGAGGCAGAGTGTCAGGAGTGCAGCAGCATCGCTGCCTGTCACAGGACTGTGGGAGATGTGGACTTATTGTTGAAAGATTTAAAAGTTTGCTGTTTGCTCTCCAGCCTGAGCAGTCAACAAACACTTGACGCCTTTGTGGGGGCTCTCAAGCAGCTATATTTGCTGTTGGCTTTTACCCCCTATCTAACAGGCGCTGCTAATGATCTCCAAACTCATGTGTGGACTTATGAGTCCCGCTTTTTTGTTGGTTGTTTTTGGCCTACATATAACTGAAAAGGAGGCTGTGTTTGGTTCTCTTAAAGCCCCCCCTGTTTAATTCACATTTGAAAATCAAACGACCCCCCCCCCCTTCTTGGATGACTTTTTTTCTCGCATGCTGATGAGAACCAGACCTAGAAAAGTTAGATAATCGTTGAGGTTTAAGGCTACAGAGGAGCAGGGTTTGAAAAAGGATAAAGAAATGAACGCGGAAAAGTTTCAAATGATAACAATACCGGAGATCCTGAGAGTGAGAGTGCGTGCATGTGTGTTTTTCCGCTTCACATGGTGACAACCCCAGTCAGGGATGGGGTGATTTGCATGAGAAAAAAAAAGAAAAAGTTTTAGTGCGTTTGGCCATTGTGAGGAATGAAGAGTTCCAACAGTTAGAGCCTACGGAGAGTGAAAGGGGTAAAGAATGGATGAGCCTATTCAGCTCATTCAGCCTCAGTTCTGGGGCTCCGCTCTGCAGTGTTCAGAGACCCACAGTGGCCATGTCACTTTCATCTCCACAGCCCCAGCCCCTGTGTGCTGTTGTGTGCATGCTGCTGGAGGGCCCCCCCCCCCCCCCAGTTTTCACACATGGCCTCCGTAGTCCAGACCCCACTTTATTGATCTGGTTTCCTTTTTGCCTCTTTTCTGGAAGTCCGCAGAAAATTTAATGAACCAAATTCTGGAAAAGGAGTGTGTGTGTGTGTGTATGTGTGTGTGTGTGTGTGTTGGAGGGGTATAGGCCCGAGGAGGAGGAGGAGGAGGAGGAGGAGGTGGGGGGGGGGGTACAGCTTTTTTTGAAAGCAAATACCGATGAAGTCTAGCGTACAGGGACAGAGAGGAGGGTAGGAGGAGAGGGTGAAGTCTGAGTGACTCTGAGGAGGGGGAGGAGCACCCCCCCACCCCCCACACACACACACACACACACCACCAACACCACCACCATTACCACCACCCTCCTCCACCACAACCACCCACTCCTGCTGAGTAAACTCAAAAGTTGGGGAGAGAAAAAAACAGAGAGAGAGAGAGAGAGAATGCCTTCAACCCTCAGTTCACTGAGCTAAGACACTGTACTGTACCAATGGAGCCATTCAGCAGCCTGTCACCTCACGATGGCTGTGTGTGTGTGTGGGGGGGGGGGGCTTCTGAGGCCTCTGTGGTTCGGCTGAAAAATGTTAGCACTGGAATGAATGGTAGCTGCTGCTTTTTCCCTTCAGCGCCGTGTAAACCCCTGACCTGTAGTGAAGAGTCAGCTCAACGTCCTCTGCAGTATACCCATGTCATCATTTAGTTATTTTGTGATGAACTGTTGTGGTTTGGTGTGCCAGACCTTCTTCTCAATCTCCCTCATTCACTTCAATTAGTTTATTTCCTAAATTTCCCATGATGGACTAATTGCATACAAACAGAACAGGGAGTGGAGAAGCATAGTTGGAACAAGAAACAACAACAACAACTGACGGTACGCTGCATGACATGTCTGGTGGCCGCAATGCTTTCTGGTCTCCTGAGTATGTGGACATCAGTATATGGGCTTGTCCTATAAAGGCGTCTTCTACCCGATGGACGTAATGCAGGTGCAACGTGGTGAATCATGCTTTGTGATTCTGAGACATTGAAGATGGACAGATCGTCCTTCAGGGCCGTCGAGGCCACCTCGTGTTTCTGAGCTCATTCTCGTGTTTAGGAAACAGTGATTATTGGGAAGTTTTCCTTTTGGTCTCATTGATAATTTAGTCCATAATAGGGTTGCAACTAATGATTATTTTCATTCTATATTAAGTTGCACATATATGTATTCAGATTCACTGAACTCAAGGTGATGTCTTCCAAATGAGCTCATTTAGCCCAATCAACAGTCCGCAGCTATGAAATAAGATATTCAATCAAATCAAATTGAATTACAGAACACAGAAATGCAGAAGCAGAGAATCTTCTGCTCTTTGTGATTGATAAATTGCTTAAACAATGTTGATTGACTAATCGATGAATTGGCTAATTGTGGCAGCACCAGTCTATTAAGTGAATGACAATGTGTTCATTTTGCCCGACAAATAGTATTCAAATTATGATATTATGAGACTGAGAAAAGCAAATCTGTAAGCAGCACACGTTTGGTACTCTTACTTAATAATTTACTTTAACAAACAATAATTAATGGCAATGAATATTATTCTGGTATCAGTGATCCGAGTGGGACCTGGTGGGGGCTGTCATGGTGTCTTCTCCACTCAGAGCTGTGAGGCCTGGCTGCGTTGTGGACAGAAGCGTACTCATGTGCAGGGATGAATTGATGAGACTTTAATGGCAATTTAGGGGGGGCTGTAAAAGGCAGCGTCCCGCTCTGAGCGACGCCGCCGCGATCTCTCGCAGCCGGCCTGCACTTCAGACGGAGGGAAAAGTGGGAGAGAGATGGCCGCTTGCATTCATCTGTAGAGCCCTTCACTGAATCCGGTCCCCCTTCTGCTGTTGGCACGGGGGACGGCACAGGACAATCCCCGCTTGTTTTGAACGCCCGTTGTTTCCCTCCCCTCGAGGCGGCCCTGCTCATTCTCCCTCAAGTGTGTGAGGTTAAATGGGCTCACATCATATCTGGGTTGTGTGCACATTTAACCCCCCCCCCCCCCCCCCCCCCCTTCTCTTTACACTAGAGCAGCTATGAGTGGGCACTCGAATCCCAGAACAGAACCAGGGGTCGGCTGGATTGTACACGCTCGCCCCAGCGGGGGCCTCTAGGAAACACACATGTCGTTGAGAAAGCGGTGCAGCGCCTGAGGTGCATTTAACAAGCCGTTTTAAGGGCTGTGCGGTGGAACAACTGACGAGCTTATTACAGGCCGATTGACCTCATCAATCACTGGAGGTGCCCCCCTGCGTCTGAAACAGGAACGCACAATTGCAGCGGAAAACTGTATTTACAAGTATAACAAGCCTCTTCCTACGCCTGTGCCTCTTGAACTGCAGAAGAAGAAGAAGAAGAAGAAGAAGAAGAGGGTTAGCCAGTGTCTCCAAAAAGGGAGGAAAACCTAAACACATTCAGTTTTGTATACAGTGCGCTCTTGTGTGATGCACGATGTGTCATCAGCAGCACGGCCCGGACTCCTCACACACTCACTCCACTTGCACACTGACTCATCGGAAACCCAGTTTCCCAAAAGCAGTTCAGCGGTAACATCATCATTGTCTGTGGGCTCACAAAAGGAACAATGGTGGTCGCAGCTCTGGGGTCTTCTGGGGGAAACCCTGCCCAGGTCACGGGAGGTCAGTTAATTTGTAGGAGGGGAGAGTGGAGGGGGGTGGGGGGGGGTGAAGCTAATTTCATTATCTCCGCAGAAGATAAACTCTCTGGACAATGGAAAGTGACGGGCTGTTTTTTTTTTTTATCTCAACACTTTTCTCAGCACATTAAGTCTTCAGGTGTTAGTTAACTTTTGATGTGTGTGTGAAGTGTGTATTTTCAGAATTCCCTCTTAACATGGAACTGAATTTAGAGCTGCGACGATTAAATTGATTAGACAACAGACATTAAATTGATCAGCAGTTATTTTGCTAATCATTTTGAGTAATTCTTTAAGAATTAAAATCCCACAATTCTCTAGTTCCCTTATTTCTAGTTCCTATTATTTATTACACAGAAATGGGTATTTATAATTAAAGCACCAACTAACTAGTGCTGAACTGCCAGTTCATTGATAAGTCAACCAAAAGGGAATTATTTGATGATAGTTTTGACAATGTTTTTGTATTTTTATCAAGTAAAAAGAGCAAACATTTGTCTCAAAGATTATCGCCGTAGTTTTAATACCTTTCTGTTTCATCATACATGGGGTCGTTATTGGATATATATCAAGCAAACGTGGGATCGTATGGTGGAATATGGCTCATGTGTGCTCTCCTTGCTGCTGGCTGGTCAGCTGTTAGTGCCATCACACATGTGGCTGTAAGAAGAAGAAGAGGGGTCAGGATTTCCCTGCACTGTATCATTATCACTTCCTCATCAAACACCCAACAGGCTCTCCTGTGTGACCGCGAGCTATAGAGATAGACCGACACAGGCTCGCAGACAATGGCGCATTGTCCGCTGTGTTTGCCCCGCGGGTCCTAATCTGATGCAGAGGCAGAGATCGGGGGTCCGTGCAGAGGCCGCAGTGAGAAAGAGGAGAGGGAAGTTTGTGCTCCTGAGTCTGGGGAGTCTGTGTTGAGAGGGGAGGGGAGAGGGCAAGGAGTCGGTAAGTTATGATTTACACTACAGGCCCAAAGCTACAAAGTCGACGCACGGCGGTCGGGCTCCTTTTCTTACGTTTCCATAGGACGGGAGATATTAGATTCCAAATCACGCTGACTCCGTGCCAGGCCACAGTCTCCTCTCAGATAGACGCCAGAGACGGGGGACGCAGAGAGCGAGAGTCGAGCTTGCACATGTGGTTGTCTTTAGCGACAAGCTCCGCACCCCCCCACCCCACATATCTGTTGCTGCCATCGTCTCCTTTTGGCACTGGCTCTGGGCCAAAACAAGGTTTGCTCATGTTTCGTAATCAGCTCATTAGAGAGAAAGTGGGATGTGGAAACGTGCAGGGGCCGTCTTTGCACTCGGCTGTTTCACACGCAAAGACTTCGTGATGTCCGGCTGCTCCCAGAGTGAACCCGCCGGTGGTCATACGGTAGCAAAGCCTTCCAGCAAAACAAATAAAGTTTGTGAAGACGGCAGCAAATCGACATACATGTCATTCTATATATATTCAATAAAGTATTTCTCATTCTGATTCTCAACGTGGGAAGCTGTGTGCATGTTTAAGCGAGAAACTCCACATTACTGTTCAAACATGTTAAAGAAGGCAACAGTATGAAAAGGGTTATATTAATGTCTGGTGCTTCTGTTTAGACTTCTGTTTTTGTGCTGCGGCTCTTGATTTATTTCATTAATCCCTATTTTATGATCCCAGTGTTGTCTGACAAAATCAACGTAAATACTCACTTTGAGTGAGTGGTCATAGAGTGGGATTGAGTTGAGTATCTAGACGGTCGTCCGTCTGACTTTACTGGCTCATAGCCCTCAACTTGTCTGAGCAGGCTTATGTCATACTTTTAGGTCAGTTTTCACCATCCTCGCTAAAACAAAGGGCCAGTGTTTTAAAGTGAATCCACTACGGAGACTGGAAAGTCGTTCGGGCCGAGAAGAACGTCGGCTTAGAAGGCCGAAAGATACATTTTCAAATTTAGCTGGCTTAGTGTGGACGTAGTTGGTTACAATTACCACAGGATCTCACCTGGTGACGTGCTCTGACAGCTGCCACTGACACAAACACACACATACACTAACACCCCACCCCCCCACCCCAAACTTCAAGGGAAGTCCCCCCCCTCCTGGGGGAAGCCTGAGGTCTGACTTGGACGTAGCAGCAGCTGGCTTGTATGGGCCGCAGTGCACAACCACAGACGCAGACTGTCAACTATCGCAAGCACTTCTACTGGAGTGGTGAATTCACCGCAACAATGTGGAAGTTGCACCACAGTGAAACCTGAGAGTAGCAAATGCCAACTTTGATTTGGCCAAATCTTTACTCACTGGCTTGTAGGCATATCCGCTGTGGTTCTGCACAGGAACACACACACACAGATAAAGCCAGTTTTGCCTAAGTAGTTGTCGAGGTTATTGACAGCTGAAGCAGTCGAGAGTGAGTGCTAACAACACATTTAGGATGAATGACCCAGTCCAAACGCTTCAGAGAGGAAGCCGGCTCGACTCTGTAGTGTGCAATGTGGCACCGGTGACAGCTGTGACACACCGACACACACACACACACACCCTCATTACATGGTTACAGGGTCAGTTTAGTGTTCATTCAGCTGTGATAGGCTATGTCAGCAATAAAAAAAAAAACAGCACCGTTTTCAAATTCGAGATTTTATGATTAATCTCTTGGAAAATAACGAAAAATGTTTACAATGTGAGAAAAATCTGAGGCAAGCAACAAATGCTCACATTTAGCACTGGCGGATCTCACTTCCCCACTCTATATAAATATATAGAATATATAAATAAACGCGAACATCATTTCCTTTTTCAGAGACCAAATGCATTGTTGTTTTTGTTTGGCCTATAGGATCTCAATGCGTCCTCAATGCGTCTTGGGTGCATTCACACCTGTACGTAGAGCTGTCCACTTGTGATCGTATCATATAAGATGCATGTAAATGCCAGGTGTAAACAGGGCCGTTGTGAGCTTAACCCCCCCCCTTAAGGTTAACTGATTATCAAAGTTGCTATCCATACATTTTCTGTCGATTGACTAATTGATTAATCAGCTCATATCCTCCTGTTACTGTCTGTGCTCATATCAGTATCTACTCATCTACTATGGTTGATTCTCTGAAGACAAAAACTCCAAATTGCATCCATGCAGATTCCTCTCTGCCTGGGACTGTGTGGAGGCCGTGAGCTCCACATCTGTTTTCTGTTGGTTGAGGGAGAAGAAGAGATCTACCACAGGATATTGCCTTTACAAGCAGGAAAGGTCAGGTTCAGGGGTGGGGTAAGAACTCATCCACAGGGCTTTTCTCTGCTGTTTTAGATGCCTTTTATATTACATCAGTTGTTAGCTGCTCATTACTCTGTATCTTCTGCGATCCACTGGATGGTTGGGTTTTGGTAAGGGATTTGAGTCCCCTTGTGCAGTCTGCAGATTGTAAAGGTATAGAACAGAAAGGAGATCAATACAAAACTGGAATGTGGCGGAGAAAATACTTTTTTCAAGCCCCAATTTACACGGCTACGTGATTAAAAACAGGATTTACATATACGAACAATCTTCAAACCATTTTGAATTGGAATTAGAATCACCCACAGGTTACATTTCCTTTAGTTACTGAGCCAAGCGAAGCACCTAAAAGGCCTGCCTATAGAAAACCTGAACCCTGATTTGAGAAAGCTTATTGTGGCAATACCTTCCTTCCCACTTGAGTGACCTGGATCTATACATGTGTGACAGCCTGTGGTGATGTTGTTTCAACCTCTGAATCAGACTAATGGCTAATGTGTTGCTGTCAGACCTCTCACAATCTACTGCATGACCTTTTTAGACCTGAGCTTCAAATCCTCTCAGGAAGACGTTTCTCTAAAGACAAGTGATTCACCCTCGGAGAATGTGCCCTGTCCTAGTCTAAACTTGTCTTCTCCCAGAGGTCTCTGAAACTTGCCGTCCATTGCAGTGTTGTCATCTGACAACAAAAATTGTTTGGGGATGATACCATGCAAATTTTGCTGGGTTTTTAGATTGTAAAAGATTTTGGAAGCACAAAGGTGCAAAGTAAAAATCATCAATAAGGTACTGGCAATCCGCATCCAAAGGATTAGAAGTAAAATTGTTCCCTTCAATCTTGGCAGCTTTTCTTGGAAGGAGGGGTCCTCCTAAAAGTTTAGTATTTTTAAACCTACTATAACTTATTTTCTGGCCACTTGGTGGCAGCAGGCTGTAAACACAACATTGTCATATTATCACCTTTTAAACCTTTTTCTCCTTTTAGTGACCGAGCGACACCTTTCACATGACAATATTGATTAAAGCCGCTTTAAAGGTTTATTACGTTTTTTTGTCAGGTAAATCCAAAGGTTTCACTAAGCACATTTTGTAAACTTCGGGGAATATACCCAATGTATGGGTGCCATAACATTAAATACAACTTGTGACTGAATAGAAACTGCACACCAATTTTATCCTACTCTATAAGCTGTAATGGAGTACCAAAAACGCAGGGAGGATTAAAGGATCTAATATGGGAACTTGGTTTGTAACCAGCTTTGTGTTGCGATCGATTTCAGAGTCATTAGAGCAGAGTCCTTGCAAGACCCTCTGAGTTTTCTTTCACCTCACAATGACCCAAGGGGCCTGCTAGTATTTCTTCTCTTCATCCCGGCTCAAAAAAACGCATAAATCAAGAAGTTAAAACTTTTGAACAATGGAAGTTGGCAGGAATACAGTTTCAGATGTGGTGAACTATAGGTGACAGTTTTAGAACGTTTAAAAACTAGAGAATGCAATTTCCGAAGAATTTCACAGGCGTCCATGTTGAGATGTCGCGCCGCGTGCGTCACCTAGTTGCAGCTTAAGCTTTAGCTTTAGCTTTAGCTTAAGTAATGAAAGGTGTTGAAATGAGAGTTATAGTGTAAGGACTCATATGAGTGTTTTAAGTTTATGCAGAAGGAGTTGAGGTGTCATTCAAGTGTCTTACTTGGAATAAACCATCAGCTGAAGTCCCTACGTATATATATATATATATATATATATATATATATATATATATATATATATATATATATAAGCACTGCTGCGTAATGAAAGGAGTGATGTGTGTGTGTAGGAAGAAAAGTCATTGAGATTTTCATTTTGAAAGTCCTCAGAGCTTGTGGCTTTTATTTTGGAAATCCACCCAACTCCAGCCCCCCCTCCCCAGTAAGCTATTGTTTCTTTCTGGGGGCTGCTTTTATTTTGAAAACCATGCATACTCCAGATAGGGCTGGGCGATATATCAAATGTATTTGATATATTCGAACATCAATTAATGTGCGATATAGCAGATGACCATATCGTCATATTCGAGTTTTAAGTAGTTTATCCAGTGATTCATATCGTATATCACGACATAGCCTAAACATTTTGAGATATTATTTATAAGCACATATCGCACTGCCCTAACTCTGTCTACTGTCTGGGGCTTTTGGTTTGAAAATCCAGTTTACCCCTGGCTCAAACTGGTCATATGATAGAGATTAACATGCGAGGCCATTAGAAAAGTCCCTTTTTCTGCTTCCCTCTTGACAAGTTTGAAAGAAGTTTCTACCGTTTAACGGTGTTGAACAGGGTTAGAATAAGTATGATGATGAGAAAGAGATGAGAACATAGTTGGGATTGCTTGTTCCAATCCCACTAATGAGTACCATTTGAATGTTAGGCCCTGTAGCAGCAGCCAAGACTAAAAATGAGCTGTGATGTCTAAGGAAGGAAGTATTTGGTAAGTGAAAAGAGCTCTCGTGGAGAGAACATTTGGTAAGCTAAATTAAAGGTTTCTCATGAAACTGTCACAGAGTACCGGAGAAAGTCCAGCCAGGGTGGTTAGGGCTGGCTGTGTGAGGGGGGGAAAAACAGCTGTATTTTGTCTGAATTATGCAAGGAGCTCTCTGGATCCGGATATAGTGAAGGGACAACTGAAGCCCGGGGAGAGAAGAAGCCTCACCACCCCAGTACTGTTCACAATGTTGCTTTTGTATTCATACAAAAGAACTCCAGCAGAAGTCGCAAGTACTCCATTAAAAGTAATAGCCTAACATTCGAAATGTTACTTAGCAGGATATAAATACTCAAGCAAGGTACAAGTATCTCAAAATTGTAAGTGCAGTAGGTGAGCGAAGCCCTGACTGGCCAAAAACCAGATCACAGCACTGCAAGTGGCACGATCTCAACTAGTTCTTCAAAATAACATGTCAACATGTCCGCGGTGAAGACACCGAAATATGTAAAACAAATAATATTTAGGCTTTTGGCGGTTGTTATGTTGACCTGCATGAGTGTCATCGCTGGAAACCCGAGTAGAGAGGTCTGCAGGTGGCGCAGGGATCAGGAGACCTCACCTATCCATCGCTCTTGTGTTTGCCAAGTGAGCAGAGTGTGGGACAGCAGTTGGTGAGCCTGTCATTGTGTGTGCGCGAATTCACTGTATGCACCCGTGTAAGTGTGTGTGTGTGTGTGTGTGTGTGTGCTGCCAGGAAATAGAGCCTACCAGCATGCACATCACATTGACTGAAAGATAGGAAGGAAGAAAGTAAGAAGAGCAAAGCCTGGAAATCTTCAAAATGAGAGGGCCTCCTTTGATGTGTGTTTGCATTCCTTTCAGTGTTGGTGAAAGGGGAGCTGTTGAACGGTAGTGGAGGAGAGGAACACTTGAAACTGACCGAGGCGCTAAGAAAAACACACACCAGGTCTCATAACAAAAAAAAAAAAAAAAAAAGTCCTGCGAAGTTAGTTGAAGGTGAATTAAAGAGAGGAAGAAAGAAAGACGAGGCGAGGAGACTTTAGATCAGAGAAGATCTGCCAATGGAGCAAGATAATTATAGTCAAGTGATTATTCTGAAGATATCTGCATTTTCTCAGGAAGAAAAAAACTCCACAAAGTAGTGATTCTGCACTGGAAACATGCGTAATTATTTGAATCCCTTATGATTTCAAGTCTGACCTTGGCAGAAGAAAACACAACAGTGACTTTCCCCATTACCTCAGTCTCTTTCCTGTGTCTCAGGAGGGGAAGGTGGTTGTCTGGATGGTCCATCAGAGCGATGGCTGGTGCAGGAAAATCAAGATGTACTGTTCTCTGTTACCATCCCGTGCATTTACCCAGCTCAAAAAACAGCTTTCTGCTACCTGTTTTTAGCTATGAATCGTTAAATACAACATTTTGATATTCAGCCAGAACATACTCATAGTCTACCCGGTGTGGGCAGAATGAGTTTGAAAACAGCATTGAAGAATTTGTTGAATTTATTAAATCCATAGACATATTTCTTGCCATCTGTGTTCACTTCCAGAACAGTCAAAAGAAAACTGAGATTCTCCACCAAACCTCACTTTGAATGTTTGTAAGATAATAAGACATTTCTCAATGGAAAAAAAAAACATCCAGTTTTGTGGCTGTGTGGCAGGAAGGAACAAGAACAAAGCCGCCTCACTGTAAAACTGCAGGGTTAAGGTTTCGGATATGGTTAGTCTAGCCGTAGCCGCGAAAGATAAAAAAAGAAGCAGCTTTGCATTGAAATGAACTGAATAAATAATTCAAAACAGTGATCTGTAAGAGTCTTGTTTTTGGATTTTGCTGTTAGACAACTATGGTGATTTTTTTTTTGCTCTGCACTTCCCAGAAATCATTTGGTAATCAAACAATGAAGCCGATCCTGGGAGCGTTGTTTCCCTCAGTTTTTGAAAGTTTTGAGGTGGTCTGTTCAACATCACTCTGTGACCGCTCCTCAAATCATCAAATAGAGAGGTTTTCATGACGTAGCTCGAGGTTAAAGAGGAGATGCAGCAGGCATGGCAAATGGAAGATTTATTTATGTAATGTTTATTTGCAGAATCATCATTAGATATCTCAGGAGTTTGGTGACTGTGTGTCTTGTAAGTGGGGGTAATCCTACCCTGCTATCTGAAGTCCCCAGTCTGTGGTCACATGGCACAAGAGGGTGGGGGGGGGGGGGTGGCCTTATCCTGTTCGTGCCACAACGGGCTGCCCAGCCAACCAGAAGATGAGAAAAGAAGTGCGCCCTTGTTGTTTGTTCGCCTTTGGCCCCTGCCATCTGTCCGCTTGGTTCCTGACACCTGTACCAGCCTGTCAGAGCCGGGCTTCCCTGTCATCGGGGGCAACACGGGTCTGGCCTGTAGGGAGACACCGTGTAGGGGGAGGTAATGTACCAGCCCCACAGAATTAAGGAAAGAGGTGGGTGTGTTGGGGGTGGGGGTCAGGGTGAATTTGGGGCCACTTTTTTGAGAAAAGAACTCAAATCTAGCAGTTTGACTTGGACAGTTTTTTAGATCTAACAGTCCCCTAAACTGCACCTATATGCACATATATATATATAATTTATATATATGTTTTTTTTTTTTTGTCATTTTTAGGTGAATGACCTTTACGGGTGCTTGTACCCTGAACCATCAAAATATTGGCTCAAGGTTCAGAGGCAATTGGAAAGCAAATAGTTGGCGAGCTGTAAAAGCACGGAAACAGCTATTAATGTGGTGCCAGATGTTCATCAGACGGTAATGTTAAGGGGAGGATTCTCAGTCATTTTTTAAGGGGTAGGCTGCTTGAAAGGCAAACTCTGTTGCTGTGAGCACTGGTGGGCACTTCTTATCTGGGCCAAGAGGGTTCACTACCCTAAAAGAAAAAAAAAAGCCCATTTTCTGGCCAGCTCTGAATAAGATAAAAGCCCATTAAAGCGCACATTAAATTCTATCACAAAGGTGATGTCAGAGTGACGGAGTTCTCCAAGACGAGACTCGACGACGATTTTTGGTTTTTTTTGTTTGGCACCAGGAAAAAAAAAAGAAACAGATGCAGCCTAAACCTGTTAGTCACCCACCTCTAATCGGCTTACATTGGCTCGGTGACAGGCGACTGGCACCTCCGAAGGGTCACAGACATGGCTGCTAATACACACACCCCCACAATAAAGGATGACATGTTGGATATCCACATGAAACCAAAAACAGCACTTCACACATTTGTCTAGCGGTAACCAGATCACTGAACAATTACCTCTTCCCTTGAATGACAGTATCATTCTCGGCCCTCCGTAATGATGTATTTGCCTTTACATATTCTCATACCCTCTAGTACTCCAAAGACTGCGTTTTTAATGTGTTCCTTTTGATCCTGTAGAGTTTTTTTGTGGTCTTTCTTACAGCCAAAAATCACATTTGTTTCCCTGACTTGAGTGAAAATTAATTTCCGGATGGCTGTTTCGGGGTGTTGTTTGTGTCCTTTGGGCACAAGTCAAGTCGTAAACACTTTTGTTTTATAAGACTTGAGCTTGCAAAGTAGTTTCTTTGGTATGTTCGTGTAAAGTTTTAATCAACTGACTTCCCGTAGCTGCCAGCAGGTGTGAGGAGCGAACTGAAGTGCTTCATTTGGATGCCCCAAAGCATTCAGATGCATACTAAAATGTTGTGTTGTGAGTTTTTCATTTTTCCAAACATGGAAAGATGTCCTTTTCCTCGCACCTGTGAAATATGAAGTCACCCCCCGCCCCCCCGATTACATCCAGTTGCTCAGTCTTGCCGTAGTGTCATCTCAGCATTCTGTCAAAGCACACAGACATTTTCTCGCGAGGGTCTGAAAGCAGGTGTAAAAGCGGTAACCACAAGCTCGCCGGAGAGTGTGGAATGACCCCCCCCCCCACCCCCCCAGGCCCGGGACTGGGTCTTGTTTGTTCTGGGCAGAGGATGATCTTGTAGGTCCCACCAAGTCAAACAAGTGGCATGTTGCCAAGTCATCGGGCCATTCACACAGACATGAGGAGGTATTGACACAGTGTGTGCAGCTAAAACCTCAGCGCAAAAGGACGCTTACAATCAGAGCAGAAGAGCAGTGTGAACTCATTACATCAAACTGACAAACCTGTGTGTGTGTGTGTGTGTGTGTGTGTGTGTAGAAGTCACAGTAATACACTTTTCATTACCAAATGAACAAAAGTGATCATTTCACTCTCTTGCGTCTGGTATTCGACTGGTATGAACCGGAAATATTCTTTCAAAGTTTAAATTTAGCTTAAATGAGAAGGAGAAACGTGTGAAGATGCAAAATGGCGTATTATGAATTAATTAATTGAGTGTGTTTGACAGTGTGTTTGTTTAATTAATTGATTAATTAAACAAACACACTGTCACGATGCCTTGTAGTATGAGCAGTTTTGGGACTGAAAAGCCTTTTAATAAATAAATAAATGTATTCCAAAGTTAAGTGTTTATCTTCAGCATTCCCAATTTAAAATCACATCTCTGATTCTAAAACGGTTTCTATAGTCAGCTAGCCGCTGCTCCACTAGCTTCTTACCGAGGTTTCTGTAATCTGATTTTGTGAAAAAAATGAATGTCTTTCCGGGGTTCACTGTCCGTATTCAAGATAAATGGATAAATGTAAATGTACCTCGGGGCACTTGCAATTAGAAGGTGAAACCTTCCTGAAATGAACAAGGTTAATGAACTTTAACTAGCGTGTCGGCATGTGTACCTGTGCCATTGTGACATGGTTTATTCCATATCCATGATATCCACCGACACTATGTATGTATGTGTATGTCATATTTCCAACCTTTCAGCCGTTCTTCCTGCCGTCTAAAATTTCGACTCACTGTTACTGCAGCCACGTTTGACTAGCCACGATCATTTTTAAATAAACAATAATTTTAGATTGTTATTTTAATTCCCTTTTTTTTTTCTAGACAGTGAGTGAACCACGCGATGTTTTGTTGAGTGAGGTTATGTTCCAAGTCAGATTTTTATGTCAAATCAGTCACTGACGTTGCTCTTTGCTCAGCCATGTTAGCGATCACCGCTGCTGATAACTACTCATTTCTCACTCTAATTGCTTCAAATAAGCCAGTGTTTTGGCTGCTTTTGTTCCCCCTCTTTGCACGGCAGATATTTTACCTAACTCCAGTGTCTGTCTTGCCTCTCCAGGTTGTGACGGAAATTGAAGAGTCGGCATGGAGACTTCAGCTCCAACAGCCACTGAGAAGAAGGAGTGTAAGGGTTCAGGTCTGGATGGAAGCAGCTTCTCAGAAATCCCAAAGAAGCCCTCGCCGACCACTCTGATGAGAGGTACAGCTATTTTCTCTTTTCTCATTTACCCTTTATACTTGATATATGACACGGGGTGGACATACAGCAGGCATTACACATAATAGCTGCAGAATTAAAATCAGGAAGGTAATTTAGTAATTTGGTGAGAAACGCTTCAGCTCTGTTAATTTTAAACACTAGTATAATGCAGCACTCCTGTATCCTTTTGTTTTTCTGTAGGATCATGTACTCTGCAGTGCAGTATACTGAAACATTATGGCTACTCACATAAGTAGCTGGGTGGCACATGAAAAGAGTTACACCAAGAGACGGGGGCCACATGTTTCAGAGATGTCAGAGAATGGGTGATGAAAAAATGTTATAATGAGGTCGAAAGACCTTGTTCTCACCTCCCGAGTGTAAATTTCATGAATTACTAAAAAAGGCTGGCGTAGCAGTGGACAACATGGTGTATCAGAGGCCTTGGATAAAGGCTGGGAGGAGGGAAGCACCTTTGAAATGCTAAGAAGATGTCGTACGACATTGTGGCGTTAGCGGTATTTCTGCTTAATGATGGGCTTGGTGGCCTGCCACGAGAGGAGCCATGAGCATTAATTGTTTAGGGATGCAGGGTGAGAAACTAGGACGTTTCAGTGCGCCCTCCCTGGCACCTCCACAAAGAGGCCACAAGTCTTTCAAACCAGCAAAGAAGAAAATAGTGCTCTTGCCACGATATGAATTATTCAGTCATTTATAGAGTTATGACCATTGTGTCATGTAGGCTGTGGGGGGATGAATTTTCATAACCTTGCACCACTCCAAAAAGTAGTCTGCACCCATCAGGGGTTATTTGTGCTTGTGAGGTAACACAGGGGGTGCAGGGGGTGCAAGATTCCCACTATAAAGGGGTCATCATTAAAAGATGAGAGCTCATGGTTTCATTAGTGAATGTGTGATGAAAACTCCTCCATAATGAGGTTTGAGGGCCTTGTTCGGGCCTCTGAGGTATCCAGTGGTATAAATTACTAACGCCTGCTGGTGGAGACGGCTGATGGACACCGAAACCCCTCAGGAAGACACACTGGCATCATCTGAGGGGCCACTGCAGGAACATATCATTCAAGTAGTTTTACTGTTTAATGAAGGGCCTGGTGGCCTGCCATCACAAAGCTCACTTTGTCACACGGGGGAACAGTAAAAGTAGGACATTAGTATGTCATTAGATAGTTTTAATGCTCTGCTTTTGTTTTCAGTTTGATTATTCCTTCTTTTTATTTGAACCGGTTCTCCAATTAGTATGCATGCGGAAACAAGAATATGGGGCAAATGTGAATAAATCAAGTAGCTTGGAAATATTCTTTGTACAATGTCACAAACTGGCTTACTTAAAGGTCCGCTTTCATCCAGCTTTCTTGTATTTGAAATGCAAAGTACTTCAAATCATGCAGACTACATTATAGTTTTTAAGCTTGGAAGCGAAACCGCACAATACAATAGTGTAACTTAAGCAGAAACATCCTGAGAACATCTTGTTCACCCTAATCCGTTGTGTCAGCCGGCCACAAATCTCATAACTTGTTTCCTGAGAGCTCACTTTGCTTGTGTTTCCCGGAGACATGCCTTACCCTGTTGGACGTGTCTGTGTCTCTGAGTGTGAAGACATAATGGAAGTGTGTCTGGCCATTAATGCAGAGTGTGTGTCAGGGTCCAAGGGGAAGTAGAGGAAAGAGACCGGGGATGCTGGTCATGTCGGGTTCAGTCCATATGATAGGAATCAGGCGTCTTTCTCAGGGCCTTGTTAATGGTTTTAAATGGGCACCCACATTTTGTGTGACAGCCTGCATCTGTCTCGCGGCTACAGGGCGTGCTTCCACAGGCTCGGCCCTTGCAACCTGACTCCCAGGCACCGGGATTTACGAGTCTGTGTCGGCTTGTGCTTTACCATGTCAGAGTAACATGTGTTCAGATTAGGTGCCCGCTACCAGGACTGTAAAACATCTCATGGTTTCAAAGGAATACCTGTGATCGATACACCCCCTCCTCCCTACTTCGCGCCAAAGACTAGCACATGGACGCTCAGATGTGCTGTGCTTCGCTGCCTTCCTCTTGGCCTCGACTGAGGAAGAATGGCGGTTTCAAACACAGATCTGCCAACTTGTTGTTTTACGGCTCTTATTATATTCAGAGAAAGTTTGCCAAAGAGAATTTTTCCATCATCCCTCACTTTGGTGTTGACTGTACGAGGCCAGTGGAGCAGACAAGCTCGGTAACACACTCTGATTATTTCAGCCCAACCAGTGTGTTATATTCATTTTTCTTGGGTTTGGCCGTAGCTTGTGAACTCCCGACAGAGATTGATGTTCTTCAGCATAAACAACACATTGTCCACAGATAATTATTCACAGCTTTGATGTATCTAAGGATACACCTTTGTCAACACTTGCCGTCTCACTTGCACTCAAACAAGAATACAGAATTAAATCACCAGGCCTCCAGTTTTTTCCACATAAAAATGGATCAGCCACAAATCTGACTCGGAGAGGTCACTGTAGCTCAGATGGATGAAGAGAAGTCAGGTCAAGTCAAGTCAATTTTATTTATTCAGCCTAATATCACAGATCACAAATTTGCCTCAGGGGGCTTCACGATCTTTACAGCATACGACACACTCTGTCCTCAGACACTTGATTTCGGATGAGGAAAAACTCCCAAAAAAAAACTTTAACAGGGGAACTACCTCAGGAAGTGCAGCAGAAGAGGAATCCCTGTCCCAGGGCGGACAGACATGAGATAGATGTCTTGTGTACAGAATAGACCAACATAATAAAACTTCAGTATGGACAATCACGATGACAAAGTTCTAAATAGATTGTAACATATGTGAAGAATGGATCCGGGAGGACGTCGAGCAAATTCAGGTGTCGCCTAACAGATAGGACCTGAGTCACACGGCCACCTTTCCACCATGGAAACCTGGAAGAGGACAGACTACACGAACACACAAGCAAGGGAGGAGAGGGTGGCTTTGCGATAAGGAGCTGCGTGTTAATCATGGCCACCAGGGGTAAGTCTTAGATGGAGCTAGAGTCTGAACAGTCTCCACTGGGGTCACCGCACTGGCCACAGGGCCTTTCTCTGGAGGGTGCTCTGGAGTGAGTCAACCCCCCCCCCACCCCCCCACAAAGAAAAATGTCCCAGAGAAAAATAGACTCCCACCTCTCCCAGCTCCCTCCCCATCCACAGGCCTACTCCAAAGGGACAGCCACTAATCTTCCTGAGAAAGAGATTTCTGCCTTTCTTTCTATGTTCCTAAATGAGGCTCTTACGCTGCTGTGGTTCCACAGACCGGGTGAGAGGGGGGGGGGGCTCAGTGGCCAGGGTTATGCAGGGATGACCGCATTCATGCCAGACCTCTGTGCCCCCTTTTGGTTTAACTCCTCGGCCTTCCACCTTAGTTGAAACAATCAGAGAAAACGCCTCAAGTATTCTACTCAACAAAAACAGAAAAATGCAGTTCTTCACAATGGCCATGATTCTCCATAACAACCGGACAAGTCAATTTTTCTTTGACCAAGGCACCAAAAACTCTTGGGTTTCGTGTGCTGCGCAATGCGACTTTATGTATCTTTCCTATTTAAAGAAATGCTGTAGATCGTGTTACGAGGCTGGACATACAAGGAACACCTCCCCTGGCTCCTAAAGCCCCCAAACATGTCATGGATTTCATTTTTAACAGCCCAAAGTACATACTCGTATCCCCAGTGTTGAGAAAGAATCAGCTCTATCAGGTGTCATCTACAGTAACATTTTGTTACAGCATATCAATAATGCCTTTCCTGATACTTGAGAAGACCTGCAAGCAACAAGCTTACAGGAAGGCCTATTGACCAAGTCCCAATGTTGTTTATTTTCCTGTCAGGGTCTATAGCCTTACACTATCAGGAACTCGCTGCTGTCCTCCAAGAATGACTTCAAGAGAGACCGATATTGTTTCCCGGAATGACTTTCAATTCATGGCCTTCTATTTGCAAAGTTACAGCTTCATCATCTGCAGAGTCAGTTTACACCTAGATTTTGTGCCCGATATGTCCAGTATGTGCCCAAACTTGGAATTGGACACATCTAATGCAACGTTACTTACATTTTTGTTTTGTTTTTTCATTCACATATTCCCAGCCAGCCTGCTGGAAAAAGAAAAAACCTTTCTGAAATACTTGAATGGCTGACCAGCTATCTGGGTTACAGAGATCAGGGCTTGCATTGCTTTTATAAACAGTTAACTTGGTTGCTTTCCAAGTCACCCCTCAACTCCCCTCCCAGCTTTCATCCTCGCATCCCTTTCTCAGTCTGTCTTTATCTTGGTCTTATCTAGGGTTTCATTTTGTTCACTGGCTGTCCAAGACTAGATTTAGAGATTAGATGCTAAGTGAAAGCAGAAGGGGGACATCTTGTTTTTTCATTGTTTTTTGGGGGTTTTTTTGGCCTTGCTTTTTGCTGTGTGAAAGCCAAAAACAGGTTTTTGAGCCTTGAGTACTCGCTGAAGTTGCTGCCTTGATCATCACTCATTACAGGGCGTTCTCATCACAGAAGTGCTGGCCTACATACTAAGAGAAGGGAACTGCAGTAGGAGGCAGTGTGGTTCTCCTCCAGTGATTGGTAGCAATTGTTCACAAGGGCTTTGAAGACTAATTTACTGTAGATACATGTATTATCATTAAGTTTTTTTATGCTTTAAAACTAAATTATACACATTGTAAGTTCCTTGGATTCGTTTTTATGTTTACTTGAAATAAGTAAGCAAAGAAACCCCACGCTGAATCCAACCATAGAGTTCAGAGGAATTCTTAACCAGTTGAAAGCACTATAGAGACTTGTCTTCCTAGTTTTGAAAAAGAATATCTCAAGACAAATGTTTATTTTAGTGAATGCTTAGAAGACAGTCATAAAGGCAAATATTAAGCAGCCTAGTCTTCAAGTTGTATTTTCTGAGCCAATCCCTACAGTATGTTGACTGAATGGAGGACTGACAGCCTTTGGCAGGTCTCTAATGTGGTTATGAAACATAAATCAGGCTCAAATGAGAGGACATTTCTGATATTGGTTGTTTCTTTGGAACGCTCTGCCTTCGCTTCAAAGCCTCCAGAGTTAAAAAAGCAACGTGGTATGCTTTGGGCAATGTCTGCGAATATAAATCTCTCTGTACCAGAGGCGTCTACACACACACACAGGGCCCAAAGACAACATGTTACATTCCTCGCCGTTTACAAGCAGTGGGAGAGGAGGTGGAGGCAATATATGGATGCTTTAGGGGATTAACCAACACCCCATCAGCCAGCTTTCTCTCCCTATCCCTCGGGTCGCTCCCTTCTCCCTGGCTTGTACTTCCCTCTTTCTTTTTGTGCTTCATCCTCTCTTAAACAGAAAGCTCTTTCCCAGCATGCAGAGTGTAATCCATGCCCCTGCCTCTAAGACACTTCCTGCCTGTTTTGTTTGTCGGACTGATGGGAATCAGCCCAATAAGGTGCCTAGCTCTTTCCTCTTCTCTAAGGTGTCGCCTCAGGCAACCGCTTTCTTTTGACGGGAAGACGCCGCATGCTATTAAAGAACTTGTTGAAAGTCCGTGCTCGTGCATCTCTATGCTGTGAACTCTCAATCTCCCTGACCCAATGTAACCCTCTGCGTCCATCAGACTCCAGCCACCAGTCTGCCAGCCTCAGCTACTTTCATCCGCTAATGTAGCCCTAACACTCAAAGTTCAAGTGAAGCAAAATAAACGTCGGAGGAGTTTAGACGTGGTAAAACAAAAATGTGTGCTAGCTGTAAACACGGGCGGGAGGCGCTTATGTAAACAGGCCCGGTTCCTATGGCTGAGTTGGTCTAGAGGCGGACAGTTTGTGGTCAGGCTCTTCCGGTTCGTATCGCCCCCCCACCCCCCACCCCCACCGCCTGCAGACACAGCTGTGGTCCGCCCTCGTAGAAACACTGCTGGAGGAAAAGAATCAATCCCAGTGCTGCACGGCGCAAAAAGGTCCACTCGCCCGTGATGTGAAGTGCATGTCTGCAGTTACTCAAGCATCAGTCGAGAATATATAAAACAATATACAGCTCAAAAAGTTTAGATCAACATATATCTCTCGGGGGAGAATGTTAGTGTGTTTTATTAAATGTTCCAGACTTTTGCTATTAAGTTCCCAAAGAGCCACAGTTCACTCATGTCTCAGCCCGTGTGCCCAGTGGACAGTAGGTGTCTTTACAATTAAAGCCTGGTGTTATTGTGTTGTAGCTGCCCCCAGAAAACAAGACGAGGAAATTGATTTTTGCCATCAGTGAAATTCCTCCTGGGGGAAACGCTGCTTCTTGTAATTACAGATCTAAGGTTTCACAGCCGCCGCTCTCCAGCCTCTGCTAGCATTTAGCAATTAGCCCGATCACTGAGAGCTCTGAGGCACATTGTTCATACATATCTCCTGCCAGCCAGTGTTAAAAGTGAAATGAACTGGGTGCAAACTTTAGTGGCCAGAAACAATACCAAACCATCCTGCCCAGTCAGCAGCTAGGTTTGCAGCGGAGGCGGAGGAATTCCGTAAACATTTATGAAAAAATAAACTTTTACAATATATTTTTATGGTCACATCCCCGGGAGGGTGAATCTCTCTCCAGATGGAGTGTGCGGCCGTGACACCGGCCATCCCTTATGGCCTCCATCCAAGGACAGGATGCAGACGAGTCGCAGTAAAACAAGCGGCCAGCAAAATAAGCAGATGAGGTCGCCTAAGTAAATGCAGTGGACGCAGGTATAACAAACTAAATCTGTCCCTGCCCACATTTCACTGGCTCTTGTCCTAACATGTCCTAAATACAGGATCAGAGAGGGAAAAACTCAAAGGCTTCCCAGACAAATGTCACGTATCCAACTTGCTTCCTTTTTTACTACATTTTAAGCCTATTAGAAAGTGTTTATTCGATTTCTGTCTGAGAGTTTAAATATGGAACTAGAGTCAGGAAGCGATTAGCTTAGCTTAGCATAAAGACTGGGAGCAGTGAGCTGTCATGTTCATGTGGCGTGCATTTGTATCACATTTATGTCACCAGATGAAGACTGTGAGATGTGGTTAGTAGTGAATCTGTAGAACAGAGAAGGAATTCCATTTGGTTTTCGGCACTGTCGCTCTTGCACCATCCTGTACTCCAGGATTTAAAAAAAAAAGGATTTTCTGCCAGCCATAAGCATCCATTTGCTACAGTGTCATATTCTTTGTGAGAAAGTGCTTCGGGACTGTGCTACTATTAGTTACACTGCTCTGTAATCACAGCAAAGCCTGTCATAAGGCCAGTGCATGGTTGTCATGGTCCCTCGGAAAAAAAAACAAAATGCTGCCATATGGAAAACTGATTTGTAATGTCATTCATCATACAGCTGCAGGAAATATGCCGGGAGAAACGGGAATAAAGACAGTCGTTCTGTAACAGCTGGGTAGCAACAGATGATTGAGTGCTATCCCTGGCTGGGGTTGGCAGGGTAGTTTTTTTTTTTTGGTATTAAAGAAGCCACTACACTTCTAGAAACAGGATGTCTCAGATTTGAATCAAAACTTTTGCTTTGCAGGGCCATTTTTAGCTTGGATGGCCTCAGTAGAAGTAAAATCCATGAACGTGGTGGTAAATATACAGCGAAGTAGTGTCGCTATGACTTTCTTTGGAAGGATATATAAAGATTTAAAGGGCAACCTGAGACTCATGAAAGCATAGATAACACAGAGCAATAAATGTTGTTTTGTTGTTTTTCACTTTTGTTCTATGAAGATATAATTACACTCCTCATTTTGCGATTACCGCAACATGGTTCATCGCTTTGCTTTGGTTTCATTAGGTAAGTGGAAGGAGGCGGCTATCTAATAAACCGTCTACGAAAGAAAAGGGCTTGTTGAATGAAAGCCTGTGTGTGTGTTAGTATAGCGTGTAAGCCTGTTGTGTTTTGTTTGCCAGGTGATTTCCCCAACGGTGTTAGCTAAGCCTGAGAATTTTTGGCTCTGACTTCAAAGAGCAGTGGGGTCGTCCCCCCAGCAGCAGCGAATACAGACATGTTCATGGCAGACGCGGATCTGACGTGCTCAGGACTGCAAGCAGGCCGCCTCTTTTTTCAGCTTGACCGCCATCATCACACATTTTGAGTTTGTCCAATGGTTTGCAGAAGTTGTTTCACTTCAGCTGAAATGAAAACCACCCATTACTCCACGAGTGACAGAAAATGTATTGCCAAGCATTCACATTTAACTCATTTATCAATTTGCTTGTTTTCTATCATTGTAAATTGAATACTTTTTGGTGTTTCGACTGGAAAACAACACACTGGCTGTGGGGGAATTGCGTTGGTAATTTTCAGATTAGATTTTCAGATGGGCAGTTTTTGGAACAGATTCCTCAATAACGAAAACAATCATTAGTTTCAGCCCTGTACTTACATTCACACACGTTCACCATGTCCCCAGTAACACCCTCTAAGAGTACATCCACGCTAAAGCTGTATTTACATTTGACGCAAGGGGTTAACTGTGGCCCCAGATAGCTACAGTGTTAGTGCAGGACTAAATGGATGTATTGTGTGTGTGTGATCCAGCCATATTGAGCTGTAATTATATTCCCCACAGTAACTGTGTTTTACGTTCTTTGATTTATTTGAGAAGGTCCACTGCGTTTCTTTCTGAAAATGAGACTATTCTGCAAAGCCACCATAATTAAGTTCTGTCATTCACTACACCCGAGCTACACCGTTAACACCTTAATGCACAATTATTAAATGACGTACATTTTAAAACACATCTATTCCTTTAGATTTTGGCCTTCCATCCACACTAAGCTGACATTTTTCTCTTCCAGTTCAACCAGCTGAGACTCAGAATACCCAGTCCGTCCCCGTCCTTATCAGACTCCTTACACTTTTGTGGTTTTCTGACCAGAGAAAACAAATTTTGTTATCTTCCTGTTGTTCAGGCCTTTCGGTGTGGACAGAGGGGTTTATGAAGTGCATAGCCTGACAATCACCTCTTGACCCTGGTGGCTTAGCGCAGCCTGTCTCCAGATTGCTATCTTATCAGAGATTATAATGTTGGCATTATAAGATTGTACCTTCTGGCATGTTGTGACATGGTACTTCTTCAGTAAGCACACTCAAGCAGTGTCATTCCTAAATGAGCATATCATCATATCATCAGCAGTCGATGCACACCTCCCCAAGGGTCCTTTTTAGAAAGCTTACACACTTTGGAGATCCTCAGATAGTCGTTTGCACATTTTCCAGTCATTTTTATTTGTCACCATCTTGACTTTATAACAAATGCAACAACGTGTAGTAGCATGTGTAGCTCAGCTACAACTAATGAAAGACACATTTTCTAAACATGTGTGCTGGCAAGAATGTGTGTGTGTGTGTATGCTTTTTGCACAAGTGTAGTGCACATTTTCCAAGTGTTAGCTTTGGCAAAACAGGTTGGAGATGCTTAAGCGATAAAGGTACTGTAAATCCTCTTTATTCTGCAGAGTTGTAGTCTTAGAGAGAATCTGGCCCATCTGAAATTCCCACGGAACAAAGAGGGAGGCGGAGGGGGGAGGTGGGGGGTGACAGAGGGGAAGAGAGAGAGAGAACGAGAGGGTATTCAACTGAAGAAGGGGAATTGTTTACATATCAAGACACTTCCTCTAACTCCCAGGAAAAGCAGTAATTTACCTGGCAAGGTTTTACTGTTTAATTTCTCCATTGTGCAGGGGGATAACCCCTTAATTATAGAGGAGGAAGTGGCCCTAAGCCCCGGACAGAGGGCGAGGGCTCACAGAGAGCCTCGGTGAGTTTTGGACCCCCTCGTCCCCAGCCTCCATCAGCCTGGGTTTCTCACTCCTTCTTTGCTGTGGCCATTTTGCCTGTTCATTAGCACTTGTGGGGTGTCTGGGCGCTTGCCAATTAGTGCTCTGCTCCAAATAATATTTCCTTCCGTGAGGCCAGACCAGCTCTACTGGTGGAGACTCCTAGGCGTCTGGGCCCGAAGGATGAGGGCTGAGGGGGGTTGGCACAAGCTGCCAAAACCCTGGGGACCCTAACTCTTTACAGACTGGAAATCACTTCATAAAGTCATCCCAACTTTTGGAACATTTAATGCAAAAGCAATCTCGTAACAACTTTGGTAATAAACATCCAGACTGGGTACTTGCACAGTAAGCCATAACGACAGACATGAGCAAATATTGACGTAAGTTATAAATGTTCCAAGAGGTATATAGGGTCAAATATATGGATACTGCAAAATATCCATCAACAAGTTATTAAACTGTGTATTCAGTGCGAAGAACTGTGCCAAGGGTTTGAATTTGGTCCTTCTTTCAAATGCAGTTTAACTTGAAGTGACAAGTGCCAAAAACCGTAACAAATTATAGCTAATCAGTTAGTCAATTGACAGAAAATGAATTAGCAGCTATTTTTATAATTATTTCATCGATTTTCAAGCAAAAGTGCCAAACATTTCCTAACTCCAGTGTCATAATTGTGAGGATTTGCAGCTTTTCTTTGTCTTGCGTGATCATAAACTAAATCTGCTTGGGTTGTTGGACTGTTGGTCGCACAAAACAGGCAATTGGAAGACATCACCTCGGCCCCAATAAAACTCCTTGGAGTAGAAATGGGACCATCCCAAGAGATCTGGCATTTTATTGAATCAGGTCAATCAGAACATGAAGCCCTCAAGGACATTTTTTTGTTCTTGTTTGCGTGCCAAAAAGGTGAGAAGCTTTTGTGAAAGCTTTGTTTCGTGTCCTGTAAGGCGTCTCACTGCATTGTTAGAATATACTGACTAAGTCATGCAAGGGAAGCTGCAGTAGAGCTGTTTTTGCAGCTGTGCATTAAGTTAAGTCAATACTAGACAGCTTGTGATTTTGTGAAATGAGCCTTGTGCGTATATCTGTGTGTGTGTGTGTGTTATCCTGACTGGTTGGTGTTTGGCTTCGGCAGCGTGTCATAGCTGTAGAGACAGTGTAATTGCCCCAGAACTTGGCTATGTGGCAGACGGAGTAACAACAATAATACAAGGTTTTCATTTTGGGTGACTCACCTCTCCTCACAGCAGGACAGGCATCGGGAAAAGCCCACAAAACTCGCCTAGTTCTGAATATTTATCATTGATTTCTCACTGTATTTTTTTTTATGGTAAAGAGAGAGATTGTATTTGTGTTTCGGCTTACACACTGGTGACTCAATGCTTTTTACACACTGGCAATTTGTGTTGCCCTTTTCACTCTTGAGAGTCTGCACTGGGAGAGGGCGGAGGGGGGGGGGGGGGGGGGGGGGGTGGGCTCTGTAGGCTCATGTTCAGCAAAGAACGCCCTGACAAATATTTTCCTTCATAGAATTATTGCTGAACACCTCAGACCCCTAACTGAGTTTTATTATTCAGGATTTCTCTTTGGAGAGGAGACTTAATTAAGCCTGTGTTGTCCAATGTTGTACATGATATTCTTCATCATTTAAGTTCAAATAATAATTGTGCTAATAATTGTTTCTTTAAAAGCTGCCCATGCAACACTATCCCTCCTCTGCTCTGTCCTCCACCCATGCTGAATATGGACAAGTCTGATCTTTGTGAAAGACGAGCATCTTTACACGTATTAACCTCTGGCTTACTCTTCCACTCTCTAACTTTCTCTCTGCCTCCTCCTTCCTTCCCACACTCTACTACCACACAGTTACTAGCACCATTAGGCTGTCATAACACGGCACATATAACCTGAGGTGATCCCAGGACTGAGTGAGCCGAGCGTCCCTGGGGGCAAGGCGCTGCCGCAGCCAAACAGGATTGCTACCTCATGGTCTGGGGTGATGGGTACCACATGTAAGCAGAGGCAACCGCTGGCTCTAATAGGAGCTGACAAGTGGCGGTCTGACAGGCAGATTTCAGATGGCTTGTGCTGGCTTATCGCTATAGAAACAGAGCTCTGTTTCTATAGGTCCTATGGCAGAGTGGTTTGCTTTAAAAAGAGTCTTTGTACAGAAGAAACACTCACTCATGGCTCCCTTCCTGCTTGGTCTCCCCCTACACTGGCTTGGTAGACGCACATGCTGGAATTCATATGGTCCCTCGTCTTTGACTAATCCCTTTAATTAAAGGGTCCTGTGAAGTTTTAGACCTCTCGTAATGCTATGGAGCTGAGTGGGACCTTGTTTGTGTGTCTCGTGCATGCGCACAAGGACGCAGATGCATGCAGGTGATGTGCACACTGCCCAGCCAATGGTTTCACACTATTCCACTGATCTACAGGTGGCGGTATCCAGGATTCAAGCGCCTGTTGTGTGTTATTTTCCAACAACTTTGCCGAACTAAGCAACAAAATACATTGCTCATCATTAGCTTCCAAAATGACTCCCAAAAGCGTTTTCTAACCTTGGCAGGATGAAAAAAACTGGTATAGATCACGATTACGGGATTATTCGTATACATTTTTTTCCTGATCTGGTTGAGGTTTGGTTAAGTTTTAGGCACAAATTCTACTCGGTTAAGGTCAGGGAAGTATGGCGGTCATGGTTAAAGGTCTCCAGTGTCAAAGTCGCATACTTTGTTGACCAATCCATCCAGCCCAACCTCCTCCCTTTGACGTTTTGTCATGCTATACCACCATCGCACCACCCCTTCTTTTGTCCCAGAAAACAGTTATAATTCACATGGCCACAAGAGGTCCTTGTCAGGTAAACATACGTAGGTCACACGAGGCATCTGAACAAGGGACTAATGCTATGGCTTTTCTTCGGAGGGCAGTCTCGTCAGTGGTTCCCTCACCTAAAGGTCCAATCTCTTTTTATACTGTATTTCTCTTCCTTACCGTAAAATCTCATGATGAGAAGTTGTCTTCATGTTACTGGGACTGTGGCTCAAATACAGGTTTCTCCTTACCCACTGTGACACACAACACAGCAGGAGAAGACCTGCTGTCACCTATCCATGGGGCAATGCGAATGGGAAATAGGACAGTGGTGTTTCCTGACACGGTGCCTCTCCTGAAAACGCTCCTCAGCGCTGTTATGTGGGCTTACATTGAAAACCGTAGTATGTACGCTGTACGCAGCTGGTGTGTTTCGCCTTAAGTACCACAGATGGCACGTTTTGCTGCAATAGTCTTGGGGTGGATGACAGAAAAGATCTCATGGGCTACCTGAGACGTGCTGAACAACAGTGTTGAAGTGTTGCAGTTTTAGGGAGGCAATACATTCTCTCAATGAAACTCTACGCTGAAGATAGCTGAAGCCACCAAAATCACAACAGTTTATATTGCCCTTGCTGGGGTTGTGATTCATCCCCCCTCTCCTAAACCACAGCATGCAGTGCAACTTCACATGGTGTTCTTTTTTCAAGCGCTTAATGTGGTGCATTTAAAGAGAGGATTAAAAATAATACAGTGGCAGCATGTGGCACCCTTTCCCCACAAAAAGAACAAGAGTTGGTTGATGAACATCACAACTGTTCCACATGTGGATCATTATCAAGAACCAGGCAGGACCTGTTAAAGCTTCAATGTGCTCTTAGATTGGGGCTTTGAAGCAGGGCAAAGGGAAAATGCTTTCTAATCAAGGCCTTGCAAAAACAAAAGCCACAATGCCTAAACTCCAAGAAGACCATCTCCAACCTAAGGAGACAGATGGTTTATGTTTGTTTGTTTCGATTGGAGGGAAAACCAAAAGAAATATTGAAAGAATTATATGTTAAGTAAGTCTGTAGTCATTTGTTTGTTTAGTACATAAAAGCTGAGCAACAATCCCCTTTGGGGGAGACGTTAGACATACTAAGACGTATAAAACAACATTTTCTAGGTTTAATACATGGAATTCAGCGCTGGAAACAGGCTGCACAGAGAATTTACCACGGTTTCTTTCTTCCTTTTTGAATCGAGTCAAGATAAGCGTACCCTGGGTTTGCTCTGGAGCCTGGAGTTTGGCACGAGTTCATACTGTAATTGCTTCCCCATGTCGCCGCTCAATTGCGCCGTCACTAAGGCCGAGATAGCACATGGAACTCTCTCCCATTTTCAGGCGTCTTATTTTAGCCCTCCAAAATGTCAAGGTTTGACGAAATCCCAGTTATCATCACTATAGTAGTTTGAGGAGGAAATACTTAACTGACAGTGTCTTCAATTTGTTCCCCAAATGTTTAATTTTGCATGTTGATGGAAGCTCTCTGGCAGTAATTCAGTCTAGAAATGGGCCCAATGACAGAGTACACTTAAGGTCTGTAGTCAGAATTCTCAAGTATGGGTCACCAAACATGGATATGTTATAATAATACTGAATAGCTTTTATACTTTGCACTATGGTATGATGGCGTAGATTAAAATTATTCAACATCTATGTCACAAGTGATGATGCAGTTGGTGACTTAAAGGATTTAGTATTGTGCTTCCAACACGTTGGAATACTCACAAGGGAAAAATAAAAACAATAAAAAGAATGGTCAAATTGCTATTATTAGTTATTCTGACTAATATGGGCTGAGCTCCAAAAACACTGGATCCTACACGTCCCTGCTCTGACCCACAGTTAGTATCGCAGGCTTTCTGTCCTAAATCTCCAAGCCCAAGTCGACATCATCAGGGTTCATTTTTCACACTTGTCCAAGTCTCTTCAGAGCCACAGAAGACAATATAAAACTGTTAATGCCGGGTGAGTACTTGTTTAACATCAGTGGACTGCCCCTTTAGGAAAAAATACATGAAATCAATTTTAGGTTCAGATTTTAGTGCTATATACTGTCCCTCACTGACATTGAGACCAATCTTCCATGAAGCAAAACTTTACCCCGAATGTTCTTTTCACATGCACAAACATTGTGCTTTCAACTCTTCTACAAATGAGACCCTCATCTCTGTAATCACAGCTCAGTGGCCTACTTCTCGTTTAGTTTCAGGTTGCATGGGGACCAAGAATATAGGGACTTCAGACCTTAATCAGAACCTGCATGCTTTAGCTACGCTTTCAACGACTTGATTGTATCGCTGTCATCGCCATTTCCATTCCATTTTAGTTTTTGGCTTTGACCCTCCCGAAGCAGCCTTGAACTTTTTTTGATCACATGCCTCAACGTGGAATTGGATTCTTTTTATTTTGACAGTTGCGTGTTTTGACATTTTCACTGAAATATTGTATGGGTATATCTGTGTAGTCTAGAGCAAATGAACACACAATGCAGTCCAGATGCAGAGGGAATGTATACTATGAGTCAGTGGGAATCCAGTTGACTAATATGAGTCTGTTCCTTTTTACTTGTTCCGTGAGGACAGTGGCAGCTGTGAGGGCAGACATGACCCTTAAGTATTACATCCCCAATGACGTCTTCGGAGGAGTAATTTCAATAATTGTTTAATCACCAAATTAAAACCTCTGGTATGACAGGTAGATCTTGTGATCACTAATGGCCTTGCTTAGCTTTCACGGAGCCTGCTGAACACTAACTTATGGACAGTCCTCATTCTTTATGTAATCTTCTTCAGGCATTTGAAGTGGGCATGGTTCATTCACAATGTGTCAATACCCCAATCTACTCATTTTCATAAATTAGGATTTGTATAACGAAGCTTTAAATAGTTGAATTGCGGTCTCAGAAAGCTAAATACCGTTGGCAGGAAAGGCTTTGCTCTTTGAGGGAGATCTTAAAGAAAACAGCAAAGAGGAATTCTGCTTGGAGGACTAAAACATTCATGAACATTCGATTGTTGTTAAGTCAACAACACCAAAAGCTCAACACTTAAGGAGGAGGCCGGGTAGCTGGACTAAACTGTAGTGTAACTAGTAACCATAGCTGTCAAATGAATGTAGTGGAGCGACAGTTGTAGTGGAGTAGGGGGGCCTCAGTTGACTCCCGGGCTTCATGCCACCATTACGGCTTGGCTTTAGACGCTGCTGCCTGTTTTAAACACCAGATATACCTGATCAGGCGCAACACAGGTTGTTTTTGTAGAAATACCAATTATCATGTTTGTTTTTAATTCCCCCACATGGTAATGAAGGTACATAAGAATGGAGAAATTTAAGCTGAAAGAGCTGCCATAACTTCTACCCACTGTTTCCAAAGTTTATTAAATGGTGTTTTGTAGGTTGCTACAGGCAGGTTGCCCCGGGCCTTCTGGGAAAATCTGTAGCGGAGTGACTTCTCTCTCAACAGCTCCTACTAAAATGGTTTTGAGCAAAGCACTCGCTGAAGGCCAAACGCTCCGGTAGAGTTGCTCAGTGGTCATCAGTAGAGGTCTGTGGTTACTGAGTAAATGTTAAACAGTGCTACATTGCTTGGAGACCAATTTTGTTTTTTTTCTGTTGAATTTCTCTCCTAGTTTGTTACACGTTGTCATCCATTATTCCCTTATTTCATCATAATGTAATTAATATTGAAAGAGGATCATTTTTATCCAGCTCGAAGCAAAAGCCTGGAGAATAAAAGTTACATTACAAAAGCTGCGGAGCGTCTTCCTCATGATTGAGCGCCCTTCCTGACCATATCCATAATAGTGTTCGTCAGATGAAGGAGATTCCCCCACAGGCTTACCCAGAGGTGACTCGACTCTCTCAGTTTCGCACAGGGGAAGCGGCGTGTCGGCTAATTTTATCACACAATGCAAGCTGTTTGTCAGCGCAGCTCCGGTGAAAAATGATTCCTTATCTTGAGGGCTGTTGTTTGTTGTTGCTGAGTAATGTCCTGGCCACTTGCTCTTGTCTCTGGAGCCTTCAGAGGCTTCAGCTGCCCCTGCTGTCAACTGTCAGGAACCGCATTCACACTACGCACACATGTACACACCTGAGCGCACACAATCTGGAGATGCACGGGGGTTTCGAGGAGCGCTTGGCAGAAAAACAAACTTTCTTTGATTTGCACACAAACTCAGGAGTCATTTACCTTGCAGGCTGACTGCTTTCCGCGGTTTACCATTTCCTCTCTCTCAAGCTGCACAAAGTCTAATGAAGACAGACATGTAGACTAACACAGAGCAAGCTCCTTTTCTCTTTCAATGTCACAAATCCTCCTCCTTTATAAACGGTTCGAAGCCGTTGCCAGAGAGGGACTGATGAAAGCGACGTGTTACTCATAGGGCCCCTTGTTTATTTGACTTCCATACTTGCATTAAGGCCAAGTAAACATATCGACTGCCCTCCAGGCTGCTTTCACAGCGCCACCACCCTCACTGCCAAGGGTGTAGCTGCAGGGAGTAGAGATAGATCTCCCTCTCAGTAATTAATGTCATTCAGCACTGGTGTAGTAGAGATGCTTTATATTTCTGAATAATAAGGGGGGGGGGGCATTACAACATATATTGTCACGAGATCAAGTAAAAATCAAGCAGAGCTCCTCTGCCCAGTGGCTCTTTAGTGATCCTGGCAGAGAAACATTAAAATCACATGGCCTGGCAGATCCCAGAGGTTGTGACCCTAATAATTCATGCCATTGTTGACTTCTTGCCCTCTTCTTCTTCTTCTTCTTCTTCCTATTTCCTTCCTTCCTTGCTTATCACCATGTCAGCCCACTCTCTTCACTTCTCCCCTCACTCTAGCCTGAAGCCAGGCAGTCTTGTTTGTTCATTTTTCTGCCTGAGCCACAAGAGACAGGTAGGGACAACTGATAACTGTTTAAATGTTTCTTTAAATTTTTCTACATGTCCCTGTCGCTCAGTCCAACAAAGGCCTGAGCAAAACCTGCTCTCCAGTCACTCCAGCCTTCTATAATACATCCTCAGCTCCTAAATTGCAGCTTTTTTCCCTGTCTTTGCCCCCTTTTCAGACCACTGGGCTCTCCAAGCTGAACCGTCGGGCTTCCTTCCTTTCACTGATTCTGCATAACACAACCAGGATGCTTCAGTGAAGAGCCCCGTGTCAGAGAAGCTGGTGCTGAATGGGAAATGCGTCTTTATAGTTCTTAAACTGCTGTTTTGAGTCCACCTAGCTGAAACAACAACAGATGGAAAGCAAGTCTGCAAACGTCCCATAGCTTACTGCTCGCGACAGCAGGAATATAGGGTTAGCTAATGCTGTCGGTCTACACTTTGTGTGCTTTAACCACAGATTTAATTCTAAATATTCATCTGGAAAAGTAGGGCTGTGTATCTGTTTCTCTGTGATATGTATCGTACATTGATTCAGCTCAGATTAGGTTATTTGATATTTGGCTTGTAATTTTAGCGACCAAGCTAAGCTTACGAGTTAACCAACCATTAGCAGCAGGTGGACACAGTAGAGTCTGACATTTCCTCCAGGTTTTTGGTGTATTTCGGTCGGTTCTGTAGTGTTTTTGAAATAGTCGTATTTCTCAGCATCGTATGGGTTTTCTGATATGGTAATTTAGTCTAAGGCTACCTTGACACCTTGGTTTCTATAAAATAAAATATGAATTCTGAAGCCATTCTGAATCCTTTAAAATATGGGGTGGTTTTGACAATTTTTTAAAAACTGTCAGTTCAAGGCACCTTTTGAAACAAAATGTTTTTCTGTTTAGCAGACAACCCTATCCAGAGCAACTTACAGTGTAAGACACATTGCTGTCAGAGGGATAGAGGCTTGCAGCTTTGGGTCATTCAGACTAAGAGGTTTCGGAAATATTAAATATCACATGTAACAACCGCTATCAACTGCTTTTTTTTTCCTTGTAAAACATGGACCCTAAAATGAGGGTCACTTCACAAAAAGAGAAAGAGCAGGGCAGCATTATCAGACTGGGAGTGGGGGGGGTGGGGGGGGACCAGTTGGTCGGAGGCCCTCTGACCTGCTTCACAGCTGTTTCTTGTTAGTGCTTTAAAACAAATTCCCAGAGTGAGATGGTTTCCACGCAGAATCCTGCCCTGAAGAAAGAGGCCAGACAAGAAGGGGGTTTATAAGACCCCGCTGCTGTGTGTGTGTGTGTGTGTGTATAAACAGCCCAGTCTTAACGTTTTATCTTATCAGGATAGATGACCTGAAAGCGCAGGGTACCTCACTTAAGACGCTCTGCCCTGTGTTCTGAACGCCACCAACACTCAGCTGAGTCGGCCCTGATTTCTTCAAGAATCTATTTCCAGCTTTAAGAGTATCAGCCCTCAACTGAGCCTCAGTGACACTCAGAGGACGTTTACAGTCATTTGGCGAGAGTCGACCTTTGATTCAACCGCTGCCGAATATTTAAACGAACGTAAGTAAGCCTTATCTCGGATGGCACAGTGTGCGCACAGAGGAGCAGAATGAAATACTCTCGCTCATAGATTTGTGTCTTAATGCAACAACACGGCAGACTTTTAAAACACTAAGAAATTGGTCAGCTCTGTAATGCAAACACACATGACACTAACACTCAAGTCTGAAACGGGCCACATGTTTTTAGAGCTGCTGTAAACTTTGCTGCAATTACTGCCACTGTGAAACTAACGGATATCGGCCGTTTATTTGATAAGAGCTCCATGCTGATGGGTATAAACATTTTAAACTTGAATTATTTTGAAGGTCCCTCAAGAAGAATTTACCTCTGACCTTTTTTGAGCCTAATTCGTCCCGTGTCTTAAATAACGTCGGTGTCTTCGCTGTTCAAAAGGGAAAATGTTGAGTATTATTCTGTGAGACCACACGACACCATCTAACGGACTCAGCGTGGCAGTTTGATGGAGACCAGGCCAGTTTCCGACCAGAGAGAGCAGTCTCCCTGGAGTGGGGGGTGGGGGGGGGGGGGGGGGGGGGGGGGGGGGGGGGTGCGCCTCACCTCAGGGTGACCCCCAGCTAAGACGGCTTCAGATTGATGTGCACTGCCTCGTTCTCCCACACATTGTGTGCTGTTTGGGACATTTCCTCTGCCTTTCCCTTCGTTCCTGTAAAGACTAAAGCTCTGTTTACAGGTCTGGGGGGGGGGGGCGCTGAGCTTGCGCTGAGGATGCCATGATAGGGGCGCTGAGGACGCTCTTTGTGCTCTTTTGAGCTGACAGCTTGTCCGTCAGCTGTGTCTGAGAGGTTAAAAGGGCTCACGGAAGACGGAGGAAAACTGCATTCTCACCGTTCGGCGTGACTTGGCTTGATTGGAGCATTTGCACTTGTCATAAACATTTTGCATGTGTTGTTCTGATGAGTGGGAATAGAAGAAAACGACTCAATACTAGTATCACTCCACTGCGTCTTTCCTTGAATCCTCCTGAATTGGCCACCAGTTATTCTTACCATCGCCGCAGCAATAACAAACCCAGTGCATTAATTACTTGATCAGGCCTACACCTGTGCTCTAAAGGGGCCCGGGTGATAAATCAGAAGTCTGCACGGAAAGCTGATTATCCTGACACCTCATCAGTCTTCACAGAGAGGCCCACTGCCTGCCACAAGGAGAGGCCTGCTAAGCCCAGCTACCTGTGCGCTAATATCGCAGGATACACCCAGCCCCGCTAAACTCCTAACGCTCATCCCGGGTGATGCATGGTGGTCGTTAGGCAGTGATCCCCCAGGTGCTGCTGCTGCTGGACACTTGAGATTATACCCCATTTCCCAGATAAAAATCTTGTAACTCTGATTTGTGTGATTTTAGTCGACTGTGGGCTGAGATCGTAAAATTCTGCAGGTGAGCTCTTGGAAAAAGATCACTTTCAGAAATCCAATATTTTTAAGGGAAAGTCACTGACATTTTGGAGGTGCGAGCATCTAGCCTCGCTACGTCCCTAGGTGCCGATTTTACACTGAATGGACGTTAGCACCACCAGCTAATGGCAACCCAGGTGAGATAAGGTCTTGGTAGCACTCGGTCTTTAGAACAATTAGGAGAGGCGGCGCAGCACCTTGTAGCCCAGGTGATGGATCACGTTGGTGGTGGGTTCGCGGGGTTGATGCTGAGACTAAGGAGTGATTGACTGAGGCACGCGTGCAGATTGGACAGAGACTGATCGCAGAGGAGGGAGGCCAGCTGGGTCTGACTGGGATCTGTAAACACGCCGGGACAGCAACGGAGGCAGCAGAGGTCCGGGTAGCTACACAACAGAGATGATACAACACATCTGGGGGGGGCGTTAGGAGGGATGAGTCCTGCGTCATGGCAACGAGATATAAACACAGGCACAATGCTCTCATAGTAACCCACTTGCTCATATTTTAATCTCACACTTTCTCATATGGACTTAGCTCATCAGAACACATACAATGAATCAAATGACTATGTGTAATGTGAAAGGTGTCACTTGCAGTGACCCAAACTCCAAAGTTCCCCTCAGCTCTTTAAATCATTTTAACGTCTTTTGGCTGATCGTTTCGGTTTAACAGCCCAGGACTACCGCTTTGGTTCAGTCTCTCCGCTCTCGTCAACTGTGTTTCTATCAAAAAATACTCTGATGAACCCGCTGTACACTACCTGTGCAGCACCAAACCACAGACCGATAGAGTTAGCGACTAGCTGGTGACCATAGTGGAGCAAATAGCAAGCTAAAGACCCAGTTATATGTCTCTGATGGAGACGAAACCACCTACTACATCTACTGACAAAAGCAGTATGCAGTATGAACTACATGCTACATACTGCATACTGCGTTTCATGAGGAGTATGCAGTGTGAAACTGTCAAACCAGTACGTACTGCTAGTATAGTAGGCAGTTTCCAATACAGCCAATGTGCTGCTTGGTGTAGAGTTGCCGCCAAGTGGCCAGAAGACAGATTGGTGCTGCTTCAATACTAGCGGCGATACAGTACCTGAGTTTTGGTACCTTTTTTTTTTTTGTTGTTGATTCAAACATGCTCTTATCGAAAGCCTATTTCTCATTAGATAAAACTTCTCAAATGTTACATACATCTAAACATCTATTATTCCTATGGACAAGTTTCGGTATGTGCTATAAAGCTGCGGAGGTTCAGTACCCAGCCCCAGCCACAACTATGGACTCATGGACACTGTTATATCTGAAGCATAAACATCTGAATTCAGAATGTGCTGTATAAAAGTTACAAGCTTCAAGCACCATGCCCTCTTTACAGCGCTGACTCAAGCCTCTGGAAAACGACTGTGTTAGTGTTCCCAGGCAGCGAGCGTTTGATGTGCACATCATAACATACGCCGACTTTGCGCGAGTTCACAGGGACTAATGAATTTCCGCTCAAACCATCTTGTGTCATTACAGAGACCATTGGCCTAATCCACTTGCCTTCTGCCCAAAATCCCCCTATCAATAAAAAAGGTATCATTTTACCCTCCCCGAGGGCTGTTAAAAGTAGAGAGCCACTCTGCTAAGACTTCCTTTCATACATGGCGGTGGTTCCGTGCTCTCCTGTAAGCCTCTAATCCCTCTGTCGCCATCACTCGCCCATGTACTGCCCGAGAGGAAGCCACGTCTTGCAAACTAAACTTGCAGGTTTCATGTTGTGTGTGTAGCGCAGGATTCCCGGATTAGGCTAAACACACACTTTTTATTAACTTAGGGCATAACACTTGCTGTCGTGCGTTTTGTATGTGTGTGTGTGTGTGTGTGTGTTTAAGAAAGACATGTCTGTTCAACCTCAAAGTAACACGTTGGTGTTTGTCTCACTCACTCTTGATGGTTGCTTACTGAGAGCGAACTGCAGAACAAATCAGTGTCTGTGTGCGAGTGTGTAAGCATGCACATGAGCGTTTGTGTATAGCCGTTGGCACGGCGCTGTGTAGTTAGGACCCAGGCCAACTTTTTCTGCTGGAATTTCCTGTCTGAATCGAGCACCCCCACCTCTCCTACTCCTCTGCTCTTCACTTCTCTCTGTCTCTCTCTCACTGCCCCTTTCTCTCAAAGCACGACAAAGGCTTTTTTTTTTTTCCCCTGAAATTATTCCTGGCCTGGCCTCTCAGGGCATTATTATTATCGTTGAGTACTTCCTCAAAGACGTGAGCCCACTCCACTCTCCACTTCAGCATGGTCCTGATCTGGGGCTTCATTTGGCCATAATGAGAGAGTGCTTTTCCTCCTTCTTTCTCTGAGTCATGAGACTCGAAGGGGGCCTTTGTTAACATCGAACACCTGGCATTGTCTTTAGCGAGCGATCAAACCGGAGCTTTAAGATTAGCAAAAAAAACGAAAAGGAGGAGAAGATGTGGGGCTCTAACCCTGCTGCCTGGCAGGATGTTTGGCACGTCTGGAGCCTCATTATGGGGGCTAGGGGGCAAAGATATGTTCAGTCTTAAAACAAACACGTTATGAGAGATCAGAGCAGATATGGTGCCTGAAAACGACCACCAGTTAAAGGTGCCCGATGTGGGCTGGACTGATTTATGATATAAGATTACATCAACACAAAAGTCCCCTTGCCATGATTTACAGTTTGTGCGACACGGCGTGAGTGTAGTATTGTTTCAGGTACTTGATAACATTTCAAGAAGTCCAGCTTGAGCCGTAGATCCATGATTTTGAAGACTTATCAGACACCGAAACTCTCCACCGTAGTTTATGGTACTATTTTTTAATCCTTTTTATCCTCCGTCTCAATGTCACTTTGGGTTGCGGTAAAAGTTGTCGGCCTAAATCCTCCGCGCTGTTTTTGGATGTACATGTGCTGAGGCCCAGGGCGGAGTAACCAGCCATGTACCTGGTGGTGGTTGTCCCCGCGGCCCAGGAAACAATGCAGCTGTCTGGGTGAAGGAAGGACCTGTTCAGGCCTTTATTGGCCCCACATCCAGCAGCGTCACTCTGTGGGGGAGGGATGGGCGTCTGGGGCTTCTGCTTGGTATGGTTTATTTTAGCATGTTTGTGCATGTGCACAACATGGACTGAACCTTTTTCTGGAAAAATCATTAGATTCATAATCATGATTTTTTAATATAAATAAACTGCCATGTTTCATAGGAACAGTGAGTCCCAATCCTGAAGGCCATACCTGATATTAGGTATGCGTCTCTCAGGAAAGGCATGCATTAGTATAAGCTCCCCCAGCGCTGAACTGACACTAAGAAAACACATCCCAACACAAGTGACAAGTTTAATTGATCAATTCTTCAGCATGTCTAAAGGAAGCTGGCCTGACTTCCAGCACAGACATGCCCGTCTTTGTCACATTCTAGTCTCCTTGTCCCGTGCCCTCCCCGCCCTCTCTTTACCGGAGATGTGCCAGGCAGCACAAGCAGGGGGCTCCTCTCGCACAAAGCCCGAACTTCTGGCTCCACTTGTGAAACAAAGCTCAAACTCCTTTTTCCCAGCTCTCGCTCCCTCTCACTCACTCACTGGGCGCCTCTTTTGGCTTTGTAACACACAAGTTGACTCGGCATTGGCCGCCCATCCCGCACACAAAGGCAAGGGAGGGTCACTGGCCGGGATCCAGCGGCGTAGATCTTGATGGAAACACAGAGCCCTTGGCCTTCTGAGCTCGACGACGAGAGGAGACAAGGAGCGCGGGGCACCAGACGGATTTTTACAACTCACTTTAGCTTCACAGTCAATTTTCACTCTTCTGTGTGTGTGCGCAGTGGAGCATTTTGACTTTGAGATTTATTTTACCTGGGGACATCCTGTGATGTGTAAAGATTTCAGGTTATGTAATTCTATAATTTCCGAAATACACATTCCTGCAGAAATGATCCAAGCATTGTCTTTATTGTCTCGTGCTCTAAGCTGAACTGTAAAAATCAGGTGTTTTTGCGGCTAGTGTGTTCTTCTTATTTTCTTTAATGTGGAAAAGAGTGTAGGCATTAGCAGAATCTCAGAAAAATGGGATTATTTTTGGCAAAGCCGTTGTGTTTTTGCTTTACAAAAACAGGAATCAACCAACCCTAACCCTAACCAAAATCGCCACTCAATCGAAACTGTGTCTGTGGCACGGCTGATTCCAGCTTTCAAAGGGAAAACCATCATGGTTGGGTAATGCTTGTTCTCAAACACATTCCGCACCAGTCAAATGTTTCACCGTTCAGAGCTGCCTCCAGGGAAACCCGCCTCTCCCAGGCCTGCGTGTAATCCCATCAGAATTAACTAAAAACAAGATGGTACAACGTCACGATGATTACCTCAATCACAATAACAAAGGGCTCAATCAGGGTTAAGTAGCAGTAATGTCTGTCTTTGTATCTGGTATTAACCTAAAAACAACATCCAGGGTCCTGTCATAGCCCACAGGCACAGAGTCCTGTTACACCTTGTTTTCACAGCACTGGCTAGAGCGTTAGGACCCCTAAGGCACATCTCAAGACAGGGGGGTGTTTATAAAAAGAAAAAAAAGAAAACTTTAAAAAAAGAAAATCCATAGGATAGTATAATTGCTGTGATAACAATGGCTTTAAATGCAAATCCCATGTATTGAAAGATTTGTTTTCCAAAAATGGATTTCCATGCAGTAAAACGGAGAACCAGGCATGTATTCAGAAGCTTCTATTAGCGAGATCTTAATATCTCATTTCCATTTGATTCTGCTGGCAAAATATTTACTAATAATTTTTAAAATCCTTGAGACGTATTAGCAGTACAAATTCATTCACTCAGTTATTACTTTACTCAATCATTTAAGTTATTCGGAGGTGTGCGACCGTGCGGGCCGCGACGACTTGGGCGATCGACGTCACTTTTGGCGCAAGGGGGGTGCAATGAGTGGAACATTTAGCTTTACAGCGAGGCGAAGACAGTCCTCAAATACGTCCTCAGGAGCACGTTGACCCGGTCCAGCCATATAGCCATATATATACTAGGTTTCGACTTGACCGTAGTTGTCCTCATTGAATTAGTGTTCTAGAAATGTACATTTTGCTGAATGTACTTGATATGCTGTCTATTAATTCTGGCAGCATGTCCTTTGCACTTTAACATCCTCAACCCTAACCCCTCAACATGTTTGCTCATGGCAAACATTGGCATCACATTGGTGTGAAAGGACGCACCAGTTTCCCCTTTATCTGAGAGGGCCAGTGGGACTGGGTGATGGATAATGATCTGCTCTCACTGAGCTGTGACCTTTGACCTCGGTGGTCTCTGCTCCCAGGTCATCCCAGGTTTACTGGACCGTACAGCCTTAAAGAATCCTAATGGCAACCGGGGATTAACCCAAGGGAGCTGCATAGCTCTGTGCTCTCTGTCTCTGTCCCTCCACACACACACACACACACACACACACACACACACACACACACACACACAAACTGAATGTGCTCTCAGGATTCCTGCAAAGTCATTCTGGGTTTGTGTCTTTGGTTTATTTTCCTTCATCAAACATGCGAAGGTTTGCCATATCAAACTGGAGAGAATTAGTAGGCTTGTTGTCCGTGATTAGAGCTCTCCTCCTCCTCCCTCAATCAAGACAGTAATGTCTCCTACTCAGCGGTTGTAATGGCAGTAATTAATGGTGATCGGCTGTGTTGTCTTAATGAGACTTCCCCCAAGCCATCAGACCATTTATGGCAGGAAATGGTGGATTTGTGCATTCTTTGTCTGACACATAAAAACACATTCATTGTTGTGTAAACCGTGCTTTGGTCTCACTGGATAGAGAGAGCCATTAATGAACACGCAGCTCTCGGGGCAAAAGCCACAGACAGTGGAGAAGGTTTCAATTACTGCTGGATTACAGGAACTGTAAAATGGTACAGTTGCATCTCATGCTGCGTTGCAGGCACTAGTCAGGAACTATATTCCAGCCTTAATATTTGTTTGTCTCGCTCTAGGTTATTTTAGTACTCTTCTTATTGGCCAGCTTGAAGAAACGCATCACCGTTCACTGTATTTGTTTCACCGTGTTGTTCTATTTCTGACCTTTTCTGTCTCATTTGCCCTCACAGGTGCCCACCACCTCTTCCCCACGTTTCACACTCCCATCCCAATCGACATGAGACACCACGAGGGGCGATACCATTACGAGCCGCACCCGCTCCACGCCATGCATGGGTAAGTGTCATCAGGTATCACTAGTCATCCTGAAAGAAACGGTCATGGTGGCAGTCGCAGTTTGTCTTCCCTAATAAACAGTGGCCCAAATCCTGCTGTGCAGCCAAAGAACAGAATTCTATTTTGAATTCTAGTGGAGATCCCAAAGTACTAAAGACACCAAATATGTCAGGCTGACTTTTGGGGAAATGTGCATACACTGATGCACAAGACTATAGACATAGTGTAAAGATCATCAGCTGAGATATAATATGATGTAGTGACTTTTCAACCTTAACATAATTGTATGTTTACAGATAAAATACGTATCATAGCAGTCAGTTCAGTTTAACAAATATATATAACAAAATAAATCCATAAAATAATCAGTAAATTGAACACAGCACAATCGTATTTATCATTCATACTTGTCTGTGATTGCTTTTTACAAAAAAATAAAAATACCAGCCCAACAAAGGAGTCATAAGCTCCTCTTCATCCAGCAGGGACGTTTGTCACCACTTGGTGATTAAGGTGATTTTATTTATGCAAAACAGTTGGCAATTGTTCTTAAAACTTTGTGATACCGTTTTTTTTTTTTACATGGGTAAATGATGTTAGAGTCACTTAGATTTGTGAAGGTCAGTTGCCACTTTTTTTTTACTGCTTTCTCTCTCTGTGAATTAAAAAAACAAACAGGTCCAAATACATCAAAGCCAGACAAGATACACAGAGCAAAGAGGGAGACAGAGATGAAGAGAGACAAGCCACTTACAGCACAATACAACGGTTAACATTTCCTCTCGTATCTCCTCCCCGAACATGTCACGGTGTGGGACTTGGAGGGAGAGTGAGGAGCTCGGCCAACATGGTCTCCGGCAGAACAGCTCTGCTGAGAGAAAGACAATGCTGGGAGAAGTTCATCCACACACCTCAGTAAAACTGGCAGCACTAACTCTGATAGTAGAATCCTTATGAAACATTATTATTGGCTGTTAAAGTCGAAATGTGTCAAGATATATATCGTGCATTTATTTCTAAGAAGCATTTCGTTTTAAAAACGTGCACCGACGGTGTATTGATTAGGATTAATAGGTTGGCAGTCCAGCTGTGTGCTTGGTTTTTAAACTTGTATCCTAAACTGACCTACAAAGAGACACTAGTTTATTTTCCGACTTTATTAATGTGGCATTACCATAAAAGTCTGGCCCTCCTAACATTGCCAGGCCTTCTCGTGCTTATCTAAAATATTCGAACCCAGGAAGGGAACCCGGGAGTAAGATCAATAGAGGTTTTGTGAGAACTGTGCTGTTACATTTAAATTCAGCGAGATCAGGTGATACACAGTGTAGGCAGAGCTATTCATCACCTGCAAAGCGAGGGGGAAAAAGTGTGGCTGCGCGCCCGGTTTGTTTTGATTAATGTGATGTGACTCTGACAGCGTGCTCCCACTAATTCATCAAGACCTTGATATAGCTGTCTTTTCCCCAGCACGCGCCAAATTCGCCTAATTACCGCGCGTCGTCCCGGGCGAAGTGGAGCAGGGTGTCGGCACAGGGCGCCTGGTGGCAGCGCTTCGTCAGTGGCTGGTCGTTGTGTGTCAGGGCTGTACTTCCCATCTGAAGGATCGCGCTAACTCCATATGGAGCGCCCTTCATCACTGTTTGCATGTAACATAATGAGGGCTGCAGGTCCTTCTGTCACAGCTGTCATAATGCAGAGCCTACCTTGCTCCCTGGCTGACAATGCAAGGGAATAGACTGGGGTATTCTGTGATCTACTGATATTCAGTAGACCATTGCACATACCCCATGAGTGCAGCAGCTTTGACCCCAAGTGCACCCACGTCATGTCCTGAACACCTTTTATGTCTCTTATCAATATGTGCTGTTTAATAAAGCGGAAGAAAGTTTGATTTGTTGGGCATTAGTGGTTTGTTCCTTTGCCTATAGTGGCGACTGTTCAAAGAATACTCCACCGTTGATTTAGCATTGCACCCCTGAGACATTGTCGGACTCACAATGAGACTGCAACGACGCAACGATATGTCGCCCAACTGTGCCTAAAGACAAAATTCCAAATTCCAAGTGGTCAGACAGAAAGACACGAAAAAGTGTGTTAGACAATTGTGTTTGACAAGTAAGGGGGGGTTCTGTTAGTATTAATTGAAGTGCTTGTTGTATTGTCTAAGGCCCTTACAATCATCCTCTACTCAAAAGCTGCGACACACGAAATAGTCTCCTGGTAATAGGAATCAAATTTACCCAGCAGTATCAGTCCATAAAGCAGCTTTGCATGCGCCACCTTTAAGCACATTTCTAAATGCTTGATCCAGGATTCAAAATGAGTAACCTTTCGGTTGCGGTCTCCCTGCCTTTCACGAACTTAGCATTCCAGAGAGAAGAAACCTGCCATAACAGAACTGTCTCTGGAACACATTAGGAAGAGCCTCTCGTGGGATGACAGTAGAACTTGGACGTAGAGACGGCACTTATGTGCTGTTTGCTGCATATTGTGGAGTCGGGCATCCTTCTGTGCGAACCCACAAGCCAGGAAAGCCAGCCACCGTGCCAGCATGTTTGACCGGGTAATTAGCATCCGAAATCCAGCCTTCCGTTCCCAGAACCTCAACGACAACGCAATGGATGAGAAAAACAGATCCCCCGCTCATTCCACAGCCCGTATTTATGCTTTTTGGGAAGCAGTCGGAGGCCAAATTGCAGCACTGAAAAGTTGAAATATGCCCAAGGTTTTTGTGTGGCAGTGCTGTGGCCTACACCGCCCCTGTACACAAACAGATGTGGTCCCACTCACCAGGCAATCAGCCCGTTCAAGGCCCGCAGCCCCGCAGCACGGAATGTGTTGATTAAATACAGTTCACAAATCAGCCATTTGGGTTGATGTTGTTTTTTCCCTTCATTGTTTTGGTTTGGTTGACATGAAAAGGGGAAGGGTGGGTGCTGGGGGGGGTTCGAGTCAGTCGTTTGGTTGTCAGTGGTTTTGACAGACGTGTTGTTATCTTATGTTGTTGCCTGCTGGCTCCAGCCCCGGCTCATTGTCACATCTGATGTTTGAATTTGGATGCTCCCCTGAGTTACAGCCAGGAATGTGCTGCTGAAAAGACAAGGGACCCATCAATCAGAAGATTCCAAAGTAGCAAATCAATAGCCTGAAATTTTCACAGTTTATCGCACGATCTCTCAACGTAATTTTCTTGCACTCAAAAAAGACCCATTGGTATGTGACAGCAACAGAGCCGAATAATGGATAATTACCCTCTGTGTAATCCCTTCTCATTTAGGTATATTATCCCATCATGTGACATAGTTCTACTGGGCCCCTCCTTTGTACACAGTCCTCGCTTCTCGGGGAGTACAGTATCGAGTTGTGCCCAGATCCTCCGCATCCTGATCAGGGCCCCAAAAACAACTAAAGCAGGATCTTAGCGTGTCCCCCGTGGGGCAGTGTGGTGATTTATCTTGATCGCCTTGGCTGCCCAGAAGTACAGAAGGGAGTGTGTCACATCATAATTCATCCCACCCTGAGCCAGTAGGGAAAATGCCAGAGAGGCAAATTCTAACTTGTTGGTCAGCCAGGAGGGCAGGGAGGCCGGCAGATAGACAGAAAGGGAACTTGAAGGTGGATCGTGGCTGTAACACCTCGCCTTGTAAACAGGCATCTTGGGGCAGTGAAGATGGATACTCAGAGTCATAATTGTAGAAAGACCCTGTTCAAACTTTACATTTATATATGCAAAAAGAGAGATGTGAGGGCAGGGAACGCTGTTTGATGATCCAGCAAACACTTATTATAAACACTCATTCGGACCCCGTTATTCTCTATAAAGCAATACGATGATCAGACGATGATATTTGGAGCTTGTAGAAATGTTCTGACGCTAAACTTCGTTATTTCTACCATTTGGCTCTGTTTGACTGCATTGGCTAGAATAGGCTACTAATCCTGCTGCAATCTGCCCCACCAGCAATCTAATGTACTTGCACTCTGGTATGCACTTACTCATACGGGTTACTCATATGCTCAACAAGCTGTACCATGTCCAAATCACTTTTTCTCACAGCAGAGTTTTAACAATGGAACAACAGAGAGCACGTAACCACACAGCACAGAACACAGAGACAAACAGCAATTACCTCTTTGAAAGCATGTCATCTACTGACTCACATTGGCTTCCTATCCCTCTATCTACCCCCATTTCTCCTCAAGTATCATCCTTACAAGGACAAACTCCTGGCGCTTTTATCTTTTATTTGGCAGTAAAGAATAATCCCAATTTTCGACTGCATGCAAGTACTGTTGGCATTTCTCAGTCTGTTTCCAACGAGGCAGCCACCCATAGAGTTCAGGTATGATGGAAGTTTCTTTAAATGGCAGCCACTGATTAAGAGACGGAGCTCTGAGGCCCTCAAAGGGCTTCCCATTCAGCCTCCGTGACCGAAGCCTCTGGAAAACACACAGACTTCATGTAACATCTTGTCAGAAAAAGGGTGGATCGACAAGGCTTCAATAATGGTACCTGCCAGACAGGACTATTATTTTCAGCCTCCTGACAGGCAACGACAGTAAATTTCACCTTATTATCAAGGCCTCATATTCACTCTTGGCCGTTTGAGTGATTTACAGCAGCAAGAGTGACGTGTGTCGACACGCCGGTTGTTGATGGATATAGGTTAAAAGTTAAATGATAGGTGGAGCGTGGGGAGGGGTCATGTTGATTATAATGGAAATAAAATGAATTTCTTTTCCAAACAAGTTCACGCTTGAATTTCTGATTATATTTTTCTTTCAGCGAAGATCTCCGAAGCACGCTGAGGACGTTCATAACGCAATGTAGGGCGGCTCATATTGTCCTATCAACAAAGATCAAGAGAGACTAATTTGGAAGCTATTTTTTAATTTGCTTCAAAGGATGAGGCTGGTGATGTTCTATGTGTTTTGGTATTTTAGGTACTGCCTATCTAGCCAAGGCCTGATTTCTCTGTGCCAGAGAGCTCCATTGTTGTTCAAAAACCATGAACAAACATACTGTAGTTTATTTTGACTCAATCTGACATCTGCCAGAAATACTCACCAGAGCACCAAATGTGCAACACACAAGACTACAGTGCCCAGCTGTTTTAGGAAACCACTGAGCCTTTTTTAAAAGTGAAGTTACATTTTTGACCAGCTGTAAAAGAATTATATCTTCCGTAGGAACCAATGGACTTTGGGCACAGACGGTGTAGAAAACCTGGAAAGTATCGAGAGGTTGACCAACAGAGGGATTTCTTGAAAATAAGAAAATTATACAATGCTAGCCTCACCCTTTAAAAAACGCAAACTTTTTATGACTATAGAAAATATTAGAACCATACTCTATTTTCATGCAACTTAAATGAAATCTGACACTCATTGTGAACCATTATTAAATCAGCTTCGGCCCAGGATGGAGGTAAAGATGAAACATGCTGAAAAGGTTCCTGTATGACATTAGGCAGGTGTTTCTAATATTCTATCCATTCAGGAAGCATATTAGACTATATTGCATTATACCTTTTTGCTGGGAATCCAAGTGTGCGATTACTTTGATGGGCTTTGAGTCTGATAAGAGAGGGAGCCAGCACCAGTGCCAGCTTACCCAGGTAGTCCTTCAGTGAAGCACCCGAGCACTAATCTGAGAAGGCACTGCCAAGCTCTCTGTATGCTGCTTAGAGGCAGGCCGAGAGGAAGCGTGTTTTTGTGTATGGAGCGTCTGTTTCTTCTCACTTCTCCCCTCCCGCCCAGAACAGAGGGCTCTTTATGGCCGCTTGTAGGGGAAGAGTGGGCCCGACGGCAGAAAGTTGGCCCTCAGACAAGGCCAGCAGTCTGCAGGCGCTTACTGGAAATGGAGCGAGGGCCCAGGCTCTGGGTTGGTTGGCTCGGCCTGAGCTGGGCAGGGCCGGGCCGGGTGCAGGTTGGCGTCACCACAGAGACAGTGAATGAGAGACTGATCAGGGGAAACTCTGAAGGGAGGATTGGGGGAGTGGGGGGGGGGGGGGGGGGGGGGGGGGGCATGCTTGCTAGGTCCCAGGCCCACCTTTCAAAGCCACAGCCAATAACTACAACCTGGACCAGTCACACTCATTTCATCAGAGTCAAAGATCTGACACCCCTGACACCTCGCAATCTTTACTATTTACTGCCCTTAAGGCTTCTATTGTACTAGTCTTGGTGTCCACAGACAGATGCAACGTAGTCCCTCAGAAGCTCTTAGACTAATCTCCACATTTAATTGAATGATATTAATGAATCACGTTACCAAGTAAAGTGGTCCGGGCATCTTTTTTAGAGGAACCATTCCCTACCCCCTTTTTCTTACACATACACACACATGCTGTGTACCCAGCGTGCAGTTGATGCTGCCAAGAATCAAAACCACACATATAAACACTCGTGTTCACAGCAGCCATCGAGCTGCTAAAGTGTCAGCTTAAACAGCATTTGTTCTCGGGGCCCTCATAAAGACAGCTATAACTGTTATTTGCTTGACATTGTATTGTTGTGTGCGAGCGTCACTGTGGTCATATTTTCTACAAAAGAGTCGCTCCCGATGATGAGACGGTTTGCAGTGAAGCAAGTAGTGTGTAGCCTTAAGCCACTTCATTTTTCTTTATTCAAAATGTTAAGTAAGGCTAAATATTGCAGCAAAGTGAACAAAGAATCTAAAACTTTGATTAGAAATGTTGAACTGGCCTTGAAGTGACCTCAAACCGAAATTCCGTTTTGAAAGGAGGCTACAATGCCTACAACAAGGTTTATCTCATTTGTTACAGGGCTCATTGTGTAAGGCCCTCCTCTACCTCACGGACAGCATTACAGTGAGTCACCAGTCTGGCCGTTCCTGCTGAAGGGAGGACCCATTTGCTGTCATAGGTTCCCATAAGGCTTATCACCCCCAACCCACATCCTCCTTTTCTTGATGGCTTATAGTCACTATACTGCCATGAGAATTAAATAAAATGGCTTATGGGGTCCTAATTTGTGCATCTTATGTGCATTTGGCTTCATAGAAATCATCAGTCCCTTGTTCATTAGTTGTTGTTTTTTACAAAATCTTGAAACATCAATTGTAGCTAGTTAGCTAATATTTCCATCAATATCAAACACTTCCAGCTCCTGAACCAGCCCTTACTTGTGAAAGTGTTGTCCTGTGGGAATGCTTTCTTTGCCTTGGATGACATTAACTTGTAAGCCACCTCTCTGTTCAACCAGAGCACAGTTTCAACTAAAAGTCCACTTAAATTTGAATTCCTGCAGCTGTGTTAAAACAGCCATATAACCACACTGTGTCACTGAGCCCCTTCTCTGTTAGTCATCGCTCGTCTCGCTCAAGAGTCTTTCTGAGGGCTGAATTTCTACCAGGTGTTCTTACCACACACTGAGGGAGCGACAGGGCCGCTTATCAGGGCTGAAGCACACTAGGTCGACGTAAGTACTAGTGCCCCTTCAAAGGGTTGTGCCACTGCCAGCGGCCAGCAGACATTTTTATCTAGTGTTCAGCCCCCCCCCCCAGGGCTATTGAGAATTACAACACCCACTTGTCTGTGTTTCTGCATGCAAAGCCGACAATTACCTGCCAGAGCTGACAAATTTATTGTACAGCCTGATGTGACCGGTAGGCTGTCTGCGAACTTAAGACGAGACTTCGCCAAAGGTGGCTGTAGGCAGCTACTCACGGTTTTGATCATCCGGTTGCATTCTCTTATCTTACACCATGTAAAACCTGAGGTGAGAGACCCTGTAGCTTCGCCCACCCAAACAGGCAGACAGAAAATACGCTTCCTGGTAGCCTCGCAGTCGAAAGCCCTCGGTCTCGACTTGTCTGTAGCTCTAGGCTTACAGTAATAGAAGAAGGCGAACAAAAGGGGATTATTATGTATTAGCTGTGGGACTGGGGAGGGGAAAGGGTGTAAGTGGATTGAGGATGCAGACGCTTTTGTGGAATAACAGAAGTTAAGGCTTGTCTATGAACATACCAATGAAGATCACTCACGATGATAACTGAGCACAATACAGGCGATCAAATGAACACAGGTGTCTTTTGTCTCTTTAATTTATCTATGACCCTCATCCTCCATCCCTTCCTTTCCACGCTGCTTCTTTTTCCTTATTTCGCTGTCCCCCATCGTTCTACTATCCTCTTTGTATCATTTATTTAAATTTGTCTCATTTTTGAATCCCGCTTCGCAGACCCCCAGGACTGACGGGCAGTCCGGTCATCTCAGATATTTCCCTGATCCGCCTATCACCCCATGCGGCGCCCGGGACGGGTGAGTCACCGTTCAGCCCTCCACATCCTTACGTCAGCCCGCACATGGAGCACTACCTACGCTCGGTGCACGGCAGCCCCACCCTCTCCATGATCTCAGCGGCCCGAGGACTAAGCCCTGCAGAAGGTGAGATTTACTCCACAAAAGCAAAACAAATTAGTAGACCTCATCCCATAGTCATTTTGAACTTCTATTAAAGAGGAGGGAAACTATCCAGAAACAGAAACATATCCTGCTGTTGTTCTGCAAGGCTCACACACATTCTTTAAAGAGAGAGATACAAGAAACACATGTATTGTTAAGAAATCTTGTAAGGAAATGTTTCTGCTCTGTTGTAGCCAACTGTGAGAAGAACGAGATGCGAGTGAGACTTGCAGACGCTTCTCACGTGCTGCCATTTATAGATGCCCAACGTGTGAATAGCTTCAAACGGCCAGGCACACGTGTTCGTCCATAAACACTCTCATACCTGTTAGGTTTACGATCACCATCATGCATTTGCAAGATGGAAACACTCGGTCTTAGATGTTCTTATGGCACATGCAATGCAAACAATATGAAGAAAAAACTGCAAGCGATGTGGAAAGTCTTTCAAATGGCGGCTTTTTCCGCAGCTGCGTTGACCAGTTAACATTAAGGAGGTGAGGTTAGACTTGAGCGGGTTTCGAATTTATGTATCCTGTTCACTATAAAACAACTGTGTCTGCTTGGCTGCAGCTCACTGCAGACAAACTTGAGTTTACACAGTTGATTATTTAACCATTGGCGCTAATTAGTCTTGCACCTTATACATTCCCCTACATAAGGTGTTGAAGCACACCTTTCATCGAGGTTGTTAAGGTGTTTTTGCACGTGCGTGCATGCTGGAGATTTGCAGACGTATCAGGCATATGCTTTGCGGTACAGGCAACTTTCCTGCTCGTTTGTATGCCTGTTTTGGGGCCGGAGGAAAACCACTGAAATTAGCACAGGCACAAACACGCGGTGCCCCTGAACTATTGAGTTCACACCATGACAGACCTGTCCTCGCTAACCCTGTTCAAACAACAGGTTGGAGGAGCGAGGAGCCACAAGCCTGCGCGCCGGCACCGATAAATCACCCGAGCGCGCGCTGCTGGCACGTAATGCCTCCCCGCCTTTCAAGAGAAGCAGCGCGCAAGAGATGCTGTCACTGATAAAGTGGCAGGGAAGTATGGCACCAAATGGAGGGCACTCTGCAGCTCTGCAGAACATAAATAAAGTCTGCGGAAGCACGGAGCTCAGTGGAGCATGTGTAAACCTCTGATAGGGATACCTGGGTGAAGATTGTTTGTGAAACCCTAACTGCTATACTAGGTATACTATATAAATTACCATCATCCCTAGCGTGATGCCCATTAAATGCGTTTAATTCAATCAGAATTGCAACGTCTGGCACATGCACAACTGTACCTACAGCGTCTCTGGAGTCCAAACTAGAATATAAAGATATTGTTGTAAAGGATAAATGGTAAATGATCTCACAACGCTTTTCAACCTTCACGGTTCCCAAAGCAATTTTTTACCGCTAAGTCTCATTCACCCAGTCACTCACACACTCACGGTGACCGAGCTGCCATGCAAGGTTCTGGTCTCCATCAGAGATTCAGGGTTCAGTGTCTTGCTCAAGGACACTTCGTCATGACGGGGATCAAACTCCCAACCCGCTCTAACCAGCTTTACCTCCCGTGTGACAGTGCTAACCACTGTGCCACCATGCCGCCCGGAAGGAGCATGTTGTTTGCATATCTGACTGCTATATCTGGTGAACATGGTAAACAGTACGCCTGCTAAACTTTAGCATGTCAGCACTGACGTCGGCATATGGCTCAAAGCATCAGCGCGCGCCCACAGAGCCGCTAGCATGGCTGAGCTGTGTTGGGGATCAACCCCTATTTACTAATATAGTGCGCTGCATTTACCCTTTAGGTAATATTGTGCCCTCAAAAAGTAGTGTCCGTAACATGTGTACACATGTACTGCTCTTCCCCTGTAGAGTAAACTGCTGAGTGTTTATGATGGGGAATGAGTGAATGAATTCAGACAAAGAGTTGTTGTTTTACTACAATCTACAAAAACTGTTGGGTTTGGGAAACATTTCTGCTTTTTGCCAGCGGGGCGTTTTTGTCAGGTTTTTTCGGGGACCAGTGGAAGTGTAGCTGCTGTCTTTCATCCCTCTGTGTTCAGCAGTGAGGTCACACATGCACAAACACTCAGACACAAAATGCTACTCTGCGGAGGCGGTAACGTGATCTGGCAGCCATGGAGAAACCAAAGGAATATGCCCGGGTCGCTGCTGCCGGAGCACAAACGCGCTGCCTGTGCACCGTTACTGCAGCCATGGCCTAATAGGTTCTGATGGATCCAGATTTTTTGGCTTATGCGTGTGCTTATGTGCGCTTATGTGTGCGTGGAGGGTGGGGTGGGGTGGGGGTGGGGGGGCTGTGGTCTTGCTCCCCCCAATATCCCACTTGGCCCCCACCCAGTGATCCCAACCCCCACTTGGTTCCACCAGCATGCATATTAATCCACCATCGGCCCACACCCCTGTCCCCTCCACACATCTCTACCCACTGAGGGAGGGAGGAGGGGAGAGCAGGAAATGGAGGAAAAGGGGGACACGAGCACCGTTAGATGTTGGAAAACCAATCCATCTGTCACTCTTATGGCTCCTGACACTTTTAAATGTGGCTTTACTGGGTGCAGGTGTTAACACATTTTACATCAACATTACCTTTGCACATGCAGCATTTAAGGCTTCCTCAGCATTATGAGTGTGTGTGTGTGTGTGTGTGTGTGTGTGTGTGCTCCTGCACTCTGACTTGTCAAACTGAATGCATACACACCACCAGAGAAGTGCAGGAATGTGGTATTCCTTGCTCACCCCCCGCCCTGCTCCATCTCTCCCCCTACTTCCTTTACTCCCTAGAGATATTTTCCCATAACCCAGCACGCCTCAAAGACATCAGACATCTTTTATCAAAACCCTCATGCCCCGGGACATGCACGCGAGCACAGATCTCCAAATCTGTAAAGCTGGGCACCCGTCTCCCCCTCTGCTGAGTGCTCCTCGCAGCCTTTCTGCTCTCGTCTTTGTTTTTGTCGTTCTGTCAGGGGCCACGTCAAATGATGTCATGTCACTTTATTTCTTTGTTACAGGAAAACAGAATCAAAATGTATTTTCATCCCCTCTGACTTGTCAAAACGTGTTTAGCATTGCTGCACAGGTTATGAACTGCACCCATCATGACAGAGCCCACCTCCTGGTGGTTTGACCCTTTGAGCTCTGCAAATAGAAATGGTCCGCCAGTGCCTACGTGGGTGTTTTCGCGGCGTCATTTCTCATCTTCAAGCGCTTCTTATCCTTAAAGTCTGCACAACCTACGCTATAATAATTGATTCAAGTATTGGAATTGTGTCATAAATAAAATTGTACTAAATAAACACAAAAAAAACGTAGAAACATGAACAATATATTTGTTAAGACTCCTCAAGTTATTTGAACTATGTACATTTTCAATGTTGTATTATGGGACAAGCAGACAATGGTAGAAAAGAAAAATAACATACAACAACTCCTATTTCTTCCTCCCATTTCTGCTGCAGTGACCCACGACCACCTGAAGGATCGTGCCCTGTTCAGTCTCCCCCCTCCGCCACCGGGGGCCAACCCCACAGAATACTACCACCTGATGGCCAGTGCCAGCCAGCGAAGCCCCTACAGCGACCTGCTGATGCAGAGCAGTGCGGCGGCGGCCGCAGCAGCGGCGGCGGCGGCGGCGGCGGCTGCAGCTCACCTACCAGATTACATCAGCCCCGTGGATGGTGAGAATGAGACATCTTATCAGAAATACAATTTAAGATGTTTTTACTTTACCAATTCATGACTTTACCGTTTAACGTAACAGCACGTGTGCAGTTAAAGCTTGCTGTTCATAATATGGGAATTACACTACATGCATCATTATCTTAATCCAGTATCACATTTTGATTTTCTCTTCCAAATCCTCTCAAATCTTTTATCGTTTAGCTCAACATTATACTCATATTTGGGTGTTTGGGGTTCTGACTCCTGAAATTGACATGAAACAATTAGATTGTTTCTCTGTAAGACTTAACACAGTTTCACAGTGGTGCTTCTTTTTCTAATAAATGATCTCTGGGTAACAGGCACTGGCTTGCAGGGAGTTTTGGCTGAATTACACATAAGACCAGTTTCATTTTAGCCTTTTGGCAAGTAACTTACAGCTGATATGATCTGCCGCGGCAAGATCAATTCAAATGGCAAATGTGATGGTCACGGCCCGCTAGAAGTGAGACGCCTGCATGATTTGCAAATAAAGGAGACGGAGGAGAGGCTGAGGATTCAAGCGATTCATTGGCCTTGACCTGGAACCAGATCCGAAAGAGAACCTGTAATGTAAGCTCACTGGATTGCCAACACTTGTGATATTTTCAGGTATCAGACTCCCATCGCAGTGACACTGAAGCTCATGCGTGTCTTTCATCCCCGGTACGAGAGTAACAGCCAGATTTAACAGCCACCTCGCCCTTTGTTCTCGGCACCAGGCATGTTGATACCATCCTCGTCTTCTTCCTCTTGAGGCTTTTTCACGGACGAGTTCGCCACATCAAAGCCAGTGGAGCTTTTTAGACCTCTACGTAGCATGGGGGCCGCAGCTAGTTGAGGGTGCATAAACACTGAAGGCCCAAGGCCAGCAGCTCGTAAAAACACATTTTACCTCGGAGTCTCTCATTCTGACGTTTCAGGTGTGTGTTTGTGCTGTTATTATGGGTGACGTCCTACAAAACAAATCCGGGGTAAACTGTAAAAGGGTAGCGTGGAGAGAGAGAGAGGGGGAGAGAGAGAGTGTGGAGGCGGAGGAGTGTTACCCTGAGACCTTTGTGTCTTTGTGTCTTTGGCTGTCTCTGTGTCAGGCAGTTCAGGCCGGGATTAACCTCGTGGGCTGCGTGTGCTGTCCACTTAATGGCAGGGATGAGGCAGCTTAACACTGACACACACACATACGCACAGTGGCACACAAAATATTAAACAGCCAGGCAAATAGGCAGGCAAATGCCCACAAACTCGTACACGTGTTTGCATACAAACTCACAGAGACCAGCCTGTTCTCGCGTGCCAGCGGGAACCTCGGCCCTCTATCAAGATGACGGTCAGGCAGCAGAACAGACGTTTGATTTCAGCATCCAAGAAACCTTCAGCCCTCATGAATGGGGGAACAGAAAGCGCACAGAGTGGAAAACTGTCCGTGAAAGTCGGCCTTTTCGATGCCCGATAATCAAACACTCCCCTTGGCACTGACGCCCTGCTCTGCTTCGGGGGGCGGGGGCTTTTACTTTCATCCCGTCCAGCCACCCACCCAGAAATGAAAAAAAAAACTGCTTTCACGGCCACAGAGTCACGCTCTCCGAAGTCACTGCATGACACTAATGCAGGCATCCTCACGCACACAGGTAGGAAAACACAACAGAGGGGGGGGGGGGGGGGGGGAATCAGATACGGGATCGCTTGGCAATTAATCTTTTTAAATGACCTCAATCACTTAGTCAAACACAGCGCTGCTGAAAGGGAAGGGTGAGGCGGGGTTAGGGGCCTTGCAGAAACTGTAGACCACCTCTTTCCCCTCCCTCCCCCTCCCCCTTTTTCTTCTGCACCTCCAACCACCTCAGTGACCGCCGCTGTGCTGCCTTGCCCACACTTGTTTGGCGAGGCTGTTTGCTCAAATAGCCACAGAAACCCCCACCTCCCTCACCCCCACCGCCTGCCTCAACGCAGCGTCCACATTTGCTGCCACCAAGCCAGCGGCTTTTATTTAGTGTTCTACCATGCTAGCAGTGATGTGGTCAGGTTTGGGCCACTCTTGCCAGTTGGGAGGCTCTTCCACTGCGGCCTCCAGACACAGGGCCCATATTGACCAAGGCGGCCAGCTAATGGTCATCGCGGGCAGCCTCTGCCTGAATCAAAGGCTTCATTTACTGCCAGAGCGTGGGAGGAGGAGTAGGGGCAGAGGTGGCAAATATGCGCTTCATCCCTTGCCGTTAGTTTTGGAAGGCAGTGCAGATAAAACCCATATTAAAAATCAATTTATGCACTAATATTCAGCAGACCCACCGCAAAAAAACTGGGAGCCCTCAGTGAACCCATAGAATGACCGTTTTCCCTCTGGATGAGTGAATTTGCAGGGCTTACGGTTGGACCATGAAACACTGAGTGCTGCTGTGAAGAAGCGTGCCGGTGGAAAAGTTATGAACACAAGCGCAAGTAAAGGTTTTTTGACGGGGTGGGGGTTACCGTTCCACTTTTGCATTTTAGGATTTACTGTTGGGCACACCTCAAGTCAGACACTTAAACACAGGAATTTCTCTCCTGAATATGAGGAAGACAACAGACTTTTGGGGGTTTCTCTTCATGTCACCAGTTAAAACAAACCCACCCAGCAAAAAGGTTGTTGGGTTGCTCTTGTTTTACTGGGTAAAGATTCATAATGTGCTTTGCTGGGTTTTCCTCCCACAGAACTTGCCACATGACAGTGTGATGGACAGGACTGCTAGACAAACATGGTGTTAGCAGCGGCTGTAAAGGCCTCGCTGAAACGCTTAGCTGCTTCTGTAAGTCACTGCTGGCGTCTGTGGTGTGTTTTTCACACATTAATCACTGTCCTTATCTGACAAGAGTGACATGGAGACCAGGGGAGCAGACTGGGCTAAAGTAACAAAAATCCGTTTTGCTCCAAAGACACAATGTTGAGCAAATCTGAATTTCAACAAGTCATTAAATCTACTATTGTCTTCTTGCTTTTGTAAAACTGGCCGGTGGTTTAGGGTCATTTCAGTTCTTTCTAAAAGAAAATGTTGGTTCAAATCTTCTTCAATCACACATGCCTTGTTTTGAATTACATACATATGCAAAAACAAGCTTGATTTCCTACAGACTTGAACATTTTGGCTGTCAGGCATGCTCATTTGTGGAAAATCTGCTCCATGCAAAGGATACAACAAATGGAGGATTAATAGGGTCAGTCAATATGATATTTTCGTTTTCTGAGATGGTCACTGTGTCAGATTCGGAGTCATAAATTCTTGCCGTGACTTGGTCGAGAGACACGCTGGATCTTTCCAACTTTCCATCTTTCACGAGTTGCGTGATGTTTCAGGGGACCTGAAAGAAGGTGCCAGGGCCGGCTGACAGAGATCACTAGCCTTCGCCACTCCTCAGATGGAACACATCAGCGAGAGAAGGCTAAATAAATTGGACATGCTAGTCTTTTTGTTGAGATGTCGTGAGGCAGGAAGTTCTGCTGCACTACTGTGCATTCACACTGTGAAGTATACAGTATTCACTTACATCGTGTAAAATTACCTCTTATTCAAAGAGTTGCCTGTTGATGCCACATGGGGCCAAAAAATTACATTTTTTAAAAGAGATGACTTTTATAGATTATTTGTTTCTGTCAGAGAAGTCCTTCCACCTACTTTAGGCAGGACAGAGGATAAACCAGAGGACCAGTAAAACTCATGTTCTCCAGTCAGCTGGTCTCTGAATCCCTATAGTAAGACAGAGAAACCCTAAGCATGCTTAGCATTAGCATTGGTACACCACCACTACTGTAAGTGTAAATAAAGTCACATTATGGTATTTCACATTGGGAGGCATTCAGAAGATGTTTGTATATGAGTGAGCAGGTATGTAAGGGGTGGGTGGGCAGAGAAATATCAGAGCGGCTTGCGGGAAAACGCTGAAGCTCCCACGACAAAAGCAGCGGCCAAAGTAAATGTCTGCCATCTCGAGGAAAAAGATTCTAGTGTTGATGCAGCGGAGGGAGTGAGGGAGATAGATTTGTGTACTGATGTGGTGGTGAGGAGTGAGGGGGTTGGGGAGGGTCTGGTCCCCTCAGACTGCATACACAAACACTTAACTATATGTTGGTTCATGAGCACATGGATGGAAGTGTGTGCATAAACACACTGGCAAACACAACGGCGGCTTTGGGCTGGACACTGGGGGCTCATAGAGGATTCAGCGCGAGCCCCCTCGCTAATAAAATTCACAGTGTTAGTATTAGTGAGATTTAGCAGGGAAAATAAACATTTTCCCACTCCAGCTGGCCAGGGGGGTGGCTAGGCTGGCTGAAGATGTGGAGGCCTGGGGCCCTGCTGGCACAAACTCGAGCTGCGGTGTGGTGGTGGTGGTGCGGGGGCGGGGGAGGGGGGGTTGCCCAGCATAGAGCAGCTCCCGTTCATCATGGAGAGGGACTTTGCTGAGGCCTGCTTCACCCCAGACAGGGTCATGGTGGAAAAAGCCAAATATTATCCACTGAGGCCAACTGCTCGGGACACATGGCTTTTGCTGACTGCATAATGATTTAAAATTTCTTGGAAGCCATTTTTTTGGAAGAAATATGAAAACACAAAAGCCAGATTCACACCAAAGACTTTAGAGAGGTGTTGGTGATCAACTTCACTGTAATTTCTACTTTTATTGAACATGATCCCCCGTAAAACCCCCTCGGATCTTCATGCATTAGCAATGTTGCTAACTTGACCTTCAAGTCAAATCCTCTTAGATTTTTCACCGGTGGTGTAGTGGTATCTTGGTATACTGTATTGTTGTCTCCGTCCCTGTGTCCCCCGCTGGGTCTGACTGGCGGAGCTTTCAAGACTTCTAGCGGGACTACGTCATTTTGTTGTCGCCAGCCACGAAGATGCATCTGTCTCATGCATGCGCTAGCTTAGCTGGGCTCTATTGTCTGTATTCCGTCAGAGCAGATGCTATCATTTCTTCCCCGTAACCTCAAGCACGTATTTCTGTTAGCAGAGACCGTTTGTTCACACGTTCAAGGATGTTTTGAGGTTTGCATTTCTCACTACTCGTAAGAGGATGTGTTGGCACTGAGCGGAGCTGTTGGCTGTTCCTGCATCCAACTCAGCTGCAGTCCGGCTCAGACTGCTCATCATTCGGTTGCTGGCATTTCTACGGTCTCATGAACTCAAGAAGAGGCCGACTGCTTTCACTCATGAGTAGGCCGTGAATACACATCCAAAGTTTCAGGTTTTATTTTGCTTACCTCTAAAAAAAAAAAAAATCTATTTCTTCAATCTTCTCTAATTTCTTTTTTATATAAAGATGATGGTAACACTTTATTTTTTTCATAATGCAGTGTTAAGAGCCCACAGCTCCCATTTTAGAATCATTATTATGGAAGAAAAGGCTACATACCAATTCTTTGCAGAGCCTTACAGTGGCCCTCCAAGTGCTTGGGGCCAAGACGACACTGAGAGCTAGCTGCTTCTGGGCATTAGCACAACCCTCCAATTAAAGTGTTTTCATTTTCTACAAAGCCGTTTCAGTTAAAACAGCACAGGCAAATACTTAAAATAATCACACACACACACACACACTCTTCCCTCCCATCCTTTTTAATATATATTTTTTTCTTTGCTGTATCGATGTGCACTGGAGCGCCTGTAATTATGGCTCCCTATATAAATCTAGATCCCACAATTACAACCAGCCCAAGATGCAGTCCCACGGATCAATGGCGCACGCACAGACACACACGCACATGCACACACATGCACACACATGCCATATTACCACATACTGCCGCGCCGCCATGGCCTGCGCAACATCTGTTTTCTCACTCCCTGCCGGAACCTGCTCACCCTTTCAATTATAACCGCCACCTATAAAACACTCCTTTACCAAGTGGTGAGAGTTGTGTGTGTGTGTGTGTGTGGGGGTGTGGGGGTGACATTTGTTCCAGGTAAAATTAAGGTTTACCAATGACATCCATTGGAACAACACAGAGCTAAACTAAACTAGCTTGTTCACACCTTAGCCATGGAAGGCTGAGCGTCACAGATATTTAAGGTCTGTTGCTGGAGGCATTAAGAATTCTTCTGAGCTGAGGTTGATGTGTAGATTGGGGGGGGGGGGGGGGGGGTGGCTTGACGATGGAGGTAGAGGGCGGTGTTCTGGGCACGGTGCCCAGAAGGGTGAGGCAGGCGCCAGGCTACCAGGCCACCAGGCTGCGAGGCCTGTTTCCTGCTTTATAAAGGGGAATATTAATACACTTATCTCCCATTAAATCTGTTGGCAAGGCGGCGAGCTCGCCTCACTGCAAGAAAAAGCAAATCCTAGCGGCTGCACGACCTGTATGGAGCAACGCACAGCTTATCAGAACGAACTCCTCGGTCGTGACGATCCATGTTCCCAAGTGGAGGACCGGCTGCCTCACCCTCTACATTTTTTTTTTTCTGTTCCTCCCCTCCCACCTCCCTCCTTGACTCCGTCCCAACTCCTCTGTGTAGTTAACCAACGATGACACATTTATTTATTAGCCCTAAAGAGGCAGATTCCTCAGGACCGTTTGTTGTTTTTGCCAACTCTTTCATACACATCTCTATCAACTCCACCAGTCTTTTTTTTTTTTTCCCGGCCCCTGTCGTCTGCCGTCTGAAGTTCCCGGGGGCCTTTTAACTAAGTGCATATGCCTCTGCTTTACGACTCGCCACCTCCAAACATAATAGTTTTGGAAGTAAGATCTTGGTTTATGGCTGTAGGTCTGGCCCGGTGATTATGGCGGTGCCTGGATTAATTTGGCTTGAGGGGTTGTGAGCTCCACCAGCAAAGAGTCAGGGATTGGCTTCATATTGAAAGCAGTGGAGTTGACATGCGGCAAACGTGTGCTTAGGTGAGCTGTGATGGACCTATTATGGGTTTCCTGCCCCTCGCACCTCCGATGATGTCTGCTGTAAGACCTAATTAGATGTGTGCACAAAGACTGGCCCGCCCAGTCCTGCTCTCTGTCCCCTCACACTGCGAAGCAGCACCTGTTGGTCCCAAGCGAGTGATCTGTCTCCGTCTGTGTGGGAGTGGGAGCTGCGTGGCTCAGAAACGTGAAGGAAATAAATGCACTTGAATGATGGCCCATCAGTACGTATGGAAAAATAAATAGCTTTCTCTTCAAGTTCATGGGAAAGTAGTTGCCCCCTCGTCATTTTCTTGTGCTCTTTTCTACGAGAATAAGAAAACAGTGGAACAGACGGGTCTAGTGGGAGGCCATGAACCCTACCTTTGTGAGTCAGCCTTGTTCTTTTTTAATGGTATTCTGAGATCAATTTGTTTAAATTGCCTCCATTTACTTGCCCGAGTACAGCGGTCTGAAAGAGATTGCTATCGCGGTAATTACTGAGAATGATTGGGGCGATTCATTATGCATAAGAGGATGCGAATGTTAAATAGGGGAGCTGTGTGTGTGTGTGAGAGAGAGATGCATGAGATAGAGCGTAGCTGAGCATGGCTGTGACCTCCACCAGAAGGCCCAGGGCTGAATGTTTCTTCTAACATGGTCCAGGGTCAATGCTGGTTTTTATTGAGGCCAGGCAGATGTTTTGATGAATTTACACATTATCTCTCCGAAGCCATGACAGCAGTGCCCGAAAGGTTGTTAATACTGAACGTTAGACTTTATATATACATTTGTGAGCCAAGTCGTTCACCCATGTAGCGATGCCGAGTTGGCTGACATCGTCTCTGTTGTGTCTCGGTGTCCAGTGTCGCGTTTCTCCAGCCCCCGGCTGACGCCCCGACTGAGCAGGAAGAGGGCGCTGTCCATCTCCCCGCTGTCAGACGCCAGCATTGACCTACAGACCATGATCCGCACCTCGCCCAACTCCCTGGTGGCCTACATCAACAACTCCCGCTCCAGCTCGGCCGCCAGCAGCTCCTATGGGCACCTCTCAGTCGGAGGGATCAGGTAGTCGGACATACGCACATTTACAGGCACACACACACACTCGAGCATGTGGCCTCTCTCTTACAGTGAATGAAATGGTCTGCAAGGTCTGACAGATTTTACAATAGTATTCAATACAGAAACATTCCTAGATATCTAGTTTTTAAAAAAAGTACTACTCTTTTTGTATCTAAGCACATTTGCTTGTTAATACTGACTTTACATCCCAGTCAAGACCATTAAAAACCAATGGAATGATGAATTTAGGATTTGAGCCGACTGCTTCTCAGTAGTAAGACGAGAATAGATGACACGTTTTCTTATTCCTCTGTGCCACACAGCTCCATTGTTGTCTAAAAACTATTAAAGGCACATCAGTGACCCAGACCGTTGCTAGCTTACACTTGGCGTCGCTGGGCAGTGAGGACTCATGTGGCCAAAACGGGACATTTTGGTGCAAATGAGTTGGAATTCTTTCAAACGTGACTACCAGTGTGGGTGTCCTCTTTGAATATCAGCCCCTAGAAACGTTTTCATTCATATTTTCCCATGAGTTAACTCCTCTCCCTTTTTGCTCTCCCTCAGCCCCTCGTTCAGCTTCCCTCACCCCATCAACCCGGTGGCGTACCAGCAGCTGTTGTCCCAGCAGAGGGGCCTCAACGCCTTCGGGCACACGCCTCCCCTCATTCAGCCGCCGCCGTCCTCTTTCTCTGCTCGCCAGCACCCCCTGACCGCTTCACCTATGTCCACCTCCCACAACAGCTCCAACTCCGAGGCAAACCAGGTAGGAATGGGAGCATTTGTAGCCTTGAATGTTACACTCACTTACCCAGAATTGTAATTTTATATGCGATCAACTAGTCGATGTAGCCTAAATGTACTTTGAATTAAGTTTTATTTTGTAAATTGTCTCAGGTTGGAAATATGCAGGAGGTTCCCTCCCAGTTCCATCTGTCTTACCTCTTACTGTCTGCTCTGCGTCTCTTTATCAGCCCACTGTTTACACCACAGCCACTCGTAATGTAAACTTCCCACTCAGTGAATCACTCAGCTCCGGCTGCTATCAGCTGCCCCCAGCTCTGTTTCAGCACGGTGTCCACTGACACACACCGAGACCATCCAAGAGTATATATTTGCACCTTTTTCGCACAAACACAAACAAAGACACACCCCCCCATTCGCACACACACACACACACACACACACACACACACACACACGCGCGCGCAAACGCCCATTCGGCTTCATTTCAGCAGTGATCAGAACCATATTTCCCTCTTGGTTTTCAGCCAAGTGAATGAATCATCGAGGCCCCCAGAAATGCTGAACTGCGCTGTAGCGTCTGGGTGGGATTAGGAGACCCCCCCCTTCATTATCGGACCCCCGCCAATGAACCACAATATACACACACATGCACAATAATTCATCAGCTGCTTTACATTTGAAATCTTTCTTTTCGTCTCCATTAGAGCTGTAACAGGCCTCGTCTTTGTCTTTCTGTCGTCTTCAGAATCTGTTGGCAGATCAAAGCGCCCCCCCAACACAACCCCCAACCCTGCCGCCTTCCCCTTCTGTACCGAGGGTAATAACTCCTCTTCTTTCATATTTCCTTGCGGCTTTGGTGATCATAAAGCAGTCTAAACTGTTTAGTCTCGGCGGCGGGTCTTAGTCTGACTTATGGGTCCCGGTGCCTGGCGCAACCAGGACTCCACACATCTCTTTGCAGCGGACTATCGAGCCAAAAACAATTGCGTAGTATCTCTGTGAGTCTGTTATCTGATTCCCCTACGCCACTCCCTGTGGCGACTGTGAGCAGTTGTGGCAACTGAGTGGAATCTGGCGGTTTAATAAATGAAGTGGATGGTTAAATTCATGGGAGAGTGAGTGGGAGGGTTAATGGACGGGTAGGTTGGTATGTGTTAGGATTAATGGAATGATTCACTGATGGATTATGAATAAGTGGGTTGTCTGGTCAGTCGATGGGTGTTTGGATAAATGGTGCCTCATTTTCTGCTTCAAAAAGTCACATCGGCCTCTCTTCTACCCTGTCTCTGTTCTTATCTGTCCTTCAGAATGCCAGTGGAGACCCAGCAGTGAGTAGCACAGTCAACCCATTGACCACCAAGAGGTCAAAGGTTAAGACTGAAGCAGAGGGTCCACTGCCCATCTCACCATCCTCTCAGGTGAGAGAATCAAAAATCAGTGGGCATTAGTGGAGAATCTGAAATCCTGAAAAACAAAAGACAAATGCAACATTAGATATTAGTTTTAGGTTGCACTTAGCGATGCTAATTTTGATTTTTCTTTTTCTGACCGATAGCCGACCCTCGTTAACCAATCATGAACCATTAACTGTTAAAATGTACTATTTAGATTGGACGAATGTCTGTGACCCATTAAAAACAAATTATTTTTATATGTGCAATAGCAGCTCAAACGACCTCAACAGAACATGAGGATTCACACGTCGACACGTCATTTTTTTTGCAATTTAGCTATCTCTGTCACAGTTTCAGCCATTCACAGAGGGAAAATGGTCCCCTCTTTAGCTGCAGTTGCTCATTTGGCTCGAATTGATTATTGGTAGCGAATAAAAATGCAGCTTTAATCAGTGGTGTTGTCACGCATTGCGATCAAGCAACAACTCGTTAGGATTGAGAAACAGATAAGATAAGAGAGATGCAAAACAGTACAGAAGGCTTCTGTAACGTATTGACCACAGATTCAGGTGAAAGACTGTGTTTGCATGTTTTTATTCTGGTCATTTATACGCCTCAGTGGATACACACATCTGTACCGTTTGTTACCCCCCTTTCTGACAAAGCGCTGTCCCCTTTCTCCAGGACCACGGTGGGGGGATCTTGGACCTGAGTGAGGATCTGGATAAAGACGAGTGCAAACAGGAGCCCGAGGCCATATATGAGACCAACTGCCACTGGGAGGGCTGTACCAAGGAATATGACACCCAGGACCAACTTGTCCATGTGAGTGACTTGGCTTGGTGTCCGAATGCCTGAATGACAGACTCCGCAGCACTTTTTTTATTACGGCCCGTAGACCCCTATAAAATCACTGGGAAAACACAAACCTTGTCCAGTGGCAAGTCTTTGGCAGACATGTTTCGTCTTGCTATTCTGGACGCCATCATTAACGTTTGTAGTTTCCTTTGCTGTGGTGAAAGCAAATCCCAAACGATGCCATCAGAGCCGCTGCCTTTTGTTGTCCAGAAAGTGAAAAGTTCAAGCAACTCTTCTGCTACTCATTAAATCCATGCTGATTGAGTCCGGTCCGAAAGCTGTCCAGTAACTGATCCTTTCCTGTTGGGGTGACACGCGCAGCGTTAATGAGCCTGCGGGCTCTCGTCAAATTCAAGCCTGAGCCCTGCAGCTGTGCCCCCCTTCCCCACCAACCCCCAGCCCCGTGACCCCTAACCCTTAACCTCTCGCTCCCAGCAACACCCCCCAACCCCTGAAGCCCAGAGGGCTGGCCATAAATCCATCGTCATGCCAGAAGCTCTGGAACCTCAGAGCAGTGGTGGGAGGGGCACGTGTCATGTCCACAGACCCAGAGACTGACGGGAGGTGGCGGGGGGCGAACGGGTTGCTATGGGCTGCAACAAGCCAGGACCAGAGTTACCTTTAAGAACTTTCGCTCCAACTCCAGCTCCCCTAGCCGCCAACTCTGTGAGAGCTTGCCAGGATTAGTTAGTAGGCTAGCGGAGGATCTGCGGCGGTTTGTTCTCAGATGTGGATGGACAGTGTGAGGCCAACACATTCTTAAATCCTCACAGGACCGTGGGGTTTTAAAAGGTCTCTGCCTTCTATCAACTTCATAAAAACCCACAAGAAATCCAGGGGTGTAATAGCCATTGTTTCCTGCAAAAAAACCAAAAAAGTCCTGACAGCATCTCCCTAAGCACATTCAGGGTTTCACACACGGTTCTCACAATATCAGCAAAAAGAAAACACACACCTGTGGGTTTTTCTGGCTTCTGCTTAACCAAAGTAATCCTGTTTCACAAACCCCCAAGATGATGGATTCACAGCTGTGTGTAACCTGAAAATAGAGGCCTCCGCTTGTTTCCATTCCTCCTCCTTCACCCAAAATAGATCGCAGCAGAATCGCCAACCGCTGGGCTTTTCTTCGCTGGCGGAGAAGTGGCCACATAAGTGGACCACTGTGGGCCTGGATGTCCTCAGGAAATGAGGTGGTTCCTCTGGGTGTGGGGATATTTGCGTGTGGTGCACAGGACGAGAGTCTTTAAGCGCAGCTGTTCAGAAACATTGTGTGTTTGATCAAACCTGTTGTGGTCTGAGGGCACAATCAAGAATGAAATACATGCTGGAATTACACAAAGATGTAGAATTTTGCAGTGTAGACGGATCATTTAAATTTCACATTTAGTTAAATTTTTCTGGAACTGTTAGTCCAGCTAATATAAAATGTAAGTTAAAGTCACACAGGAAACATCGTGTGTTCCCCCACTGACTTCCTGATCACTTTTACTGGGATCTGAGGAAGTTCCTCTTCCTTGTGAAACTAACAGGGAGAGAGAGACACACACACACACACACACACACACACACACACACGCCTGAAAAAACAGACACAGCGCTTTACTAGTTTTTGTCTCCTGTTGACAGATGCATAATAACTGTCAGCCATAATGGATGGCACCGTCACTCACAATGTGTGTGTGTGTGTGTGTGTGTGTGTGTGTGTGTGTGTGTGTGTGTGTGTGTGTGTGTGTGTGTGTGTGTGTGGACACATGAAAGAGGGAGAATCTTCTGGTGGGAAAAAAACAAGAATTTGCTGACTCGTTTTTAGTAACACACACACGCTCACACACACTTAACATTGCCTCGCCGCCTGTATCACAGACGTAACGTTATGATTCCATTTCTAACAGCACATCAACAACGACCACATCCACGGTGAGAAGAAGGAGTTCGTGTGTCGCTGGGAGGAGTGTTCCCGGGAGCAGAAGCCCTTCAAGGCTCAGTACATGCTGGTGGTCCACATGAGGCGTCACACCGGGGAGAAGCCGCATAAATGCACAGTAAGAACCTGGTACTAGTAAAACACTGTAGTGAACTGTCGGTGACTGAGCGCAGGACCGTCTGGCTCGCTGGCTGATTCACCCGCTGACTGGCTGCTGTATTCAAATCAGCGTAGCATTGCCTTTCCATGTAGTTGGACGACTCGCGAGAGACGGATAACCAAAGCAGCAGAGGCCGGAATATCCTGACTTTTAGTAAAAAAAAACTTAAGCCTCCATGAGTGTCCACGTGGTCCAATCTCCACGCCCCCGGTTTGTAGCGGAGGCTTTTTGTTATAGATCGGAAGCCTCTGAGCCCCAAGCTGAGGCAACGCTGATGACATCAAAATGACTTGACAAAGCGCCTCCAGAGCCACAGTAGACATCAACTAGACAACTGTTTTCACAGACTGTGTCGCGCTCTGGCAGTAGACTGGACTAAATTGATCTTCATGTGTAAAATCTGTGGCGTGAAAAATGTTTTAATGACCACGAGCGAGCGAGTGTGATTTGGGATCACTACGCTGACTAATTTGGGATTTGGTAGGTGGTGGTGTCTATGAGACGTGACGGTAGGGTAATGTGTAGGATTTACTGTATAAGCATGAAATGTAACATGCCACGCAGAAATATTTATTCTTATTTCTTATTATGTCATAAAAATAAATTCTGCTATCTTTAAATTATTGTAAAAAAAATATCACAAAGGACACAAGTATATTTTTTGTGTGCTTGTTTACAAGCAATCTGATTTTCAATATATTGCTTAATCTGCGCTGCATAAGTGCCATGTGGCTAAAGGCCTGAGGTATGAAGGAGTGTTTGAGAAAACACCCACACTTTTAACAGTTAACTGACTGGTCAACTGGTTCACCAACTTTTCCCTATGATCAAAAAAGAAAAAAAATGTTCATGTGATTTTCTTTGTTCTTATAGCTCAAGTGATTTCTTCCATGTTGATAAAATCGTGAGGGTTTTTATTGAAGCCTTCATTTGCTGTGTGAAGATCAAATTGAGGGCCTGTTTGCTTGGCTTCAAAGCCGGCTCACAGGCTCTTGTGAATGCATTAAAACAGATGACTGGTGAGTGAGAGAGCGAAGAAAGCTGATTGACGGCATAGGCGCGTAATTAAAATCTGCAGACAAGCAGGGGGCCATGGGTCCTTATTAAGACCACACTGTATACGCCCTGCGCAAATCCCACGTGCATCTTCTCATAACACTCCTTCACTCTCGTCTTTTAAGGGAGAATCTTCGGACTTTCATATCCTATTTCTGAGCTGGTCTAATTTTATTCTCTTTTCATTTCAAAGCCAATTACGTTCACAATGGCTGCTCAGAAGGAATATCAAATTATAGCTTGTACAGTACAAGTGAATACAAAGGCTAAAGACAGACTTCTCCTTGTCTCAGCAAAGCACACCAGACAAAGAGCCCTACCACACCTCACACTTAGTTGAGATATTTCACATAATAGCCCTTTTTACCAAAGTGTAGCGCTGCTTTGCTTTTGTGTGGCATGCCACAGTAGGTGGGCACGAGTCCAAGAGTAGATTACATATGAAAACTGAAACATGCAGAGCTTTGTTGTTGTTGTTGTTGTTGTTGTTGCCCGGCTCTTTTTTCTACCCAGCTGCAGACAAAATAATACTGCAGCCAGGCAGTCCGTCTCACTGTCTGTCGCTGTCTCTCTGCAGTTTGAGGGCTGCTCGAAAGCTTATTCTCGCCTGGAAAACCTCAAGACCCACCTCAGGTCCCACACCGGGGAGAAGCCGTATGTGTGTGAACACGAAGGCTGCAACAAGGCCTTCTCCAACGCCTCAGACCGGGCCAAGCACCAGAACCGCACACACTCGAATGAGGTACGTTCACGCACACACGTCGATCAACTGACTTACTCATTTCATGCATTTGAGCCACCATCAGCTTCGTGTTCAGCGTACTCTGAAACTGACGTGAAGGGGGACCCAGTATGCTTTTTCGTACCAGGTTTTCAGAGGGAAAACCAGGAAACTTTTTCTCCATAAAATGATCGACTTTCACCAAAATCGGTGTATAAAGTTGTGTGTTTTTGTACAGTAATCAGTGAGGCCCAGTCCCCTCAAACACTCCTCTCCGGTGGCATCTATCGTTGTGGTCTGATAAACACTAAATTCATCACACTCAGTGCCCGATATCGCTATTTTCCAAGCGAAGTTAATGTAGCTGTCATATGCCGTCGAGCACACCGGCAAGAGGATGAGGCGGTGCTCAGGGCTCAGAGACGTCTCCCTGCCCCTCCGTAGGCTTCCGGGAAGTTGGCCAATCAGAATAAAGTGGGCTTTTATGGAGGAGAGCCTTAAAGAGACAAAACAGCTTGTTTCAGACAGAGGGTGAACTGAGGGGCTGCATAAAGGGCCAGTATAAGATAAAAAAAAGGACTCATTTGATCTGTGAATCATGCAAAGCTGCTCTAGTAGAGTCCCAGAATAGAAATATAGAGCTGTAAATGAGCATAATGGGTCCCCTTTAATCATTACAATGTCCATAAAGAGGCTGATATTACTGCTTTATGCAAGATTTGATTGGCTGAAATAGGGGAAATAGGAGTTATTACCCCTAGTACAGAGGGGAAGGTGGCAAGGTCGGGTTGTGGAGGGGGGTGCAAGGGTATTATTTTTTCTCAAAGGACAAGTGATTTACAGAGTAGATATGTATCCTGCAACACACACAAAAAATGCAATTTAATTTCATTTGGGCCTTAAATCCCTCTCTGCAGAAACCATATGTGTGTAAGATCCCGGGCTGTACCAAGCGCTACACGGACCCCAGCTCTCTCAGGAAGCATGTTAAGACAGTCCACGGACCCGAAGCCCACGTCACCAAGAAACAACGAAGCGACGTACCTCCCAGACAGCAGCCACCCAAAGGCAACGGGGAGAATGAGGCGAACTCCAAGCTCGGTGCGAGAGGCGTGGACGGCAAGATGGAGGCCAACAGCACCTCTAGAGGAGTGGAAGACTGCCTACAAGTCAAGTCTATCAAGACCGAGAACTCTATGGTGGGTCCTGATCAATCAAAACAGCCACGCAAACCTCTTTTATAGCTCACAAAAAAAATGTGCGCGCAAGATTTGATTTAAACTCTTAAACTGGGGTTTTGATTGACTGCACCTTAAAGGAAATGCACCACTTTCCGCACTCCAAGTGATCAATCTCACCTGTTAATATAAAAAGGTCGTACTGCATGGCTTTGTATGTTTAGGAAACAACAAAGAGAAGGACACACTTATTTTCTTACTGTTTTCCACTTTACTAACATTGCTCTGAGGTGAAATGTTAACTGCCGGTACTGCCTGCATCCTTCCTAACTCACCTCTCTGGTTGTTGCTTGAACTTGCTTCTCTCAAGTTAACCTTCCTTATGGACAGACTTCACTGAGGTGAGCACTCAAACTGTCTCTCTGTCTTGTTCCAAGTCAGCATGGGAGATGTGCGAATGTGTCCTCATGTTTCACGCTACATCGTTGCATTCTTGCATGATGTAAAATGTCCTCTTTGCATGATTATCCATTTTGACAATCTAAAAAATGCTCCTTTGTATGTGGGATGCACACATATGCATGTATGGAGACACACACACTACCATTAAACCGGCAGTAGCCTCACTGGCAGTAGCCTCTGCTGTCGGCGGATGATAAAAGTCATTGTCACATTAATATTCAAAGGCTGGGACTGTTTTAGCATGTCTGCTGAACAAATAGTGCCAGCATCTAGCTGTGATCAAGACTTTAGTCCATTTTCGTTTGAATTACTGTCGCCGTTGTGCTGGTTTGTTGCTCACAGAACTCATCTATTATCCACTTGTTTTCTTGTTGTAAATAAATCAAAGTCATCTATAATTAATGAGATTATTGAATTATAGGCCTTCATTAGTTATTACAAAACACCATTACAATCAGAATTTTTTAACTGTGGTAATTATTTAATATTGAAGAATACATAATGGAGTTCTCTGAACTTGGCATGAGACTACAGCTTTTATTATTTTCAAATTTCTTGTCTTTTTTTTTTTTTTTTTTTACCAATTTTGTTAAATAGAAAATTGCTGTCATTTTGTCAGAATGTGGAAATATAAACAAAGTACCACAGTCATTTATAATAAAGTTTCTATAGTTTTGATTTGTTACACTTACATCAAGTTCCTCCCCGCTGTCCTCCTCCAGACATATCAGTCCAGTCCTGGCGGCCACTCGTCATGTAGCAGTGAGCCGTCGCCTCTAAGCAGCGCCAACAACAACGACAGTGGGGTGGAGATGGCCATGCACAGCGGGGGCAGCTTCGGGGACCTAAGTGCACAGGATGAGTGCCCCATGGTTGACTCCACTGTTCCCGCTGGGGGTCAGCAGGCTGGGATGGGGCTTCAGTTGAGGAAAGCCATGGGTCATGGTGGCGCGGTCACCATCAAGCTGGAGAACATCAAGAAGGAAAGGCTGAAGACCGTGAGGGACTCCTGCCCCTGGGTCAACTCTGCACCACAGCCACTGCAGGGCCAACGCAACAGCATGAAGCTGCCTCCCATACCTGCAGTCGGTAAGTGTGGAAGGTTTAGGAAATCTGCTTTTTTATTCATGTATTCATCATTTTTTGAGTCCTTTCCTGTGTTATGATGCAAGATGGCTGAATAGCATTATGTTTTAGCCAAAACAACCAAATACCGTACAGCAATGGTCACTCTATAACCGTAAATTACCTCAAAAAACCTCAAAAATTTTACATTAGTGTGTGTTATTTTATAATAATGTCCCTTGTGTCTGCCAGGTTCCCTGTTGGAGAGCTCCAATGTGATGAGTAACTTAAGCGGTTCGTACCCTGGTCAACGCATGGGTGACCTGTCTTCATGTGAAGTAACACTGCTGAACCAGCTGAATGAGCGCCGTGACAGCACCACCAGCACCATCAGCTCAGCTTACACCATGAGTCGGCGCTCCTCCGGTATTTCCCCCTGCTATTCCAGCCGCCGCTCCAGTGAGGCGTCCCAGTTTGGCGCCAACCGCCACAACAATATCAGTTCGGCCGACTCCTATGACCCAATCTCCACTGATCTGTCTCGCCGCTCCAGCGAGGCCAGCCAGTGTGGAGGTGGTGGTGGGGTCAGTGGCGGAGGAGGTCTCCCAAGCCTCCTTAGTCTGACACCAGCTCAGCATTATCGTCTCAAGGCAAAGTATGCTGCTGCCATTGGTGGAGCTCCACCTACTCCTCTGCCCAATATGGATCGAATGAGCCTGAGGACCCGCATGGCGCTCTACAGTGACTCCCAGGAAGGCTCGTTGCACCCATTCCATCAGCCACCCTCTGGAACTGTGCCTCGGCGATGCAGTGATATTGGATACGGCACACAGAGCATGATGCCCCATGAGGTACCCAGCAACCTTCCACGCCGTGCCAGTGACCCAGTACGTCGTCCCACACTGGACCCTCTCTCCTTTCCAAGGGTCCAGCGCTATAACAGCATGAACAGCATGAACCCCATGAATGGTACGTCAGCTGAACGCCACCAGGCACTGGCTATGCAGGGCTACACTCGCTCTGATGGCAGCCTGCAACGCTACCCATTCGCCCCTAGACCACCCAGCATTTCTGAGAATGTAGCCATGGAGAACATGGCAGTAGATGGGATGATGATTGGGGGGGAGCAGAGTGGGGAGGATGATATGGTGCTTCCAGATGATGTGGTGCAGTACCTCAGGTCCCAGAATTCTGGCCCTTCAGGTCACAACTCGGGGCGAGTGGACTACCATTCCAACAATCAGGCTCAGGGCTACCAGACAGGCATGCCCCCACCAGCATCATTTTATGCGCAGAGGAGGATGGCCATGGTGGATCCTACCATGACTCAGTCTGGTCAGGACATGCAATCCTGCCATATGGGTCCAGGTGGCTCCCGGCAGCCCTTCTCAGCACCATCGGACAGCATGAACAAGAATAACATGCCGGTGCAATGGAATGAGGTGAGCTCAGGGACTGTGGACACCACAACCAAGCTCTCCAAACAACCACAGCATTCTCCAAGGGGGAACCTAGCTGTTGTTGAGCAGAGGCACAATTTTGGTTCCCTCCCGGGACAAGGACAAGGCCTGGGCAGCAACCATCAGGTAGTGCCTATGAGTCAGAATATGTCTATGCAGGGGTATGTGAACCACAACAGCCAGAGGCTGATGAACATCTCCCACCAGCAGCATCAACAACAGAGGCAATGCAACAATGTGAACTTTAGTGAGCAAATGAGTCCTCAGCAAGGGTTTGGCCAAGAGGCAATCCCAAATTCGATATCTGGGAGCACTAGCGTGAGACCTACCAGGAACAGTATGGCAGAACCAGAACTGCAAAGTTACGGAGCAAGGACACAGGCTGATGGGTATTCTCATGTGAACCAAGTGGATCAGCAGCAAAATTACAGTGTTCTCTCCCAGCACCAGCACAATATCCATAATGGAGGCAGAGGAATGTTACAACCCAGGCCTCCCACAGAGCCCAAGTCTATTACCAGACAACACACAGGGTCTAGCATGATGCAACCGAGCCGAATACCCAAGTCATCTGATTTGAGCCCCAGTCGTGGTACTGGCACCTCAGAGGCAAGCCCAAAGAGGCCCAATGGGTCGGCAGCCCACAACAGCTCTGAAAATCCGAACTCTGCTGTTTTCTACACAGGTCAGATTCATGTGTTTGAGCCAACTTCTGTCAGCTTTGAGGCCCCCATGTCCCCCTGTGCCAGCCAGGCTCCTGTCAGCAACACCACTGCTGCAGCCAACATGGCCTCACCAGGAGTCAACCAGGTCTCGAGCAGTACGGTGGATTCTTCCACTGGTGGATCTGGTGGCACAGAGCATGCCCAGATCGACTTTGACACAATGCTAGATGATGGGGACCACTCCAGTTTAATGTCAGGCACCCTGAGTCCTGGCCTTCTGCAGAGCCTCTCCCAGAATTCCTCACGTCTCACCACCCCCCGCAACTCTGTCACCCTCGCGTCTGTACCTGCAGGGATTGGCAACATGGCCATCGGTGACATGAACTCTATGCTCACAGCCTTGGCTGAAGAAAGCAAGTTCCTCAACATGATAAGCTGAGAGCAATCAAACACCTCATCATCCATCCAGTCTTAATAATTTCTACATCAGGAATATATGAACTACACAAGAAAGCACTGATTGAACAATGCAAAACTGGCTATTTCATACTTTTTTTCCCCTCATTGTCCATAGTAATATGCTTATCTTGTAATATTTGCTTCAGATTATAATATGTTACATTAAAAATGTAATAGTAAGTATAGCTAGGGTTAAGGACAATTTTCTGTCATTATTTGTTTAAAAGCCATACATTTTACCCTCAAATATATGATAGCCCAGGGTATATAAACGCATCTTCAAACAATTGCCATTCAGTATTTGCTAGCCCTTTACAAAGTGGTGTACTGAAAGCAGTTCACATAGTACCTTGCTGAGGACATCAAGGTCGAGTGTCTGAGTAAGACATGAAAACGCTGTTACCAGGAAATGGACACGATATGTAGATAACAGATAATATTTTCTCATGAAGACCTTTATGTGTATAGATTATACTGTATGGTACCTGCTTTAAGTTATGCTACAGACTTCTGATGTTTAAACTAGGGCTGTCAAAGGTACAGAAACATATGAACACCTACTATTAATTCAAAAAGGATAATGAATGAATCCTTAATTAGATTTTTTTTTTTATTGACATCAGTTACATTTTTGTTTTTTTGCTTTTTTCTTTGTGCTAACCATGTGGATTGCAAAAAATATTCTCACAAGGCTAAGCTACAGTTTGCTGTACTTGTTTTATGTGTTCAATACAATATGCAAGATAAGTGAAGAGACTAGCGGTGCTAACCGGGAACACACACTGTAAAAAATGGCTCAGAAGGACAGACATAGCAACATATGTCTTTTTTTTTTTGCAGGCAAATTATCACAGAAGTACGGTGTGTTTAGCTTAAACTTCACCGCCATACAGGTGCTTAAAGCACTGAGGTTAATGAACATCCAACAAAAAAAACAAGCATGCATAAACTGATATATGTCTATTATGAAAAAACATTAACTGCTATTGCAGTTTATACAGTATATGCACTTAATTCAACTATCTTGCAGCATAAGGAATAAGCAAAGAAGTGCTATTGTAGCAACCTGTCTTGTGTACAATGTTGTATTGCTGGGTTTCATTGCCACCTAGACTTTGGAACAAAGGTTATTTGTGATTCTGAGCAAATTTTTCTTACGTTAAATGTAGCGAAAGTGTACGTTTTTTCTGAAATTTCACGAAATTCAAAGTGCAAATAATACTGTTCGACCTACTGATCAATTTACAAAATTAAGAATTTGACAGCCCTAGTTTAAAAGACATGGTTGTACAATATTATGATCCGCAGATACTAAGTGCTTTTTGATGATGGTCTGAGCTCTTGGGGATGGTACTGTAAAATCAGATTTCCTTCTTTGCCCCCTGGATCAGAGGCATTAACTCTCCATGGTCCCATTTCACAAGGGTAAATGATTGAAAAGGACAAGGATATGCCTCTGTGTTAGTCCATCAGGGCACACGAACCCCTGTGTTTGATGAGGAGCATTCTCTGAAAGAATATACAAGTACCTCTGTGTGTTCTCAGTAGAGATCCACTCCTAATTAACACATTCATACCACCCCCCTTCGCTGCACCCCATGCTTCCCCTGGGCTCTGGATGAACTGTAGAGAGTCCAGGAGAGGACACAGACTTTGATAATTAAATCCTGTTTCGGACAGGATTGGCGAACTAGCCCTCAGTTTTATTGTGTTTGCTGAATTTCTAAGTAGCCTTTACAATGTTTGTGTGTATGCTACCATTCACTTTTACTATGCTCAGTGTGTGTGGGTTTGTGCGAGTGTGTGTATATAGCTTTTGTACATTTCAAATAAACTATCTCCTCTTTTTCTGTTTAAGTCCCAGCGTTGTGTCTTCTTTGATATAACATGGTCGGAGGCCCCTGGAGGCCACATGAAAGTGGGGCTAGTGTGCTACAAGTGAAATTACATTTGGCATGTTCGCAAGACTGCTGTCGAGTACATCTCTAAGGGCAAACACCAGTATACTCACTGTATGAAGGCTGCACACACATGAAGAGGAGTCTGAGCACCACGTTTTAATGAAGTCAAGCAACAGATATTAGTGCAAACAACCTTGATTTGAAAAGATGGTACTAGCACTGCACATACACATATTTTCAAATGAATGCACAAACCAAACCATGAAGTGAAAAGTTTGACTATTTTTCATATTTTCTCCGGGGGGGGGGGGGCAATGCTGGAGTCAAATAATTTCTGTCCATTTCAAAACGGGACCATAATTGCAGGTAACCTCTTTACTGTACCTTCATGTGTGATCAATAAGTGGCAGTTATTAAAGGAATAATTCATTCATCAACATGGTTTAGCATAGTAGTCATTACACATCTTTAAATAACTGCAATAACAAAGTTTTCAGTAACAAGTTGTCATATTATACCCATATAAGTTAATAATGGCGAACTTGTTAGCAAGTAGCTTAGTTTCAGGTGATTATACACTCATTTCTGCCAATAGATCCCCCTGAATCCTATACACTGTTCCTTTATGTTGTTTTAACAAAGATATAACACCATAACTGATGTGGTGTCAACTTAAAAAACACATTCCTTTCTCTTGTCTTAGAGTTGGGTCTCTTTAGATTGCTCTATGATAACTGCAGCGCAATGTTTGTCTTTGCTTTGAAGGCCCGTCTTTCCTCTGTATACATCTGCGTATCTTTCTTGATGCTCTGCTTTCAGTAGTTGATTCATGATTGTTCACTCATGCATGCTGGACCAAAAGAAGAAGAAGAAAAAACTGAAAACCCAGGTGAAAAAGGATACTCCATACGGCGCAAAACGCATACAGAGCAGTTTCTAAAGTTAGATGGCATGTTGTCCAAAATTAACCGCGGCAGGTCGGCCCTGAAGAAATGGGTCTGAGAGCAACATAAAACAGGAAAGAAGAAAAAGAGAGGGAAGAGGTGGTGTGAGAGAAAGGGGGAGAGTTAAAATCAGGAGAGAGCTGCTGTAGAGTTGAACAGAGCTAGTAAGAGGTGAGAAGCAGGAGAAGGACTCAGGGAAGGGGGTGAGGGAACAAGAAAAGATGCAGAGTGCTAAAAGAAAGAGAACAAATCACTTTTAATTTGACAGCAAATTCAGCTGGGGACTGGTTAGAAGTGGAGCCCACTGATTGCTTTTGCCACTGGAATTCCTTATTCTCTTAGAGAGAGGATAGGAGAAAAATAGCCCCGGGGTAAGGAGCCTCACCAGAGAGGAGAACAAGAGGTTAGTGAGGCAGATATGGATGATTAGACTAAGCACACAGATGAGGAGCGATGGCATGCTCTGAAGCACACAGCTTCATACCAACAGGGCACTGACATACAATGCAGTGCATCCATATATATGAAAAAGCAAAGGGATCAACCATTGTACAACCTAGCATGGACTTCAAAATGAAGACAGTGCGAGATGTTAACTGTTGGAGAAACTGTACAGGGGTTAAAGCTTCGCAACAAAAAAAAAAAGTTTCCGAAACAGTCAAGTTGCGGGCCGTGAAATCAAAACAGTGAGTTAAAAAAGGGCTAAAAAGCTCTGTCGAGCTCAGGGGAGCTGCAGAGTCGGTTGATGGTTATCCGTGGGTTTGTCACTTCAACATTTCACCATTTGTTCATGTAAAAAATGCTTTAAAGATATATCTGTCTGTCTGGCTTGCCTATACTCAGCTATTCAACGAATGAATTTCACACAGAAATCACTCACATTGATCAAAGAACATCAGGAGCAAAACCCTTCAATCCCCCAGTCTGGTCTTTTATTATTGGTGACCATAATCCGAAGGTCAATTCTATCTCGAGATTAGAGAAAATACGCTGTTTTAACGGTCCCATTTAAGGTGATCATGCAAGTGTCGCCATCATCCGAGATCTGAGAGATGTGGAGAGGAGGGAAAGGGGAAGCGTCCGATCTCTATCTGTGGAATCCTATCGGCTCAGCTGTCCCCGTATCGGCCCAGCATCTCGCTGCAGGGCTCTGGAGTGCTGCTGCACGTTAAGTAGAAGGTATTCGCAGGACGTCAGCTGTTGGTTGGCGACATTCGCACCCCTACCAGACAAAACAACACGTGTCAGAGGGGCAGAGGATCAAGCGGATCCTCAGCTGACCCTCAGCTGACCCTCAGCAGAACACGCAGCAAAGCCTGACAATAGATTCTCATGTACAGTAAAGCGCTCGTAGCTTTAAAGTGCAAGTAGTGGGATTTTCATGGGCCCGCAGCACCAGACAATCTGCATTAGTCTGAAAAGGTTATTCTTGAGTAACAATTTATTTTGATTTTACAATCCTGCAAGAAAGTAAAGTTCTTGAAAAAGCAGTGGTATTATGTTATCATGAAATATTCCCTCATTTGTCTCTCTGTAGCCACATCTCAAGGCTCTATGGAGGGATGGCAATGTCAGTTGAATCCTGCTGAGCTTTGGTTATTCCCTGACGTTTCCGTGTTGGTTTTAGTGAAATGCCTCCACAACTATTTGGGTGGATTGGATTTAGTGCTATAGCGCAGCACATTTAGCATGCCATCATGCTAAATATCACCTTATTGTCACTGTGAGCGTGTTAGTCTGCTGGTGTTAGCATTCAGCTTCACAGAGATTTGTGATCAAATGCCAGCCATATTAGCCTTTGACACCAGTGACGCAACCTTTACTTACTTTAGTTACATTTATTTTATAGTTATATATAGAGAACGTTTTTCTTTCTCTTTTTTTTGTATCTTCACTCTTTTTCTTTAATCACCCCGATCCAGATCCATCAGGTCCCCGAAGTCTTCTTTTCCGCTTGAGGGAGCGTTTAGTTAGGCCAACTTAGCAGTTCACCAGTTCCCAGTGGTGTGTGAACAGTAGTTCATTGTTTGATTAGACAAGCTGCTATAGGCAGTTTTCAAATCCTTCCTCTTGTGGAAATGAACCATACAATTTTTACCAACATCTGTCTTGTCTCTCTCGCTCTCTTTAACTATATAAAGGATGTGTGTGTGTATGTATATATATATATACAGTGTATACATATATATATAGTTTTGTCGATGAAACGCTGTGCTAACATGAGAATACGTGATTATCAGATTCATCACCACCATCACCTCTTCTATGTTGCTGCCATGAATTAATCTAAATTGCTTTTGTGAAACTGTAATAAAATGGACCAAAATGTGCGTTTGAAATGTATCCCGAATGTATTTTCGGGTATTTGAAGAAGTATCGGAGTGTGTCACATTTTGCTCTTTGGCCTTTGGGGGTCAGGTCATCATAATAAAGCGATTCACTGGCTGGGGCTGTTGTGCCTTTCTCCCCAGGCTTGGCTCAGTTTCTCATCAAAGGCTTCCTGCGTTGAGCTCTGTGCCCACTGAGATCAGAGGGACGTGACCCGTGTCTGAGTCAGGGTTACCTACTGCTCCAATAGAGCTTTGGCCCGTCCTGCTGCTGTTGCTGGTTGCCCGAGGGCAGAACGTGCCCCGCTAAACTCTGGAAGTGCAAGAATTATGATCAACTCGCACAGAGCCTAGGGGACGTCCATGATGAAGGCCAGCATTGTGGCCTTCCTCGGGGGTGTAAGAGTCCAGGGTCAGTCCCTAACCCGGATCGTGACCTCCCCTAGGTTATCCTCTATTGCCAGCCAGACTGGAGGTCAGATGCTCTGAGAGGTTCGTCATGAGTAGGCCGTTGTGGAATGCAATCGTTTGATTGAAGTCAGGGGGGGATCTTCTGATTAAAGTCTTATGTGAGCGAGAGTGAGTGTAGGGAGTGGATGACCTCGCCTTAGCTCTCGGTTTTAAGCTCCTCTTTTATGCTTTCTGGACTTTTCCTCTTCCTGTTGCAACTGGCACAAAGAATGTACGCCCACTCATCTCGCTCACCAACTGCACGTTCCCTTTGAAATGAATGGTCTTAACAGTCCTCACAGGTCATTCTGATTTTTGAGGCATAATTTGCACTCACTGTTTATCTCCTGAATAGCATGCCATTGGTAGAAAACCATACAAACTCTTTAATATTCCTGAATGCATTCAAAAGTTAAAGATAGATCTGTTATTGTGAGAAATGCACCGGGTAAAGACCACAGGGAGTATGGGCTGATGTTCCTTTGGTTTTGGCTCACTCACATTTTCTTCAGGCAACATTGACCCAAACACCTCCTCAACACTGAAAACCTCATCCTAGCATTTTTCTTCTGGAGCAAAGGAGGCCAAAGGAGGTTTCCCGCCCTAAACCTGAACCCTTGACCTTGTTTAGGGGTTGGGGGACCTGGGTTGTAGCTGATGTTGCCACATAAAAGCAGCCAAGGCTGGACTAGTATTTTTGCATCCACAACACTGTAATTATGTTCTGGAAATGCCAACTAGAACTACAGTTTGAGTAGCTGAGAGACAGTGGAATGACTGGGCTTCAAAAAAAAAAGGCCTCTACAGCTGAATTTACTCTTACAACCTTGCAAACAGATATTTTAGCGTGTTTGTTTTCCGTAATAACATAGGCCAGGAATCCTTTCAAAGATTTCAGCACTGAGATAACCTCCATACCATCATAAATCAGTGGAACAAAGAGGATGTTGGTGCCATAAGGCATTTTAGAGAAACCAACCACAGCACGTACAGCTCTGGGGTCAGTTACCTGCTGCAAAGAGTCCCAGCTGGACTTGAGTTTAACATGAGGCCTTACCATCTCACAAGTATCGTATATTCACCCTTCTTTTCCCCCAGGGCGGGAAAAGGCAGGAAAGGGGGGGTCTGATGCAGCAAAAAAGAAAAAAAAATCGGCCCAGACAAAACACAGATTGTTTCCCTCCATACAATGCACAATGGACCACTTGCCGAATAAAGTTCCTCTTTTGAGCACACACAGCAGGTCTGTGTAGAATGGTAAACTGCTGTAAGAAGGAAGGAACAAGTGTTGCATGTATCCTGGACATAATGCCAGCACGTGGGATGTTGTCTATTTTGGGGAGCTACTGCTTCCCTCTTTCACTCTGTCACCTTCTCGTTTCATTTTAAAGCACTGGTGTTTGGTTAAACTGCGTCTAGAAATGCAAAGAAAGTTGCTCACCACTGTCTACTCAAAGGTCTTCAACGACTGGTTCGCAGCGAAAGGCTCTCACACACTGAAGGATGGACAGGCGCCAAATGCCTCTTCAACTGCGTATTTCATGTCAGCAAACTTATTAAAAACAGGTCATCAGTGTGCAATGACACAATTGCCCAGGTGATGCACAGTATACACCTTAAATAGTGTCCTTCATCTAGTCACTACATTGTGTTTTTGTGTTTGTGAAGTCTGACAATATTCTATATTTTCCTTATGGTAAACAAATCCCATGGAAAGACCGAATGTGCTGCTGTAAATACTCACCAGTGCACTAAGTGTGTTTTAATCCGCGACTGAAAATAGTCCCCAACAGATTGCACTATTTACTCCTGTTTGAGTAACACTTGACCACATGGGGGCAGTGCAACAGGCTGTGAACACAACATTGACATATTATCACCTTATTAGGTTGATATGGTGAACATGATAGCGAACAGTTGCCCATTTACACATCCAGCATTCATTCTGAGTCTCGCCTCTGTCCACCTGGGGAATGTAAGTCCAATGTTCACACTGCTTTTAGCTCTGTTTTAGACTCCATCAACTCCTGAGAGAAATATCTGGCTGCACCTGCAGGACAAACATGCATGCGATGTAAAATGGTTCGTCACAAAATGCAACCTGCAGTCACTGGTACACACACATGCATGCCATACTTCACATATCAAACAATATTTACAGTTATTCTGAATGTGACACTTTGTCATATATACTTTTATAAAAAGTAATCTATGGTTGACTCACAATATTACATGGAACCCCCAACAATCTGGTGCTGTAACTGGGTTAAAAAATGTGAGGAGTTTTTTGAAAATACAGCAATTAGACGTTTTTCTGATGGCAGATGGCAACATTATTTTGTCCACCACCTGTACAACCATGGGTGTCATGTGCACCTAATACTGTTATATGTATAGTTATGTACCTAATGCAAAACACTGCCTTTCAGTCTCTCAACATTTGATTGTCCTTAACATCTTTGCACCACAAAATATAAAATAAAATTGTAATTAAATAAGACAACCTGATGTCATGCCATCATCTAATCCTCTAATCCTCCATAGATGAGCACCATACATGTATTTTGTTCTTAGTTGCAACCTTACCCAATGGCAGACAGAAAACCACTCACTACTGGGCTTTTAGTGTAACTCAGGTAGTGTGCCAAAGTCCTCACTGATATCCCTGCTTTTAGCACTTCAAAGTGTCAAAAACGTCCCATTTTAGGTGACAATGCATTATCACACATCTAATCTCCGGCTGCATGGGTGGGGGTGACTAAGAGCATCATTTTGACTGACAACAGGATGCTCCTGCTAAATGCTCAAATAGCCAACATGGGGTAAGGGCTGCACAGCTATTCTGAGCCAATCATCACGCTTGACAGACTTGAATGTGCATCAAAGAACGCTGATCTGTATGTATCACTAATGCAAAAACATTTAGCTGTCTACACATGGTAAATGCATCATATATATATATCTACTGGTTCCAGTGGACAATTTTAGTCCTGACTCTCTAGACTTGAAGGTCTCAGATGTGGACTAAACAAAGTCATAGCAATAGCATTGTAATCATAGGCACATACTTCTCTGATATACTTTAATTCTCGTGTTTAAGCTGTGTGGAACACTATACTATTATATATGGTATGTTTATTGCTACACTGACCACTTGACTATTGTACTTAAAGTTTCTCAACACCAACCACCTCTGGATCACACAGCCATGTCAGAACTGTGATGGTCTGTTCTATTCAATGGCAGGGGGGGAGAAAAAACACGAGTGAGAGATTGATTTTCAAAGTACAACGTTTTGACAAAACCATTTTCCCACCCTGGCTTCACTACCGCCTTTTGCTATTTATGTCAACACATTTGTGGCTTTTCACATCTCGCCAGCCAGAAAGAAGCTTTTACTTTTGTTGAAAATGAAGAGACGGACTTTGGGTGAAACTTAGAGCCAGTACTTCAGGAAGTGGCAGCAGAGTACTTTAGTAAACCTCAGTTTCCATTTTTAAGCTGAATTGAGCGCCTTGTCTGTTTTTTAGCCATGCCAGAATCTGGCTCTGTGGATGGCAGTGTTTGTCTGTTGGACGATTGGCCAGACTGAAATATCTCATCAACTATTGGATGGGTTGCCAAGACATTTTGAACGGACATTCATGGTCTCCAGAGGATGAATCCTACTGACTTTGGTGATCCCCTGACTTTTCCTCAATTACTCAATCTCAATTACTAAAACTATTGGATGAACTGCCATGAAATTCAGTACAGACATTCATGTTCCCCTCAGGATGAACTGTAAGAAATTTGGTGTCAACTTTTCCTGTAGTGCCGCCATGGGGTCAAAATCTGTCCAACACTACTGGCAAAACTAATGCCTCTTTAACAATTAGCAAATGTTAGCATGCTAACACACTAAACAAAGAGAGTTGACATGGTAAACATTGTACCTGCTAAACATCAGCATGTTAGCTTTATCATCATGAGCATGTTAGCATGCTGATGTTAGTATTTAGCTCAGGACAGCCGTTAGCATGGCTGTAGATCCTTAGCCGTTTTAAACAGTAAATGTGACCTCATCTTGTTTTACAGCCTCATGGGAGGATGATCTTGGTCTGACCTTTTCCTCGAAGTCCGCTGTTTGAACAAAGTCTCAAAGGAGGGAAGGCTTTTTGGTCAGGGGCTTAATGAGGATGATGGTCCTTTAAGTGCACAAGAATGTCATGAGCGTTATACACACACACAACACACAACATCTTTGTAAGATGGAAATGGTTTTCTAGAAAATCGTAAGTAATTTCAGGGGCAATTCAGCTGATTATGTACGGTGCACCAGACGTCTTAGTTCCCTGCAGTGACTGGCCTGGAAAAAAAAACACTTGGAGCTTGAAATGAGCTCATTTATCTCAGCGTTTTTCCAAAAAGTAAAACAAATCTAACCCAATAATCATAACAATAAGTGCATTTTTCCTCCGTTGGCCGTTTATAAATCCATGCTGCCACCAGGGTATGGAAGCCTCTGACTGCTAGTCTTGATGGAGACGTCATGTGAGCTGGCAGCAGTACAGGGCCTCTGAGTGTAAAAGCTGTTCCCCTGTGTTCAGAGTGAAAAACCTGCTTTGTGCCGAATCAAAAAGCCCTCGCTGGTTTTCCTATTCTCTCCTGGCTGCGTATCTCTGTGACTGCGGTTCTAGGAGCCAGACCCCTTCCCAACCCCCAAACCCCCCTGCTTCCCCCTCTCATTTCTGTCCATTAGCAATCCAGAGGGGGAGGTTTTGCTGAAAACAAACAACAACAAACAAAAGAGCAAAGTGGGGCGAGGAGTGTGGACGGGGGTGCAGAGGGAGAACTTCTGTGTGAAATAATTGCGAGGAACAATTTCAAACAGATGTCTGTTTGGACTTGGCCCTGGGCTCGTGTCCCCGTTAAATATAGTGATTTGATTGGAAAACAAGCAGTGTGAGATGGGCTGGCGGCCAGCCGGACCATTCGGGGGCTCTCTAATGACCCCCGAGGGTCGAGGGGTCGTTGGAGTAAAAGCAGATCAGAGAGGATGTGGGGCCGGCGGCCAGGACAGGGCCCATAAATCTAGCCCGTTCTCAGAGGAAGCTATCTTTTTTCACTTCACCATCAGAATTAAAATACAATCACAAGCGTCACATTGTGCTCCCGCCAGTGTGCAAAGGTTATAATTCAAAGCTAGCAGACAGAGTCGGGAGGTTGGGTTGGGTGGTAGTGGACTTTCGGGAGAAAGGTCAACAGGGTCGTGTATTTTAGGCTCGATGAGAACTGCTGCCCAGGGGGTTGTGGGAAACTGTCCTACAGATCCACATATTAAAATCTTTGATTACTATGACTTGGCTGAAAAAGCCTGCCGTTAATCACGGAAGCAAGTGTGACAGTGCGATCTGTGGCGCGCCAATGTCTGCTATTCTGAAATGAATTCATAGCGACGAGTCATAGAAATATTTATACCAATCCTCTAAATCCAGTTCACGATCGCAGCAATAATGTTTCATGAATGGGATGCATTATGCAGCGGGAACATTTGTGAAGGCAAAATCTCTGAAGGCATAGCTGACCGTGAGTTTTCCTTCCAATTTTCAGCCGGCTCAGCTTTTCACAGATGTGTTGATGTAGGATGGACAGCTGCACTTTATGGCGGAGTGGTCGCAGGATGATCGGGATCATTTTCATCCCCGCTGGCCACTGAAGGAACACACGTGCTTTTCAGTTCGTCAAAAGTAAGAACTTCATCGGGCTGCCAAAGAAAGAGAGGGACCGCAACAAAGGGCTTAGTCAGACTTGATGGTGAGCTGAGGTCAGCGTTACACAGCTCTGATACGCTCTCTGCAGGGGAGGAAGTAGTGTGTCAGGATCACTCTGAGACACACACACACACACACACACACACACACACACACACACACACACACACACACAGAGGCCAAAGTTTGTACAGCGAACATGTACGAGTTTTTAAGCATGACAAATGAAAATATCTTGACTGAATATTCTCCCAAGCTTATGCTTAAATTCAAATCATTTTCTAATGAATATAAATAATAACTAGCAGACCGAGCTGTCTGGTTTGTTGATTTTTCTACTGATGGAAAAAAGAATGCAGGTCAAATATTAAGCTCGATGCTAATGGGAACGGTGTTGTATTATGATCAATACCTTGACATGAAAATCAGCTACAGTATAAATAATTAGTGATGTGTTATTCTGTGTCTCAACACTTTGCTGCTGGCACTCAGCTCAGAGCCCATTTGTTCCTAAAGTTGACGAAAGTCTTTAAAAACAGGTTGCAAATATATGGACAGCTCCTCAAACAGGAGGAAATAGAGCTTTAGATGGGGGACTATTTTCAGTGGGGGGATTTATACACACTTGGTGTGCTAGTGAGAATTCACAGAACCAGGAACATGCTTTAGTTAGTGTGGGTATTGTTGATAAATCTAGAATATCACCAGCCTTATTCTTTAAATTATTGTTAATGAATTAGTTTGTCTGTCCCTCCTCTTCTGGAGAATATTACAACTCAATATCCTGTTGTTCTACAGGGGAACTCCACCCATCCTAAGCGTGCTACAGGTCCTGGGGAGCCCAACATGAGTCCAATGAAGTTACAGGAGTTACAATGGCTGGATTTTAAATTCCTGAACCTTTAACGTTTTTTTCTTTAACATGTACCTTCTGAAGAGACGCAGCAGGATGACACAGTAACAGGCTCGCTTTCACTTTCCAACCCGCGTATTATGAAGATGTAGTAGCTCCGCTCTCTGACAGCAGGCGTATAATGTTTCGCTCAGTCACTCGGACCTTGTTGACCCTCCATGCCAAAGGTGCAGGTTTTCACTTTTGTGTGGGTGGCAGCAAATCACAGTGCTTAGTATCCGTCATGTAAATGTGTTTCATTTTTCACAGACAAAAGCCAATCACAGCACACGTGCAACAGTAACAGAGGGACGAAGGATGACCACCTGTATGTTGTTACTTTCTTTGAGTAAAAGGACATGTGTCCCTGTCTTCTCCTGAATCTACACCTATGTTTGGTATCCACTGCTCCCTTTCACTACAATATCCTACAGGGGGGACACACGTATCACCAGAATGACCTTTGACCCCCACATATACTTAGGGCTAACATCTGACTCAATCCATCTTGACAGGCGCGGCAGAAAGACAGAAACACTGCACACTAATGACCAAACTAGCTTGTTGTTGCCATTTTGCAAACCTACCATCATTTGGCATCTATGTGCTGCTTCTGCTCAAATCTGCACATACAGTCTCTTACAGGTGTTTTTCACTTGTTGAGCCAGCTGCTGCTTTGACATCAGCGTGACACAGACGGGGGCCTGTCTCGAGGCCGAGAACCTGCGCTCAGAGAGGCCAGGAGGCAACATACATATTCAGTGGCAGGCCCCGCACCTCCCTTATCATCATGACCCACACGGTAACACAGCGTCTGCAGCTCCCCTACAGGTGCTTGTGTGAGAGCCTGTGAGCAGAAATGGCTATGGGAGCAGCATTGTCCTGTTGACCAAGTCAAGACTGTCCATCATCCAGAGAGTTGGATGGTGACCCTGCGACTGTCTATTGCCTGCCGCAGGGACACACCACCCTCCTCCACCCTCGAGTTCACTTACAACCATCTGTGTGTAGTTATTATGCACCCTAAATGAGGAGATTCTAAAATGTGTTACACATGTACTTTTTGGTTTGCAGAACTATAATAATCATGTGGCATATATTTAAATATGTTGTATAAAAATGGTGTTTTCCTATTTTGTTCACTTATAAAGCAGTGATTCATTTCATATGATTAGTGTCCAGTGGCAGGACATCCAAAGTGAACCTATGCTTGCTTTGACATGATTTTTCTGAAACGTAACCCACTACCCTCTCTGTGTTTATGGGTTTTGGACACTGGAGCACAAAACACAACTGAATATTGTATCTCTTCAGTCATATTATGGGCAATAATACAATCATGACCACAGACACAGTGGAACACATAACCCAAGGATTTGATCATTTCTGCGCTCGTGGCGCCCTCCCCTGTGTGATACATGTAAGAACACCCTTAACTGAAAAACTTGACACAATGAAGTACTGTACTTATTGCAAATACCTATATATTTAATGTAAGCGTATCTTTATGTTGTTTTTGTAACTTCATTAGTGACTATGGCATGTAAACAAAATGAAACAGCTTAGTACACTGCACTGTTTATAGTGAGTTTTAGTGAGTGATGTGTTTGTGACGGGATGGTAACAGCTTGTGCACATGGTGCAGTAAATGGTAAACTGATTCTCACATGGTAACATCTTTATTAGAAAGGTAATGAAAACCTCAACGTCCATCATTGTTTTTCATGGAATGCAAAAAAAAAAGAAGCTATTTGAATAAAATCTCTAAAGTGATGTTAAATATGGAAGACAAAAGGTAAAAACTATTGTATTTCAACCATTAGATCCGTTAATGAATAAAGACACAAAATTAAAACATCAAACATAAAAAAAACAACATTTCAATCTTCAGTATCTAAAATAAATGCCTCGGTTAAATACAAGAGTGCTTGTTTTTAGGTAGAAAATTATTGTTTACAGGCAAATTAAAGCAAATCGGTTGTATCAATAGTGGAACATGCAGAATCAAAGACAGCGTGTGTAAAACTTTGCAAATTCATACTTAGTTCATACTTAGTAAAAGTAAATGTATTGTAACATTTATGATGCAGATTATTTCATTTCATAGAGCAATATATTGTAGACATTTACTCGCATGCAGAACATGACAAAAAAAATGATAGTTGAATTCTTTTTCATAATGTCATTACATTTGAATTTTCAGTAGTAAAATATGGCTCATATTTACAATGACTTGTGAGCTACAGTACACATTTTAATATCATAACATAACATTTTTAGGCATTTGAGGCTTGATATTAAGGTTATACTTGACAAATGTTTCCCTTGACAAAACAGTGGTATCAATAATGTAATATAGAGAGCCACAGGTACACACAGAAACGTACCGTTGCACAATTAATTACGATCCCTTTTCAAAGTATACAAGGGTGTAAAAGGATACACACATGCAATACAAGTAAGAACATCCTTAACTGAACAACGTAACTTGGCACAATGAAGCACTGTGCTTATTGCAAATAACTATATACTTAATATGTGCATCTTTATGTTCTTTTGGTGTGTTTGTGTGTTGGAACAGGCTGCTTTCAAAGTTTAGTTAATGTCGAGTGCAACTGGGCCTTTCATCGAGAAACCAACAAAGAATGAGACTTTTGACCCCTCGGCACGCCCGCTAAGCTGACTTCGAAACACTGGAGTGACTTCGACCTTCAGATCTGGGATACAAGTATCTGCCAGTATCAACCTGCTTTTCACCTCGCCAGTGACCCTGCAAAGGAGCTCCCCCACCTTCTCCTCTCTCCATATTTCGCCATTTTCCCACATGGAGGGAAACTGCCCAGCCCTGATGCACCTTTCGATTTTGCCAAGGTGTACCAGTCGTTCATAGCCCTGCTTCTTCCCCAGGAAGAAATGGACAATGGGCCTCTTGCCATTGTACACTTCCTTCATCTGTGTGTGATAGGAGGTCCTCATCTGGCAGATGTATTTCCCCAGACTTCTACATTGTGGATTGTGCTGCTGTGGCCACAACAGCACAACTGCAATGAAATGCAGAGGCAAATTATCATTTAATGGGATTCGCTCACGCAGAACATTGCAAAGGAGATCCATTAGCGTCTGGTATGGCCGAATGTGTGCTGATTCCAGTTTGATGACACTCAACACAACAGTGACATAGAGCAAGTTGATTCTCTCCTTCACAGTCGGGTCATTAGCACAAACAAAATCATAATGTTTGAAAATATTCTCCATTGTTTCAGGTGGCGTGCCATTTGAGAGACAATTCAGAATCCCAGAATAAGTATCAGCTCTTAACTTCTCCAGGTATTGTCTTGCCTGATGTACTCTCAGCTTGAGCTGCATGGTTTTATTCTTCAAAAGAGCCGCAGAATCTGTCTTGCAGAAAAGATTTGCATATATTTTGAAACATCTGAAAAGCTCATTTTGGGCCACTTGCTCACGACTGTCTTTCATTCCAAATCTGGAGCCCAAGTTCACATAGAAATTGTCAAGGAAGTCAATGTTCATCTTAATCCTGTATTTGAGGTTGTAAAGTACATCCTCAAACGGTCTGAGAATGATGTAGTAGAGTCTGTGTTTGTTGCGCCGTTGATCACATCTCTCTACATCCTGAAGTGTAACATCTCCAGAGAGAACTTCACTCATTATGTCATGGCGGACATTGTTAGAAGAAAATATGGGGGTCTTTGCCAGAACTTCAATGACAAGTACTCCGACCTGAATTTCTCCCAGGCATCCTGATGTATTGAAAGGGCAATTGTCAGCCTTGATTTGTAATCGCTGAATTGACTCCTTCTTTGCAAGGCTCTGTGTTTCCTTGAATGCATCTATTACTGACTTAGCCATTTTGAGAAATGTGTCCAATCTGTCAGGACTAATAGGCCCTTCCTTGCAGTTTGCAATGGCATTCTTCAGTTCATGCTTGATAACTTGTGCTGATGTGTCTGCAAAATATGAACTGTCTTTGGAAAGGTCTCTTGCTTTCCCTGCCCAATGTTTTGCCTCCAAGAAATCCTTCTTTTTTAGGTAATAGTACCTGGCTAGTAACTGAGAAACAACGGCATCTTTCTCAAATCTTTTTGATGCATTTCTTAGCACCATCTCTTCCAGTCCTGGGGTTTCTCTTGCAATGTCTTGAATTAGTGGAGAGAACTGAGATTCCTCTTCCATTGAATGATGTCTCTTCACCAAAATGTGGTGAATATCTTGCAGGAGTTTGTCTTTGCCTTGTGTGCTCTCATAAAGCTTGTCTGTGGTCAGCAGAAGGTCAGTAATATCAGCTTTGGTCACATTGTGTGTTGTTGTAAGTTCCTGCAAACAGTGCTTTGCAATACTTGAATGGATCATTTTCACAGCTTTGAATACTACCTTACCCTCAACTAAGCAGCTGGCAATTAAAGTGGAAAATTTCCCAAATCCTTCTTCGACTTTGATGGTTCCATAAAATGGTTTTGGTTGAAGACCAAGAAATTCCTCACACAGAGAGACGGAAAGACAGGCACCCTTGCAGTAAACACTCAACAGTACTAAAACAGCCAGGAGCTGTGCTTGTTTCTGATTCACGTTGAAGCTCTTCAGGGTGTTGTGGGCCACACCCTGAATGTACTCTGGCTTAAAGTTCTTCTTCATGATCATAAATCCATAGAACGTTTCAGCATTCTTGTGTGTTTTCTCTATTTCTACAAGTTTTTCCTCCAACAGTTTCTTCTCCTTCTCAGAGAGATCATTTCCAATGACTACTGTGTCAGTTGGTTCAGGCTGTTCAGAGGACTCTGACCTCATACAGTTCAGGAGAATTACCTGTGCAGACTTAGATTGAATGTCTTTCTTTGCGCATTCTTTTTCAATGAGCTGCTGCAAGTCAAATACTTGTTCCTTATCGTCAAAGTCATCTATCATCAGCAAAACAGGGACCCGTGGTAATTGCTCCTCATGGTCATACATTAAAAGCTTGACCACTTGTTCAGCTACTTCAGCAAAGTCAGCATTGCTGTCCCTGAGGACAGCACAACGGAATTTGTCCCGGAGAGCCCATAAAGTATGCATGGCCAAAGTTGTCCCACCACATCCAGGTACATGCATGAGGTTGAACAACACACAGGCTTTTCTCAGGGAGCACAAATCTGGTATGACTGTGTTCATGATGAAGTCAAACTTGTCTCGTTTGATAAACGGCGTGGATCCAGGCTGCTCTGAGAAATAGAAATTCCACCATGACACTTTTCCTCCTTTGTAGAAGTTCTCCTCTATGACAATTTTGTCCTCGTTTCCTCCTTCACATTGGTTCACGCACAGGACCTCTAAGGTATTCAGGCTACGCTCCACTTTCCTCTCAAGAAGCACTTTGCTTCCCCCACCACAGGGTAAGAAACGCTGCGATCTACGGTTCTTTGACAGAAGACTAAGGACAGTGCCATTGACTTCAGCAAAACTGAGCTCATATATGCATCTACCAGCGATATTGATTCCGCACCGAGCCTCAATTAGGTCCCTCCAGGAGGTAAATGCTTTTTCATTGTCACATATACAAAGGATTTGCTCTGGGCCTCTGAGCTCCTGCCAGAATGTACTGAAAGTCTCAACAAGAGGGTCCATCTTGTCACTCACTGTTGACAAAAGTAAGAAAACGACAAGGAATCTCTTGTTTGGAAGCACATCTTTCCGACACAAGAAAGAAATCACATCTCGAATGGAGGCTCCCTTGTCCATCAACCATTGGTCTATTTCTGAGGGTGCCTCATCCTCAATACCTCCATTGCAGAATACCCAGCTGGTGTTTCGAGTTAATTTCAACTTGCTTGCAATGTCCTCAACTCCTTCTGTGATTTTATACTGTGCTGGTAAATGGACACTTACTGTGCTCTGCTCTTTGAAGTGACACTGTAACCCATGTTTAGCTGATTCTGGATCAAAGTCCAAAACAGCTGTTGGGTTGAGTTCTACAAGAAATCCTAGTGATTCAAACTGGATTGAATGTGATTTGTTAGTTACTATCACATACCACTCAAAGTGTGACTTATCTAAAGAGAGGGTTCCACCAGTTATCATCTGACTTAATCTGGAGCCTTGAGTGCTGCTTTTTATCACATTGAGGTGCTTCTCTTCAGCTTGTTTTCGGAGTTGCGATAGTTGAGCTATACTGTCAACAAACTGGTTGTACTTTTGCAGAGGTTTGGCAAATGAGGTTGGTGCGAGGAGATCACTGCTGCTACCGCCATCTCGGACAAAGAAGCGTCTTGATGGTTTTGTTTCTTTAGATTTTTCTTTTTTCTTGGCTTTTTTTGTGTCCATGTTGAAAGTGTGGTAGATGTTTTCTTCACAGATCATAGAGTCAGGAACTATGTCCACTTCTATCACACATTTGTCAGATGATGTCATATTCTTATTGAGAACCCCAACAAATCGAGGAGGTTTGATGGAAATTTGAGCAGTCTGTTTGTGTTTATGCTCAAAGTGACTATCAATGGCAGATTTTAGTTCATTTGCATAAGCCTCTTTGTCCTTAACAACCACTCCCAACACTTGACCATGGATGAAGTTAGGCTTGTCCCCTATTCCAAAATGTATGGTGCCGTTGGTGCGGCTATTCATGCAGGCAGCTGCAAAGCGAATAACCTCATCAGTGAACTTGCTCATTTCCGTTTCATCTGTTGTCTTGGTGAAAGCTTTATACTCGTGGCAGGGTTCAATAAAGTCTGAGGCACCCGATTCTGTAATATCGAGAATGCCGCTCTCCATGTATCTATATGTCTCATGGTACCTACAAAATGGATAAGGCTTGCATGGTCTTCCAGGCTGATTTGTAGAGCTTGTTGGCTCTTCCTTCTTTAATTTCACTACCTCATCTCTGGAATGAATGATAAGTTTTGCTGGTCCAAAAGTCACACCCATTTTGTTTAAGTCTGCTGTATCTAACAGCAAAAGAGTACGCCCAGTAATGTCCTGCTCAAACAGTATTTCTGCCATTCTGTCATCCATATCCAACTTGAGAGCCCATCCTCTCACTTGATGTTTACTCCAATCCACGATGTCAGGTGACAGGTCCTCCTCCTGACTCTAAAATAAAAAGTGTTTATTTTTCCAAATTGTTGAACTCAAATTACTGCACGCTTCATTATTTGTTGATCATATTTAGTGTTGAAATATTAGGTGTGGTAATGCACAATGATTTGAAGTGGTGTACTACATAGGAAGTGAACAAACTTTACAAATCTGTGTTAGTTTGTTAACTTTATCTTTAAATGCATTTGAATCTAATGTAAGACCTCTTTTATTGTAGTTGACAGTTAAATGAATTATGGTATAGGAGCATCTAATCCCTAAAATGCTGATAATTTCAACTGTTATTTACCTTCATTTCGCCTTGATCTGCCATAACAGCGTTGGTTCCTCCTTCACAAACGTAGATCACCACTGCTACAAAAATAATTAAAAAAGAGCAATTCACAACAGAGGACTAGACACTGTACTGTAGCACATACAACACAAGATGTCATAGATGTCGGCTTTACCTTCATGTTTCCTGATAATCTGTGATAGCTGGCTCTCTTCTCACAAATCTTGACCACTAATGCTGCAAAGGAAAGTATAAATATTAATAAATTGATGTATATAAAATGAGCATATTTAGGACTCGGTATTGAACTGTCTGCAACTCTGAGCATCAAAAACTCAGCAAATGTCTATAGAACTTGTGACATTTTTACTTGTCAGTCACAGATGTAACTAACATTAGTAATGGCTCTCTGACTAAGTTTGGTTCCAGAGCCTTGGCACTGAGCATGATGGCTCGGTCGCGGGTTGTCATTTGTCATTTTGAGGGTCGGTCATACATTATATGAGCCGGCCTGATGGCAGATGCCAGGGGAATGAGAGGGAGTGGCATGCTGCTGCAAAAGATACTGGAGACCGCGGTAGACAATGAATGATAACCCTCATCCCTGAAGTATTTTGGTTTAGTTTTCTGTCTGTGTATTTGTTAACCTAAATGAACTGGAGCTCTCTGCATGGCTGTTGACACGAGAAGAGGACCGGAGCGGACCTGACTGGGCTGGTCTGACTATGCGGTCAAATCAAGCACCAACCTCCGGGTCTGAAAAGTGAAACCAATGTGGAGGTGCCTTAAACCTGCATTCTTTCTAATGGCCAGCAGAGGGCGACTCCAATGGTTGCAAAAATAAGTCAGATTGTATAGACGTCTATGAGACAATGACCTACTTCTCGCTTGATTAATTACCTCAGGGAACATTTTCCTCACGAGTTCATGGTCTCAATTGCTAGTTTCAAGTCTTCTCCAATACAGCCTGATGTTCATTTTGTAAATTATGTTTCCAAGAGTAAAATAGACGATAAAACAGGATATGCTTTAGGGCGGGGCCACTTTGTGATTGACAAGTCACACGACCTGTCCTTTCTTGTGTTGACAACCAAGGCTTTTAACATATGTATGGCCTGTTAGTAGCTGGTACAGCCATAAGGCGGCATTCAGACCAAATCCGGCGCTGCAGCAAAAACGGCAGTCCTTCCATTCATTTTGAAGGTGGGTGGTGTGTTTAGGCTGCGGCGGTTGGGACCACAAGGGGCTCTGCATTACCACCACCTTCTGGATTGGGGGTTAAAGTTCACAACATGACGTCACACGAATGGGCCACGTAGTATCGCTCCCACACCACGCACACAACCCTGCACTAATCGCCGCAACCGCTGGATTCGATCTGAATGCAGTCTGGAACACTTCAGTGAAATCGAAACCATTATGAGTTATGCCTCAGCTTGTTATGACAAGTCATGTCAGCCAAGAGAGAAGGCTATTGTCTCACAGTACGCCGTACTGATTTATCACCCAACTGTAATTGGCACTGGAATAACAAATCAAATAATACAATGAAATAGAGTATTACAATAGTATGATAAAACAAACCCTAAACAGGTATGGAACAGCATTATGTAATTACTAACAGATGGAAGGACCCGTTTGGTTGAGTGTTTTGTGGTTTTCAACAGATATTATAAAGAGAGTGGTCAGGTTATTTCTACCGGGACATCTCAATAACTTACAGGATTTGTAGTATCAGCACTGGTGTTCGTGAGATGTAAAACTGAATTAACTACATTTAAGTGTTAATGACTGCAATAGTTACACTTCACTTATGAATATCTAATTGTTTCACATCAACACTAATGCAATGTTTGAATTCCCTATCTAATCTGTTTTCTCAGTCTGATGGTGCAGTGAGAGGCAGTCTTGGCTGAATGAGAAACTCCTAATTTCACCAGTGTGCTCTCTGGTGCCGGCTGTGGTTAAAATAAAAAAACCAGGAAATAAAAAAAAACCAGGAAGAAGGTGTCATTTTAAAACTGTCTGTTCATTACACAATTCCAACGTAGGCTACTTCAGCAAACAGAATATTATTATTGTATTATTATAATTGATTAAGGGCTTTTCTATGGCTGTGATAGGAATGAATGCAATATCAAAGAGGACCAACCAATCTAAAAGCTGCAATAAAGCCATCAACCGAGCTGAGCCAACATGGGCTACATCATAAAACTGAGGATATATTGTTTTTCATGTCTCTCTGATCACGCACACACAATACAGACTTACCCACGTTTGCGTCCCTCGCTGTGTTCCGCGCAGGTCTTCATGCGGGGCTGCTGCTGCGACGAGTGAGGAGGAGTGAATAAGAGAGAGGAGAGAGATGATCAGTGGCGCCCGGTGCCCGGGGAGGCTGTCAGTTCAGAGGAAACGAAACACAATGTTAAGTGTGTGTGTGTGTGTGTGTGTGTGTGTGTGTGTGTGTGTGTGTAGGGGTGTAGCCTATCAGGGTTTAGTAAGAACTGCCTTTTGAAAACTGTCGACTTTTCACTGAACTGCGGTCAGTTCTCACCAGCAGGTTATTGTTATCAAGCTGCCAGTATGCTTCAGCTGAACATCTTCTAAAGAAGCACAAGAGGTCATTTTCTCTGGCGCGATCCTTATCCATGTGTCTTGTGGGCTCATTTTGTGTTTACATGCCCATATATACAGCGAAGCAGTTTTTGGTTGTTAAAGTAATTCATACTGGCCATGAAGAGAGGCAGTTCCAGTGTATGAGATGGGGGGACAAAATCCACAGTCCTCATTTTGTGCAAAAATGCATTCCACAATTCGGCCAAAGCTAATAAAAGGCTTAAGCATTCAAAGTAAGCCAAATCAAGAGAGCATCTTCCAAAGTTACGGCCTTTTTGGTACAAAATTCCCTCTTTGTGTGCATTCGAGAGCGATAATAATAACCTACTGTTGTTTCGTTAGCTGCGGGGTTGAGGAATAAAGACCACGCCTGAAGAAAATGACATTTGCAGGTACATATTTAAGCTGTTTCATGTGCTGCAGATGACAGCTTGCTACGTACCCTGGTAAGGTAGGGGGTCAAAGCCTTACTCTGAACTTGCTGAGACTGTCGACCACATCATCCCACGTCCCATTCGCTCTACAGAGCAGATATGTGTGACGCCGTTTAAATTCCTTTAAACAGTCACTGTACTTCCAACGTGATTCTCTGTGAGTGTGCCCAGAGGTTGGTCTGAAGGCGAAAGACTGAGAAATACTTCAATTCTGTTGAATCGCTTCTTACAAAACCCGAGTTCATACGTAAATGTGTGCCAGATGTGTGTGTGTGTGTGTGCGTGCAAGTAGGAGCCTGAGTGACTAATGTGGTGATCGGTTCATTGGCTGGGGGCCTCTCTTAATTAGGAGCCAAGCCTACCTGTGGTTGAGTGGCAGAATACCACAGATTCCAGGAGCAGCGTTGGGCTGCCATTTATGTTCACTTCAAGTAATTGTTTAACAATTCTTTTTTTATGCTTTACATAAACAGTTGATGAGGCCGTAACGCGCCTTGCTCACTGCCTGCATTTTCATATGCCTGAATAAAATCTGTGGACCCACAGACAACAGTGCAAAATGCTTTATTCTGAGTGAAGTGCACTCTGTGGTAGAGCCACGGTGGTCAGAATCCTCCTCCAAACGGTCTGTTGAAACGTACGTAAGTAGGCATGTGCGCACAAAACACCTCCCTCTTTCCAAGTTTCACATTACACGCTCATCGAGAACGGAGGCTTCATCACTGCGTTTCATAACTGGGGACAAGCATGAAAAACGAGCATTGCATTAAAACAACATAATACAGTTTTTGTTCATTTGTCTGCGTGACATTTGCTTTATTGCCACGAAAGTCATTAGCTTGCATTTGTAGGCGTTTAAGCCAAAAAATGTGAGCGCATGTGAAGGAGTAATACAGCAGGGTTTGCCACTAATTACAATGCATGAATCAGTAACTTCACAAAAACACAAATAAAATGAAAAGAAAACGAAACAAAATCAACAGTAAACTGAAGAATTAACAGCATTTACTGTAAATCTTAGTGAATGTCACACATTGTAGTCTAGAAGGACTTTTATATACAGTCTGTACAATTCCACTGATGAACCTCCTGAGTGCCGGTCGGTCATTTCAACACAACGTGGTAGCCGTCGGTGTTTTCATCTGTGTGACAGAAAGCAAGCCAGTAAAAGATCATTCAAAACCACCAGTAATCAAGCCAGGCGCCGAGCTGCTGAATGTTTTGCGGCGAGTTGTGAGGTGAAAAGGTGAACTGCAAAAACAATTACCCCTCATGGTGCTGAGGATGAAGCTCGTTTCCTCCCTGAAGTTCTGCACCATCTGAAACAAATGGATCGACCGGTGTGAGCACCTGCAGTTCATCATCATTTATAAATCCTCCCTCACGACCATCCTTTTACATGGTGTCACCATTAGCTTCTGCTAGCCTAGAAATAATGAAGGCGAATAGTCAGCGCGAGAGAAAAGGCGTGGCTCAGCAGATCTCTCTGCCACGGGGAGTTTATTTTGTTGTTGTCACTGTGTTTTGGTCAGCTTTGGCTGTTCGTCTTGTCTCCTCCCTGTTATTGAGACTGCAGTGCTATATTTCTTTTTTGTAAAGAGTTTCATCTGCTGATGCTCAACTGCTCATTGTTATTGGGATTATTTAGCATATAGCATGCATATATGTTAATTGCCTTGTAACACCTGAGTTATAAAGGGTTAGGGTTATTATTTATTGTATTGCTTGTTACTTATTTCACTTCTTCATGTAACTGAACTCCCTTCAGCACGGAGCAAGCACTGCGTCCTCAGAAAAAGTTGAACTCTCTCCAATGTAAAGTTTTCTCCTCTCTTGTCCATTTACGTTGCAAAAACCATCAACATACCTGTGTCTTTAACAGCGTGTTGCCATAGCAACAGAGCTCTCACCTCAGGCTTAGCCAGAGGGAGAGGCGGCTAACTTTCCTACCTCAAATTAAGTCTTCATATTTATGCAACAGGCTTAATTAGACTTGTCTAGACCTGGCAATGTAAGATCAGTCTAAGGCCAAGACTAGTCTTAAACTAGGTTTGTGCAACTGAGTGAGCACTTGTTGACTAAAGTTGCTCTGTATCACAGTGACAATACAACCTGATCAGGTGAGCGAGTGAAACCCGACCTGTTTATAGTTAGGTCGGTAACGCAACAGTGGTGTCCAGCGTAAATCCAGGATGGCCCTCATATAGCATATATATATATATATGTAGGGTTATAGGGTATATATCAGTGGATGGTTCAAAGGTGCGTGGAGTTAGTGGTTGACAGAGGAGATGTTGAGGGTACCTCGTCAGAGACTAAGACGTGGATCCCGGTGGGTTTTTGTCTGTAGATGTGTGTAATTTGCTGTGGGGTGATGCTGTACAGCGTAGCGATCTTTTCAGACAGGTCCAGCAGCGTCAGCTCCTCCAGGTACAGGGCGTGGTAGACTGCAGGGAAGACAAAGGAGACGGGAGGGCTGCGCATGAACGAGCTTCACGTACAATTCCACGACTAGGTCACATTATTCATTGTCAAAACGTTTTCCCTCGGTGAGTTTTTGTATGCTTCTCTGGCCAAAAGAATATTCTGATATTTTCCTATTTTAACTGTGACCTCAATCATAAACATGTGGCTGTTGTATTGGTTTGCATTGTACAGGTGTACCTAACAAAGTGGCGTGCACACTTACTGTCTCCACCCCCCGGCTTGATGGGAGGTTGGTGTCTGGCCTGCTGCTGACACACATAGATGGTAAGACGGGGCTGTATACACCTGAAACGTGAGCAGAGACTGTGAGCGACTGTAGGTAGAACATGCAGTAGTAACCGGACTCAAGCTTCTGTGTTTGCCTTCTTGTCTACCGAAACACAATTTTAGGGCTTATGTGCAGGTAATGGGAAGGTTCTTTACACAAATCTGCGTTTGTTTTCTTCATCAACTTTTCTCTAATCTTAGCTTTGTTGTGACAAAAATGAAATTGACCTCTTTGGGCCTTGAACTCTTCAACCATTTGAGAAGTTTACAGCAAATGTCTGTTTGGTTGGAGGTGCCTGAGAGGCAAAGGCCGGGGCAAAAAGAGCGCTCCTCCATATGCACATGTAGAAATGCTTGCTTTGGTTGCTGCTGCTCCTTAAGTTGAATGCTCTTGGTGCACAGTGACAACCGAGGAAGACTCAGACGAGTGTGTCAACGTTGTTATCAACTCAGATCTTTGCACAAAACACGAGCCTCTACGTCACCCAGCTTCCAGCACCACCTACAGTATTTTGCAAGCACAAAAACAACTCTGATGTGACCAAGCACGTGGAAGTGTATTACAATGCCCCACCTTCCTTTCATGGTGTTGAAGAGGCGAATACCGTCTGCTGGGCCGCAGACCTGGATCAGATCCTCCCTGCTCATCCTCAACAGATCAGCACCTGCAACAAGAGCAGAAAACCCATCCTGCTTCCTTCCTGCTCAAAAAACTGATCATTTCTCCCTGTGACGGAGCTCAGCTGTGTGCCTGCTCTCCCCTACTGTATAATTGTCCCATGGTTATAAGGTGTGTTGTGATTTTGACCCCCCCGTTACCTGAGAAGCTGGAGAAGAGCCTTGAGAAAGGTGAGAACCTGTGACGGTGCAGCCACTGCTGAGTGTCCTGCAGCGAGGACGACGGCAGGAGGTGCTACATGTCAAAAAGAAGAAGAGCCCTTGAAATGAGTATAGCAGCACAGCATCCACTGTCTCCAAACAATGGCCTAAAAGGAATAAGAGAGCAAGATTAACACTTTCACACTGCACCCGCTCGCCGCTACTTACATCAGAGCAGCCGGGCATGAGCAGCTCCCCCTGCTGGTTTGGAGAACAGTTGCTACAGAAACGAGCACACGAGGAAGAAAGAACAGATCGGGGAGATTGGTTGAGTGTCCTTGATCTCTGAAATCGCCGACAAAGCTACTGAAACCCGGTCCGACCCGATCGTACATTTTGACATTGTAGGCTTTGGCTTCACTTCAACAAGCGATGCGACTTTTAGTCCAGAGCTTCATTAAACTACATGAAGAACAGGTTTTGGGCGTGGATGCTGACTCACCCATCTGTGAAGCTACAGGAAGTTGGTGAGCTGTGGTAAACTGGTGATGGCATGCTGCTGCTGCTGCTGTGGTTGGTGAGATTTAGGGCATCGGGCCAAGGGGAACACTTGAGAGAGAGAAACAGAACAAAGAAGAAGGAAGTGTTTTTTGATTATTCAACCTGGCAAAGTTAATATTATTATATTATCACCCAGCTCTGCCCCCTCAGCTCTGTATGGCCTTTTAGCCTTTTTTAGCCCATTGTTTTGGTTTTTCCCGCCTGCAGTATTGAACAAAAAACCTTCAGTGAGCTTTGTTTTTTTTATTGTTTTTTAGCCCCCAGGAGGAGACACTGTCTAGCTTGGATGGAAGGTAAATTTACAATTTAAGTATTGTACAATCCTGAGGTGCTCTCTCTTTATGTTCCATTTTATACTTCACCGCTTTTCAAAGGGAAATATTCTACTTTTTACTACATTTATCTGACAACTACAGTTACAGTTTCATATTTTACTTGTGATCCATTTAGAAATATCCACTGATACGGATGAAACCAACAGTACATTAAGTAGTTAGCTCCACCTCAACCAATCACAGTATTGAATAGCTGCTTACACGTTTATGCATAAATAATAAAAAATACAATGATATTTGTCCCTATTATAATATAACATTCTGCATAATAAGCACTTTAAGTGCATTCTGCTGATAATTTGAATGCAGTATTTTTACATTGAGGTATTACTACTTTTACTGAAGTACAGGATGGTTTTCAGTGATCTCTTTTTAAGATCATTGAGTGCATGCTTTTGTTTTTCATGCATGTGAAGGGCAAACCGAATTAACAGAAACTGCTGAAGCACTTCACTCAAGTGACGCACCAAGAGTCCCAATCATTGACAGAGCTCAGCACCGCAGCAAGCGCACCTTCAAAAAGAATATCAGTATCAAACAACACATTAACGCACAGTGACGCAGCGCTGGTGGAACATGTACTGTGAGCATCCACACAAGAATGTACCACCGTGGGGTCGAGTTGGAGCATTACTCCACGGCTGACAAAACGAAAGCGATGTGCTCCGCCGTGTGATGAACAGTGGGCCTCACCTCTTTCAGCAGAGTGGTCTCGTGGGACGGTTGATACTTTTCTCTGTCTTGAAGAGCCTTTTTGTCAATCTTTTCCCTGTCTGTCTTCAGTTTGCGATCAGCTCCTTTAGGCTTCCCCCCCAAAAGACAACAAAATGACACATTAGAAGTGACATATATGAACCTGTCATAGATACATGAAGTTATATTTCTGATGGATCATATAGCCCGACGATTATTAAAGATGTGGACAGAAAACATGTAGGGAAAAAAGTTTCGTACCTTGAAGACTTTGACCTGGCAGCTGGAAGAATGGACATGCTCCATGTACTCCCCGTGTTCGTTGGTGGTGAACGTGTCCACCTGGATACGAAAAGGCACTCCTTTCTCCCCGCCATGCTTCCTGGGGGTGAACTCAGTGCTGATGCAGTTGACCTGAGAAGAAAAAAGAGGGTTAGGCTTAGCCATATTTGTATCATGAACTTCCCGAGACGTTTCACCAGAATCTACCTGTACCTGGATGAAAACAGAAGCGTTCTTGACGGGATCCCAGAGGAACTCAATGGTGTTGAGGTGCAGGGGGTGTGAACGAGGCTCCAGTATCCCCGCTGACAACGGGATATCTGCAAATAACCAGAGTCAACCAATTTACATTTGCAATAAAAACATATTTTCTGAAAAAAACAAAACATATTTTGGTTGGTCCACCACTTCGGTCCAGATTGAAGTAACTCAGACATCTGTGAGCTTTGATGTATCGGGTCATATGTTAGTACAAACAACTCACCTATATCCAGGATCCGGTCACCAGGTCTATTCCACCTCCATCCCTCCAGCTGCTGGTGCTCTATATACTGCAGTCGACGGTCATGGAACACCACGCGCACAATGCTCTGTGAACAGGCAGGATCAGGCGTTCAGGCCGGAGCACGGCTACAGCTCGAGCAGGGCAGCTCGCACAAAGCCGAACAGCCGAGCTGTTGGGCAAAGTGCGAAAAGGCTCCCCTCATTTATTCATTAAAACACACTGAGGTAGTTTCATTAGTCAAGGGTAAGGAGGAAATCCACTGTGAATTCCATCCCCATTCCTACCCGTTATACATCACTCATGCTCCATACCCATGAGGAAAATGACCCACTGCCAATGAGCTACATGTGATAACATGTGAGATGCAGCACCAACCGTGACTTTCCACCTAAAAATCAGAGCTCCCACATTCACTTGGACATTTAAAGCAAATTTAAAGATCCCTTGAAATTGACACTTGAGATTCCAGAGAAATTGCTATTTCCTGGAAAACAGTGCCCCTTCAGTGGTGACCTCATGCTGCACTAGTTGAACTGAAAACTCACTGCGAAACAATCCCGGCTTTCTACCTTTATCCAATCCAACTTTCTTTACCTCAACGCTAAGCCCATTTACTGAAGTACTGATTCAGTTTCATGGGACCTTTAAGGACTTTTCAAGGTCTTGTTAGGTGATATTCAAGCATACAATTTGGGGGTGCAAGAATCAGGCACCACTGAGAACTTATGATCAGGTTGAAGAAAAATGTTTGGTTCCATTTATTTTCCAAAGCTCATAAGACTTCAGACAAACTTCAGATGACTTCCAAGGCATGTGGGAACCCTGAACAAAGACAGTCCATGTCTTAAATCTGTCAACTGACCCATTTTATGTTGGCTGGCAATCCATCTTGTCGCCATATCAACCACAAATAAATAACATTGTCCCTGCTCATAGATCAGGATTTCATTAAAGGGGTACTCCACCGAAGTTCAGTTTACCCGACATGAGGAGTACCACTCACTTCTTAAGTTAGAGAAAATGCCCCTGGTGACGTCACCAGGTTTTTCTTGGATTGGGCTTGAGACCTCTCTTTTTTAACAGAAAGCCTGCCTTACAAACTGGGATGTAGTGGGCATTTAGGAGGCAGTGAGGGTCTAATTATGGGAAATGTAAAATCCCGTATTTTGCTGCTTTGATTTTGACATTTCTTTTTTGAATGTCTCTTGTGAGTCCCCTGTCTTCACGGAAGCGCAATACTAAATCACTGGGGTACAACCTTTTTAAAGCCTGCCAGGGCATGAAATCAATCAACGAATGAAATTAGGAACCTTTAAACATGTACCATTGGGATATTTATGGAGGGAGGCGCTCGCATGACTGAGCACCAGTACTCAAAAAGCCCTGGACCCAGCGCGTCATGTGTTTGCATAGATGCCACCTGTCCCATTCTCGTGTTTCTAGGATGCTACTGCTAACATCAGTCAGTCTCAAGCAATGGCAGCCTGACGACAGAGACATGTCAAGTGGATGCACTCGCACAGAAATGAAATAAAACGACCTCCCCTTACTCTGAAGTGAGTGTGCTGACAAACGTCTTCGCAATAAATGGAGTCACTTTCGACTTACATCTTACAGTAAAATTCCTTTACCTTTTCCTTTATTGTTTTTCCTTATTATATCTTGATTTTTCTTACTTATGTCTCTTGTTATTGCACTATCCTGTATGCTGCTATAACGATGCAAAAGTTCCCCGCTGAGGGATTAAGAAAGGACACACAACAACCTGTGTGCTGAAAATGAAAGTGGCATGACAGAGATGATGGGCGGCTAATGGGTTTTATTCAAAAAGGAATATGATGCTATGAATAAAAAAAAGGAAAGACACATAGTACCAGAAATAATATAGTATAGTACTAATAAAGTATAAAGATGCCCAAATCACAGTAATGCAGACAAAAGCAGATTGGTGTGTTCAGATGAATCGCGGAGAGTGTGTGTGTGGTAAAAACGTGAGGGTAAGATGAGTTGAGTGTTTGTAAGTGGTCAATGTGAAATCTAGGAGAGAGGAAAAGTAAGTTTGGGTGATAGTACCGAGCTCTCCGAGGTCGACACCCCACCCCTGAAGGGAAGTTGAGGGACCCTAGACAAACCAGGAAATGGATACATAAAAGCAGATAAGAGGAGAAAGTGAAAGTCAAAAACAGACAAACACAATACCTTACACCTACCTTTACATATTTGCTGCTTATATCTGTATACTCCACTAGTTTTCTGTTAAGCATACGGATTTCGTAGGACTGACCTACATTTTAAAACATTAAAAAAAAAAAAAAAAACCTGATTAAAATTGAAAAATGGGAAATCAGTCAATCAGAAAAGAGAGGCGGTGGAGATAGAAATGTAATCAAATTAGAAACTTTTAAGCCAGATATGAAGGCCAGCCACTAGAAAACGTTTACATCTCCATCCTGATCAACTATGATACATTAAGTTCAACATCACAAGAAAATATCATTAAAATAGCCAGCGAGGGACACTATTGGACTAATTATCAGTGCGTTTTCAGTATGGCAACAAAGCTAAGCTGAGGGCCCTGATGGCAATTAACTAATTAATACATGCCATCTTTACATGGCAGTGCAGATGTTACAGCAAGCTCACTTTCATTGTGTTTTTACTCCAACCAAATTACTGCACAGCAGATAAGCAGGGCAGACTTGTAGATAAAGAAAGGTAAATAAAGCACAAGTAGAAAACACAATGTCACTGTTCAACAAGAGAAACAATTAGAGTTTAGAGAATGATGTGAAGCAGAAGTGGAAAAGAACAATTTGGAAAGGATAAAAGACAAAAAAAGGACAGGTGGGTGAAGTAGACTAGAAGATGAAAGTCAAATGAACACAGATGTAGGAGCTCATGTTGCACAGATAAATCAGTCATAATGCCTTTCAAATCGTACTGCTGTGATTTCAGTAAGTTAGTTATTCTAAAGACTCAGAGGCTTTTTGTCTCACGTCTAGCCTGGTCTATATGTGTGACTATTAACAACTGTCTGCAGAAAGCTATGGAAGCAGAAAAGGGCCATAACAGTTGGAATTTCATAAGCAACTGAATACCGACTTGTGACATTTAACCATGTTGAAATTTAAATATCACTGAATTTATAGCATTTTACTTTGAAATCCATCTGTCTGAATGTATGAAATCCATCTGTCTGAATTAACCCTTTTTAGGGGTCAAGTCAGGTAAGAAAAAAAAAGAATCAGGTTGCTTTATATTGGTTAAATCCAGATGCCGCTGCTACCCAGGACAATTAATCAAACTTGAATAGAATCGATCAGACCTCCGCCCTATCAGGTTGTGTCCTGTCAGTCACGTGATCCAAGAAAGAAACGTTCAGATGGGTGACTGGAAACCTGGGACAAACTTTCTGAATTTGTGACGTTTTTGAAGTTGCGTTATTTGGAACAACCAAATTCAAACCACATGAATCCAGATAGATGGTTTTCAAAGTAAAATATCCGAATGCTATACATTATTATTATTTACTGAGTATATTTCAATATTAAGTATTCAGTAGGGGTGAAGTTTAGATCTGCAACGATGAGCCGATGAATCGATCAACAGAAAAGTCAGTCTGCAACTGTTTTGATGGTCGATTACATTTTTCTTTGTCATATATGGCAGTAAATTGAATATCTTAAAGTTTAGACTGTTAGTCAGACAAACATGCAAAATGAAGACATTACAGTGGCCTGTGAGAAAACAATCGGCGGATTAATCAGTAAAAAATATAAAAAATAATGGTTAGTTGCAGCCCTAGTCAAATTTCACAATTAGGTATACAGCTGCTTATAACGGTTGTAATTATTATGGCCTTTCTTTGCTTCCGTAGAACCAGACAACTTAGACTCTGTGAGAGCCTTAGCAAAGGGAATCTCTACAGGTGACTTAAATCGGGTTCATTGATTGTTCTGTTGCAGAATAAAGCTCATCTGGCAATCCAACTGCCCTCTGGATTTGATGACTCTGCATAAGTCTATCCCACCTGGTGTCTGTCTTTGTGTATATCAGTCGCAAGGGTCCCAAACTGCATGGGGTGTACATTTCAATTCATTCAAGTCACCATGGTTTAATTTACCAAGATCTAGCCTGAGCTTGAGTCATAATGCTTTTGAGTTCCTGCATCAGCGCTAATCTAACCCTGCCGGGATTACGTGTGACAAAATGAGCTCCGGTCCGTTTAGTCAATGTGGACATTCAGCTAGCAGGACAGATAAGCTACCTTGGTTGAGATAAGTGAGACTCTCCTCCTGCTGCTTCACAGCCGGCGAGGTGGCTGTGCACAGAATGTACTGGAAGGGGGTCCTCTTGGCGCCATTTTCAGCCATGAGCCTCGCTTCTTCGTTCTTCAAGAACGGTGCCAAGGCCTCTCTGCAAGAGACCAGAAGGAAAGAAGAGGGGCTGAGGGCGGGGATGATGAAGGTGATTGTCCTGTTAGTGCAAAAGGTTGATGTTGCAAAATACAACGTTACTCATCTGTATGTATTAGTTTGAAAAAGAGATCAAAAGGAGTCTATATATAATCTGTAGTCTAAATGTGGATTTTGAATGCAATGCTCCTTTAAAAGGAACCGTTGACATTCATTTTAAAGTTTGAATTTCACATGGCAGTTTAATGTGAATAATAAAAGACTTCAATGTGCTGCTGGAGGCAGAATGAATGCAACATTTTAAAAATACACTTCAAGCCCCTGGAGCACGACTTCTCTCCACATATTCTTGTGCAAGTAAAGCAAACATCACTGCTTTGCGCTGGCACTTGGATTTAACCTGTTGTCGATATAACTTTTCCCAGATGCAGGCGCCTTGAAATCCCCACGTTTCTGAAGCCTCTCAGCTTCTGGCTCGTGCTTTACCTAATGTAACTAGCCGAGTGGTGGTGGTAGGACTCAGGCTGGGAATGGCAGAACAGCATATTTTCCAGTGCGGTGTCTTCTTGTATCCCAGGACCACAAGGGGAGGACGTGGAGACAGACGGAGACAGCTTTGTGCCTGCTGAGAGTTTGCAGAGAGGATTGCAGCCAGGCCTCATTGCCTGCCTCTTATATACTGCCCCCCACCCCCTGTGATGTCATCAGGACTCTCATCAGCATACCTTGGATGACCTTTGAGAGGCGGAGTGTGCAGGGCACACCTCCCACTACCAATGCCTAGCTGGGTTGATGCATTAATAGCAGCTCCACTTGACCAGTTGTTGACACTGCCAACAGCATGGCCATAAAGCTTGACTTTAAACCCACTTAGGGTTATGATGTTTGGGGGTAAATTTTTGGAAAACAAACACACGGCAACGGCCACAGGTTTTATTCAACCAAGAGAAGGGCAAGTAGCCTTTAAATGAGGAGTAAACACAATTATCTTCTATGTCTTCTATGTGTGATTACAGGTCTGAGAACAGCCATGGAGAAGTAGTTCATGGCAGCTAAATGTCCCACCAGCAGTAATAATATGAGTAGTGATGGAGGGACTGCTGTGCTCTAATCCCAACATGCATTTTTCATCTTAACAAGTGCTAACAAACTAATGGAGGACATCAGGTTGAATACTGTCCGATCTCTTCAGCGCTCCTCAAAAACCAAAAACAAAAAGGCAGAGAGATTAGGAGCGGGTCAAGTGAAAGCCTGCTCAGGTTAATGTTTACACAGGGCTGTTAAGCACACCTCAGCGCTTGGATGCATGTGCTCATAAATGGATGGACAACTGGGCATTACCGCTGCCAGTGGCCCTGTGGTAGTCACGGAACAAGGTTCAACCTGCGGGGGTGGGTGGGGAAGAAAATTAGGGGAAGACATACAAGCTTCGACTGACTCTTTAAATCTCACGCAAGATTAAAACAACGTGTTAGCAAAAAAAACAACAACAACAACAACACACCTAGATCAATTTATTTTATAGTTTATTCATTTCTAGAGCAAACAAGTTCTTTACATTGTTGCAAATCTATCACAGGTGGAAGTTAACAAAAGAAAAAACCCTTCTGTACAGTTTATCATGAGAGAACAAAATAAAATATATAAATACAGGTTTGAATATCACACGACCGACTGAGACGAAAGAAAGACAGTGTACTGTAGAACATGCATAGTGAACAGTTTGCAAAGGAACACCGTCGTGTCTGTTTCTAAGACCAGTAATGTGATAACAGATGCTAGCGACCAGTAGTTTGCTGAAGGGGGGGGGGGGGGGGGGGGGGGGGGGGGCGTGTGTGGATTTCCTTGAATTGGGAGAAGCCCCCGTTGAAAAACAAAAAACAGGCTGATGAATGGTTTTAAGAGTTCAGGAGAAGGAAAAGTAGAGTGCAGACGGGCATATTACAGAGTGTACAGAGCTGCATGTTGCTGAAATCCTTTTCAGTACCAATACTTCAAAAGCTCATTATAACACATGTAAAGTCTGTACATTCATTCACTTAAATAACCACCATCGGCCCACGCTCAGTGGACCCCCTAAATGAAAACGCCACTCGACTACAACAGTGAGTCCCACCATTGGCCGTCCGAGGACTCGGGCTGTCCCCCCAGGTGAAATCCGGAATACTTATATTTCCTTATTGTTAGCAAGTGAGATAGCAGAATGGAAAAGGCAAAATGAGTCTGATCCCTTCCTACAGTAGATTCACTGCACCATGATGAACCAAACCATACCCAATAACAAGAACCTGATCAGATGGGGGGTATCTTCCCAATCAGGGATCTCTGGGGTAAACTACGGGAACCCGTCAACTTACAGGGTCATTTTGGTATTTTTAAACCAGGGCCCTATTTTTTTTAAACATACTTTGGGGTCTAAATGACTGAAAGGTACAAAAGGTTTTGGAATTGGTCCAGTAGATCGCCTCAGCTGGCAGCCAAGAGACGGGCTGCAACGTGATCCTTGGGGGCAACTGCGCCCCTCAAAGTACGTCCACTTGAAGTGCTCGTTTTTGCCAGTGACAACATTAAGTGAAGGATCCCTACAGAGACAGACCCTTTTGTTTAACCAGAAAAAGAAGTCTGGCTCTGAAATCTCGCGAGAGGTGAGGTTTGTCTGTCTCTGTCGGGGTCCTTTCCATGACGGTGTCAGACACTTAACACTTAACAATCTGACTTTTATCCACTTTGATGCACTTTGACAGGCGCCTGATTATGTTGCAGCCCGTTTTGCGGCTTCCTTCTGTACCTATTTGTCATTTAGACCCCAAATTATGGAAAAATAGGGCCCAAGTTTAAAAATATCCTTTAAAAAGAGATCTCATTTCAGCAATCCAACATTTTAAAGCTTCTTGATACCTCAAACCTGTCACTGAAATAAAAAACTCAGAGGTATGATTTCTCAACACCCTGCTTGGACACTTCTACCAGCTTAAATATACCAAAGACATGGTTTTGGTCACAGTCGTAGCCCCATTTTGTACCTTTTACATATGAGCATGGCTAATGTGACCACCTCCTTTACTGAAACATTAAGTCGGAGATGAGTAATCTGATGATGGTTCAAGTGCACTTTTAAAACAGCCAGAAACCCGGGCCCTTCAAAACAGCACAAAGTTGACGAGTGCTGCAGGTTACATGCAAGTTATTTTTGCTAACGTGCAAAAAAAGTGAGCGAGTCAAACTGTTCACATTTTGTTTAGTTTTTTTTGTCCATTGATATTATGTAAAATCTTGCGAAGCAGTGGTCCAAAAAGTGTATGTACAAAATACCTTTTGTTTGTGGATTTTCGGTTATTGCAGAAGCTGTGGTTACGTGAAGGGGAACTGAAGGAGATCAGAGGAAACAACTAATACTGTATTTGCATCAACACAGGTCGGGAACGCTACCGGGTCCCTCTGGCTGCAGATTCACATTTTTTGTTTTTTTTTGTTCTGAGAGCCAAGAGTTACAGTGCAGCACGTGTCCCGCTCACTCTCCGCAGTCCCAGTCAACAAACATTAATGTGTGTGAAGTGAATAAGGCCTGGTAATGTCTTGTCGACTTGTCTCGGATCGCTGGTCTCTCTCCCGACTCCGGGGGGGGGGGGGCATCTGCAGTATTTACAAAAAGGACCTCCTCTTTCAAACAGAGTCCCTCGACTGAGCAGCAGCCGAAGACATTTACAGGTAAGATTTGTGAAAGCAGCTTGAACAAAAAAGCACTGCTTTCAAACTTAATGCAGAAAGTTCAGTGTGAAAATACTGCCGAACCGTTCGTGGTCACTACTCCTGCGGCCTGCTGATTGTGAATTTTAAGACGAACTCAGTTTGACAGCGAGTTCATCTTCTGTACCTTAAAATAAAGATTAGCACAAAATTTGAACGATTGTCAATTCTGAGCTGGAAACTTTGCTACCTTTGTTCAGTGTAACGCTGTTTTCTTTTTTGTGAAAGGGGGATTCAATTGATTAAGCCACTCTTAATTACAAATCAGAAAAAAAAAAAAGATCCACAGGCTTCTACGAGCCATGCTCAGGACCAATAAACTTAAAACATGAACTAAAAATGCTCATACAGTACTCTCTTTTTTCCTGTCACATCGTTCCCTTACACATTTCATTACACATTATTTGGTTTTTATGCTCCCCAAACCAGAATTCATCCCAAAACCTATGGGCTTGTTACCATCACTGGGCCAGCCAAATGACATTTCATTCCAAACTGTAGTCGATTTGACAGAAATAACATTTCCTCCGATGATGAACGTTTCACGGCGTCGTGTATGAACTCCTTATTCTACCAGATCTGAGGGCTCGAGGAGAAACGCGCTTCCATCGACAAAAGGCGGCGCGGAGGTCGTGGGAACTGAGCATTTCCTGCAACCCAAAACTCCACGTGTGTTGATTCTCTCCCCCACCAGTCTAAAACCAATCCACAGTTACATTCAACAGTTTCTAGAGCAAAGGTGGGGAGGAGGAACTTGAATGAGCGATGGGCTGACAGGATCTCCTCGAAACAGCAGGGAAAGAAAAAACAAAAAACGCAGCGAAGCTCGAGTTGTGATGAGGAGGAAGGGGAAGCTCAAGAGACGGAGATGTCCCAAAGAAGCGCGCCTATGCCATGGAAATCCCTCCCAGCGGCGTCCATCCACGGGGGGGTTTCCGAATGAAACCTCCCTCCATTAACTGTGAGAGGAGACGTCTGAGGAGCTGCTGCTATTGCTGTTGGTCGTCTGGGCCCGCTTGATGTACAGGTTCAGTAACTTCATCTGCAAACAAGCAAAGACGAGAGATATTCATCTTGTACGTTGAGAAGCAGCATCACCTCTGACTGGTCTTAATACAGTTAGGGTCTTTAAGAAACCGAAGACATCGAAGAAACAAGACACGTTACGTCAAACTGGACGACGGGAAGCAAAAAAGGCACTTTCAAATAACCCTAACCCTAACCCTAACCCACAAGGGCAAACAAATCACTCTTTGGTTAAAATGGACGTGTGGAACTGGTGATGAGGGTTTGCAAGTAGACACTGCATTGCTTTAAAGTGTCATCAGACAAAATGTTTAGCAACCACTGATGTAGATTAAATCCCAGCATACTGGCAGTACTGGTTATTTTGACACAATTATAACCAGAATGTGTGTTCAAAACCCTTCCATTCATTGTGCTTCTCAAAGAAGAGATCTATTTCATCTCGCCTTTCTAACTTTAGGGCATCGGTTCAAAGGTTTTAAGACAAGAAGTCTTGAATTTTAGACCACCAAGAACAAGGCATCAACTGTAAAGAGCTGAAAATGGATCAACTATTTTTGATTAATAATGACTAAGGATGCCTTAAACACTGCAGTGCACGCTAATAATTAGCTGGAAGTGCGGCAGCTTCACAGGTTTCAGCAGTGATCTCTCTATAGCACTCGCTCAGCAGAGGCTCACCACGGATGTCTTCAGAATTGGGGGGCCATCTCTTATGAGAGGAAAGAAGAAGCTGCTGTGATGATGAGGAATGATGAAGAACCAACAGGTAACCTCTTCAGTAAATGCTCTCAAAGCTTATTTCCTCAGATGTGCAGAAGAGGAGATTGTTTTGGTACTTTATAATGCCTTGATGCGTGTTCAGGATGAATAAGCACAGAATTTCGTGGCCTAGTCTATGTTCAGTGGGACGGTCTGGTCTAAGCTGTTTGCACTAAGACCACGTCTCAAAGTACAACTTGAGAATGTGGCCGTGCTTCCTCAGCCACACACCGTGTACATCAGACCCCTTTCAGATAACCAGCTGTTCCACAGATCATAGGTGGACAGCGGGGGGGGGGGGGGGGTTGGGAGGAGGGTCGCTCCATTCAGGTGAACCTGACCCTCAACCCTTGCGTAACCCACGGACGCATGTTGTAGTAAAAGTAGGGCAAATATGACCCCGTGCTTTACAACAAACAACCGCTTGAAGCCTGCTGAGACATAACATGGGAAGATGATAAGGCTCAGCGTCTGTTGAGGAGGTTTTGGTAACCGTGTGTGTGTGTGTGTGTGAATGCAAAGACTTGGCGGCGGCCTCCAGTACCTTGCTGCCCGTGAGCTGTGCCAGGTGGGGTTTGAGGTCCTCGCCAATCACAGAGTAGATAGCCACGAGACAGAACACGCTGGCCTTGCGAACGCTGCTCTCTGTGTTGTCATAGCCCTGCAGAGAGACAAGGCAGCATCACACACACACACACACACACACACACACACACACACACACACACACACACACACACACACACACACACACACACACACACACACACACACACACACACACACGGGGTCAGCACGAATGTGGGAGGAGTCGCAAAGGGTGCAGAGTACGCACAAACATTTCCAGGGACAAATAAGGCAAATAATTCCCAGTGTCCAAATATGAACATTGTCCAAATATGCCTTTTTGGAGCCGACAAGGATGTTTCTGCTCTGTCTGTCCCCAAAACACCCTCTGTTCTCGTGTTATGTAATCCATATAAATTAGGACCAGCATTGCCAGTTTCATCAAATTTTGAGTGAAGAAAAAAATAATCTTTTAATTTAATCTAATTCTCAACTAATAGAATGAAATCTAATCTGATCTCATGCATAAACATGTGGATCAATCCAAATCCGTATTTCTCTGGTAACTGCTGAGCCAACAGCTTGAAGTGTTGTAGCCTCGGACGCAGACCTGCAGGAGTCCAGGAATGATGTCGGGCAGCAGCTGCAGCAAGGAGTCCTTGGCGATGCGCTCGATGACTTTGGTTTGCATCTTGATGGCAGCCAGGTTTATGGGGTAGTCGGCTGTCTGCACGATAGGGCACAGCACCTTGATGCACTGCTCCGGGTGGATGGAGCCGGCCAGCGTGGACGCCGCCTCCTCAGCTGCTCGCACCACCTAAAAGCACACGAGCGCGCACGCGTTAAGATCAACATAATGTGGAGGGGAAAAAGAGAATGAAATATTGTGTCTGACTTTGAACACTCTGTGAACAAACTGTGGATTATTATTGATCTGGACGTTCCATCGAAGGGTAGTCTCAGTGTTTACTGCGTATTTTATATTTAATTTGTTCCCAACATTTGATCTTTCTTCACCCACTCTCTGTACCCGCTGCACACCTGACCGTCCTGGTAGGAGGATTTCTCACTGTCATTTACCCACAGTAAACCCCCCCAAGGTTTTTCTATTGGTATTGTTCACTTAAAACTTTTTGACCTCCAGGCTGTCGTAGGCATGCCATATATTGGCATGTTTTTGGTGCTACACATTTTTCTACACAACTTCAAAACAAAAATAAAAGTTTTTTTACCCAATATGAAAGTTTGTCCAACCTTTTTTGTTGAAAACACAAACGTTGTGTTAAAGGTTTATGAATGTATCTAACAGAGTAAAACTGTAATGCACAATATGGAGAGGCAGTGATCGCCTCTGTTTGAAGCTGCACAAATATCTTTTTTTTATATTAACAATGGATCAAATGGCTATGTGTAATGTGGAACGGGTCACTTGTAGTGATGAGCCCAAACTCTGCAGCTCTCGACTGAGCCATTTAGCTCCTTTTAGCTCTTTCTTTCAGTTGGCAAACTCCGCTCTCATCAAACTCGATGAACGCATTGTTCGCTATAGCTAGCTGCTACACTGGTGAACACTCCACATAAATGCTAATATCGCTCCCTATCTGCTGGGTGTATAAATAGGCTAACAGTTTGCTAACACATTATCCGTAACATCAATAATATGTCAAAGTTCTCGGCTTGTTCCGCTGCGCCCAAGTGAAAAAAGGATATAATAAATGAATGCAGCTTTAAAATAATGCAATGTAGAGTATTCTGTAGTTTTCATGCAGGGGCTGTGTACCTCCTTGTGAGAGTCTTTATGAGCCTCCAGTGTCTTCATGATGGTTAGCTCAGCATAGTTTTTGAAGCGTGCCGGCTGGTTCCTCAGAATTTCCTTCAGCACACGCAGGGCCATGGCTCGGATGGTGTGCTGGGGGGAAAACGGCGGCATGGGCGGTCAGTTAAAAAGTAGAAATATCCTGCTATTTCACACTTGAATCCTTGATGAATGACATACATTCACTCCATTTCTTGAGATTATCAGGAGTGCGATTCACCACTGGTGCCTGTTAAGCTCAGTGGGAATCAATATCCTCTGCACACAAACAGTAGTTTGCAGTTTTATTGCATGATAATTAGAAAACCTCCATAGAAGCACACACACACACACACACACTCAGAGTCACACACACACACACACACACACACACACACACACACACACAGAGCCGTCGGAGAGCGTACATCTTTATCTCCCAGTGTCTCCAGCAGGAGCAGGAGAATGGTTTTAAAGTGTTCGTCCCACACAGCCATGCTGTCTTCACGTGTGATCTTCAGCAACTCCACCAGGGCGCCTTTACGCTCCTCACAGCGCTCGTTGTGATTGGACAGTTCCTTCAGCAGGTCGGCCACCAGGTCCGAGTGGTCCTGGCCGACTGCTCGCCAAGAGAGGATGAGAGGAAAGAGTTACACATCAAATCCAATACAGTTACTGACATCTTGCTGTGGCCAAAACATTATGTCATTGTCATTTAATCTGGAATCAATTCTATTGTTTTCAAGACTAGTAGAAAAAACTAGCAATGCTTTGGGAAAATATTGACCTGTTTCCAAAGCAAATCAATGTATTAGTGAAGTAATCTCTTGGTCAAACCGGATTGTAATTTAAAATCTCTTCTACTTTTAAGGCTGAAAATAAAGTGACATGGTTTGCCAAGAATGCAATGGAGGCCTCAAGTCATCAGCACTACGGGACTTAAATGTTCATTTTCAGAAATGAATTTTAATCCACTTTACATGGATTTTCACATTAAAAGGCCTACGAATTTGACCATTGGAAAAAATAAAAGTTTGCGTACACAGTGGAAGGATGGATGTGCAACTTAATTCTAAGATGTGACGTTATTCGTTTATTTTTCCAATGGTTGTCCATCCAGAAAGTACTTGCGCCCTTCATATTGTTATATCATATATCTTATTATATCGCTGTAGTGTGATTAAGCTAATATCCTGTGTCCTGTGACATTCAATTGTTGAGAACATAATGCTATTCATTATGCCATGAAGCTAGATGAGTAGGCGACGTATTGGACACAACCACCCAAACATTCAGTTCATCGCAGAGACCACAACCATTAGTGAAAGCCTCAACCAGCCAGCAAGGTCTGCAGTAAAAGCAGGATAGGTTGAACACACAGGTAGCGGGATGAAGTTAAAGGGATTTAGAAGACCGTGAAAAAATGGTGATGGGAAGTGAGAGAGCTGAGTGACGGCGCAGTCAGTAAATCAGTCGGGCAGGGGAGGCATCTTTACCGGGAGCAAAGACCTTGGGGAGCATCATCTTGTTCTCACCACTTTCCTGACGTCGGCCTGGAGAGGAGGGGAGGGGAGGGGTGGGGGGGGAGGAGGGATGGAGGTGGTAGGTGGGGAGGCGAGGGACAGAGGGGAGACGGGAGGGTGCAGAGCAAAGGATGTGATGACGACAACAACAACAGCTTGCTGCTGCAGACTCGCACGCCTGTGTGTCGTAAACAGAAAGTCTCTCCTTTCTTGTGTCAACATGTGTGTATAAATACGCTGTTCAGCCAACTAACCAAAAAGGCAAAGCTTACTACAAACAACTATTGCCCTGGCAGGCCGTCTTCCTTCATGTTGTCAAAACGACATGACACGTTACACAATGGGGGAATGGTGGACGACAGATAGGTTGGCAGGATGATAATGGAAAAGTTAAGACTGCGGGCTCGGGGCCCTTGTAGTTCTTTTCCACAGATGCACGAGGCGGACACACCTCCAATGGTGTGCAAACTTTAAAATCAAGCAGTAGCTTTGTTCCAGAAGGAGAGAGCTTCTAAAACTCAAAATCTGTGTGCTTTATACAAAATGTTGTGTGTAGCACGTTGTGATTGTGCAACAATCCCCCCGCCCCCCGTGTTATGAACTCACAGTCGCGGAACTGCTCCACATCATCGTCAAAGACGGCCTCCTTCAGGGCGCTCTTGTCATATGTGCAGATGGTTTCTCCGTAGCCGTACGGAGCGAACTCGCGGCTCCGGGGCCCGCAGAACGAGCGAGGCGACGGCGTGTTGAGCAGCGACGTCTTGTTGTCTAAGGCGGTGCGACCCCCTTCCACCATGTCTAAGCCCAGGCGGGCGTCAGAACCAGGAGAGGACGCTACGCCTTCCCTTCCTGCCTGTAAGAAACAAGGGCAGGAGGGAGAATATGAGGTGGGGGTTCACGACAATGTTTTTAATCAGAGTTGTCCCACTCCTTCATCTACAGCAATGCCTTATTTGTCTCAAAACATTTGTGTTGTCAATGCAAAGTCTACATGACCAGAAAAATATCAGTGCAACACATATGTACTGTGCTTCAGTGCAATCTTCAGACATGACTTACTGCATCGTCCCTCTTGCCCTCCTGTCTGATGGGCTCATTCAGGTCCTCCTGGCTCCGGTAGCTGAAGCTCTGGATGGCCTCCGTGACGCCGCGCAGCGAGCTGTAGATCTCTTCCGAGTTCATGTTCTCGGTGTCATACTCCATCATGCTACCAGACACACAAACGACAGAGAAACACAGATGTGATATGCACACCCCAAGAAGATACACAAGCATGCATTTGTGTTGCCATGCAAAGTGCTTTATCATTGCTTTTGACACACAGCCAGATTTGTTTTTTAGAAAGTTCAGCTGTAAGTAAACCTTAATTTCACTGTCTATTTAGAGTTGGACACACACCACAGCATTAGCCACACCTTTGACTCACATGCACTCAGTGAGAAAACTGAAAGATACTCTCAGCTGGTTTTTGAAAAGGGAAATTTGGATCAGGGTCTGGCTTTCTTGAGGGAATAATCTCCTTTGTGTCTCGGCTCGCCTCATTACCTGGGTGAATATGCTCTGCGCAGGACCCTTAGGGAGGGGGCGGCAGGGGTGGAGTGGGGCGGAGGAGGAGGAGGAGGAGCGGGGGGGTGCTTTGACAGTCCGTCAACACCCCAACCCCATAACCGACTGTTGCCACAGCGCAGCCGGGAGGGAAGGACGGACAGACAGACAGGAGTGAGAGAGTGGGGGCAAGGCAGATGGAAACAAGTGGAGACCACAAGACGAGACAAGAAAAGGGGGGAGAGAAGAGAAAAACAAGTTTGCGAGAGAGAGAAAGGGAAAAAGACAAACAGAAACTAGTCTGAGCTTTAAGGTTAAGGGAAAGGCTTCATTTAGAGGAGAGCATTGGAAAGTAGCAGAATCCCACAAAGAAAAAATCTCCCCATCATGAGCGAGGGGCCATTTTCCACGTTTTAGCCAGAATGATCCCAACACAAAGTGTACGTCAGGTTACGACCGGAAAATACAATAGCTCCATTTTCTATGTTTATGGGTTGGAGATAAAACGACTGTCCAGTGCCTCAGACGAATGAGCTGCTCAGTCAGAGAGAATTTTACTGCTTAGTCAATGGGCCACATTACACTGGCACAGGAGCAAGTAAAAAGGCCTTGTATATAACAGCACCAAAGAGCCTGGTTATCAATGCATTACAGGCAGTAAATACTGTATCAATTGTGGGTAAGAGGGGTTTTGTAAGTTGTATATGATCTGTAAAATTTAAAGTTTGGCTTCTTTATTTCTCCTCAAAAATGCTTGGAGAAGGTGTGTGTTATAACCTCTGAGAGCAACTCACTCAGTATGCATGCTCCTACCAACCCGCCTGTTAGGTCGTGCGTTAGTGCGACTACAAATGGCTGATCATGACAGCGGCAGTATCCATACGGTTAAACCACAGCCATGCATTAAGACGGAAGGTGTGTTGTAGAGAACAGTTTAATAACACATCGGTGATTAGCTACCTTGGAGACAGTCCTCCGTGGGAACAGTTTGTTGGAGAGGTGAGGGGGCTGGTTCTGCTGGGGGTGTGGCGTTGCGGCGTCCGGCCAATGGTGTTGCTCGGAGACCCCTGGAAGGCAAGGGAACAATGATGCACTCTAAATGTGGCGACCCTGCTGTCTGATGGTTCTGCTGACCTACAAACGTCTAGACGTGGTGTTTACTACTGTATGGTCAGCATTTGAGGACTGGTACGCAATCCTTCATCTGAGTTGGGCTTCTGTACTGTTAACAGAGGGAACTCTGCCTCTGTCAAAAAGGGAGGAAAGAGGGACCAGCAGACAACAGGATGTGGCTTATATGTTAACCACAGATAATGAACCAGCTATAGCTTCCTGCGAAATGTAACCGATGAAACTTATACCCATACTTGGACATTGTCTCCTGTACTGCCTAGTATATATAGAGGTCGAAAGAACGAGTAGGTAGTAGAGGTGTAGATTGCTTGACAAGCCTTGGTCCATAACCAGCCTGAGTGTGGGATCCATCAGAACAGACCATCAAATACTACAGTGTGTCATTTGACTTACCACACTGCTGCTGGTGTTGCTGGAGTTCTTCAGGTGGTTGTGCAGAAGTTTGGTGGCTCCGTCCTGGAACGTTTTGGGCAGAGCTCCCAGCAGCATGGTGAACTCCGGGGTGTTGAGCTCAAACAACGAGATCAGCACCACCTGGGCCGCCTGGAGGCAGTGTAGTGCAACAGGTTAGGATGGAGGACGCAGCAGCTTAGTTCAGATGGTCCCCTTGGTTCCAGAAATGCCTTGACCATGTGTTTCTAAGCCATTTCACCAGAGTGAGTCAGAGAAGCTGTACTGACATTTTTAAAACGTAAAAAAAAGCACAAATAGTACAGGTTGCGACTGAATTGTGATTTGCTGTAATATTTGACAATTTTTCCCGCACGGTCAGCATCCGTAAAACCCCAGAGGACCAAGCCGATGCAAAGGTTAATAAAAGGTCAAAACAATTCTAAAACCACGGAGACCAACTTTTCAGCTCCACAGTGCACTTCTTTGGTAGACGTACGTATACATTAGCCTGTGGAAAGAAACTGTTAAAAGGTGAGTGTTCAAAGCTGCATTCAGTGGAAAACTAATGAACTATGACGACTCCAGGACATCGTTGCTATATCGATGTTGCAACATGCAAGTGAATACAGATCAAACGTGATTTATACTTGCTGATTTTTCTGTTATTTAACAAAAATAAATACTGTTACTTCATGCCACAAAAAAATAAAATAAATAAATTGGATGTTGTTTTCCTTTTGACATGAATATATTTTGAGATGGCCAACAGGGTTCCCATCATGCTTCAGGTGTAATGTTGCAATGTGAGTTAGCTTTTGGGCTTTAGCTTGCATTTGTTTACATTTTGTCATGCTTCATTCGCTACCAGCGGCCCCTGGTTGCTGTAAGCATGGTGCGTACAGACAGCAATCGCCTTGATTTCTTTTGATACTAAGGAAAGAAATCAAATTTTGCTGATTATGAGGCAAAATCTTAAGTTATAAGAAACCTCTGTTTTAAGTGATTTCTGAGTGGGTTTACGGCTGATACTAATGAGTTATTACTCATTAGACTAAAGATTGAGTTAAAGATTGATTGACTAACAATCTGATAGTATTACATAACGTACATCAGGCCTGTGATAGTATATACACTCAGTGGCCACTGTATTAGGTACCTGTACCTACATATACATACATGGGGGGGGGGGGGGCTCTCAGTACTATACTGTAGGGATGAACACAATTTTAGTTGTTTGTTTGAGAGGAATGCACCTCTAATTTTTGATGACATCTAGCTCTTGTTCCTCTCAACTTTGAAAACACTTATTGTCTGTTGCTTTGGACAAAAGCAAATTATGTATAACTTTTGAATAGTTACTTGGCACTATACGTAACACTAATATTATTATAAGCCTGAGCTAAACTACTTTTAATACACATTTATGAGTCTCTCCTCTTGTTCAAAAATAAAATGTTAGCAGCATGCAGGTATGCAGGTGGATGAGAGGTTGTTAAGGTGAGTCGGACGAACAAAACGTGTTAGGCACACAGTAGTAACAAAACAGCATTCCTATCAATGTTGAGCAATAAAATTGGTCCATTCATACAAAGCAACAAGCATTTCCTGTCATTTGTACAAAAACAAGGTTAAACCCAAGTCTTTTCTGGTTGCACGACAAGCTGAATCTATTTGGTGAGTGATCAATTTGCAAGGCACAGAATGATTTTTAGGTTGTTACAGCAAAACAGCTTGAGCGTAAAATGGTAGAGGTGAGTCAAGAGATGCCACACTCGAGTTGTCACTGTCTTGAAGGTGTTGGTTAGGCACCAGGCAGGCGGGGGCATTGCGTGCTTATCGTGTCGTGTTGTGATTGGCTGTTGGAGCGGGCTCTACCTGCTTACACCTTTCTTCCTGGTTGCCCTCAGCGGACAGTAAGGCTGCAGTGCTGGACCTGCCAGCTAGCTCCTCGCTCACCCAGTTATGAAGGGTCTGGGGCAGAGTGGCAAGGCAGAATGGGCATTACGGCATGACACAGGTCCTCCGCCATCACACATGGATGCAATACTCAACCAATCTTTCACAACAACCTGGCACAAAAACCGATACTGTATGCATCAATCTCCCCAGAAAGGATATTTGTACTTCTTTTAGCAGCAGACACAACTATTCTATCCTCGTAGATTTATTTTCCGCTTGCCTGGAGAGTCTGAAACTATATCATTTGGAAGAACAGCAGTGGAAGAACAAACAGAAGGGGACACATAACACATGCCCTGCATCAGACAAGGGGAAGATAATGGGACGTTGACCCAAGGCCATCCACACGGAGAGTGCCTATTATCAAAGTTTACAACTGCTGCAACACCGCAGGCTGAGGAATTCAGATGAAAAAAACAAGATGCCGCTGCTTAGATTGTCGAGCAAACATTTGATCTTTTAGGGATGATTTGTTCTGCAAATAAACATTCTAAAAATCAACAAACAAATGAGTCTAATGAATCTCACACGACTTTGTGTAACCTCATACTAAACAAGCCTCCAAGCTATTAGCTTTGCAATAAGCTTGCTCACCCACTTGCGCTTATGTTATTATAATAGTTCAGTGTGGCATAACTTCCTTTGTAGATTAGATGTCCATAGTGATTGGTGTTAAGGCATAAAAAAAATTTAATCATAAAAGAAAAAAACATGTGCCCTCTTTCATTAAGCTGGAAGCATAAGAATTTAGTTGTGGGCCTTAAATGTCCTCACTTTAGAACGGTGACATTTCACCATATTAACAGAATTAGGATTAAAGCAACCATTATTTCCTGCATCACACCTTGTTTGACCTAAAACTAAAAGAACACATTCATATTCTCTACTTAAAAAGGCAAAGATACAAACATGTACTGAATATGTGCATCCTACTGAAAATGAGAACTGTTGTGAAGAAAGACCCAAACATTATTTCATGTTAAAAGGTAGATTTTCATCGTCAGCGCTGAATAGCAGGACAAACCAATCAGGGCCTACCTTCCTGACATCCGAGCTTTTGGGTTCAGTGGTCCAGGTGATGATGCGGGACACGGCCAGGCGCGTCTCGCTGGAGTTGACGAAGTCCGTCGGGTCCATCTGCCGCGCCAGGCACTCGATGTACTTCAAAATGGCCACCTTAACCTAAAGAGAGAACAAACATTCGGTCACATGTCTTGCTAAACGCCGACCAATCAAAATCATCTCGGCTAGGGACGGAATCAGTCTTTCCCGTCTTGCTTTACCTTGAGGTTAGGTGTCTGAGTCTGATCGACGATAAACCTCATCAGAATGTTGAACTGTTGGTCGAATGGGAAGGACTCCCTGACGAGGATAAAGACAGGAGAAGTTAGAAGATATTAGGCTGAGTATCCTACGCGGGAACATTATTGGAGGGGCTTTGGTTTATGAGATTATACTGCACCAGCCAGCTCAAAGATAAGGCTGACCACTAACTGAGTGGCTTAGGAAACTGTCACAGTTTGAATTTGAAAACATCACATAAGGATTGCGATGCTGTGACGTTTACACAACACAACGGCAGAAATCTCTCTCTCTCTATGGTCAGACAATTACTAAGGTTCACATTCCATACTAACTAAACAGATTCCTGGAAAACACCTTTCCAATAGTATGCACAACAGCCACTCATCTTTGCCCCCCACCCCCCTCCCCGTGACAGTCATGCCTTGGCGTGCGTTTCAGACCTTGTGATATCCAGGGCCTTCTGGACTTTGGCCTGGACTGAGCCCAGCAGGTCTGCCCCCATCTTCTTCAGCAGCTGAGTGAGCAGGACAAACAGCCAGTCCTGCAGGTCCTCCCTGTGCACTGTGATAAAGTCCACAAGAGTCTCCAGGAACATGCTAAACACCTGAGAACATGTGCACAGTTCAAAACGTTTATTACACAACAGTGGTTTAATAAGATCAAACTGCTCACGTTCAGTCAGATCCAGGTTAATGCCTGTGGTAATATGGATTTAAAAAAAAAACCCACACACTTACTCTCTGTTGTTAAATCCACAGCAAGGCAGACCATGCAACAAGAGACGCTTCATTAGTTTCAAGTATGTCACAGCTCCATCATTTCTTTCTTTTACACTTCAAAGTTAGTTGTAGTTAGCTGCAGTTAGTACAGTTCATGTGCTTTACCTTGCTATGTGGATCTGCAAACATCCTTGTGAAGATCTCACAAAGTCTCTTCAGCTCCACTCGGCTGCAGTGAACAAAAGACACACGGGAAGTAAGTAAAGCAGGGCAGGGGTTGCCCCACAGCTTCATATGCTTCTCGTGTTAAACAGGGTTAAAAGCACAGACATCTTTACACTGAAATGTTAATATTAACTATCTGTTCTAACACCGTCAACACAAATAAACAGAGAAATATGTTCAGACATCTTATCGGTCAAAATAATACCATGTTATGTTTGAAATTCAGTAGACCTGCCGGCTTTTAGCAGTCCGAATCAGTTGTGTTCCTCCTCTCAGATACTGAATGTGCATTTTTTTTTACTGTCATCTGATTGTAACAGGAATACTCGATGTATTTGTTCCTAGAAATAATCTGAGCTGGATCGAACCATGTGCAGTGTTTGCATTTGCGTGAAACACAGGATGTCTTTATTAAATCAAGCGTGTCCCAGGGAGTTCTGATAAACTTGTGGTCTTAATGGGCACTTTGGGCACTGTGGCCGGACACCTTATGGGGCTTTTTCAGTAGGGAGTAAACTGTGCAGGAAATCAGCCATTTTTCCAAAGCCGAAATTGGCCCATTCCATGTTCATGTTGTGTGGGATGGAAGGAATTGATGTTAAAGGTCCCCTTGGTTGCGACTCTTTCCTATCACCACCAAAAACCTGAGAGAATCTATGATGTGTGCTTTTATATCCTTGTGCCTTTACTCCTGTAAAAGGTAAGTAGACACAGGCAATAATGCTGATTACGTTGCCATCTAGAGACCGCTGCATGCTCTCTCTCTTGTCGTACGTCCTGTCGTTCTGTTTAGCAGACGACACACAGTTATAGCCTTTGGTCACACTTGTACCACACGAGCTCACATTTCCACTCTTGACCCTTTTTGACACCTCAACCCAATCCCACCTCAGTATTCTTTGGCTCTTGAGGAGATTCTGCAGGCCCAGCAGGCCCTCCTTCCTCTCTGACCAGTTGGAGCTGGCGCAGTGGTTCAGGATCTCCGCCACGTCCTCCGTCTGGCGCAGGTAATGGGGGATGCCTCCGTTCCTTGAGCCATACGAGCGCTCTGAGCAAGCGCTGGACGCGTCGCTGTTGGCGTCGTCGTCAGAGTACATGCCCGGCGATTCGTACCTCCGCCTCAGCGGCTTCCTCTGTGAAAGAAAGAAGAGCATGAAGGAAGTGTAAAACATGCACGCGTGATTCCTAAATGTTAACCAAGCTCTGCAGGAAAAGCGTAGGCAAATAAACTCAGCCATGGGGTAAAAATCTTTGATACAAGGTTGCATCAGGGAGCCATGCAGTCTTCTGTACTGCTGTGTGAAATGTACATTTCATGTTTCTGCTCTTGTGCTACTTTGAAGTTTGAGGGTCAATTTGATACATACACAGTTGTGGTGTGCAGTTCCTCAGTTACATGTTTCAGTTTCAAATGAACATCAAAAGCCAGTCAAGCAGTGCCAAGTAAGCAAAGGTCTTGACTACAAATGCAATGCAGTGGGGGGACACTTCAAGGACATGGACTTTTGAAAAAATAAACACATATGAATATTGTACCAAAACAATGAGGTTCAATACATTAATAGCACCATGTGGGAAAAAAAGCTGAGGGTACCATAGATGCACATGACTGGGATGCGATGGACAAAAACATTCATGGTCACATTAAATTAAAATTAAGACATAAAAAGGGGTTGGGGGCGGAGGGGCGCCATGAGCCGATATAATGAGGCAAGCTGCATCGTTGTTTTCTGAACTTGATTAGTGCATGATGGCGTGGATACATGAACAGCATGTAAAATGACCAACTACCTTATTCCTGGAGTCTCCTAACAGCTGAAATGGTAAAAAACAACCAAGAGGGAAAGAGGAGAGAGGGAAGGTTTAAAGGGGGGGGGGGGACAAAGATCAAGTACAGTCCTTCTGTGTACACAGAATTAGACATTTCACATTTTAATTGATAAGTATGGATGGTTGAGATACTCATCTTGATGTATTATTTATTATCCACAAATTCATTGACATTTACAGAAAATGTTGTCAGTCCTTCCCAGCTGTATATAGTTAATCAAGTCATAATAATACACTTAATCAGGATGAATCAATGAATGCGACCTGGGCCCAGATAAGTGGCAGTAAAACGATGAGCTTCCGGACTACTGTAGCCAGCAGTAGTAACACTGTTTGTATTGTACTGTCAATAACAACAAACGTAACTCACCAGAGCGTCAGCCACTGCTGCCTCCACCTCCGTGCCAGTGTTCAGGACCCTCATCGCATTGACTGACGCAGAGATTCTCGCTTGGTGAATCAAACCGTATCGGTCTAGACAGGAAGTGGGGAAACAAAAAGGTGAGAGGAAGACGGTGAGTGAAGTTTTGTAATAAACTAAATGTGGCCCCTGTAACTTACCTGAATGGACAAAAGGAAAAGGATGCTTATCTAACTTTTGAATATAAAGCAATAAAGTCTCCAACCACCACAATGCAAAATGAAAAAGATTGAGACAAAATCACAGGCATACACTGCAGCTATGCCGTTTCCGTGGGAGACGGAGCATATGAAGCACCAACGACGCACCAAAGAGGAAAAAACACAAATAAGGGCTCATGTGTTCAAAATTATAACAACAATTCACAAAGTGGTAAATAACAAGTGAGGCTAGGCAATTCCACGAAAATCACAGCTAAAATGAAAAATGTATAAGGCACTGAAAACGCAAAATGATGATTAAGGGACAAGCAGATGACAACATGCTAAACAAGTACAACGTCTCTATTCTCGCCTTCTTCCTAAAATACTGAATAAAATGCTCAAAAATACACAAGTAGGGAACATAAAGTAATGGAGGGATGGATGCCGCCTGCAGTCACGTCACTTAACACAACCACAGACGCATGCTGGATCAGTAGGCATTATTGCCTCTGAGATGGGGCATTTGTGGGGTGTGGGGGGCGAGGGAGACCGGGAGTGTTGGGGGGGGTCTGGGCATGCAGGTCACCTGACTGGCTGTGGGGGTCGGCTGTGGAGAGAGCACTGGTTGAACGGGAGTGACGTCGGGAGGCTGCGGGGGACAGGAGAGGTGGGCAACAACCGGACCAGGGGGTTAGTGACGCACACGACAGGTTCAACACCAACCTCGCAGGCAAGACTCAGGGACCATCACACACCGCTGCACAGGTGGCCTGTGGCCTTCACTGGCCTGACTTTGTCATGCTTTTGTTTTACTTTTGAAAAATAACTCACATCTAGATGATTTACATTCGGATATACAGTATAGTATAGTATAGTAGGGGGTGGTCTATTATTCTATGTCTGTTCAGAGTAAAACACCATGTCCGCTTCAACAGTGAACATTCATCAGTCTGCTGTTATAACATAAATAAGGCTTATTTAAAATAGTTTCTGTTGTTTCTACTTCTTCCCCGATCTATAATGAAGGCAGTTGAAATCACAAACATTTGTACACGTGAATCAGCAGTTTAAAATAAGCACGGTCTATTTGAGGACTCTTCATCTTAAAAACAAAACAAAACAACAACTACAAAATAAACAGGATTCAGAGGAGAAAGAAATAGGTTGTATCCCCCATATGGAACAGTAATGTCCCTTGAACCCAGAAAGACAGTCAGTGCATGCACAGAGAAAGACAAGCAGAGGTAGAAAGCAACAAGACACTAACAACAGGAGGGGGGCTCGTGTAAGCGTCTGGTAAAGACGGTCCGGCCGGGACGCTCACTGGGAGCGGTAGTCCGGGGCAGCTATTAGCTCAGCGGTACTCACCCAGAGGAGCAAAGCCCCGAGCGGGGCTGGTGTCGCGGCTGCTCTCGCGACTGGTGTCGCGACTGCAACCCTGACTCATGCTGGGGCGGGGAATGCGGCTCCGGGCTAGCGTGCGGTAGGGAAGAGCAGCAGGAAGAAGAGCTTTACCACACAGGCTGGCTGTCAGGACAACAAGTTAGGTGGGAATGTCAGTGTTCATTCATGGGGGAACGTGGTCAGAGTCAGAAAGGAGGAAAAAGAAGAGGGGCGGAGATTATGGGAGAAGAAGAGTGAAGGTGTAAAGCCCTGCAGACTGTAGTGTACCTCGAGGATGTAATGTTCATTACACCCAGCGCAGGTCTGGATGATACAAACAACAACCTGGTGACTTTACTACTCTTAGAACCTTCACTTGTGGTGGTGGCATTAAGAGGAAAAGGCTATCAGGTCATTAAAATCAAAAGGCTTTATTGCCTCGAACACATGAATGTGTCCAGTGAATTTCACATTTTCGTCATTTTAGAAAACGCATGTTGTGCCCCGAGAGGGTGCTAGATGAAAATTCACAGGGGCGGCCACGACAAATGTCTTGCCGACCCTGCCAACAGTTGCTGGCAAGACGACGGTCCGGAGACAAACTCAGAAGATGAAGAAGAAATGGAAGTGGAGAGAAGAAGAGCAACAAGCAAGAGTCAGAGTAAGACAGACAGAAGCAGTGGCAGGACGCTGGGTGAGTGAGTTGGTCAAACAGCACTCTGCTAGTAAAGGTTAGGACACTCTAAAGAGCGACTCCAGCTTCTGTTAGCGTGTGACAACCATCAGATACATAAAACGAGGATTATAGGGTTTGTAACTGATCATATTATAGGAATATTAGGAAGGTAACACGTCAAATTGTGTTAAAAACAGTAGTACCAACCTGTAAACATTAATAACCACTTTATTTGAACTACAGTCAAATAGAAGAATCTGCAATTAGTCAGACACATTCAACGTTTCCTCTCATTAAAGAGCCAATCATACGTCAGAAAAGATGTGCTCAATGTTTACTTGAAGACAAAAACACTATGCATGAAGTGTGTTTTATGTTTTTGACATAAGCCTTGCGTTTCTTGTTTTTTCCTTCGCCACACACACGCAGACAAACTCATGTAGCCAAAGGAATCAACTAAGTCAATGACCGATGTCATTGCTTACACATTCAGCATTCGTCATTTGGGCGTCGAAGAGTTTCAAACTCAAGTTTGTTTAAGAAGCAGACTTATACCATATAGGCAGTAGTCCTGCAGAGCTACAGCAGCTTGTTACTAAAGAAAGAGATTGACTTGTGTTCGTGGTGTGTGCCGGAGCCCTGGCCTTACCGAGGCCCACCCGGCTGGGGCTGGTCTCACGGCTGCAGCCCTGGCTGCGAGGGATCCTGCTGCGCTTGTCCGCCGGCGTGGTGGAGGCGGCGGACACCGTGGCTCGGGGGATCCGGCCGTAGCTGCCGTGGCCGAGCAGCTTGCCTGGGGAGCTGGAGCGACTGCCGGCTGTCGGGCGAGAGAAGGCAAACAAACAGAAAAACATGCGCCGCCGTTAGACAACATGAAGAGGGGCTGAGACACTGGCTGGGATGAGGGTTTAACTAACATGCTTGGACTGAGTCAAATCTCTGTATCAACAGACCCAGCAACATAAAAGGCAATGTGACATATTAAAACGTCTTAAGTGAAATGTTCTACTTTTATGAATCTGAGTGTGTGGAGTGTAGTTACATATACGTATAGTTACATTTGAATGAATCAATGAATACTATTTTGGTTGGAGGCAAACAGAACTTCACAGGAAATTAAAAAAAAAGAGTCTGAATGAACAAATACAGATGTTACAGCCTACACACACACGGTGGGAACTTCAACAGTGAAAACGGAAGACTACAAAGACAACAACAACACATTTCCAACTCCAAGCGGCTTCTCAAACTGTGGCGGGAAAGTAATCAGAAACTATTTGAATGTGATGAGCGGAGCATGCTGCTACTGTGCGTGGTGAAAAAGGCTAAAAGAAGGGGACAGCGTGCAAAGCTCTGTGTGCTAGGTGTGGCGGTGCTTGTGTGTGGGGGGGGGGGGCTTGTGATTGGATGAAGCTGAGGCCTTACCACTGATGGGATTGGCTGATCTGGATCCTGGGTGATGGAAGCAATAGGGCAGGACAGGATGGAGATCGAGAACGGTCAAAATGAGACAGAAGGGGGTTGTGTTTATTGATTTTACCCAGCATGCAGCTCTGGGAGGCTGTGAACATGTTAGCTGTGTACTGATCGCTGGCAGATCTCAAGAATATATAGATACCAACACACACACACTTATATTTACATACCTAGAACACAAGCACACATATTGTGCATGCATGTAGGCACACTTGCACAAATACACAAGATCTGTGAGCGACTGGAAGGTTTTTTTTCAGGGTGCTGTAGCGCATGAGAAACATCACACACACACACATACAAGAAAGAGCAAAACATCCAGTATGACCTCAAAGATCATACTGAAATATGAGCGACAGAGAGGTATGCAGTATGCACAATGTGTAGAATGTCACTACTGTCTGATTTCCTCTTCACCGTATGAGACCATGTGTGTGGATACATACGCTGGGATTGGGAGACAACTTTGGCTCGGCTGCGCCCCCTACTGTCCACCACCGAGGTGCTGGCCCCGCCCACGCTGCCCGAGCTTTGTCTCCTGGTACGAACACGACCTGCAAGAGAGGCAGTGGAGTTTTAATCCACTTTGAATTACTTAAACGTGTTCAACCCAACCCTGGACAGAGATGCTGGAGAGGAAACAAGTCTGGGGAGACAGAATGAGGAGACCTGGATGAGGGGATGGAGCCCCCCCCTCCCTGAAAACACACAGGAGGGAAACAGAAAAACCTGGGTCCATTAATATTTGCAAATAATTCTCAGCGTTCATTTTAACCAGCGACCTGTAAGCACAGTTAGTGCTAGCTAAGACATGAACCGCAGGAAAAGCACAAGTTAAGTGACTTTTAAGCATTCATGTCATATTCCACTTGTGTGCCTTCGTGTGCTAAAACAAACCAGGAGAAATATTGGCAAACTTTTTTTGACCCAGGTCTGGAGAGAGACGGACAAACACTGAATGTCCTCTGTAGCTGCCTATATGCTATGCTTGAAAAAGAACCTGCAAACGTAAGGAATACCCGGACATTTTGAATTGTCACATTACTCGCTTCTTATAGTAGTAGATAAGAACAACTGTACTGGAAGTTATGCTCCTAAAACATTCGTCAACTCTGTTAGCCTTCCCAATTCTGCAATTGTACTGCTAGCTGCAGGCCAAAAGGGATAGGTAGGCTAGAGGTGCCTGTGGGCTTAAGTGAGAAATGCTAACTAGTTGTTCTTAAAGGTAAAAGCAGTTTCTCGTGTAAGTGTGTGACATCAAAATGTCAGGGTATTGCTACATTACACATGCAGTGGGTGTGAAGCTCTAAGTCCCATTTAACAAGCAGCTTCATCGGCGTAACCCCACACAACTCCACCTGAAATACACTTGATAGTACAATCCGAGGGACACTCGTAAGAAGAACTAAAACATCCTTCAATTCAATTCAATCCTCTGTCTTCTGAAGATTTCAGGCATTTTGCAGTGAGAGACATTTGGATTTTGGTTGAACATGTGAAGACTTGTGTGTGAGGTGTGGCAGAAATGAGGGCCGCTGCCACCGGCGAGTCCGTTGGAGGATTCTATAAAAAGGCAAAGGCCACCTCACCTAGAACACCTAGTGTAGCCTGTTACACAACATAGTGGCTGGAAAAAAGCCTCCTTGAGGTGGAGAGGAGGTGTCGCTCTGTGTGCAACTCCTCCAAGTGCAAGTGCAAGTTTAGCAACACTCACATTCATATTGTGCCAAAGTACGCCTCATCTTCTTCCGTGCAGTGAAGCAGTGGACAAGCTTCTCTTGTTCGGATCATTAAAACTTGACAACTAGCCGATTTGACTTGTGAGTGGCTGACAAGAAAAAAAAAAAGGGGGACCTGTAGTATGAAACCTTACATAATGTCACAAAACAGATGGTAGGATTCTCATTCAGTTCTACGCCGCCTCGTAAACGCCAGAGAACAGTCCAAGATTTAGCAATCCTGAAGATCCTCCACATAACAAAGGACAGTTGAAAGCTTGTGTGGGATGTTAAATTTGGCACTCGTTTATTTCATGAAACGTTGCGGAGCACCGACTGTTAGTGGCGCATCACATTTCTGTGAAGCAAGAAAGAGAACAACCTTCTCTATCAACCTGAACGCAACCCTACGGTATGAAAGAGTGACTCGTCGGACTCGATCGCTGTGTGAGTAACAGAGTTGATGGACACGGTTGTTAGGGTTACAGTCAAGTGGAGAAAGTCCATGCAGACAGTCCATGCAGAGTTCCACATAACTGACGACCACTTGGGGGGGATAAAGAGAGGAAAAGAGGGCACAGATGAAGAGAGGAAGGATGTAAACGTGTAGCTCGTGACAGCTAAGACAAAAAAGACACAAGTCTCCACTCTCTTGCGCTCTGTGCAGTTTGCACAAACACACACACACACACACACACACACACGAACACAAGTCTTACCATCGCTTTTACCAGGAGTGCCATCTTTTAGGCATTTAAGAAAGGCGGTGCAGCAGCGAGTGGGAGGAGAGGTATAGAGGAAGACATTAGTAACAGAGTGAGCCTCATCATCATTAGTAATGGCCATGATCGAGCTATGGGGACTCATTGGATAAGAACAAGGGAGGGAGAGAAGTTTCTGCATGGCAAAACCATTGCAGCAAATGTCATATTTATTAGACGGCTTAAAACGTTCCCAATTGGCTTAAGATGTCAGTGAAAACATCCCTAAACAATGTCAGGGGGCGTAGGATTTAAACAGTTCCTGCTGACAGAGCAGTCTAATGACAAGCTCAGTAGTCATTAATAACCCCAGTCCGGCCCATGAAAGCCAGTGACTGGCTAGTTATTCCTGAGTAAATCTCTTCAAATGCAACATGTTTATTCTGAGAGTTTCTTAGCAAAATGAGCAAGTTAGTTAGCTTAATTCATTCAGGTTTATTAGCCCAGACTTTCATCTTGCCTCCAGTTTGCACTATAACTTCTCTGTCCTCCAACCTACTTGCATTGATTCCCTGAACACACACTATCCCACAGAGGGGTTTGTTTTTCTGCTTTCAGAGTGTTAGAGGGAGGTGACCGATGGATTACCTAATGAGGCGTAGGAGCCTGGAGGGAGGGCAGCCGCAGAGCTGAAACCTGAGGAGGCGGGAACGGTGGACAGACGCGACTTGGCACTGGAGGCGGCGTTTACGTCGATGTCGCTGCGGGAGCGCTGGAGGGAGCCCGGGGTAGTAGACGCCCTGGCGCTCACCAGCTTACCTGCAACAGCACAGGAAGGAGAAGAAAACAGTCACATGGGGCAGTTTATTTTAAAGGTCACATATTGTGCACATTTCAGCTCCATATTTATTTAGTCAGATTAGTGCTGGTGGGGACGTCTGAGGAAAAGCCCCACACCAAGGGGGTAGAAAGGGACTCAGGAAGCGGCTTACTTCTTGTTATGCTCCCTCCAATGACACTCTTCACAGACAAAGGCCGGCTGAAAAAAAAAAACAGGAATAGAAAAACACCTTTTAGACTTTATGTACATCACATTCTGGCCTAATTGAACATCAGTTATTATATCTAAGAATTAGGACAATTAATATGAAATGATGTTAAATGTATGGACGCATTGTATTGGAGAGACAATAATAATAATAATAATAATAAATGGGCCCACACAGCTCAACATGTAGCACTAGTGCCACTAAGTTCGGGAGCTCTATTCAACATGTTAGTTGCTGGAAACCATTAGCATCTGACTGAAAACCTTAGCTTCCTGTGAGACAGAAAAAAAATGTTAAAAGAAAAATGAGCTCACCCCCTCAAACTCAAATACCACCCCCCCCCCCAGGCACCCACACACACACACACACACACACACACTGATGACCACAACAGCTGCAGTCCTGATGGATTGAGTATGAGGTCATTAGGCAATGTGCTCCATTGGGAATCTATAAACTGGCTAAATGATGGCTATCGATCCAAGAGTGTGTGTGTGTGTGTGTGTGTGTGTGTGTGTGTGTGTGTGTGGATGCGTGTCAGAGTGCTCGCCCGTCTGCTGCCCATCTGACAATAATTACCAATGTTTTTACAATCAAAATAATCATCATAACAATAAGACAGATGCATTAGTGGTTTCCTCCAATCAATTACAGCAAACAGTTGTGCAACAGCTTGTCAGAACAATGGTGGAAGGTGGGAGATAGGACAGCAGAGAAGAACATTTAACAGAGAGAAACAAAAGGGAATAGGGATGGGAACACAACATGGGAAAGGAGGAAGGAACAACTTAGGGAGGAAACACCAGAAGATCTTACTTGAGACTCTCCTGGGAAGACGACGAGGAACGGTCCGACTGGGGTAGAGACACGATGCTGTCGGAGCTCTTCAGGTGAGACTGGAGGGCCTTCTGATAGGTGGACTCCAGCGCCTGGAAGAGATGCTCTGCCTCCCGGCTGTAGTGACCGTGGAAACCCCAATAGCACCTATAGGCGAGGGCAGGGAAAAGCAGAAGGTGAAGACAGATTTTAAACTTGGTGAAATACTGAGTCTTAAATGACACTTACTTTCTCGCGATGGATCTGGCCTCAGAGTCCGCATCGTGTATGCCTTTCTTGATAGTCTCAGTCAGAACAGCCACATGTCTGGGATAGTAAGGGAACATGGTGAGGAGGACACAAGCAGTCAACCCAAGATCACATCAAGATAAAACCAGGAAGCATAGGCGAACGACTCCCGCAATCTTAGAGCTCAAATGCTAAAATAAAAAAATATCTTTCTCTTTTTCTGTCTCTTCCACTTTTATTCCTCTGGCGGTCCACAGGCAGTGTGGCCACCCACAGCGGTTTTTCGCACGCTTTTTAAAGTCTCCGCTGCGGGTTGTCATGGTTACAGAGATGGAAAGTCGCCTCATCGCCGGGGGTCTTGATGCTGACGGCTCTCTCGGGACTCATCAATTTGATGGGCCTCATCAGTGGTGCGCCCAGCCAACGCGTAGCTAACTCAAAATGTTAGCCAACTCAAATGTCATCGTGTGGGAGGAGGAGGAGGAGGAGGAGGAGGAAGAAGAAGAGGCATTACCTCCACTACACCCACAAAATGTACCCACAAAATGCACCCACCAAAATGAAGGAGACAGCAGGAGGTTCAACTTACCTTTCCAGTGTATTAGTGTGCCACTCTTGTAACATGAGGTCTAGGAACTCGTAACAGCGTCTGGAAAGGGGACAGAGTTAAACTCTTCTCAAGTATGCAACAGCATAAACGAGTTACTAAGAGCCCCACTATTGAACACACTCATGTGCATGCTTACATGTCATGTCAATTAAAGCAAATATGAAAGAAAACAATAAGCTGTGAACTAGTGAATAATTTAAATGTATTTATATCATATTATATACTGTGCTTGATATAAAACTGACTTTTGACCTGCTGTACCTGTATGAACAGATATGCCCTATTCTCACTTGGTGGCAGCATTACGCTCCTCTTACCGTCTGACTGCGACTGATTTGGAGGTGCAGTTACTGGTGATGATGGGGATGAGACGTGGGTAGTGTGTGTGCTGGAGGAGAAAGGCAAAAAGACACGATTTCAAAACTCCAGGCGTAAGTCTTTGTCGTTTCTTGTTATCTTTTCATTCTCACGTGACGCCTCGTTGGTGGGCAACTCTCCCCTCTAGATGTCTTACCCTGAGGATGAGGCGGATGGCGGCCATTCCAGACGTGGCCATGACTTTGGCACTGTTGGGCACGAGGTTCAGCAGGGTGGGCATGATGCTCTCCGCTCCGTGGTCAAACTTGTTACCCAGCAATGCTGACAAATGTCTGCCAGAGGGAGGAAGAGGGAAGGACATAAGTGTTTAAATCCCATCAGATGATCCATTGGGGGTGTTTGTGTTACTGTTCTGTGACTGCGGCAGGTGCAGCTCCTCTTTCTGTGTTTTAACTAAGGGGTCAAAAGAGATGTACAGAGACGTCATTATCTGTATCTGTTCAACCAACAAAATGACCGGACGTCATGTCAAACCGGGCAAATGTTGTATTTTCTAACCTAATATTCATTGGCAAGTGTTCAAATTCAAATCAATTCAAATTGATTTAGTAATATATCTGTCTCCATTGCATTATTTGTGCATTCCCGAATAACGTATTCAGAACCCCTACTGCAAAAAGTCATTTTCTCAAAGAGGTAAAAAGCATATGCAAGATTATTAAGACAGTCGGGCAGTTGTCTCTTTTTGGAAAGAATCCTTCAAAAGATTAAAAAATATGAGAAAAATAAATACTGCATATCTAGGTTGTAATGGACAAAAACCGGGTCTACCTCGGCTGGGGGGGGGGGGTGCATACTGGATTGAAAGGCGAACCAGTGACATTACAGGAGACGACAGGATCCGCGTAGCTTCCATCGATTTATCAAACCTGCTGCTTTTTCAGCGCATCTCTGCTCTGTTCCACCTCATCACGGTGGTATTAAAATTTGGATGACGGATGTTTCGGGGGGGGGGGGAGTGAGGGCTGCTCGTTTCATACCCGAGCAGGGCTCACGTTCATTAGCTTAAGTATGTGGAAAGAAAACATTTGAGCTGGCTGTTTTCCTTGCATAGTTGGAGAGGCCTAATCAGTTAGAGGTTTCAGTTAATGTCACTGCTGCCAATCACAGCCATTAAGACGACCCTAGGCAAGGCAACTGATCCATTAATGAAAAGTGAACGGCTCTCTAATTAAAACTCAAATGATTACCATTTCATTAGCTGACATGTAACAAACACACTCCATACTTTACCACCAACTTCCTGAAAGTTTCTCACACTTTCTGATCTGATCCAAGACAAAGACAGTCTGAAAATATTGTCCAATAACAACACTCCTTCTGTGCTGTTTAGGAGACGGATTTCATTTTGATCTAAAATTCTCATTCTTCCATCTTTACCATAATGTAGTAATAATAATAATATGTTGAGTTAGTGCGAATCACAAAAGTCGTCTCTGTTGCAGCTTAACTTTTTGACCAAACTGTGATTGTGTGTCAGTGAAGGGAAAACTTCAAACAGAGGTCACCAGATTAAAGCTACTCTAAAGTGGTGCTTTACTGTGTAGAAATGTGGGCGGGACGGCGCAGCCTCCTCGGATCTTACCCCAGTGTGATGCAGGCCTCGCGGACCACCTGCGAGCGCAGGTCTTTCGCTGACAGTTTGAGGGGAGCCTCCAGGAGACGCAGCTGCTGAGGGAAACCCTCGTACTCGGCGGCCCCGGCCAGCATGAGAGAGCGGACCTTCTTCAGCTGGAGAGAGGAACGAGAAAGACGACACGTGTCAGTGTTTCATAACTGGACTCGTGCCCTTCCGACCCGCTTGTGGGCGTGCGAGCCTGCATCTGGTTCTGGAGTCTTACCGCCACCACTCGGTGCTCCCAGTCATGTTTGTCATCAGACAGCACTTCTCTGATCTTGGTCAGCTGGTCCTCCAGCTCTCTGTTGGAGTAGATCTGGACGCAGAAAGACAGGAGAGATGGTGTTATCCTTCTCATTAGAAGCAGCACTGATAGTCCAACAACAAGTGGAGTCTGATGCTCTATGCTCCTGATGTCTGGTCTCTGAAATGATCCTGATGTATAGGCAGCAACCCAAAAAACATTTTACATTTTGTAATAAACAAATCTGTTTTTCTTTTTGTTGAATGCCTTCCCGCTTGTGCAGGAGTTTACGTTATCCAACAAAACCAAAAGATACTTAGCGTACCTGGGCTGAGGGCGCGTCTTCAAAGGCTTTGATGAAATCCTCTTCATCAATAGCACCGGCACCTGCTTCTTTACCTTTGAAAAAAATGAAAAACATGAGATTAGAAAAACATTTCTAAAGAACGATCCAAGCAGTATATAGCTGTGTGGACTGATCCCCTCCCTCACCTGCGCCCTTAGCTGTGGTGGCTGAGCTGGGTCTTCTAACAGAGCTCACTACAGTCCTCCTGCCACTGGGGGGTGCTTTGGATGATGAAGAGGAGGAGGACCGGCCTCCATCCACGGAGTCTTCATCCTCAAAGTTCTTATCTGCAACAACAGAGGCAGAAAAAAAGGAACATTTATAATGTAATTGTTGGATTCAAACTCGATGACTGTGTGATCGGGAGATATTTCATGATCAATAAATCATCCTTCCCTCGTCATTCAGGTGCTCTTCCTGGGGTGACATGCATCATCATTCTCTTCTCGTAGATCTGCCTACAGTGGGCCCTGAGTCATCTCTGCATTGTTTGACCTCTGCCCGCCTCAATGGAGAGCGCAACGCAGTCGTTCTGTCAGGTTGTGTGTACGTATCCATTCAACCTTTATCTGTCCACCCATCTGACTTTAATCTGGCCTGGCAGCCACGCACGCACACACGGCCCCCTGTCACCTGCCCAACGTGACCATTCACACGAGGGATTAGCCCGGGGGGCAGATATGACAGCACTGGGCGGCTGCAGTCAGCTGAGGCGACGGTGACAACGGCGATGTTTGCAGCTTAGCTCATTGTCATACAACAATGCAATTGATTTAAAAACATTTATCGGACAGAACGCGTTAGGATGTGTTATTACAGTTGTAATAGGAGCTTACAGCCCCTTTTAGCTGCACATAAACATTGCTTTCATCAGTGGAGTCAAGCCACATCAATTGATACAAGTGCACAGAACAATGATCTCGTACACAAAAAGAAAATCAGCTCCCAAAATGTCCATTGCTGCAAAGAGTACCACGACCATGACGCTGCATCAATCACAGACAGAGAAACACAGCAACAAAGTGGGAGACGGGGACAAAGGGCAACAGGCTGAGAGAGGAAGAGGTGGAGAGATGAAAGACGTACACACCAGAGAGAGCAGAGCGACGACGGAGAGACGAGAGAGACAAAAATACCGAGATATGCAAGTGAAAAGGTAAGCGGGGAGAGAAGGAAGGGGGGGGGGGGGATGAAAGGCGTCGTTCTTACGAGCGCAGATTTTCTGGCACATCAGCTTCTTCAGCATGTCTCGGCTGCAGCCTCTAACACGCGCTCTCGTTTTCACCAGGCATCTCGGTCGACAGGGTGTGTGTGTGTGTGTGTGTGTGTGTGTGTGTGTGTGTGTGCGCTCTGTGTGAGCCTCTGTAGCACGCTGGGCTCTGACAAAGTGCCAGACTAACCACCCTTTAAGCCCTCCTCTCTGAGCTCACTTGTCAATATATGGGTGTGTGTGTGTGTGTGTGTCTCACAATGCCATCACTGATGATGCTGATGGACAGTAGAGGCTCTCATGGTGGAGAAGAGGGAGGGGGGTCTGTTGTTGTGAGATCACCTTTTTTTTTTTTGGTGCTTACCGAATACACACACTCATACAGCACCAGCAAGACAGAATATTACTACTGCGTTTTAAACAAATATCAGCACTGGATCTCATATGAGGTCACTACTGCAGACGGGACAAAGTAAAAAAGGGACATAGCATATAACATAATACAATGCATTATATCTCAATATTCAATATTCAGACAAACACAACAAACACTTTATGGTTTTTCATATCTGCTATTGTTTAGTATTATTTCTAGTGATCAGCCCCTAGAGGCATGTTCTCTCACCAAGACCAGTGTTTGAGGGACTGAACACAGCCCTGCTCTTGTGCTAGCAGCTTAGAAACAAAGCATAAAACCAGGGTGAAGCTACACCCACACAGGTGTTTTCAGTGCTTCCGGGTGATAAGACCTCTTGTCAGGTTGGTGTCAGGTGGAGCGACGCTGGGAATAAAATTATGTCACCTCATGTGCCGATAACGACGGGTGCTTTCCAAAACCTAAAGGGCGCAGTGCCTGTGGGAGCCAGTCGGTCGTGGTTTCTACGCCATGTCAATCGGGCACACAAAACGGCTCATGCTGACTCTGTAGCAATAGCATTGTAGACAATACAGGCTAACACACACATACAGTACGTTGCATGGCTTGTAGTGGCTGAAATGTACTGCTGCTGTTACTGTGGGTTGTTTGGTTATCAGCTGAAAGAGACTGAATGTCACGGAGAGCAGGCACTGGGAATAGCACGATTTGTCCTGCTCTAACAAGTGTAAAAAAAACTACTGTCAATCAAGCACAGACTGTACACGCCCCCACAGTCCTGAGAGGAGGTCTAATCGGGCGAAAACACCTGTGTGGGTGAAGTATGGGTGTCAGTGCTAAGAGGAGGCTTCCTGAGTCTGGGTATCGGTGTAATGCAGAAATATCAGCAACAAGAAACTGTGGCACATGAATGCCTGATGTGGGAGGTCTTTTAGAAACTGCAGAGCATACCACCCAGCAGGTGGTCACAGCCACAGCAGACATTTAGCAGGTGTTACTAATAACATTAACGATGGTTCTGTATATATTAAATCTGTATACTGTATAATCCGGAGTCCGTCAGGCTCCAGTTTAAAATGTATTCCTTGAAAAACGTGGTAAACTGCCACTAAAGCTATTTACTTTCATTATGGGCACAGTGGTGATGTAATGTCTATCGCTGCCATCTTGGTGGGAAAGTCGTAAAAACAAGAATGCAACGATTAAAGCCAAGATTGCAAACTTGCTGGGTACCAAAAGTGAAAAAAGTGCACAGCTTGCTACACAATTTTCACCAACCGTTTGTACCTCAAACTGCTTGACTGCAAAAGCCAGCTGGCCTCACAAGCCTATAGATGCTCGTCAATAACCAGCTACTCTCGCATAGCCCAGACCTGTCTCCACACTTTGGAGATGTGCAGGGGTGTCTTAATACAACCGGATACACAGGAGGAACTCAACAAATGAGAAGCAGGAGAAGATAAGGACGGACAGAGAATATTACAGTTGGCAACATCCTCTCAGGGGGGTAAAAGGATCCAATGAACAGCATCAATATTCTCTGGTACTGGCTTGAGAGTTACACACTTGAGTACGAGCACAGTCTACTGTTGAGGATATCTGATGTATCCATTCAGCCTTTATCTAAACCAGGAGGTCCCTCGAGATACATTATCTCCATTATAAGAACGACCTGGCAAAAATATATGAGGACAAATGAACCACAAAGTAAAATGTGCCACATCATACCATCATAAATAAAGCACTGTGGTGCTACAGAGATGCACCGGCCTACAAATCATATTATCCAGACGTGAGGGAGCATGTTTGTTTGGTACAGACCCCAGCAAAAAAAATCACATCATCATCATTTCTATATTTTTGTCAGTGAAAATGAAATGCAAAAATTACCCACAAAAAACTGTGACTCATAGCATATTTTCTAAATATGCTATATCACAGTATATATCCATATAAACCTCAAAGACCAGACTGTTAATAGATAAAATAATCAGATGGGAATGTCTGTTTCTGGCTGAACCTGACAGATAAAAAGGAACAGTCATTGATTTACAACATTGCCCACATCAGCCTACACTCAGAGAAATTAAAGGAATAAAAGATTGTATCATCTCACTGTTCATATAGTCACACATTTCTGACAAGATTTCCAGCACATCCTCATTTCAGATAGATGGCACATGCACCTCGCTCTGTAGTTTAAGATTCACAAAGCACAGTAAATGTGTTCTCAAACATCATGCACTTCCGGGGCTGGGTATTGCTTGAAATGTTTCGATCCATTGCAGAATCAGAGTTTTGGTACCGATACCGAAGAAAAAAATACAGTCTAAAATTGGAAAAAACTGATCAGATCAGACGTTTGATGCCTTCTTTAATCGTTTTACGGGAAACATAATCTCAAATAACGAGTCATTATTTTTCATTATCACAGAGTGCATGGTGAGCTGACCCTTTCAGGATCCCAGGGTGTGCTACCAGATATGTGCACTAGGTGTCAGGATGCGCCGTGAACTGCAACACACCACATCACATTGAAGCACTCAAAAGTTGCTGAAGCTGCATTGGCATCAGCAGAGTCACCAGTAATCTGTCTCTGAACCACAGATTTATATAATAGGGAGGATTTTCTCTCCCCTCGCTGTACTCTTTAGAAAAAGAATGAAAAAGCCCAAAGGCATGAGAGATTAAGAGAAAGTTCTGGAAAGTTAAGTTCTCAGAACGGGGGGAGATAATGTTCTGTACTGCCTGGCGGAGAGGGGGAGACACCTCTTCCCCATTTAACCTCTTCTATCCCTCCATCTCTCTCACTTCCTACATCTCAGTATTTACTCTCTCGTTTTCTTTTCTTTTGCCCAGTCTCGGTCCCTATCCTTCTGTCCTCTCCTGGTTCTCTCTGGGCCTTGTCCATCACACGGGCCGTGGTTTAGCCGCAGCCTCTGGGGTTACATAAGAGACAGATGACTGGTGATCGTTGTTACGTCATAACAAAGATGTCTTGTTTCGCTGACAAACCAGAGAGGCTGCTGGCAGGGCAGAAAGCATGCCTTGAAATGTCTCCCACACCAACTACACCATACGAGTGTCGCTCCCTCAGAAACCTCTACCTGTTTGATCCACGGTCCGTCAGATATCTACCAGGGGACCAAGATCTTGCTGCCTTGGCCTGCTCCATTGCTTTGACGGGTTTCTGTGTTGTTATTTGCTCTTCACCTCGATGCAGTCAGGAAGAACATCCTGCTGACATCAGTCAACTGACGCACAAAACCTTTATTCTCTGGTCTTTATGCGAAAGGTAATGATGTTGTAATGTGACACTTTTCTGATCCCAGTCAGAAAAAAATGTCTTTTTTCTTGCCCTCATTCCACATGAGAGTCAAAGCGACAGGGTGGATTTGAACTGCCTTCAAAGTTCCTCTTTAACTTGCAGTCCTGAACGCCCAAAAACTCCCAAAAAGGAAAGATATCAGAAGGCAGGCTCTGATTGGTTTATTTACGTCAGAAAACACTGATTGATCCACTGAAGTTCGACCTGTTCTGACAAGCACTGTTCTGAAGCCTCAAAGGCCCCGATCGTTAGAATACAAACTATCTGCCCGACTACAAAAAGAGAGAGAGACAGGCAAGAACAGACTTTACAAGGATTAGCCCATGAGTTTGCTGGGAGGAAAGGTCATGACAAATAGAACAAAAACAATCAACTCCGTGTGAAAAGTGTAGAAATGCCCATCTACGACTAAAACAGACTAATGCAGTGCTGCCAGTTGTGAACATGGTGTCCTATGCTCAGCAGCAACACTGAGGAAACCGCTGTTACAACTAATGATTGGTTTCATTTGTCTTTAAGTCTACAGGATGTCAGAAAAAGAACAAATCCTCATATTTAAAAACCTGGAACCAGAGAATGTTTTGCATTCGATAAATGACTTTTCTTTTGAATCGCTCAATCAATCAACTAACTGTAGATAAACGCCTCAGCTGCTCCGTTGTTTTTTAGAGACGAACAGCAGTGCGAAAAGACCAACATCAGCTTCCCACCGTCTTTTCATTCAAGGTCAGCCTGCATATGAAAAACGGAAGAATGATCTCCAAAATGCTATCTTTCAGATATCCAGTCGAAGAAAAGGGGCCATTCAGAGTGGGAGTGGTGTTTTCACAGAACTCAGACAACAACAGGAACACATCATAGTAGCCCGGCTTGTCCTGAGGACAATGAGCCGGCTGTCCCGCTCACACTTCACAATCGACTGAAGGAATGAGGAACACAAGCAGAGAAGTGACTTGTTGATTTCCCAGTGGCCATGTAAAGCCACCAGGCTCTTATTCAGACCAGCGAACCGCTGACTACGTTGATTCCTACGCCACATGCGAATGACTGTATTAGTTTGTGTCTTGTATTGTTTTGTTGTGTTTTTAAGGTACGTACCTATTGTTGAGTTTGTGTTTTGTACCGTCTCTTGTATATTTGTTGTTGAGTTTTATGTATTTTAAAAAGGCCCATCTAGCGACAGGCATTGCAAATTAGTTCTGGCTATACCTGCTGTGGTGTGTGCGAGCACCGTTCTCCGGGCCTGAAAAGTGCCTTACACCTGCATTCTGTCTAATGGGCAGCAGGGGGCGACTCCACTGGTCTTTTCTACAGTCTATGGGTGTATGGCATTGGTTTATGCTACATACTTGTCCCTATACAAATAAACATTAAATAAACCAGGTTGGATTTGGCTTACGTCTTTTTTACTAGACTGATTTTAAAGAAATTTTATTACTTTTTGGTCTAAAGTCTAGGTTTGGTCAGCCTTGTGCACAGGCTCTCACCACCAACATTCAGGATTTCCTTCTCAGCTTGTCCTAAAGAGCTTAAATATTACTGTGTTCTTATCTGCCTCAATAACGTGAAATATGGTCAGTACAAAACAAGGCAGCATTGTACTCAAACAGTTCTCATGGTGTTTATATTTCCACCATCCCATCACAAACGGGGATGACAATTTGATGAAAATCTGTCGTTTTATCACAGCCACCTGCTGACAAACGAGATTGGCAGTGTTACGGGGTGTAAAGTTGGTATTTGTGCCAATCTAGTCCTCTGAAAGCAACATTTGTCATTTCTATTCCATGAAGAGTCTGTTACCCTCCAGTCAGGTGCACAATGGTACATATCAACATGGCTCTTTATGCATCGTCATCGGGCTTTACTGACTCTTGATGGACGTGGGAGAACCACAGAGTCGACAAGCTCGAAAAAGAGAGGGAGAAACAGCGGAGAATAAAAATCTATCAGCCTCGAGTCTCTCATTCCTCTCTTCCCACACTGCATCCCTTCAGCGCTCAATGCTGCTGAGAGACAACCAGCTAGCAATCAGACGACAAATGTAGAGACAGAAGAAATGAAACTTTAGAAAGGCAGGAAAACAGAAACAGAGACTGGCGGGAGACAGGAGTGAAACGTCTTGGTCGTGGTCATTTTAAAGATTTGCGTTCACTTCGCCTGACAGCTGGGCAGAAACAGAGGCAGACAGAGGAAAGAAAAACAGAGCTTACGTCCAAAAACAAAAGTGTACCCGAACTCTCAGTCACAGACATTCAGTGCAGTTGGCATGGATAACCCCAGGCTGTGTTTTGGCAGAGGGGGTCACTGCTATAGCGGTCTCAAAGACTCCTTTTAATCCTCAGTCACTTGGACAGAGGGGCTGCTAGCCCATTTCACTTGGCAGAGAGCTTAAGGAAGACAATCACATCATTCAGTGGGCTGGCCACAGTTTACACCCTTGTCTTGTCTATCTCCATCTTTCTCTCTCTGTCTCTTTGTAGCATGCTAGCATTTATCTTAAAGTATTTAGGATTAAAATGTTGTTTCAGTAAGTCACTAAGAAAAATGTAATCAGATACTCCAGCGTGGGAACCTGTGCCTGCGTGGTTTATACAGTAGTTTGTTCCTGAGTTATCAAGCACATTACAACAATTTCAACACACACCTGGATGCCACGCTGCCCTAAAATACAAACACACACGAAGTTGTGTTGATTGAAAGTTTGAACTGTAGGGTTAGAGTTCCTATCTCCAAAAACGTTACCCCTAAATACTACTTAATGATATGTGATAACAAATAATGAGGGGGCACCTATCTGAGCCTTTTATTTCCCCAAGAAATCGCTCTCAACAATAACATCTGACTGCATCACAAACAATACACACAGTTAAGAAATACCAAATATAGGAAAGGTCCCTCTTCAGTGCTTTAAAGCCAGAGCCTCCTCCACACAGTGCAGCAGCCAACAGCAGCAGATACACAAGCACACACACACACACACACACACTCCATACATGCATATGAAAAACACGTTAAGCTCTTTGCAAAGCAGTGCATTCACTCTCTATGTGTGTGTGTGTGTGTGTGTGTGTGTGTGTGTGTGTGTGTGTGTGTGTGTGTGTGTGTGTGTGTGTGTGTGTGTGAGAGAGAGATGATCAAAGGTTCTCCTCAGAATAAGCATTCCTTCTTCAGCATTCAGCCCCCTCCTCTCTCTCCTGCTCACCCACTGGTGTTAACCATTTCCTACACGGTGCAACACATAATACTACACACACACACACACACACACATAGACATACACTTGCATGCACACACAGCGCTCAAGCACCCACGCAGACGCAGTGACGCTCGTGTCGTCCCAGATCCAGGAGACTGTAGCAGGCCACATGAGCTGGGTCGTGACAGTCTAATAATCCTGGGAAGCGATTTTCACGTTATTCCTCCTTTTACAGACGGGTGCCGATGTGAAAGTATCTTTCGTATTAACCCGAATTTAATAAAGGTGAAGTGCAAGTTAAGATTACAGTCAGCTACAGCAGGTTTTTCATATCATTCTCTGCACAAACCTCACTGCTGACATGACAGGGCTGAAGGTGACCGGTGAAGATCTGCACTGCTCTCAGACCCGGGGGGGGGGGGGGGGGCAGACTAGCAGTGTCTGCAACATTCACGTAACAGCAAAAAGCGCTAGAATTGAGGACGCTGAAGTGCACACAAAGCCTCAGGGGTCAAGCCAATTACAAAAAGGCGTTCAGTGACTGTGTTGAGGAAACTGAGAACCCATTGGCCGATTTACGACAATCCAGCCATATTCACAGTCTTCCCTGCGTGACTGCTGGCCGGCAGTCTTCTTCTGTGGTTATAAATACAGCCTCTATTTGAAGCTTCACTTTGCATTATGCATGGATCTGCTATAAATGGTCTAATACCAGACAGACCAAACCAGACGGACACAAAGAAAATCTGACGACACTGACCGTCCCACTGCAAACAGAAGTCCACTACGGTGATCAGACATCTGTTATTTAAGAGAAATATCTTTTTTTTCTCTCTATTGTTAGTAGCCCAGCTGTCAATAGCTACACAGAACTACGAATGTTCATTGGTGGAGGATTACATCTAAAATTCGTCACAGTATCATGCGATTTCTAGTGGAACTACAAATAACAACTGGCAACCATTTTAATAATCAATTATTGGTTTAGGAATTTCTTCATTTCTGATTCCAGCTTGTAAAATGTGATCTTTTTCTTGTTTTGTGTATTTTCTCTTCTATGATACAAAAAAAACGGATATCTTTGAGTTTGCTGACATTTTCGCAGACCAAAGAATTCATAGACAATAATCAGAGGATTAAGTGATGATGAAAATACTTTGTCAGTCCTTTGAGGACGTGGTGGTGTGGTGAGGTCATTCTTGACAGCGATTATAAAATTGCTGAATGCGTGTTCTCTAATAAATACCCTGATCAGTGCTCTGCATCAGCAGCCAATCAACCCTAATGGAGTGCTTGTTATTGAGCACTGTGCTGTAAGAGGCTTCTAATGAGCGCAATTCATGGCGAGAATAATCTTAAAATGCTGCGTTGAAGACAGCAGAGCTCAGACTCACAGATTCTTTCTGACAGATGTTGCAAAGCTCAATGTAAAAAAGAGGAACTGTAGAGACAGTGACACTGGAGGAGAGTTCAAAAACAAACAGATAAATAGATCATGCATGAAAAGAAGTAGACCGACATTACTTTATGCCACATGACTGTAGCTGGCGGTAAATAATGGCACTAAGGCAGTGACTTTATATGAGGCGGTAGAAGTATTCCAATGTAATAACAAGTAATGATGAAATGACCCAGATTACATGAATGGGGAGGGGGGCGGATTGCGTAACAAATGATGCAAATTATAGACAACAGTTTACATATTGACAGTAGCTCTCATCGTCTTGGCGAGCGATGCAGCAAGTGTTGGGATGCTAACAGCTAACGGGCAAGCTGTCGCTCAAGGCGCTGAGAGGAAACTGTTTCCACAGTCTTCATGAACAAGAGGACATGAGATGTGACATTACAGCAAAAACAACCACCACACAGAGATACAGTCCATGACGAGGGATACCAATGAGAATAAGGTGTACAGCAGAAAGAAGGAAAAAGAAACAGATCACATCAAAGAGTTCAACTGTCACTCGGGAGATAATCTATGTGCCATTCAAATCTCTTACACGTGTGTGATCTGACCTTAGCAAAGAGGAAACCCCGCCTTACCTTCTCCAGCTGTCATGGTGCAAAGCCTGAGCAAACCTCAGCAGTGAAGTCAGAGAGGACTGCTGCTACACAGCTGATAGCTCAGCTCCCTCTCCCTCTCTCTCTCTCTCTAGTCTCTGCTGCCCTTTATCTCTCGCCCACTGTTTACCTCTCTACAGCAATGGCTGCTTTGTTTTGCTCTCTATCCCTCCCTCCCTCTCTTCTATCTATCCCTCTACCCCCACCTCTCACTCTCCTTGCCTGGGTGACAGCAAAGCCACCTCCTCTGCCAGATGAAGATCTGTCCACACATCACAAGTATGAAGAGGACACAGGATTTGCTAATTAAAGTCCTTTGTGGATAAAGATGTCCACATACATTGAGCCATATAGTTATCTTTCGACTCTAACTCAACCTTAAACCTCCTCTCTCTTCTGTGCACAGAGTTTATATCGGAGCTGTTAGCACACTGTCAAACTGAGCCGAATGCCCGTGTAACACACATAAACACCAGACGTTCTTCTCGGCTCCGAGGCAAACGGATTTAAATTAAAATGCGCCGTCGCCAACGATCACAAAGTCGATTTCAGCGCAGCCGCGAAAGAGAGAAGCCGAGCCTGCGAGGAGCCAGGCGGCTGATGAATGTGACGCTCGCCTCGCTCATAACTGCTAAAATGAGTCATGTTTGCATGTTCCTCTTAGCTTTCCAAATGAACGTTTAGCAGCTCTGCTGAAGGTTGGCTGGGAGGGACTGCAGGGCAAACAAATCTTTATTCATGAGTACTCCTATTCAGCACAATGTTCTTAAAACTCAAATAACCCAAACGAGAGTCTATTAAAGCTATAAGATTATCAAGCAGCTCTACCCAGTAGCTGATTCTTGGACTTGTGTTATAAACTAAAGGACAAAGAATCATTTATTGGGTTTGTGTTCTATCTGCTTTACTCTCATTAAGTGATAAAATAATTAATGACTGTTATTGAACTGCCTTAAAGGGGTACTCCAGTTATTTAGTTGTGAGCTTGAATAAAGTTGGGGGTCTTGCCAGAGACAAAAAAAAAAGATCCAGCAGAATCCAGCAGAGGCTGAGATATCCTGACTGTAGTCTCTAGTATGGGTTAATGCTGGATCCTACAATTCCCATGGTGCAGTTCAATGGCATCTTTCGCCCTGTAAATTCATCATCAGGGTTATTTGTTTTCACAGACTGGGTAGTGACATGAGTAAAATCTGTGGAGGGCCTCTTTAATGCAGGTATAAATAGACGGGAGTCTGTTGTGCAGCACATTGTCAGATCAAAATATGTTACTAAAATAAAGTACAGATATAAATAGCAGGAAACAGCAGCGTGACAGTTTGGGGTTTTATGATGAGCCTGCAGAAAAGTCACTGCAAGTTAGTTTGGTCCAGTTCATAATGTTTGCTCTTATCCTCAGCGGGGCAGTGGGCAGTCCCCAACAGCCAAGCCATCAGCTTACACTGGCGCTCCTGAGTGGCAGGATTAATTAAGTCGTCGCGGAAGTTGGACTCCACGTGTGAAATGTTGTGGAGCGGCGGCTAAAAAGGAGATGCCGTTCTGAAATGCTGACTGCGTTCTCCTCTGCTCAGCTGTTGTCCCTGTCAATGCAACGTGGATGCAGTCAGCTGTAAAAAGGGGACAGAGTCAGCAGTGAGGGCTTCAGAGCCGTTCCACCTGCACAAAGGTCGCAACTCGACAAATACAGTTTGTCCCGTCTACTTTGACATAGTCACACAGTTCAGAGCGATGCCTGTGGAAGTCTGTTTTGGTCTTGGGCTCCACAGAGGGACATCTGAAAGCTCCAGTGGATGCCCAACCTCCTGTGGAGAAATCTCCTCTAGCCCCAGGCTGTCCGTCTGGCCTGCAACCCCCCCCCTTTCTTCCTCCACACACACACACACACACACACACACACACACACACAACATGGAAAATACAGTCTAAAAGAAGCTGACACACCCGAATGCAGCGTGACGGAGAGACGGGCGGTGATACGGGAGAGAAACGTTGACAAAGGGGATGAAAATGAAAGCCTGAATGAAGAAGCAACTGAACGCATCATAAAAACAGATCTACTGTCACAGAGAGTTCTTACATTTTCCCCCTCAACCACGAGCTGCTCAAGATCCGTTCATACCACGATACGCTGACACTACACTACAATAGCCCTGATATTCACAGTGCAGCTGCCCATCCTCACTTCCCACTGCGCTGGGGAGGAAAACAACAACAACAACAACAACAACGGTGACGTGAGCAATGAGAGGATAACTTAACAGCCGGGAAAACATTCCACATTTCACAGCGTCTGGACTATTTCTGAATGACTTGAGATCAACAGCAACGCCTGATTGTTTCATTGAGGGATTCAAAAGGCCTGAGCCATCTGGAGACCAACGTAAAAACACAACGGCAGCAGCTGAAGTCAGTAAAGAGCAGAAGAGAAAACTCACCTGAGCCAGAGGAGGAGATCATGTTCCCGGATCTTTGGACTTCATCAAATCTGCTGAAGATTACATTCAACCTGTGGACAGACGGAAATGAAACGTAAAGAGTCTGCAGGTGATGGCGAATACGTAGAGAGGGTACGAAATAAAAGAGTCAGAAAAGTGAAGCACAGAGACGGACGACGGACAGTGAAAAGGCTGCTGACTGCACCGTCCATCACTTCTGAGGTGAGAAGCTGTTCAGAAAGGGGACGGGCAGGACCAAAATAGATGATGTCCACACAAATGACACACTGGCAGCAGGGCCAGGGGGGGGGGTGCAGAGACATAGGGTCCAGTGTAGGACAAAGAGGACAAAGAGGACAAAAAGGTAACAGAAACGGTCTGAATATGTTTGGTAGCACGTGATATATATATAAAAGTAAATACAGAAGGTCCAAACATGAGCTATGAAACCCTGGAGCTCTTTTTCAAAGGGCTTGTTCACTATAAATCAGATCGAGTGGCTGGAAACATCTGAGCTTGTATCAAATATATCAAAAAAAAGGCATAAAGTAACTTCTGCCGTCTGTATGAAACTCGAGAAACCTCGTGCTCAAAGGGAATGGTACACACCCCAACTCCATCTGGCGCAGTTCAGCTATGAGAGATCCTCACAACATCCACCACACGGACAAAAAGCAGGTGATGAAACTCAACGTGGGAGGAAGAGTCGCTCCTCGGGTATTAAACATACAATATGCTTTTTCTTTTCAGTCGCACATGAAATGACAGTTTCACAGTTGGGAGCTTAAATAATTATAATCCCCAGGTTGTCTGAAATAATCTGGATTACATGGAAGGTGAAACACCTCCACAGTCTGTAGTTTTAAAAAACGCTCAGTTGCCAGTTTATTAGGTACACCTAGCTTAAACGAATGCAGTCTAACACACAAACAGATCCTGCGATGAAGCCGACCCTCATGAAGGTTATAATGTTCAGCTGTTAGAGAGGAGCTGATTCAACTGTGTGGTCGTTTTGGAGGCTGCAGTGTGTGCTGCTGTTGAATTGTACTGTATTATACTGAGAGCTGTTTCTATTATTTACTCTACCCTCATTGATACAAATGGGTTGGACACAATATTAGAAACGCCTCTCAATATTTCTAAAACAGACCAAAACAAAAACTATGATATAACAGAACAGAACTACTGTATTATAACCAGGACTGTTGCATTAGACTGCATTATTTTAATACAGGAGCACCCAATAAACTGTAAAATGGCACGTGACCTGCGTACACGGTGCACATTCGTGTCTGTGGGGAAGTGTAAGTGAGTGAGAAATGATGCAAAAGCAGAAAAGTTTAGAAGGAGACGAGACAAACGACAAGACGGGCAGCTCGTACCGTGACTGTGGCAGGCCCTTTTTGCTGAGATCCATCCTCACCCTCTCTCCCACATGTCTGTAGATCTCCACCAAGCAGCCCATAGCTCCGTCACGCACCTGATGAGGACCACATGGAGTCAGTAACAACTTCATGAAATGTTGGTTTTTCATTGATCCTACGCATCAATCTACCATAGCAGATCTGATAGTATCCTACAGCTGAATTACTTCATGTTGCCACTAGGGGAAGACCGACGTATGGGGTGTTGTAGCATGAATACTTAAGACACCAGAGAAAAATCATACTGACAGGAAACCACAAGATTCGATTAATTATGTAGTTCTTGAAATAGAAAAGAAGATAATTGCAAACACCTCACACAAGTAAAACGCTGCCAAATATTCCATTTACAGCAATATGACAGAATGAAAATGCTATTTGTACTTCATAAATGTCTTCAATGATTATCAAAATGGTCTTTGATTAATCACTGCTTTCATCATTCTGTGTCAGTTATTATCATTTCCCAAAAAGTATAGTCTTTTCAGACAGCACAAAATGTCCCCAAACTGCTCTGAGGTCCTTAAAACCAAAGACTGGAATACATTTCACCACCCTGGACAAAGTAGATGGAGGGACTGGACACACCTGGCTGGTGGGGTCCCCCAAAAGGTTACATATGTGGGGGACTATTTTACTGAGGGTCAGGCCGTGAGCTCCGTATCTGGAAGACAAGAAGTGAATCCACTAAATTTGACAGGAATTTCATGATAAATACTGTCGAAACACACGACTGGAAAGACGATTACATATCGAGGAGAATGCAAATGAGGAGGTTCTACCATCTTTACCACTAAGACCAGTATAAGTGACAGAGCAGGGAAGCATTTGGCTCACGTGTTCAGCGTGGCGATGAGGCAAAGGCACACTCCTTCTCTGCTCCTGTTGTTCTTATGTTTGAATCCTCCCAGCATTCGGTCCCACACATACTGCAACAACACACACACACACACCGATAGAACATGTGCTTTATTGTTGTTGGAATGGATCGCTGCAATAACATACATTATATAGGACGGGAAAGTTTGTTATGCTACCTAACTTGACAGCACGCCATACATTCTGTATCACTTTCATCAGGTTTTCAGATCCGGCTATTCAAAGGTTTAAATACTGCTGAGTGATTCAATCTATGTGCCGATACTGTTTACTGTAGGCAGTCAAAGTGGGGCATCAGCTGACAGGGGTGGGTTGTGTTTGATCACAACATCACAGGCTTTGACAATCAGATTAACTGCAGCAGCTCAGCAGTGAGTCTGGTTGTTCAGGAGAACAGCAAGAAAAAGAATACTGGCAGCAAATCTACATTAATCATCATTCGAATCACTCTGAAATCAGGAACTCGTGTGTCGCTACCTGCGGGGTGGCAGCTTGTTCCATGATCTTCAGCAGCAGCGTTTGGTCTTGGTCTCGCACTTGATCTTTCGCGTCTCCCAATCGATCAATAAGGCTGGGCAGAACTGGGGGGGGGGAACGAGGAAAGAAGAACATAACTGGTGGGCAGGAATGAATAAACCAAAACGCAGGAACACAGAAGCAGGAATCTCAGCTGTGAGGTCATTTATTCTGACTCAAACAAGGTGCAGAAAGAGGGGAGGGGGGGTGATAGTGAGGAGAGAATAAAAACACACCCAGGACAACACAATGTCATACTTCAGTTATTCAAATGTAGAAGAAGACGAACGTGATAATTAGAGTCTGTAAGTCAGTAAATCTGAGGCAAGAGGCTTTTAGCTGCAATAAGAAAATGATGGCAAGATAACACAAAAAAACAAAAAAAAGAATGTGAATCTTACCTGTTCCCACCTGGGTCCTGAATCGCTCCTGTAACCTTGTCACTAAGGCAGATAAGAGGTCCAAGCCGAGCAGAGCCACCTGGTGGAGACAGACGTTTTACTACTTTTTTACAACAAACTATGGAAATAACATTTCCATACAAATCTCCAAAAATGTCATGGATTATTCATTATCACAAATCAATGGAATAATCATTGCTGCAGCCCTGGACAAGCCCTGGTCGAAGGCTGCGTTCAAATCCTTCTGTTGCAAAGGATCATGGGTAACCAGAACATTTTTAGGTTGTAAGCTTCTGCTGTGCTCGTGAACGACGCCGGCCTCCTGCAACCTTCACAGCATCTAATTATAACACGATTGGGACTCAAATAGCATGTAAGTGACATTTACAGTCCCACACCGTGACTGTGCACCCTCCGACCAAGCCTTGATACATATTCACAAGCCCCTCCCCCAGCAACTTTCCTTGTCTTGGGGTGAGAGAGCTGCTCAATGAACGTCTAGTGAGAGTAGCCCTGCTAACACCATAACAACACTCACGCATCACCTGGACTCCTGTCCAGACTATGGTGCAATTTTTGGAAACTCTGATCGTGTTTAACAGGAAAACTGACCATTAAGGTTATAATGGAGCAGTGCAGCTCTACTGCCATCTGGTGGCACCACAGCAAACTAACAAAGGACTAATCAGATCCAGAAATACTTTATTGATCCCTGGGTGTACAGTACCAGTGCTCCCATTCAAGAGTAAAAAGCAGCATAAAAGTATGTACAAAATATAAAAAAATAAGAAATAGAAAATGAAAAATATACACATTTACACTATTTAAGTGAGAAATAAAAGTAAAAAATACATACAATAGCAATATGTATATGTATGTATTGCACTGACATTTAAGAATAACTAGTGAGGTAGTATATGTAGAAGCAGGTCCAGATTTCCAGTCTGTTTATTGTCTGACACTCAGAGGGAGGAGTTGAACAGTTCACAGTTGTGACAGTGCAATGGTAAACTCTTACCTAAGGCATGCCAGGGCAGCCGTGCTACTTCTCCCTGCTCTGGAGCCTGTGGTCATGTACTCATTTTGATTTTATGCTATCGCATACAGTATTTTCTTGGAGGGACAGGTCGTGAGCGTTCCAGCAGGCAGCAGGCCTGGTGTCTTCGGGCCTAATCCTCAGATCAGTCCCTTTGTTCTCCAACTGGAGGGAATTACAGTAATTAGACTGATGAAAGCCCCCCCCCCCAACAACAAAAGACTCGATGGGAGCTCTGAGAGGGGATCAGCGGAGTCTAACAATGGTGTAAACCTCCACAGAAACTCCACTTCTCAGTGTGAAACGCTAATCTCAAATCTAGGTTCAGCTCCTCTTGGGTTGGGTCGATGCAGGGGGTCTTTCTCCAACCTGTCTTAGTGCGACCACTGGAGCTAAACGCTCTTTTTTTCCTATTCCTTTTCTGAACTCGGGGGGGGGGGGGGGGGGGAGTCACAAAGGGACCATGGCAACAGCTGCACCCTGTGTTTGACTGCGAGTTCAACAGAAGAGAGGCACAGAGTAACAGTCCAGTCCAGTGCAGAGGAGGATGGACAGACTCTTGCTCTTTACAGACAGATGGCTAACTCCCTTTTGCCATCACCCACATCCGGACCCCCCAAAATACAAATACACACACATGACCCCCCCTTCCTGAGGCTCTAGACCCAAATCTCACAGACATCATCCCTTCCCAAATCCTCCTACCCGAAATCCTCTGTTCTCATTTCTCCTCCTCCTCTTGTCTGCAGTATTTCGGTGTGACATGACTCAGCAGACAATAAATACGAAGTCAAATCCTGACCTGGAGACTGAGCTACAGTTCCCTTTACCCTTTGAAATAAACAGGGATCGTCCAGGTTCGTTCTCTGCTAGCAGAGAGAGGTTCCTCTCCTGTACAAATCAGGAAAAACATCATTAAAAAAGGCAACAGCTGGTCATTTAAATGCGCTGTTTAGAATGAGTTTGATACGCCGTGGGAGGAAAAACTAGTGCTGACAACTTCATTGATTACCTTTCATGCTTAGGTATGAATGTGATACGGGTTTAGATGTCGCCAGAGCGAGGAAAGGGGACGGACACACTTCAGAAAGCAGAAAAGTCAACTGATGGAGCGGCTTGTGGCTGCTGCAGAGAGCTTCTCCAACACCGTCAACAAATGGTAGGAATTACAAATGATGCTAACTTTGCCCATTAAAGGAGTTCAGTCCACTCTCACAGTGTGTTACAGTCACCATGTACGTCTATGTCCCCTGCCCTTTAGTCTTCAGCCTAGGGTTTAGAGCAACCAGTAGCCAATGAAAGTATGCAAACATTGGGGGCCGGGGGGGGGGGGGTCTGATCTCTTTGCTCTGTACAGTGCTAGTTGAAAGTCTGTAAATAAAGACAAATATGTAAAAGCTGACAAACACCATGAAGTGTATCCTTGTTTCAGAGACAACTCAGTGCATACTGCAGTTTGAATGGTTTTCACTGGTGAAGGCAGAAAACCACTACAGAGAACCACTCCCAGACTCTTCTCCACAGTCTCACCGCTAAAAAAAACATGAAGTGTTCAGACAAATTCACACAAAAGAGGCTGGTTGTCTCTCGTCTATGGCCGTATGCACTGAGCACCTCATTTACATATCCAGCTCTGATTGGGCAGTTCCCCTCTGTGTATCTGTGCTGTGTAAGAATGTGTTTTGTCTTGTTTGGACATGGAACAACTTTTCTCGACCCGCTGTTTTCATGCTGTCTGTTGCCACTTGCAACATCTTGAAATGTTGGACCGACGTCCCGCTGCTTCTCGTGTCTTTGAGACAGTGAAAACGAGTGAGAAGCTCGTGTGGTAAAGGAAGGTAGGACAGGTCCGGGCGCCTGCTGTTAATCAGCAAAAGCTTTGTCACAGCGGCCAGGAGACAAAAGAAGCCCGTCTTCCAACTCTGCAAACAGCAACTACAGACACCACAACAGATCTGACCACATTTAAGATTTAAGAAACTTGCAGAGGGAATTCTTATTCCAGAAACGTACTGCTGGATCAACGCACTAATCCACTAACATCAATCCCAGTTCACTACGACACGTGTGCCCCTCCATCTGTCTCTGATGCAAAGGGGCCTTTGAATGAAATCAAGGATTGCCTGTCATCTCATTACCAGTGGAAACACCTCACACACACACACATGCACAGAGTTGTAAGCAGACTTAAGTGCAGACACACACAGAAACATGTCGCCATCTTGGCAGTGATTTCCTCTGAGTCAGGAGAACGGCGAGGTATGCTGTCCTCTTCCACCCAAACTTTAAAAGAGGAACATTTAACACCACGCAGAGCAATTCGGACTGTATAACACAAATCTACCTCTTCAAGAAGGAGCTCACAACACACACACACACACACACACACACACAGAAGGCTGTAGTTTATTGCAAAGTGCTTTATGATTATGCAGCATACCTGGCCCTCCCTCCCTCCCTGCCTCCTTCCCTCCCTCCCTCCCTGTCTCTCACTACACAATACTAACTTGATTCTGATGTCTCAGGCGTTCCCATAAAAGCTAGGGCTTTGTCTAGACCAGGTCTATTTTCAAGACCAACTGAAATTACACTGCAGCTGTAACTCACGAGCCAAAAACTCACAAGCCTGCATTTTCTTTTGTATGCAGTAGCATCGCAGAAATAGGACCAAATACTTTAGCATCCAAAGTGTTTAAAGTGCTTCTGCTAAATCACCGTTAGCTCGCTAACTGACAAAAGATGTGCACTTTTTCCTGGTGGATGTTTGTCGGTGGCTTGTTCACTAGGCCGCCGCACAAGACGAGACATGTGCCTACGTTTGTACAGGGACATGAGCTAGAAAGCTAATGTGTGCTGCAGACTACAGGCCGTCTCTTTTGTGTCTCTGCCGTCTCTGCCGTCGGCCCCCGCTGCTGCCATGGCGGTGATTTGTACAGTTTCAAATGAAATGTTCTGATTGTCTGTATGTAGATCGTTTCTCTGTCTAGGTAGACGGAGTTACGGCATGCTGACTGGTGATGGCAATCACCTTAGTTAACATAAAAGGTCACTCCTGTGTCATCTACTGTTGGTCATGGGGCAGCTGCATGATTATTTGGAGCTGCTCAAGGATAGGCTGAAAATACACAAATTGTTGCCAGAGGGGAAGAGTCTTTGGCTTTGACACAAGCCAACATACTGGAGATCATTGATGGACAAGGGATGGGTCGTTCTGTCGTCATGCCAGCATTTACAGACTGCAGCGTTGGTGTTATCATATTCCTGAGGTGCGATTAGCCGGCAGTGACCACACGGTGACTCAGCTTCATTCAGCAGAGCTCAGAGTCCCTCGGGGGGGGGGGCACGGTGGCAGATAAACGATGGAATGTACAGTAAACACTCATTATGGAAAAACACCCGGCAGCACGCATAAAGACACAGAGAGACACAGAGATGAATATAGTGCACACACACACACACACACACACACACACACAGAAAACAGAGTTGCACACAAACACATCAGTCTTTTCCAGTTCACTTCCTCCACAGACGCCACTTCATGCTCGACTTCCTGCAGTGAAAACACTGAAACGAGAGCATCCTCCTGCAGACACACTGTTACTGATACTAATACATGTCTCTCTCCCTCTCTGTTTAAGTTCAAGTGGATTTTATTTATATCTTTTTAAGCTTTATTAGCATTAATGTGGCAACAAATTAAAAAACAGAAACTGTCTTTGTGTGTGTTCGAGCATCACCAGCCACCAGGACCATTCTTCCAAAACATGTTCCCCCCATAGGTGTTTACTTGACTGTAAACAAGTGAAGTCAGTTATATTAATAACCACAAATTTGCCCCCCCCCCAAAAAAAAACATGTACAATCTGCACAGCATTCGACAGCCTCTGTCCTTACACCCTCGACCTTAACCCTCTCCTCCTTAGGCAGAGATTGTCCAATCACAGCTTAGCAACCGTAACTAGGCACAAAAGGCCTGTCAAGCTTTGGATTTCTACATGCTGAAGTGATGTGCACCGTGCATGGGGCTGTGGTAAGAGTGGTGCTCTGTATACAGACATCAGAGGTTCCTTCTTTTGTTTTTGTTTTTCACCTTTCCAAAACTAAAAGTACCAAAATAAGAGCGTAAGCATATTGCTGGCTAGCTGCATTGTTATGTGTTGTAGTAATGTTACATTAGAAAGGTCTCACTCAGGACTGCCGCATGCAGTACACTGAATGAGAGCCAGTTCTAGATGGTAGTATATACAATTTTAGGGTAACATTAGTGGCACTTTGTTGGGTTTGGGGAAGTTTACCCAGGATGACTTTGCAAACCTCATAGTGTCACACTGGCACCTGCCGTGTTCATTCGGTTCTCAGGTGATAACCCTGCTCTGGAGCAGGGCCAGCAAGTCCTCGGGGTGAGTTAGCCCACTTCTTACCCTGCAGGCTAAGTGCAGTGTGAAAAGCCTAAAATTATATTGTTTGAAAATACTAACAATAAAGCTCATAACACTTGAGTCTTACCAGGGTTATGTTAGGAAGACATAACAGTCTGATATTTGCCTGTGACCTGTTGGCCTTTAGCCTGTTACACAGCGCCAATTTGGTGACGTTACAGAGTCCAAAAGTCAGCCAGAGTTAACAGCTAACTCACAAAGTGGAAGGTTTTTCCGTTTGTTAGTTTTTCTATCATTATTTTTGGGGCATTTTACGGCTTCATCAGACAGCCGGCAGCAGAGAGATGACAGGAAAAGAGGGAGGAGAGAGATGGGCAATGACATGCAACCGAGGTCCCTAGGCCAACATGAACCGGGGATGTTGTTGTTTTGTTTTGTTTTTTTAAATCATCAGTGCCTTAACCTCGAGGCCACCAGAGCGCCCTCGCAGAGGTCGAGTGAATTAGCTGCTTTAGTCTGAAGTAAAAAAGGACCTATGGTTTCAAAAGTGTTAAATCGGAAAAGCTCGACGTGTGCTGTAACAGTAACAGTCAGTAAAGGAGTGAGGCCTGTGACTGTGAAGGCCACAGCATATGATTCCCATCATCTTCAAGCATCTTCAAGCTGCCCTGCATGCCCATCTGCATTCCACGTGTTCAGGTCCCGCCCTTAATTTGTCATCCATAAATATCAACCATCCTATGAACACATTAACGTAGCATCTACCACCGGGGTGAGGACTTTGGAAAGGTGGATGCTACTCTTTTTTTGGGGACTTCTTAATATTGTTGTGACAAAACTATGAGGTCTGACATTTCACAAGTTCTAAATATACTGAAGTCTAATTGTGCTATGCTCACGCAAGAGAGTGTCTCTCAGCTTCTAAAAAGGCTCTGCAAGTAAATAATAGTACACACACACACACACACACACACATACATACAAACCCAAAAACCCTGACTTCACACACAAGTAATAGTCTCTCTGAACACAACACAGCTGCGGGGGAATGCCGCTCAGACTGCATAGTGGATCGAAGATGAGAACACACGCGCGCATTCATGTGCGCACAGTTCGACACACAATCGCGGCCCTATCATTAGCGCCGCCTGATAACAGCAGTAAACTAACACTTCAGCTACGGCACATAGACGTTTCTCGGCAGACGAGACGCGCAGAAAAGAGGAGGAGGTCTTTGTAAAGGCTCGTATTGTGCTCTGAAGGAGCGCTCTTTCATTCCCCTGTATATGAGTAGTGTACATGGAGAGAGAATGACGATAAATTCTACCTTGAACCTTGAAAAGCACAGTTTTCCTCCCAGAGGGGCACGAAGACAGGGAGACAGACTTCCCAGAACTGCCAAAAATGCTCAACATTTGGCTGGCAGTTAGCGTTATATTGGCAAACCTCTGTGTAGTAACACTTCTCCTGCTAGACTAGAGTCTTTGCTGACAGACATGAAGAGACAGACATTTAGTGGTAGACGACACTCAGGGATTCCTTCACTGTGCTGTAGATCTTACTAATGGGAGACTTAAACCCTCAAACAGGGAGAAACGCATAAGATAGCAGTTCAGATGGAGACATTCACATCTGTGTGTATGTTACAGGTGGCAGCTACAAGACAAAGTTATAACAGCAGCTTGGTATTCCTATTTTCAGCCAGACTCTAGTATATTTAGCCTGTGGCACACTTGTTAAGCAACCAAATATTGAGAGGTCATATTCTATTCTCAAAATGCTATCTTTCAGGACGGCAGACACGGGAAAAAGAGATTGAAATCCAACTGTTTCTGTTCAGCCAACTGCAACTGTGTGTCCTAGAGGTACAGATGTCAGACGGCAACCACGGGACGGGCAGTGACGCCAGCTGAGGTGCTCATGAGTCCCCGTTTGCTACAGGCAGATGACTAAAAACAGCAGCAGCAGCAGCAGCAAACCTGGGCGGCAACTGACCACACTCAGAGAAAAGCACGCTCTGACGAAAGGCAAGGTACTGCACCAGCTATTATAGGTAGAAACAACCACATTCGAGTGTGGAGGACGCTGTTCACCACATGCGTCACTGTCACTCATACACATAAACAAACGCTTGTACGCACAGCTTTATCTGAATCCCCTCAATTCGTATTTACATAATATTCAAATATAACAACAGTACTACAACAAACTGAACTAAACTGAACTTTGGCTGCCGTTTTGTAGCCTTGTTTGTTTTTGGACTGAACTGCAATATTGAAGCGTCCAACTCAGAGTTAGTGTCTGAGGGTGCCATGTGTACATACACTGCCCTGGCACCTGCCAGACAGGATAGAGGAGGGCGTCGCTCTGCAGGCAGACAACGGTCTTAATCAAAGTGGCAGCAAAACCAACCCGGACAAGGGGGGGCGGGGGGGCAGAGAGACAGCTGACTCAGGGTGTCGCCGCGAGGCCGCTCGCACAACAACAACAACAACAACAACACAGAAGTGGAGGGTGGTGGTTTGTTCGGGGCTGACGAAAAGGTCACAGAGAGGCAAGATGCAGGTTGCATTAGAACGGGTCACCGGTGATTTACTGGGGGCTGAGGGAATTCTACCCTGATGACGCCATCTCATCATGTTACCAAATCACACAGCCATATGAATATTGTGATAATGCGATGATGATGATCTTTTAGAAGACTTGAGCTGCTCCGCTTCAGTTCGTCACCATGACCCTGCGTTACAGAGGGAGTCCTCAGTTTCAGAAACAAATCCAAACTAAATCGTGAACAAAGACGGCCCTTATTGTAAGGAAGTGTTGTGACAGCAGCGTGGCAGCTTGCAGGAGTCATGCGGACAGTGCTTGGAGGAAATAACTCTACCTATGAAGAGGATATTCTGTGCTCGCATTTCAGAGAGCATAGCGGCCATTGTACACTGTGCTGAAAGTGAGGTGTCTTAACTCTGCTCTTCAGTTCTGATGTCTGAAAACAGTGTTTGTGATGAGACGTTTACTGGTTTGGGGCCAATGTGGGCTGTTGGAAGTGAAAGACAAACTGTTTGTGCTGAGGAGTGGATTACGACCCAACATACGTGCTCAGTCACATTTTTATGGTTAACCACAGATACAAAAATAAGTACATAACTACAGTACTACTGCCACTCAATAGGTCAATAAGATTCAAGCTTTCAAACCGAGTACTTCATCAGTAACATCAGCTGTTAATCAAGCCAGCAATCGGCAGCACTAGTGTTGCTGCACCCCGGCAGTGTTTCATTCACTACCACATTGTCCCGGTTTTCACCCCAACCAAAATACAAGTACAACATTGTCCTTGTTTCCAGCACTTCCATAGACGTTTATCACGTGTCGGAATTCAACACTGATTGGTCTGTGCGTGTGTCAATCAATCAAAGTGTCCTTGTCAAGGCTGTTGCTAGGCTATGACAGAACCTGTCAAGAGAAAGTCTGCCTTTTTCCTCTTTTCTAAAGAGCTCCACGTGCACATGCGAGTGCATGGACGTGCTGTATACTTCAGGGTCCCGGTTTGGGGGTTTGAAAAAAAATGTTGATCGCTGTTTCCCAAAGATATTCAGTTCACATGTCATAGAGGACCAAAGAAGCCAGAAAATATTCACATTTGAAAAGCTGAAATCAGAGAATTTGGACATTTTTTTCTTAAAAAAAATGACTCAAAACAATTCATCGATTGTCAAAATAGTTGACAACTAATTGATTAATCGACCAATCGTTCCATTTAACAGCATCGTAACACACAAGAAGGACTCGGAAGTCACATAACAGCATCATAAATACAACTGATGGAGATTAATGCTAATTTCCCGTGAATGTTTTACATTTCAGTGTGAATATTCTCTGAATATCCTCTGAATCTCTTGCCGCCATGCTAGCTATCCGTGTGTGTGTGTGTGTGTGTGACATAGCATTTCTATGCTGTTTCTCTCATCCTGACACTGTACATACTGAGTATATAAAAGCTGTCTTTTCTCTGCCTCACAGCACAGTTCCCTGTAGTGTGAAGACAACCACGACGTTTCTGTATTGTCCATGACACAGCACTCTTCTGCAGCGCTCACTTTGGACCATGACAGAGCACATTAGCCGTGCAGTTCGCTCAACGGCTTCCTTCCTGGGCTCTGCTGACTCGGCAGAACGAATGGCCGAACTGATAACATGATACGGATGTCAGAGCTCCAGTGGGCGGACATGGACAAATGACATGGACGAGAGCCGATAAAAAGGACCGATATAAATATAAATATGCCGAGTGTTGCGGGGTTGTTGTCTCGTCACACACACCCCTCTGAGGGTGACACACTTTACTGACATGTTGACCACTGTGTACTGTTTCTTTGGTTTTTGTTGACTTCAATAAAGAAGATAAAATGACTGCCGTTGACTGCTAGCTGTATCTCATAATGCTATGAACCAATGTGCAGTGTTTTTCCCAAAGATGGTTTCTGTCATTTCAGGTAGTTCTTATCATGCTGACGTTTGTTCAAGTGTTCATTTTTCAGCTGCGTTAGTTATTTGATGCTATAAAAACGGGGTGGGATGTCATGATTGACAGCTGACTCTGACTGTGGTGTGCTCACAATTGGATCAGGCGGCTGTGTGGGCGGGACCTCGATGCCGTGGCGCCATCCCCCCTCATCACCACTGCTGCAGACTCTGGCTTCAAATGACGTCACCGGCACAAGATGGCAGCGGCCGCATCCGGGAGAGTTTGGCTTCATTTCTGTACAGTGGGGAAGTGGAGACGCGTCGGCCATCTTTGTATACAGCGTGTGGTCTCCACACCAGTCAGAGCACAACATCTCTTTGTTATGCTTCTTAAACCAGATGTATTGTTGATCCAGTGTGGTTAGAAGGTGTATGAACTGCCCTCATTGGGAAAGACTTATAGGTTTCAGGTCCAATAGGAAGGTGGGCTTTTGTATGCTGGTAAACAATCCAATCTAGCAGGTAATAAACAGATCACAGAGGTGGATTAGTCAGTGCTGTGTTAAGAGTTGACTGTCAACGTCATTGTTCAGGTAGGGGACAAGCTGGTGTCCTCTCTGGCAGGACAGGACTGGGTGCTGCACTGGGTGATGTAATCCAGTTGCTCAGGGAGAGGCTACGGCGTTATCTGCCACGTGCCTTGTTGCAACACACAGGAGTCACACTGTACAAACACCAGAGGAGAGGACGCTGCGATGACAACACCAAAGTGTGGGCTGACTGACAGGTTGCTGAAACAACGCATCAAGCACGGTATGGGGAAGGGGGGGGGGGGGGCAGATCAGCTCATTCTCTGCTCAGGCCGAGGGGGGTGAGAGAGTTCACCATGAAGACAGACAAGAGAGAGTGTTTATGTTGAGTTTCCTTCTGGGTCGACCTGAATGTGAGCACTGATCACTGAGGAACATGCAGCAACAGGGACTATAGAGCTACACACACACACACACACACACACACACACACACACACACACACAAACACAAGTGGGACGAGAGATCTGACAAGAACACAAACTCACACACCGACGCTCAGCTGATCAATACCCGCAGGCTCTGTTTTTTAAAGGCTCATACACACAGAAAAAGACACAGCTGTGACGAGTGAGAACAAAATAAAGGCCTCGATTCTCACAGCTGTAATGTGCTGCGACTTTGTCCCGGAGGGACTGGGAGTCGGTCCAACTATGGTGGAACAACTTGCATAATATGTCTAAGTAAGGGAATTATACACCAGCATTCGTGGCTTCAGGTGTGATCTCGCCCTCGCTGTGACCTCACCTGATGCTCTTTGGTATCCTTGCTCTAAATTTGTGCACTCGGCTTCCTCCTTGCAAAAGGCGGTGGTATGAGGAAAAAGCCAAACCCTGGCTTATAAACGTGTCGCTCACACACAGCTAGCTCTTGGATTGGACAGTAGTAGCAAAGACTCCAGCATCTTTGCCATTAAATAACATTGAATGTGAACATCAGTGGTTCTCCCTCAGTTCATTATATTTTGCTAGGATGGAAAACAGCAACGATCCGGCTATCAGATGTCCTCCTCCGCGTCCTCATACCCACAATGCCTAGCTTATTTGGCTGAGACAGGCCTGCACAAACAAACCTCTGTCCCATTTTTCATTTCGTTCTCTGTGCCCCTTCCCGTTCATGGAGATTTTATTGCTTTAATTCCCATGCATGCAACAACAGAACTGAAGGGAAGACGCGCTTTTATTTTGAAGTTTGCACCTCTACCTTCATAAGAGTTTCAAGCATCCCTAAGCATCCCTCACACATTCATCATGTTCACACAGTTTAGTCATTTTAAAGACGTTTTCTGTAGATCAAGTAGGGTTTCACTTATGATTCAAGTATGAGGCACTGGAAGCACGTTGGTTGAGTCACTAAGTGTTAAGATTCTAACATGCACACGCATCTCCCATCTCTAAATGCCGCCTATGTGCAATAGAAAAGGGTTGAAGCACAACAAGGTAGAGAGAGTTGTCGGTCATACATCCACCACACCAACCACACCATCAGTCTACCAACAGTCACCTTAGGATATGACGTTGCCTGCTGCGGCCCCTGATTCACCTCTCAGTGAGCTGCAGTGAGTCCACACTCTCCTCCCTCCATCTGACAGGCAGGTGCGCTCATTAATTGCCGAGTGGACTTTCAAATGCAATTTATACTCGCAGGAAGATAACAGTCCGACTACATCTCACGTGCATCAAATGGCACGCAGGGACCTGACGGAACGGGGGGGGGGGGGGGTTGCAACACACATGGAACTGCTGGCTTAACTCGGGGGGAAAAAAGGAAAAAAATCCTTGAGTTGAGCAGATTAAATAAGAGAGCAGATTATGACTACGGGGTCGGCGCCGCAAAGGGTCCCACCACGGGGCAGATTTTTACTGGGGGGGGGGTCATCAGGATTTACAGCTGCTGCTGCTGTTGGTGACAATGACGGTGGCAGTGGTGGGGGCGCACACAAAGAGATCAGCACTTTTACACAGCGCGATCTCTAAATAGGCCAGGAGAGCAGAGATTGCATTCAGCGAGAGAGATGAAGGAGGTGGGAGGTTTCATGGGGTTAGAAAGAGGGCGGGATGTGAAGGAGAACTGCAGAGAGAGAGAGAGAGAGAGAGGAAGAGGACAGGGAGAGCAGAGAGACAGAAAATATGAACCGGTAAAGACAGGAGGAGGGATGCTCAACAGGAAGCAGGGGGGGAAAAAAAGGGCCAGTTGATATGGATCCAGGTGCTGGGTGCTTTAACACTGGCTCCCCAAGCATCAGCAGGAAGTCCATCACTCCATCAATCCTCCTCCTCCTCCTCTCTGCTCCTCCCTTTCTATCCATTGCTGCGTCACTTACATCATGGCGCAGCCCTGTCGCCAAGCTGGCTCTGCTGTTGTTGGACCTACACACACACACACACACACAGCACAGGCAGGAAGCTAACTAGCTATCACATCTTTAGTTTCTACAGGATTAGACAATGTGGAGTTTTTCCTCCTACAACCCAGATACATGCAGGTTAGTGTGTTCGTCTTTACACACAAGCAGCAGATGAGGGTGTTGCATGTTTGTTAAGTTTATATCTGATACAGAACCATGTAGCAGGGCACTTCATTCATATATACTGTACTGTACGTGTTAGCTCTGCAGTAGACACATGTATGTCCTTGATTCAACAGTGTTCCTCTGCAGAAAACACGGAAATCGGAGGAGGCACAATGTTGCGCTGACCTCTCTTGAATTCTGCAGCTTAACCCAATTACAGCAAATATCACACAAAGGGACTAATTCCACCCATTAATCCCCGATTTAAACCATGTGCTGCCCAACACACTGTACACACAGAGCTGAGAGATTTCTTACCACATAGTGACAACATTTTGAAAATGACTGGTGACGATTTCACCGGATATTCACTCAAAGGAGAATCTTCATATGCAGTCAGTAGGAATATGAATATGATGACCAAACAAAGTCATATTCATAATAGGCTCAACAGTCGTCATGTGAGTCCTACTGTACTGTACTTAAGTACAGATTTGAGGTACTTGTACTTTACTTGAGTCTATTCCGACCACTTTCTACTGCGTGACATTTTCAGAGGGAGATGTTTTACTTTTTATTTCACTTCAGTTTTAGTTGCTGTTACTGTACAAATTAAGATGTTTGCATAAGAAACATATGAAGAGTTTATAAAATATGACGTCTTGAAATGAGGAGTCTGTTAAATTGTTTAAGTCATTTCATGGTTTCAGCTCCACAAACTTGAGGACTTGCTGCTCTTCCTTTTAATTACTTCAATATATTAGTTGGACAAAACAAGCACCGTGAAGGCGTCACTTTGGTAATTTGTGGATTTCTCAGTATTTTCAGAATGTTTACAAAACAATCAATCGATTCATGGAGAAAATAATCAGCAGATTAGTCCTTACTGAAAATAATCATTAGAAAATAGTTCAAAAGGAGCTCCACCTCAACCAACTACAACAGCAAATCCAGCTTTTACATTAATGCCTGAGTAATAGTCATCTAATGATTGGCAAGTTTCTGCAATGAGTACGTTTACTTTTCATACGTTGTACATACTTTTACTGAAATAACATTTTCCATGCAGTATTTTCACAGTGTGGTATTAGTACTTTTACCGAAGTAAAGGATCTGAGTACTTCCTCCACCACAGCCAAACCCAAACCAGATTGAAAATGAAAGCAGTTTCAGAACCCAAACCGAAAACCAGAAATCACAGACGATCTTAATTATACGATATTAATATTATATCAGTATATCACACAGCAAAGCCCCCACGACACACAAAACCTCCTGACTTTACACTTTACCCCCCCCCCCCCCCCACACACACACGTCCCTCACACATACAAACACGTCTCTTGTGCTTTGTAAAAATCAGCCAAATGTCACAGCGGGGGCAGAACACATGAGCTGCATGTTGGAGGCTTTCCTTCATCAGTGCAGCAGAGCGCTGCAGCTTTTCCTCTGAGCTCCGCACAAATCTCTGCTCTGCCCAGAGTTCACAAAGTTAACATGGTTTAGGATTAACATTTAACGTGGGGGTTCTGCCAAGGCTCCAAAGTCCCCCCCCCCCCCTCCCCCCCTTCAAGCTGACATGACCGGTTCCCTCAGGAAAACGGACCTTGACGTTTACCTGGTGCACGCTCAATGCACGTGGGTTCACACTGTGCACACAGATTGTGTGTGAAACATGTCACTTCCATAGATTTCCACTAACTTTGACAGTTTTCCATGAAGAGAATCAAGTACGCAACACGAGAGGTGTGTTTTTGTATCTATACGAGTACGTGTGTCCAAGGTTGATTAATCCAAAGTATTAGTGCGAGCTTTGGACAAAGGTTACAGAGGCTGCTCTATGGGTTTGCTGCTGTCATTCAAACTTCATTCAGACATGCACGCACTCTATATCCCACCTGCACAACGTCCTGACCCAGTACATGAAAGAGAAGTAAGCCCATGGAGGGAGGGACGGACAAACACACACACAGGGCAGCCAGGTCTCTGCAGGTTAAATCTGGCATTGGGACGAGAGGTCTTCACGGGACCACTCAGTGCCTAGTAGTCAGGTCGACTGCAGTTTGGGCCTGAACATTATTGGGTCTATTTGGACTGATTTGGACTGTCTCTTTTTGTTTTATTCAAGCGTGTCATTTTCCTGTTCCATACTTTCCATTCGCGGCTCTGACCGTCACCAGCCAGCAGGTCACATCAGCTGTCACTGATTAACGTTAAATCTGGGAGTAACTTGATGACAGGACAAAGTGAAACGTGTCTGACATGTGCAGACCCTGTCCGACAGGTCGCACTTTAACCAAAGACGCCGCAGTCTGTGAGGGAGGAAGCTCCACTCAAAATCACTGATTCTTTAGTTCCAACAACTCCCAACCGAGTGAGACGTCTTCTCTCTGGCGGTGTTTCGAGAGTCGCATTCTCCCAGTTAAACTTTCATTCATATCATACCAATAATTCAGACTTATAAACTTTATATTTTTGAAGAGGGGCCTCCCAGTATTTGGATCAAGTAGCTTAAAAATATAAAGTTAATATAAGTAAATATAAGTTTCGGATCGAGCTCGGTATCAGCGGATAACCAATATGAGAGGACTCAAAGGACTAGTAAAATTTTATCGTACACCCCAACATTTATATTTTTTACACACAATTACGGAAGCCCCGAGAGGCAAGTGAGAAATAGAAAATCTGGTGATCCAAGCGATCTAAGTTTCTTTCTCTCCTGTGTTAAGGTTTTTGCTAGATTAATCTTTCTAAAGTTCATCTGTGAAACAGGATTAAAAGCACTCTTTTTCTTCCAGGTGAGTTTGAATTTCTACATGCACTAAAAAGAAAAGTTTCACCAGCCAAAAACTTTTTCTCCTGTTTTCACAGATGGAAAAAAAATGATCTAAAAAGGACCTTTTTTTCACATGTTCTTAAGTCATAAACGCAGGAGAGAAAAACAATTAGATCGGACTTAGAAAATGGATCACCAGATCTTTTTCCCCCCTCACTTGCCTCTCAGGGCTTCTGTACATAAAAGACAAAATAAAAGACAAGAGAGAGAGTAAGTTTTCAGTGTTAAATATTCTGATGTTAACATTGGACTGTAGCTACATTACTTCTGCTTGTCTCAGGTAGCCCACTCACATTTAGCAGGGTAGTATACTGAGGCTAAAGCTAACCAAGGTGAGCACTCAGAGTGTCGCCAGAGGGAAATGGGCCTCCTCCCTTAATAGGCCACATTATTGGCTGTACAATATCCTGTTGAGACATCGTATTCCCCCTGCAGGGAAACCGAAACATCCTTTTATGACTACAACTTCAAAGTGATGTCATCCAGCTGCACCCCCGAGCATTTAGCTGCCTGAGTGTTTGAGTACCAGACAACTAATCATCTGCCCAGTCTTTGATGATGTCAGCTGGTCAGTCCTCCCTTCGGTCACAGACTACAGCCTGACGCAAACCAAAGGCTATGACTTTGCTGGACATTTTTTCCCCCCAGAAGCAACTTGCTGCACCGCCCCACCATGATTCAGTTCCAAAAGCCCCAAGTAAGCACATCACATGAAACTCATCCCTACAGTTTGAAAACAGAGATTTGTTTAGGTTGAGGAAAGGCAATGCTTTGGTCCTGTGCTATGATTCTGAGACCAGATAGCAGCTCTTTTTGTTGAAGGGAGTGAGAAGAAATGGCATTACCATCCTCCATAACAGTAAACAGCCACAAGCCTTAGAGGAAAGAAAGCATTTCCATACCAGGAAATAAACCACGGGGGCCGACCGCTCAATGGCTCCCCAAAGACAGCTCTACCCTGAATCTGAGAAACACAAGATTGGACACATTTCACAAACACTTCTAGCTGTGCTGACTGAAACCCTAGGAGGAGCCCAGCGCTGTGCAGGAGAGGCAGGGGCGGCCATGCTAGGGTCCTAAGGCATCTGTGGATCTGAAATTAAGACAGAAACTGAACACAGGCCGGGTACTTAGCAACTGTTACACTGTCCCTATAGCTAGAAGTAAGATAACACTCGCTGACGCAGGAATGATCCTGTAAATGCCTCGCCTGTGGTCTGCTCGGCCCAGATGTGGCCGAACAACAACATTACAGGTGGCACCAGGTTGTCTGAGCGATCGCTTTGAGGCTCGTCGACCCAGGAAACCGGTCCTGCCGCAGCCTTCATTGATTTAGCTCAGCTCCCGGGCTCTCAGCTGTGCGCAGGGCGAGGTAGGTAGGTAGGGACGAAAATGATGGAAGGGAGAGGCGACGTGATGGATGGTTACTGACGAGAGCCTAACTGGTCTACCGGAGGGAGGAGGGGGGAGTGGAGTACAAATCACATCCTTGTTTACTGTTTGTTTACTACTGTGTTGTGGTTCTGCAGCATTGTGAGCTGAACGTGGCACTAAATCTGTCAATCGATGCAATTGCTGAATACAATCATCCATCAAAATGTCCATCAAATGTCAGACATCTTGTTGTCTTTCAGAGTCTGCCATTATTGAATGGTAAACTGAAAGTATGAGCCAAGGATGCTCCCTCTTTCATTAACTCCTCGTTTGTTTTTAGAAAGATTTGCATGAAGCACCACCTTAAAACAGTCAGTCAGTGCCGTTGTCATGGTGCTTGGAGCTTTTTTTAGTGTTGTGCTTTTTGTATTAGGGTCAGCTGTATTAGGCTCAAATGGCATAAAATGTGATGAAATGTAACCGAAATGAATAAAAACATGTGACTCAGGACAGAAATGTGATGACACAAGTGCTCGTGGGATACTGCGGAAGTCTGAATCTTGAGGTGGGGCGTGGTCTCTGTGTGGAACAGTACAATTATGGAGCGCTTCACATGTCAAGCAGGGCCGTGCAGCATGAGCGGACACGCCCAGAAACACACTCTACACAACTACCAGACTACATTTAACCTTGTCTACAGACATCTACCATCATGATGAATTCAGCCCCCCCCTCCCCACCCCCGCATGTAGCCGATCATTAGGTGTATGCCAACATGTTTCGAGGTGATTCAACAGCTGAAACCACAGCTGGGATGCGGCGGCCGACTTGACACGCCCCGAGGAGGACACACAGGAGGGAGAACGGCTCTGGAAAACAACAACTGCATCAAGAGGTGTCCGTCCACCCATGCACACACACACACACACACACGGCTCTTTTCATTTGAAATTGCATGTGCATGAATCATTACATTTCAGTCAGAACCAGCCTGGCAACAGCAATGAGTGGTGCTCACGCTTTCTGCTGCTCTGAGAAGGGCATTTCCAAGACATCGCTGATCACAAGTTTGTGTGCTCGACTTCAGTGTCTCATCACAGTCGTGTGTACGTATTGGGGGCTTTAGGGAAGAGATGAAGTGGTAGCACATTATATATTTAGGTTGGATGATTCTTATAAGGGCATTTCATTAGAGTTTTGTAGGACTTCAGTACTGTCGTTTGTGTGGGCTATTAACCTGGCTATTCTTCCTTCGATTTATACATTTTATAACATTTTCAAAGATGTCAACAATCTTAGACAATTTGGCTTTTCCGCTTATTAAGTTGGCAGCAGGTTACTGTGGGCCCGCCATATAAAAGGATACTTAAGGAAAGTATCTTGTAATACTAGATTACATCGTCAACAGCTCGGCTGGAACAGGTACCGTGACAGAGGGCACACCTGAGACTAACCAAACAAAAAAGTCCTTTAAAGTATACTGTCAGTTAACATATGCAAACACACTGCGAGGCTTAAGTAACCATTTGACGCAAGCCGAACCTCACTAAGGTTACGGCACTGAAACATTACTGTGACAAAGTGCAAATGCAAAGTGTCCACCCGATGCACTCGTGCTGGAGACTGTAACGTAGTGTTTGTCTCTTTCAGTATGAGCTGAGACACAATGCCAGTGTTGCAGGAGAAAGTACTTCATTTTGTTCAAGGAGAAATATAATGCTTCTCGATCTGTCTCGTGTCGTGGACTTAAACTAAACTGTAATGTTAGAGCCCTTCCAGTCAGGGATATACAAGGAAGAGTGATTCTGTTCCTCTGCAAAAAAATGGCTTTTCACCTTCACTTGACTTGTCTGCTAACCAGTACAACAATCTAATGTTTGTTATCTAAACACAAAAGGGACGTGCAGCAACGCAAGCACACTGAACGGTACACAGACGTTTAGGTTAGGAGAGTGTAAAAAGACTGTAAAGCTCTTTCTTTAAACAGTTGCTTGGTATTAGAGGCATCCGCCCCAAAGCTCCATTTATGGCAAATGAATCCATCACCCTCTCTCTCTCTCTCTCTCTCAAACTAAATAGTTTCCACATTAGTTGCCAAGTGATCAGCTAGGCCTGTGCTGAGGATACTGCCTCTGCTGGGCGAATTAACAACACTTATGTGAGCGCCACTGAAAAAGTAGAGATGTGGCTTTCGACATCATCCATCACCTGCTTTTTGCACCCAGAAAACACACAAGACAGACAAAGAGAATACAACATGGACCCGAAACAAGGCTCCGTTTTTGTTTGGCACAATGTGTGGAGGTTTGTCTGCCACCAGTAAGTATTGACTCCTCTGTGTGAAGCCCCATATCTGACCGGCTCGGGCCTCCCCACTACCTTGAGCTGTACCCAGGCCAGATCCAATTAAGCCTTGCTCGCTCCGTGTCCTAGACTCACATTTCAAACTATCCCAGGCCTCTAATCACCATTTCTCCCAGGCAAGTGCCAGACTTCTGAGAGCAAAACACACATGGTAATTTGCAGCACACAAAAAAACAAACAAAAAAAAAACTACCATCCCAGCACCACACAGCATCACAGCACTGAGACTGCAGAGACACTAGGAGGACTACAAGCCTCCCTCGTCCTCGCTGAGCTACAGTATGGAGGGCATTGGGGGCAGGTTTGGCTTTGTTCAGGCAGATATCTCTGACATTTCCAGGCCCACATAAGAGCAAGAGCAGCATATCCCGACATGAAATCAGAGCTTTAGTAAACAATGTGTTCTTAAAAGTTATGGCAGGGAAAAGCAACCTGTGGTCGGGCACCGAAAGTACTGCTGATGTAATCCTGATTCGGGGTCAGATAGAATGGTGCCTTAGACTGAACTCCAAAATAAAAGCACAATCAATCACAGAAGGAGAATGTGAGCCAGCTCTATGGCGGAGGGAAACAATAATGCTGTGTGCCTTTGCCTGCCTGAGAACATTTTGCTTCAACTGCACAGCAAACAGTCAGAAAAACTGGAAATTCCTCCTTAAACAAACCAGAAAAAAGGCCATTATATGGCCGTACAATGATGTGGAAGTGCAGCGTAAACACAGAAAAGAAACAGACAATTCTGCAGCAAGCTTACACTGCAGCATAGTTTTTTTCCAGTTGCTATATTTGACTCAAAGGCCAGTAGTATCTATTATAAGTGTAAGGAAAACTGTCAATGTTCAGGCCTGTTTGGACATTTGAAAACAGACCATATCTCAGTGAATGATACAAACATGACAGCAGAATGAGCCGCAACAGACATTTCCTAATAAACTGAAGGCAAAACAACAGAGGAGAGTCAGTCCACAACTGACAGAAAATGTATGTAGGTAGAAAATGAGTTGTTAATTGAGGATAAGAATCACGCACAGAGATGCCTGAGTGCAGTAAAACAGAATGGAATGGGAACCATAAAGCTATTTGGTTATAGTAAAGGCTTAAACCAGTGGGGGTGCAGGTGTGTGGGAATCTGCCCAAACCTGATACTGTCCCATAAACCCTATCCTGTACTATCCTGTCTCGTCAGTGGAGTTTACCTTGAAGTTGCTGGAGTTGACCCAGGAGCTGGCGACGCCATCCACCATCTTGTCCAGTGCGGTCTGATCCTGCTCCAGGTCGTGGGACTTCTCCTTGTCCAAAATGTAATCAATGATCTCCTGCCCCACCTGCAGCCGTCGGCCCATGTCCTTCTGCAGGACCTGGGCCAGGCAGTTCTCCATGCTGGGCTCCATCATCCGGGCCTCTGACAACCAACCCCTGTGGCTTCCTCAGTCTGACTGGCTACTAGCAATCCTCCACTGCTCAAAGCCGCCGGGATGACAGCTAAACAAAAGGAGCCCCCGTTAATGAGTGTGTGGCTGGGTGACCCGGAAATGGGAGGAAAAAAAGAAAGAGGCAAGTGTACACAGTCTGCTTGTATTTTTATCCCCGAGGGCAGGCCCTGTCTTTGTGTGAAGTGCTAGCTCGCTGGCTAGCTAGCTAGTGGCCGTGCCCTAGGGATGGATGGAGCAGGGCTTGGGGAATGGCAGCAATGCAGCATGTGTGTGTGTCGGGACAGCAGCTGGGGAAAGTTTACTACTCCCTCCCACTTGGGTTTTCTCCCCCCTCTTCTTCTCTTCGAGGACGCTGAGCCAAACCGCTATAGCAGGGGTAGAGGAGGTGGTTTTGGCGAGCAGCGTGCAAAGGCAGCAAATGGAGATGGATGGAGAGGGCTAGCTTAGAGCTCCATGTCTTGTCCCGGGATCTGCCCTGGAGAGCCCTGGAGGAGCAGAAAGGACAGCAGACAACAGAACAAGAGTCATTCATTCATCGTCATCATCAGACATCTTCATTTAAAAAGCTAACCCAGTGTTATACACTATATGGCCAAAAGTATGTGTCCTCAGGAGGGAAATCATACTGCCACAGCATACAATAATATTTCAGACAGTCAGACAGCATCTAATAATCATTTTCATTTTTGATTAATCCCGCCAATTATTTTTACAATAATTTAAGTGGTCAGAAATTTTTTAAAAATAGCCCATCACTTTTACCACGTGCCCATGGTGACACACGGGCTCCAAATTGCTTGTTTTGTCCCTCCAACATTTCAAAACCAAAAAAGACATTCAGTGTACTATCACATAAAGAAATCAGCAAATTCTCATGTTTGGGAAGCTGACATCAGATAATGTTGGAAATGGCTTAAATTCCATTAGCAGAAAAAAGATTATTTCTCCCCTATCGACAGGAGTCAATCCCCTAATCAATGAATGGATTAATTGTTTGATTAATTGAGTGTTTCTCAGTTTAACATGACAGTGACCCCATGCACAAAGCCAGCCCCATTAAACAAATTGTTTTTCCAGTTTGGTGGTGTGGCCCTGACCTCAACCGCATCCAACACCATTGGGATGAGCTGGAACGCCGACTGCGAGCCAGGCCTTATCGGCCCAACATCAGTGGCCGACCTCACTTGTGCTCTTGTAGCTGGCTGAGAGTAAATCTCTGCAGCCCGGCAACCAAGATCTTGTGGAAAAGTCTCACCAGCAGAGCGGCACATTAATGCTCACAGTTTTGGAATGAGATGTGCAACAAGCACATATGCGTGTAATGTTTGGGTGTCTGGATACGTTTGGCCCCCAGTACTTCGCGGTAACAGCGAATGGTGGGTTGAATGAGGTAATGTTGCCGAACCACACACGAGCAACCAGTGATGAGAGGTAAAAATGCAGGGAAATGAACATTCAAATACAAAATGACAAGACAGTTGAATCAAGCCTCTCAATGAAATCCCCCCCACCAAAACACACATCCCCCATCTCTGACGGCTTCAAATGCTCAGCTTGACAACCCGCTGCTGCCAGTGGAAACACAGGGTGTGTGTGTGTGTGGGGGGGGGCTGAGGGGTTGAACTTCATTAGCTTTTTTTACTCCAGTTCCAAACTGCTCGATTATATGCTGACTTGGGCTTCTTCCCTTCAAATAACCCCAGGCTTTTATTGTGACAAGACTATCTACCAGGAAGGAATGCTTAAACAGCCTCTATATGGGGTAACCTCGAGGGCCTTTGTTCTGGGGAGTGAAAAACAAAATAAAACCTGCGTGTCTTGAAGATACGGGCCAGATATGGGCCCGATTCACTGGACTATGACCTCCTTGGTGCCATGACGTGTGAACTACGTTTCCCTCATCAGTGCAATCGTGTCGTTGAAACAATAAATAACGAGAGTTGTTTGTGTATACATGTGTCTGTGTGTGTGTCTGTGTGTGTGTGTGTGTGTGGGCACAGGTATTACTAATGTTGTGGGGACATCAATCTCTTCACACAGTCCTCATAATGTAAATCATAACATTTTAGTCTCAAGACTTGGTTTAAGGTTAGGTTTAGGCTTATGGTTAAAATGTGTAATAATAACATATAAACTCTATAATTATGTGTCTTTGAATTGTTAGATTGAAGCCACGAAAAAAGCAACCCATGTCAATAACGTCTCAGCTTGATATAGCACTGTCACGTGATTATTTGATTGATTATACCAGCCTAACCTTTGATAAAACACCCATCCATGTCACACAGATTTGCTTGGTGTCACACACACACACACACATCTCTCTCTGCTTTTTTATTTTTTTAACGTTAGCTGAGCTCCAGCTAGCTCAGAGCCTGACCATCACTAGCTAGTGATGCCAAAACGAAGGAGCGCCTTGACAGAGTCCAGACACTGCTAACACGAAACATAAGCACCCCCCTCCCCCTGTATTTCAACCCCCCCCCCCCTGTGGCCATGACACGTTCATTTTCTTTGTTTCTCTCCGACACAGCTGGCTAACCTTCCCACTGTACCAGACGAGAGTAGGTGTGTTGGGGAGTGAAAGCTAACGCTAGCCACTAGCCTTTCAATGAAACGTCAGTTCCCAGCCAGACAGGCAGCACAAAGAGAAGAAAATGTGACAGGGAGGCGAGGGGGGGCTCCTACATCACTCCGTTTTCTACTTACCATATCCCGCTGCAACGCCGCGGCCGGGTCGAACACACAGCTCGTGTTTCTTGTGTTAAATGTACAGTCCACGGCCTCAAATGTCTTCTGTCTTTCTCTGTCTCTCTCACTCTCCACCCGGAATGCTGCCTGCAGGACAAGAATGGGATCGTCGTGCGCACGCGCAGTCGATGCAGGGATGATGTTGGCACTTGGAAAACTGTCGCATGGCAATGCAAAAAAAAAAAAAGAAAAAAGGCCCTGTCGGTGTGTATCGCGGACTTATAAGTCGACGTGTGGCGACATCTACTGGACAAAGGGGGGGGTGGTTTGTGTGCAATGGTCGTTTCCACAAGCGTCAAGCGTTTACATCATTTTACTCAAACTGATGCATTCAGAGGTGAAGGCGAGGATTTAAAAAGGATCAGGGATACATTTGTAAAATGTAAAAACACAGTTCACACGTACTGTACATCAAGTAGCTAATTCTTTCTCATTTCTATTAAAGTTATGTGTAAAAATAAAAAAAAACAGAGCCCACTGTGTCAGGGACCAGCGCCACTACAACACAACCTAGTTTTCATTAAGTACAACAAGCAGTTTCTAATCTGACGATGATACAGGTCCCAAGCATCACATGCTATTTATGTAAATGACCCATTTTACAGTATCTGCTGAGAAGGACGGTGACTATTCTTTATTATCTATTAATGTGAAGCAAGAATACGCAGGTGTTGGAGCAACAACACCTTCCCTTTGGCTGTGGAAACAAAATGTCACTGGTCTATGCGAGTGTCCCAGTGAATCATGACAGTGCGACAGGAAGGCAGCGTGCACAACACCAGGACCCTGAAACTGAAGCAGCTAGAAGGAATTCTTTATTTTACACCTGTGCTGTTCCTACTGCGACACGTCAAAATGTCTTCTGTACAAACAGGGCCGAGTGTGCTGCAGTGTGTGTGTGTCTTTTTTGGTAGCTTGTCCTTCTGCAAAATAACACATCTTGTGTATTAAAAGGCTATTAAACTGCTCGAGTACATTCTCACATCATTTATTTTCAAAGATCATAGTTTACATAGTACAAATTTAACCACGCTTTTAGACTAGTGTGGTTCTTAAGCAAAACAAATAATGTTGCGGTATAGTGCATCAACACTATAGACCTGTATGGCAAAGGAAACAGCTTACTCCAACACTGAAATGCACATTTGCCATTGTCAAAGCAGTCCAGGCAAAACCGCTGCCCATAAATCAGGCTCATTATGATGGTTTGGGACCATCCATGGCGGCCACTAACGTAATACCCACAATCACAGTGGAGTCTTTCATGGGAGCTTCTTGTAAATGGGTCATCCACATACTGAAAGACACGCTGATTTCTAAACACAGTTCAAAGTCGTTCTGTGACTCTCAAAGCAAATCAAAAGGCCATACATGATCCTGATGTATGCATTTGAACTCTGACAGCCAGAGAACCGAGTCCACAATAAAACGAGGCTGTCACTCCGCCTCTGCGTCCTCTTCAGAGGGCTCCTCGTTCTTTGAGTCATCATCCTCATTGTCGCCATCGTCCTCTTCCTCCGAGGAGCACTCTTCATCTTTCTCGGCAGCTGGCATCTTAATGACGATTTCGTCATCTGCATCGTCGTCGACGACGACCATGGACTTCCTCCGCTCCAGGACAGAGGGGGTGCAGACTGGTGTGGTGTCCTGAAGTGGAAGAGAGGAGCTCATTAGCCGCACATGGTCATTCTGGCACAGAGGGGATGCTGATCTGGATTTAATACGGTATGTTGGTACATGGGTTTTATCACGCAGCCACAGAGAAACACACGCAATAAGCTTTATGCACCACAGTGTTATACGCACGGATATCTGACCCCAGATCACTGGCACACCTGGGGCCATTTTCAGTCTGTGCCAAAGCTAAATATCATAATATCATTAGTGTTGGCCTTACATCACTGCATGTAGACGCATTCATGGAGTCAGACAGCTTTTTCTTCTGGGGCACCTGGGCAACCTGGGAAAGCAAAGAGAGCACTGAAGGTTAACATGATGCCGACAGAAGGAAGTGTGAATGCCAGCAGAGCAGCTCTACGATGCTGTAGACCTATGAAAAGGACGCCAATTAACACAGCTCACTTGATATTTCTAGATTTTGACGACAGGCACTCACGACCTACCGATATTAAATGAGAAAACAACTTTGATACACTACGGCTAGCTGCCACTTAAAGTTACTGTTCCAATCTCACTTACAAATCCGGGGAAGTCGTAGTCGATGCCGTGCGCTGCGAGTCTCTTGCGGAGCTTCGATTCTTTCCGCACGAGTTTGTCTTTCAGTTTGACGAGCTGCTCTGCCGTGTGCTTCTTGTTGTAGCGTGCCACGGCGGGATGCGAGGGCTTTTTAAATTCCTTTTGGGAGCCGACGAACAGCTTCTCGTGCACCTTCTCCGGCGCCACCACGTGACCTGAGAATTGGCAAGAGGCAATGTTGTGCTGAGGAGCTTAAAGCAAGTTACCTAAAAAAAAAATTCAGTTGATACCGATTCTGTAAATCAAATTGCATGTTAGTATCGTGGCACTGACAGGAGCCATTAGATCAGTTTGTGTGTCTCAGCTGACACCCTCCAGTGCAGGAAAACAGGAATCATGCCGATAATTAAACAAACGTGTACGTGAACAATACTCACATTTGATGAGTCTCTCTCCCATGAGGTAATTGTTCATGGTCTCTGCAACAATTTTGGCGACTTCATCACAATCGAACTCTACGAACGCATAGCCTTTGCTTCCACCTGTCTGCAAGTAAAAGATATGAGACAGTGATTGACAGGAAAAAAAAAAGTTATACTGTAGATTCAAATGAATTATTTTTAGTTCTCTTCGTGTGCTTTTGTTGGTACATGGGTTTTATCGCTCTGCCAATAGGTGAGCAGGTGATAAGCTTAACGCACCACAATTATTTAGGCTCAGTTATCTGACTTCAGACCACTGTTGACATCTGAGATCATTTTCAGTCTGAGCCACATCTTCCACCATGTCCGGTCGAACCGATGGGGCTACTGCATCGTCTAAAATCTCATGCAGCAAACTTGAGAAAAATCTAAAAACCTAGCTTAATGCACAGAAACAATGAAGAAAAACATGGAGGTGAACCAGCTCAAAACGATCGTCTTAATTCTTATCAGACTAAAACGACGGCGGGGTTACTCTCCGGTGGAAAGTCATCATCTGTGGTACCTTTTTACTCCTGGACAGCCGCAGCCTCAGGACTTTCCCAAACTGCTCAAAGTACGATTTGAGCTGAGGCTCAAACAGCCCGAGTGGCAGGTGGCCGACATAGATCACTCCAGGGGTCAAGCGGATCCCCTGTAAACAAGAAAAAAAAAAACACCCACAAAGTTAGTTTCAGCATCCTGGTAATGTTCATGCTGGCTCACTGGGACAATAGTTAATAGTGACACCTGCACAAAATGTCTTGAAATTGAAAATTACTTATCGCCTTCCCCTGATATTAATGGCTTAATGATTGACTTTTAAAAAAGGACAAGAAACAACCAAAAGGAGCACATGGACATTACAGTATAATGAAGAGTCCTTATTTTACCAGCTGTATTCTGGTTCATATCGGTGCTGTCACTGTTGAATAATAGTTTAACATTAATGTTGGTGTCACTTCTCTCATGTCACGTATAATAATCTCTAAATGCACAATAATACACCTTGTATCAATAAAGAATTGGGGGGGGGGGGAATAAGTAGTTTTTGCTGAGGAATTTGACACAGCAGCACAGCCTCTGACCGAGCTTTGAATCGCCATTTTTAACTCTCAGATTGTGTCTCCAGAGTCAACGAAGGATGAAGGACAGACCCGAGTCACACTTAAGGCCACGTAACAAAAGTTTGTGACCCTGGCGACCGGAAATAACATGGAGCCACCATTTTAATGAATTAACAGCTGCGCTCCGTGTGGCTAAACACGGTCAACGCGGTCTTTAACAGACAGTTACAGCCAGACTGTTTGACCATGACTACAGAGGAAGAGACGGTTGCATTCAGGGCAGCTGAAATTTCTAATTAAGACACAAAATCCGACGGGCTACGGAATAAAGCGTAACACCAGCTCGCTTTGGTAGACAGAAGATGTTGTTGGATGAACGACGCAGTAGTAGCTCCCTCGTGTAATGTGAAGTCATGTTTCTGTCAGGGCCACATTTTCATCTCGACCCACCTTGCTGGATTTGTTCTTCTTCACCTCCTGCACCTTCTTCTTGAACTCAGACTCTTCTTTGGGGTTCAGAGCCAGCAGCTCTTTGGCCGGCTTGGAGGCCGCTTCTGCTTTGCTTTCAGTCATTTCGACGAAGTAACGATGCGAGACATACGTCGTTAGACTCTCTGCGAACCACGTTGGTCTCTTTATCCGGTTTGTGCCCATGTGGTTGACAACCGACGAAGCGCGGAGGGAGTGTTATCTACAGCCGTGCGCTCCGCACAGCGCCACCTGCAGGCACGGAGGACTCACTCTGTTTTAACAGCCGCAAGTAGCGCAACTACAGTAAACACAGAGAGGTACTGAAGCCCCTTTCTGCCACTTGAAAACCCTACTTCAGTATGTTTCTCGCATTATTAGGTGATAATTACTTATTATCTCCTAATTATGAAACTATCTCGTCATTATTTATTTTCTGTATACTGTATACACCGTAGCTTATTTGCACGATGCACAAATCATGTATATGGCCTCAAGTATTGTAGTTTAATTTCTTCAATTTCTTGTTTTATTTTATTTTAATAGTAAGTATGAATTAATAACATAGAACTATAAGATATTATGTCCTAATTATTAGATAATAGTTGGTAATTATGATGAACAGCACTTATTAATGAGACAAAACATTTTCACGTGGCGGAAATGAGCTTCCATAATAAGATCTACAAATAACTAACACCAGAATACACACGCACACACACATACACAAAGAAAAAAAACAACTCGAGGGGGGGTCACTTTCAGTGATTACTCCTTTTATGGTGGGGAGGGGGGGATGTTACAGTACAGAAGAAGGAAAGGGAAGGAGGAGCAGAAGAGGAGGTGGAGAGAAGAAAAACAAGGGGGTGGAGTGTTTACCAGCAAAATAATGAGGTGAGACAGACATTACATGCAGATCAGCAGTGCACACAGCAACATCAGTGGCTCTGAATCCACGACATGGCAACAAAAATCATCTACTTCACGGTGAACGGGAGACCAGAGCGGGCGGAGTTCCCAGTGGACTGCCCTGCTCAGGATGTCAAAGGTAGGAGCGGAAAACGATGCTGCTGCTTATTCACATTAGAAAAGTATTGTAGGGTATGTGTGGTGTGTCTGGATGCACACACACATCCACAAGTGCCACTACAGTGTTAAAGGCTTCAAATCTGCCTCTGTAATATGATGAAAGAAGTAATACAATGTGAATATCTGATCTGTTATTATAGACTCTACATTTGAATTGCATTCACGGGGGGGGGGGGGGGGGGCAGCTCAACGGCAGACAAATATTCTGACAGCTTTTTTCTGTAAACAACAAGTAAACAACCTTGATAAGTGCATCATTACACAAGCAGAGAATTGCACAAGTGTTTGGGAGGTTGTCTGAGCCGCAGGCAGCGATACAGCTGCCGCTGACAGCTCCTCACTTCACACACCGGCCTCACCTATTCTTTATGTTTGCCTTGTTTCAAGTGGTGAGGAAGGCCAGAAGAGAGAGTCTGATATATAATATCATAGATTCAGTCTGCATGCCTCTGTGGCAGCCTTATATACAAGTTATAAAAATTATGAGAAATCCCTCATTAATCCCTTATTAAGTAATAATGCAGTTATGGATGTTGGTAATCCATTAATAAATGCTTAATAAGTTGTTAAAATGAACTCTGCAGCCCTTTCCCAGAAGGTAAGAGGCTCATACAGTTTTTACTGCTTTGATTATAATAATGGTATATGATTTATAATGCTTTGGTAAATTATTTATTCACTACTAATAACTAACTAAAGCAGTTAGGTACAACTTATAAACCATTTATGAAGGGTACATTATCAACCACACGCCATGGTCTTCCTCAGGGTATTAAAGTGTCGCTCTTTCCAGATCTGTTCCGCTCGGCGGCCGAGGCGGGAGCCCACGACATCCTGAAGCTGTACAACCCCAAAGGCAGCATCATCAACATCTCCCCGGGCCTGGAGCCCAACAGCCCAAACTCCTGCTACAAGCTGGAGGTGGTGGCCGCCGACTGCAACAGTGAGCCGTTAGGTATCTTTGACGGAGCACCGCGGGAGTCACGGTGCTTGGGTTTTATTTAGAAAATAGAAAATAAAGAACAGACCGCTGACAGTCTCCCTCGTGTCTCGTCTCTTCAGGTGCGGAGCTTGCTGGTGCTCTCGGATTTGACCTCTCATCCATGGAGAAAAGGTAGGAACAGGACGCACTTAATGATGTTCTGGAGGGGGGGGTTGTATTATACCAAGAATTTGAGGCTTGGTGCGACGCAGTCCAGGAGGTGCAGACGGATGTCTAATGACTTGGTGCTGATCCCAGACTGCAGGGCCTGGAGAAGAGGATCCTGATCGAGGCCGGCGAGACCCCCGCAGTGGTGTATGAGATGAAGAAACAGGTGGATTCGTTCCGGGAGAAACTGGAGGTACAGACAAACACACCTCCACGGACAGGGGGACTTGTTGGTCTGATCTGCATGTTGTTTTAATCCTCGTCAGAAAAGAATGGGACGATGATAATGCTGTTGGTGAGGATTTGTAACCCCCCCCCTTTCCTTTTCAGAGTGTGGAGCACCTGAGCTGGCTGGGATTGTTCAAAGACCTGTCGGAGGGAACCCACAAGCCCTCCCCGTTCTACCACAAGAGGACTCTGCACAAGACCAGGAAGGAGTGTGAGCACGTGCGGGAGAAGTTCCTCCAAATGAGGCACGTTACGGACTAACATGCCCCCCCCCCCCAGTGTGTCATATCTTTGGATGTGTCGTGGTCATTCATGCTCATGCTGTCGCGTTTGCAGCTCCCTGGAGGTGTCAGACGAGGTGAGGCAGTACTTAAAGACCCCAACCTTCGATAACTGGTGAGTAGGGATGCTTTGCCGTCACCTGCAGCATCAGTGCCCCTGGTGCACCTGACAGCCGTGGTGCGTCCGCGAAGAGGACGGGGGCCGCCGGCCCTTTTCTTCTGACGGACGCGCTCATCTCAATATGAATGGGGGCTCGCAAATCAAAGGAAGGTCCTCACAAAAGGCTTAATCAACACACCATGTTTGAAGTGGGCTTCGTGGGGAGGACGTGAATGCTGCATTCAGTGAGGCCTGGTCCTCTTTTTATTTGTCCAAAAGCTTTTAAAGCCCCCCCCCCCCACACACAGATGATGGCGGTGGATAGATGTGTGGTTAAGCACAGGCTGCAGGGGCGTCACACAGTCAAAGGAAATTACAGGATTCCTTTGAAACGCTGATGAAATGTGCTTTTCTTCTTCTTCTTTTAATAAAGATGATGTGTTAGTCCATTTTTCATCACTTCATGTCAGGCTTTGGACACACACACAATACTTGTGTAATAATAATAATAATAATAATAATAATAATTGTGGTTGTGTGGAAGCTTTTCTAACCCCTAACCCTAACAAACCAGCTAGCTAACTGTGGCATCACTGATCTCATGCTGTTGAGTGAAAAATATACATTTTACAAATGTCTTTAGGTGAGATGCCTTCATTAACCCATTTATTCTTTTTTTTCTCAGCATTAATATCCGTGTCCATTTTCCACTATTTCATCAATCCATGTATTATGTTTTATTGTTTTTTTGTTTTTTTTGGCAAAGAAAAGACCAAAAACTGAAAGACTAAACATGCTGCGTGAAAAGGTGTCATCCAGGATGTTGCACGCTGTTTAAAACAAGTTTAATTATACTCCACCGTAGAGGAGTGGATCCATTAACGATGACTTTAAACGGTATGTTCTTGCAAAAATACAAGCGCTAGTAGGCTTCAAGCACTTTTACTACCCTTGTCAGTGGATTCGTCTGTGCAGTGGAGGAGTAGCCTGTTTGTCCTCCTGTGAGGAGAAAATGATTCACATGCAGTACCTTTTTAAAAGTAGCACAAGTTTGTGCTTCATTTGAATGGAAACCTGACAGGGAGGACAGATGACAGAGGATGGGACAGGCCACAGTGCGAGACACTGTGAAGCTTCCTTCCTTCTGTGTGAGTGATGCAGATGTACTGTAGGTCCACGCGTTCAGGGAATCAAACAGGAGCTGAACTCTGGGTTAACTCCTTGCCTTAAGGAAACGTCAGTGGAGACAGTCACGCACTCCTAATCTCCCATGGCGTTGTGTATTTTGTGTGTGTGTGTGTGTGTGTGTCTGTGCAGGCAGTGGGAGGACGCAGAGATCATGGTGCTCCTGCAGGTCATGTACACCGATTTAGATTTCATAGCGGCGTTCAACATTGAGCCTGAAGTGCTGCAACAGTTCCTGTTTGAAGTCTACCGGAGATACAACAACATCCCCTTCCACAACTTCAAGCACTGCTTCTGCGTGACCCAGATGGTGAGTGCGCATGTGTGTGTGTGTGTGTGTGTGTGTTGGGGTGAAGTTATAACAAATCATGGAGAGCCCAGTTGTGTCTGTAATCATGAAATCGTGCCTTGATGGCTAATTGGTGAAGGACATGTGGCCCTCAGGGTAGAGAGGTGACTCCAATCACTGGACAGCTCTGCATGTTGGGCAGTTACCTCAACACATCCATGAAGGAGGACACTTGATGGTTTGAAGTCTTGCCTTTAACATTGAAAAACAAACAGCTGATGCACAGAGGATTCGTTCTTTAAACCTGCATGAATCAACATGTTTATGACACATATCATATATCCTTTTAAAATAACCTGTTTGTAAAAATGATCTTTTTCGTAAAGCTATACTAATCAATATTTTTATATAAAAATGGATGAAATGAGGATGCCGTAATGTCAAAGGGGATTGCTTGTCCCTTAGCTCCATGGGGCATTTTAGCATCTTTCAGCTCATTTTTTGTTTTTTAGGCACGTAAAATTACTGAGGGAGCCACAGCAGGCAGCTGGTAAAACCCACTGTAGTCTACCTGCTCAGCACCAAACAGCAGTCAGACAAAGTTAGCAACTAGCTGGGGGAACATTTAGCAGCTAAAGAGCCGCATATTTCCCTCAGGAGTTTGTTAAAACGTTAACCGTAACAACTTTATATGTCAGGGTTGTGTTTATGGCTTGTTTCACTGCCCCCAAGTGGACAAAAAAAAGCGTTGCAGCTTTAATCTTTCCATAAGAGTAAATGGCCGCCTTCTTTTTCCAAACGATGTACAAGAGAACATCTCCAATTCCCACTCTGAGCTTCACGGTTTCTCCATCTCTGAGCAGATGTACGGTTTGATCTGGCTGACCGACCTGAGGAGTAAGATGGACAGCATCGACCTGCTGATCATGCTGACCTCTGCGGTCTGCCACGACCTCGACCACACGGGATACAACAACGCCTATCAGGTGGGATGTTCCCTTTACACAGAACTGTGGATAGACTGGAGTTTACATTGAATTTGTTGTAAGAAGGGATCTTTTCACAACTGCTATAGAGTGCTTCAAGGATGACGTATTTTAAGTTAGCGTGGCTCGGATTTAGGATTATTGCAAAAGCAAAAGTTTATGATACTTGTTTTGTTCAGCAGGATAATCTTCACCAGAAGTAAAAAGCGAATGTTTTAAAGGCTATGAACCAACAACACCACGGTCACATTACTTCTATGTCACCACCACTAAACTTTTAAGAGAATAGATATAGAAATATAGACAGACAGATATAGAGTATAAACACTACGAGGCTGTAAAGGTGGACTATTGAGCAGATGACTTTCCGTGTTCGGCATGAAGACGTTTAATGTCCGGGACAACCCCTGTAGTCTCATTTAGCCACCTGTTAGCAACCGCCTTTTTTAAGACACGTAAAAGCTTCAAAATCCACGAGTGGGATATCTACTGGTGTATTTTATGGCTAGACCTCTTCAGCTTGTGTTAACCACAGACCTTATTTCAGGCATCGAACCAAACCTCATTCCTGCAGCACTCTATTGGGCAGGAGGAACAACTACAGCGACCAATAACATTTTGTGTTTATCTTTCAGATAAATGCTCGGACTGAACTTGCTCTTCGCTACAATGACATCTCTCCACTGGAGAACCACCACTGTGCGGTGGCTTTTGAGCTACTGGAGAAGGTAGGGATGATCAGAACTGTCCGTCCGAGCTGCCACGAGACATTGCATTTTAGTTCAGGGATTTGAACTGAACCTGGACAACCTGAACAGGGACTATCTGCCTGTCAGCTCCAATGAACAGACTGATTTCCTTGTTTTTGCAGACAGAGAGCAACATCTTTAGAAACCTGCCCATGGATCAGTACAAACGGATAAGGGAGGGCATCATCAAGTGAGCTCATCTTTCTAATTCTGGCAGCATTTGTTTGTTATTCAGTCGCGACGGCACGACAGCATGTTTTTTTCTTTTATTCTGTCGTAAACTGCAGATGCATTCTGGCCACTGACATGACGAGGCACAACGAGATTCTCAACAAGTTCAAGTCCATCCTGCCAGCGTTCGACTTCACCAACAGGGACCACCGAGATGTGGTGAGACAAATGTTTTCCCATTGATTTCAGATTTCATTTCAAAGGACATATTGGAATAGGGAACCTTTTATTTTCACTCTTATTATTATAAGAGTAAAGAGTATTACAAGTAGTAGCTGTATCCTAAGGAATACAGTTTAGGGATGAAACATATGTTTGTGACCTATGTCTTTTTTTTAGATGACACGAGATTTTGAATTCCAGCTGTTTCCAAATTACCCTGGAGCTTTTTGGCCGGGATTCAGGTCACACAAATCCAATCAAATCAAACTTTATTTGCATGGCGCATACACTCATACAGGCTAGTGCAATTCAAAGTGCTACAAGTTGAGAATAAGACAAGTATGTCAGTAAACAACGAGGCGAATGCCCAGGAGAAGGAATAATAGTAATAAAAGCAATAAAGTAGGTAAAAGACCGTAACAAATAAAATAGATAAGAAGCAATAAAAATCACATTTTAAAACATGAATTCAGTTAAATAAATAGAATATAAATATTGGCCATAAAACATTCTCATGAAAAGCCAGGCCAGAGGGGTAGGATTTACATATGAAGGGATCCCCTCTATGAGCTGCTCTCACATCCGCGGGCAGACATGTAGAAGTATACTGCCGGACTCATCCATGAAATGACAGCTTTTGCATAAAGGCTGCCTCACCACACCGACCTGAGAGGCCGTCCCGGTTCATTTCAAGCAAATGCAAGCATGTCCCCATGTGCAAGACCAGGTAGTCCTTTAAAAGTCAACGCAAAAACCCCTGTAAAGACTTGAAAACGATGTGTGATGTGTCGTCTCCCCTAGGTCCTGCAGCACTTGTATTATAGCAAAATGAAGTTGTGTCTTTGACGTGTAGCTGTCTCCGGTCTGACTTCTTCCTGCTGTGTGTGCAGCTCATGATGATTCTGATCAAAGTGAGCGACATATCCAACGAGGCGCGGCCCATGGAGGTGGCCGAGCCCTGGCTGGACTGTCTCCTGCAGGAATTCTACAACCAGGTAGCTGAGTAACCCGATTGTGCGTAAAGACGTGTCTATTTGGATCTATTTGGTTTATCTAGTTTCAGGTGCAACAAAGTCAATCAAATCAAAAGTCAACACAAGCCAGCCCCCACACATGTAACCATTAATTCCAGCTGTGTCTGTGCACTCAGAGCGATGTGGAGAAGTTAGAGGGTCTCCCGGTCACCCCCTTCATGGATCGGGACAAAGTAACCAAGCCTTCATCTCAGACGGGCTTCATCAGATTTGTCCTTTTGCCTCTCTTCATCGAGCTGGCCAACCTCTTCCCCTGCCTGGAGGTAACTCATTTCCAAAAGATTCACAAGTATCCAGCAAATGCACGACTAACCCTGAGCCGGAGGGCCTCTGGGTTTTGAGTTAATCCTTCCCTCGTCCTGCAGCAACACATTATCAGCCCGGTACGGAAGGCTCTCGATTACTACACAGAGATGGAGAGAGCGCTGGAGAGGGAGAAACAGAACCGGGTTCAGAGCGAGAACGCAGCCAAGAGCAAGGAGGCGGCGGCCGACAGCCCGACGGATGCCGGAGCGGAAGCCTCGAAGCCCGACGCGCAGTGAGCCGAGCAGCGCCTGTCTGAGGCAACTGGTCTTAAAGGTTGCATGACTGTTCATTGATTTAAATGCATGTGAACCGTCTAAATGTGTACTTCTATTTACTGGGCTAAGCACAAGTTGCTGTTCTAAGCAGTTTCTGTTGTAGTTTTGGTGGTATGCAGTTTTATTAAATGTAATGTGACGACATGGAGCCTGACTGGAGAGGTGAATACACATTCTCAACACTGATCTATTTTAAAAGAGTATTTCCAAAATACAGTACAACTAATTATGAAATTCCCAGTGTTGTTTGTTTTGGGAGAAATAAACTATAAATACTGTTTGCTGCTTTGGTTGCACTGAATCAGCAGCAAACATGCAGGTAATAAAGTAGAACAGGTGGTAACATCTACAGCACTGAATGTTCCTGTCATACTTTTGCATTTGTTTTTTTTGTTTTTTTGGTGTGATAAAAGAAAAAGAAGACGTGTCCACGCTTGGTCTCGCATCCCTGGCCGACCCGGGATCAGCCCTCCTGGACAACGCTGGCGATGCACTTTGGTGCAGAGTCACTACTCAGTTTTCACACTACAAAAACTTTTATTCATTTAGTTTTTATTTGGCTGTAACTGCTTTAACTGCTTTAACAGAACGAATGTCTGAACAAACAAGTGTAAGTGACATGTTACAATTCTCCATTATTTGCATTTAGAACTACCCATGTGACTGAATCATGCTGTTTTGAAGATGAGGGAAGTGGGACGGTCAGGGGACGGGGAAAGGAGGGAAAGTCTGAGGGCAATCTAGTGGACCAGCGGAGAGGAGCACTGAAGGGCCTGTGTGGCTGAAGAGGAGGGGCGGGAACACAGACTGTGACACGTGTACACCAGCCCTAGTTGGTGCTATCAATTCTTCTAAAAAAAACTAGCCAACAATGTGTCAGCCGGGAAGATAGCCCAAAAACTTGTGTTCCAGTAGTTCACCCTGAAGCCTGCAGGTGTTAGCCGTGGACCACCAGTCCGCCTCTGCAGCTCCGTGTGGTGAAGAATGAGATTCCTCACAAAGCCAAATAAAGATCTGTTCTATTTTTAGGTCATAAGCCCTTATTATCACCAGCAGAGGAGACCCACCTGACTGACTGAGAGGGAGCCTCTGCAGCAGCCATACTGTGGCAGACAGAGCTGTGTGTGTGTGTGTGTGTGAGAGAGGGGGGGGGGAAGCAAAAGAAGACCAGAAAATCAAGTATTCTTGCTTTTAGCTTGAACACAACGTTGCTGTATTTACTCTTCATGGAGGCGTGGCGAGAAGCAGCTGAATTTGTGCTCTCACTAAGTTAATAAAACTTCAGCGAACGGAGCGCAGAGTTTGTCTGCCCTCATTTAAGTCTGCATTCAAGGATGTAGATTGCACGGTTGGTTTCCAAGTTTCTGGAGTGAAGCCCTGACTGACCTATGACATTTTGGAAAAGCACAGGTGTACCTAATAACATTAACGACGGCTCCGTTCCATTTAAGTGTCCCAGTGAGCCGGGACCAGGACCCTGAAACTGAAGCAGCGTAGACCTAAATATAAGTAAATATAAATAAATAATATATTGACCCCTTAAAATGTCCCGCAGTGATGTCTTCTTAACAGGACAATAAAATGCACGATTTCAATTGGTGCAGTGTTTTGTTTTATCATTGTTTAGTCTCAAATTTGAGTCCTGTGTGCTGTTGCAGTGTGCGTCACCATGGAGACGACCACTGGCTCACACAACAATGTGATACCACCAGCTGGTTAAAACGTAATCAATACTACAAAAGGGGGATGCAAAGATGTGGTTTGGCAACATGGAGGGGAAAGTGTGAAAAGGAACGTGGGAAAAGAGAAAACTGGCCAGAAAGCAAATGAGAGTTGTGTCCCAGTTTAAAAATGATATTACAACCCATGAATTTGAAGTTTTCTAAATTCCTGCAACCTCGGGACCTCCTCCTCCTCCTCCTCCTCCTCCTCCGAGAACGTGGCCCCAAACCCGATTGGACAGAGCGGGGGCCGACGCCTTCTGACCAGCAGCCAATCAGCGGGGTCAGCGCTGGCCGGTTCCGGTACATCCTCTGACACGAGCCACAGAGGGTCTGCCCGCTCGGTCGACCTACCCCCTCACGAGGAGCCGTGGCTGACGTTCAGCAGCAGCAACAACAACAACAACAACAACAACAGAAGGAAGACAAAACTAAAGTAGTCGTACCGGGGACCGCGGGTAGCGACACGAGACGAAAGCACGAGGATGGATCCGCTCGTGGCTGCCATTGACCAGGGCACGAGCTCGACGAGGTTTCTGGTGAGTGACGCGTTAACGTTAAAGTCGGCTAAACGTTAACGTACTCTGCGTTTTCCTTCCCCGTTATTTTACCACACAACTGACAACAAATAACAACAAACAGCAAAGCCTTCGACTGAAGAAAGCCTGTTGCATGTGGAAATAAGAAATAAAGTCAGGTTAGTGAGCTTCAACTTACACGACGAGGGTGACCCTGGTATCTGTGCTGTGTTGTGGCTCCCTGTAAGCTAGCAGCGTTTGTTTTCATTCTCTGAAACTATGAATTCAATACTTTTACTGAGCGAGTTGAATTATACACGTGAAGTGCGCCCCTACTGGTAAACGAGCACATTGCAGAGAGAGAGAGAGGGAGCCACTAGTGTTACAGTATAATACAAAAGATAGTTTTGATATGTTGATATATTGAATATGCTGTAAATATAGTGCGGTACACTCTACATCCATACAAGGTGAGAATAACTATTGTTATCTGTTCTATCGATCGTGAAGTTTGTATTTTTATTCAAGACATATGACACCAAATATGTTCAGTGACGTCTAAGTGTAACCTACAAGTTTGATTAGGAAATGCAGTAAAGCAATGCCTGTTGTGTGCTGGAAAACATGAAATGTCACAATACACTGTTAGAACAACTCTGTGTCTCTTGCGTTAATGTTTACAAACACACGGTGAATTGATTTATTGATTCATATGTGCATTAATAAGAATTTGTGTACGATATTAGGACTTAGCGTGTTATTTAGTGTTTTGCACTCTGTGGTAGAGTGGTTTGGTTTAAAGATAATTTAGTGCGTCAGTTTGGCTCTTTACATCAGGACCTTTGCTCTTTGCTGTTGTCATTGTTATCACAATGGAATAATCACTGAAATGATTATTAAAATGTCAACCACGTTTGCTTTGACGTGTGGAAACCCACCAGATTTGTCCACGTTCCCCTTTTGTTTTCGCCGTCGAGAAAAAATGAATCCTGTTTAGTGATCCATTGCGAATTCAATTGGGCTTCCTCAAGTAGGTCAGCTGGAAGATTTGGACTTTCCAAAGAACAGACTTTTTGTGACATGTGACAGCTATTTTTAATTTGGTTGACAGGGAATCATTGTTTGGATGGTTTCTGATTCAAAACACCAGAAACCTGCTTTTACTTTTTAAATTGGTTGACAGGTCTCTAATACAAGGACATTAACACTAACTATACACAAGTGTTGTCTGTAAGGCATTGGAGGGACGCTTATATTTAAGATCAAAATGATGGACGTCCACAGCAAACAGGTGCCGTAACTTTGCTCTGGACGTGTACCTAATTGGTGACCAGTCCTGTCCAAAGGGCCTTGGACCTGTTTGTCCCTGGCTGACTGCTGATCTGATGACACTTTGTTTCAAGCACAGAAAAGGCCCAGAAGTTAAACTTTAACCTAGAAGGTTGTTTTTTGCAGGTTCATCGTAACGCCCAAATGACGATAAGGGAACGCGTCTCCAGTCTTAGATGACGATGATGTTGAAGCGCTTGTCAATGTTAGAATAAATCCTCAACACAACTGGGCCTTGACTCCTGCATCTTCCAAGCTTTTATTTTGCAGATTCAAATTCATTAACCTTCCCTGACTCCTTATATACATATTTAATAGTGTCATAAAGACAGTCTGGACTTATTCAAGGTGATTTAGCTAGTTTGCATGTCTATATTTCACTTCATCACACACAAATCATCATGATCTAACCCATAGGAGTACCACAAACATATACTTATACTTATTTTTCCACTGTTCACCCCACAAGTGAGTTTTCTCAATTCAGAAACCACCACAGAAAATGTGAGCCCATCATACAACATTTGTTACCTTTTCCAGCTTATTACAGACGTGTAAAGCAATGCCAATACAATGACAACACAAACTTTGATCAAAAAAAAGAACATGGAGTTTAGAGGTTATATTTGTTTTAGGGTATATCTATTAGCTTGTATTGTACATGTGGAGTTTATTGTATATTATTATTATTATTGAGAAAAACCTAAACCAAGAGGGAAACGTGTTGGCGTAAGTATTCTGTGGACACAACTTTGAATATTAGTGGTGCAAATTTTGGACTCAAGTGACATCAGAGGTCCTGCTTTAACTGGCCCAGTCATGTGGTCTGTCCCTTTTCATGACGGGGGGAAGGATGTTCCTGTTTGCTGTCCAACTGCGTGACTTCAGCTGAATGTTCCCCCCCTTCCTTCGGTGCTTGTAGCCTGCGAGTATCTTGTCTGTCTGCCCAGCCTTTGTAGCAGTGAGAGGATCGCGAAGTTGAAAGAGTTCAAGTTGGTGGGAAACTTCTTGTGGGTCACGTGTTCCTTGAGGTTAATGTTTCCCAGTGTGGCATATTGCTGCCTGTGTTGGATTCCTATAACCTAGTGATTTGAGTGTTGTCTGTGGCTGAACTGCAGGGCCTGCGCTGCTGAGTTCACGGGAGGGCAATGCTACGCAGTGGTTTATCCTATTACCTTATTAAAAGAAATGCTGACTTCTCCCTGACTCTGTAGGCTGCCTCATGTTAACCCCCCCCCCGTAATAGGGAGCAATTCTTTATTTGGGACAGGATTAAATCCAGCCAATGATAATCATCTCCTCACTCTCTTCTCTTTTCATCATGTCGCAATTCATCACTGGAATAATGCAACTTCCCGTCACCACTCCAGTCCCGTGCATCCTTCGTTTTCTCTCTCTTCTCGGCCTTTTATGAATTCCTTTTCCCCACAGGTGTTCAATGCAAGAACAGCCGAGCTGATGAGTCACCACCAAGTAGAGATCAGCCAGAGCTTCCCCAAGGAGGGGTGAGTCTCCTTGAACTTTGATAACAGGGCTGCAACTAACTCATTGTTTTCATTATAAATAAATCGGCCCGTTGCTTTTCAGTTCATCGACTGCCAGAAAGTAATGAATAATGAAACAGCCTATTTTATATTATTATTTGCCATGGTGACGTCTTCAAGCGTCTTGCTTTGTCTGACCAACAGGCCAAAACCCACAGAAACAGTCAGTTTATGTGCCACAGTGAAAAGCATCACATCCTCACATTTGAGAAGCTAGACACAGCAGCTGTTTTGCATTTTCTCTTTAATGATTAATTATTAGATTATCAAAATAAATAAAATTCAATACATTTTCTGTCAGTTGATCATTGCAGCTCTATTTTCGCCGTAAGACGATATTCATAGATGCAGACAGATACAGATCCTAAAGAGGGTGGATGGATGTTTACTTATTTTGAGGTTCAGTATTTTAGCTAATTTCTAAACATTCTTTATACTGAAAATCTTTATATACAAAGAAACATTCAGAGATATAGTTTTAAATCCATACTGAATACATGAAAGGAAATGAGTTACAGAGTGTAACAGCTGTGCCTTCCTTTCTCTGAGTTACTGAGGTTACAATTTAACTGCATTTTAGATTCATCTCTTACCTCATTTGACTTGTGTTATAACATAATTGAGTCTAAGGTCCAGCTCTTTTTTTTCCCCCCTCTATTGTACGCCCAAAAGCTGGCTGGCTTGATACATATTCAGATCACTGTCTACTCCACGATGAAGTTGCTGTACAAAGTACCAGAGGCCATATATTTGGCTCAACCTGTGGAAGTCCAGGACAGAAACCTCCTATAATTTCAAATTAGGCACCTTACAATTTAGCAAACTGTAATCTTTGCTGTATGTTTTGTTACACAAACAATAGCTAAGTGTAAATCCTAGATATTCTTGCCTCAATGCACATATCCTGAAGCTTTTAGCCTCCGTTACTCCATCATTTGTGTTTCAATCAGCTGGGTGGAGGAGGACCCCAAGGAGATAATGCAGTCCGTCTACGAGTGCATGGAGAGGACTTGTGAGAAACTCTGCCAGCTCAACATCGACGCCTCCAACGTAAAAGGTGGGACACTTGTCGGTTGTCGGGTGCTGCCCCACGCCTAGCTGTGGGTGGAGACATGTTGAAGTGGGGGGTTTTATTGACATTCACGTCGTTGCTGTTTTCTCAGCGGTCGGGGTGACCAACCAGAGAGAGACGACCCTGGTTTGGGACAAAGAGACCGGAGAGCCACTCTACAACGCCATTGGTGGGTGAATTAAATATCATCTGCCAAATGTTCTTCTTCACACATATTACAGACACACTCTGTAACGTGGTCAAAATATGTAAAAACAAATGAATTATTTGTAGATACACCAGATTCCCTTTGCTGCAACTTCTTTGGTGAGCAAATGAGGAGATTATGTCATCTGGCAAGCAGCACAGAGCATGAGGAGGTTGCGTCAGATTGTAGTGTCCGGTGTCATGTCTGTCCACCACCCACCATCCCACGTGGCAATGATTTCATTGTAGGAGCTGAACACGCGCAGCCACCGCCCACTATGTGCTAATATTACTAGCAAAGAGACGCTTTCATTCTTACCCCCAAGGCCTCCAGTTGCAGCCTGAAAGGGCTTGTTTATATGCATGCTGTTCAGACGGCCCCCTGGTTGCTGTTTAGATGGAATGTGAGGGATGTGTCTGGGGTGGGGGGCCGACTGGGCTGGGCTGGGCTGGGTTGAGTTTCACATAAACCGGTGCCGCTGGTTCCTTGAAGGTTCACAGCTGCAGGCGACGGTCTCTGTTTGATGTTGAGGTGTAAGACCTTGGGAGGTGACTGTTAGTGATGGGTTATTTTCATCAGCTTCAGGTCTCAAAGAATAAAGTGAATAAAATGTATGTTATCTGAGCAGAATTTTAATTTCAATCTCAATAGTAAATCTACGTGGTCTGAAAATTAAATACTACAAGGAAAAAATCTAATAAATCTGAGGGGTCCGAGATTGCTGATCGGACTGTAAACAATGACCGGCATACGGTAGAGGTCTTGGACCAGATATCCGTTATTCTTTATCTGGATATCCGCTGGCTCAGAGGCTAAATCATCAGGCGATAACCGATGGGTTCTGAGATTGATAGACACGCAACCTGTGACAAGAGCTTGCACTTTGAAGTTGCTTTGTTTTTATGGGGTCGCAGGTCAAAAAGGTTATTTTGCGAATGGACTGAAGTAGTGTGGACATTTCTGTCCAGTCCAGGTGTTTTAGGTTCCTATGTGTCAGCTGTCCTCCTCTGCTTTTGTCTGTAGTTTGGCTGGACCTGCGCACGCAGTCAACAGTGGAGCGGCTCATCAACAAAGCTCCGGGACAAAACAAGAACCACCTCAAGGTGAGAGAGACAGACAAGATAGCCCTCAGTTGTTTCTGGCTTTTAGTGTTGAGACTCAGGCTGCAGCGATATGAACAGGACAAAGCTCTGTCATATATGGTGGTCACTGAGTAGTGCTTTACTTTAGATAGAAGTAGAACAAAAGTCTGGGAGTTTCTCTGTTTCTGATACTAAAATAAAACCGTTCATGGTTTTTTTTTACGCTCTAATCTGTTTCCTCTGTTCTCTCTCCAGCACAAGACAGGACTTCCCATCAGTACCTACTTCAGTGCAGTGAAGCTACGGTGGCTGCTGGACAACGTGGACGAAGTGCGGCAGGCAGTGCTGAGCGGGCGCGCCATGTTCGGCACGGTGGACTCCTGGATCATCTGGGTAAGAGCTGCTCGTAGCCTGCAACCAGCCCGCACCAGCCCTGGGTCAGATGGAGCAGAGACTAAAACTAAAGGAAACAGCTGCGCTTTTTATTTACAACGTTTGATGCATACTTAGTCCAGCGCTCTATGTCCTCAGTGCCTGACGGGGGGCAGGAGCGGAGGGGTCCACTGTACCGACGTCTCAAATGCCAGTCGCACCATGCTCTTCAACATTCACACCATGGACTGGGATCCTGAGCTCTGCAGGTAAACACACACACACACACACACAGCTTTGAACACACAGACCTCGAGCATACACGCAGTGGGCTTTGGTGAGAAATACTGAATGTAAACATAACGTGTTTGCAAGAAAAAAAAACCCCACAGGGCCACTTTAAAGACTTTAAATTGATGATGAAGCTGTCCACACGCCAGGCTGTACTGTACATCCATTGGATCTGTTCTGTCCTGTAGCAGCTAACTCCTGCATCCTTGCCTAAGTTGTATCGTGTGTGTGGTTCATTACAAACCTGCTGATTGTTGCTGTGCTGCCTCCAGGTACTTTGACGTCCCAATGGAAATTCTCCCCAAAGTCAGAAGCTCCTCTGAAGTATACGGCTGGATGGTAAGCTCAGTTCACCTCCCGACCTCACTCAGTGAGTGTGTGAGTGTGTGTGAGTGTGTGTGTGTGTGTGTGTGTGTGTGTGTGTGTGTGTGTGTGTTTCTGTGGTACTGTTTGTGTTTTGAGATAGCCCGGATTTGACCTGACCCACATGTATTTTTCACTTTTATTCAAGGACTCCAGAGCTGTAAATGAACTATGATCATAAACTATTCTGGTGAATGGTGTCACAAATGGCTGTATAACTTGATAAGATAAAAGAGCAATTGCAGATAATGTACTGATATCGTCTTCATGTGAAGTAGTAAAGGATTTCCAGCTCAAATGTTGCTGTTTTGAATTTACTTCTGAATTTCCGATTCAGGATTCTTTGTAAATCATGATCTAAAGAATTCATATTGATGAGCTGATATCTGTATTTTCCGCAGCTTTAAGCGCATGGTTATCACATGGTTGCAGAAATGATTGCTGTGCACTATTATTTCACATGCTACAAAGAGTATGTGTTGTTATTTAGTTTCTCTGTTTGTTGATTCTGGATTCATTCATTCAGAGTTACGACAGTTGAATCACATTCCTTATTGCGGTCTCACCCTGATAAATGTCCTGATGCCGTGTTGTTGTCTCACTGGCAGATGCTTTAAACAGATAACTTTTGAATAGACTCAGACGCTGCACTGGCAGATGAGCCCATATCCCATATTGATTTAAAACAGTAATGGCTGACCTTTGTCTTTTAAAGAGCAGTAAGGCTGCCTCTCCCGTGTGTGCTGGAGATCCTCGGCTGCTGCTGTTATCACGCGTCTCTGTTTGTCTATGCTCGTATCTTCCAACATGGTCTTATGTGTTAAACCTGTTTTAGGCAACATGCACCTTGCCCTGCAGTCTAGAGTTCAGCTAGGAAGCTCCGACCCACATCCTCCCAGACATACCGTTTTTAAATGGCAGCTTGTCCATTTGGGAAGAAATACTCCTCACAAACTGCAGCAACCTTTCTGGCAAATAAAATAAATGTCCTCATAAGAAGGCAGACAGGTTCTTTGGCTGTCACTACACTGATTTTTTTGTTTTTGTTTTTTTCAGGGGAAAAATCCCTAATCTTATGTTGAAACTAGATATACATGAGTAAACAAACTTTCTGCAGCGCTGCTGTTTAACCGGCAAGCTGTTAAAGCGATAAGGTAATAACTTCCAGAATAATCAATTCCCTGTTAGGTAATAAAAATGCTCCACCCTGATTGTGATGACTCTTTTCCTGTTTATGCAGTATGTATTACACAACGGGGGATTTATTGCATTAAGCTGGACGTTTGCACAGATAACGTTGGAATTACTGCATGATATTTAGCTTTAGCCCTGAGCAGCATTTCATCATGTTAAAGAAATGAAATCCTATTATGAAGATCTCTGTGACATAAGAAAGCAGTTCTGTTCATCAGCGTTATCTTGTTTGTCATTTATCCCGACTCTAAACTCGTGTGTGTTTCTGTCTTCTCACCAGAAATCCGGCTCTCTTGCAGGAGTGCCGATCTCCGGGGTAAGGACTGTGCGTGTACCTTTGTCAGGATAGTGACGTCTGACGTCCGAGGTTGTCTGCAGGCTGCGGTGTGTGTTACATGTGGCTTTCCTCCAGACATTCGAGGGACACATTTTCCACCAGAGCCCCACAATACTTTGCCCGGGCCAATATTAGCCCGTCGCCTGTCAATGCACACGTCAGCCTACAAGTAACGAGAAACTGATCTGTAGACCTGCAAAGGTCAAATGAATGTAATGTAATATTTACTATTTAGTTTACTTTTAGTCCCGTTCAGTACATATCTTGGTCAAAATTCTTTAACAAGCTCATTTAAGACGTCCTTATCAAAATGTTTAAGTCATTTCAGCTGGTATGTTGTTGCTGGGTTGTTAAATATTGGTATCGGCCTCTAAGACGGTACTGGCCAGCTTGATTTAGTTTGTTTGTGAGACACCGGGTAGTTTTTTTGGGGGGGAGGTTTGTACTCACTTCTATAGTGTGTGTATATAAATGGACCGTCCTGTCCCTTAACGGCGACCTTGTCTCCATCAGTGCCTCGGTGACCAGTCGGCCGCCCTGGTTGGTCAGATGTGCTTCACGGAGGGCCAGGCCAAAAACACGTAAGCCGTCCGCTGTTTGTTGTTTGCACTTAGGAATGGTTCTGTGTCACGTCACGCATTCTGCAGCTGTGTTGTTGAAACAAGACGGCAGCTGAGGTGCCAACAGCACGAGACATTAAGGACAGTTTGGTCATGAGTCGCTAGGTTATGTCACATGCTCATTTGCATGCACATCATAACGTAACTGTTTACATACATACATGATTTATGATAAATTAAGTTGACTCAACCTGCTTTATCATTATTTTCAAGCTGCCATCATCTCATCAATATGTACCAATAATCTACCTCTTATTTCTAAAATGAATGGAGAGGATCCTGACAGCTTTAATCATTTTAGAATGAAACACATAATAAGGCACGTTTCGCTGAATAAAGATGAGAGAGAACATTTTTTATTTATTTTTTAATATTGTAAAATATTTTCCCCCACTTATTTCCTTCATAACCTTTTCAATTGACTTCCAAAGCATATTGGGCATAAATAAGCCCATTCAGACTTCCAGTAATTTGTAAGCGAGCACTCAGGGGTCTCTAGTGTGTCTTACTCTTTTCTCATTCTTGTTATGTAAAGGTACGGGACTGGTTGCTTCCTGCTCAGAAATACAGAGACCAAGGTAAGCATATATATAAATAATATATGAATATTCCCTGGGACTAACGTTTTGAATAACGTCACTCTGTATAATGTTTTGTTAGCCAGTGATGTCAGACCACGGCCTGCTGACCACGGTCGCCTACAAACTGGGAAAAGACGAGCCTGCCTGCTACGCACTCGAGGTGTGTGAGAGCTTTGTTTTGTTCCTACGTTGGCCCCCACGGTGTTCCCTGGTTTGTCGTTTCCCCGAGTCTGGGTCCGATGGTCTTCTCTCTTCCTCCCCAGGGTTCGGTGGCCATCGCAGGGGCAGTGGTACGGTGGCTGAAGGACAACATGGGCATCGTGCAGTCGTCCTCAGAGATCGGTACTTACACTGCAGCATCACACCTAATCTGATGTGAAGACCACAACTCTTCTCTTCTTTCAAATCTGTCTGTAGCAGCTTCATTGCCTTTTTGATTATATAATGAGAAGGAAAAAAAAAACGTCTCACCGTGTCATTTCAGAGAAACTAGCAGCTGCAGCCGGCTCGTCTTACGGCTGTTACTTTGTGCCGGCGTTCTCCGGGCTCTATGCCCCTTACTGGGAGCCCAGCGCGAGAGGGTGAGCCAGTCAGCTGTTAAAACACATGTCTGAACTGTAATCGGCCGTAATTTGACTCTGAAGTGAGGAAAAAAGCGAGACATCTTGTCAGCAATAATGTGATACTTGTTTGATTCAACCAACCGCCTTAACGACGGCGTTACGGTTTGTGTATTTATGTTCATCCGTTTGTTTTCCAGCATCATCTGCGGACTCACTCAGTTCACCAACAGGAGCCACTTGGCCTTTGCTGCCCTCGAGGCCGTCTGCTTTCAGACCAGAGAGGTGAGCAGCGTCTCCTCTCTGCTTCTTATAGTAATTAGAGAAACAACAGGATACACATGATTTTGCCCAAAGGATGATTCGACCTTTCTTCACTTGGTCATGATATTTTCTTGGTTTAAGAGACGTCGCTCTTCTCTTGGTCATGCCGTATTTCCCACAAATGTGGCTATTGTGGCTCTGTGGGTCATGCTGGCTTTGCCCCCGTCATCTCAGCTGTGGAGATTTGGGGAAAACAAGGACTCGCAACAAAACAACCAATATCAGATGGAAGCTGCGGGAGCCTCCTGCAGGGGGAATATAAAATATAAAATATACTGGAATTTTCTATTTTAAATTGATGCAGTGAGAGGTTGAATGTATTCATTTTATAATTTTTTGCATGTAATCCCTTTCAATTGAATGCACCAACGTGATTTCAGCGACTGCAATAGTCACGCTGGGTGTGCAGGAGGTTGTTGTGTTTAAGTGGGTGGCACATTGTGTGTGTGTGTGTGTGTGTGTCAGATCCTTGATGCGATGAACCAGGACAGCGGCATCCCTCTGACGCAGCTGCAGGTGGACGGAGGCATGACGTCCAACAGATTACTGATGCAGCTGCAGGCCGACATCCTCTGCATCCCCGTAGGTAAGAGGACCCTCTCAGCCAATGACTGCGGTCTGGACCCTGGACTTTATACCCTGTCTGTCTTCCTGACTTTTGTCCCATTTTAAAGAAAGAAAAAACGCACTGATGTAAAAAAAAAAGATGTAATTTTTGCATTTCCATAAATTAAGTGATTTCAAGTTTTCATTTGGAGGAAAGGGACAATGTTCCTGATTATTAAACTTTCCATGTATTTGTGTTTGTGCCCGTGTCTTTGTCTCATGTCTGTCCAGTGCGACCCTCCATGTCAGAGACCACCGCTCTGGGTGCAGCCATGGCAGCGGGGGCAGCAGAGGGGGTGGAAGTGTGGAGCCTGAGCCCCGATCACCTCCCGCATGTCACGTGCGAGAAATATGAGCCTAAGATCAACTCTGACGGTGTGTGATGCTCTTCTTAGCTGCTCGATTCTCAAAGCAGGTCCGCAAACACTTTGTCATGACCTTAACATCCACGAGTCGGCAGCAAACAGTGTGTCTGTCCTCTTCACAAACAGAGAGCGAGTTCCGCTTTGCCCGATGGAAGAAAGCCGTCCAGAGAGCCATGAACTGGGAGACCACAGAGCCCTGCTGCAACGGTACACATTAGTCTTGTTTAAGAGCACGTGGGACTGAAGCGAGACGCTGTTTACATGTGTGACACACAGGAATAGTTTTTAATGTGGTCTTTTGTGCCATCATTTGTCCTGAACCTCGAGCGGTGTGAGCTGTGATCCATCTCGGATGCTCTCTCTCTCTCTCTCTCTCTCATTCGCTGACAACAGGTTTAGGGAAGAAGATGAACGGCGCCCCCTGGGGGGTCCCGCCTTCCCCTCCCCCCACCAGAGCCGACCCCTAAGGTCCGACATTTACAGCTGCTGCATGCCACGTGTGACTGTTTGACTTGCTTATGTCACATTTGTAGGCATTACTAAGCATGTGTTGAAGGGTTTGACCGACAGACTTTTCTTATCCAGAGAAAATGTAATTGAACTTGAAGAGGAAGCTCTTGAGCTGTCACCTCCACCAGCTGTGGATGACATCATTGTCGATTGAGTCAGCATGTGTTTGGTTCAAACCTGGAACTAACAGCTTTTCCTGTAGACTTCAACCAGAAAACAAAAGAAAGTTTTATGTGTCAGTCTGTGTGTGTTGTGGTCTCTCTGACAAGAATCTATCCTGACCTCACAGATCACCAGCAGTAATTTCACGGGGAACATGAACGTACGGAGCGAGACTGGAAGAGGAAACGTGATGACGGTGAATGAAGGACTTGACCTCTGCATTCGTTTCGGGTGGTGCGTAGCCTGCTAGATGTAGTATCCTGTGACTGGAAACAGCTGATCGTCAACCTCAAGTGCCAGCTGGTACGAAGAGTGACACGGCGTGTCGACGCGGTGCTTTTCAAAGCAACTATGGACCCATTGAACCTGTTTTTTTTTGTTCTTTTTCGTCTTCCTTTTCTGAAAAAGAGAAAGTGTTCTTAAACCGTCCTGTAAAACCTCTGACTTTCTTCAACCTGTAAAGCAGAGGGAGAAGGAAAGACATCGTACCTCATCACTGTAACTCCACGGGCCACTGTATAGTTTTGTTTTGTTTTTTAACCGTTTGTTTTGTACTTTTTTCTTCTAGACCTTGGGATGTACGAGCTCCAAACACAACTGTGAACAGATGTTACACATGTTGTGTGACTATTTCACTTCTTAAATACGGTCACTGCTCAGCTTTTACGTCCTGTTAAAACGGGGGGGGGTTGTTTCTGGAGGAACTTCAGGGGGTTGAGACATTTACCGCGTCTTTTACGATGAGCTTCAACTGTTTTTGAATTGAGGGAGAAAATGTTTGGACGGGTTTAGTCAGAACTGACGTCAAGGAGACTCTCGACAGCACTTTATAATTTATCCCGTGTGTGGGGGGGGGGGGATATGATTGTGGGAGCCATGCAGGTTTTTTAAGGGGAATTTTTTAACCTGATTGTTTTTAAGAAGGGATGGGGGGGATGAGACATGAAGGGAAACCCCTCGTCACATCTGTCCACACACACACAATCATTAAGAAAAGATTCTACTCATATTTAGTCAGTGACGTAGCTCCGAGTCATCGGACACATCCACCCACGAAAACCAAGAGCACGTTAATTCAGCATGAAGACGCCTAAAGATGAAGTCACATTTAATCAAAGAGAAACATTTTTATTCATATTTTTCATCTTTAAAAGGGAACATTTGGTTACTGGTGACCGATCACTGATTTGTAATGTGCACCTGATTATCCCAGATCCTGTTTGCATGCCCACCTGTTGCTTTTTGTTTTTCTTTCTGTAATTTGTTTGACAAGATGGCAGCAGTCCTTCAGCTCTGCAGGAATGTATAGATGCTGTAATACATGTAATGAAACCTGACTTGTGTAATAAAAAGGAGTACACCAGCACCTCGTAAGGTTTATATATAGTGTCTTCATTGTAATTAGCATTCATAGAGTCGATATAATGTGAATGAAGCACACTTTATATATTCAAAGTCAACAGATTTAATATTCCAGTCAGGTGAAATGAAGGAAAGTTAGTGAGCGTTCTGTGTTGACGAGGAAGTCAGCAGTGACACACTCACGTTTACATGTTTACATTTACAAAATACTTTTGCAGACAAAGTACCCTGTTCAGAGCAGGAAGTTCATGTAATAAAAAAAAGAAAAAGAAAAAGGGTTCTTCAAATACACAGAAGAGGAATCCGTCCAGGAGGAGGTTCAGCGGGAGAACTGCCGCTTGTCACCCTTTCCTTTATTGACGTGCTTAAAGATTTTGGATTTGTGCACGTTGTTGGACTTCTGGTACCCAAAACCGCCTCCGCCGCCTCGCTTCTGCAACTTACCACCTTTACTGCTGTGGACGTCTGGAGGGAGGAGTCCAGTTAAGGAAAACATACATTTCTAGATCATTCTGTGTGAAAATAATACAAATAATGACAAAAAAACAACCAAACAGAGTTCATAGAATCGCAGCAAAAGGATACTCAGATCGACGTATGGAGGAACTTTAAAGCCAAAGGACAGCGCCACCATGGGGAGGTTGAGGGTGTTGACGCTGTAGATCTGTTTGAGCGAGTGGGAGTCGTAGGCCCTCACGTAGGACTTGTAGGCCTCTTGGGCCGACTTGTGGAGGAAGTAGTTCTTCTCAATCAGCTTATCCAACTAAAGAAAGCAGTTTGAAGTGAATCTCGAGCGATCGGTTGGTCAGCAGGGACGTCATCGCATCACTGAGTGAGTTACCTTACCTGGGACTGGATATCAGAGATTTTACTCCAAGAAAATTCAAACTCGCTCAGTGGAACCTGGACAACATAGGACCAAAGTTAATATTTAAAAGACAGATGGTACAGTGGTGGTAGGGAATGTAGGAAATGGTGGGATTATGGGATGCTAAAAAGACTAAATAAATGTAGAAATCAACCTTGGCCTGTTTCAGGAAGCGGAGGAAGCCGAGCTCCTCTGGTCGGAGGATCAGGAGCGCGTGGCCTCTGCCATTGATGCCTCTGGCTGTCCTGCCCACCCTGTGGATGTACTCCTGTGAATGGGGAGTAAAGCTTCTAAAGAGGAGTCCTAATCTGGGACTAACTCAAAATGTGACCAAAGCGTTATTGTGTTGCATTATGGTCGTGGTAGTTTCAATACCTTGGGGTCATCCGGGGGGTCGTACTGGACGATCCAGTCCACCTCGGGGATGTCCAGCCCTCGAGCTGCCACGTCGGTACACAGCAGGATGCCCGAGTCAGCGTTGCAGAACTGGAAGAAGGTGGTGGTGCGTTTGGTCTGCTTCTGCTTGCCCTGGGAAACACAACAGAAACTTGTTGAGGAGGCTGAACACCATTTCATGACGTTTGAAGGTGAACGTGACGTGTCTTACGTGGATGGCCATGACGGGCAGGTCGATGTAGTTGAGCAGTTCGTAGTGGAATTTCACGGACATACAGGAAGAGAAGAAGACCATCAGCTTCTTCTTGCGGTTCTTCTTCAGGAAGGTGAAGAGCAGCAGGAAGCGCTTCTCTGATGGGCACACCACATAACCCTGAAAACACAAGGGAGACCAACTTTATAGCAGCTTAGTGTGCTGTGGACCTTCAAGGCCAGATCCAACGGAAACGCAGCAGACCGCACCTGCTCCAGGCCGTCGACGGTGGCATTGTCTTTGTTGTCGTCCACGCCGACGTAGAGGGGCTCTCTCTTCAGGGAGATGCGAGCCAAGTCCTCCACCTTACGGGTCTGGGTGGCTGAAAACAGCATGGTCTGCCTCTTCTCTGGAGAAAACACAGGCAGTGAAAAAAAGTGATTTAGAGCGAGCAGTAATTGAAACTGAAGGAGCTCAAATCTGACCTGATGATGTCCTCACAGTTGTCTTTGCTTGGGTTTGGAAACTACACATTTTTAACAGACAGCCTGTGTTAGAAACTGGAGGCTGGGCGGAGTTAATAAAGGGGAGGATCCAGTGTTTCTGGGGTGTTTTTTACATAAGCTGTCTCTTACAAGTCCCCTAACTCTGTGGAAGTACAATACTGAATAGCTGAAGTATATCAAAACTATATAAAAACAATCCCATCAAAGCGGAACAGAAGCTTGGCAGATACGTACTGGGCAGCAGTTTGATGATCTGCTTCAGTTCCTCCTCGAAGCCCACCTCTAGGATGCGGTCGGCCTCATCAATGATCAGACACTGTAGGTTCTTGTACATGAACCCAGGTGTATTCTGAAGACACAAAAGTTTTTTTTAATATCCTTGTCCGAGCATTAAAAACACACCGGTTCCAGAAACGTTGGTACTGCAGTACAGGAGCCTGCTCACCTGGAGGTGGTCCAGCAGACGGCCGGGGGTGGCCACCAGGATGTTGACACCGTTGGCCAGTCTTTGGGCCTCTGCTGAGCGGTTGCTGCCCCCCATGATCAGACCGTAGGTGTGCACATGGTGCACCATCAGCTCCTTCATCACACCGTAAGTCTGCATCGCCAACTCACGCGTGGGCGAGAGGATCACTACACCGGTGCCTGGCAGGAGGAGGGGATTAGTTAAGACTTCACTTACATAATGATACCTTATGTAAAAGAAATGTGTGTGCTAAAGCCAGAAAACACAGAGAAGAGGAGGCGAATTAACAGGAGTATTACCGTTCCTGGGCATGAACTTGAGTTTGTAGATGAGCTCTATAGACGGGATGAGGAAGGCCAAGGTTTTACCGCTGCCCGTCTTGGCAGCAGCCAGAACATCCCTACAGAGAAGCAGAGCAAACAGAAACACTGTCTGAGTATCCACTATGTGATCCTGGACATCTTAAAAGGACATGAACTGACCTCTAAAGGGTCGCAGCCATTGCCAAAAGACATGAAGCCCAGTATGGTACATCGGGTACAGAGTTACAACCAACTGAGGAGAATTGGAAACGTACCTTCCCTCCAGCAGGGGACGAATACTTTTGTGTTGGATCTCAGTCATGTGTTCAAAGCCCATCTCCTTCACTGCTTTCAGCGTGCTGTCGCTCACCATCCCGGCAAGAGAGGCGAAGGATGTGTCCTCGAACGCTCCTGGAATATCAGTTAACAGTTAGTGGTGAGTGGGGGGCTTTCCCAAAAGCAGGTTCCGTTTAATAGAAAGGCCAAGGATGAAAAAAGAAAACAGCACGGAAAGAAATAAAAAGCAGCGTGTCCTTGCAGTCTGTCCCGTCAGGAGAACCACTGGTGACTCTTCCCAAAGACAACCACATGAGTCTCTGTATGCCTTAGTTGACACCCGTTTCATGATGGAAACACTGAAAGGGCAACACATAAAGGCAACACAGCTGCACTTTGCTCCTAACCTCCAGTGAATGTGCGTCACCTGCTTCTGGTCGTATATATAGAACAATTCAGCCACCTTAAGGAAAACTATGTGCTGGACAGATGATACACAGCCCGTATTTAATATTATTATTCATTAGTTAATTAATTAATAACTCAGCTAATTGACATTCTCACAAATAATGAAACTGATCCAGATCCAGCCAGGTCTAAAGTGAGCAGACATCCTTTTCTTCAATACCTGTTAGGCCAGATGGTAATTCAGGTTGATCTCCCTCTTTTTCATCCTCATCTTCCTCCTCCTCATTATCATCTTCATCTCCCTCCTCTTCGTCATCTGCAGCTTCTTCTGTCTTGTCAGTAGCCTGTTCTCCATCTTCATCTGCTAATGATGCCTCCTCCTCCTCCTCCTCCTCCTCGTCTGCTTCCGTCACTGTTTTGGTCTTCTTCTCAGCTGGAACGAGGATCATGACATGTCAGTTAGCCATCATGAAATAAAAACTTATCACTTACAGGTTGACAAACTCCTCCAGCTGTTACCTGGTGATTCAGCAGCGTCCACAAGCTTCCTCTTCTTCTTCGTCTTCTTCTTCAGGGGGGTCTTCTGTGTTGTGGTCCGCTCCAATGGTGCCTCAATCTGCTTCTTCTGTTTTTTCTTGGGCTCGGTCGTACAAGCAGCTGCTGGTTCCGCACAACAATCCTCTTCCAGCCCGTTTGCTGCCAAACATACAGCAACAAAACACATTATTTTCACCTGATGGGCCAGATGATGTTAGCAGTTATGATGTGTTACATGACGCTGCTTCCTGTTAATTCTAAATGTTTCTACCGGTTTATGTAAGTAACGTTAAGTATAAAGTTAAAGCTTTTTTGGTTTTCTCCGGTAAAGTAACATCTTAAAGCAGAACTTTGGGAATCCAACCGTGTTACAGTGCTAGCTAGCTAAATGTCTGCGACGCAGTCTTATAAATCACAATAACCTGTAACTCATCACGGTGACATACACACACAAACATCTGTTGTTATTAGTTAAGGTCAGCTAACGTAATTTATCTCTATGAAATCCCAACTTTAACGTTTAACCGGTGTGACAAGAGTTTCCGATCAAGACTCATGCCGTGCGGAGCTAGCATGGCTAGCTTAGCAGGTGAAGTTCGTCAGCCGGAAATAAGCAACGACGACCGAATACTTTTCATTCAAAGGACATACCGGCCTCTTCGTCTTCCGTCCGCTTCTTTAGTAGTTTGCGCTCTTTGTTCTTATCATTTCTTTTCTGAATTTTCTGGCGGAGAAGCTTCATCTGTAGGGCCGCCATGGTAACGGCGCACTGCACACGTGTGTATGTGTGCGGGGTTGAGGACCCTTCGGGGTACCCGTCTGCGTCGCCTGTGTGAAAATGCGAAGGACCCGCCTCGCACGTCGCACAGGCATATAAAATGCCTCAACGACAGACACTGGGCCATGGGGAAATAAAGACAAATGGAATAGAAACCATAGCATTAAGTTAAATAACCAATACTTTGCAACTAAAACAGTTTTTTAAACGTTGGGTTAGGGGGTTTCTAAGCCCGCAGCTAAATAGCCTATAAAATGGTTCTAATAAACAAAATAAAACCCTAATGGTACATATTTTTGAGTTACATGACACTGACAAATGGCAGACTTTTAGGCTTCCTTACAATCATTACAATTCATTTAAAATGAACAGTTGTACTGCAGAGTGTGTCACGTCTTCCAAGTCTTCCTGCGTGGTGGGCAGATGGCAGCGAATGTCTTGTCTACATTCTCCAAATTCTTCATGGCCTTTTTTCCTCATTAGTGAGGGTCACATCATTCTAGAAAAGTTTCACTGCTTAGATTTGACTTCTCCAGGAAAAATGCTCTATTTTGTTCAGAGGATTCTTTATAAATTAAATGCAGTATCTAAAAGATGAAAAGCGTTGAGTCTAATCTTGACATACGTGTCAAAGTCCGTTTTTCCTGTGTTAACCTGAGCTCTCCAAAGGCCCTGATCAGATCTATTATCTTGCGTGTACAGAACACATCTTCTATTCTCACAAAACCTGTAAATAATAATCTAACAGAATTTGCCGGTATAAATCAAAATATGAATTTACTGACATGCACAGTGATGATGGGAAAATGACAGAATACATCCATAACAATACTATATACCAACATTCACTCAGTCCTGTGAATAATGTGACATTTTCATTGTTGTGGCGATAAATGTTAAGATATTGAAGAAACATATTAAGAAACACAGAGGCCAGTAAAAACAGGTATTTTCTCTTTAATGGGAGCAGAACATCTAAACATCCACGAAGGTCATCCTATTGGAGATGGGTCGCACAGCGTCCACTGTCTTGTGCTTACAGCTCAGAGCCATCCATAACTTTCTGGCTAAAGGTTACTTCCATGTTAAATACCACACTGAAGGAACAGACCAAGTATCAATTAGTCTGAATTGTCTTTGAAAGGCATGAGACATGAGAAAAGACATCTCTCTGCTTTGATTCCTGATGTTGGATCTGCTCCTTGGTATTGTAATTTAGTGTCCTTAAGTCCTCCGATACCTTTTTATCCTGGAAATAGTCCCACAGCTTTTACTGGTATCAATATGGATAACTGTTGTAAGTGCTAAGAGTTAATACGTTACAAATGTCAGGACTTCTGTATGGCAACAAGGGCAATTCACTTGACCGATACTTGTCGATCTGTTTTCTACTGTTGAATTACTGATTTAAGTGTTCCAAGTCTTAACAAGCGTCCTATAACCTACATGCAGGAACAATAGCGGCGACTCTGTATCTAAAATTTCAAGCCAATGGTGTGTGTCTCCTCCTCAATCTTGACCACATGTGGCTCTGTCTCCCTTTTGATGTCAGACGCCTGAATAATAACCTGAGAGCCGTTTTCGCTCAGCCTCTCCAGCGCTTGGCCTTGCTGGACGGGCTGCAGTAACTGAGTCCTGGACATTCTCCTGGTGCGCTTCATCTCCCCCCATCTCTGCATCCTCCTCCCAATCTCAGACCGTTGGTTCTTTCGCTTCAAAAACCTCTGCCTCCAAGAGTAACTTGTCTGCTGGGGCCCGGAGCTGCTCCGTAACTGTGCGCTCTCCCCCACCGTGGGCATGGGCGGCACTCGAACGCATCGTCTCTGCTGCACGTCCTCCTCCACTGCTTTGAACACCAGGTCCGTGACGTCTCGGCGAAGTCTCATGAGCACCATGGGGTCTCTGATCTGACGCATATCCGCCAACATAACCTCCGCGAACTGGTTTAGTATGTCGTGTTTGGGTGTGTTTGGTGCAGCTGTTTGGTCAGGCTGGTCGGTAGGACCCTCGTCGCTGTGGCGGTGCGGGCAGCTCAAAGACATGACCTCTGTAACTTGAGGCTGCGGGTTTGGACAGTGCAGGGGAGCGGGGTTCGGGGTGGAGGCGACAGACTGGGGTTCATCATATGGATCTTGCCCAGTCACATCAGCATCCAGTGGGCTACCAAATGAGCTTCCCATCTCCTGGTCAATACTCCCTTCGGTCTCCAGCTCCTCGTCCTCGTCCTCTTCCTGGTCGTCAAACTTCTCCTCCTGCAAAAAAAAAAAAAAGAGTCAAAGGAGGAGTCAGAAATATGAAAATCTGCAATCTAGACCTGCAGGCTTCTCTGCACTCACCAGATACAAATCAGCTCGGCGGCGGACTATGTAAGGCCTCAAGAAATCAAGTTTCTCCCTGAGCATCTTCTGCTGGGCCGTGCTGACCCTCTCCGGATGCCACAACACCCTCCCGTACTGAGTGCGGAGCGATCTCGATCTTCTCTCAACATCAGATACTGCAAGGAAAAATATGCTGCTATAAAATACGCAAAATTGTGACTGAACAACAGTAACAGTAAGTAGAAATAAAGAAGGATCAAGGATAAACCATACACGTCAGCAACCCTCAACCCTTCCGCTGTTGGAAGTGAAAGTTTCTTATATCTGTACAATGTAAATGTCATTTAACATTAGGGTTAGCCAAGCCCATTCCTATGCCATAAATACAGACTTGAATAAACTTGAGTTCACCTCGGTTCATACCTCTGCTGCTCCCCCTCTGCTTGGATATTGCTTCAGGGTGTTTTTTTGAATGCAACAATCAACCAACACTACACTGTCCCTGGATGCCTCCCTTCACTCCAGGCCTGCCAGGCTTACCGGGCTTCCCGATGGACAGCGCGAACTCGCTCCACAGCTTTGTCTTCAGGTCCTTGTCGTAGTAAGAATCGACCGAGGAATTAAAAAGACAGTCGTGTTTGCGCCAGAAATCTATCAGCATGTTGTCCATTGTGGGACCCCAGTGCGGCCCCCGGATCTGACCTCTGAAGTGTGTCATGGTCCGCGCGTAACGCTCCCGTTACCTCGGAGAACACGGACTGCGCTCCCTGCACCGGCTGGTCCCCCTCACGGATTATGTTGCGCTTCTTCTTTAGTTTTGCTTCATCCGGATGGGGGTAAAAATGTGCAGGACGATTACTGCCACCAACTGATCTGGAGTAAGGACTGGCGATTTTAGAATTTATATTATGGAGATTTAATTAATGTGTTCATTTTGTACACAGAAATGATGATACATTCTGTCCGACATCTATTTATTTATATTACTATAACCATAATTCATATTTATATTAGCTTTTGATGATGATTAGGCCTATTTATTGTTGTTATTATTATTATACTGCTCTTGTTATAGTGTTGTAATATAGGTATATATAAGTATTAGATATTTTCACAACTATATTATATAGATATGCCTATTATAACAATGTTATTAGGTTATATTGTAATGCAATTATTACTATTAATCATAATAATAATATTTGTTTTTTGTGTCAATTTCCAGAGTACAATACGGTGTATATGAGCCGAATATATACATAGAGAGACAACTGAAATAAAAAAACATTAAAATTTAAATAACTTAAAAATAAAAACAAATAAAACAAAGGGGGCTGTATTAATATACACGATGATAATACGACCCCCGCGTTATGTGCTACATCCTCCTGTAAACTGATGCCGTCCTCTCCGGGTGATTGACAGCTGCACAGCCCCGCCTGCGTCGCTCTGCCCGGCCTCCGCCATCTTGCCTCTCCCTGCCTGCCAGGAGCCGAGTGCGGAAGTGGAAACAGCACTGTGCGGGCTCAGGGTTCCGCCTGTGGACGGCTTGCCATATCCTCCAGCCGACACAGCCTGCTATCCACCAAATTCAACCGTTTCTACGCGGCGACGACCAAGGGAGAGATGGCTGGACGGTTACCGGCGTGCGTTGTCGACTGCGGCACAGGGTAAGCTGTTCAAACCGGACCGCCGTGCAAACAGGGGGCTCGGGTGTCAGAGAGAGGCTGAGTACGGGTTAGGGACTGTCAGTGTCAGCAGCAGCAGCAGCAGCACCAACAACTGGGTGTGTGTGTGTGTCTGTCTCTGTGTACATGAAGACAGCTAGCTAGCCAGCGAGCTAATAATGCTAACGACCTGTGACAAATGATGGCTCTCTCCCGGTTGCGTACCGAGAGGAGCCCAGTCAGGTCACCGGAGCTGCTCTGAAGCGCTCAGTCGCCGTTTGTTTTCCTTCCCGTTAGCTAGTTTCACCATTAGCAAGGTTTCTTCCTCCGGCTGCAAAGACCCAGCCAGTGTACGCTGTGGCAAGACCGAAACCTGACCGAGGCAAGCCCCCCCCCCCTACACACACACACACACACACGGTTTCATTCATTTGGAAGTGGCAGGCCGTTATTGTCAGTGTAGTCTTAACGTTTTATGTTCATTTCCCAGATTCCCCATAATGGCGTGTGTCCCGTGAAGATAAGCGCGACTTTAGCTCATGCGATTCATATATGTATTTGTTAGTTAGTCTGGATGTGAGCAGGCGCAGTACCACTTCCTATTCAGCCTACACTTCCTCATTCACGCTTTTTAGTCCATATATGGTCGTCTCTCGGCATCCAAGCATGCTTTTTTGATTAACTTCTCTAATTTCCTCCCCTTTGCCCGGCTGCCGATCATTTCTCTGACCAGATTGTCTCAGTTGTGTTGTGACCTAACGAGAACCTGCTTTAGCGGCAGATGTTTGAAGCGACGGACAAAATAACAGCGGGTTAGATACTCTGCTCGCTCCTCCCGCAGCAGTGCGTGTATTGGTCTCTTTCTAGATGGAGTTTAAACCATGTTAGACATTTGAAAGAACTGGAACTATGAATGATCGCTCGCTTTGAGGAACAGATGTGTCTTTTCAACCAGTGCGGACATGCAGAAGAACAGCACTCAGCATGAAAGCTATGCTCAGTTAGTTTTGGGGGCTAAAAGTGGTTTGCATTGCTTGCATGTACATGTAGAGGCTTGAACTCACTCCTCACACTGCATACCTCCCCACTCAACCCCCCCCCCCCCCCCCCCCCCAGGCTGGGAACCAGTCTGCTGCTTCTGATCTGCACTGGGATAGCAAAAGAAAGTGCAGCTGAGAATTAGGTTAGCCTGCACTACTTTGTACTCATCAAGCAGATGGCTTCTTCTCTCAGGCCAAGCCTCACAGTCATAACACATATGTTCCAATATCAGTAACTACAACACTTTTTTTTTTTTGTAATCTGCAGAACTAATGCTCATAAAGTCACAGTTTGGGTTGAGATTTTGGTTCATGATTAGTGGAAACTTTGACATGCTGTGGCTTTGCAGCTTGGCCAGAGAGTACCAGCCATCGGCAGATGTTGTTAAGTGCTGAGGGAGTTCAACAGCTGTCTCTGAGTCATGCTCATGATGTCCAAACAGTGACAACTCCACTTCCTTTCTACGCATCAACCTTCTAAGCAGCCTGGCTGCTATTATTAGAATTGGACTACTTGACCATGCAATGAAAGAGCCACACGCATCCAGATTTAGTATAGTTTTGTTTAGGTTGTCTTTTTGTGCAAAACTAGCATAGTCAGGCTCCTGCAGCAGAAAAAAACCCTCAGGTGTTGCAGCTCAGTGCAGTCTTAGGGTTGGGTGGAGTCATTCTTCATCTGCCTTAAGCAAACAGTTGAAATTTCATACCATAAGGGTGCAATCATTAACGGGCCTCAGTCTGCATCGATTACAAGGTGAAGCAGACACACATTATATACGACGTGCTTTCTGTAAATACAAAAAAAAGTAAATGCTTCATTGAGCTAAAGATAACGTAAGACTCGCCCCCCCCAAAAAAAGATACTAACATATCATTATTTACCAAAAATGTTTTTCTCCGGTGGTTCAGCTGGTTGTTGGGCTCCACTCCAGCTGTCCTGTCCGATGACCTCCACCGTCAGACATGCGGTGTTTCCCAGGCTTGTCAAGGCAGGTTGAGGGTAGACAAGCTGGGACTGTTCTGTGGTATGAAGGTGTTCAGAGTACTGCTGCTACATTTTGTTGCTGTTGTTGTCGCTGTCATGAAGCAGCTGTTGTTATCTCTGCCAGTCCATCCTTTTTTTGGATTAAAGTGACAATGGGGCGACGTATGTGACAGTAAGAAACATCTTAAATATGCACATTTTTATGCTGGAGTCCAAAATGTTGTGCTCATTAAAGTGGAGAGCCTCCCCCTTTAAATGCAGTCATGGGACACACCATTCACAACTGTGATTATAATGACTGTAATAAGAGTAATAACACACGATGCATTTTCATTACAACCAATAAACAGCATACATCTTTTAGGCTATACCAGTGTGATATTTTGATTAAGTGAAAGGACAATATTGGACACAATAAATATGCAAAATGATATGTTATTATTTTTCCATTATTATGTTATTCTTTAAAGGTTGATAATACCAAATAAAGCCTTACTATTTATTTAAAGCTGCATTAATAGGTTTTGTTGCCGGTTGGGAGCAGTAAAACAAGCTAAATATACATTTACATTTCATCACCTTAAAAAGTCGTTGCCTATTTACACATTACACAAACATTAGCATTCATTTTGAATTGTGTTTTTGGCGACCTGATGTCCGATATTCACTCTCCGTTTAGGTCTGTTTTGGTCTCCATCGCCTGAGAAACTATCCGGCTTTAGAGATGCTAAATGCGCCACCGTGTTCACCAGCTAGTGCCTAGCTTTGTCTGTCTGCTGTTCGGTGCAGGGCAGATAGTGTACAGAGGATTTATCAGCTTTTCTCCAGACCGTAATACCAACAGTGAGCTGAAAGATGAAAGAAACCTTAAGGCACATTAAACGTGGTGATTTAATTCATTGTTGCAGCTTTAAGTTTAAGTCACAGAGATACAGTATGTTGACCACATAACTTCATGAACTATTTGGGCTTTTATCTGACACTCTTATCTGAAGTGACCTGAACTGTTCAGTCTCAGCTGACGGTTTGAGTTGGTGCAGTGTTATAGAAGAAATGTTAACGAAAGTCAATGTATCATCCGTATTTCTCTCAACACGTGTTGTTTGTTATTGTGCTAAATTTCAAATGATTAAAAACCCATCACCACATTGCGTTATGTATTTAAAGTATCATAAAACTGGTATTTCATCAATGAGCAAAGTAGTAGCAGTGACCTGCATACATGCATTTATCAAGCCCAGAGACATGACGTATCAGAGGGTACAGCAAGTCACAAGTGGGAGAATTTTCCTATATTACAAGGCAGCATAAACTTTGACAAAAAAAATCGACAAACTGAAAGAAATTGTGCTGTTATTTTTAGTAATACAGCACATAGTGGTCCTGCCAACTGTTCCCCCATGTTTTCTACTGTATTTGAACACGATGTATTGTGTTCTTTCTCCTGGCTCTACCTTTAAAAAAAAAAAAAATCAACATTGGCAGCTCTGTTGGTTTTTCAGTGTGCTTGACAGATAGGTGAAGTTGCCAGATTAGATTATATAACTTTATTCGCAACCGTGTTTTCAGCTCCTGGCAAACCAAAAAGTCAAGAACAAAAACAGGTAGCGGTGTCACCTGTCGGGCAGTGTCACAGGAGGGTGATGTTATTTGACACAAGAAAGCAGGACATAAGTCGCGGTTGATATCATCTATCCATCTGGGAAGCAGACTTTCCTTTTTGTCTTCTAGCTAAACACACAAATGCAACACACATGGGCTTTTGATCCCATGTTTAGGAGGAAAATACGTTTCTCTTTTTCTTCTTAGATAGTAATCAAGGCACCCGTGTCATTCAAATATTTGACATTAAAATTGCATCTTTTTTTGATATTATTTGGTACCACTTCTGTGCTCAGGGGATTATAAGGGTCAGCCTGCACTTTAGAAACTAAACTAAACTGGCAGGTATGTATTGCAAGCATTCAACTCCTACCATTGAAGGTGAAATATGCCTATGTTGTGTGGTCATTAGTCCCATTCACAGGATGCAGGCTGTTGGGAGAAGTCTGCCATTGGCCGACTATTTCAGTCGGCATTCTCGACCCCTTTCTCTATCTGCGTGTTACCGTTTTGCGAGGGCACCGCCGCTGCGTCCCGGGCTTAGCGCCGCCCCAAGATGATTGTGATTGGTTTAAAGAAACACAAACAAGCCAGAGGACTATACCAGAATGGTAATGGGTTCAGCCGGACCTTAGGGCTGGCTATGTGAGACTATGTGGTCATAAAAGAATTTCACATTTCAGCTATTTGCGACCAAAGTTTGCTCCTAACATTCCCAGGTAATTCCATATACAGACTGCTGATGTGGCCCTTCCTGCTTCTTTTTTTATGAAGTAGAATTCAAAGGAGCCATTATTATGACCAGGATGTGGCCTATTATGCCCACAGTGCTTTGGCAGTCGTCAGCAGTGTCCTCTATCAGTCCCTTGGGCCCTGTGTGCAGGAAGTATGGGAGTCCTAGTGTGGGCCTACCCCAGTCAGGACTACATCTGGTTAGCATGTGCCCTGCTAAACACCATTTGTACAGAGCAGAGACACGGAGAAGGCTGTAAAGTCTAAAGTCTTTGATGCTAAGGCTGGAGGTGTCTTAACCAAATGTTATATGAGCATGGAGGTGGAAATGTTGCGTACCAGTCATAATGATTTTTACAAATGTCTTACATAATTCTTTTTATTCATACGACCTCCCTCGTTGGTTTGGGTTTTGCTTGCTTTTTTATTGCATAGAGAAGCAGGCAATAAAGAATGCAGCCGTGCTGAGGTCAAGTCTAGTTTATATAAAGGAAGGTCAGTTTATGTAGAAGTGATCTTTTTTTTTTTTCTCCCCCTAGACAAATATGAATAGTCTTCAGTTTCCCAATTCGACATGAATGGCTCTTTTAATGGCCTCCCATTAGCAAACTCCAGAGCCGCCGCTGCTTTTGGCATCCAACCAACCCGCCAAAGGACAGTGACGGCATTGATCAAAGCGATAGCGTAGGAGACGGCAGCCAAAAATAATCTTTACCGAAGTCAACTTTCACGCATACAAATGCAGCACCAGCAGGACAGCAGGTGGTCGGTTTTGTCCAAGAACGTGCACGCCTCCATATAACGAAACGCAATGCTTTTCTCTTGCAGTTACACCAAACTGGGGTATGCAGGGAACACAGAGCCACAGTTCATCGTTCCATCATGTGAGTGTTTCACTGAATTCCCCCTCGCACCAGCCGAGCACGCCAGTGGCCGTGGCAACAATGACCATGATGCATCTGTGATGAGAGGAAAATGCTTCAATGTTAAAAGAATTCTGAAGATTGTTCCTTAAGATCCAATCTTAAAGTTTTAGTTTTTAATATAATATGCAGAACAAAAGTAAAATGTTTAATAGCTCTTGATCAGTTGAACTGGTTTAGCAATAAAATGTACTCAACTTTGTAAGAGAGTTCATCCTCTCTGATGCTCTCTGTTGAATTCTCTCCATTCTCTTGTCAGGTATCGCCATCAAAGAGTCTGCCAAGGTCGGAGACCAGGCCCAGCGGAGGATGATGAAGGGGGTGGATGACTTGGATTTCTACATCGGAGATGAAGCAGTAGACAAGCCCACATATTCCACTAAGGTACATGACCCTGGCGTCTGAACACGCCCACAGAAGCCACTGGCAAAACAATTAGCATGTTTGATATGTTTCAGTGTCTTCAGCGCGCTGATGTATTCATTGTACATGTAATCCTTTTAGCGACCTGTAAACAAGACAGCGTGGGAATCAACTCTGTAAACTAATTTACCTTTAAAATATTTGTAACATTTGCGCTTTACATTTAATGTGTTTCTCCTACAATATGGCGCCTTTTAAAGGATGTTGATTAGCGTTCATGTGTTAGTAGTTCAGAGGTGAGGAATGGCTGTTTGGGGTGAGTTGGACTATGTGGAATAAGAGAGAGATTAGATGAAGATAAGACTATATGCATAAGATTAGTATATGCTCTGTGACTTTGCTGACAGTCTGATTTCATCAGATGCAGCCATTCCCGGTTATCTCGGACTCCGGGCATGTTAAGGTGTAAGAAGTAGAGCAGCAGCACACGCACAAGTTGTTCAGATTTCCTCTTTGGTACAGGCAGTAGACGCTAGACTCGTCATAACGGAGAACACTTTTGCAGTTATATAAGCATGAATAAACCTGCGTGCTGTTTCTGCATGCAGTGTTCTAACTAGCTGAACCCTTGTGCCAACAGTGGCCCATCCGTCATGGGATTGTGGAGGACTGGGACCTAATGGAGCGCTTCATGGAGCAGATCATCTTCAAGTACCTGAGGGCTGAGCCCGAGGACCACTACTTCCTCCTGGTAAGAGGCTTTAAGACATGCGCTCAGTCCAGATCGGACTCCTGCTGCATGATTCCCGGACATTTTCTTTTTTTCTCAAGTTCTCTTTTTTTTTTTTGAAATTAACATTTCAACTCATGGGTCAACTACAAAACGTTGGACAAATGTTGTGTGTGCTATTTCTCGTCCGTCCGCAGACAGAGCCTCCTCTGAACACACCAGAAAACCGAGAGTACACAGCCGAGATCATGTTCGAGTCCTTCAATGTACCCGGGCTGTACATCGCTGTGCAGGTGAGATTTGCTGCGTCATCTAGTTTGTGACAAAGGAATACCTTCAGCTCTTTCAGGATTTTATCAGTCTGACATTTCTGTGTGTGTGTGTGTGTGTGTGTGTGTGTGTGTGTGTGTGTGTGTGTGTGTGTGTGTGTGTGTGTGTGTGTGTGTCAGGCTGTGCTTGCTCTTGCGGCCTCCTGGACGTCCAGACAGGTGGGAGAGAGGACGCTGACGGGCACCGTCATCGACAGTGGAGACGGCGTCACCCACGTCATCCCTGTGGTGAGTTTCCAGATGGACATGTGTGCCTGTCGCCGAAACATGTAAACTCGTAACATATTTCTGTATTTATTTTGCCAATATACTTTCATAGAAGCTTGATATTTATATTTTATTTGTCTCACGTAAAATTTCACAGAAACTAGTTTTAATTTCTGAGAGAGACATTTTATTTTCCTTCAGCTTTTTAAATTTAATCTATTTTCGTGTCTATTTCATTCATTCTTCGCTGTTCATGAACACTGAGGACTCCCATCTCACCACGATTAGGGGCAGCAGCCACCTGTCTACCGGCTCAGTAACAGGATAGTGTTTAAATGTTTAAAAGTAGGCCACAGCGTTTCAGAGGCTGGAAGGAATTACTCAGCTTTAGGAAATGTGCTTGCAGAATATATTTAGAGGCTGGGTGTCTGAATCAGCATGTTTGTAGCCACTGCTGAAACGAGCCAAACACAACACCGTGGGGACATGGAGAAGTCCTCGCAGCGCACGGATCCGATGGAAAAACACATAACGGCTATGTTGCACATTATCTGACCTAACCGCTGTTTCCCTCTCCCCCCTTGTCCGTCTCTTGGTTTGTTCCTCTGTCTCTCACAGGCTGAAGGGTACGTGATTGGCAGCTGTATAAAGCACATTCCCATCGCAGGGCGAGACATCACCTACTTCACCCAGCAGCTCCTGAGGGAGAGGGAGGTGGGCATCCCGCCGGAGCAGTCACTGGAGACGGCCAAGGCAGTCAAGGTAGGTCCCCGGCTGTAATCCCCATCAGCCGCTTCCCTCATGAAAATGAGCTGCTCTGTTGAGTAGCTACAAAAGCACATAGGTTAGTATTTGACATGAAACATTAAAACCAAAGGGGGATAAATTAATGAAATACACAAGTATTTAATATTGCGTCGCAAACAAAGAGCTTTGTCCTCTGTCCCTGGCTCTACAAATATAATCACAAACAAAGGTTCCCTTCTTCAAACACAGCTCAAGGTCCTTCCTCTTCAGAGACGTCTTTCATCAGACAGTCAGGCCGTCTTTCTTTAGACATCAGGAACAATTTGATTTGTCTTTTAACATCTTGATATATTGAGATGGGTGCTTCTGGAAGTCTGTCATTGGGGTTTCTTCAAACTCCAGCTCCATTTAGCGTAGTGACAGTGATGGGCTTCTTCAGTTTGAAAAATTAGATTGGAAAATTGGAGCGTCATTGTTTTTCTTCATGAGGACACCAGGTGGCACTGTTGGTCTGCCTGTAATGTGCAGCTTGTGCTTGTCACTGCTTTTGTTTTGCTTTGTTTGTCTAGTTTCTGACAACAAACACTGTTCCCCAAACTGAGATCACACTAAGCGACAGACGCACAGAGCGCAAACGGCAGCACTGACTTAAAGAAGATGCACTGAAAGAAGTAACTTTTGTTTTTCAGTTTAAGCTTCGTGTCTCCGCTCCCGGCATCACCAGAACAATTTGACTTGTTTCCGTTTCCATTTTTCCAGGTGCCAAATAGATATGACTTTATGTTAATATCACACGCCTTCCCTTATTGTTGCTCCTTCTGTCAGTCACCACATTTTATTGATTCACCTCAATTCTCCACAGTTCCCCCCCCATGTTTGTTAAATAGCTTGTTATCCAAGACTTTGTTGTCAATGTCAAGGTCCATTCTTCATTACGCCGAGACGGACAAACAAGAAATAATGTGAATTCAAATAATTAGCATTAGCATCGACGGGACACGCGTCGTGCATATTGCCAATCATGTCTGGAAATGTTAATTCCACACACTGCAGTCTGGCTGGCAGCGTGGACCACATTCCCTGCTAACCAATCTAATGACATCTCGTCACCGTACACCGTCATGTTCTGCTCATTCATAGTCGCTGCTCCAGAAGCAAAATGTTGAGTTAGTGTAATTACACTCCCCACTTATGTTAGTTTTCAAATGAAATGTGTTTTTATAACTTTCCAAGTAGCAGCACAATACACCAGCAAGGTGAACAAAAAAACAGTCCCTGCTCTCATTGTCAGTCTCGCATTACGACACAACGATAACAACAACGCTGACACAAATGGAAAAGGACATTTGTGGGTTGATTCAGCTGACTGATGATATAAACGGTCTATATAAACAGTCAAGGACGTGCACGCAGCAGGAAAAAATTCCAAGCGTAACAATGCCACTTCTGTCGGCTGTCATCTAATCCCACTCCCAGCTGAAGACACAAAAACTGCTTCATATGTTGACGTTCTCATCTACCTTCCTGCCTCTCTAGGAGCGGTTCAGCTACGTGTGCCCGGATCTAGTCAAAGAGTTCAACAAGTACGACACGGACGGCTCCAAGTGGATCAAGCAGTACACCGGCATCAATTCCATCAGCAAGAAGGAGTTCACCATCGACGTGGGCTACGAGCGCTTCCTGGGGCCTGAGATCTTCTTCCACCCAGAGGTTGGTCAGCGTGAATCAAAGCACGCAGCAGCATTTAAGGTTATTGAAGGCTGCAAAGACTAGACGCCCCATACGTAACGACCACAGTCTCCAAAGTCTGAAAGGAGCGGCGTATTGAACAAGGGAGTGAATACGGAAAACAACAGATCGATGGGCAACCTTCGAGCATCCCCACGAGAACACAAAGTCTTGCATGTAAACGTGTCAAAACACAAACTGGTATCCATCACAGTTTGTCTTGCTGAGTTATGCAACAATGAGTGTGAAAAGTTGGATGAGATCAGAGAGATCAGAGATCAGTGTCCCCACCTTTACTCAGCTAACTTCCCTCTTCACTGCTGTGTGCTTTTCTATACACATAGTCTCTGACATAGGTGAGAGATCCTGGATATTCGCTCAGGCACATTTTGGTGAGTGATAATAGCCGTTACTGCACAGTATAACATGTCGTCTTTGTTTACCCACGACCCCCTAGTTCGCCAACCCCGACTTCACCCAGCCCATCTCTGAAGTTGTGGACGAGGTGATTCAGAACTGCCCCATCGACGTCAGGCGCCCTCTCTACAAGGTAAGATGACGTTCACCATGACGACGGGGTGCTCGTTTGCGATGAAAGCAGTGTGAACAACCGTTGAAGGATTCACAGGCTTTGATTTTGTTTAAAGGGATGAATTGCTTCCTTGTGTCTCAAGTCTTGACTCATACTGATGAAGCATGTTTTGTGAAGATGGCCAGCTTGCTGTATGTCTGACTCAAATGTTGAAAAGGAGGGACATTGATACGTCACTGTGTTTACCAAGTGGTATTTCCCAACGCCCAGTTGTGCCCATCGCACTTCCAACGCACTATAGAGGACTGTTTTCTCAGACCGGCTGGCCGTTAGCCAGTTGCAGGTGGCAGGTTTTAAGTGCTTCTTATTCCACTCTGTTATCCCCACCTTTTTCTTCCACAGAACATCGTCCTGTCAGGAGGCTCCACCATGTTCAGGGACTTTGGCCGGCGTCTGCAGAGAGACTTGAAGAGGACGGTTGATGCCCGACTGAAGATGAGTGAGGAGCTGAGTGGAGGCAAGCTCAAGGTGAGAGTGCACCTTCATTTATACGCAGCAAAGATCGATACTGCTCGACAAAACACAATTACTGCGTGAGGAGTGAAACTGAGATAAAATGTCTTTTCCCACTACATTTATTGTTGGAACAGATGTCTGTTGAATGTAGATTAGTTGATTTCAGTATAAACCTAATGTGGTCCTAAAATCTACGATTGAAATGTTTCGCCATCAGGGAAGAAGTGTATGTCTCTGTTAGTCTCTCCTGCCTCCTCCTTAGCTGGTCAAACTGAAGGCCTGTGTGATTCATCTTGATGGGATGTTTAATGTCATCCAGCCTGAGGCGGAGCTGCCTGGCATCTGTAAATCCACCTCGGGCATGAGGCAGAAGCAGATGGTGAATGTAGCTAATCCCAGTGCAGACAATAAATAGAAGACATGCTGAATTTCACAAGTAATTTCAGCAGGTGTTGTCTGCAACAAGAGATATCTGTCCTGAAATGTCCTGGACGTAGATGAGAACAAGTGTGTACAGGCCCTCAGTATGTATGTAGACTTGATGTCAAATCTTTTATTTACTTATTTAATTCATGTAACACACACGACGATATGATGACAAATAGAATGAATAGGATCCCTTCAGTACTTCAGATAATTAGATTGACAGTAGCAGTACATCAGAAAGCCACATATGACAGGTGGAGCGTATTTAAGGTTTTATACAGTCCCACTCTTCACTAGAGCTAGTTGTTTCTCATTTCATATTGTGTTGAGCTGCTTCGTAATGGTTTGTGTTTCAATTCATTTCTCCAAAAGAAATTGGCTTTGCAAAGTATTAAAAAAAAAAAAAAAAGATAGATTCAGATGTATAGTGAAAGTCTGAAATCACAAAACGTCCCAACACGTGTCCGAGTGCTTCCGGTAGAGATTTGTTAAAGCAACACATGCACTCGCATTACCTCTCCAAACTGAAAGACTGTAATTGTGAGTGATGTATTGTGCGGACAGATTCTTCTCTGCTCTGCAGAACGTCTGTCGAAAGTTTTCAGATTGTCAGAAGTGTCGGTAAAAGCCGCTTCCATTTAACCCACCTCATTCTGCCCCATGGCATCCCATAGCTGTTGCATCCCATACCGTAGCTCCCGAGGCGGTTGAACTAATCCCACATTTCTCCTCCCTGTCCTCCCTCCTCAGCCCAAACCAATCGACGTCCAAGTTATCACTCATCATATGCAGAGATATGCGGTGTGGTTTGGCGGATCGATGTTAGCGTCAACTGTAAGTATTTCAAACACGCGCCCACACTACTTTCTCAGCATGACGCGAGGATATCTACTTTTAGATTGGCCAGATTTGTTTCAGTTTATTTCAGTCAGAGTGGAAGTGAATGCTGTGGGTGGTCACATGTCGCCCTTCATGAGTTATTTGTGTGAGCAAAGCTGATCATTTTCCCAGCGGGAAATATGACTTGTGAGCAAAGGTCTCTGACAGTTGATTCACAAAAGGCTAATTGATGTTAGAATATAACAGAATTATTCACCGATAAGAATTCATTATTTAAAGTCCAACTTGAATCATTAAATTAGTTAATTTTTGTAATCAACAATCATGTCAAAGCCATTTTTAGATTTTTACTAAATTGAAAGGGAGAGAAATATGCATCAGAAATGCTCCTTTAGCCTCCGAGCCTCTGAGAGGGCGGGACTGTGTGCACGTTTGATTGACAGCTGAATAGGCAGGAGCCTCGAGACACAACGTAAACAAACTTGTGCCGGTGACTGTAGCTTACAAGACAAAGACGAGAGAATTGTGTTACTAAAAAACATGAAAACTTCATAAAAACATGGACATAAAAACTTCCTGGTAGAAGCTAACTACAACTCCCAGGGTGCATTTCTACAAGAAACATTCTATAAGCTTAAAACTCTGTTTACGTGTGCTGCTAACGGTGGGCGAAAGCTAAAGATTACCGTGTTGAGGAAAACTGAAAACAACAACCCGAAGCCGAAGAAATTCACCAGTGCTTTGCATCGCGCCTCTGACTGGCTTCATCTCCATGGCAACAGCGGGCCAAGGCTAATGGGTGTTGTAGTATTTTGAGCCGTGACGAGCGTGATCCCTCAGAAACAGAGCTGAAGTGATTAAAGCTGTTGGTCATAGCGTGAACCCACAGGATCGCCATTATACAGGAGAGTCCTGCGTTTCACTGAGGGTGTCGTTTAGAGAAAAAGACTAAAATGGGATTCAGAACGGGGGGGAAACACACTCCCACTTTGTATTTGAATTATGTACACATTTTTACCTCATCCGTACTTTTTTTTTTTTCAAGAGAGCATAGCACACTTAATATACATGTTGTAGATGAAAATATATACAATTACATTTTTGGGTGCAAAGAAAGTGCTGCTTTTCTCAGCAGCAACAGCAGCAACAGTTTATTTAAAACGACACCACCTGCAGAAAAATGTATGTAAATAGTTGTCTGGGTTGTTTTTATTTCCTGTTCTTGTTTGGCCTGTGTTCATACTCACCTTCGTCTTCCTTTGTGCTTCCACAGCCTGAGTTCTACCAGGTCTGCCACACCAAAAAGGACTACGAAGAGATCGGGCCGAGCATCTGTCGCCACAACCCCGTGTTTGGAGTCATGTCTTAACTTTGGACCTCCGAAGTCTAACAGTGGCCGGTGGGGCTGCGGCAGGGGAGGGGAGGGGAGGGGAAGGGAAGGGGAGAGTGTGCGGGGTGGGGGGGGGGTGGCATTAGGCAGTGTAAAGGACAGGCTCAGGAGGTGGAGGACGGTTGTGCGTCTGTGCTTTTTGGTTACTTGTTCAGCTATGGATGTGTGGGACGAGAAGGCCATCCAGAATATAAAAAGGAAAAAAAAAAAAGAAAACCAGACCAAACGCAGACCGGCTGGAGGATTTATTGTGAATGTTCCTTGTTTTTCTTTTTCTTTCTGCCTTTTTTTTTATTTTTTCTCTTTCTCTTCACAATGAGGGAAAATGGTTTGTAAGCCAAAACAATTCTAAGAACATTTCTGGATCTGTTGAGCGACATGCAGTGAGTGATGATGATGATGATGATGATAAAGATGGTGTCGGTGGAGGAGGCTTAGGATGATGTCAGAAACATTGATAGTAATTTCCTGACGCCAGAACATATTATTTATGTTATTAAAAACACAAGTCCAGGCGAGATCATTGACAAGTTTAGAACATATTATTGTCTACTTTTTCTTTTTCCCTGCGTTTATTTTCCAGCTTCAAATGCACATGTCTGTGTATCACGGTAAGAGCTTGTTTATATTTCATACAAAAGTTTTTTATATGTAAAACTTGGGAAATCAGGGGTAAAAAAAACAAAAACAAAAAAGCATGGAATACCAGTAGGAGCAAGAGACTGTTTTAACCCACGATGCAGCTTTGATACGCAGTATTTTCTTGAGTTTGAGTTAATGTTCTCCTGTTATTCCCCACGTGTCATCGCTGTCTGCCCTTTAATTCTTCATACAGTACATGTACGTCACATCTGCTTTCACTTCAGACTATGTCAGGATTCCACCTCTGTGATGCAGTGAGAGGAAAGAGAGAGAGAGGACTTGCTGAGGTTATAAAGATGAAACGGAATAAGGACGACTGTCAGACCAGTATTGTTAGACTAGAAGTTTTTTTATTATTAAATACCAAACTATTAAAAGAATGGGATTTGTGTATTTAATGCCTTGCAACATTCCAATAAAGGCTCAAATTTGTTTCTAAGTGCTGGAGTCTCACTTCTTACTTCATTCCTGCTCAGATGCTGGTGATCAGTTGTGAATGTGTGTGTCCCTGACGGTCAAGAAAAGACGATTCTTGAGAAGTTGCAACCAGAGAATGTTTGGTATTTATTTCCTGATAAATTGCTCAAAGGTTACTCCGCTAGCAGGGCCATAGCACGGGTTTTAGGAGTCCAGATTCCTCCAGTGCAACCCCAAGACATTATTCGACTAGACGCCATTTTATTCATATAGGTTGTGTCCAAACTATGGCCCGTGAGTTATGTCACAATTAAAACATATATAAATGCAGTTCATGTTGTGAGTGCTAGCTGTCACTATCTCCACATGGGAATACCAGTCGCAGGCAGCACGCTGCACCAAGCTGTTTACAGCCTCCAACATCTACATGTGTAAATGCAGGATTTAAATTCCCACAAACGTAGGCAGTTTACAATGGTTTCTTGGTTGAGTTAATACTGGCAATAACAAAGTTGCCTGGTGCAACATCAGGTCTAATGAGATGTGCTTTAAAGACAGTAATTTAGATTGGTTGAGACCTGAAGGGCCAATAGAAGCTCAAAAGGGTTATTGTTAAAGGCGATCATCTTGAAATCTATGCCAACACCATTCAGCGCACGTTTGTGACCGGGAGAGTCATGATCATATTTTAATATTTTGCATTTAGCCTAATGCTTCTGACTGAAAACGTACCCTTAGGCAAGGATGAACAAGAAATCATTTTACTGTCCAGACCCGGGTCTTCCAGAGTCTCCCTCCGGTAACTTCACGGTGAAGGACGAACTCCCTCACAGTCCCTCTGCATCTCCGATGTCCACAGCTGTCTGCACACGAGAAGGCGAGGGTGGTGATGAAAAGGCTTGCTGAAGAGCTCTTACCGCTGGGGTCCTCTGGAGGATATTGACCCCAGCTGCCTCCTTTCTGCCAAGGCTGGAAACTCAGAGAGGTGAGACTGATGGAAGAATGAGTGTTTCTCAAGAGCAGCTACCCAACCGTGTGTGACGCCACAAGGTCCCAGTAAGTGAGTTCGGCATATGACAGATGTGGAAACATCACAACAGTTAGTTTCAAGCTTGTTGTATGACAGTGTAACTGATCTAAAGGCACCTGGAAAACCCAACAGCCAGCTTCTCCTGGTGAGCAGGTGGTGCAGAGTGGCGTCTTTCAGCCCGTTGTTTTGGTTGCACGGCACGCAGCTTTAAAGCTGTTTTGGTTCGGTCTCTCTGCTCTCACTAACCTTGTGGGTTTGTCAGAGCTGCTTTTAGCAAAAAAGCTTTAATAAACACACTACCTGCCCCCCAGCACCAAACGGCAGACGGACAAAATCAGCAACTAGCTGGTGAACGAGCATTTAGCAGCTAAAGAGGCGTTTTTCTCAGGAGTTGGTGGGATTAAAACAGAACTAAAAGGAATATTGACCTAAACACTCCAAATGAATGCTAATGTTGCTCCATGTCTGCTGGATGTTAACTAGTTAATGCTTTGCTAGCATGTTAGCCATGTCAACTTTATAGAGCCGTAATAAGTCAAGCCGGTGTTCCTCAAAGTGTCAAAGCTGGCTAGGCTAGTTAGACTAGCTAGCTTTAGCAGGACCAGTTTAGCTTTTATTCTTTGTCATGATTAGATTTAGCAATCTTTTCTTCATTTACAAGAAACAGGTGCGACAGTAAGTTTAAGTAAGTTTAACCTTAGCTTAGCCTAGCCATGGCTATCTCGTCAGCTAGCTTTAACTTGACTCGTGCTTTACGTTAGCTGCTTTATGTCACTACAGTTCAGCGGTGGTTTTTAGCTACATTTCATAATGCAAATATTATGTGCCATTATGTGTCGTGTATATGGCAGAATGATTTTTTAATAAATGTCTGTATGCAGGACTCTTATCAAACTTTGTAAGGAATTAGTGGGATAATGAAGAGAAAACATGGAGAGAAAAAAACCTGAAATACCTTTATGAATCTACGGTAAACTCCACATCACTGACAAATATCATTGCAAAGCATTGCCAATTCAGTGCAGCATTGAGAAAGCTCCTGCAGACTTGTTTGTGAGACTCCATGTCCCTGTCGTACATGTGGAATTTCAAATGTGAAGTTGTCCGTCTGAGACAGCGCGTGGAAGGAAGGCCAACAAAAATCCAGACCCAAAACACTCACGAGGAGGAGAAAAGGGGGCAAATATATTGTAGAGTTGCAATACTCCAAAGCAACAACTGTCAGATTGATACACCGTTAAAAAAAAAAACCCAAAACAACTCTGCAGAGATCCACAAAATGCTGAAAACTCTCTCGTCACAAATATATAGTGTACTAGTGTGTACTGTATATGCTCTGCTGGCTGAGTGGGAGCAAATCAGCCCTCCCAGAAAAGTGGAGGCTGTTATAGCAGCAGATTAATGCCCGTGGATCTAGAATGAAATATTCATCAGTCACATATGGGTGTAGTGTTCAGGTGCCCATACACTTTTGGTGATGGAGTGTAGCTGTAAATGTGTCCTCTTCAGTTGTCAGAAAAATGTGAGAGATCTATGACACAATCGTCCCCATTACATCGCCAAATGGCTCCCCAGTTTTTCCTTGACTGTCCGTTTGCTCCTTGGAGATCTGTTATTAAAGTCTTGTTTTCAACATTTCGATCTCTTCGGTGTGAATGACGAACGAACTTGACGGCAATAGCCTCATCTAAATGGAGGGGGAGTGTCGCCCCTGTGCAGGTAATCACTTCTTACTGAAAGTCAAACAATACAACACAGCACCAGATGGAAATCTGCATTTAAATAGTGTTATCCTCCTGACAGGAAGTCAATTCTGGAAAAAAAAAACAAGCTTGCACATGGGCAAGGACGAATCAAGCCTCTGACATCCACATTTAACTTGATCTTGTAAGTGTTTGTAAATTATTTCTTTAGATGGAAATATATTCACTGTGTTTGGGGATGGGTAAATGTCTTTGCCTCCTCTAAGAATACTTTGCGCATGAAGTTCTTCATTTGTCCAACAGATGTCACCATCTCTGCATCTCCTGGATTTTTCTTTCTTCCTTCTCAACTGTTTAGACTTTTGCACCTTTGCATCAACATGCAACCTAATGGCAAGCAGTTCCTTTGGGTCCATAAGCTACATGGTAAGCAGCAAGATGCACACGTGGCTCAGTGACTGTAAAGACATCCGCTGAGTGTCTTCATACTGTATGTTTTCATAAGCTCCTCTTTTTTTGCAGCAGCAGTGTAGGTGAAAGGTCTCGGGAGTGGGAGGAATTAATGTCCAGACCAGCACAGTGTGCAAAATGATGTGCAGCCAGCATCTAAAGAGACTGCAAGAAGGTTAAATACTGATATGTCACAGGAAGCAAATCGATTTGACAAGGCATTTCCTTTTGGAACCTAAATTGCCGTCGCTTTCACTCCGCACAGCCAATGTCCTGATTCATTTGAGGGCTAATGACACATATACTGCAATGATTGCTGGTCCTTGTGCTTCATACTGGAAAGTAATATCGTTTTATCTTCAATAACAGGCCAGAAATCAGATGTCGGCTTACTTGAGTGAGTGCCAATCACAGGAAGAAGGCTGACACGCTTTGTGAACTTTGGCTGCTGTAATATCAAGACATACATCAAGCTACAGACGGCTGGGTGTTTCTGCTTTTCTGCTGATGCAGACTACAGACGGCACAATATGCAATGCAATATGAGTGACAACGAATAAAATATACATATGTAACAAAAGCCAGAAGGTCGCTGCGCTGAACAGCAATGTCCTCATACTACATAGCATCATTTGCATACAGGCTTATCGCCCCCCGTCGTTTGGTGTAAAGAGCAGCCAAGGTGTGACTGTAAGCGACATGTTGGAAAGGTCACATTATTTAGAAACAGAAAGAAAGGGCACAGCAACAAGGTACTTGCAAGGCTTCAGTACCTTGCAATGTCTTCTGCTTCTTAAATATGCGGAGCTAATCTAACGCTGCCACCCACGAAGCCACCATAAAAGTGGGAATTGATTTCTATCCGCCTGATAATTTCAACATCGAGTTCCAAAAATCTTTTCCAAAGTCAAATTATTTGTACTTCTTTAAAACTATTTGCAGTGGCTTCTGCTACAGCTTACTTTTTTATCAATGCATAGACAAGTGGCTGCAATACACTTAGTGTGTATCTGGAGGACCAAAAAGTATATTCAAAGTATCTGCGGCAGATCATAGCCGACACTGGAGTATCTTGACAATTTCTGATTATGCATAACATAAACATATTGGTGACATTAGAAGAGGTTACTAGATGTTGTTTATTGGGTAATGCTTAACTTTACAGGGATGTTACTTCTTAATATATGTAACACACACTACATTACACTGTTTGGGACAATGTTGCTGTTCTGTTTCAAGTAATTTCATTTATTTTTGGGAAGTATTCCTTATACATGTTTTTATTTTTGCACGTTTAGCTGACCTGCTGTGCACTGACTAAAGGATTATATGGGTTATGCTATCCATAAGCTTGAACTGATTCATTGATAGTGTACTGATTGAACACTGTCAGGTCCTAATATTGTCGCAGTAATTTCTGAGGATATCAGCCCTCTCTTTCCCCCCCCAGTCAATGAGAAAACATAAATACCTGTATTAAATAAAACCTCTCTCTCTGTCACTAATGTGCCACTGGTTTACATGTTTGAATGTGACATTGTGCTGCGTCCTGGCTCAACATTTCTTTTTCAAATGAATGCTGCATAATGGAGCCAAGTCAATCAAAACAAACAAACACACAAACTGTAATCTGCTGATTAACAATTTGTCCCATTATGTGTAATCATGCAACTCCCAATTAGTCTAATCTGAAAGTTAAAAATCAGTCACAACGTCTCGCCATGTGCAAATACAATGGGGCTCTATCTCAGTTTGATCCATGTGCCCAAATGGATTTTAGTACATCGAAATGTTTCATTTTCCTGCCAGACCTCCGATATAAACGACCTGTCCCTAACTGTAGGAAAGCAGGAAGAGTGAAGGGAAATTGGAGTCTTTCTGTCCAGGAGAGTGAACAGACATAATGTTTTCAGGGAGCTATTTGCCAATGGTTCTCGCTCAAACTGATTTTCTGAACAGGCAGAGTGCAGCAATGCTTTGGTTGTGTTCCTCATCACTGTCTCTTGAATATTTCATGGTTATTTTATGGACCAAGCGGCTTTTGAACTAATGCCGTGGTATTTCGTTCGACATTTTTTGGGGAAAAAAAGAAACGCTTTTCATTTCTGTTGGAGAGTAAGATGAGGAGGTCGATGCCGCTCATCAGCCGTCGGCTAAATATTAAGCAAAGACTGGAAACAAGGGGAAACTGGGCTGGCCTCCTGTTTCCTCCTGTTTCCAGTCTTTGTGCTCGCTAATGCTAACCAGTTATTGGAAGTCTGTCTGCAGACTGCGATGAGTGTTTACATCGCACAGTTTGGGGAGATTATTTTACCGTACACCTTCATTTTCTTCATTTAACACCTTAATTAACCCGGTCAGACTTGTTTTTCATTATGTCGCCTTGTTTTGAGATCTCTGCGATGAACTCAATGAGAACAATATTATTATATATTATTATAATTACTGTTTATTGTCAAACAGTATGGTCTGTGCCCTAACCCACCAGTGTCATAAAGTCTCAATTCAGAGGTTGTCGCCGTTGCTTTCATTTAATAAAAACTGCATAAACAGTAAGATGTTGCATCGAGATACATTTTGCTTTATGGTTTGGGGTCTTGATAGATGGGATAAAGAGAATTTCCCTGTTTGATTTAGAGCTGAATGCTAGAAGCAAATGATTTGCACCCAAAGGCGTAAAATATTTTGTTACTTTATTAGCTGTGAATACGGAGATCCTAATTGCGCATTGAATTTACAATAACTACCAACAGCAGAGCTTTTTTATTTAGATTTAAAGGGCTTTACAGGAACGGTATCCATCAAAATTAACGTTGTCACACCACAAAGGCCTTGCTTCTGTCTGATCGTACTCTTATGTCGATTTTCCTTCAGTAAACTACAAAGAGCATGGTCAAGCCGAAGAGTGGAGGGAGGACATCAAGGTTGTTGGATTTTTGTACCATTTGGGGGCTGAACTTGGAGGAGTCAAGAAAGATAGAGTCAGGGGAGAAGAGTGGAGATAAAAGGCTGAAGTCTGAGGGTTGTATAGAAGTGGATAAGATAGTCCAGGAGGACATATCAAGGAGACAGGCAGAGATGTGGAGGGTGATAGGAGTTTGAAGGAGGGATGGATCCTCTCCTCCTGCAGCTGAGAGCAATCAGGAAGCTGGAAGAAAAGAGACCAACTCAGAGCATATCTGTCACATTCTCTTCATCACTGCCTCTTTTTCATCTTTTTACAAAGTCGTAGACAAAGCTGATGATAACGCAGATTCGACATAGCACATGACTCCTAATGTGAGCACTGCTAACCGACCCAAAACAGCACTGAGAAGAAAGTAATACTGTAAATATAAACCTAATGGTAAATCCTGATCATGCAATTGTAACCTTTTGGTTATTATTTCTAACAGTATGTTTAATTATTCTCCACAACCTGTGCAGAATCGCCAAGGTAATATCCTTGGCACAGAAAAGGCATTCGCATAAGCATGTTAATATGTCTGGCTAGTGATTGTAGGTGGGGCGGGGGCAGTTTCTGAATAGCTCCGGGAGGTAGAGTGTCAGCCCCGCTCGGTTGGCAAATGTACACATTTAGGACGTAGAGGAGCAGATGGTCAAGCTGACCTTAGCGAGCAATTCCAAAAGCTATAGCTGTGTTTTCCAAACAAAGGGCATTATGGGATGTTACACTTCAACAGCACCCATGCCAAATAGGAATATTTGTCACAGAAATAATCATTATGTGACAGTCAAAAACAGACAAGGATAGAGCTGATGTTTTTTCTTATCTCATTAAAAGACCTAAATCAGCGATGCGGTTGCCCGACTTCCCTGCTCTGTCTGTGGCACTCCGTCCCAAGCCCACTGGCTCCTGCTGAAAGTCAAAACTGGAATGTCAAAAACGCAATGGATCTAATGGCGATAACATGGCGTAAATTGCGCTTACAAATGAATGCAGCTTTAAAAAACGGGTCACATATATTGGTGGTGGCCACAACATGTAATGTAATCACATCATGTAAAAACCACTTGAAAGTCTGAAGTAACACACTGCCTCTGAAGTGGGTCACGACAGGCTGAGTGTTAATTAGCGGCATTTTGCAGCAATGAAGAGGTCTGGCAATCAGCACTTTTAGGCTTTTAAAGTAAGACCGGACAGCTAACGCCTCCCCAATTAGGCCAAGTCATCTGTATCTTAACTGCATGTTAATTGGACAAAAAAATTAAAGAACTGTTGAGCGGAACAGTCTCAAAAGCCACGGCAACGTAGTCCAGACAGGAACACAGCCTTGACTGACATATAGTATGTGTAGGGTTTTTGCTAATTGGCATGTGGCCCGCTGTGACTCACTTTTATTGCAGCGTTTGCAGTGGCGGTGTATTGACTTTCCCTATGACACGCCGTTATTTCAGCCCCCACATGTATTTGTACAATTATAAAGGTCACTAATCAGTCTAGTGACACGCGGCCATGCCCGGCCACGGCATGTTGCTGCTCCATTGTCGCATCTGGCAGATCACCGACAACAAAAGCCTTTGAGCCAGGTGACAGGTGAGGTCAGTCACATCCCTCTGCGACCACAGAGATTCCTTTGAGGATGCTGCTTACAGGTAATAAGGTGCGAGGCGAGCTGTGCCGCTGTCAGGGCGGCGGGAAGAGCAATGTCAGGCCTCGTATTTGGAGGTGGATTTTAAAGCCTGTGTGTCTCACACAGACTGGGGTTGTGATACAAGTGTCAGTGGTTCACAGGCTTGTGTTGTGGCCAGAGAGAGACGAGAGCAAGACTCCAGGCCTGATGAGCAATCTTCTCTGAGGAGCCTCCTGGACAGATTGTGAGCGGTTGATATAAAAACAACAGAGTGAGGAGGGAAAGCCGTGCAGCCCGACCTCTGTGTTACGTGAGTTGTGTTTGAAAGGACTGGCCAATTAATATCTGTTGGTCTGATAGCAGATCAGTTGTTTAAATGCCAACCATTAGCCGAATCAGCCTTTCAAAAGTCTCCGTGTCAAAGTCCTGTGCTTTGTACGCCCACCATCCACCCCTCGAGTGGTACATGTAGTACTTAGTGCTACTTAATTATGTTTCCCGAAAATGAATTGTATTTGGCAAAAACAATAGAGTAGTATAATCTGTGATTTGGAGGAGACAGAGTTGTGTCGCCGTAGTTGTGCTGATGAACTTTCACTTTTGTGCTTCTTTGTGTTTTCATACAAAACTTTTCTATTCCAAGAGTAACTTTACTCACTCTGAGTGAAAAACACCGTCCTGAGACCAATCAATATGTGGACTTCTATAGTGCTGTCCAGCTTTTTGCTTATCAGCACAAAAAAAAAGCGCCATTCAAGCTTCAGCCGAGTGAGGAATAACATTAGCTCCGTCCCTTTGTCACAATCAGATAACTTTTAACATTGAGAGCTGGATGCATTTTATCTGATTGCCGCAATGCAATTTGTGGAGATTTCTAGAAACTTTGTTGGACGGGTTGCATCCACTGGACCCACTGCCTGTAGATGTTGGTACCATTTGAGCGTGTTGTTAGGCAAGCAGTGATGTGGAAGAAGAGAGTCAGGCTGTACTGCAGAAGCTGCTGCTAGTGGTTATTGGCTACTTACTGTAAAATGTCTCTGTACTGAAGTTACCCAACTATGAATGTATTCTCAGCCTGCGAGAGGGACCACAGGTGGGCTCGCTGATGGAAAGAGCAAAAGTGTTTGCACACACAGAGGGACCAGTTTAATCAGAGAAAGCCAACGTAGAGCAACTTGTACACATTCATACATCCTCTAGTTGCACCAAGCACGCACACACAGACGCATGACATTAATGGAACATGAGTGTGATTGATGGAAGTGTTAAACGCGTTACCTGCTGTAACCCTTATCTCGAAAGACATGGGAAATTGAACACAGTTCGCCCACCTTGTTCAATCCAAACGGGTCAGGCTAGACTGCCCTTTCCCCGTTCAGGTCTAATCTCAACCTTCCTCCATGTGTGTCGCCTCGTGCAGCTCGTGGTAGATGAGAACACTGGACAAGGTTTGAACAAAAATGAGTGGTGTTCAGATGAAAGGAGATTGCTCACAGTTTGAAGGATTACTTTTAGCTGGAAGTGATGTAATTTCAATGCCAGAATTTTAAGGTACTGACAGATGCTATAGCACATTTCAAGGACATCTGTCACTTTATTGTTGGCTTCCTGCAGCTGTTCCCTTTATCTGCGCAACATTAATTATCATTAATATACCCATACATCTTATATTTACTGCAATCATTAGCATGTAGCATTTTTGACACAGCGGCAACGAGCTGCACGGTTCAATATTTAAATATTAATAATGGCTCAAATGAGTGTGAAATGTGAAAGGTGTCACTCGTAGTGACAAACCTGTAGAGAATTATGACTTGACTGCTGTTCCCCTCAGCTCCATGGAGCATTTTAGTGCCCTTTAGCAGGCAGCTGTTTCCAACGAAAAAGACCTAATAATAAACCTAATAAACCCACTGTATGCTAAAGGGACCCCTGAAAGTCGAAGATTCAGATCGTCAGTCGGACTCAGATTCTTCTGCTTCTTTTGTCAGTCAGTGTGCAGCGTGTTTCTGGGGACATTGTGGTCCCCAGAAGTAGCTGCGTAGTGAGCGCTCTTCACTTTCACACTGCTCTCCAGGGTAAAATCATTCCTCTACTTTCAAGTCATCCCGTCCACCCGGTGAAGATGTCTGCGACGGGTGCTGGGAGCTGTGGATCCGGACCCAGGGAGAGTCCGAGTGAGGTAGTTAATACGTTCTATGTATAAAGATCTATTCTCTTCAATTGTCTAATATAAAAGCACTTTTTAAAATGATTAGCATTTGTGTGTTCATTTCCCAGAGACACCAGAGAGCAAACTCTGCATTTTCCACAGATCCTCTGACTAAAAGCATACAGCTACAGTGTCTCTCTTGGATTATACTCCAAATGTTCAGAGTTAGACACAAATATATTTATTAAATGCATGAAAAGGGCAAATCTGATTGGGTCTTCTGATAAAAATAGGTGATTTTATTTCCCCATAGCTGCAGTTTCTTAGTAACTGATCCTCAGTGACCTCAGTGATCCTGTTAAAGCTGCTGGTCACTTTGTAATAATATTCAACACAAAAAAAAAATCTTCATCTCACTCCCAATTTTGTCACGGTCAGATGATCTGTCAGCTAAGTGTGAATGAACTGTTATTGGCTGAGGGGTGGATTGAATCCCGTCTCGAGGGGCAGAGCAGTAAGGCACAGCGGTTTGAGAGAGAAGGGGCAATCAATTGTGGCTTCTTGCCAGAGATATGGGCTGTTTATTCAGAGCGAGGGGAAATAAGATAGGTCCCGAGATAGGCTGGAGGAGACACAAAAACACTCTGAGGTAATCAGATTTTACCCACATTTCCATACGAGCGACCTTTTTTCAGAGAAAGGCCTCGACCTGACTCTGCAATGGGATTTTCTCATCTCAAATATTGAGTTAAACAAAGGCAGCTTTCAAATAGTTTGTAGGTTTTTTTTAATAGAGAAAATGATTAGAACCATTATAGGTAAAACATTTAGGAACTGAGCAGAATAATGGTTGGATTTACTGTAATCTGATCTGACTCCAAAAAGTAATGGTTCAAACAAAAAATAATGATGATAATAATAGATTCAGTCAGACGTATGAATAAAGTTGGTGACGGTAACGGGATCAGTTGGATCGCCGGAATTTGCTGAACTTCAATCGACCGTGCAGATGCACACGCCTGCAATGATCGAAACACATTCTGCAGCAGCTGGAGGAAATCAGGATTGCACACTCAAATCGAATTCTGCTCTGTGCCTGTACACTCACGCATTCATTTAGAGCGCTTGCGTCAGAGGTGTTCGGTTACTTAATACTAACAAAGACCTGACAGCCAATCATTTAAGGATCTGGTCAACTCTAAAAAATTAGCCCCATCCGGTAAAATGCTGGTTTAAATCAAAAGGTTACTGTTACAGGTCCATTCAGACTGATATCTTACATTTTCTATATGTATGTAATTACAGCTTTAGAGGTGTATGTGCCCTCGAGTGATTCATACCCTGTTAGCTTGCCAACGTTGCATACAAACGTCAACAGGAGTCTGGCACTGATTTCTCCAAGACAAACACAAACCAAAGTGTCCTGCAGGTCTCCGGTGGGGTTTTGGTTCGTGTTCAGTGGGACCAGCTTCTGATCATCCTGAGCACTCCCTCTAAACCCCAGCAGGTCATGGCAGGCTGCAGTGTTTACTTGTTCTCATGGCATCTTGTTTGCTTTACAGTTAATTTAATGTCGAGGGCATTTGCGTGCCTGTTTGCCCAAATGTCCATAGGAACAATATGTTAAGATTATATTGTAACTTTTACACTTTCTTAAATGACATAGAGCCTTAAGATTCAGGTTTAGAAAACCGTTATGTAAGTGTTTATCACCATTTCATGGGAAGGAAATTGTCTTAGACGTGCTCTCAGTAAAACCGACACAAAACACACAGGTGGAAAGGAAGACAACAGGAACAATAATAAAAAATAGGCATGCAAATTTGCTTAATAGCAAAGAATTGCTGTGGTAGAACTGAAAAATTATGCAAATAAAGATAGCAGGAGTCAATAAAAGTACATATGCAAATCTAGCAAGCTTGCAGTTAGACTGTTATTGCCTGTGTGAAACGGTTATTGCTGTGAAAATGAAGCTTTTCCTCATTTCTCAGTATTATCTTGGCATTTGGTTACTTGCGGGAAATACCATGGGAGCAATAAAACCCTAATTTATTACAGGAGGGCCAATAGGGGAGAAAGTGATGACACAGTGTATTTACACTAACGTGGGACAGCTTAATTGAGATATTTCATAATTAGATTTAAATATTTGCTCACTGGATGTACAGAATGCACTTCCAGGTTCAGCACGTTGTGGACGTGACAAACATACTGCTGCCGAAAAACTGTACGATGGAAATTACATTCAAGATACAAAGCTTACATGGCAACACACCCAGGCTAGGAATTGTATTTAATCAATTATGCATAAAGTGAAGTCCGTCCCAAGAGCAGCAGAGCTGTTATCATGAGACAAGCATGAGACAAGAAGGCTCATTTCAAACCAAACGTAGGCCTACGCTTTCATCCACACTTTTTCATGCGCACATGAAGCCGGATGAAACACATGAGAAGGATTCCCACGAGTAAGGAAGGAGTGTGACAAAGGGCATAAAATACATATATTTAGCCTCCTTGGAAAATGTCACTAAACAAATTCCCTTTTTTGTAAAAAGAGGAAATTGACCGTCTCTTAGTCTCTTCAGTAACTGTTGCCATGCATGTCAATCCTTCCATTCTCGCACAGTAAATGCTGTATGCAGTGTGCAATTTACGATAGTAACAGTGGTAGATTTGCTATTTATAATTTGTAGGGTCTTCATTTTCACACTGAAGTGAACAAAAGCAGGCTTCTGACTGTCACGTTTGTAGGTTAAAGTGGCGGCTACGAGATGGGCCCGATCACAGATAACAATGAAAAGGCAAACCTGAAGGAAGTAGAGGACCTGACCCGCTGGTGACACAGGACAACAACCTGCCCCTGAACGTCAGCTGGACCAAGGAGCTGATAGTGGACTTTGGGACACTTCATCCTCCAGCACCTGGACTCCGCAGGATCCTATGCCAGGATCCTGTTTGTGGACTTCAGCTCTGCCTTCAACACCATCGTCCCGGCTCTTCTTCAGGACAAGCTCTCCCAGCTCAACGTGCCTGACCCCACCTGCAGGTGGATCACAGATTTCCTGTCTGACAGGAAGCAGCACGTGAAGCTGGGGAAACACGTCTCAGACTCGCGGACGATCAGCACCGGCTCCCCTCAAGGCTGTGTTCTTTCTCCTCTACTCTTCTCCCTGTACACCAACAGCTGCACCTCCAGTCACCAGTCCGTCAAACTCCTGAAGTTCGCGGACGACACCACCCTCATCGGACTCATCTCTGGAGAGGATGAGTCTGCCTACAGGTGGGAGATTGACCACCTGGTGACCTGGTGCAACAGCAACAACCTGGAGCTTAACGCTTCAAAGACAGTGGAGATGGTTGTTGACTTTAGGAAGAGCGCAGCCCCACCCGCCCCCATCACCCTGTGTGACTCTCCAGTGGACACTGTGGAGTCCTTCCGTTTCCTGGGCTCCATCATCAGCCAGGACCTCCGGTGGGAGCTGAACATCAGCTCCCTCATCAAGAAAGCCCAACAGAGGATGTACTTCCTGAGGCAGCTGAGGAAGTTTAACCTGCCACAAACAATGCTGGTTCACTTCTACACTGCCATCATAGAGTCCATCCTCACCTCCTCCATCACCGTCTGGTACGCTGCTGCCTCCACCAAGGACAGACGCAGACTGCAGCGTATCATCCGCTCTGCAGAGAGGGTGATCGGCTGCAACCTCCCATCTCTTCAGGACCTGTACTCCTCCAGGACCCTGAGGAGAGCAGGGAAGATCGCTGCCGACCCCTCCCACCCCGGACACCATCTGTTTGACCCCCTCCCCTCTGGCAGGAGGCTGCGGTCCATCAGGACCAAAACCTCCCGCCACAAAAACAGTTTCTTCCCCTCTGCAGTCAACCTGACAAACTCTCACTGACACCCCCCCGAACACTACCACAAGCTATACGTTATATTAACGTACATCACCCCTGTCCCCACTGCGTTACATTAACGCACTCACCCCCTACTGGACACTTTATCTGGACACTTTACTTTATTCTGGTCACTGCACTGTTGTTATTTATCTTATCTTATTTTTATTTTTATTCTTATTGTTATTTTAGCTTTTATATTATACTTATTTGTTATCAAAACAATAGCACCTTCAGACCACAGCAAATTCCTTGTAATGTCTGTTACTTGGCAATAAACAGTTTCTGATTCTGATTCTCTGGAAGAACCAAAGGAAGGAGCTGTCCACCCTCTTCTGTGGAGACGGGGATCATCACAGCGGTTGGTTCAGCTGAACGTACACTAGGCGGTGCTCTACCCTGTCTAAGGGATATTTACACCAGGCGTTGCAAGAAAAAGGCTAGGAGAATCATGAAGGATCCCAACCACCCGGATAACACCGATAACGGCCCTTTCTCCCTGCTGCGATTTGGACAAAGGTACATACACCAAGCCAGCACTGGGAACAGGTTAGGCTGGATCTGCTGGAGTGTAAACTTCCCACACCAAAGAGAACCGCAGAACTCTACGGCCATAAAACAACAATTAAAATAAATTATAACTCACTTCAACAAGACTTTTAATTCCTGGAAGTGTGGAGAATGCTTTAAATAGCACCAAGACCATCACCATTTTTACGTTGGTTGGTTCAAGGTGCTGCCCTAACAGGCTGCTCCACCCGCGGCGTGTGGAGGAGAGGCACCGCGGCCTCTACGGTCAGCACTGCTCCCTGTAGACCTGCTCCCAGTAGACCTGCTCCCAGTAGACCACACACACCGAAATGGACAATCCACATATTTCTGAATGTATAACAAATGGTGTAACACCCACACCTCTTTGTGCAATCTGCTATAATCCCTTTACCTTCATTTCTTTCGCTCTGTGAATGTGTAAATTACAGTTGCTTTTTACTTTCAGTAGCTTCTTTATTATTGTTTTTATTGATTATATCTTATTTTTCTACTTATGTCTCTATTGCACTATCCTGTATGCTGCTGGAACAATGCAAACTTCCCCGCTGAGGGATTAATAAGGGATTATGTTATTTTAACCATCGGTGTCTTGCTCAGGGATACTTTGACAAAACAAGCGAGCACTAAGAGAGTTTTCACCTTTGACTTTTCGCAGCTGTCTCACAGCAACTAGACACAAAGTAAAAGGTCTTGTTTTCATTTGCCCTGGCTGAATTCGGTGTTTGAAGATCACTGTATGAAGCCAGAGAGACGAACCCCATACTCCCACTGACCAATACGAAGTCCTGCAAAAACATGAAACACTGCCTTCCATTAACTCAAAAAGAGTTGAATCTCTTACATGTGCTTCTGTGGAGCTCTCACACTAATAAAGCATTCAGCGTCCATACCACCCAGTTGGGGAGTCTCTTAGATCAGAGCTTGTCACCTACAGCATTTCCTCTCTCATGCTGCATTGAAATGATGATTTGAAGTATCGCGGCCAAAGGGAATCAAATACCACGGCTCTTTTCTTCAAGGGTGAGCTACAAAGCAACATGTGATTATATGGTTCTATATCTCATTACAAGGATGTTACTTCTTATTTAGGAATACAGGAGAGCAGAATGATGAAGTCTCTAACCAGAACATCTATTATCGAACCTCCTGGCAGATGTAACGTTTGGCAGGTTTCTATTAAGTTTGAACAAGAAAACAGGTTTGAAGAAGGTTTTTAGGCGCTACCTGATAGTATGCAGCTTGAAACATCATTGCTAGTACCGCTAGGCTGGTTTGGATGGGGTTCATTTTGATCTTTGCTTGTGATTACTGTGAATGTTTTAGGGTCCAAGGGTTCGTTTAATGGTCACCGTTGTATAACGAATGAAACGGTCCAGCACTGAATACTTCTTTATATCGCTTGCCAGATGTCAGCGGGGTGAACACGCTGTTGAGAACTTGGCACGGGAATTTTACTCGTGTAAGTTTCCTCCACCAGGGTGGAGATTTGAGAGGACATTTTCTGTAACGTCTTGTCCTGTTTGTAGTACTCGTGTGTTTGCCGCCAGCCTGATTACCGGCCCCGCCCTGATTAGTTTCACCTGTCCCTCATTAGTTACTCACCTGGGTGTATTTAGTCTGTGTGCCCCCCTCCTCCTTTGCCAGTTCGTCTTTGTCCACTGTGTCAAGCGTCCCAGCAATCTTCTAGTGTTGTGTGTCTATGTGTTTTTAGGTTTTTGACTCACCTTCACCTCACTACGCCTTGACTGCTTACCTGTGTACCGAACTCTGCCTGCCTCAAGTAAGAGACTGCTATTTACTTTAAACCCTGCCTGAGTCTGACTCGTGCCATCGAGTCCTCCTCCTTGTGCACCCGGTCTTTACAGGTTCTTTGTGATGCTGATTCCCAGGAAACTGAAACAGTTCACCTGCTCCACTGATGTAGACAGGGTGTGTGTCGTCTCCCTTTTTTTTTTCTACTATCAACGATCAGCTCCTTTGGTTTTGCTGACGTTGAGCAGTAGGTTGTGCATCACTCAGCAAGATTGTGGATTTCCACCTGGTAGAAATTATCTATTTTACTCTAAATGCGACTATAATTTACTAAATGAACATCATGCTGTATTGACGAAGACTTGAAACTAGCGATTGAGACCATGAACTCGTGAGGAAAATGTTTACTGGGGTAATCGATCCAGTGAGAAGCAGGCTCATTTTCTCATAGACTTCTATACAATCAGACTTCTTTTTGCAACCAATGGAGTCGCCCCCTGCTGGCCATTAGAAAGAATGCAGGTTTAAGGCACTTTTCAGACCCGGAGGTTGGTGCTTGGTCTTGAAGCAAGTGGGAACAATCTCCTGCGACAGTAAGATGTTATAAATGTCAGTGATGACATCAACTAGCTGATGATCGATTAGGCACCTGTTCTCAGTGATCAGGCCCAGCAGCCTCACTCACATTTACACTTCTTCTCACATCTGCTGTGGATACTGACACTGGCTGGTCCCCTGGAGGCGGAGTAGATTTGACAGCTGACTCTTTGTTGAGGGGATCAAAGCGAGCGCAGAAGGTGTTAAACTCACCTGGTAATGTGGTCTCACACTTGATGGGGGCGCTCAAGCTTTTGTAGCCTGGCTTTCTGGTTGGGGATTGCTTTTATTGTCTTTGTGATCACCACATCATCAACACATTTGCGGCATCTCAGAAACATGTGCCAGTCCGTGCAGTCCTGTGGAGCTGCTGTAGCTTCATCTGTCCAAACTTTTACTGTCTTTTTCTGATGGTTTGACCCTTTTAATCAGCTGGGTGTAAGTAGGCAGGAGAAGCAGGGAAATATGGTTTGATTGACCAAAATGGGGTCAGGAGAGGGCTTTGTAGTCACCAGCTACATTAAAAGTACCATCCGGCTGTTTTGTCCTGTGACTTCTGATGACCTCGAAAGGTTCCTGTAATGCATTTTTTTTTAATTTGCATCTGGAGGAATGTCAGTAACAAAAGCACTGGTGAATCCTCTGGGCCGATAACATGGCCGGCATCTTTTGGATCTCAATTTATGAAACAGAAACGGGAATAAATAAAAGGAAACAAGAAAGTCACTGTTGGCCTAAAGATAAGATTCCTCCCCACTGCTTTTCCACAATATGATGCAGCCTGATCTCATCTTTCCTGCTGCTCCTTTTAAAGTCCTCAAACATCACATTTTTCTCTCTCCAAATACTGCGACTACAAAGTCACAGCCCATTACTGCTGAGCATATGTCTTTACTCCTTCACTATGGTATAGCCTTCATCAAAATATGCACTGATGTATACTTACTACAGGTCCTTTTAATGGCACTGTAGATTAATCTGAAGTCTTAGACCCTTAGATCATGATATATGTCCAATGTCTCTGTTCAGTGCCAACACAGGAAGTTGTGTGCCCTATATGTAGTGAGGTGGAAGGTAAGGGTGTGGAGGTTGGGGTGGTGGATGGACATGTACACAAACCGTATCCACAACGTCTGTTTACGCTTCCCTGACAACACATATGCAGCGTAAAGAAACGCTGTGCAAATGCAGAAACGGAGCAAGTTGTACATAAAAGTTCTAAAAACTGAGCCGATAAGATGGAGAACCAAAAATCTTCTTGTGTGCAAAGCCAGAGCAGAAGAAGAACCAGTTTTGGGCAGCCAAATAAATTGTTGATTCACTCTCTCTACAGCAATACATTATGCTGAAATCAAGGCCGTCCGTGGCTGCAGCGATCCTTTTGAAGTTGAAATTTTAAAAGTTAAATAAGGCACACATACTTGCGAAGATATAATATGCAGTGATCCTCATAATGCTCTCTGTGCTGCGGGAGACGAGGTCCTGATTTTAAAGGCCACTTTTGAGATTCAGCAGCTGATGGTGCAGTTTGAACAGTATCTACAATCTACGATGACTTGGCAAAGACATTTCACAAAAAGGCAATTCATTCTGTATCACAAGGGTGCAATAGTGTATTTCAACACAGTCAAAATGATTTCCTTCATACTGTCTTTTATCTTTTTGCACTTGTCAAATGGACAAAAACTGAATTGTGGGGAATTAGTGCTTTAGTAGACAGTGTGCTGGGACAGCGAAGATGGGCAGAGACGGTGGATGGTACGCAGCAAAGGTCAGAAGTTCACACATGACATTTATCACGTCTCAGAGCAGGGGGCCTTGTTTGTTTGTTTGTTTGTTTGTGAAATAATAATGTTACATTTGGATCATTTTTCAGCAAATGTTTGAAATGTCGCAAAAAATATATGCGAGTCAGCTGGTTTGGGGCAAATAAACTAGGCACATTGTAGAGCACAGATTTGAACTTGATGCATGGCTGTAATCCACCAGTAAACAGGGGACCCACATGCAGGAGAAAAATGGAATCAGTTTCTATTGGGCAGGTTTGAATTGTTCATGTCGGCTAATGTTGGCCATGCTTCATGCTGTCGGAGACTAACCTTCTGGATTGGACTGAGGATCAGAACGGTATGTGTTGCTTCACTTGTATCAGAGCGGTGTATGTAATATATAATAGTGGTTGCCGACTGAAGTACTCGACCCTTGAAACGACCTGGACCCCCGTTCTGAGGCAAAACACTGGTATCCCAAGCAGCACATTTGTGACATGAAAAGTACCCGTACAGCCACATTCAAGTTATTCAGACAGTTGAACACATCTGGAATATAAAGTAAGTAGCTATAAGACACGGGAAAAGATTTCTGCCACCCACAGCATCTTTTTAGGCTTTAAGGCTATTTTCTTCTAACTTAACCACATTGATTTTGTATTGGGCTGTAAGACTGCGGCAAGACACTTCTGAGTGCACAGCAGTACTGTGCACGACCCCATCCAGTGTGACACTGACGGAGGACTGAAGCAGCTGCTGTTGAGCTGCTGACATGCTGCTTCAGCTGTTGTAGACAAGCTGTTGGTTCAGCAGCAGGCTGTCAAAACTAACCATGGAAGTGGCACACAGCTTCAGGTACGAGCGAGAGGATAAAATATGATCCAGGAAGGCCGGTTTGTGTGATAGATCCATGAGTTTGAATGATTATCGGATGCCAAAACACTGAGCAGTTTAAAATACAATGAAACAGGATTTTTACCACTCTGGAAGATTTCACAGTGGTAATGGTTTTATCTTTGGTCCTAACAAATGCGAGATAAACAATAGACTATCCTGTAATCTACACGGAAACCTTTCTTCAAACTTCCAACTTCTTTGTCTGAACACTTGACGTCAAAAAGTCCTCCAACAGAAGCATCTTCTAATCTGAACCTCCTGTCGGCAGGACACCGTCAGTTTGATGACGTGACGAGGCTGTGGTTGAGATCACGGTCATGGTTTGGGTTAAAACGACTACTTCATAAAGGTTAGGGGGCCGTCGTCGTCACGGTTACAATAACAGCCACACGGTTGAGGTCGTGGAACGATCGTGGTCGTGCAAGAAAAAGAAAAGTTGAGCATCAGTTATATCACAACTGGAAAGTATTCCATTGAAAGAAGAGGAAAGAACAGCACCCGAGGCTTTCCTCCACTGAAAAGGGTTTTCTCTTACTTCGTCACACGGTTCGGTGATCTGATCGGTTGAAGTTAGCCCGTGATAGACGATGATAGACAAATTGCTCATTCAATCACCTGCCAAGTACTTTTTGAGAGCGCCTGCCCTTTCCCAGACGAACCACTGGATGCTGTCATCAATCTTGGGAGGACAAGTAGTTGCCTGTGTCTTGAGAAATGAAAGCACAAGCCAATATCTACACATTTTAAAATCTTCCACACCCCTTGCAATACTGGCACAGAGACACAATGATGTACAGTATAAGACTGAACAAGTGAATACTATTCTGAATATACAATTTGGGGACACTGATGGATGTTCCCCTCACAAAGACCCCCAACTTCATGTGGTTTTTCCAGCAGTTGAGCGCAGCTGAAGTAATTTTGGATATCAGTGTCTAACAAATCTAATTTACCATATGAAGGGCTATTGGCCTGGAATAACTATGTATTTCATTTAACACAACGCTGATTATTTGTAAGGCAATATTCCCGCCAGCACAAGTGTAATGAATTTGAACGTTGCGCAGTCATTTGAGTTGAAACCCAGTGTGCCAGTGAGCGCTGCTTCGTGGGTATGGCGTGCAACGGCTGAACAAAAATGAATTTATAGGATCCCATTATGTTTTTGACAAGGGCTATTGGTAGCGTTTCCCTTGGGACACCTTTATAAAGCAGCTATGTAACGCCCATACAGAGCATTTACAGCAGCATCGTTCAGCAAACATTTGATGTGGTGATCCTGAGTTCATTTCACACTACACTCCAAACAACAGAGAAGCACATTTTGCAGAATTCATTGGCTGCCATTTTCCACCCAAAGAAAAAAGATTTAGTTCTCAGGACCGCACACAAGCTCAGAACGCCATAAAGAATGCTGATTACATTAGCTAAAACTGTTATTGCCTCAATACTATTACCTCCAACTCCCATGGTGATTCCCTGTTAATGGAAAGGTGTGTAGCCCTCTGTGTGTGTGTGTGTGTGTGTGTGTGGGCATCCATTGCTCCATACCTATGACAGTTTGTTTACATATATTTGGCATCATTAATTCATGACCGCAGGTCACCCTAAAAAAATAACAGTATACATTTTGTTCTGCGTTAATTATAAAAGCTTAGATTATTCTCTGCTTCCGATAAGCGTGAAGTCTAATGGGGTTTTGTGGATTTGTGTCATCGACGTGCTTTGGAGAAATGAGCTCGGGTGTAATGATTTGACAGGTGAAAATGCCAATTTACTGTAGTGTATCAGAATTGACCTTATCAAGGTTCAGAATTTCATAAATCCACCAGAAATAGCTGTTCATTATAAGTTCAATTTGACACTCCAGTGGTGTGTGTCCTGGTGAACTTCTCATTAAAGAATCATAATTAATCATAGTGTGTGTGTGTGTGTGTGTGTGTCCGTTATAATATTCGCCAAATAAGTAATCTTTTATTCAATGCCACTGTATAAGTGGTTTGCTAAAGAAAGGTGTGTCGTGGGTCTTATAGGGGAGTCACAATACCGAGGAGATGGTTTCATGAATTCAGCTCAGTTCATTTGATTCAGCCACAGTCGACCAGACACGTTGGCAGTGAACACTGTCATTCAGGCAGCTGCCTGGGGAGGTGTAGCTGCAGGGGTGGAAGGTAACATGAATGTGCACAGCTGGGGGGGGGGTCAAGTTGCTCGAGAACTGCTGAATGATGACTGGATTCACGTTGTGCTCACTTCCCCTGCTCATATTTTCGGGGAATTCAAACCAGTAATGCTCCTAACCATTTTACAGTTGGGTCAGGTACGTTTCCAATGTGATGGCCATTTAAAGATACAGTGTGGCGTTGCAGTGAGGTACTGCCACAAAATGAATATTACAACTGTGACCAGAAAAGAGCAGGACCCTAACGTGTAAAAGTCAGTGTACATACTGTGTGGCCTGTCATGTGATGTGCAGCTCGGCCTAATCTGATTCGTTGCACTGCAGCAGTGCAAGAAGCCAGGGCTCTCCAAAGTGTTCTGCAGTGAGTACATGGTGGTAATGCCTTTGCTCTGCTTATTGGGCCCAACCCTGCATCCACTTTTCAGAACTTTAGTTTTGTGTAATTTCAGCAGTAGGTAAAGATCCAGTGTCCCACATAAGCATGTAAAGAAGAAGAGCTTCTAGTAACCCAGTCGCTAACCGTCAGGGAGTTCCTGGTGCATCGAAGGGCCTGCGTCCACATAGTGTTGTTCCCTGGCAGAGTGAGCCTACAGATGGACTTTTCTGTCTCTGCCTCTCCAGCCCCTTTCTGAGAAGTTCAGAGGTTTTCAACCAGAAGTGCTCAGAGTGGCCACACAGAAGAAGGCGGACCGGTCTGTGGAGTTAGTTCTTTGAGGGTTTAGGGATAGCTTTTTACTGGAACTCTAAAACCAAAGCAGCTCTTTCCATGCTCTAACCCTAACCCCAACCCCAGTAAGCCATGTCATAGAGTAAGCCTGCAAGGTAGATCTGTTGCAGGGCGGTTTAGACAGGATTTAAACAGACGCTCAGCTCAGCATTGACAAAACAGCAGCACATTAGAGGTGTGGTTCACCTGCAAATAAATCACTGAAATTGTTACTGAACAGCAGCTGTCGTTCCAGGAGCAGACATCAGGATTTATAGCTGACACCTACAAACACAAATGGATTTATTGCTCCTGATCTGGACCGTGTGGATGGGCTCGGGACATCTTTGCTTTCACTGTAATTGTTGGTATAATCGTTGATTTTGGGCTCCACACTTTACCTTCACAATTAACAAATGATCGTTCGTTAAACCTACTTGCTGACTTCCTGACGTCTGCACCACAGGAGCACAGGGCCTGTGCACATATTATTATTATGATTCTGATGAATCTGTGAATCACGTTATGACATGGCAGCCTCGTTATTTATACATGATTCTGACGCAGCGGTGTGTGCAAACGAACCACAACATCTCGGTAGACTCTTCTTCGTCGTTGATTTTGGCCCATGAGTGTTTGATTGGTGCAGCTCTCAGCTTATCTCAGCCAGGTGTGTTTGGGATGACGGTGTCTTTGAAAGACAATGGTTGCAATAAGTTAATATTCTCTAATTGCAGCTTTTAGGCTTGACAGTGGTGTGTTCTGCCTTTTTCAAATGTAGATTGTATTGCCACCTGGGACAGTAATGAAGTGGTAGCAATTAGAGTATCACAGTAATGACAGTGGATCATGAAACCATTTAAAACCATTATAATAGAAAGAGCAGTCAAATGACTCACATCGTGTGCATCACAGAGATCATCAGACCAGCTGGGGACTCGGACTCCTCCTTGACACAAATGTCCTTGGACCTGACTATTATCCTCATTGTCTCTCTCCATTTTTCCTCACACCTCCTCCTCCTCCTCCTCCTGCTCCCCTTTCAGGTGTTTTCCTCTCCTCCTGCCTAATGATACATGCTAATTGTTTTTAAATGGTTTTTTTTGTGCCGGCGCACCTTCTCTCCCTTCAATTCTATTATATCCGCTGGACCATGAAAAACCAAAAATTCACACAGAGGCCGGTCAGACGCACGAATCAATACATCTAAATACAATTGCATGGTTACTCGAGACGCTGTGGGCTTTCTTTTTCTTTTGCAGCCTCTACGTGAAATAGCAAGAACAAAAGAAGCGATCCCGATATTGGTGCCGCGATGTGCTCAGTTCACCGTCCAGAGCCTTCTCCGAACCTCCGTGCAAATTACAGCGCTGACATCACATTACATGCCAAAAAGAACAGAAGGCACGGTTATTTGTTTCTTCCTTAGAAGCAGCACATCAAGCAGGAGACAATGAATGAATGTGAACATGAAACGCAGTAACAGTTGTTTGCTTTGTTATTCAGTTTGTGATTATGATTTCTTCCACAGTACACCCCAGCTCCATATGGTGCACTGTAACTTTTCCATATCGCTGCATAGTGTGTGGCATTATCTTTTATTGCTTGCCTTGTTGGCAGAGACACCAGACAGGAGCGGCGCCAAGAAACAGTGCATAGAAACAACGCTTGCGAGATGAAAGGAACAAGTGGGAAAAAGATTAAAAAAAGAAAATGTGTGTGAGAATTTTTTTTCCCTTTCTGCAGCTGTCCACGGCTTTTTAATTTCATCTGAGATTACCGAGCGTGATGAGCTTAGTCGTGTTGCGAATCCCTCCGCGCGGGCTTCACCAACGCACCCCCACGCTCTGATGGAGCTCCATGAATTCCCCTTATTGCTGTTTAATGGAGATGGGTACCCAAACAAATGAGCAGCCTTTGCCTGGCTCAGCACCGTGGGTTCTCATTAATCCGGATGCTTGGAGACGCTGATGGCACTAATTTTTCAGGCTAAGCGGCGCCCGCGCCTCACCGCTTCATGGCACTCCCACAACAAGAGAGAGTTTCAATCAGAGACACAGCCCAAAGGCGAGGAGGTTGTGGTGTTCATGTCACACCTGGTCTGCTGAGCTCACTCCCTCACTGTTGAAATCCTCCCCCTACGGTGCCCATCTGTGTCTGTGATCCAGTATTAAAGGCTTGCTAAGGAGAGACATAAGTGCAAATTACATTTGAAACAAAATGTCTTAAGAATGCAGCCTTCATTTTCATTAATTCAAGCTAAAAAAAGAACCCCTGTAATATAAGCTGCGTTAGAGGGAATGAAAATTAGATTGCTGGAAAACACTACAATGTTCAAATTTGGCTCTTAGGCTGAGCAACGTTATTCAACCGTACAGTATGGTTGGTATGAAGATACCAGCAAACAGGAGGACACTGTGGTCTGATAAGCGTCTTACACGTGAATGTCTGAGGTCTTTAAGTGCAGCTGAGGGGTGCAGGGGGTGTTTCCTGCATCACTATACACAATATATTAAGTTTGGTTTAATCACTTTGCAATATGTTCGTACATATAAATACTTTGTACTTATATAATATATATATACTTTTTCTTGATGAATTTTTAGAATGAAATAACGACCATGAAACAGACATTCATGCTCCCCTGAGGATAAATTGGAATAAAATTTGGTGATCCTCTGACTTTTCATCTAGCACCAACATGAGGTCAAAATGTATGTTTGTCCAGACTAACGACATCCCCATCAGCCTCCGCTGTACTTTGTATTTGGGGCTAATTAGCAAATGTTAGCATGCTCACATGATAACCAAAGATGGTGGACGTGGTAAACGATATACCTTGTAAACGTCGGGTTTGTAAACGTCGAGTTTGTAAACGCAGGGTTGTCCAGCTTAAAAGTTTAACCTGGCTTAACTTTTGCCACAACTTGATGTCATCCGACAAGATGCCGCGTCGGCCGATCAGATACATGCAAGCGCATATTCCTGCTGGATTTGTCACGTGAATGCTGAAAATCGTTGTGATAACTCTCCAGAGCTGTAAAATCCAAACCTTTGATCAGTGTTGTGTTGATCGTTGTGCTGAACGTATGAATCTGTTCCTCAAACTGGACTTCCTGGGTCATATTTCATTGTCTCTCGGTGTACATGTACAGAAATTATGTTGTAATGTTGTAACCCATTAAAAGTGAGATTTTATTCAAGTCTGAAAAGTCTCAAAAGTATGGCTCTGATTTATATGTTAGATCTAGAAGTCAAAGATTTTTAGTTAGCCCAGGCGAGAGCAGGTATTCTTCCTCTGGAGGTCGGCAGCGTTAGAAATATTCAGGAGGAAAGCAGCTTGTGTGGGCTGTGTCATTTGGGAGAAGTGAAGAGCGAGTCCATTTGTCTTCAGTATTTTGCACACTATGGTGATGTAAGAATGTCATATATCCATGAAACAGCTCAACATTTGTTCAGTTTTGATACGTTCTAAAGCGTGAAAAAGAGGGCAAGGTGAGCAATTTCATGAGTGTTTCTTCTGATTTCTCTGGTACATTTTATGTCAGTGATTTGTGAATTTTGTTGCAGAAAATTTGATTGATTCCTTTTTATTTTGACATTTTGTGGTATTTATAAATGTGTGTGCAGCGTTCTGGATATCTGGCTGTTATGGGTGTGTAGTGGGCTTGGCATAGCTGTATGCATCATTCATTCATTCAGACATGATTTGACTACAATATGCCATGGTAAAAAAAAAAAGCAACAACTGTAAAGCTAATACGTCTTCTTCTAAAATGACCTCACTTACGCAGCACTTCCTGATGGTGACAGCCTCCCTCCTCAGCCCTGGTCACCGTGGTAATTACGTGTGAGCCAGAGTTCCCCAGGATCCCTGCGGGAGTTCCTTAACCGCTTCACAGTCAACGAGCATGGGATTCCCCAGGGGACCTACCGACATGGAGAGTGTCAGCGGGACTGATGGCGCTTTTTGAGATGTATTATGAATTTGCATAGATTTCAATATGGGATGGGCGCGGGGAGGGGGGGGGGGGGTTGAGATAGGGCTTCCATTTGCAGCAGCGATATGGCCTACTTTAGAGATTTAATATCCAGAGTGTGGTTGAGAGCTGGCAGTGTAGATATAGAGAGGGTGATGATGAGACCCGTGCTGGTACTCGTAATAACCTCCAGGCAATGTGGGATGGGATGTAAACATGCAGATGTTCTCACGTGTGCTTGTCATCGGTCTGTATACAAAGATGGCCGACGCGTCTCCACTTCCTCCCACTGTACAGAAATGAAGGCAAACTCACCCGGAGAGGCCGCTGCCATCTTGCGCCGGTGACGTCATTTGAAGCCAGAGTCTGCAGCAGTGGTGATTGGGGGTGAAGCCGCGGTGCGAGGTCCCGCCCATACACCCACCCGACCCAATTGCGAGCACACCACAGTCAATCACAGCTGTCAATCATGACGTTTCATGATTGACATAAAATGACAGAAACCATCTTTGGGAAAAATGTGTTTGACGTGTACTTTGACTTTTTTAGCTCGGCCCATGTTCCATCCGCTAACATGGAGGGGGCGGGGCTTCTGACCTATACTGCAGCCAACCACCAGGGGGCGATCGAGACGTTTTGGCTTCACTTTCAGGGAGCCATGTCGTCCATCTTTTTATAGTCTATGGTTCCAACAATGCGTAGCCACAGACTCTACTGTAAACCCAGTTTGTGGGTCTGAACTGGATTACATACTGGTAATTTTTTTTCTCACAGCTCTCTGATGGATGTTCCACATCTGCGCATTTACACGAGATGATCTCGCAGCGTGAGCCATCATGCTGTCTGTTTCCTCCTTCCCTGATTCCTCAAGTGCTGCAGACCTTCTCCAAAAACCGCAGATGATGCAGACTGCTTTGTGGAACATCTTTATTAGGCGGAAGTGTCGTCCTGGCAAAGAACTTCATATTTTGCTGAATTTATTTTGTTGTATTATTAATGAATTGTGCATGTGTGATTAAAAGAAGAAAGGTATTTTGATGCAGATGACAAAATATGTGGGACATATATGTCGGGAGTGCAGCGAATTCCTCAGTAATGCGTGCTTTCATTAATGTGGTGTTGTAACACATTCAGACCACATCTAATTATTTGTCTGATGGCAAAGGCTTTTTAAATATTACTGAGGATGAAATTGAGATGGAAAGCCTTGAGAGTGAGTGAGTTCAGGCCGTGCTCGTAGGTTGGAAACTGCTCCAGCAGGATTTTTGAGAATCTGTATCTATATGCAGAGCAGATAATGAGAAGGCTACAACAAGAGAGGAGCTTACAGGATGTCTGTGATTGCTTGAGAGTGCAATGCACAATCAAACCATGCATCCATTACTTCTACTTATTTTGTTCAGGGCTGCGAGGAAGTGCACAGAGATACATGACTTCAGACTTCAGCTCTCTATAGTAGGTCCAGCAAACTAGAAGTACTAGCAGGAGCAGCGGTGTTAGCAGTAGAAATAATACAATAGTAGAGGCAGTACTGACGAGGTACATGTACTTATACTATTGATCCAGTGGGGACAGCAGCACAGTGGCTTTACAATCACGCAGCTCCCTTGAGAAATCTCTGCACTGCTTTGCATTGGCAGTTTGTTACCGCAGAAGAATTGGCACACTGACACACTGATGAATGTCTCATCACCCGGGGACATACTTAATAAACATTTTATTAGCTCCTGCAAACAGCCTACAGGGGATCAAAGACATGCTTGTTTGACATTTGGACGCATTTAGCTGATTGGCAATTCATCATCTTGCTTCACACTCAGGAACGTTGCCCCTCCATTCATAATTCATCTGACTATTCATTAAATGCTTTCTAATTCAATAAATTATCAGGAAAATTGGTTTAGGAAAACCATAATGCCGGTAATCACTCGGTGGGCCATGAAATCTGAATACATAAATGTTAAGAAATTCAATTATAATGAATGCCATTTGTTTTGGCTCTGTTATGTTAAGTGAAGTGGATCTTTTGTTTGTTCAGAGAGTGAAAGAAAACCGAAGCAAAACTGACCATTTGCTGCTGACCAGGGCGTTCAACACTAAGGTCGAGAAGTCATTTTTTCAGCTGTAGTGTGACAGCTTCTTGGTACGTACTCAGAATTACTTACTCTGCCTATAATGATGGCAATGTGAGGAATTAATCATAATTTGCTCTCAGTAGGAGGGTCAACTACAGTAAATGCCAAAGCTGCGACTGTAAAATGGCATTTCTTCTTCTCACCAGGCCACTTCCTGCCCGCTTTTGAATTGTACACCCTCTTTGTTAGTTTTCCAGGTGCTATTTTTCGCAGTGGTGGCGAACTCTAAAGTATGCTGGCCTCTATTTGCCTTTCTGTTCAGTTTCTTTTGTAGCAGACAGACTCATAACGCTCAGAAATGGAAAGACGGTGAGTGGGCTTTCTGTTGCAGACTCGGGTACGTTCCCTTGGTTCAAACTGGCCTCTTGGGGTGAAATTTCACTGACATTTTCATGGTCTTTGAGTATGAATGAGGCCTCTTACTTTCCACATCCATGAATCTGTTACAGCAATATTATTTCTGTAATGAGCTCTCTGCTGCAAGGTCATTACTTTCTGTCCAAGCTGCAATACCGAGACTCGCTCTCATTGTCACCTTAATGGTTGAGTATCAAACAGACTAACTTAGCCTATGCCTAAGATCACAGCACTTCCATTCTCATAGATAACGATGACTAAAAATGAATTCAAGGACCCAAACATTTTTTAAATCATTTACTGCATCATCAAATCTCACATTCTGCCAGTGATTATGTTAAAGTGGGTTTGATTTGTTTCCTCCAATACATCAACAGCCCTACACTAATTGAAAGAATTCGGCACACTTTCCCCCCCAGTTTTCTTCTGCAGAAGCGACATCAGACATTTCCTCAATTCAAATGAGTAGAATGTTTTCAGCCAAAGAGGCTGACTTCAGAGGCTTTTTACTGCCTTTAGTTGTGTAATTTGTAGTGCAATAGAAGGTTGTGTTTAGATGAAAAAACAAACAAAAACAACAACTTTCAAGAACGTTCTTTCATTTCAAATTTGAATAGATTTTAAAATTCAGTTGGCTTTCTGAGCCTGAATCAGTGCATCAGAATGTTTTAATTTACGGGCCTAATATGAAGCAAGGCACATCTGAGACAGACGTGCTGTTCCACAGTCTTATGATGGATAGCACACCTTGACAAAATCATCTATTCTATTTTATCTATGTTTGAAATCAAAGTGAACCAAGGCCATTCAATCAGTTTCTGCACCCTCACTGCGAGGCAAGTAAGGCAAGCAAGGCCCTCCCCATAATACCCGAAAATTACTTTTACCCTTCTGGCTTGTTGAAACTTCAGGAGGTTTCATAAGACATATTGTGCACATAGTGGTGGAAATCACCAATCACTTTGTTTAGTCCAGTTTAAAGATTCGTATTCACTGACCATGTAGTTGACTATCGGAATCAGAAATACTTTATTGATCCCCGGGGGGGAAATTGTACAGTATCGGTTCTTCCATACGGTGAGGAATGTGTAAAAAGGCGGCTTCCTCCTCCTCTGGATATCTAATAAGATTATTGAATGCGATGTGATTTAAGGTTACATTTAGTTGTGTTGTGTAATTGTGGTCAAGTGGTTTGAATATTGCAGGCGACAGGCGCAGCTTATCAGGCTGATTAGCAGGAAATATTCATAAGAACAATTCATTTAGTTCAACCTGCAGCGATACACTGTCAGTAAGGTGAAAGGCGTGCTGCGCACAGCATTCAACTGCCTCGTATAAAACCAAAACAGTGAAGACGCCGAATGGCACAGAGACACAGACTGGTGGCTGGTGAAGACTGTTGAGCATCTAGAAAGCTAAAGACCCAGATATTGTTCACTGGACCAAACCAAGGCAGAAAAACCACTAAATTACTTTTCATTAAATTAATACAGAAAAAAATACATTTGTTGGAGTGCGGTTGGTGTTCGGTGCGAAGCATGTTAGTTCCTAAATTGTGGCACTACGTGTGAGAAACTTTGGCTTTGTTAATGAGCTTTTTCAACAGCGCATCTTACCTGACGAGTTGTATATATATATAATAGTGGTGACCAGTTTTTTAACTTAGCTTTTCTAGCTAGGTTGTTTTTTAAAATGTGCAAAACATCCCGTGCAAATCTAACGCGCCTCGCTGTAATTAGACCCCTTGTCTTTGCAGGGGGGGAACACTTTAATATTCTGGCAAGAGACTGCAGATGGAAGAGGAGTCAGTCATTTACATTTTAATTAATGTTGATTAATGTACACTGTCCACGATAAAGAAATAAATGCAAATACAAATACTTACATTAATCAGGTGGACCGAAAAATGACTCCAATGGGAGTCTGATGGTCCTCTGTGTCTGCTGAATGTGTAAGCAGGTAATTTGCTGGCAGCCATAACAACTTGATTACAACCCATGGAGATAGCTGAGGGCATTAGTAGGATGCTTTTACTAGCCTAGGCGGTAAACTAAAGTAGCCCCCCCAATTGTGCAACAAACATAATATGAATTGTTTTTGTCACTCCTCTCTCCTTACTTCTGTGTGGTAGACTTTTCATCTTTTGGAAATACAGTTCCCATAATGCTTTGGGGAATTTAAAAAGGTAAAAAGGATTTTTTTGCACATATCTGTTAACAACATTAAAGCATGCTGAAGTAGCTGCTAGCAGTACTCATGGATTTATGGACGACTATCACTGAATTACTTTGATACTGCAGAAAACTTGAAAACGATTCTCAGGCAAGCCTTCGTCGTTCTGGGATAGGGGAAAAACGCTCTGGCTTGTTTGTCTTCCTTTGAACCAATCACAATCGTCTTCTTCAGTCTTGGGCGGCGCTGAGCCCAGGATGCAGCGAAGGTGCCATTGCAACACAGTGTCGGGGGGGGGGGACTTGTTTTGGTGGAACATTTGCACATGAGGAAGCGAGCCCTGGCATTAAAATGGTTAAATCCCCAGTAACGGGAGGAGAACGGTGACTGAAATAGTCCCAGCAGCCTACATCCGGTGAGCCAGACTGAGTCGCAATTGACATCTGAGATAATGAAATGCTTGGAAAGTGTAAGTCACCCTGAATCTAAAGATATGTGTGTGTGTGTGTGTTCAGATTTGACTGAGTTACGACTTATTGGGGCAATCGAACGTTTTGATTATTGAATGTCGTTAGAACGCTGATTTTGTTTTGGCCATGAGGTGACATTACAACAAACAACAGAAAAAAAAGACATTTATTGCCAGTTGCTGAAGCAAACGTATTAGCATACAGTTGCTTATTTACACCTGATGAACGTAAGTCCAATATTAATCAGTTCTGTTCACCGACTAATTGCTAACTTGCTAGCTTTTGGTGCTGGGCAGGTATAGTTTATCAGAGCTTTTTCCTCCGTCTGACGTCAAATAAGGCTTACTAGTAGTATTAAATGATTATTTCAGTCAGAGACACTTACGTCAACAAATCGACCATTTATAGCAAAATCGTACAGTTAGATTTGGGGAGCTCTTATTAAGGATTCTGCTGAGGGAGCCCCTTAATAAATACATAAGTGAACATTAATTCTTAGTTAAATCAACAATATGAAATAATATCACTCATATACATTTATGGCGGCTGACTGTGTCGGTCAGCCAACAACCGAGACATGATGTCAGTTTGCTTTGATGGAACTTTTATGAGTAGCCTGATAAAATAAAATGTCTCCTCACTGGCGTCTTGGCTTTGAAAACACCTGTTCTACAGGGGTGAGTACCGATCCTGGGTAAGGACTGTAAACAACAAGACTAAGGAATAAAAGGTCAGCTTTAGATACGTGATCATTATTAACACGCCCAGCAGATGCATGCATCTTACAAGCTGATTAACATAATGTGACATTAAACTACTGCAATCTGAAGATAAAAAGTGTGTAAACGCTGTCATCAGGTTGTATTTTGTCAGTTTCATTAACCTTAGCACACATCGGTGAAACACTGTGTATTTTGCATCCACAGTGGAGCTCCGGGGTGTAGGCGACAGCTCCGTCCAGCTCCGGGCCGCATCAGAGGCCATTAGCATCCACTGGTTCAGCTGGGTGTTAACTTGGTGTGAGCCGCCTTATGCATGCCTCTGCAAAATGTTCTAAGATTAAAGTAATCCAACCAGGAGTAACAGCTTCTATTATATAGTATGGATGACTAATAAGAAAGAAGTCCTGCAGGCTGGAGCGGAGCTGGTTCTGTGGTGAGAGTGGAGGCCCTCAACTATGTGGCCTTCCCTCGTCTATCAGCTGTTGCATGTGTCTGCAGTCTTTTCACTGGCGCCATGAAGACACCTGGCCAGGTACAGGGAAGTCCTGCGTTATGCATAATGGCTTAATACAGTAATAATATAATTATGTAATTATACAGTTACAGGATATAACCAGCTCTACAGCCTACAGAAAAACCTTTCATACTAAAATACAGTGATAGAATCAGCCTTTTGCTTTGTAGGCTAGCTTGTTGACCACACCCTAATGCTAATGTACTGTATGTAGGCTACAGGCAGCCGTGCTATGATGTGACGTGATGTAAATGGTACGAAACTGGCTGATTTAAAGAGCTTGTAAGGTCCACAAATAAATGTCTAGCATTGGACAGCTGCTGCAAATGCTAAGCCAACATACAAATAAAGTGCACCTCGGTCACACACACACACACACACACACACACACACACACACACACACACCCACACGTACACAAAGGCACACAAAGTCAGAAATTTCTATTTCACCACTAAGTGAGTAGGCTGATGCAGAATCTAAGAGATCGTCCCCGGAGTGCTTCTTTTTACAGTGTAACTACACGTCCCTAATAATAACAGTTTTCTAGTTTCCTGTGTGTGTGTGTGTGTGTGTGTGTGTGTGTGTGTGTGTGTGAGAGAGAGAGATAGCAAGGAGGGATAAAGAGGAACAGTATGTGAGGTGCATATCTGGACCTTCTCTTGACTGAGGTAACACTTGCCTCGGGGTAGAAGGGGAGAATGAATATTTGGCCTCTTACCATTTTTCATATCGGCATTGGTTTCCCCTGGGCCCCCCCCCCCCCTCCCAACACACACACACACACACACACACACGTGCATTCTCCAACAGATACCCATGCTCCAACGCCTAGAGCTGCCTCAAACGAAGAGCTCCTAATGGGCTGAGGGAGACCTCTAATAAATCTGCATATGAATGTATTAATGGTGGAGTCACGCTCGGCAGATATTCATTGTGGAAACAAGCCTTGCTTGGGAGAGGATTGCCTACGTTAGTGGTGAAAGAAATGAATATTGCTGCAGCCTGGGTGGTCAGCCAGTGCTGCTGACAGCGTTCTTTAAAGATATCAAGACTGTGATGTCTGTCAGGTGTCTGTTACCCTGCCGTATTGTCATATGCTGTGGTTGTTAGGGTAAATGCTAAACACTGCATACCCAAGCCTGCAAAAACACATTTTTACAGTATTATAGTTAGCCATAGATATTCCACCGCAGGAACCATGTTTTTCAATGTTGGCATTTATTCATTTGGCCTTCAGGATCTACTTTATGCACGTTTTGACCTGTGCAAAAAAAAAAAGTGATTCTGAAATGATATGCTGTGGAGGAAACGTGGCCCCGGGAAAAGACATACACCTCCACATGAATACTCAATGTCAAATGTCAATGTCAAGGACGGCGTCATGTGATCTCCCTCAAATGTGTCTCGAGCAAATGACTGAGCGGCTCCTTGGTTATTACTTGTGTACATGACTTTACCATAATCTGAGGCAATAAGCCTCCTCCGCGGCCTCGACACTTCTCATAGAATCTCCATTATTGATCTCAGTCCAAGCCATCTTCGTCCCACCCAGTGTCAATAGCCAGGATACGACTTCCCTTACCTTTAATGAGCTCAGTACGTCACGTCTGTCACAACACCACTGACTTCACAGACGGTATAAATCACAGGTAAATGGTTCTAAGCACGAGGCAGCGATAGATAATACTACCAAGCCAGCTCCATACTTATAAAATAAGTGAGAGGTTAAAGACATTCTAATCATTGCACTGTATGTCCGACGTATTACATTCCCCAAAATCTACACCCACGCAAACTCCACAAGCACACTCCACAATTAAAGTTAATTGTTATTCATTAACTTGATGGCTGATGGCATTCATGAGTGTTTATATCCATTTAGCCTCATCTTGGGCAGGCGGCAGGGAAGAGGGAGAAATCCTTCACGGATAGATGGTCACAGTGCAAAATATGCTGAACCTTATGCAGAGCCTGTCTGTCACAATGCTCTGGAAGATTTACAGTAGCTGCTTTGCCCTCATGATCTCACTGACCTGGCCGGCGGTATGGAAGAGGGCATTTCTGTGTAGTAAAACCAACAAACCGTGAAAGAAAAATACACAAATTTGACTCAACAAAAGCCTGATGAAGCATCCTGACCATGGATCTCTCAGCACTGCATGACCTTCCTTAAGGTGGACTTTCTTGAACATTCCTCTCTCTGAGAAAGAAAAGAACAAACCCTTAAATAGGCCCTTCAGTCTACTGAACAATCAGTCTGGGCAGGACCATTCTGCATTCAGGGATTAAGAGTACATTTTTCCAGTGCTACAGATTAAAGATGGGAATAAACAAACAACAAGGATGGTTCTGAGAATTGTAAGGTCAAAATGGTGTAAATGGGCATAAATGGTGAGTTCTCACCCACGTTGTCGTAAGGACTAAGTGTTGACAGTTGAACTGACCTTTTAATCCATGCACACAGTCTCTGCATCCTCCATCAACAAGGTGCACTGCCAAAGTGGTCCTGCATGTCCTCGCCTCTGTGTTTTTTATGACACAGAATTGATCTGAGTCGGAGTTTGTCCGTTTCTGTGTAGGCCTTAAATTATGCCTGCGCTTGTACGCTGCGCTCCTGATCGAGCAGAGGGGAAAATAACTGGTTGTAATAAGTGCGGCAGACTGTAGCTCACCACAGACGCTGTCAGGGAGCACAACACTAACACATGATGTGGCCTTGAGGAGACCAGAAAATGCCAGCAGGTAGTCTCAGCTGGCGGGTGACTCATTGCTCAAGATCTGGACACAGAGTGCAGTATTTTTAGTCTCAGTATCAACTGGTGAACGGTAATTTATCTTTGTTGGGGCCCGCTGACGTTAAATCAACCCTGTAACAAATCAGTCATAAAGTCGACCTCGTAACAATCGATGTGTGTTGTCATAAAAACAGAAGATGTTTAGGACTTTAATTAATCTGTGTAATGGCTTAATTCTTTATTGACTAGCGGTCTTTGCTTTTATCAAACCTCACCACTTCACAGGGCATCACCTCCTGGCACTGTAACGACAAGAAATATTTAATACACTGAGAAAGAGATCCATCTGCTGTAAGCTTTACTCTGCTGTAGCTGCCCATTCTGGACAGAATCAAACTCAAGGAGCACTGAAGTACTCTCAGGCGGAGCCCGGAGAGCAGTCTCACCGGCCCGTCTCCGTGACCGAGCGCAGCGGTGTGACGATGTGTCAAAGCCACTCGGGGAGAACAGGATAGCAGTAACGGCCGTTGACGTTCAGGGAACGGTGACTTAGAAATGGAGCTCTGATCACAGCTTTTGAAATATTCATTCTTACGGTGACGAAAGGAAAGCTGCAAACACAACCAAATAGAGAAATGTGCCTCTCGGCGTGGAGTGCTGCAGGGATAACGTGTTTTTGTATGCCAACCTGGAAGTTAGCATCGCCCCGGTTCCCTCGATCCAAAAGCCAATGGGATTTTTCCACAGGCTTTTGGATTGCAGAAAATAAGCTCTGTGGCAAACAAAAGTGTCGACTGTGCCTCTTCCTCATTCCCTGTGTTTTCCTTCTGTTTTCCACCTCCTTGTGTTCCTGTCAGAGTCCCCTGTTTGTTTTCTGTGTGTGTGTGTGTGTGTGTCTGGGCGTGGCTACCTGTTCCTGCTCCGGCTGCCAAATTCACTAATCAAGGTCCAGCAGTACATAAACGCCGGCTCCTCACTCCATTCTTAGCCAGGTGGCTCAGTAGCCAACGTGGCTCAAACACTGCGGCCAGTTCCTCTTGTAATTTTACCTCTAGTTTGCTTGACTCCCGTCTAATCCTGCGCTCACGTTCACTACTCTGCTGAGATCTCCATTTGGCTGCCTCGCTCTGTGCCTCACCAGACCATTCACCAGCTCCTGGATCTGCTCACGCTGCCTGCCTCGCTTTGCTCACTTCCTGGATTGACAATAAACCATGTTGAACTGTGATTCACCTCGTTTGGGTCCAGAAAACCTTGTGATTACTACAAAAAGGTTATAGCAAGATAATCTTCACTAATGAACTCCACTTTTTATGATTTTTGAAGCATAAATGAAATAGCCAGAAGGGAAAAGTTAACGTTAACGGCTATAAACCAACTACACCACGGTCGCATTACTTCAACGTCACCGCCTCTAAGCTTCACTTTTAAGAGAATATAGATAGATAGAGATATAGAGTATAAGCACAATGAGGCTGTAAAGGCGGACTAGTGAGCAGATGACTTTCTGTGTTTGGCCACTTGTTAGCGACCGCCTTTTTTAAGACATGTAAAAGCTTCAAAATTCACGAGTGGGGGTATCTGCTGACGTATTTTATGTCGTAGAACAAAACGTTGAAATCTCTTCAGCTTGTGTTAACCACAGACCTTATTTCAGGCATATAACCAAAAACCCATTCAAGACGCCAATTGACTTCCGACGAGGGAACTGGAAGTGTAAAAATGTGAACTCATTTCCGGGTTTTATGACTCATTCCTGCAGCACCTCTATTTGGTTTCTCTGCATCAGGAAACCTCCATTGGCGCTGCAATACACACATACAGGAGGCATTACGCTGCAGTCAGAGTCACCTCATGACATACACGTGATAAACATATCTCGGGAAGATAAAAACAAATGAATTAATAACGGCATCATTACGGTTGGCAGCGAGAAACATGCAGAAGTTAAAGTTGTGCAGTGGGTAAGGCACATGAGCTGCAGTTTGATCCTCACGCAGAGACAGCGATGATAAATGGCGCACAGTGAGGGGGTCTCCCACAGAAAAAGTGCAGAGGGGTGGGAGCTCACCTGGTGTCTGATGGAGCACTGGATAAGGTCTATTCATCAGCCTGCCTCAGTGAGAGATAGCCCTGCCAGTGCATCCACCGCTCACAATGGGGCTACCTTGAATAAATAATGGGAGATCTGTGGGAGCGAAGGGGGCACCCCTGCCACTGACCGCAGCTGAAGGAGGATCCTCTGTCACTGGACTGCGGGGGAGTGTCAGCTGAATGATGAATAGTCTTTATTTAGATGAGGAAAATGACAGCCACAGCATGTCCACAGAGTTGAGTAGCTTTCAGTGAACAGTGTGAATTTGAGACATAAATTAGTTGATGCGTCTTACTGTCTGACACATGTGCCGACAAAATCTAACCCCCCCCCCGTAATCCTCATGAATGAGATTTCAAATATTACAAATGCGGGCACGATTGCTCTCACGGCTCATACTAAGAACCATCTCTGAGGTATTTCAAAGAGCGACAGATGGAAAGACACCCTTCACCACTGACGTCCAGTGGGAACAACCCATAAAATGTAAGGAAACCATCAAACGCCGATATAAAATGTCCCAAACAAGACAGATGTTCTTCTCCCGAGGACGCAGTGTTGGATGTAAAGCTTTGAAAAAGAAACAAACAGCCGTCCTCCTTGTTGTCCAGTGTTTTGTTCATCCATCCGTCTCCTGACCTCCTCTTTTCAGCCGCTCGCTGCAGTCACTGATGTTCTTCTTCTTGGAGGACAGTGTCAAAATACATGGCACCACTTTCTGCTTAGGTTAGACTTTATAAAGAACTTAGAGGTTGTAACGAATGGCCCACCATTAATGGCTGATAAATCGTTAATTCTCAATGAATAAGTAATACGTCATTAATAAGGAGAACATATGGTATAGTGGAAAAACTCACCTCCCTTGGACGTTGGAAGTTGACCAGCTGCAGAGCTGCACCAACCCCCCTCCTACTTCAGATGTTATTAGCAGAATTATTAATGTTAACATTGCTTGGGCCGTGTGATTAAACAGTCATGAGGACTGCTGCTGCACAGTGAGCATTACATGTGTGATACGGTTATTTCACCGTATTTCACGAGACCAGGATGTAAGGGAATTTGGCCTCGGCTCCATTTCAAATGAAAACCCCCAAAATGACTCAAAGTCTCAGTCAGCCTGAAAAGAACAAACCAAATGAGCGTATGTGATTGGAATAGAGCAAATCAATCGGGGATAAAAACGTACCTTTAGCTTCCCTCCCAACACCCTCTCTGTGAATGCTCTGCATGCAGCCACCTTTTAATCCCTGCTGGAGCTTCCTGCGCCACTGTACCCTGATAAATAATGTAGCGGCCTCCACATAAATTGGCCAATAGATGGGAGGCAGACCTTTTTACTTGAACACTACTGAAAAATGCATTAAAACCACGGCGATGGGGGTGGGGGGGGGGGGGGGGGGTGTGATCAGGCGGCTACAGGTGCGAGTGCCACAGGTTATCACAGAGCACCTTCTCCAGCTGCTAACACACAGGTGTGATCACTGAGCAGATGCAGATAACACGCCTCCATCCCTGAAGGAAGACGTGTGGAAATAAAACCAGGGTGCCACCTGTTGCTGGTGAACCTGGTCAGACATGATTAATGTTTCTGAAGCCAGGCAGGGAGCTCAGCCTCGTACAACTTCATGGATATGAGACCTCAAAAGTAAGGAAGGACACTAAAACCTCCTCCAGAGACGGATGGCTTGTCTACCTTTAAACATGTTGTAATTTACATATTTATGAGTCATTCATTTCTGTGTTAAAGAACTGAGATCGAGCTTCTAAGCATTATAAAACAGCTGCATTACAAGTGGATTTCAGGGCTGTGCTCAAGTCACCCTTCTGCTTCACCTTTGTAAAAGAATGCAATGAGCTGAACTTGGGGTAACTAGAGTGGGAGTCACAAACCAGAGACTGTGGTTCATGTCTCCCACCAACAGTCAACCAGTTTAACCATGGAGTGGACTGTTGTACCCCTGGTGATCTGACTCCCTAACCTCGTCTAAGTTGTGATGCATTAATGTGTTCATCATTTGAATGTTGCAGCCGCTAAAGTTTGGGCTAATTTTAATTACCTTATACACTGCTGGGTGAGGCTGTGAATGTCAACCCGGGTATCAATAAAGTCAACCTCTGAAGCTACGACAACACGTCATCATTTATTTTATTAATAACACAAAACGTGTTATTAATCTGCACATTAACTAGTAACTAAAGTCATCAGCAGTTACTATATTTGCCTCTGAATTGTTGTGGAGAAGAAGTGCAAAGTAGCATAAAATGGAACTCAAGTAAAGTACTAGTACCTCGTAAATGTAGGTAAACCGCTGGTTTGATGAAGGAACCTTATAGAACCCAGTTGGAGAATGACTAGAGATAGAACCTTTTCTGTTTTCAGTTTGTAGATTGATGCCAAAAATAAACGTACACAAAGAACAGTGTTATTTAAATGACTAAGTTTTGACAAAGAGGTCAGAGTGAACCTCGCAATTCCGACGTCATGATATATGTAAGCAGCATATATTTAGTTTTAACTGTGACACGGTTTTCATCTTCTTACTGAAGATAAATTAATATCCGTATATGTACTGTGTAAACTGTCTTTTGAAGATGAGGAGGACATGTTCTTCCACCTACAACAAAAACAATTTTCTCAGCTGAAAATAACGCCCTTGCCTCAAACAAACATTCGCATCCGCCCACGTGCAAGGTCGCGGCTCGTTGCAGTCCACTCCTCCTTCGAACCACCCAGGGTTGTCTGCAAATGAAACCGTCCTCTCGCTTCCCTTTCAACAGACAATAAAGCCGCCACAACGAGGACAGTGCTCTGAACGAAGGCGGAGGATTGCTCTTGAAAGACGTTGTGCGCCCAAGACAGAGCGAGGTGAGGAGGCAATAAAGTTGCTTACTGTGGGATGCCGACTAACAAGGTGAAAAACAGATCAGCGTGGCGACACCTCGTCTTTCATGTTGTGTCAGCAAACGAACGGTGCAGACGGTACTTGGTGGTTATTCTGCTGCTCAGCGGGACATGAATAAAACGCCTCCCCGAGGAACAGTGGGGACGTCCCCGCCGTGATGGACCAGCGTGAACCAGGCATCGACCCTGCACATCAATTCCCCAGCACTCACAGCGGCAGAGCCAAAACCCCGAGGCTCGACCAGCTCTTCATCCCCATCCGTCTTTGGATTAATAATCTATAACCTAATCCATCCTCTTACATAGATTAGATCTGGCTCAGAAGGAAACCAGAAGAAATAAACACCCCAGTGCTCTAAGGTGTGTGTGTGTGTGTGTGTGTGTGTGACTTGGTGCTCCAAAAATTAAACACAGAAAGGCTGTTGATCTGCACCATGATACAGTTATTAAGTGACATTAGATATTTCAGCAATAATATTTTCTTCTTTGCTTCCACTTTGCTTCAAGACTGCTGATAGAAAGATGCTGTAAACCGGCCTTCAGTGCAGTAACAGCAACAGCAAGGACTTCAATAAGAAATCAATACCATTTAAAGGACTATTGTCCTGATTTATATTACAGTGTCTCAATATAAGGAAACCAACCATAAATACATTTGTTACCTTTATGATTTTAGAGGCTGGTAGTCTAAAATTCTAATTTGGGCTACAAATAATGTTCAGCCATAAGAGTGTGTGCAGCCTGGCTTATCTTTGGGAACAAAAGGAACGTCTGATACCATCTGCAGCACTTTGCCTGGCTCCAGAAAACACACTCCTGACACTAAAACAATCTTTTTCCTCAAATGAAATGGGCATTTTGTTTTCTTAGCGCCGTGTCGAGGATAACATCTCTTCAATTTTGGATCGCTTTTTTGAATGTTTGAGATTCAAGATCGCTATTTGAAACTACTCGACTTTTATGTTATTCCCATTGAACCGTCACATTCAGGATTTTTTTTTAAGACTGCCATTACTGGATAAAGTCCGAACATTTAGCAAACTCTTCCCAGCGTCACTGATATTCCCGCCTCCTATGATTGCAGCACATGCATGACTGAATGACCTCTCTGATTCAGGATGACACACGGTTGAAAAATGCAACGTCAAAGCCCGATGCGGTCTTCTTTTCAATGACCCCTGCCTTGCTACTTCTTACGCGGCCCAATAGATTCTCTGAAAGAGATTAAAGATACTCCCATTGAGGAACATCACCAAAACACTTTCATCAAAAATGTATAATCTTTTTTTGAAGTGCCCCTTTAAAGCTTAATTTCTGTCACCCTTAGAGACATCAAGCATTTGATCAAAGGTGCTGAATAATTAAATACCTTTCAAGGAGATCACAAAGATTAGCCCAATCTGATTTCTCTCAAAAATAATATTTGAGAAATCACTAAATGCACTCGAGAGCATATGAACTGATCCTGGCTGTTTACCTCACGTCACGATGAACACAAAAATTCAAGGTGACCATTTATTCTCACTGAACTACTTTTGATTATTTCACAAGTTCAGGTTCTATTCATGTTGAAGAGTCTTTGCACACTTTACAAAACACATGAAAACATCTATTTATCCAACTCACAATTACTCATGAATATCGCCTCACTTACATACAAGACTGACCTGGAATAAAATAATCCTGAATTTAAGTTAATTGTTCATGAATGATGAAATACTGTATAAGTCTGTATATTTTATAGTTTATCTTAAACATATACATGGGTACAAATATTTACATGTAGATATTCAAGCTTATTGTGTGCCACGGCCATGGAGAATACTCACCTGTAATTGAAGCTATGAATTATTTATAGATAACGGCACTGCTCTGACATACCAGCTTTATTACTGTTGTTATCAGTAATAAATACTAGCTGTTACTTGCCTGAGATTTCCTCTGCTGGTTGGTGATTAATGTTCACTGCAATGTTGACAAGACTGAAGACGGTGGAAGCATGATAACCCTTTTCTGTGAAAAACAGAAGACTCTGTGTCATTTCATATTTTTGTATAACATGGTTTGTTGTGAATAATCCAACAAGCCCTCATATAACAAAACCGGTTGTTGCGCTTCGTATGCCTCATGAGCGATCTGATCTGCTGCAACTGGAAGTTTTGAGACCTCAAAATTGCTGATTTTATGGAAGATGTTTTGAATGACACTGATACGAATGCCAACTAAGTTGAGAACATATTTTTTACAATTAGCGCCCGTGGGGGACAGCTATCTTGCTAAATCTATGTTAATTACATTGAAATGTACAGTACAGACGGTACAATTAAAATAACTGATTTTTTTAAAAATACTCAAAAAAGCGACTTTGTTAACGAGAGTAAATGTAATCTGTTACTTCCACCCCTGGATTTAATGTTGTTATTAGTAACTCAAGTGACTACCTTAGAGATGACAGCAATTTGGGCAGGTTAGCAGTTTTAGAGAATCCTGCACTCACACTAGGCTACGTAATTATGTGACGGTGGATGTTATTGACCTGGGTCTGACGTGGGTCTGCCGCAAGGCATTGTGGGACAGCATTATCTCCTTTACTTTGGTAAAGGATGGCCCAGTGTACCTCACGCTAAAGGAGATAAGAAAGGGAATTTGACCAACTCTTATGGCTGCCACTTAGATACTTCCGGGTCACTTCACTCTATCAGGAACCTTCCTAATCTAAAAAGACTATTTGACTGCAGCCCTGGTCTCACAGAATTGACATTCAAGCTTGAGATTCCTGAACAACCTTTGAATATCAAATCAAAGTACTCAAGGCATACGTTCAGCCATATGCTAATGCTGCAGACCCAACAGTCAGGGACTGCTGAGAGGATTAGCACCAAATACAAACAAAATAATCACAAGCCTCCAATAAACACAGGGCTGTGCTTTTCTTTTGCCAGGTATTATGCTTTCATCTTCTGCTGTATATTTTAAAGGATTTTTTCTCTCCAGACTCGAATACTTGGAGAGAGTCTGCAGCTACATGGCCGTCTTTATGGCTGCCTTGAATCCTCCAGCGGATTCCTGCCTCTTCTCAAACATTTCTACACCGATCTGTCAGCTGAGAGAAAGATCTAATGAACACGAGTTAGTTTTCATTAAGTTTTTATTGGTAAGCTTCCATCTGTCGGTCATCTTTGGTAGTTGTTGCTGTTTTGCCCTACAGTATGTTTCTTATTTTCATACCATGCACATATTGTTTGGTATGCATGCATTGCATTTCATTGTATTCCATCCTATCCTACGCAACAGATACTGTAATATAAGCTTAATGATATGGTTTTTTCCGCACAGTCTGCATGACCTACGGCAGCTGTGCCTCTAATCAAAATCATTTCACTACTTTTCATCGTTCCATATCCACTCATACTAATTGTGTGTAATGATGTTTCTCCGATTGTGTTAATAGCAAGAGAGTCCTGTTGGCTCTGGGTCTAATAGCCAAACCTGATTGCTCATCTCTCCCATCACCCTCCATAGGCCCTGCACCACATGGACTCATCGTCGAGTGCAAATATCTTACTTTCAAGAGAAAGTCAGCATGACGCCAGTGGCCTGTCAGCCTGTTGCAGCAAATTATGGCTTCGTGAGATTACAGTGCTGTGGGGTATCATTGCAATTAGGAGAGTGGATCAGTGCAGGCTGAAGTGCTATAAGGGCCCCCGGAAGGTATGGAGAGATACGGTATGGAGAGTGTTGTGTGGTCATATTGAAGGTTGTTTCTGGGTCTGCGAATGACAGATGTGCTACCTCTGAGTGAAATGACTGTTTGCTAAGCCCTTAGTTACTGTCAAGCTCTCCATTCTCACCGGGAACATTATGCAGTTTTCAGTGAAAACAGTGGCAAATTTACAACTTGAAAGTCTTCGTAACGTTCGAAACAATGACTTCAGACAGAAGTAAAGAAAAGCAGCTTCTCATGTGTGACCTGTAACCTTTGATTTTGCTGACAGTCGTTGGCAGATTTTGTCGCTCTTTAGCTAATTTAGCTAATAATTGCACCACAAGTTGGTTGAAAACGCTCTATGTGGCTGCCTTTTTAATGTTTCCAGCTGAAAAGGCATCTTAAATATGCACTTGATGACCACATACATGATATTGTGCTAAAAGACTGAGGCTAAAGCTGCCAGGGAAAAGGTCATCATCCTCACCAGAGGATGATATAGAGCTATAGAGCCAGATAGTCCAACTATATAAGAATGATATTGGTAGGGACTCTCTCCAAACCGAGTATCTCTTAGACTACAGACCCATGCACAACGCTTCCACATGCAGAGAAATCAAAGTGTTGACTGGCCTGTTGTGCCTGTTTGTAGTTGCTAAGCTATGATTGGACAATCACTGTTTGGGGGAGGTTTGGCCTTTAAAAACTCAACACTAAAGCCTCAGTTTAACATTTTACATCTAATAGTGGCACATTTTAGCAAACAGTGATTCATTGCAATTATTGCAGTCGGTAAACTGCATAAGGAGGATGAGAGAAGCAAGAAGTATTTGCAAGTGTATTTTGCTAGTACATTTTAACACAATACTTCCTGTCAGCAGAGCATACCTGAAATATTTTTATGTTAAAATATGGTCTGTGTAAGAATATAATCATTCGCAAAATGTTTTCACAACTCAAGGTCCACTGACTTGATTTTTCCAAAAGCTTTCAATCATATTAAAACCACATCTAAGTAATGCAGTTGACTGTTCTGGAAGAAGCAAGTAAGCGGACCTTGAGTCGGTGTTGTTTTGTGAAACTAATATTTTCAAGGTCAAGAATGAACCGTCACGCCTACATTAACAAAATCAGCTCTGTTTAGAATAAAAGTGTGTTTGCCAGTTACATCTACGTCTCGGTGCTGTGCCCCTGGCCCCCGTCATTTCTGCTGTTTGGAACATTACATTGGATTTTCAAGCTAAATGACTGCAACGTGAAATGTGAATGAAATGATCCATCAGAGCTGAAGGGTTAGTGAATTAGTCATTCTGATATAGGGTCGTGTCATGGTGGCTCTTAAGTCTTAGGAGAGACAGACCCAGGTTCTTCACTGTAAAGCTTGTGAAGTCCATATCTGTCATTAGTTTATTAGGAAGGAGTCGTCACCTGTAGTAACAAAAGTCATCAGGTATGAAGAATGATGGTAATATAACATGATGATAGTAATTCAGTTCACTGCACGAGCCCTATTAATCTTGTCACTTGAAACATATTGCTGTGATTAAAACTCATGCATAACACTAATTCATAATGCCAAACTTATGGATTCTGGTGCATAAGCACACAGCAGGAGCTTAGCCTATGGAAGCCCAGGGTGTTCAATATTAGTAATAAGTCTGTATGAAATCAATAATCATATAAATTAATAAATACATTTTTGGGTTGTTAGCTTGCATTGCTACTCAACATCAAAGCTAATTGGTGCTTACTGACTAAATTTTTACTAGTTGTTCAGCGTTCCAGCTAAAGAGCTAAGGGACATGTGATTGGCTTAAAGGCAAAGCATCCAACCCTACCTTCTAGGGGGAAAGCTTCTGGCCATGGATCTTGGCCCCCCCGACACTGCGTCCTGGATCATGGACTACCTCACTGGCTGGCCACAGTGTGTCCGAGTGGATGGCTGTGGATAAGCGACACCGGCACACTTCAAGGAACCGCGGCGGCCCCATTCCTCGTCGCTCTCCTCCTTTGTTGGATGCAACAAAGACAACAAAGAAGCTCAACACCTGAAGCTCAATATCAGACCAAAGAGCTGGTGGTGGACTACAAGAGGAACAGAAACCCCCTGTCCCAGTTATCATCCAGGGAGATGGAGTGGAGAGGGTGGACTCATACAAATACCTTGGGGCCCAAATCAATGAAAAACTGGACATGGTCTCACAACGCTGATGGCCTCTTCAGTACGGGACAGAGGAGACTCAGATCCTGGACTGTGTGCAACAGGCTCAGATACTCACATTACTCTCCCTCTCTATTGTCTCTATACTTCACACTAATACCTATAGTATCCATTGTATATTATTATAATATGTACATATCATAATATACTTTATCACATAGCCCATACAATATTATGTTACAATAATATGTACTGTACTGTGCATTGCTATTGCCTATAATTTGAGTTTCATTGCTCTCACTTTTATTTATTTATTTTTCAAGTTTCTCTATTTGTCTTTACTTATTTCCTGGTGTGAATTTCCCCCTCTGGCGGATCAGTAAATGATTGTGTTATCTCGTCGTTATTTAATATTGAACACTTTGGGGCTCCATGCTGGCTAACAGCAAAGCATTCTTCGCTGATACTGATATGTGTCATGATATTTTTCTTGTTCTCCATTTTCTTATTCATTTCATTTCGTTCCATTTGGCTGTGGCTCATTAATGTAATGAGACCACCTACATGAGCCTTGTCTCCTCACTTGCATGTTATTTACGTTTTCACCGTCTGCGCTCGTTTCTCGTTGTGCAAATAAATAGATTCAGAAATTGAAAACACATTCTCACTTCACGGCCTTGTTTTCCCTGTAAGGAGCTAAATCATAAACCCAGCGTGAAGAAACATGTGTCGGTATCGGCACCTAACGGTCCCTTTGTCACGTTCCTGTCCACAGGATAGCGACTGGCATCGCACACGCCTGCCGGTGGCCATGAAGATTTGGACGGGTAATCCAGTTTCCCAGCCACGCATTTCTCGCAGGCAACCCGACTGAGCGCTGGCGGCGGAAGGATGAGGAGACTTAAAATCTCATTTGGAGTTTGCATGGGCAAGGTGAGTCAACCCCGGGAACGATGACCCCTGAAATCAAGGTCCAGACACCTGCCTCCACCAGGCCCCATCTTCATTACAACATCCTGCAGAACAGGGACACATATGAAGGAAATACACAATCTTGACATGGTCACAGGGTTTTATCAATGCCAGTAATCACAGTGTGAAGTTAGATGAAAGGGCTTCTGTGGATGTTTTTTTTTTGTTTTAGTCTCCGCGTGAACAAAAAAGCCAGGTAATCAGACATCGTTAAGCCTGCTTAAAAAATGCAAATCGCCGGCTTTTGGTTTCATAACAAAGAGTAAATAGGGACAAGTCTTTGTGTCCCACTGAGCTGTGATGGACTCTGCGAGATGAGGAAGCAATTTCCCCTTCAAAGCAAATTGAACAGAATTGATTCGGTCCCATCCTCTGCGAGAGTGCAGCTTCAAAGCGAATGTTTCTCCGAGGCCTTCGTGGCCAGCGTCGTCGTACTGAAGCAAACCAAATCCCCCGTGTTGTGTGTGTGATCCAGTCCCCGATGAACGTGTAGTTAATTCATTCCTCTAAAAGACAATTAGCCTGTTCAATCAAATCCTTTGGGCATGTTTGAGTTTGGATAAGTCCAATTTCCCCACTAAAGCTAATGATTAATCACAGTGATTACCCGCTGTGTTCATAAATAGAATTTCTCGTCGACACGCGTGGCGAACTCGTCCGATCCTTTATCCCATAGTTTTGGTCGCGCATAATGATTTACATCGCAAACAGCATTTTGGTTTATTAATATGACTCATTAACTTCAATGTCCATCACAATCACATATGAATGAAATCTGATGTCACGACAAACGCTGTGAATGCACACGTATCCTTGTAAAGATCAACTCAAAGTTCAAGACTTTTGATAAAAAGAAGAAAACACTTAGCCTCGGGCCATTTAGTATTCAGGTCTACTGTGTTTTCACAGCCATGCAGTGAGGCACATGTTAGGCTACATTTTCCAAGGCTAAGATATAAAAAGCCAGTGACTGAAGGGAATGGAACAAAAGCAAGTTCCAAGGGGGACAGCAGATGGGTCCGTTTTCAGGAGAAATTGAATATCTTTTTCGCATTGCTTTTGCAGTAAAGAGATTTGTGTGACAGATCTGAGGGAACACTTGGCAAATTGCTGTAACAGTCTTCAGTGCTTGAACCAGAGTTGACTGAAATGTTCCCAAACATTAACACGGTTTTCTCTTGACTCGAGATGAATAGAATTCTATTTGAATGGACGTTGGAATACAAGTTGAACATTGTTCTGTTTTCATTTGAGTACACTTTATTTGTGCTACTGTAACGCTCCAAAGAAGCATGCTATTAACGGAATCGGTAGCCATACTTGTCTGTAGATTAAAGGACCTGAAAGGCTAGAAATAGTAGTATCTTAGTTGAATGGACAACAACACAGGACATCTTGCTTTCCCAAAGATATTGTATATGTCCATTAGCCAAAGCTTTAGCATGTTTCTCCTTTATTTTATTGAGAAGCTCTCGGGAATTGCTTTAATGCTCAGCTCTGTCAGTGTGAGGAGAAGGCAGGCAGCCGTTCATTTAGTTGCTTGAATCTGGTTTCGCCTGCAGGTACTGCTGATCTATTAGCCCCATCCGCCGCTCGCTGGGCATCGAGCGCTGTGCACACAATGGTGCTTTGTAGTAGAACAAAACCTGGAAGTCATTGAAAGGACCTTTTTACGCGATGCATGTATGCTCAGTCATGCACATCGCCTGGAACGCTTCGCTTATGGCCATCTGACGGAGGAAATATTAATTATTGAAGAGTGATAAGAACGTATCTCAATGTGCGTTTAATTTTGTTGCACTCACAACGCAGAGGAGAGCTTCTTATTGTACACACATCGAGCTGGATGCAAACACCCAATTACTAATGTAAATGATGTTAATTATGTTGATATCTGTATATAGTTGTCAGCTTGACAGCCAACGTGCTCTGACATGGCTTCACCAAGCACTGAAAATGTATCAAAACTCCTTGAAAAGCATGCAACCCTGCAGTTACAACCAAAGAAATCGCCAAAATAAAAAGTAACAAGGTTTCCCCACATAAAGGTTTTCATACGCAGACACAAAGGCAGACAGGAAGTCGGATCCATGCCCAAACAATTAAGCACAAGAGACATAACCCCTCAAACACGCCCACGCCCGCATGCAGCCGTATACACATCCATATACACACTCATCACCTATTCAGGCATGACAGATTAAAGTGAACCCGAAGCTGGTGATTCAGTCACAGTGTACGAGCCCTCTTGCATGAAATCAACCCCACGCGTTTACACCGAGCTCAGTGTGCAGCCTATTAATTCATCTGCCAATACACATCTGCACATGGGAAGTAATTACCAGAAAGTCTGAACATGCACAAGAAACCACCTAGAGTCATTTACACCTGCCTGTACACGTTAAGTTATTTTAGCTGCATGTAATCAGCTGACATTAATTAGCAGATTGTAGCGTCTTCCCAGTTTCCATCGAAGCTTAAAGGCTTAAATACACTTGAGTAAGTGACTATGATGGGCACTAATAAACTGCTGTGCAACACGACAGCATTAGAAACACAAATACACACGACTGGCCTTATCTGGTGTGGTGTTAGGCCTCTCCCCCATATACTGACATTGATATGCAGCCTCAGACACTTGTAAAGCAAAAAGCTCGTCAAGACAGCCACGGGCAGATTGGGTGTACAACATCCCTCTAATGAACCCCCCAGATAACAATGCATGATGGGAAACAGATGTGCTGCAATTGTTCAATTAACCCCCAGTCTTTTGATGGAAGGGGTCCCTGAATACCTCGACATGCTCCGCCATGACTATGTGCAAAGCAGGACCCAGGGAGACATGTGGACAAGAGCAAAGAGACAAAGGAGGAAAACAAAAAGGGATGAAAGACCTTTTTCCTCCTCAGACAAAGAAGCCGAGCTGAAACGCCACGACACCAGAGGGCTGTGCAAGTGTAATTTATCAGCTTGTGAAGGCCACTGCAGACACATTTACTCACTGTGTCATGATGAAACATATTTCTCCCCTGCCTGTGGAATCACCCCATATCAGCCCCCCCACCCCCGTAACTGAGAGTTTCCCCCAGCAGTGTAATAAGATTGTGTCCCTGTACGCCATACCATCCATGATTAGGGTATTTGTCAATGTTAAATTACATTATTGATGCACATAGTGTCAAGAATAGTGAATTAGGCCTGCTGGGATTGGGTAGACGTCCATCTGACTGTACCGTTCCTAAGGTGTGCCATGAAGGTAGAAGACTAACATTCATTCTAGAATAAAGACCGGGATCGTTTGTCTGTTATCTGCCGACGCAACGCCGCCAACTGTGGAAAGCTAAATGACAAAACAAACACTGAAATTGGCGGCTTTACACTACCGTCCATTTCCGAGCTTGTGTGTATATATATATATATATATATATTATATTATATTCATTGCATGAACAACAATAACAGCACAGAACAATTAACTGTACAATGAACCTAAATATAATTTTATTCTATGTCCATATTATGATTCTCTTTTAATTTCACCATCATACATACCTTTTAATAGACCAGCCTGGCTTTGTAATAAACAAATAAACTAATCTTTACTTAAACTTTTAAAATAACCCTTGCATGTAAATTATATTTTATATATATATAAAATGTCTTACCCTGATATTATATATAAAATGTCTTTCCCTGACCCCCAGGGGCCCTGAAGCCCCCGCTGTGTGTTTGGTAACACAAAGCTGTTGAGGGCCTGTGTCAAATGGTTTTATTACCTGTATTATTCCTGTTGATATTACGCTTATATATACTGTACCTGATTAAATTCACATTTAATCAAATTACCACTAATTAATAGACACCGGGGGTGTGTACTGTAGCATTCCAGCATATGACAACCGGCTGATTTATACGTCTGTGGGCAAAATATAATCAAGCTGCTGTGTAGCCCGCAGAGCTTAATGGGAAATTAAAGCCATCTGAGGCACATTAGTGATTTTGGGCTGTATGAATAAAATTAACTCGAACTTAAAGCAGTATCTGGGTTGTTTTGGGGGGGCGCTCAGTGGCGGTGGAATTAGTTGAAAACACAACACTGACACCAAAAGGAGACGGTGGCTTATATTTGCTCGGTCAGTCCTGCATCAGTATCACATGTGTTTTAACTGTGTGTTTTAAAAGGTCCATTTAATGGTGTTTTGTACAATGCTGCCTATCAGGTATCTTGTGAAAACACACTGTACATACATCCTGGTATTTCGTGTGAAGCACTTTCTGAAGAAAAAATGGAAGTGACTGCAGAACTCTGTCATTTGTCCTCAGGCATCAAGGGCTTGTTTGGGGATGTTGGCACAGACCTCGACAGTCATACCTGAGGTTTTACTATCCCCTTGCCCCCCCCCCCCCCCCCCCCCCCATTCGGGAAATTTCTGCGGTCGCCCCTGAACACCAATCATCACCGGTCACTTGTGCACATACCTACCGCGCTGCGCTGCGCGAGGCATACACAGTAGCTGTCAGATGCGGTTGCGCGCCTGAACCGCACACCGAACAAAGAACGAAAGCACGGATCAGACCCGCGCTGTAGAGTTGTAGACGTGGGGGGGGGGACTCGCTTTGCTTCTCCGGCCGTGCTGTTTTGTTCTCACTTGGATAGGAGGACTGTTTGTGTCGGCGTCCCAAGATGAACCAAACCGCCACCGTCTCGCATCAGGTGAAATGCCAGTCTACGAAGGCCATCAAGGTAAGCCTCACGGATGCGTGTTCTTCAGTGTGATCAACTTAGTCGTGTCTTGTGGAACTCCTCACCACCACCAGCACCAGCACCACCAGCACCACCAGCAGCAGCAGCAGCAGCCCTGTGGCAGCTCAAAACTTCAGTGCGGCTTTGGCGAGCCGGGTATGCGCATTGACGCACAGCGCTTTGGAGACGGGTTTGGGGATGTCGGCGTCCCCATCACGACCCGATGGAGTTCAGGCTCATGTTTGAAACTGTCTCATTTTGACACGATGGTAGGGAAGTGCTGTTGATCCCCGTGGCCGTGTTGGGGTGAGGGAGCTCCGGTTCTTGAGTGCGAATGCGTTGGATGAGGAGCCACGCACTGGCGCAGTGGCGAGATTTCATTCATATCACGTCGCGCTCCTTATTATTATATTGTCTGTGCGGGCTGACAAGAAGTCATACAGGCTTGTCTCCCATCAGCACACCTCCCTGAAACATTTGCGCTTTGGATTTGGTCTTCGATGGCGCATCAGTGGCTTAACTTTGCCGTGCACGGTCTCGGGAGATCAGCCTGGTTTTCTACCTGCTATGAACAAATCACATGAAAGTGGCAGCGGGGAGGCAGCAAGGAGTGTGTGTGTGTGTGTGTGTGTGTGTTTAAATGTTAGGCTACCGTTTAAACATGGCGGGAATGGTGAGAGGACAGGTACCGTGTTACGTTCGAGCCACGATCGACGGCAGCATCCGCATTGTCTTCAAATAGTGCACCCAAACCTGGTCTGAAGGAGTGTGACATTTGTGGTGGTGAGTGTGTGTGTGTGTGTGTGTGTGTGTGCGCGCGCGTGTGTGTGTGTGACTCAACAGCAGTATCGATTTTGCTGCGGGTTCTGCATCACTTTTCAACCTCAAAGTCCCACCAGTGAAATTTAGCTTGAGGCAAGTTTATCGACCCCCCGCCCCGCCCCCCAGCCCCCCACGCTGCCCCAGAAGGCTTGCAGTTTTTGAATAAGAGGCTGAATGTTTGGAAATAGTGGGGTTCAACTTGGGATGAAAGATGGGTTCAGATATGAAACTGGTTAATGGGATCCGTTAAGGGGGACCATTTTGGGCAGTTTAGAGTCATCAGGTCTGGGTGCTGAGCAGTGAGACATCATCAACACCCCCAGCCATGTGGGCTCCTGATGCTGGGTCCTTCTCCGTGACCCCCTGTGCTGAACCCGACCCTCCATCCGTCACCTGTCTTGGCGGTTCTGATAAAAGGCACTGTCTTTAAAAAGAGGGTTGCAGCTGTGACGTTGCACACGTTTAGGATGCAGCCAGGGTATTATGGGATGCATTCAGCGTGGGTACTTCGGGACCAGCAGCCCGTGGAGCTGTGTTTTGGACTTAAAGGCCAATTCTGGTTTATTTCAGTTGGCCATCATTTCTATCAGTTCATTGCTGGGATGGCGGCGAAATCCCTACATGCCCATGACCCCCGAAACAGGTGACAGTTAATCAGTTTGGTTGTTGCCGCGTTCCCTGATCTCAGCCATGCAAACGTATCTGATAGATACCAACTGATAGAAACCAACCTATGTGAGACCCAAATTGTAATAAACCAGCATGATCCCTTAAAGCCCCTGAAAACTATAGGCAACACATCTTAAGTATTCCTTAAGAGAAGTGTAACATTTAAACATTCATGACTAGATGAGCAACAAACATCGTCAGGTATTATTTATTCAGTTTAACACTCCAGAGAATCTGCTTCATCAAGGCTGTGTGAAGTGTGCTTTGATCAGATTTAACTGGACAGTGACCAAACAACATGAGCTGCCATCAGCTTCGGATTCAAATGTGGTTAAATCCTGACACGAGTACGGAAACCTCTAAAGGGAAACAACCAAAACTGTAGTAACTTTGGCAGAAACGGGTGTAGTTAGGCTGGATTCCATCATTCACAGTAAGAAGCTGACTGAGGAAATATGTTGTTTCAGGGCCTTTACTTGATGTGGTTCTAGCTTTATACCTGCACGGGACCATTTAAGTCAGCCAGGATCAGTCAGTTTGATTTGAGTTATCTACAAACTGTCACCGAGGGAAGGTCATTTGGGAGTTTGTGACTGTGCGTACCTCCATTGATCCTCATTGATTTAAAACAAACAGCAGCTGATTGGCTTCAGCAGACGGGGTGGAAGTGGCAGGTCTTCAGTGGACATCAATTTGTTGTCACACACACTGAACACAAGGACAAAAAGAACCCCAAGTTGTGCTGTAACGGAAAATGAACCATGTCACATACAGGCGTCTATTAAAGTGAATGAGGCAGTGAACCAGAGAAGAATTAGAGGGGTGAACAAGCTCATATTATTTATGTTCTGCGTCGCTACAGCTTGATGTGCTGACACATATTGACACAAGGACAAATAAAAGAACATGGCACTCTGTACATAACTGTAGACATTACACGTTTCTGAGCAGTGAGCAAATATAAAAAAACCAACACCTTATTCCACAGGAACAGACTCGCTGAGCCAAATTGCTTTTAGGATCTTTGCTTTGTCTTCCAGTGACAATAAACAGAGCTTGAATTACATGTGAGAATATTCAGCCTCATCTTCTGCTGCCTGGAGGCTTTTTGGAATCTCTGTGTGCGGCACTTTTCTCTTTCATGGCCCGTCGTTTCACTTTTAGGGAGGCCGGGCTGCTCGCTGCATTCAAAAATTGGTAATGTATGAACCCCCCCCCCCCAAATAATAACAGTGTCTGACACCCCGAGGCGTCTGCTGCAGCTCGGCATGATGCACTTTGCCTTCAGCTCACAGCGAACCTGTCTCGGAAATCAGTCAAACAAGCAGGGATCATAGCTAGGATTAAGTACTCCAAAACTCCTCTGTGTTGCACAGAAAACCCCGCTAATCTCTCCACGTCTGACCCCTCATCGCCTGGCGCCGACGGCTCCCTGTTATCCTCTTAAATGCCCCCCCTCTTCATACAGTATCATAGCTGTGTCCTTATGCCACAAGCCGAGATAAGAAATCCAATTAGGAAAGAGGGCAGCAGATTCTTCGTGGGCCTTCGTTGGACTCCTGGGGTCTCGCTGATTCTAACAAGCCTGGATGCGGCCCCCGAGGCTCGTGTCATCGGCGGTCCTCGGAAGTGTCAGGTCCACCCACATGCAGATCGCAGCTATAAACTGGGACTGTCGGGGGGGGTGGTTGTGTCAGTGCTTCTCTCCTGGCGCGCACATCGCGGATGGCAGCAAGGTCGTGCGAGAGAACGTGCTGTATTTCCCAAGCTGTGCTGTAACACTGGGGATTTACACTTTTTACAGTGTTGGGATATCAACAGGAAGTTTGCATAAGAGCGGCAGTCAGTGATTTATGTAGGTGCAAAGGACCGAGCCTCTTGTTTTGAAATACCAATTTTAGGATCCCGTTTCATGATGACAAGATAAAGTACATCTGAGTGCGAGCGCGCAGCTGCATCCGACACCCACTTCCTTCAAGCCATTTATAGTCCCATCACTTTTTTAAGGTTCTGGAGTGACAAAAAAGCCTGGAACTGAAAATTAAACTGACACGAAGTCAGAACACAAGCACGACACAACACACAACACGACACAATCAGTGAAATGAATGATGCTTTATTACTACTTTCCATCCTTATTTACTGTCCCCACTGTACCACATGACACGGGCTGTTCTACACAGTGTGTAGACGTAGTCTGAAGTGTGTGTGGGGTGCCTAACGCTCTTTTATAAATAACAGTGTGGGAGATGCACATGTTTTGGTGCATTCACATACAAAATGTTGTCTCGCTCAGTTTGCTCTTCATAATAATGAAAAGCCGAGAAAAGATACGGAGCAAATGGCATGTTGTGACCGTAGACTGTATATGAAGATGGGCGACATGACGGCTCCCCATAAGTGAAGCCAAAACCTCTCTATCGCCCCCTGCCTGGTGGCTGGCTGGCTGCAGTATAGGTCATAAGCCCCGCCCCCTCCATGTTAGCGTATGGGACATGGCTCAAACTAAAAAACTAAAAAGTACACATCAAATACATTTTCCCCAAAGTTTCAGGTAGTTCTCATCACGCTGATGTTTGTTAGTGTTTGTTTTTCTGATACGTTTGGTTTTAATTTGTTATTTGACGCTATAAAAACGGGGTGAAACATCATGATTGACAGCTGAGATTGACTGTGGCGTGCTGGCGATTGGGATAGGCGGGTGTATGGGCGGGACCTCGATACCTTGGGTCTACAGCCCCCCCCATCACTGAGCGGCCGCATCCATTTCTGTACAGTGAGAGGAAGTGGAGACGCGTCGGCCATCTTTATATACAGTCTATGGATGTGACACGAACTCACATCTGGCTCCAGGTGTTTTCGCTGACTACCACACCTTCAGTCTTAGACGAAGGACCTCAGCGGTGAATTCGTTTCATGCCATTTGTTCTATATTTTGTCTTCGGCTAATCGTTGATTTGAAGAGCAAAGTGAGTGAGATAATTGCACCTTAGTTTACCAACATCTGTTGGTTGCAACAGTTGAGTGTACTCAACGGTGAGTCTTATCCCAAAAACTCATTCATTAGAAAGCCTTTTCACCAAATGATAATCAATGATTTACTCTGCATTGTCCAAGTACAGCAAAAAGCTAAATGCACTGGACTGTCTGCTATGCGGTCCATGAAACCCGCCTGTTCTCAAAATAGAGCGTTTTTGTCACTGGAGATATATTCGGAGTTTAAGCCCTGACGCGCTTTGATCCTGCTCAAAGAGCGCCTTATTTCAGATAAAGCACTCTGACAAGTTCTGATGCTGCGGTTGAAGTCAAAGAGACTCCGATTATTTTAAAGACGAGTAATGAGGACAACGCTGAGGAGAATCAAACTCCGTCCCTGAGTCGGGAGAGAGATTCAAATCTCTCCTGTCACATCTACGTCTGAAGCATCAGCGCGGTCGCTAAATGGTTTCATGTGGAACTCGTCCATCTTTAAAAGTGTTCAGTCTGGAGAGCCAAACCCCGGCAGACGTGCCATGTGTTCAGCGGATCAAGTGGTGCTGGCTGGCTTACTGTTGGTTGCTGTGGATTGCGTGATGTGTTTGTGTGATAAAAGACAGAAGAATATCAAATGATGAGAAGTGTTCATAAAGAACGAACAGAGATGGAATCTCTTGTCTGGATAAACAAAATATTGAACTCCAAAACATTTCACTTTCATTTATGTTTCACATCGTGCGCACGGCGGCTCGCTCAGATACGCCGTCCCTCCGAGGTTTCCCCTATCGCTGGCAGGGGGACCGGCATTGTTTGCAATCTCTCTGCCAGCACGCGGCGCCGATAGCTCTCATCTCCGTAACTCAGCACCCTGGATGCTCGACAACTCCGCCGGCAGGTTATTGAACCTGCGAGGCGTTCCCCTGTTCCGAAGATCTATCACATAAACAGTCTTTAAAAACTGTGCGGGACTGGCTGGCTCCGGGAGTGATGGATTGCTGGAATCAGTCTCATAAGAATGATTGCGCTGGCTCTTGAGTTGCAGAGTCTATAAATTACAGAGCTATGCCGGCTGATCTCAATACATCCTCCTCTCCGGGTACATCTCTCATCCCCAAACCTCACCGAGGAACGTGTGATAGCTGTGCCGCTAATTTGTTTTGTGGTTGAGACATATCTGCCACTCATTTGCATAAGAGCGCTTCCTCTCGAGGAGGCTTATTTGTCCCTGTAAAGAAAAGAGAAAGTAACATGATAGCATTTGCCAAGCTATGCGTATTATATACTATACAATACTTGCACTCATGGGTCCTATAGAGTCCTTGCTATTGCATAATGACTTCCCACTGTAAGATCTAAAGTAGCTGCTTCTTAGAACATAATGGCAGTTGGTGTTATTGAGGAAAGAAAACAATTAAACCCTCTAACATTCACTCGAAAGCTCAAAGAAAAAGGAAAGCGTGAAGAGATGTGAGTGATGCAGTTCTGCCCAAAAGCCTCTGTGGAGGTCACATCATCCAAAAGGAGCTCAATGCACCTGACGATTAATGGTTCCAAAAGCCAAACGTTTCTCTTTTGAAGACACAATCGCAAAGATTGATGAGTTCATTCACAGGCTGAGTTATGTTATCACAAGCGTGTTGTTGGTGCGCTGTCTGCAAATGAGAAAAGCCGTGCAGCCATTTAGATGCTATTAAACAAGTTCATTAAAACACAAACTTGTCCTCCTTTTTATACAGTCGAGGGAGCGAAGTGACTCTTTATTCATCACCGTTACAAAGATTTTGTAAGACGTGACATTTGTGATGAAGTAGGGTCGTGTCAGTGAGATTATCTCAGGCCCAAACGGGCTGCAGAGCTCGCTGTGCAGTGAAATTAAGAGGTGTGAATGTATCATGGAGCACGAGCAGCATGCACTGAATCCTGAGGTGCAGAATGAGTAAAGGTTCTAGTGGAGTTTTGGTAATAAAATAAAATAAAAGGCAATAAAATGAGCAGTAAAGTCCTCACTGTGCTACAGATATGATGAGTGTAAGGTTAGTAATCATCCAACACAGCGTTGAGGAATCAGGCTGCATGGAGTGTTTTTAACAAGTTGATTAAACTGACATGTTTAGGCACATTTAAACAAGAATCCATATGGAGTTTAATTCTTGTTGGATGCTTTATAAAATCCTCTCCATAAGGTGGCCTGTAAGTGTGTCTGTCCTGCAGGTGTTTGCTGTGTTATTGTCTTTCATGGTGTTTCCATATGGAAGTGCCATATGTCTTTGTCTTTAGCCGCTTGTCCCGATCGCAGGAGAAAACGCTTAGAAACTGCGACTTTGACTTTTTTTAGAAGCCATGTACAGAAAATGTGCTTTCTTCAGAGTCTCAGGTGAATCCCTGACGGAAATATATACTTAACATATGTTAGTGGTTTCAAAATATGGCGGGGGATAGGAGAGAGATGCACATAAAAACATGCATGACCGTTTATGTCAAGACGACCACATCTGAAAGGATTCAGCAAACAGGAAAATTCTTATCCGAATCTAAAAACAAATTAACTATTTTGGAGGCTCATTCAAATATGTTACATACCAAATTTGGTGTAGTGTGTAGGTGGAGTGGTGTGGGGAAAAAAAAGTGTTTTGCAGAAAAGTGATAATGGCATAAAATCTGCGTAGGTGGAAATGAGCGTGTGGCCTTTAAAGATAGATGCACGTTGAACCCCGGGAATCTTTCTTGGGCTCCCAGCTCAGGAGCCGTGAGTGAAGACGTTAAAACGAGCGTAAAGGTTCATTCTCCACCTTGGAAGTAGTTTTTTCTAAACGTTTTGTTGTTGTTTTTTTGGACAGCTGATAGTCTAGAGGCAGACAGGGCAAGAGGAGAGACAGCCTGAGGTGTGCGACATGCAGCAAAGCTTCTCAGCTGCAGCTGAATCAGGGACGTAACTATTCAGTTACAGGGTCGCCCCAGAAATAGTAGTTTGCCATAACAATCTTGACACGAGGTCCGCTCACTAGCTTTTTTCCGTTGTCTTTTTGGAAGGGAAAGTAACAATGAGTGGAACAGCTGGCACACTGAACCGGAGGTCGCGCCCCGGAGAAGCCTCATGCCGTAAGGAGGGAGCGAAACCTGCAGCCTCAGAACCGGATATTTCATGTTGACCGAATGGATTTCAGTGAGATTTGATGTTTTTAGACAGAATTGTGCTGCTTGCTTACTAGTACGTCACTATTCCTGCTATCTTTAGTGAAGATTTGCTGATTTGAAAATGTAAAAACATTTCTTTTGAATGGTCTGGCCATGGAATTCTGAATTGTTAAGCAGCACGCCTGAGAAAATGTTTCAGTTATTTTTAAGTATTTTTTCTGTTTACTTCGTCTCTGTTTGTGCTGTGTCAATCAATATTAACAGACTGACCACACATACACACACACACACAAAGTTTTTCCTATTGTACAGTCAAATACCAGTTTGTTCTCCAGAGGGTGGTCTTGAGTAGAGGGGGTGTTAAAGAGCTGTTCTTTGTTTCAGTGTTTTGGCGAAGGGATATTAGAGGAAGAGCGTGGAAATAACCTGCATTATTGGGAGCACATTAGCATGCCAGCCGTGTCTGGGAGCCCCCTGATGAGCGAGAACAAAATATGAATGTTTTTATTCTAATCAGCATCAGCAGACTAACAACCAAGTGCGTTGGGGTGATCTACGGCTGCTGTGACCTCTTCTTGTAGGACATCACATACGCTGACAGTCTCACTGAAAACAGTGAGTACGAGTTAATTAACACAGGCGTTTAGTCCGGGTTTAGACCGGGGCGGAGGGGTCCGTTGCTGTTCTCACGCCGACTATAGCCATTAAAAAAAAAGCTATTCATCATTTTCGCCAGCTGACACTATTGGCAGAGCTGCGTTACTTCTGATTGATTTCTGGCTGCAGGGAGCATATTGCTTCAGAGGCATCTTTCCCTCCAAGGTAGGGTGACTATTTTCACCCTTGTGCACACAGTAGGCGTTTTCATCAGGATGGGGGACAATGATTTCAGCTCAGCACACCTACCGAGTGCACCTTTCAGGTTGCAGACCAAACTGGAGCTAAAAGAAATAACTGCTAATGTTACTCCTTGTTCGTAGGACGTGTCAGCAAGCAATATTTTGCTCACCCCTTTGCCACAACAACTTTATATTTATAATATGTCGTATAAAATCGGCCTGTTGCACGGCAGACATTTTGACATGTCGCAGTAGGAAAAGCTCTGACGGTCGAATTCCATTTAGCTGCTTCAGTTTCAGGGTGCTGGTAGTGCTGGCTCACTGTTGTGCTGCCATTGCTTACTGGGACAGTTGAATAGAACGGAGCCATCGTTTTCCCACTTTCACAAGTCAAATGGGCTGTGATAAAGGCCTACGCTCTGCTTGAGAAGTATTTATAGACTTCTTCTGACGTTTTTTAGGGGCTATTGCAGCAGCTATGTCTGAGCTCAAAGGTCACACAGGGGCATCAGTCAATAGTATCACATATCATGGTAAGGTTAACACAGTGCCACAGTAAGCAACATTTAGCTACTCTCTCCAGCTTTCATATATAGATCTGTAACAGGTTTTAGTGGCCTGGTTGTAGCCAGACCACAAACAGTCAAGCGGGAAACCATCTGCTTCACAGCTTGCCAGCAGTCTGTCCAGCGGTTCCCTGCCTCGACACTCTGCCAAGTTTTTAAGTTTAAAGCCAAGGCAGGGACGTTTGCGCTGTGAATACATAAACCAAGCGCAGCATTTGTCCTCGGGCCAAACTTCAGTGTGCTGAGGAGTTCATCCATCACCTCATGTCGAACGGGAGGACTCCCCGTATCCCTGTTTTGAAATGATTATTACCTCTGGTTCACGCGCCACATCTGGAGCAAAGTGACCCTTAGTTCAACCGAACTGCTGTTTTGAATATTAGAATTCGAGATCTCGGCTTCAAAATCTCCCCTCGCTTTTCCTTAACTCAGATTTGCACATACAGCGCCAATTCTTTCCTCATCAAAACGATGATAGTTATCCCTATTGGCCCTTTGCAAGACCCAAAAGTCTTGTGGCCTTTGAGGTCAGCAAATATGAAGACGCTTTTAGACCTATCTTTGTAAAGGATAAACAAGATCCAAGATACTCTAATCACTATTACCTATAGCCAGAATACTGAAAGCATACAGTATATAAGGACTTTATGGGGGGAGGCGGTGGAGAGTCAGTTGAACCAGAGCACAGAAACAGGCATTAGTATGTGTTGACATCTCACTGTTACTGCAGGTAACATGGCCAGCGAGGGGCCACCAGGCCACCCTGGCTTTCAAATGACTGTCTCCTGGCGGTAAGAGACATTTATAAAAGGTTTAATTCAGAATGTTAGTGTGGGCCTAAAAGGCATGCTTTGACATTTCAATTTTAGCTTGCCCAGGGTAGAGAATGTTCTATCTATCTATCTAAAAAGATAGATTAAAATCTAATACAAAGTGATTAAAACAGATAATACTGAGACAAATTTTGAATGTCAAGTTCGGCCTTTTGGACACGTTCTTGTACATTACCACTTCTATAACCCCCACATCATGCTGCAGCAATCATAGATTAGTAATTGCCTGAGAAAATGTTCAGATCTCCTCTGTTGTTTCCTTCTTTACACACTGGGATCTATTTTCCTGAAACTGGCACAGGCTCCTGGTGCAAGTCATTTTTGCGATATGGGGTGCCCAGCGATGGGAGTGCGTTCCCTGGCCGTGAAGAGGAGGAAACAGTTCACACTCGAGTCACCACAACGTATATACGCCAAACACACGTCACTTGTAATGAATAATGTGTGTCGATGGCAGATGAAATACTTTTTAGCTGCATTTATGTCTCAGGCCAGGTTCCCTGTACATATTATTATAGGTTAAGATTGGATAAGACGTTAATCCAGGTCAGGAAAGCTACCAATCAATAAATATGATCCAATAATTGGGGTGGTCATCGTTGCTACTGTCATGTTTAAGGATTCATGATGCTGACATTGTTTTTTTTTCTTCTAAAATCTGATAACTGATTATTTTCATGCTCCTTTTAGGCAATTACATTACCAGTATTTCTTATTTCATTGCAATACCAGCATTGATCTGTTTTCCACCACTGGCGTCACCAATACTCATCATGCTCCCATTTAATGCTGGGTGCAGATTGAGGACAGCTAAGTGATTTATTGCCAATTTATTTCTTACCAGAGCCTGAAAGCAATCTAACTAGGACAAACATAGTGCCCAGGATAATCTACAGTAGGTGGGTTAGAAGGTGGAAGATGATATTGGTGAGTAATTGTCACATTCAAACTGATTATTAGATACAAGTTAGATCAATATAACGTGATAATCCAGCGGTCTTTAAGTTACATCAGTCTGACATCTTGGTGGTATATGGGTCAGGTTTTATCCTAGCATGGGTAATGGACTGAGTCTGCGGCACAGTAGTGTTATTCGTTTCTTTCGTTCATTTTCAGTGATGGCTAGTGATGCCCCCCCCCCCCCCCCCCCCCCCGCTCTTTAAACAGATTATGAAATGAACGAAGGGGGGACTGTTCCTCCTGCAAAGGGACAGACTTTAGTCATTTTGAAGATATTGTTCCATTCTGTTATCCTGGTTCATCCGGCAGACAGGCAGGCAGGGTGTTGATTGATGCACCTTGAGATTAAAGTGTGAAAACCTGGTTAATTAACAGCTGGTTGGAAATCTACTGCACTGTCTTTAGTAAGGACAGGTTGAAATGTAATTTCCAAATGCACGAGTACAGAACCAGAACTCATTCGGACCGGCCTGAACACTTGACACACTGTCATCACCTGGCAACGCCTAAGAGTTTTATACCCTGGTAAGAGGACTGGACTCGCAGTGCTGGGAGGCACCTGCATGCAGAATACATTTAGAGCATCTTGCAGTCCCTGACTGGATATTCACTGAACAAAACAGGCTGGACTGTGAAATGAATGTATTCCTCATTGCCTTCGCTGTGGCCCGCGGCTGCCAGAGAACTCTGGGGAGAGAGAGAGGAGTTATTGCTTAAGTGTGTTATGTGTACGCTCGGTGCATTTGTATGTATAAAGTGTTGTAGCGGTGTGCCTGAGGAGGAAGCCAAAGCTCATCCCAGTAACACAGCGGAGGGGAGGGGGAGAGGTGTCAAAACATTAATGAACGGTTGTGAGTTCTTCTATTCACTGCTCCAGTGTGGTGACAGAGCCGCAATAATGGGAGCTGCACATAATGAGCCGCTGCAAGGAGAGGGTACACACACACACACACACACACACACACACTCACACACACACACACACACACACACACTCACACACACACACACACACACACACACACACTGCAGGAAAGCTGCTTAGAAATACAGTTTGGGAAGAGAGCCGCTGGCCCCTGTTGGTTACCAGGGGAAGTGACCAAGTGCTGGACACATTCAGTTTGACTGGATTCAGTTATTTATTATTTATACTTATTTATTCACAGTGTTCCTGCGTTTGCAGGCTTTGGGTTCGGTCAGTACACGTCTCAGCTGCTGTATGTTGTTATATTCAGTGGAGCTACTGAGAAATGGCATCAGTTTGAGTGGTGCTTACAGGGTTTTACACATTGACATGGATGAATCTGATAATGTTTTTTTTATAGCACAAATATCTGTACATCAATGAACAGAGGAGAGTGTCAGATCTCTTCCAGGACATTCTGAGCCTGAGTAATGTCCAAAGCAATGTCTTTTCTTTTTTGTCTATTTGCTATGAAAAGTTTGGCACTACAGTTCCCATCTTGCTTTGGGTGAAGCAAACAGGAAGTAACATGTTGGCCATGTGGTCAGTGAGCCCTACTTTAGCCATGTTGTTTTGGCTTGTGTCTATTTAGATTTAGTTGAATCTACGTTATGAAAAGTTTCCGTTTGCTCTGGATGGATGTGCAGACAACAACCAGCTGGATTACTTTTGATGGAGACGAAAAGCATCTAAACATCGAGAGATCTACATTCATGAGGAGCATCTGTTCTGGACACCTGTCAGCAATGTGCAAGTCACTCCAGCAACGTAAGTCTGTGTGTTCAGACGTGAATTTGTTATGGATGTGAGACGAAAGGGTGAGATGTTTTTGATGAAAACGGCATTGATCAGGTTTAAAGTGTTCTATAATAAATCTAATTGTCTTAGAATATCTCATCAGTTGAAGCAGTGCTGTTTCTGGCTGTTCTGGTGTCCTAGGCCGGGTAAGAGAACTGATTTCAAGAGTTTTCCTACAATCGTGTCGTTTTCTTGCAGCGGGCTTCCTTATTGTGTCTTCCTTCAAGATATTGACACTTGCAATCCTCCCGGTCGGTCAGATTTTTGTGGTGCGTTCAAGACACAAGCGTTTGATCGGTCGCCTCTCCGATCTTTGAGGTCAACTCGGGGCGCTCAGGTGTCTGAAGATAGCAACATCTTCGGCGTGCTGTTTGTTCTCCCCGACACTTTGGCCCTAATCAACAGCAGCCTGTGTGGGATGCTAACTGAGCTTCAGACCTTCGGGCTGACATTCAGCCGTCCCCTGTATGGGCTTATGTGCTCTTTTATACGAATCACTACAAAACCCTTGTTTAATCATCACTTTAGACTGACGACACTGAACATTAAAAGCTGACAAAACAGAGAAACTCACACTTGCGTCCCCTCCGACACTTGGTAATCGCTCCCCTTCCACATGCTCACACAAGAAAATTCCTCAGAAAGCGAGGCAGTTCACGGTGCAATAGGATTTAATGGCGGTAATAATCTGTAGCAGCGGAAACCTGACAGGTGATGCAATTTCCTGGGCCTTTGCTTCTCTTCTAATCTGGTTTAATAGGATGTGAAGCTTCGGTTGTGCTTAAAGCTCAGCGAACAGACCACAATCCTTTAGCGTGCTCGCAGCCCAACTTGATATGACAGGGTACTCAGCAAATTATTTACTCGGAAAAGAGATTATTTCGGCGCTCTGAAAGGTGATGCAAGTTTAGCCGAGGATTGTTTTTGCCAGTGCACTGCTCCGGGATGTTTTGGGGGCTGACAGGGACACAACACCGGCTGTTCATTGGTATTCTGGAGCCGCCCTGCCTGCCTTGCTGTACTATAGAATGCATAGACTTTGTGACAAAGTTGATGAAGCATGCATTTTCATCACAGTGCCAGGGCAGAGCTCCGACAGTGTACGATGGAAGCTTTAAGCACCAGTGGGGGGTGGAGGTGAGTTATGCAATGTGTGTACAGATTGTAGTACACATGTGTTTGCTTGTATATCTCTGTATCTGTGTCCTGTATCTTTATGCATGGCAGCTTGCAAGTCATGTTTTTACAGCCCAATATCACAAATTCGCCTCAGGAGGCTTTACAATCTGTACAGCATCTCACGCTCTGTCCTTAGACCCTCAATTCAGATAAAACTCCCCCAAAAAAACTTTTAAAGGGGGGAATAACATTAGAAATTGTTCTAAAATCAACGGGAAGTTCGTTATTGTGGTTTGGCCTGCTGATTCGGGCAACTTACCAACAGGGTAAACAGGAGCTGCAGCAGTTGCTCATGGAGGCAGTTAAGGTACTTAAAAACCCTTAGCGCCCAATTTGCGTCAAAACTCCTTCTCCAAGTCCCAACTCAAATCTGAATGAACAGAAATGATAAACATGTTGTTTAGATTCTGTGTGAGGATGTCATCGTCTCCGATGTTCATCACGAATAACGTCCGTAAATCCGCTTAGAAATCATTGAAAAATGAAACTTGCCTGAGAATTATGACATCTTTAGTAATCCAGTGATGGGTGTCTGAACATCCAGGAACAGGAACTGCTAATAGATAATTCGGCGTACTTTTAATGTTGCAAATTTGCCAAAATGCAAATAAATATAGGCCAAAAAGTTGTTGCCCACAGTGTAACTTGAATCCATGGCAACATTATACCTCCTGTTTACATCCCCAAAGCATCATTGGGGGTGTTGTGGGCACAGTTCTCTCATTTTTGTGTGAGGGGGGGCCCATAGTGTCAGACTTTGAAAACCCCTGCTCTAAGTTGCACCTCGTGTAGCTGATGAATATGTATGGATTAATTAATAGCCCATGAATCTGATAAGGTGCTCTGTCATTTAGTCCTCTAAGCTCTAAGAATAATGAAAAGTGCCTGCGGCCTGTGCGTACGCGCCACTCTGCGTGTGAAGATAATTCTCTTTTCTTTTGACAGCAGTCTTCACGCTGTGTTTCAGTTGTCGTGGATGAGAGGGATAGGACGCATCTTCTGTGTCGCTAAGCTCTTCAAGTGACCCTCTCCTCTCGCTGCTGCGCATTTAACTCCGGTGAAGACACAGTGGGACTACTTTGGTGGAGAGATGATACTGTAATGACTAAATAGCTGACTGCTGAGCTGGGTTCAGTAGTGGTGGCAAGCTGTGCCCCCGTCTCCCGCAACCCATAATTAAACCATCTGAGGAAGGGCAAAGAATAGGGATTATTCATGGCTAGTTCGTGGCGCATTCAGCAGGTCGCTGTAATACTTTCTTTATCTTGTCATGTTTGCTCGTCTTCCTAAATAAGCCTGTTTGCTGCATGTGTCCTCACCCTGTCAAGGAACCTGGTCAAAGTGTCCAGTGTCATTTGAGCGATGACCCTAATTATGACTTTAACTGTTGTCTATTGCAACATTTATTCCCGCAGTCTGTGAATATAAACTGTAGAAAACGTTTTGACCCTGTCGCACACGCAGGGCAGATCACATCAGCGTGGACGCAAGAAAGTGCATAAATCTGGCCGCCGGATGGCGCCAAAGACGCCTTTTTTCTATTTTGCTCAGCTTCGTAGACAAAAGATAAGACGGGGAAAGGAATTATCATAACATTTTGATCTCAAGGTCTTTGTCTTCGTTATAGAAAAATGAAAGATCCACTGGAGATTCGTGTTGTTTACCTGACTGTAATTTAGCTTAAGGAATCAGTCGGGTATTTGACTTATTTGCGTTTAGCATTATTTTGCTTTGCTGAGGTTGCTGTTCTGCCAGATCTACGTAGGTACCCGGTACTGTGTTTTTTACATGTCGTATACACCGGGTGTCTGAATGTGCAGATGTGTTCACACAAGTGCAGATGGTGCACATACGTACGCGTTTGCGTGGTCCCCATGGTGCTACATTTCTGGGCTGCACACAGACGGTCTGATCCTTGCAGACATGTGCACATGAAGACATTTTACATCCATGGTGGAACCTTGCAGCTAAGCTAACGAGCGAGCCGTAACTTGTACTTGATGAAAATGTCAGAGTTGCATTGTGGGAAGTGTAGGACCATTTCATTTTATAATCGGTAGCAGCCCTTGTAATATGAACAGCTGGCATGGATTACTTTACGTAAAGAGAATGAATAAAACATGTCCTATGACAGCCCTGTGACTGACAGGCAACCTGCAGGTGTACCCTGCCTCTCTTCCACTGAATGCAAGAACCCCCCCCCACCACCACCACCACCACCAGCCCTCTGAACAGGATAAGCTGTATAGGAGAAAGGATATATTAAAATTTCATATGAGCATTGTTACCTGTGTGTGAATTCTGTTCCCTGAAACGTTTTAACTTTTTCTTTTGACTTCTTCTTTAAGTCCCTGGAGACGGTATGTCCTACACAGAACTGTAAGGAAAGATAATGCTACTTTATTTCTGTCCTAGGGCAAGAAAGAGAGCCAAAGTAATGGTAGGTAGATGGAAAATCATTGCAGGAAAGTGGCAATGTCAGTGAAGCATACAGAATATTGTATGTTGAAAGTAAAATGAGTAAAACAGTGTCAACATGTAATGGTGAATAGAAGGGGAAGCAAAACCAGTATTCGTTTCCAGTCACTTTGAGTAGAATTGAAGTAAAACTGAGCAGACTCTGGTCATTGTGGGGGTTTCTGTGATTCAGCCTCGTACCAAGAAAAAAACAACAACTTTACTCCCACATCTCACCTAGTCATTCACACTCGCCCCGAATAAACATTGCACTTTGTAACTTGAACTAAAACTCAAAGAGAAGCCTTCTGTCACCCCCCCCCCCCCACCTGCAACTTTGTGATTTATAGTTGCCAGGGCTTTGACTTATTTATTTATATTCTCTCAAGATAGCTGATCGTAAAAAGCAAAAAGGCGAGGGGGGGGGGGGGGGGGGGGGGGGGGGTACAGAAGCGGCTTGATAAATGGTCCGTGGAAAAAAACGGACACCTGATAGGCAATTCCAGCGGGCGAGAGACGGATATTGGCCAGAAAATAAAAACACCTCCCTCAGCTCAGATAACACCTCAATCTGTCTCTTAAAGGAGTGAGAAGAATGGAGCGATAGTTCCATTAAGGGCCACAACCGATTCTTTTCAATATCTGTTGGAGAGTAAGTGCGCCTTCGTGTCCCCTTTTCTGCATGTCAGTTGTGTCTGTTGTCGCCGGTGCTTGGACCGACAGTCAATATGGAAACCAGGCGGAGACAGATTGGTCGCCAATAATCAGTTTCCATCTGGATTCGCTGATTACAGAGTGTAAGGGAAGTGAATGTAGAGAGCGGACAGAGGTGCTAACGTGTCTCCGGTTGCGCTCAGCCTGCGGGAAAGCAGAAACATGGTCGGGGCTGAGAGAATAGCTGCTTTGTGTCCTGCTTCAATGACAGAAATGACGAGCTAAATGCTCTGCGCCTGTGATTGTCCCTCATTCTCTGCATATTAACGGAACCGCTGCCGACATCAGCCGCATTAAATACAAACCTCCCTGAATTGCTGAAGTGCTCTGAAGATCCACTTATTTCTTTTCTGTTCATGGGCCCTTGTGCAATTTTTTAATTATTTATGTGAGCTGCACAAATGAGCAAAAGTGACGCCGACAATCACACACACACAGACACAATGAGCCACAGACCTTCAGTGATGGGCTATGCGTTCAGACAGAGAAGATACAGGGTAAATACAGCATGCAGTAGTTGGGGAGAATGCTCTGCTGCACACGTACACAGTGGAAACGTCTCAGGAGAGCCACATCTCCGGGCTTCACTCATCACCGGGTGCCGGAGGATCTTTGTTGCTGTTCCGCTTGCGAGGAGGCGGCGCTCAGGGGAATCTGCAGCCTCTTCCGTCAGAAGCTGTGGAGTCGTGTCAGCACCCAGCTCATGCAGTACCCTCTGCTGGCCAGCAGAAGTCAGCATTGTTCTACATAAGAGACCCGACATACAGGAATGCCCTATAAAAGGCCGAGAGCACTGCCAGAATATTACCTACACATAATACTAAATAAATAAAGTTATGCACTCTTCTCTTGAATAATCCTTCGGGTGCAAGGGGGGAAAAGCCTGCATCTGCAAACAAAATGGGTTCTATCAGCTCTCTTGTCCATTGAAACTAGTTTATTTATGAGAGTAAACTTCATTTGGAATATTTGTAGTTCATAGAGTACCATTAATATTCATATTGATATTAATAAATTAAAATAATGATCAATTTAGTACATTTAAATGTGTGATATTGCTGTGTAAGTGACAAAAATAAACAAAGTTAGTTTGCTGCCTTGATGACTATAATTCTCTACATTTGTACTGAGACACAACGTTGTAGCATTTAGCATTAGCAACAACTATCACTTGTGTACCGCACATGTATGAGTATCTGTAAAGACTTACTGCCTTACTAGTCCTTCAATTCTACAAAACAGATTCTGACTACACATGTAAACATCCGTTGTCCTTACAGCTAAATGTCCCTCCTCCCATCAGACACCCACACAGGCTGAATATAAAGTTCTCAGCACTCACTCATCCAAGTTACACACCGGAGATGTCGGGATGTCTGAATGTAGGGCAATGTCACAGTTTTCGGTATGATACCACAATTGGAGTTATGAGAGCTGGGGGGGGGGGGGGGGGGGGTTCAGCTCTATACACCAGGGGAGGATCAAATCCAGAGTAAGAAAATGTCACAGTGCACAATGAAAGATAATAGGAAACCTCTTATGTAGTCATGGAATCACCCTTTGGGGGCATATCTTGGTATCTTTGGTATCGCCTCCAGGCCTACCTGGGGTCCGACACACATATACACACACACACACGCACAGGTGTTTCTGCTGGTGTAAGCTCCCACTGTGGAGGATTTACCGTCAGCAGGCCGGGCTAACGAGAGGTCACGCAGAGACCCCTCCTCCTGGGTTCATCATTACTCCCACCAGTCACCGGCGAAAAAATCAATACCCGGTGCTGTGACACAGCGAGATCGAGGACTTTCCGTGATGTTTTCCCTCTGCTTTTACACAATATAGGATACAGCATGTGATCCGGCCCTTCAGTAACACAGAGAGTGCTTGGAGTCAAGACGCAGGGTTGTGTGATGAATAGAAATAGTCATACTCGCCTCTGGCGATTAAAGTGCGGCCGTCACTGCTTGAATATTCACATAACCCCTTAGATTGCATCTCAAAGACAAGATGAAGATGATCCATCTTCATTTACAGCGCTTCATATCTGACTGGGCTGTTGTGTGTATTCAATTGAACTGTTCATAATGTTGTGAATGTATATAAGGCTGTCCCCTCAGATTGTGTACCTATCTGCATTCCCCGCGCTCTGGTCCGTCTCTCATCTTTCACATATCAGTATAATCAGCAAGTACAACGCTGACATTCAGAGCCTTGACAGTAAAACAGTGGGGACCCCTAAGCATACTAAATCACACAGAATATGAATACAAAACAATGCTCTGAGGCTCTTGTGATGCATGGATGTGCATAATTACTCAACACAGGATTTTCTCTCAGAGGCGCTCCTTTGTCTGGAAATTGTCCTTCCTTTTGAAATAGTTGTGTCATCCGTGGGGTTTTAGTAAGCTGCCCCCCATATTGTGTGAGAGATGGGAAGATGTGTGCATTTAAATGCAAAGAGTCTACAGAATAAGAATAAGGTGGTGGTATTGTATGTTTTTCTTATTGTCATCAAATCCCATGAAAAGACCCAAAACAAAAATGAATTGATCCCCCTCACAAGTATTTTATAGATCTTCTTCCTCTGTGCCATTCAGCTGCATTGTCATGCACAAACTATTAAAAACACACCAGTGAGCCACAGTGCTGCACTGGGTGACATGTTCCTTCATCACCACGAACACACACACTGTAGTTTATTTTGACTCAGTCCCACATACACCATTTTGGTGTACAAAAGTGATCCCTGATAGTCCCTAACAAACAGTAAGGGAGGCATTTCAATACTGTATATCAAAATGACCAGCCAGTGTGGGGAGTGAGCCTCATTGACGTATTCGTTAAAGTGGAATTGGACTGATGTTTAGAGCTGGGCGGGTGTTTCGAACACGCATCTTAAAGTTCTCTGATGTCTTAAGGGATAGTTTGACGCTTCGGGACGCACACTTATTCGCTTTCTTGCCGAGAGTTAGACGAGAAGATGGACGGTCTGCATGGTAAACGTGAGCCGAACATTTTCTAACCCTAAAACGGAGCCAGGCTAGCTGTTTCCCCCTCGAGAGGGATATCAATCTTCTCATCTAACTCAAACTTTTCCATTAAGAATTACATCTTTATTCTTCACTAATTGCTTCAAAAATATGTACTATTATCTATTATTTATAAATACTGTAGGAATAAAGGAAGGCACTGCTGTCTACATGCTACTTACACATGTACTGTATATGCTTGCTTCTCCTCATGCGAGAGTTCGTCTGTTTGAAATGATCCGCTTGTATTACAGCAACCATCAAAGGACGGGCATTGAATGAATTGATTACACCAGCAATGGTCACCCGTGCACAGCAGCGGGAACCAATCAGGTTGGATTTGAGCAGTCCGTTCAGCATCTCTATCTGACCTGTGCAGCACGCTGCCTCGTCAGATATGGACATTGTTATGCAGTCCACTGATGGCCTGGTCATAGAAACAGATAATTGAATCTACTTGAGAAGGGAAAAATAAAAGACCCATCGAGATACTCTGTAGTTCGTCTGGCTGCTTGACGGTGTTCCAGTCAACAAAATTTCCCATAAAAGTTTTGTAAGGTAAGAAGAATTGCTTTGAACTATCTCCACTGGCCTCCAGTAATGTGTTTCTTATCACAGTTGAGGTGGCTGTAATGCACCGTAGCACCATGTTGTTATTAGATGCACACTGCAGCTTTTCGGGGGTAATTCCAATTTTTCACGAGATAGGAGATGCCGCTTCTTTAGCCTGAGAATAGTTTGATATAAATGCAGTCTTTTGGCTCTGCACGAACCAGTACAGAAACCTTGCAGTGGCCATTTTGAACGGCAGCTCATTTGAATCAGAATGAAGTCTTAGTCACAGCTGTCAGTCGTATGACAAACAAAGAGAAAACAAGGAGTTGAAATTGATTTAGCATGACTTTTTTTTATTTTTTATATCTATGACTGTGTTATCTGTGTATCTATGACTGTCCCTTGGTAAATTCTTAACCCTTACATGGGCAAGATGATTATCATTATGAGTCCAATAACTGAATTTCATGCTTTTCTTTTTTTAAAATATAACTTTTACGATGCATTTTACAATTTGTATCTGCTGGGATGGATTCTAAAAAATAAGAGAAATTAAAAAGTGTTTGCATCACCTTTTTCAAGATTGTAAAATCGCTTCTTAAACACAGGGCGAGCCTCAAACCTTTAATGTTTTTATATTAAACAATCACACTTGTGTGTGAAAGGGGGCAACTCACCTGACTGTGCAGTTCCCCTCACATCTATGGAGCGCTTTAGTGTCTTTCAGCTCATTGTTTTGATTGATCTGGCCCACAACGTTACTGTTTTGGTTCGCTCGCCTGGCTCTCGTAGCGGGCAGCTATTGTCAGCTAAAAAAGCCTTAAAAGCCCACTGTAGACAGTCGAAGTTAGCGACTAGCTGGAGAACACAGTGGAGCATTCAGCAGCCGGGTATTTCCTCGGGAGCTGGTGAACACATTTTATTATTTGAATGTCTTATTTGCCTCATGTTGCGCATTCTGTTAGCACAGTGAGTTACTACTGAATCAACCCAGCAGCTGTCAAAAGCAAGCAGCTAAGCAGACATACTGTAAAGGAAACACAGGAAAATAGAATAATATATAATAATATTACCCACTTAAAGTAAGTCCCATGTGATGCTAGATGGCAAACAATTGCCTCCCTTCACCAAACAACATTTTAGCCTGCAGTGCACTACAACGGCAGGTAGACTAAAACGCCGGAGAACCTTTTGAAACCAGAGCTTCTCTTCATTTAATCTTCTCGCTCGCTAACCTGATTCCCCTTCATCTTCCCTGCCGTCAGTGGCCCGGGAGAATCTAATTCATGAGAGGTCGATGACAGAATGGGGCCTGTGGTCCCGTTAAAAGGCTCCTGTGCTTTTGCCAGTGTGGAGAGATTACTGCGTCGTTAAAGCTGGACGTCAAAGGATTAGTGTAACAGGGAATTTATTAGAGTGGAGTTATTGATGTGAGTTTGACGGGATGTGACGCAGGCATTAAAATGTGTTAAAAATCTGTGGCTGTGAGCTGAAGCTAAACCGAAACCCCGATGACATCATCAGGGTCGATTTCTCTAAGGCTAAGGAAAGCTGACCTTTCATGTGTAAAATTGTTGGAGTTGGAGATGATTATGTCTATCTCCTGTGTAAACACACTAAATGCCAGACAGAAAATGCCAGCTTTTTATCATTTCCTTTGCTAGCGTGATGCTGCAGCCTACAGCACAACAGAGCGGGAAAACCCTCCGTAGCATCGTCGCACTCTGCCACTGTTCTGGCAGTGGACCATTTGCTTTGGCCAATTTATGGTTCATATTTTGCTGCTATTGACCCGCCTCCAGAGAGGAGCGGCTGTGTTGCCCACAACAGCGATTTCCTCCCCGCAGCGTGAGCACCCCTTGCCCAGGCATGAAATTGACCTTGGCCTGCAGGCTCGGTCCTGAGATAAGCCCAAACAGGTGCGATAAAAACCTGATTCCCTGGGCACCCATGGACTGAGTGGTGAGAGAGCAACCTTGGGGCTGTGACGTCAGAGAGGTTTTATTATCCCCTTGCTGTGAGCGGGGGAAAGACATGCAGAGTCGGAATGCAGCTCGCCTGCCCACCTGCCTGCCCGCACTCTTGTGTGGCGTATTAAAATTCATGAGCTACGTTGGTTTGAATGCCAAGGTTTATGGCAGCGTTCTCCCTCTGCATAGGCCCTCAGGGATGAACACCGGGAAAGATTAGAGGAGGACGGTGGAGAGAGATATGGGATCAAGAGGGGAAGAGAGTGAGGGAGAGAGATATGGAGGATAGGAGGCGATAAGGGAAGAATGAAGGAAAAGGGGGTTGAAGATAGTGGATGGAAGTAGAAATCTCAAACCTAATGCCAGACAGAATGATATTGGACATTTCACCAAAACCTGGAAATACATTAAATGTTTGTGAAATTAGCTTTTCTTTTATGATATAACATACTGACGTTCAGCAGGTATAATGTCTACCATGTTAAACAAATTAGTTGAGCGTGTTAACATGCTAACATTAGCTAATTAGCACTAAACACACACGTCATTGGTTTTGCAGGTATTTGGTGTAAATGAAGCGAAATATTGGACAAATGTAAAATTGGACATGATGATGGCACCAGGTGAGAAGTTAAGGCACCACGTATACTGTAGTCTGACTCACCGGATGTAGGCTGTCGGTATAAGTCTGCCATTGGCGCCGCCCAAGACGATTGTGATTAGTTTAAAGAAACGCTAACAAGCCAGAGTGTTTTTGTGGAGATCTATGTGTGGCTATGCGAGACTACCTGTGCTGTAACAATCTATCCTGAGGGGGACATGAATGTCTGTACAACATTTTGTGCCAACCCACCCAGCAGATGTTGAGGTATTTCACATGATACGTGGAAATATTAACCTGCTGGTGGCACTAGATGAAAAGTCAGGGGATCAGCAAAGTAAGCAGGTTTCATCCTCTGGGGAACATGAACGTCTGTACCAAATTTGCCATCCACCACCCTGACCTCACTCTCCTCCTCAGACATAAACACATTGCTTCCTGCATTGGCAGTGGGTGGAGGTGTTGGACGCAAGTCACGCAGAATTGTTCAATTTCAAATTCTTAGGGATGAGCTGAGGAATATTCTGAGCAAGGATGAGAGGAAAACATGGGGACAGATGAAGGAAGAGAGAAAGAGGAATTCAAAGTGGCACGAAGTGGAGAAGTATAGTGATGAGTGTCAGAAACGTAATGAATTGCTGGAGGCCGAGGAGAATAAAACACTGGAGAGGGTTGAAGTACACGGAGCTCAGGCAAGCTCGGTGTCTACAGAACACAAAACACGAGGAGCAGAGAATAAAAAGCCTCCCTGGTGGAGAGGAAGGCTGACCAAAGCAGCCTGCTGACACTTAAAAACCTGGCAACGAAGACGTGTACTGTGATGGATAGGGGGAAAGTGCAGGTGAGTGAGTGAGGGGGAAGCGAGGTGTGCAAATAAGGAGAGAGGGCTGGAGTGACTGAATGAGCGGGAGACTGACAGACTGAGAAGGCGAGGCACTGACTGAATAAGGGAATGGGACACGGCTGACTGACAGATAGAGAGAGAAAGTGAACGGGGGAGAGATTGGGTGACAGTCTTACTTAGTGAGACATTGCATGGAATAAGAATCACGGCAACGTGATGGAGAAAGAGCCGTGCCCTGGACAGACACAGGGGGGCAGTGTTGCATCGAACACGTACTGCACTTGGCTCTGCAATGGTTTGTGATGAAGGCATGGCAGTCTTTGCAGCTGAGGGGCTTTATGGTATTAATCATTGTAACGGTTCAAATGGAAGATACATGGTAACCCCCTGTACTCCCCCCCCCCCCCCCCCCCCCCGCATTCATAAGCAGTATAAACAATGACTGCATGGTTTATGATACACTTTAATGCAGTAATAAGCGATTAATTAAGTAGCTTAATTTACTTAAATACCTCTTTTTGACGACTGAACATGCTCTAGCTGCCGATGAAGGCTATGCGATGTGGCTGAAAGATACAGATTTGTTTTGGTCAAAGTATTTTTTCCAAGGTCAAGATTAAACCCTAAAGCTTGATGTACCTTCATGAGTTTTAACACATTTATAAATAATGGATTACAGCATGTTACAACAGTAAATGATTTGTACATTACAGTAAATGCATTAACACATTGTAAGGATTTGTTCCACTGTGTTGTCACATTAAAGCTATATTATACTGCGTTGTTTCTGTTCATTCATGCTACCTGCATGGCTCTAGTCCTAGCAATGTTGGTCTCTCCACCTCTTCGGTCCAAATAACTGTTAGATGGACTGCAGTTCAGTTTGGTCATTTGTGCTCCCCAGATGATGTATCCTAAAGACATCCTGACTTTTCCTCTAGCACCGCCATGAGGTTGACTTTTATGGCTCCAAGTTAAATGTCTCAACAACCACTGGACAGGTTGCCGTGACATTTATTGAGCACATTCATATCCCCTTCAGGATGAATTATGATAACTTTGGTGATCCTCTCGCTTTTCATCTAGCGCCACCCTTGTGTTTAGTGCTAATTAGCATAGGCCTATGTTAGGAAGTTAGCATGCAGCTATACAAAGATGTGGTAAACATTATACCTGATAAACATCAGCATATTAGAAGTCATTAAGAGCATGTTAGCATGCTGACATTAGCATTTAGCTCATTGTGCCTAAGTACAGCCTCACAGAGCCGCTAACATGGCTGTAGACAACAGCAACGAGAATTTATAATTGTTTATTAAAAACAAATGTCTTTATATTTGCTTACAACAAGTGTGTTATGAAGAGTTTATTAAGTGTTGTGACGTTCATGGAGGCCTCGCCTCCCCAGCGACACTTCACAGAGTCTCTGTTCTGCTGATCAGCTGACACTGCTTGAAGTTGTTGCAGACCCCTGAACACAATGACTTCAGTGACATTAAGTAAGTAAATGCTGCTGGTTATTAATGATCTGTCACTGTCTAACGCTGTCTCCTAGAAATGAGTTTATATACAGCTAATTTGCAACGGCAAATACATTTTTAAGGAAATGTTAATTAATGTGCCTGGCAAGTCACAATAATGTTGATACTGCTTTGAATCAGTGAAATGTTCACTCACAACATTTATCATTTGTTTTCCGCCAAAATAGACGATATTGCAATACACTATCCACCTGTAGTGACTACAGCATTACTCAACGTTTTTATGGTTATGTTTATGCACTGGTAGCACTAAGGTTAGGGAAAGATCATGGTCTGTTTTTAATACAGAAAAAGTCTACAGTGACTTCATGGTCTTTCCCTAACCTTAACCAAAGTGCTGCCAGTGCCTAAACCCAATCGTTGACAGGAGTCTGGACGCGAACCCTGGATTCTGGTGTCACAGTCCTGCACTTTGTATGTGCGTTATCCACCCCGGCCACCTCCCTGAGACTACCGTGCTCAAAGAAATGCTGTCTCTGTACGTAATCCAAGCAGCGATTATGTTGACGTAATCATGTAAGCATTTTATTAATATAGTGAGAAAATGTCAGACAAAAGTGTCTTCATGGAATTCAAAATCCCCCAATCCCTCTTTGAAGTGGCACCATCTCTTGTAGCTTTTCCCTCTGCCTTCCTTTTTCACTTTCTTGTCTGTGACATTTTCAGTAGCCACAGTCGTCTCACAGGGAATTGTGGTTTAGGTGAAAATAAGGACGCAGCCACTTACGTGAGCTCCATAGACTGCAGTGTCTATCTCAGTTCATCTATCTGAATTGTACAGTGGTGGCCCTTACAAGTGTCCCTCCCCACTGCGAGAAAACCTTTGCTGCCGTTGCCGCAGCATGGCATGTGTTACAGTATAATGTCAGTAGGGGGCGCTCAGCTGACACGCAGCTTTGCACAGCTAAACCAACTATTGCAGTGTGGCTTGGGAGGTGATGTCACGTCACGCTGCATTGAGACTGTACAGTACGCTTCAGGTGATAAAACTATATGTAGCCTGACACGTATAGCTAATCACTAAACCGGCAGAGTCGCACATACAGCCACGTTGGACACGATGAGGGGACTGTTTCCAGGCAGGTGTGGCAAACACCGAAACACTCTTAAAGTCCTCGTTGGTGTAACAAGGAAGAAGTAGCCAAGCGCTTTAATCGAGGCTCGTGTGATCGTCTGTATCGATATTTAAAACCAGTGATTACAGATTAAGATAGAGAGGACCCTGACCCTGCCACACAGCCCCGACTGCGACTCCTGGTGGCAGGAAAGAGAACAGCATGTTGAAGTTCACGCGGTGGCACTCGTGCTTACCGCTGGGAACCCCTCGGGGGAGCTACAACCAAAACTGCGGTGGAAAAGTGGGACACTTTTTAAGGGCGGAAATTAACAGGATCTAACAAATCACATTTAAGAGAAGAGTGAAAACGGTGCAGTTCCTCCTTTGCTTATATGCTGTATGTGAGATTGTGGGCTGCAGCCGCTGTGCTGTCTATAATGTTATATTGTACATCTCTCAGCTTTGGTGGAGGTTTTATTCTAACGTTGATTCAATTTTGTTTAATTATCTGAGTTTTCTCCTCTTTCCTTTTCTATTGAGGCTACACTGAGGAAGGCGATTGTATAATTATAACTGACAATCAGTTGTATGCACAGGATGCAAAGTGCCTCCATACAGTTGGAATTTGTTGTTGGTTTGGACACGAGGGCTCGGTGGCGTGATGTTGTTCCACTAGTATACAGTAGCACTATTATTAACTTACATGCCTCAAACGTGATATGACACAGATTGACGCAGATTGCGACCAAGACTTTTTTAGACCCATCCCACACTGTGACATGGAATGAGTTTACTTGTCAGACTATCAGCGCCTGAACCCGGTCTGATGAGGCCTCACAGTAGCCCAGGCTGAGCTTCACTTTTTACAGTGCAGTCCTGCTAGGAAGGGATCCGATTATGGCCGGTATGGACAGGAGGAATAAATACAGTGACCGTTAAATCTCTGGTCATGTGGCATGTGAGTATTGGATTAAGATAAATAATAATAATAAAAAGAAACAACCTAACCTTTAAAGGGGGTTCTTGTAACTGGGGTTGAAGCCAGTTCTGCTGCTGTACCATTTAAGTAATTAAAGTTGCAGCACATATTTTATACCGACTTTTGGGTCACAAGCCACAAATTGAGAAACTTTATGAGGGTCGATAGTTCTGGCTTTGCGATCCTCCACTACAGATTAGATGTCCTGTTTTACAGTTGTGATAATTAGAAAAGGCTTACTTTGCACCTTCCCAGGGGGTGTTGTCCGCAGAATATGTCTCTCAAGGCTGTTAAAGACACAATGAATGGCTCTGATGACTGCTTGTTCCTGTCACCTTCCATCCCCATTGTGTTCCTTTCTTCTCTTCTGCTGTACTTAACAACCCCTGCTTCTCCCCTACTTTTCTGTACCGCCTTTCCTCTCTGTGGGCGCTATGTGGCGAGGAAATGAGTCCTATTTTAAGATGGCTCACGTCAGACCCAAACACCCTTGGGTGCCTTTTTCTCTAAGTCAGTCTTACTGCTGTACCTCTGCAATTTCTGTGTTAATTATATGGCCAAATCCCAAGCTTAGCACAGAACTGGAGACTGCTTATTCATAACTTGACACCCAAATATGATGCTCCTGTATATAGGTGGTATTTAGGTGGTAACCACACCCAAAGATTTTCATTTCATTTCTTGAACTTGTTGATGAAACGCCCTTAAAGGGTAATTCTAGTATTGTAAACCTGGGCCCCTTTTTCTACATTTTTTGTGCTATAAATGATTGCAATATAATCCTTGGGGGCAACTGCGCCCGTCAAAGTACGTCCACTAGAAGTGCTTGTTTTTGCCAGCGACAGGCTCAGATTGTTATTATATCAGTGTCTGACGCCAGAAGTCTGGCTCGAGGAGAAGTCTCGCGAGAGGTGGGGTTGTGGCTGGAAGACGGCGGTGGAAACGAGTCGGGGGTTGAAGAGACGAGTTTGTTGTGTCTACCTTTCGATTCACAAACAGGTCATCACTTCTGTTATTAATTCATCAGCATTTCCATCACTTCCATTTTCTTTCAATTCTTCGTTGTCACTCCCACCCTGGAGGCCGCTTTCCTTAAATGATAAATGCCAATTTTGTGTTGTGCGTGATGAATCTCAGACGGGGGAGAATGATGATGTTTCTATCATGTCACGACTGTTTTAATCAAATCGGCTTCAAATGAATCAAATCACTTGATGATGTTTCACGTCACATGCATTTTCACCGTCTCCATTTTTACACCTCCACCCCTCATAATAAACTGCTCCGCCGGACAGACCGGTCTGCAAACAGTTAGGAGACAGGAGTCGAGTTTCTGAAGTTGTGTGTTTCCACATCACCGTCGTTTCATGTTCTTATCTGGCTTTATGCGGCTGAAGCTGCGCTCTGAGTACCACGCCACAGCGGTTAGTAATTAGAATTAGTTCTCACAGAGCCTTAAAGAGGATAACACAAAGATGTGGGCTTTTGACAAACCAACCGATTCATCACTAAAAAACTGCTCTCCATGTGCCCACTTCAGCTTGTGGAGTGCTGCAGCCACTTAGACGAGAGTGGCAACAGTTGAGTTAATGTTTCAGACGTGATCGGATCTGTCACTTTCTCTGGAAATAGATGTCTGATGTCTTCATGTGCTTTAAGCAATATAAGACTTATAATTTGAGGCACAGCTTGTCCAGTTCGTCCCTGACATCTTTTGCCACTCCAAGTTTTGAGGCTCGAGTTCCCCTTCTGCGCTGTGGGTCTGAGCTGATTGGCTGATGGGAAAAGTTTCATAAATCTGCTCCCCAATTAAAGACACGCATACAAAAGAGAGAAGCACCCCAAAGGTGATGTGATTTAAATAACTCCTTTTAATAGGCAGTGGCTCGGAGGGGTTTGCTGGCAATTATCACTTGTGACCCACAGCAATTATCACCTGCTCCCAGCAGACAAAAGGCAATTTTCAACTAATTGAGTGCTAAGCCACAGGAATTGCGAGAGCTTGACCTTTCAGTAGGGGTTTGGAGGAGGCACGGGACACCGTTTTGGGGCCAAAATGTCGTTTTGAAACTGTGACAATCAGCTTTACCTCCCCGACATTAATGACGTGCTGGAAGCCTGGGGATGGAAACACACCCCCAGGTTTATCCATCATAGTACAGTGTATCACATCATTTGTTTAGCCGGTCGGAGCTAATGGCAGTTTAAATTGCCTATTGTTTTCGACGGCATTAGGTCGAGTGTTTGAATGTTGACTCAATTGATGATAGCTCTCTGTCACCAGAGGCTCATAATCACGGTCCCCCCAGAGGATAAAAACAATATACCATGCTGCATTGCTTTCGATGAGAGAAAAGGCCCCTTTGATATTTTCAGGCACACATGAGTGTTTTCTGCTATTAGCGACGCAGCTGATGTTACTGGAGCCGTCTGCTAAAACAAAGGCTGATTAGTAATACAGCTCTGCTCCAGCCTGTAGTGCTGTCTGAGTGAATCGACCCGTTTCAGGGATGCAGAGATCCATCCATTTCTTTAATGGAGGAATGTTGACACTGAAGTTCTCAGTCAACGTCGAGTGGGTGGGAAGGAAACAGCCTTTTTGACCTGAGGGCGATCTGACTGACGTCAAAAATGGCGTCCATATGAACAAATGTGTGGTTTGGAGTGTAGGCGCTGCTCTTTTCATCAATGCTGTTTTCCAATAACTTTGCACCTATAATCACGCGCTCTGATACCTGGTTCTGGTTTGTGCTGTGTGGGCGCCGTTTCGACTCGCTCACACAAAATGGCACAGGCTGACCTGAATCGATGGATCGAGTGGCAAGAAAACACAATATAACGTGACCAGTATACTCCATTTTTCACGTCTGAATCCAAAGAGAAAAGTCTCATAAGTTTTCAAAAGATGAAGTTAATATATTTTTGCCCTTCCTCTCATACTCAACAACATGTCTTCCCGCAGCATCTACACCACCTGATTAACAGCTGGCCGGGCTTCAGCATCGTACCCGCCGCCTCATACGCTGCCTGCACTAAATTTAAATGGGTTTTTGCCGTCCTCGTCGCTACATATCAAGCCAGCGTGGCCAAATGGAGCCCAGCGGCAACTCACTCACTGACTTTGGGAGTGCTGCTCAGTCGCTGGAAGCCACAGTGTATTGCAGCAGCGCTGATGTGGGAGCACGGCTGCAGCAATAAAGATCCTGCGTTTTTCTTACCCTTCTTTCACGTAGAAAGGAGACTACATCAAGTTTTTTAGTGTCAACTCATGTCTTCATTGTATTTTTCATCTCCACTATAATGGAAATGTTAATATTTTAAAATAAAACTATTAGAGAAGTCATTTTTAGCAGTTTTGTGAATGTATTTTACATCTGATTTAAGCCGGATTAGTCTTTCTTGAAACCCACAGGAGCGTGCTGTATGCTGGTCATGTCCAGAACATCATAGCTCAGGTGGGTTCAGAGGTTGAGTAAATACATCTGGAGACATCTCAAATGCAGTATACTTCACTGTAAACGGCTTACGGCGTCACTCCATCTTCTTGCTGCTCTTCGTGTTCCTCCATCTCTTCATGTCATGTCTGTTAATGCAACCTCAGCTGGCGCTTCAAGCTTCTCCATCACCATCAAAGTAACCTCTCCAAACCTCGACTCTGACTCACTCCTTTTGTTCATATTGCAATTGACATTTACATAATCAAAGTGTCCTTTGTGGAAAATGTTTTGTTCTACATGAACTCTCATCTGCTCATCCTGCTGTGGTCGAAATGATGCTAACTTCTTATTGTCATCAGCCTCCAGTTTACGTTATTCTAGACGTGAAAAACACAGCTTCCAATAAAATGATGGATTTAGCATCTTAATATTACACTTAGTTTAAAAAATACTGCATATATAAAAGGCTGAAACCAGTGAACGCTGGGCCTTAAGGGGACACATATCAGATGTTAGCTGAGTTCACCTGCATTCTTCTTCCATAACAAACAAATCAGCACACTGAATGCCTGAGTTGTCTGGTTAATGCAGGCAGCACTGCAGGACCGAGCTCCATATTTGACATCACACATGCTTCTCAGCACAAAACTTAGGGGGGAAATACAAATGTGATTTTTATCCGGCAGCGGTTTGTATCTTCTATTTTCGCGTCGTTCCAATAGGCTTTGGACAGTGGACGTAGTATACAGCTGGTACAGCGAAGACGAGGACAGTGGGGCCATGTTTGCTGGATTTAAACGTTGGTTTTGTCCCGTGCAGAGATGTCCTCACCCTGGGCGGACAGTAAACACTAGTGCAATCTCGAGAGTACTGTTCTTTGGAAGATGCACATATGAGGCCATACAACAGTCCTGGATCAACTCTAATTACTGTGGTATATCAAAAGTACCCTAGGGTACACTTTGCTGTGATAAGGGGTTAATAGGGTAAGCACTTAAATGCACTGTAAAATTGCTCTCGTAGGTATTAAAGCTTTTATACACCAGTTACCAGTGCATGTACATTGACAGGAAAGTCATACATACAGCATATGAAAGAACCTGAGCCCTTCCGAAACCATTCATAGTATGTAATTGAAAAGAGCATTCTGTGCTAGCAAAGTCTTTCATATCGCCCTCACTGAAGCCAGATGAAGGAGCTATTTTGGGCGTGCTGAAGGTCAGCGGAGACCATGTGCTTTGATCCTGGAGAGAGATACAGCCCGGTTTATGAATGAGCTGGGGTGGGCCGCCTGCATCAAGGCCCTGGAAGAAAGGAGATTAAATGGAAACACGTTTGAAGTTGTCCTTCCTTACTCACTTTTGTTCCTGAAGCCTTGTCATACCACCAGACTGCAAGCATTTACACAAGCGTTGGTGTTGTTTTTTTGCAATTTTAGAGTTTTTTTCTCTCCCTGCGATATTCCACGTCTGTTATCCACTATCTCTTTCAGCCACCAGTGCGGCTACAGTTCACAGGAAGATGTGCATGCACAGACAGTTTTGTTTCAACAAGCTCATCTCCATTGTAGAAAAGAAATCTTGCTATTTGTCGATCACTCAGAAATCCAAACACCACAGCATTTCAGAAACAACATTTCAATTCACACAAGCACATAAGGAAACCCAGGAAACAAAGGCAGTTCTAAACCATGCCATGTGAGAGAAACACATTTAGTCTCTTCCTGCAAGCTGGTAAACTGTTGTTCCTCTAAGAAGGGTGTGCCGTGGGGAATTATGGATGAGTCTATTAGCTTAAAATCACAAGATACAATAACAACCCACGCTAGCTTTCCTGCTAATGTCTTCTTCTTGTGTACACACACACGAGCGCCGCACGTTCATACACGTGCACATGCACGTGATTATGCACGCACCACGGGTGTTGTACCGGGCTCACCTTTCAACACCTTGGACGCCATGAACGCAGCACGAAGGAAGGAGTGAACCTCCTGGAACTCTTTATAAAAGACTGAAGAAAAGACTCTTCGTGACACTGGGACATTATTTTTGACTGTGAAAAGTTTAAACTTTCTTCTGCTTCACAAAAATCGGAATTTCCCCCAACAGTATAAACAAAACGTATGGCCGGATGAGGTGGTATCACTGATGTGTTTCACGAAATCCTCGGGAAGTTTTTATGGAACATTTTCAAACAAGCTGACAAATGAATGTGTGAAACAACAGCCTTGTCCGGTGCCGGTGTTTCCTGTTATGTTATATACAGTATCTCTGAAATATCATATTGTGTGTCCTTATCATTCATGTGTTGTGTCCAGTGGTTTGCCACTTGGGGCCCCTGCAGAAGCGTTTATATTTAGTTGTGTTTTACTTACAGCTGAAATATCTTGGTTCTTGCCAGAAAACAACCTTTCAAAAACACATACAATTGGCGATGGTCATTCAGGAGCGGGTGCGGATGTTTATGGTCCATTGCTCACAGAAATGGCAAGCCCAATCATTTGTTCTGCTCCGCTTGGGGACAGCTCGGCTAGTGTGGTCTGGCTCGACTGATCAGTGATTAGGTTGTCGATGGCTGACAGTCCCCGCGGACGACTGCAAGAAAATCATTTAGAGTGATGCTGAGAAACGCCGTGCCACTTCGCCATAATACTGGGGTTATAGTCGTGGATGGAAACAGTCAAAACACGGAAAGCACCCCCAACAAAATGGAGCACGTCGGCCTTCTGTGTTTGAGATCTAATCTGGAAACACGTGAAACAGCCATCACTGTTTAAGGGATGCGGCATGTTATTCCACTTCACCTGTGTGACCTTCACATCCCACTCTGAGATCTTGTAATTAGATATTTGCCGTGGACACAGCTGAACTTGTTGGGGTTACGTAGCATCTCATACAACAGCTCATACTATGTGCACACATGCAGCGTACTTGCCTGCAGTAGCCCCAGTCTTTTCATACCTCTCTACCTCACATACTTCCTTTTAACCTTTTCACACACAAATGGAAAAGCTAAATGTTTAAATTCAACATGGCCTTAAAAAAAAACCTATACATGTTTTTTTCTAATCGGTGAGAATATACAGCATTGTATTGACAGTACAAAGGGGCTGGAGGTGTACTCTAAGCCAGTGCTTTGACCTGTTATTTGTCTGCTCTGCACCGTCTCACTCTGTGTATCTATTAGTCATAAGCTCTACTAAGCTTGTCAAGGTTATTTGGAATTTCCTGCATGGATGGTTTTCCGACATGGGCTTAATATTGGCGGGTCCAAATGAAATATTTAACCTCTCAGGTGCACTTGTTTCGGAATCTGTGAGCTACAAGGTTGCTAACCTTGAGAGGAGCGCCGCCTCGAGTATCGCAGGCATCCCATTGATCTGTCAATCACTGGCCGGTGATGGACAGTGCTGTATTTATTTCATTGATTAAAATCACTGACCCAGTCTTATTACTGCCAGTCAAACAGGTGGAGGTAGATTCAGATTCTGGTTTTACATCCTGCATGTCCTAATGTCTTGTGAGATTTTATTACTATACTCCACATTTTTTATTTTCAGAAACCCTTAACAACAACTTAACAACATCCACTGTTCATAAGGTATTTCCAGAATCTTCCAAAACTTTGTCTGCTGTACGATAGACAAGATTCTTAATCCGTTTCTCGAGTTGCTACTCGCTATTCTTCTGGAAATGACGTGTCAGGTGTATTTGGTGGACTTACGTTACGTCTTCACCAGCAGATGGAGTTTGCTCATTTGTCATGGACACGCATGTGCTGTCATGCCAGCTCAGTAACTTGTGATTTCATCCATAACACTTGTGGGACTTCTCGTCCGTGTTGTCCTCAAAGTCAGTGGTAAGTCCCATTTTTAAAAAGCCAACATGTCATTTGTTGAAGTTAACCCATGTAGCATAATGACATCATCTCATTTTGATCCATTTCTTCTATATTGTGATTGCAGTTGGAACGTGATCTGTTGATGGTGCCATTAATAATGGGCCGTGGATCTTCCAGTCCCGTTCCTCACAGTAGTTTATATCCCGAATTGAATTCCACAGGATGTGATGATCAGTAGGGTTCTGGTTTAAGGTGCAGAGAGTGAGACGGCTTTTCCTGATGTGGCAGAATAATTAAACTAAGCATGATAGCCATGCGAATCATAATTTGTTGCTTTTAAGTCGTTGGGAATATGATAAAAACATGTAGAAATGCAGAAAATGGTATTCAAAACCTTTCTCCTGTCTTCAGACCAATGTCACGCCTTCGGCTTCCTGAGATGCTCTGGAGTCGTGATTATCCGATTTTATTTTTTAGCTATTGTGGCTTTAGTTTACTGATCGGGCAACAGGGCATTCAATAGGTCAAGTGCCCTCAGCTGGATCACAAGACAAACTACTTCAAATGCTCTGTTGCTCTTGGAGACGGTAAATGTTGAATTTGAACATTACAGTTTGAATATAAAGTGAATACAGTGACAGCCCTTGTAGTAAGTAACTCTAGTTCTGCTAAATGCAGCTGTTCTGCAGATGCAGAAGGCTGTTTTTACCTCCTACTTTTAGGAGAGAACTAAGTAAATGCAAATTAGAGCTATAAACCTACTGACTGTAAATAAACCAAGAAATAATTTGTCATTAAATTGCCTGATCCAAAACATAAACTCTATTTTGACCCAGACTTGCTGTGACACTGTGTGAATGTACTGTTATGTATTTTTCTGCTTCTTTCTTTCTTCAGGACTGTAAGCACGCAGTCATTCATTTCAGCCGAGTCTGGCAGCCGTGAATTCATTCTGTGCAGTGGAGGGGAGGGGGGTTGGGGGGGGGGGGGGTGTATTACATGTTATTATGGATACCATGAAATGGCTTATTGATCAAACTGGTGCGGGGGTGATTAAAATTCATCGAAGGGGAAAGACACACAACAGCAGACGTCCTTTCTGACGGTACATAAACTTTACATTTCAATCAATCGTCCTCCAGCGCCGCTCATCTGTCAGCCGCGACACACTGGCTCGCATGACACCTGACAGTGACGGAGATCGTCGCTGAGTGTGTGTGTGTGTGTGTGTGTGTGTATGGATTCGTGGACTGTATATTCACTCTTGTGTGTATGTGGACACATATTGTGAGAGCCCTGCCATGCAGAGATAATACCTGTCTGCCTCAGCTCTGATAATGTCCAACTGATACCTATCTATTAAAGGAGTCCATCATCAATAACCTTCAATATGGACTCAAATGTCAGATCAGCTGATTTGAATGCTGGATTAAATGTGCAATATGCTGTGGGCTAAAGATGATATTGTCCGAAAGGTATGCTCGTTATCACCTGCTTGCCCCCCCCCCCCCCCCCCCCCCCAAAAAAAAAAAACAATTCCTGAGTATTTTTTACTCACACTATTCCACTGATCAATATCTGGTAACGTGCCAAAAGAAATCCCAAAGAACAAGCAAAAGCAGAGCTGGAGACTGCCAGCTAGCAAACCTTAACGTTACCAGGTTACAATAATAGTAATAATAAATAGGCATGTATTAACTGACAAGCTGTAAACACAACATTTGCATATTATCACCATATAAAGTTAATAAGGGTGTAGCTGCCTATTTACACATTAGCATTTGTTGTGAGCTGTGTTTCTGGCCACATGAGAAAAATATCTTGTCTCTACAGCCTCTGAAAGCTCCACCGTGTTCACCCGCTAGTTGCTACCTTTGTCTGTCGGCTGTTTCGGAGCTTTTTGGAAATCACAATGGTTACGAGCGGTGAGAGTTAAACAATGAGCTGAGAGATGCTAAAACACCCCGTGGTGCTGAGTCAGGTGATAATTCCCCATTGTTTCTATGAAAATGTTGATTAGCGGCTGTAAGGATACAAACAAATGCAGGCTATCTGCAAAATGGAGGTCCTGTTTATTGAGTTTTATAAACTATAAATCTATACATTGAAGAGGAGACAGTGGTTAGCACTATCTTTGTGCAGCTTGGGTGCTCCTGTTGCCTCCCACAGTACAAAGGTTTGCCTGCAAGGGAATGTTATTTTGTGGGTCGGGGCCACCACCATCTGTAGTTTCACATCACTCAGAGACGGACCTGAAATGACTTATTTGGAACTTTTGCAAAAGTAACCCTTCACTCATGTGTAACTTCACATCTGTGTTAGCAGATTTAGTATGTATTTCAATTTGCTTTCCTTGCTGAGGTGCCCTTGGGCAAGAGAGGAATCCCCAGCTGCCCCGCTGAGGTTGCCAAGCGTCCAGATGTTCTTTGGCCAGCTCTCCTCGTGTCTGCCCACGAATGCGTTTACGTCATGTCACTCTCTCGGCCAAATGTATGGTTGTTATCAGTCAATTTGCACTGATAACTAATGAGTAACACACACACACACACGTAGACAGACAAGACCCAACAGCAGTAATGCCATATACATTATAATGATATTAACAGACGTTACACAAGACTTGTGAGGCAGGCTTTTTCCACAGCAGTAGGCGAAGAAGTGATTCATCATTCACTCTGACTGTGTACACAAAGACAAACACATGAAGACAAACACATGAAGACAAACACACAAAGACAAACACATGAAGACAAACACACGAAGACAAACACATGAAGACAAACACATGAAGACAAACACACAAAGACAAACACATGAAGACAAACACATGAAGACAAACACACTCCGTGTCTTCTCCGAGGCTGCAGCTGTCCGCTCTAACTCCTCTCCGGTCAAGGTCGAACACACAAGCGCCTCAGAGCAGCAGAATTTGCTCAGTCTCCATTCATTGTATTCACCGTGTAGCTTCCCCACAATCTGATTGTCACAGATCAATCTGTCTGCACCTTCAGCTGAGGTCGCAGAATTTGGGCATGCGACTGTACTGTGGCCAAATGGATCTGAAATTGATATCGATCCCCTGGTTTGTCCAAGAGTTGACGTTATTCATTCGATCAGAAAGTAGCACAGCAAAGAGTGAGCGGAGGTGAGGTATGCTAGTCTATACAAAGGAAAATCTGACTGTGGGATTTAATGATATCAGCCGAACAGATAGACACACACTCACCCTTTGATAACAACTCTCTGCCAACACTAGATGGATGGATGGATGGTATATATTTTTGTATGAAATGTGCTATAGTTCAAGCATAAAATGGAGAAACTCAAGCCAAGCAAGAACGTCAGAACTGTTCTTAAATACAGTACTTGAGAATTGCATTTAGAATCGTTGGTGTTCTTGAATTTCCACCTGTGGCTAATCCACTATTCATGTCAGAGAAGCAGAAGAAACAACCAAGCTAAGGGAATATAATCACTAACCCCTTTTATACCGATAAATCACTGTTAACACCTCGCCTTTGAATATGCGAGTTATGCCTTTCATTGTGTCTTTTGCATGGAGTGCAAAATATTCTCACACGCTCACGGCAGAGTGCAGTGTTTAGTGTGCGGACAATTCATTCCGTTAATGCATCAAGCGCTGGCCCTGTGGGGAAGAAGCAGTCCTTAAAACCCTGTCTTTAAAATCGGGACTAGTCAGACAGAGGTTGTAATTAAGGGATCCATTTTTACCAGAAGTGCTTCACCGTGCAGCAAGAGGAAGTCATTGCCCACCCCCCCCCCCCGCCTCATGCATTAACAATGAAAGCCATCTCACTGATAGGAAAGGAGCGGGTGGCGTTCTGAAGAATGAAATATCTGACCCATTTCTGTCGGCGGAAGACCCCCTCCCCTGTGCTTACAGACCGGCCAAATGTGCTCTATAGGATGTAAATGCAGCTCTTTAGGAGTGTGTTCGAGTGCATCCTCACAGCTGATGAGGCCGCTCAGCATCAAACAGTCCAAAACCTTGCCACTTGCTCTTCTCTACTTCTTTCTTTTCTTTTCTTGGCATGTTGTTTTCAGTGTTTGGGGGGAAACACATAACTGTATAGTTGAGCTGTTGGGATTTTTTCAGAATGAACCTTTCTGATGGGACATTACAGGAAAGTGAAAGGCTTGAATGAAATGATTAAACAAGTGGTGGAAAGTAACATTTCTGCTGCTTTATACTTCTACTTCACCACATTTCAGGGAGACATATAGTATTATTAGTAGTATTATGAATGTATTAATGAATAATTACTAATATGATGGACATTTTTTGCTGTAAGTCTTAATATTATAGTTAAAATAAAACAATTACATTAAAATCCTTCCTACATGTTAATGCATGGGTGACAATAATAATCCACTAATATGTTGTATTCTGCATAGTGAGTGCTTAAACTTTGTATACTTTAAGTACATTTTGCTGATAATACTTCTGTGTTGTTACGAGTAAAGCTTCCATCTGCTGCAGCACCAAATTATTTCATGCTTCGATGGGATCAGAAACATTCAAACCTGAGTGAGACTGTGTCCGTGTAGTCCGTCTCCTCCACAAGCAAATGCATCAGAAAATACATTTCCACTCATTGTCACCGTATGTCGCAGTTTGCTTGCGTTTCTGCCTTGAGCTGCTCTGAAGTTACACCGTGATAAACTGTGTCTCCTTGGCACAATATTAAACGTGTCCTTTGCTCTAATAGTGAGATCCCTAGCGGTGAATGCCCACCCTCCCCCCCCCCCGTGATGATGGATTGTCTCGGCTCCAGACCGCTTGCCGTCCATCCACATCCTGAAACGGGGTTTGGCTAAAAGCAGCACTGCTATGGCGCTGCCAAGAAGATGAATCAGAATCTATCCAGCAGTCACAGTTGCAATCTTTTAGTCTCCTGAATACAATTCTGTAAATGTATAGAGAAGAGCCTCAGTAACATTGTGTAGACAGGGCAGCTTCTAACACGATATATGTACACATGATATAGGCAGATGTGCAAAGACAAAACACGAGTATGCAGAGGACATGCAGTACAGAATTCCATCATCACGTCCACCCAGGCTGCGTGATGTGCAGTGTAGACAGCTGTAGATAGGGCGCTGGGAGTTTCCAGCAGTGCAATGAACCAGAGCACCAATATACTTGGAATACCGTACGGAATAAAATGCAACCACACACACACACACACACACACAACACATCCACTGACAGCATGCAATGACCAAAATAACCACCGGACACCGACAGCGCGTCCCACAGGGCTAATAATGGCTCTGTCTCCGCGCCCCTTGGCTTAAAAAATATAACTTCTGTGCACCGGGGTGATGCTGCAGCCCGTGTTGCCGAACGCCGGCGTGCCATTATCACTGCTTCCAAAGTGGCAGCGAGGCGGAGACATTTAGCAGGGTGTCAAACTCGCTGGAGTCCTCCATCAAACAGCAGCGACCAGAATAAAGGCTCTGTCAGAAATAGTGACAGCTGTAATATTTCACCTGGCCCTGGAAGCCATTCCATCAGCCACAACACAGACACAGAGAAATATTTCTTCTCTTTAGAACCCCCCCCCCCCCTCACATATATACGAATATATATGAATATTTTTTGGGTTATTGCCTACACTGTTGTTGTCATTGTTGGGATCATGCGGCGAAAGTCATGAAAGCAATTTTCTTTTATGCTGCCTTTGAGGACATTTGGAGAGAGGTTGATTCAGAATGGACAGGTTTTCTCATTAAGTGGAGTATTTTTGTCCTCCATTTTTAATCATTACACTTGCTCTGATGAAGTATTTTCAATTTTTCGCTAATTGTGTCTGGCAAAAGATGAGAGCGCGTCTTCGCAGTGTGACTCCACCTTCAGCTGTGGCTGTTATCCACAGAAGCGCAGTTTGTGCAATTGCACAATTACGAAAAGTGTAGAAGGAACTTCCACATAATTTATAGCATCTGCACAGAAACACAAGGGCACATCTGCTATTTTTAATCAGCATAAGTAAGTCTTACATTCACATGAACCTCACGTTTTTCAGCTGGGTAGATTTATGGCCCAGCTGCGGTTAAGTCTTTAAAGGACAGTTGCACCTTAGGCATCACTTACTCTAATTTCTGGTTTGAATATCACCTTTCAACAGCTTCAATTGCACCGCTGATGCTGTTCTCCTTTCTGGAGAGCAGGCGGAGGCAGTGCGAGAATGGTGTCGTGGCAGGAGAGAGATGTCGCGGTGAGGGTCATAGATCATTTTTAATTGATGTCACTCCTCAAGTCCCACCACTGGGGTTTGTAGCCATTTTTCTGAATATATATTGAATCGTCCATAGCTGTCCCCTGCAGTGAGATGTATATGATTATAGCACGGCGCACATGTCCTCGAGAGAAGCCGCAGGCTATCAGCTGAAACCGTAAGTACACAATATTGACTCTGTGTACGTCGATACTAATGCATGCAACATGCGTGCTACCAATCTGTCAGCGTTCGGTCAATATTTATAGCTTCATGGATTCCTCTGCCATCCAAATGCAAGGAAGACTGAAACCATAACCTGTCATTTAACACTGTCAGGCTAATGGCTGCTAAAGACCTGACACTGATTGAGCGGACCAGGGGAATATTGTAGCTTATTCACATGCCACCTCCCCTTTGTATGACATAAGCAAGGTATGGCAAGGTGTACTTGTGCAGAGCCCTTCAACCACAAGGAAGTTCAAAATGCTTTAAAAAGACATTAAAACTGAATGAAAAGAGACATTAAAGGGACCCTGTGGAGTTCTTTGATTACATGTAGAGCTATGGAGTCAGTCTGGTGACTATTTCAGTCGCCATTCTCCTCCTTTTCCGCTAACTGCACGTTACTGTTTTCAAAGTCCATGGTTTTAACGGGTCCAGTGAGCTCCTCCAGAGCTGAAGTATAGGTAGGCTTCACCTCGAGGACACCGAGGATCAAGCTGTAAAATCCCAAAGTCTGCATACGCCGTTTAAGTTACTATTTTATGTGGCGTTTTCTTTAGCAGGGACTATTTTGCAAGGGTACCGTTGCTGCATCCTGGGCTTAGCGCTGCCCAGGACGATTGTGATTGGTTTAAAGAAAGACAAGCCTGTCAGAGCCAGGTCTGGCTATGCAAGACTAAGAAAACATGGATGTTAACGGTGCAGGATTTAAAATATTCAGTGAAATTGGCTTTACAAATGTCTCACGAGGAAGGAAATGCACCCAGGATGTTTGAAGATCCACAGAATGCCTGTTGGTGAGAAACGCTGAATGTTTCTCTGTGATCAAATGAAAATGAGCTCCATGGTCCACCTGCTATAACATTAAAGTACTGCTTTCATGTTATTGCTTCAATAGCAATGATCCAATAATATAACAGTGGCCTAGGCCATTAGGCACAATGAATACTTTCAGTGTTGATACTAAAGTACACTTTTACTTGTAATGTAAAGTATTTCTACATTGTGGTGTTGCTACTCTGACTTGATGTGAGAACCAGAGACATCGTCTTTTTTATTCCATGTGTTCTTCTTCCTTGTCAAAACCTGGCGTCTACATTACCCACAATGCAACTCAACCGCTGACAGTTTGGTTAGAGATTCAGGCGTGTTGCGCTAATAGCTGCTAATGTAGCCTCGAGCTGCTAGCCTGCAGCAGAGATGAGGAGCGGGCCACAGAGGTCTGGTAAGCTCACTTCTTTCCAACTCTGCACCCCCAGGTTTATATTTCATTTTCAAACTCGTAGTCTCAAGTGACTCGATCACTTCCGGACATTCATCAGACTTCTCTCAGCTCCCTTTGGAACCGCAATGACACATTTTGTGTCACCCATGCAGCAGTAGGACGTATCAAGCATTAGCATTAGCATGGTGACTCTAGTGTGCATCACTTTAAATAGATTTTGGCCAATACAAGGATAAAGTGTTGCTGCTGCTGTGGTTTCATTGAAATAAATATAAAATATAAAATAGAAATAGGATCCAACTAATTATTAGTCATTACTGATTTTTTTCTCTCCTTACCTCGTACACACACACACACACACACACACACACACACACACACACACACCCTAACCCTACCTTTAACCCTAACCTTAACCACTGACGAATCAGCTTGTTCCCAACTGGGGGCTCGGCTTTTGTCCCCAGTTGGACAAGCCGTCCCCAATGAACTGGCCTTTAGTACCCGAAAGTAGCCCAAGTCAGAAACACACACACGCACACCTACACACTTATACATATATATTTATATGTAGGGCTGCTGTTAATCAGCACCCTTCATCCATCAGACCAGCAGCCTGGCAGAGCATTACTGCTCTACCTCCGGCTGCCTTTACTAATTAAATAGCCTCAGTAATTGAACTTTCTATTTTCACCTGAGCTCTTCATATGTTTGGCGCTGGCACGAGTTAAACGGTAAAATAAAAAGACACGCTGCTGTCACATCTGCTACACGCTTGTTTTTAAAGAGTGTCACACAGTAAAGACGTCAGGAGAACGGCACGAACGGCATGATCGCTGACATGCGAGGAACGCCGTGATAATTAGCAGCCGTCGTCTCTTTGTTCGCGTTTTCTCCCGGATGATGGGCGGGGGCAGAGCGTGGGGGCGTTTGTTGCTGTCTGTGTGCACATGTACAGGGCGTGGCGTGACATCCCTGCCTGCTTTCCTCGCATTGTTTCCACCACACGACAAAGTGATGGAGGGGCAAGCTGTCAAGCTGCCCGGCCCATACATCTTCCCGATCACCTGACCGATTCACGGTGGCGCAACGTGCAGCGCGTCAACGTTTACAGACTACAACCCCCCCCCCCGGCTTACGAGGAGAATTGCATTAGAAAAAGATTAATTCAATTCCATCTGCGTCGTGTCCTCTGACAAAGGTCTGCAGGAAAACAAACCATTGATCTTCACAAGAGCAACGAGGAGAAGCTCATTCTTTAGGAGTTTTGTCGGAGAAGTGGCGCATTGTTTGCCAGCAGAAGACAAACTCACCCACGAGCGCGTGGTTAATTAAATGTGTGTGAAGTCCTTAACTGCTTTTGACGAATACACAACAATCGCACACTCTGCATGTACAGTATGCCGTGTGTGTGGTCTGACTTTCTTTGTGCCCTTGTTTGTCTTTTTTTTCATGATAGAGGCTCATTGGTTAAAAAGTCAAGAGCATCAGTCTCCCGGGATAGAAAGAAGAAGCTGTGCTTTTTAGGGCAAGGGCACCTTTATCAGGATTTGTATTCTGCATTCGAAGAGATTGGCCTAATCAAATGACTCTCTCAGCATCGTCCCAGACGTGTCTCCAACAGAACACAGGACGAGAGTGCCGGACAGTTGCAGAGGAAATGAAAGGAACTTAAATTGGCCATTCAGATTCAGCTGACTGAGGCAGGACTTCACAACAACATTAAGGTGTTTTGTTAAAATATCAAGCTAAATTTCAAAAGATCCGTGAAAAAAAAGGTGGTATTTTGTGCTATTGACAGTACATGACTAAATGAAAATGATTTAAATTGGGTTTTTGAATTTCAGATATCTTTTTTGGATAAATAGAAATGGAAGTGTGCCACATTTCTTTAGGCTTGTTTTCTGAAATGTGTCAAAATCATTTATCTGAACCAGACGTTGGTGGTGTAAGAGTGAAAAGTTCAAACATAACTGTGCAAACATACGTTTACTGTATCTTTTTTATTGAATTGTATAGTGTTCCCTGTTAAGTTCAGTTGATGTTCTAGAATCAGACGTTTCAACAAGTCGGCGCTGTTCATGGGAGAGCAGGAGCGTAACGGCTTGACTGATCTGTGTTGAGGACTTCACTAAAGTTATGAGGAAAGCCTTCTCACACACCCACGCCGCTCACAGTAGGTTACATCTGACCGGTTACATCTGTATAAAATGCCCCAGTCTAGCAGCTTTGTGACCAAAGCTTGAACTTCACAGCAGCATTCTTACCTTCTTCTTCTTTGTTTTTCTTTATTATGCATTGCACACCATAGTACTGAAGGAACACAATTGACCTTGGCCTTTGGACTAGTGCTGAATGTCCAAGAGTGTCTCTACTAGTGGTTGTTTGTACAAACTGCATCATAAACACTGTGGCTGACAGGCTAATCTTGTTTTCACCAGTCATAATGCTGTGTTTCCATTAATACACAAATACAGTCAGTCATTTGTCACAAATGAAATGTGATGCAGGATATGGGAAGCGCTTTCAACCGTGACCTTCAGAACATCACTCAGTGACGGCGAACTAAATATACAGATGTGGGAAAAACAAAATGTTGTTTTTATGTTTTATGTTTTTACAACTGAATGAGCCAAAAGTGTTTGGCCCAGCAGTGCCTAAAGACAGCGAGACTGCATGCCAGACTCATCAGGAATCAGCAGAGCTCCACTAGTCTCATTCCAGGTGCAGACGCCAGCTCCAACTTAGTCTAACCAAAACCCATTCTCAGCCCAGGTTAACACTTTGGTGCCGGAACACAGCTGCATGCTTCACCGGATGTTAAACTGATGTAGAAAATTCAAACGTAGTTAACATTTACATTATTTCTAAGCCAAAACTCACCCTGGTAGTTCCCAGACATATGTAGCCTTGTACTGCATGGCTGAAGCAAATGGACTAGTAAATCCAAAACACAGGTGTTATCTGATGGGCGTCAAGACAAACCCGTTATTTTCAATAAACCTACATTCAGTGTTGGTGCACAGGACAGGTGGACAGAACATGCCATTTCCCTATTTTCCAGTGTCAATGCCCCAGAAAAGTAACACTGTCCGTCCCTCGCTTGGCACATACCAACTATCTCTATCTCTTCACTTCCTTTGCTCCTCTGCAAGAGATTGTATCTGCTGCCGTCCGATGACGATTTAGCCTCTGGGGGCAACAGCCGGTGTTTCGGGGCTTCCGCTGTAGCCAGTGGATATAAACAGATATCAGCATATGAATGCAAATATATATAAAAAAAAGAAGAAGAAATAAGAAATAAGAAGCCGTCGCCAGATGATAGCTGCTGGGTTCTGAGATTACATTTCGGCCAATAGCGTTCCGTCTCTTTTGCTCTCCACATGGACTGATTCCCTGCACGCAACCAAAGCTCAAATTTGATTGGTCGATACCACTCGTACTATAAACAGACTACAAATGGAAACCAGAACGCCTCCGACTCTAAAATCTTGTCGCCTGCCTATATCTGTGGTCTCGTAACCATTATAAGAAAGGAAGACAAACTCATTGATGAGGGTTGACCTTTTACGACCTGCAATCCTGGCAAAATGGAGACAATAAAAAAACAAAACATTGAATCCAGCACTCTGAAGTCGCTCTACGCCATGCGGGTAAAGATTTGTGTTGTAAGAGGTCATAAGAGCTGCTGCTACAGTGTGTTTTGTTTGTGCACGTTGTATCGTCATATGTAGGCAATGAAGTAACGGCGCACTGGCTCCATTAAGCAAACACTGTCAAAGCTAACACTTCGATCGATCCAGTTTTTGCTGAGCTGTAGGTCTCTGGGTGATTTCCTCAGGCAGTGGAAGGACAACATATTACCTTCAGAACAACAGCCATGTATTTAATGCACTGCTCAATACAAGTGTGTCGACGGCAGTTACAACATTCAGTACTACATGGCTGTCTGTAACGCTTTAACCTGCTTGACTGTGGTCAGGCAGCAAACTGTGTGACAGAGATGAGTTACTGGTTATCAAACACTGTTATTGTGTCTCCCATTAATCCTCCTTTAATCCAGCTGATATCATATTGCAACAGTTTGTATAAATGAATAGAAACCTTGGTGTACAATGAGCTATAGTAGCTACTGTTTGACACACAGTTTGTCACAAGTTTGAAGTGAGGCCTGAAAGGCTGAAGGCCACGCGGAGGTGGTTGGATGTTTACTGAGGCAGGCCAGCATGTTATAACAACAGCTCTGACAGTCCATGCGTGAGGCAGAGTAACTCCACACAATAACTGTGCTGTGTGGCGGGCCACACAAACAGAAGGACTGTCACACCAATGTGTACGCATGCACAGGTGTCCACACTTTCCTGTCCGAGCTCTACAGCCGTCCAGGACAAAAGCCTACAGGACAAAACAAATATTTACCTGGAGCTGCTGACAGAAACCTGAGGAGAACTCTCGGAGCATCGTCCTATAATAAAATGTATTTTTAAAACCTGTTCACCATGTGTCATAGCATAGAAATGATTGGGATCGACAATCAAGATCTGGAGCGCTAGTGTTCACTAAGCAAAGCCTTTGTGTAATATTCCAGTTGTGACTTAGAGCACATCTGGTAGGGTTTAGGGACTTAAGGAAAGATTCCTTCTACAGAGACCAAACAGGAATCAGCCACTGTCAAAAGAATTCAAATTAAACGGCAGGTTCCAGCTAAGTTAAGCTAATTAGCCATTAGTCACGACCTGTAAATAAACACACAACTCTCACCACTCTCCAAACCCATTCTGTTTCAAACCCAGTCACAATTTATGTGCACCAATGTACTAATGTTTTTCTTATTCTCAACGAATCCCATGAAGACACGGGAACCAACAACGCGCCAGTCCGACATAGAGGAGCGGTGCATTCATGTGCTGTCGTGTAGCTTAAACTTTGTTGACTCTGAGGTCAGTAAAATAACTCTGTTGAGTTACTAAAAATCACAGCGGCGGCTGAAGGGTGAACCTTTTCATCAGACCTTCACTTCACCACCAGGAAGGATTCACGGATCTCTGTATTTCAACACTATTAAAACTCTGAAGCGAAATCCTTTTCGTCTCCTACAGTGTGCCGCTAAAGCCGCCTCAAAGACACCGGTTCTTTGTCTCTGACCAAAACAACACCAAGCTCCTGTCAAGTAGCTGCTTGTTGCACATCCAGCTCCCCAGAGCATTACCTGCCGAGTTTCCTGTCAGCACTGAGTCACGTGCAGGTGAGGTCAGGGAGCAGATCACACATTCTGCGCTATTGCTTTTCGCTTTACGGGGAACTCGATCACAACACACAAACGTCTGCCGTTTTCTCCACGGTGTCGGCAGCCATCGGTCTCCCAGCCGTGAATGAGGAATGAGTGATGTGGCTCACCTCGAAAGACATCCAAGGCTGAACCCCTCCCCTCCAATCCTTTCCTTCACAGCCTCTGATGTATTTGTTAAATGTCAAGCGGCCGAATCGCTCTTTTCCTGCTGTAGAGAGCTCTCCGAACGGGACGTTAGTGGGGTTGCAACAGTGAGGCAGGCAGCTGTAACCTGGATGGATGAGCACCCAGGACACAGCCTGTAATTTAGATTTCATTACGATAGTGGCACAGGTACAGTAGGAGGCAAGAGGCGGCTTGGCGAGGACGAAGATGGTGGTGGAAGATGGTGGGGAGCCATGATGGATCACCAGGAAAGGTGTTGCACGACGGGGGAAGAGGAGGGCCTGAAGGAGGAGATGGTTGTAGCAGATAGTAATTGACAGGACAGGGATAAAAAACGGGGTGAAAAGGAATACAGGTGAAGGGTTTCGTGGGAAAAGATGTCTTTCTGGGTGTAAAGAGGCTCGTTCCCTTGTGTTGGAGTGGATCAAAGGCTGGACGCTGATGACAAGTGGACGGGGAGGAGAGGAGGGCTGGAGAGGCTTTTGAAATGGGGTGCTGGTGAAGATGTCCATTAGGGAGGAGGCTGCTGCTTTTACGTCCTTGCAGGGGAAGAATTTTGCATCATCTTCTTCTGTGTCTCGATCTTAAAACACCAGAGCAGTAGGATGAACGCGATAACATCATTTCCCTCGGATAAAGCCGGTCAAAGCGCGTTAATATTCCAAATGAGTATTTAATAAGCTATGCAAACTAAGCCAAGCGAACAGTGAGCGGCGTACATTGCAATCCTATTAAAACTTTGCCGCCTCTCAGCTCTTTTCCTCTGATCTGTCAAGCTGCAAACCCCGAGCCCACTCCCAGATGGAATGTTTTTTTCTTTTCAGATGCTAAAGGTCTGGATGTCATCTCCCGCTGCCAGTTGTTAATTAGATGTTGTTAAGCTGTCCACTCTTCTGCAGCCTTATCAGCTAAATTGTCTTATTAATGAGATTAAACTTTCTATATGATTCAGTCTCGACATTTCAAAGCCTTTTTTTTTTTTTTTTGATGATTTTATGATAGACACTTTCCAACATTATGAGATTTCATAATTTTACAGGCATTTTTAAACGCACAGTGTCCTTTTAAAAGAAACAACAACAAACATCCTTAAATTCATGTTTAATTCAGGTTAGATTGTTTCAGGCAATAACCAATGATTAAAAAAATGTTATTTGGCTCTTGGAAATTAATAATAAAATAAAATTAGCCGTGCACCCCTATTAACTTCAAACTGTAGATTTCAGCCTGATAACTGACTTTTTGAGTGTATCTTATTAGTTTTTGAAAGGTTTTAAGGATTCCAGGAGCTACATTTCACAGAATAGGAGCAACTGCCATCCAACAAAACAAACAAAGAAGAAGATGAGCAGGCAGTCTGACTGTTAGTTCGATCTGAGCTGTAGTCAGTCTGTCTTTGTGAAACCAGCCCTCGGTTAATGTGACACCTGTGGTTACTGGTGGTGTGGGTCAGGGTTCGGTTCCCATTCGAGAAGGGACACGTCTCGACCACCCGGCGTGGCAAACACTACTTTGTCAGAAACAAACGCAACTGGTTTAACTCTTCACAGTGCAGACAAACCGTGTGGGCTGAGAGAATTCATCCCATCGTCCATCACATGGCCGGGTCATTCATGCAATGAGCACCCTCGATCAGACCCCAGGCAGATACCTGCAATGACTTGGTGGCTTAGGGATCCTTAGAGGTGCTGGTAGGTGGATTTTGTTAAATCTGCAATAACCGATTTGGATCTGCCGTTTGGTGCTCAGCACGTAGTGTAAATTATTCAGCACTGCTTCCTCTACTGCAGACTGAACTGCAATTACAATGGCCACTTTTTTATTTTTTATTTTCCCTGATAGCCTGGCAATCAGTGAGCTGCTCACTTGATGGCATTGCGATGGCAATAAAAACACTTACGGCTGAATCTCACAGGTGAAACACGAGGCTCGAGAGGAAATGTTCTCTTCATGAACTGTATTTGTGTGATTTGAAGTTGCTTCCTCTCAAGTGGCAATTTGGGTCCTGATGGCATCAGGCACCCTGATTGCACACAAACTTGCCGGTTTTGTGAACTTTGCGACTGCAATTAGGGACCATCCAGAGTATAATGGAGATTTAAAAAGCATTTGTCCAGGCCGCCGTCAGTTCAGCAAAGCAGCTACAGTAAATGCCAATCGCACAATTCAACTCGTACTGGCAGGTATTTCACAAGCAAATATAAACAGTCTGATATCAGAAGTGGAGGACTGGATCCGACTTTGAATAGTCGTGTTTGAACCGACCATTAGTCAACATTTATATCTCAGTTTTGCAGTGAAGCACGACAGCTGTTAGGATTTCAAACGCGTGCCAAAGTCTCCGGACCCTGTGATGCATTCTTTCCTTTGACGCGAGCCCTCATCGCTCTCGACTGAGAACAACCTGATTGAAGGCAAATGGATCAATATAACAATCCTTCAGCACCTCTTTTGCACACTCCGCTGTGCATCCAGATAGACCTCTGCGGGGGGAGAGGTGATAGCATCTAACATGTGGCTAACAATCCCGGCTCTCGGAGAGGCTGCAGCTCTGGCCTGCAGTCAACTGAATGGCCATCCATCAGGATGGGTTATTTTCTCCACGTCGGCTGTGCTGTTCTCCTCCCACACAGTGCTGAGGGAGATTTGGCTGTGCAGCCTCGTCCTCTCTCCCTGTTCGACATTGTTTTTCTGTCTGCTCTCTCTCTTCCTCCTGTCCCTCTCGTCTCCCTCATCTGTCAAATCGCTAAAAAGCTTGAAAGCGATTCCCCTCAGTTCCCCCTTAATCCTGTCGTCTGCTCCATTAACGATTTTGTTGCTTTTTGTTTTGTGCAGTGGTGTACAATTTGGATTTCATACTACAAATCTCTCTGTTCCTGCTCAAGTGATCTGAATTTCTTTCTTTCTTTTTTTTTTCAAATTCGACAAGAGACAAACAAATAACAGCTGCTCCCAACTAAACAGTACAGAGGAGACTTTCCTTTAGATTCTTTAGAGTGAAAAGGTGCTGAAGCTACAGCTCATTGATCAGATTATTTACAATGTTAACAGTACAAAGCTCAGAGAGATCAATAGAATAATCCATCACTGGATCACTGCAATCAAAGGCTTAACTCCCTGAAAGAAGGATCACCTGAATATAGTGACGTAGCTAGTAATTATAATAATAATAATTATTATTATGGTAGGTTACATCTTACTAAGACAACTGTTCACACAACACAGGACTCATTACTGTTAAATTAATACATTTTACATGGAACTATTGTGTTACATTGGTCTACATTACCTTTGCACAACCCTCATTCCCTCTACTATCTAAAGTTTGTCTATGTTTGTTTTTATTTCTTCCTTTAGTGCTTTAATATACTTCTGTTCTATTTCATTGCCTATTTTAAAATGTTATTGTATTCTAATTGAAAATATTTGAATATGTGTTTATGCGTGTTCTGTGTGTAGCATGGAGGGGGCTATGACTTCATTTCACTGCGTATTCCTGTATTGTATCCTTGAACCTCGAACCTTTACATGAACAAACCATGAGTAACCCACAACACACAAGACGATGATCAATCAAAATGGCTCAACTAAGAGAGGACAGACATAATTACAAAAAAAAAGGTCTAATGTCAAAATCCTTGTTCAATCCATGTATATCATAAAATCCTGTTTTTAACATCCCCTCGTCTGATACTAGATCTGTGCTGAGTGCATGACAACACACTCCTGGCAGCATCAACCCACTCTCTTTTGTATCCCTCGCTAAGAAAGTGGTGATGTTTGTAGCGTAACGGCCGTATAGTTGATCCATGTTGCAAATTCTCTTTGCTTTAATGGGCAAGCCTTAAACAAGCAATGTGGGGGGGGGAGCTCTCCCCGTGTAATATTGTGTTCCGGTCGGTGCGTTTGCAATATAATTCAGTGTGCAGCTGATTATCCACTTTGTGTACCCATGCTGCCAGAAGACTAATACACTTCTCATCAGACTCCAGACTCACGTGTTGAATATTACCTGATGAATGTACGTAATGTGAAAGTGTGTCTCATTTTCAGTTCCTCGCCACACCAGATCTTTTAGGTTCGTCCTCTTAGACTCTTTGTTTCTTGAACATGCGTATTCCTCTCAAACATGCTTATACATGCCATTTTAAAGTCAATGAATTTTAGAGCCTTCAGTTCAACAAACAGCGGGTCAGTTGGTTCTCGATTCATAGTTTTGTTTACGATTCTTAAAGTTCTCTTTTGAGGAATAAAAAAATTGATTTGTATTTGTTTTATATGTACTGTATTTCATCATACTTCCACACAGTAAGTAATGGTAATATAACTAAACAATACAAAGTGTATAATGAAGCTTGATCTACAGTCAGTATACAGTATTGTAGTATTGTAGCCTTTAGACGTTTCAGTTCTTGTTTCCATAGAATACATTTTTATTGAAGTTCTCAAATAGATTTATATCATCTGTGAGATGAAAAAATATTACATAAAATATACATTAAAAAACACAAAAATGCACTTGAATGTTTTCAGAAACTTTACATATATATCTTTTATGTGCAAAATAATCAACAACGGGCCGAACATGGAGCCTTGAGGAACCCCACAAGTAACCTTCAATAACTGTGTAATTAATTATTTTACTGAACATATTGATCCCTATTTTCCAGGTAGATACTTAGCCAGGACAGTTCAACCCCTTTAGTCATCTCCAATCATTAGCATTAGGTAAATTCATCCTTTTCTATTGCAGTTGATATTCCCTCCAAAAGCAACCAATCGACCGATTAATCTCCAGCCTCCTAAAACACTCCTGACTCATTCCTCTGACTTTGGCTGAAATGCCAACTGAATCAGAAGCCATTCTACCTGAAATCATCCGGAGTGGGGTGATCATAAGGAGTGAGGAAAAGGTTAAATTAAAGGAAGAGATGAGGCATGAATTCAGTAGAATGAACTGTGTGACCTTGAATACTAAATTTCACAGCACTGATAGTCCCTCTGAAGGGTCTGGTAGAGGGCTCCTGTTCCTGCTGCTGCTGCCTCTGCAGACGCTGGCCCACTTAAGGGCCACTGGTGACTTTTTATCTGGGCTATCATTGATCCCAAGACAGTTGCAAGTTGATGTTTCAGCTAGCTTGGGGTAACTTAAAGCCAGCTGTCTCTGGCAACACTGATCTTCCTCTCTCTTTCTCTCTCTCTGGAAAAAGTTAGCGACTCAAATTCCTTCCATGTCTGAGCAGTACATTTACGCTTCTGTTAGCTCAAACTACTAACCCCTTAGGGGACTGTGTATGGAGGATTGTGCATATGAAACCTGAATTTTTGTTGCAGTGGAGAGGCGTCTTCAATAGTCTTGAATTTTGTCTATGTTTGTGTATGCCCTTTTTAATTGTGTTCACATTGACTCACATTGAACCTTTACTGTGTGGGATGTGTTTTCACAATACTTTTCTCTCATATTTTGATGTCCGTGTAGTATTGTGCAAAACTAGGGGATGGCACAGAATAATAATGACTTCTCCAAACTCTTCAAAACTAAATGTATCAGTGTTTGTGTCGGCCAACTGTTGCCCTGTGGGTCTGAGAACCATGCCTAAATTCATCAGCTGTATGGGCTTCAATTGAAGTGAATGGAAGATGGAGCAAATATTTGTCGGATGGAAGAATAGTTTGAAGCAGATTTACATGTGCAACCTGTGTAGAGGTAGATATCTTATCTGGACATGGAAAGACGCAAGAGAATGTGAACACGTTGCAGTCAGAATACTATCAGATCAGCCAGACCACGTTTACGGATCTCCACCAGGTGCAAATGCAGCCTGTACAGTTGAAAGACAGACCTGCCCAACAGAAGTTGAAAGGTTACCTAACTCTGTCTCTTCCTCTTATCTCAAACAGCCTGGCAAAAAGCTAGAAGTGAGCACCTCCTCAGCAAAAGACAAGACAGATCCTGCACAGCAGGACTGCTTCCTTTGAGTACCTAATGTGCATGTTGAGATCTGATCACAAGGCAGGCAATTATTAAGAGAATTGTTACTATTAAATATAAATGCATTAAATGTCATAAATGTCATTACGCGGACAACGTATCCAGAGATTGATCTTATGGCAACACTAGGTATAAAGGCGGTCTTTGTCATGGGTTGCTCATCCAGGTATCAGGCACACAGCTGCAGTTTATCAGTCTATTAACAGCCTGATAAACAGACTAGTAACACGGAGAAGTCACAACCCCAAAGTCAGGAGGAACCAGCTCAAGTCAAGATGTACGGTTCGGCTCCACATTTACGTGTCATTTATCCACAGTTGGCCATATAAACCCCATGATTATTTCACACTGGCAAATCTACATCCACCCACATGAAATGGTTATTTCTATGTTAGTGAGTAAAAATGGACTGCTAATGTCAATATATGTGTTTTATTTTACTTGAATGAATGACCCATCAAGCTGCACCACATCATTTTTTCCATTAACTAATCCACCCAACCTGTGGGTAAACCATGGGAGCCAAGTGCCTGAAAAGCACTTTGACTGCACTTTGTCTGTGGCGGAAGCATTTCTATGGCCAGCAAAGTACAAGGCTCATATGTTGCATGTAGTTTAGTAAAAAGTGTGTTATTTGTTAAAACATGGCCGGGCTGACCTGATAATTCAGCCCAGGCCAAACTCCACAGGGACGACAGGCCGCTTACACTCAAACATATTTCTTCTGTTTACTGATGATGCCAGTAGCACACCTTTTTAGTTTTACTGCTACACACAAAAATGACTTAAAAATAGCACTCAAAATAGTTAAAAACAAGTGTCTTCGGCTTCAAGAGTTATTCAGTTCACCTCCATAATTAAGGCTACAGGAATAAATATTCATATATACGGCCACCTGGCACTTCCTTAGAGCTCTGGCTGGACTAAGCGTCTCCTGCTTTCCCTCGTGGCACGATCAAGTGTTGATGCCATTTGTTCATTTTTATTAAAACATAGAATCAACTTGGGAAGGGCCTCAACACCCGCCTTTTCATTCGCTCTCACTTGCGCTGTCCATTTGTTCCCCTCGCTGCTCGGGCCCCTGACTGAACGCTGAGTTGATGTATATGTGATAGTCTACAGTTGCGAGTGGCTGTAGCTGCCCGGTGTTGTTTTCACAGTCACTGGCATGACGCTCCCGTTCTCTCCGTGCTCCCGACGGCCAGTCCGGGCCGAGCTTCAAAGGTCCCCGAGGGAGCCCTCAGACACTTGCCAATTTCACAGTGGGAGAGCTCAGAGCCGTTGTGGACTTATCTGGAAGTCGTCAAAAAGTCCTAAAAAAAAAGCATTGTTACAGTTGCATCTGAAATATTCATATCCCAACTTCACTACTTCACTACTTAACTACTACCAAATCTCCTGTTTATACTTGTATTTCCACACACTGTCAGAAATGAGGGAGATTGTTTATAGAGTTTCTCTGTTTTCCAAATCAATTTACAGCAGATACATTTTCTCAGTGTCACAGGAATTATTTTCATTGACGATTCTACAGTCCAGAGGTATCCCATCACGCCATGACATTAAAGTGAATCCGGCTTTACCTAATCACCTCGCAGCCCGCCAGAACGGATAGAACGAAACATCCACATAACTCGTGTCAGTGATTAGGATGACTGTTCGCAGTGCACGCTGCCTTGGCTTTTCCACGGCGGGGATGAAACGCTGCACCCAATGTCAAGGAATGCCTGAGGGCTTTCAGAGCCCTTTACTCTGGAGCCAAACTCGGCCTGCCTCTGCTGATTCGCGATGCACAGAATGCAGAAACAAGCTTTTTGAGAAACGAGAACGCTGAGTGCTTCTGGCCTGCTTACACGACGCGATGAGCCCGAGTGTCTTTGATCAGAGAGGGAGGGCTGGAGCCCCCCCGTGCAAAGACCCAGAGGATGTATTGATTTTGAATAATGCTTTGTGTCTCCTGTAGCTGCATACATGCATAATTTGTCTTCATTATGTGCTGGGCAGAGTCATGTCTGCGTGGTTGTGCTCATATTCCAAAGCAGGTTTCTTGAGGAAAAGGTCGGGATCTTTGGAAATTATTTATTTACTGATTTCTCAAAAGTCAGAGCTGAAACATGCCTACTGTTTGATGCAGTACACTGTGTACAGTTTACGCAGTTGTAATAAATACAATTTGGCATCATTTTAAATTTTCTTACTCACCAACAACTCCCCACCTTGTCTGTGGCACTGTTGACCCAAAGTTCTTTGGTTCTTACCAAATATGTAAATCTTACAAGTTAAATATATAAAATATAGAGTTGCCTTTTAAAGTTCCTGAAGGCTTTTAATGCTCAGTCATTTCCTGAAAAAGCTGCCCCACTGTAGTTTTTAGCAAACAGGAGGAAATGGTGCATTTGGGACTATTTGCAGCTGCGGATTAATCCACATTTGGTGCTCGAGTGAGTGTTTACAGCAGCAGCACGGTGCATGTCAGATTGAATCAAAATAAACTACTGTGTGTGTGTGTGTTCATGGTAATGAAGGAACATCCAGTCACCCAGTGCAACAGTGTGACTCATGGATGTGTTTTTGATCAGAATGGAGCTCTACAGCACAGAGGAATAAGATGCACACACACGATACTTCTTTTCATGGGATTTGTTGACAATAAGAAACACACAGCTTCTGTACTGTGTGTCTGCTGAGACTCATCAGGCTGCTCTTACAAATAAGTCTCAGCATCTACATCAACCCGCTCGAGGCTTTAACCAGCTCATGGCTGGTTAAGACAGTAAGATGAGACTGAGCCTCCCTCCTCCTCGACAGCCAACGCTCTGCTGAACCGCGAGGATTTGGTAACAGTACATTGTTACAATGAGCTGTGAAATTTTGGGCTTCATTGATCCCTGTGGGAAATTGTAGCTTTTCCAGCATCCGTCGTCTGGTTGGCTGTTAGGAATTCAGTGTTTCAGCTGACGACACTTGGGCAGGGCGGATGCCTGTGGGTGCTGTGCTTGAATGTGTTCCTAATAAAAACGAGCTCCTGCCCTTATGCAAGTGGTTAATTGCTTGTTGACCGGTGTCTGGGCTGTATCTGTGTCTATAATCTTGAAGTACAGTAGATCTGCTGGTCCTGAAAAGTCACATAAAGTGCCGTGGAGGAATTAAAACCCCAAATCATTGAAGTTACATGATTTCTTGCATTATAATCACAAGAAATGCATCATTTAATACAAACACACAAGGCTGTAAAAGTGGAATGAGGAGGAAACAGCAAGAGATATGTTGGCTCACCATGACATCATGTCATGGAGCAGGGGCATAAAGATTTTGCAGATATTGTTTTTCTTTTCTTTTCCCCCCCCAAAGTCTCAGTTTGTTGTTGGAACAGCTGACAACAGCCCAGCACAGACGTCTAGCTGTCGTTAAAACACGCTTTTTAGGTTATAACTTATTTCAATGGCATTCCATGAAAATGTTTTCAACATGTAGCAGATAGAGGACCCCCAAAGGACTCAAACAGCTGCTCCCTTCATTGGTAAACGTCGATGAGACTGTCTTCCTGTTGTTAGCGGACGCTGTAGAGATGTTTTGTATAGAGAAGGGAGGTTATGGCATGAGGTCTGCTCAGTTTTGGATCCAGGTTTACTTTGAATGTCATGACCAATGGCTTGTCTTATTTTTACTATTAATGACTCTCAGTGGAGTTTTTCACTGACTGTAGTGTTTGTGTCCTTCGCTGTCCAGTCGCACTGTGAGGGGATGTAAAACTGACCATCTTCTTCACCTGCAAAAAAAAAGCTTTTGTACTTACTGCACTCCATCACAGCTGTGTTACAACAGCATCAAGCCACACAAAGTCGACTGTAAGTACAACGTTGTACCCCATAAGCAGGCCTACTTTACATCATATACAGTAACATGTAGGCGATGTACCTGCAGTATGTTCCTAACAATACTCTTCTCCCTGGAGCCAAAGTTAGAACACAAATGTACCCCGTAGTTATTTAGTACCCCAAACCTAAAGAAAGGAACTGTGTTTGTCACCGTCTGCACCCCTCCTGTGCAGGTAAGTAGTATATGGTCATTTTGAAATTTATCACAACAGATGTATAAGGTGCTAGAGAACTCTATGTTCCCCCAGACTTCCAGCTTTGTTGCCCAGGAACGGTCATGCTCTATCCCGTAATATTAGAGTAGGTACCCAGTCCTTAAAAACACCTACAGTAAGTTATCTTTAAGATCCTCCCACACAGCAGATTGTTGCTCAGTAGGTAACTGCACCTTGTAATGATAGAATAGGTACTGGTAGTTACAAAATACCAACAGTATCATTTTCCCAGTTCCCAGATTGTTCCCTCCTTATTTCCTCACTTCACATCTTGTACCTACATGTATGTATCTGCATGTACTGTAGTGGTAAGCCATTAGTATCAAAAATGACACTATACATTTGGAAGAATCATGCCGCAAAATGCATTTTCTCCTTCACTTTTTGTCACTTTTTGTCACTTTTTGTCTATAACCTGTAGAAAAACCTGTATGTGCACATCAGCAGGCGTCTGATGGAACTGCATCTGAGAGTCTGAGCCGTGTGTCGCCCTCCTCTCCCTCCGGGCGACACCCTCGTTAGGGTTTCATTCAGCTCATCGGACACGCCCCTGCATGGTATCAACAGGCACAGTGGGATGACACGGCGCTGATAAATGAATCGCATTGACTGGCGAAATGAATGACGTTGCAATGTCAACAGCGGGGTGCCTCGGCGCCGTGTAATCTGAAACCCTGCGGCATAAAATTGAATTAATGAATGAATGTTTGGTGGATGGAGCACATCGTGTTTCCTTGGAAAGGTTTAAGCTCACTCCACACTCTGCATTTATCCTGTCTAATGACATAATTACAGTCATTACTTTGATACACGGTCAAAGATTAGAACACATATTAGGCCATCAAAGATATTAAAGTTATTATGTGTTGTACTGTTTTGGGGCTCATTCCATTCCTCTCGACACGCTCACAGTACACTGAACTAAACAACCCTGACGTGCATTTTCTTCGGTAAGATTAAGGCTAAATGTGTTGTTTTCCTCACATTGAGCAGTATTTTACTTGAAGTGATTGAGATTGTAAAATATTTCCCCGAATGATCCCCCTTCCTCGGCATCACGATGAAAGGGTCCTCTGCCGGTCATTTGGTGCGTCTGATGTTTATGCACCCCAGGCAGATCGTTTGAAAAAGCCAAATTGCGGAGCAAATCGGCCATTTTGATGTCAGCGTTCACGGCGCTGGGATCCGCAAATTGGTGCTGATATGCAAATACGGACTGTAGAAAGAATTGCCGCTTTAAGGATGGACTTCAAAACAAGGGCTCGGTCTCTGTCTGGTTGTGCCAAGCAGACCAAGTAATAGATTAATCAAAGGACTGGTTGATTAAGGCCTGTAATACAGACAATCATCTGGTTTTTTTTTTTAAACAGAGATTTTGCAGTCGTTTTGAAATGTTGAGAGCGACCGAAAGCTTTGTTTTTTATCTGGAATAGACCGAGCTTTACTTTTGTGATAATTGTCAATGTAAGGGAGCCTCTGATTCCCTGGGCCTTTCCTGCAATCATTTAGCCCTTTTAATGGAAGAGGAGAGCGATCAAAGAAATAAATCAGCAAATATGTGCAGTGTGGCTTAGAGAGAGAGAGAGAGAGAGAGAGAGAGAGCACTCCTCACTATCAACATTGTCCAGATTTATCAGCGATGATGGCTTCACTCTGCTTGTGAAGTCAGAACTCAGACCCTTCAATCAGCATTACAGGTCTGAGCTTTCCAGAGATAAGAGGAAGGGCCGAATCAGACATAATGACTATCATTTCTGGCCGACTTTAGTGTTTGCGACTTTGCTTTACAGCAAGCGAGACGGCCGAGAGAAAAGTGTACACGCAAGAATGCCAACTGAGGAAGAGTTTGACTTTGCTATTTATTAGGAGTCCAGGGCGGTAACACTGCTCCCAGTCAGGCGTGCTGGCGGCTGCTGTAATAATGCGATGTGCTGAGCCACACTGGCACACGGTGGAGTTTGGCCGTGAAACTTCCATCAGCGGCCCGGTGGCGTGGAGTTCCTGAATGTCTGCACTGAATTGCCCCAGGGTCATAAATACTTTATCAACGGCAGACACCTCAGCAAAACACCTCCCCAGGGCTCCCACTCTCTGTAACCCCCCCCCACCTCCCCCTCTCTCCCCTGCTCTCTGTCTCTCTCACACCCTTTCTCTGGCACTCCACAACTGTGCCAGGTGATTTCAAGTGAAGTCCGCCACCCTGGAAACTACACATTCCCTCTGCCTTGTAACTCACACCTCACCTCTGCAATTATATTACAACATGCTCTCATGTGGAGCCACTGCACAGGTAGAGCTGCTGGTGAGAGCATGTTCACCCATTATCAAAAAAGTGCCAATGATGATGTGCCGATGTCTCCAGTTTTGACAATTTGTTGACAAAAAAAAAACATCTAGCGCACCACAGCAAAACTCTAAACTCTCATCTTTTAAAGCGCCGTCTTTGATCTTGTGCCAGCTTTTCAGCCTTAGCCTGCTTAACTTTAACGCCACCGCCTTTATTCTCACGGAGGCCATGCACGGGCCCCGTTTGGAGCGGGACGCCGTTCACTCGGAGGACCTCCACGGACCTTAAACAAGCCGGAGAACGAGAACACGTCTCGAAAAAAGAGCGAGCGATTGATGTGAAGTGCGGAGAAATCACAGTCGGATCCTCCAGCAATCCCACTGCAATCACTGCGGCTGTAAGTCCGCTGTTTAAGCAGACGTGGATCCAGCTGTGCACGTGTCAGTCGGTCAGTCAGTCGTCAAATCACGTGAAATACAGATTGTCCCAATTGTCCTTTTGTGTCTTATGGTATGAGTTGAAAATGGGTACCTGTATGTTAATACTATGGAAGAAGACTAAGAGTCAGGGAAAAAGACGACTTTGTGTTTAAGAGCACAAGTGTGTTCTTCTTCACCTCTGAGCAGATGTGGACAACTCGTAGCCGAGCAAAGCTACTGGTCAACGTACCCTCAGACTACACAGACTTTAAAGTAGCACCCAGCTAGTTCTGACTTACCTGCCAAACGTCATGAGGAACCTCAGTACTAAGGTGAGAGAGTTCAGAGAAACTCAACACCAGGCTTAAAAGCAATATTTACTACCCTACTTTACAGCTGGATGTGGTCGCAGGTCTGCTCTGCTGCAGCTGTAACCACACCCAACAGTGATGTCACAGTGTACTGAAGCCCCCTGGAGTACGCTTCAACATCACTGAAGGTCAGAAAGCAAGTTTTTTTTCCATCCTTGCGATCCTTTTATATATAGCAGACACAACTAGCAACATGATGCAAACTTAGCAAGTGTCCAGGAAGACAATGACATGTAGTCTCTGACACGTAGTCCGTGACATGTACTGTAGTCTCATCATGAGTGGAAACTGTGTATTGTGGACTTTATTAACACTGAAAGCTCATAACAGTCATATCATCATAAGTAACATAGGCAGATAAAAGCCACAATTTTGAAGACGCTCATGGAGGTTAATCAGCGTAGATACAACCTTTACCTTTAGATGAAACAGTCCACTAAAGGTTATCCAATATATTCATCATCCAAGCAGATCCAATGTGCGAATCACTCCCTTTCAGATAGGCAGGCGCCATTAGTCTCTCTCAGAAAGTGGTGCACACAAGCAAAGGTTAAGAGGACTTTATGCTAATGTGAGCTCTGCTGATGCACTCAACACACCCACAAAGAATGAAACGGAGATTTTTTTTTTTTCTTGATTTCGACCTCAAAAGTCTTTGAGCCAACGCTTTTGTTGACCTTCAGGGATGACCACATGCGTGCTGTTTGTACATTTGTTACACAGTGTGTTTACTTTACAATAATTTCACGTCTTTGACATTCTGAAGGCAGAGCAGGTCAAACACAAGATGTCAATATTTGAGCGTCAGTGTTTTGGGTGAGAGAGATGTTTAGTCTGCCCTCAGTGCCAATATGAAGGTCTTCTGCTGGCATTTCTCCCAATTCTGTTAGATATTTGACAGGGGATTTACTCTGTGTTGTCACTGAGCAGTGGAAAGCGGAGTGGATCTATGTTCTGCTTTCTGAAGAGTAAAAATGGCCTGATTCATGTTTTAAAATGGGGGTCGACATCAAGGCTACTGCCCCAGGGCCCCACAGTGCCAAGGGTCCAAAGTCCAAGGGTCCAAAGTCCAAGGGTCCAAAGTCCAAGGGGCGGTTCATGTCAGTTGGTTTTTGGTGATATTATGGATTGCAAATGTGCAAGGGAATGTGCACAACTGAAGCACACTAAGGTGGCTACAGCTAAGTAGTAAACTAAGTTTTTTAAATTTTAGCTTTTAGTTATGGTGAATCTAGACTGCATAAAATCAGCCTGAACCAACAGATGTGGGCCGTTCGGAACGACAAGGAGCATCGGGTGCAACTGTTGACGGTTTGATAAACAGTAACAGCGATAGAAGGGGCCTGCTACACCTACTGGTGGGTTCAGAAGGCGTAGGTTTAGCCAACAAAACTACTTAGTTAAGGTTCGGAAAAGATTGTGTGTCATGTGAAGTCACGTAACTTAAGTCACTCACCTACGTAACTTAAAATGTAAAATAAGTGCGTAAACAGCATTTTCAACCAAGTCATGGAGCTAACATTAGCTTCATTAGCTAGCTCCAGTTGCCGGGACAGTTTTCATTTCAGTCTACAGAATCGACAGCTGCTGGCTCTGCTGCTCGAATCAGCCGATCTGGAAAGCTAGACATGTGGTGTGTCGTGGTGGAGGACAACCAACTAAAAGTAGCGTGCCTTCTCTTCCTCAGTGTGACAACTTCGACGATGTTGGTCTACAGGAACATGACCATTTTCAGTGAACCTGTAATCATTTGACTGTCACATTTGGGTTCGGAGCACTAGACCAAATGAATCGCACCTGTTGGTGCGACGCCATCCTCTGAACACATGCTGCTCACCCACATCCAGTCATGACTGTCTACAATCTAAATGTACTACAAATTCAAACAGCTGTTTAGGTACAATGAGAACAAAATAAATCTACACGACAAATACTTCTGTTAGAGAAAAAGTAGCAGTGCTAACTGAATCATCGGGTGTGCTTCTCATAACCACAGCTGCAACAGCAGCACGGCGTGGTGCCGCAGGCCGACTTGGGCCGACTTCCTCAAAGTGGATTGATTACCCTTGTCTACAAAATGGAGCACACAGATCGATTTGTGCCTTTATTATAAAAGAAGCGGGCTAGTTTTTCAACACCGCTACTTTCTACTCCGCTGCTGTTTAATGTAGTCTCATCTCTGCAACTCTTCACATGGCTGATGAATGAAAAGACGTTTGAGTGCATATGCTTCCATGCGAGGGACGAGGGCTCGCGGAGTGATTTCTGGAAAGCGATGCGAGTCGTACGCCGTGGCGTTCACTGTCATCAGACACGTTAGCCAGCGCTCCTCACCACCAAGGAGGGATGGTGCTCATCTCTCCAGTAGAGTTTCAGAGACCTTCTGTCGGTATTTACAGTATTATTTACACTGTCCACATTCCCGTGAACGCATGTAGAAATACCACCAGTTTTATTTCATTTGGTTTGTTTATTCATTTTCATTCTCTGGTGTTTTCAGTTTGTTATGGTTTGAAGTGTAATCAGTAAGACGGAGCCATTTGCTGCAGGCCTGAGGAGAATGCTTAAAGGGGGTCTGGAGGAGTGAGAGCCTCCACTGAGGGCAGTAGTAGTATGACTGGAATATGATGCACAGCTGTCATTGTTTTAGAGCTCTGTGTTAGCATTGCACACGTAAGCTGTGCCCCAAATCCTTAACTACATAATAATTCTAAGTGAGTTGGGTATCACACTGGAAAGATGCCAAAACAAAGACACCAAAACAATCAGCATGCAAACAACAACAACAAAAAAGCCCTGATCTTTGAATGTGCTGTCGATGGGAACTGTTTTCCCACAATCAGGATGCACAAAGGAAAAGGAGGAGCTGCTCACAACTAATTGTGGATGGTGGTGAAACAGCTTCAGGGACAAATTAGAAAAGCTGTTAACTGTTACAAATACACAACATTACTATTTTAGGGGGAAAAAGAAGGTAGCTTTGCACATATCGCATCATTTATCATTTCCTGTTGGTATAACAACAGCAAGGTTTGGTGTGCACTGTATACACTTAAATTAGTATTAAATAAAACTAGTATGGGATTGGGACACAAACAAAGTCTCACCTGATCGGCCACATGGTCCATGCTGATGCTTGGATGACAGTGTTGCGAACCGAACATTAATATATCATCAGCTTTCACGTTGGTATGGCGATCTCGTTAGCAAACAGCAGCTTGTTTACACATCCGGCAGTTACAGAGACACATTAACACACACAACAACACACTAATACAACATTAGCATTCATGCGATGTCGTGTTTCTGGCTTCCTGGTGAATGTAAGTCCAGTATTCCCTCTCTCTCAGCTCTGAGGGAAATGTCTGCCTCTTTAGCTGCTAAATGCTCCACTATGGTTTGTTTTTTTCGCTGGCTGGCGCTACGAGAGCGGTGAGAGTGAACCAAAACAGTAAAGTCGCGGGCCGGACAGATAAACAATGAGCCGAAAACTCACTGTAAAGCTCTTTGAAGGGGAGCTGCAGATTCAGCTGACAGTCCCCTGGAGGTTCATCACTACCAGATACACCTTTCACATTGGCGCATTATTTTCACTTTATCATTTGATGAACATTTGTTGAGGTAAATATTGATTTTCTGCTTTAAAGTACTTGTTAGTGTTACATTATTGTATTATCGGATCAGTATCATTGATGAATTAACATAAAGAGAACTTAATATTATAACAGTTGTATATACTTTTGGGTAGCTTGATCTGCTACAGTGATCTGCATGTGGAGGTGTCACATGTAGTGCAGGTGGAGTGGAAGTATGAAGTGGCATAAAACAGGAATACTCAGGTAAAGTACAAGTATCTCTGAATCTTACTTAAGTACAGTCGCCTACATGATTCAATGTCCTCGTGTGTGTGTGCGTGTGTGTGTGTGTGTGTGTGTGTGTGTGAGTTATTACACCTCACAATCCCCAATAAGCTCAGTAATAAAACAAAATAAAAAAAAGTCAAACGCAGATCTAAGATATCGACCCGTGTCTGGCAGAGACATTAAAGCTGAGGGACTTAATACCGCAGCCTCCCGGTCCCGTGTCCGCGTCGACAGCGTGCGGGCTCCCCGCATCATAACGTTGAGTCTCCGACCGCAGAGGACGCCGCTCTCTCAAACACCCGGCGGTGAGTTTGATGGAGCGCCGGGTTCACAGGTGTCATTTCACTGCCGAGCGCTCCAGAGACCGATGCAATGGCATCTCTGCCCCGCACGCATTCAACAACCCCGCGGCGAGCTGCGGTGAGCCGCGTTGAATCTCTTCCTTATTGACCGTTTAAGCTGCTCGCTTAAGGCCGGGCAAAAGCTCCTATATTAGCAACAACAACAACAACAACAACAACAACAACGGTTTCTTCAGCTATAGGAAGCAGCCGCCTGACTGAGACTGCGGCCAGTTTAGTGCGTGTTTAAAAAAAGGCAGAGGTGGTGGTGGTGGTGGTGGTGGAAGAGGTGGAGGTGGAAGAGGTGGTGGTGGTCGAGGTGGTGGAGGTGGTGGTGTGCGCGCCCGCGTAAGAAATGAAGATGAATGTGCAGCGGGGCTTTCAGCACCGCGGACAGCTCCTGCACAGCTCCAGGATCAGTGATGTGATGCAGGATTTAAAAAAACCCAAACTCCCACAAAGACATGATGTACAGGCAACACAGGTCACACTCATCTCTCTTTTCTTTTAATCCAGCGACCCCCACCCTCTTGGGAATCACAAGACCACTTGAATATCCCTCCTCCTCCTCCTCTTCCCCCTCCTCCTCCACCTCTCTGTGCCCCCCCCCGCCCCCCCTCATCCTCCAAAAACCCCAGCATCACGGGGGAGAGAGAGTTATCGAGCCCAGAGCTTCCTCCTCACCCAGACGTGCCGGAGTCAGGGTGGTACAATGTGAGCGCACTTCGGCTCTCTCGGATCGGCAGCAACGAGCGTGTCCGAAACTCTCCTCCCTTTTGTTTTTTTGCTTCCCGGGGCCGCTGCGCTGTCAACGCACGGGCTTGCGTTGGGTTCTCGTCAGACGCTCGTCCGAGACCTCGCACATATCCAATCGTGACGGATCCGGTCCCTCCGCTACCACTCCTGTTTAAGATTCCGCAGTTGACAAGACGGCGCTTTGCACCGCCGCCGCATCTCTTCTCCTCTCCCGACTTCTTTTTTTCTTTCGTTTTTCCACGGAAAACGGGATTCTGGCCGTTTCTTTTCTTCCGGATTCAGCCAAGTTTAATCACACCAGGAGTTTACAATGACAGCCACCAAGGAGCAGCCGAACCAGAGAGCGAATCAGCCGCAGCAGGATGAGGTGGGCAACTGGCTTTTCTTTTGACTTGATTCGCAGCTTTCTTCCACTTTATCCATGTACATCACGCCAAACTCTATAGGGTGATCTGCTCTGCAAGGTCAGTCCATTCATCAACACGTAGCGTTGTTTGATTTGCTCAACAGGGCAGCTGACAGCCCGCTCTGGCCGCAGACATGAAGTGTGTACCCGCTCGGCCGTTCAGCCTCCGGGCTTCTTGTCTCCAGCAGCATCAGTTGTCTGTGCAGATGAGGAGGCTGTGGCTGTCGAGATCCCCGTAGAGGCTGATTCAAGTTGCTCCGCACATGCCAGTGTTGAAACAATCACGCCGTCGTCAGCTGTGCGTGGAGCTCATTGTCAGCTGTCAAGTCTGGGTCGCAGAAATCTCGAGCACCGTGGGCACCCGCACTGTCGGTGAAGGGGAAGGGGGGAGGAGGGCTGCGCAGGGCGCATTGTAATTCAGCCAGTTGCCTCCTGTCAGCTGCCCTCGACACCTTGAGAGAAAACAGTCGTTCAAAATCACTTTGTAAGAGAGTGTGTGTGTGTGTGTGGGGGGGGGGGGGCACTATATGCGCATTTTCCCCTCCAGACACACTCGCGCTCTGCCTCTAATCTACGGCACCTATTCCCGTTTTAGGCACCTTCACACAGGTGGCGTCGCGCACTGCAAGGCTTTCTCCGAGGGGGTCCAGGGGAATGAGATCAGCGTCTCTGCCAGGACTGCTGTGTGCAACTTCACGACCAGCAGCTTGTGTTTGCGCCAAACCGCCGAGCTTCTGTCACACTCACTTATTGATTGCTAAACGTCCTGTGCTCCTCCAGGCACATGTGCTATTAGACCAATAACTCGTTTTATGAATGATGTACATGTCTTCTGCCTCTGGGGGGGGGGGTATTGCCAAATATATCCAGGGTGTTCTTAATTGAATTCTGCCCTGTAGCCCTATTATTCTAAGAAAGCAAAAAACCTTGGCCTCATAATCGACTTCATGTGCCTGAAATATTAGAAGGCCTCATGAGATGTGGTTGGAATATGATCGCTCACAGCGTTCAATACTGTCTCCTCTATATTTAAAACTCAGTCAATGCTTCACTCGGCGGCCCTCGGGCTGTTTAAAAGTCATGTTGTTGACTCTATGTGTGAGTAGTGTTCACTGATTTAATTAGTGATGATACTGTGCTGTATGATCACAGCTGGAAGGGGGCTGCTAATGGAGCCCGCTCTTATTGCAGACATCATGGATGTTTTGATACGTTTATTAAGCTGCTGGGTGCCCTTTCTTGTGTCGAAATGGGTTCAGAAATGAGCTGCAGGACTTCAAGAAAACAAAGATTTTCAAAATGTTGCTTCAGGGTTTTGGTACATTCCGATTTAAGAGTCAATAAAAAGAATTTAAAGATCACAAAGTCAGTTGATTTAGATATCTGTGGCTGAAAATGTACACAGTCTGAAAGCCTTGGTGCAGTTTTGTTCAGCTGAAGTTTTATTGTGTAAGATTCGTGCAGCAGACCGGCGTCACGTTTGCAGGCGTCAGGGGGTGAGAGTGCCTTAGCAGAGCCAAAACTATTACTGTCCCAGGCTGGGTCAACCCACAGGCTGTATACATAGCTCTCTGGCAGGCTCTTAACGGGGTTACTCTTCATCAAAGTTGCATGACGAAGCTGAGGGAATTACAACGGGGGGAAAACACAGAGGGATCTTTAAATAATAGGTGCAGGGGGGGGGGGGTGCTGTTTCAGTATCTGCACAGTGGAGGGACAGTGATTCTCTGTCTCCGGCGTGGATGCTTTCTGCTACACTTAAGTCCATTGTTGTTGCCTTGAAAGCCTTTTTTGTTTGTGGTTTAGTCACTGTGGCAAGAAAATGTGAGTATCTTGCCAAACAAAATAACTTTTGGTGGGAACTGTAAGGTACAAATCTATAACTCTGCAGCTTGAAAGGGTTTCAAATATTTTTGTCTGGTTATAGAACTGCGGGGGCCAACTTCTTCTTCTTCTTCTTCTTCTTCTTCTTCTTCTTCTTCTTCTTCTTTGTTTTGCACCGGTGCTCACAGCAGTCGGAGCAACCAGAAAAGTACATTCAAGTCAAATCTACCTTAGCAACAACACCACCACCGTGCCATATGTGTGTCGAAATGGGACAGCGACCCATAATTCTTTCAACAGACATATGGCATGTGAGTGTCGCATGGAAAATATGCAAACCTATCCTTTGAAAATGAACCTACTTTGACTTTTAAAGGTGCAGAACACACAAATATTGCACGTCTACATCAACACAAGAAACCGAGGAAAAGATCCAAACTTTAAATTTGTGGAAAAATGAATGTCTGGTTGATAATGAATCCTTACAGTTCCAGGCCAAAGGCTGTGTTTTTAGCTGACTCTCAAGGTCCCTATTTACAGTCAAATATGGATGTATTGTATTTTTCTGATTAAGGAATGCAAAATATCTGCGACAAACTACATTTTATTTGACTTCTGAAGGTGTCAGATATCTCAGTTTATAAAAAAAAGAAAATGGTTGACTCAACTCAGACCATATCACCAACCTCTCTGACCTTTCTGTTGCGTTCACAGCTCTCGGGGAGTCCTGCTGCACATGTGACAAACATCACATAAAGCTTTTAGTGGCTCCTGAGAGAGCTGTGTGAAGTCTGATAAGCTGAGGCTGCATTATCCGCACAACGCATCCGAATCTCCGACCGAACTGTCTGCAGTCGAGTCGCGTTGATTAAAAGATGTATCTGTTTCTGCTGCATTGACAATATTATAGGATCACAATGCTACAGTACTTCTTTTAATAGGAGTCAACTGCACTGAACCACTCCGATGCTACCACAATGTGAATAATTTACAAACGCATCACAACCAATAAATAAAACAGGGAACTCTGTACAGCCTCTTTGGAGAATCGGACACAAACAAATTGCGATGCGCACATGTTGCTTGGATTGCCATAACAACATGCGGTGAAGGGTTACAGCCAAACACGGCAGCTCGTTTCCATTCATGAGGACATCGATGTGTTGGCTCGTGAACAGATGCATCGATTGGTTCATGAGCAAGCGTCACTTAAACGCCAGGACTGACGAACGGTGAAGGAAGGAGTCAAATGAATGCAGTTCACTAGGACTAATGGCATCTGCGGTGGTGGAGGGGTCAGCTCGCAGCCTGAAGGTTCCTGGTGTCAGGTGTTTGGGCTTCCTCCCACCGTCCAAAGACAAGGCCGGTCGGGTCAACTGGCATCTCCAAATTGCAACACAGGATAAACTGATTATAGAAAATGGATGGATGGTAATAAAAAAAAAAAAAGCCCTAGAAACATGTGGATAAGTATTGCTGATGTGACGCCCAGTCTTAACTAATCTCATCCTGGATGTGAACAAGCAGAACTTTCCCTGTTTCTCTTGATGTACTTAAAGAGAGTGCGTACAGAACTTCTGTCAGCCAGCTCCGAATGGGAGCACTGGCGCACTCTTGGCAGTGAAACTGTACAGGGCGGCCAACCCCTCTTTAGTTTCACTGGAGTAAAAAAAAACCTGAGAACAAACCGACTCATTTGACATTGGCTGGTCTCAAGCTGTGTCACCGCCTCCGGTAACCACAGACATAATAAAAGCTGACTGAGGGGTTGACCCCTCTCTGCGTGACCCCGAGGCCAGCCCAGACTCTGTGCAGCCAGTGGGGTGGACAGACTCACCACCTGGCCTGTCCTCCCTCGCTTTGTTAATAGAGCTGTTGTTGCCTGTGCTTGGGACAAAAGCCAAGCATTGGGGGAATGGATGCCTACCTTATTGTGAGTAAGGGGGGGGCGCTTTCACACGCTGAGATCCTCTGGCCTGGGAAACTGTAACTCACTCTAATGGAGAAAACGTCCAGGACACTGCTGCTGCTCCACAGCGAGGGGGTGGAGGGGGGGAGGAAAAAGAAGAGAAAGAAGGGGTTGTGGGGGGGGAGAGATGGAGATCACAGGTTGTTTCAGAGAGAGGGCGTTCCTATTGGCTGTTAACCCCTGCCTCTTCGAATGCAGATGTGCGTGCAAGGCCGTTCAGAAGGACATGGTCTGATACCGTGGCGGGAAATACAGCAGGAGAAGTCGGCATGGCAATTGAAGGTGACTTCATAGCTGTGCAAAAAGCAAGCGGTCGACCCGACGAACTCCTGGGCCGGCTCGCTGGCGGTTGCCTGTAGTCAAGATCAAGCTTGTGTTGCGTGCTCGCGTATGAAGCGTGCGGACGTGTCTGGTACTTGTCTGATGGGCGGGCCACCGCAGCTTTAAGACAAAGAGAGTAGAGACGGTGAGGAGAGGACGAGGGGAAAGTATAAAGGTGTAAATGACCAATTGATTTGGGGAGGATCAAGAAGAAGAGGGTGACGGGAGGACAAAATGAAGACGAGATGTTAAGGTGCATGTTATGTTTAGAGTGATTGTTGAGAATGATGTATTCTTCTGTCTTATTTTTTACATGTAGTTTGAAAGCCTTTTTATGTCCTTTATAAAGCACTTTGAATTTCCCTGTAGTTCAAAGGCGCTATACATATGAACATGCTCACAAAGGCAACTAAAACTGTATGGATATGGTCTTTTAACAACAAAACAAACAAAGCTACCTTCCCAGTATCGTTAGATATTACATCCATATCGGATGATTCTGCACATCAGGATTTACAGCCAGTGCCGTCATTCAGTGCCAGGTCCAGGAAGTAGTCTGTCCCTTTGGTTGGCATCTCATCACAAACCCGCAATAAACACATGCTTCTTTTTATTAACCGAAATCACGATCTTTACCTTAATAAAGACTTCTAGTTGCCTAAACTTAAACACATAGCCGTAGTTATAATATTTAACCCCTTACCTAACCTTAAAGACCCCCCAGACATGTTTTAAGATTTACAAAAATACTAATTTGTGTCTCATATGATTTTTTTCACAAAAGTTCAATTAAATTAACCCCCCCCCCCCCCCCCCATTGAAAAATCCAGAATTTATGAATATGCAAATATTCTCCTCCCTCACTGATGTGCACTGCAGGCTTCAGGTTTCCACATCACACTTTAATCTCAGGTTCTCGTGTCAAACGTCTGCACACGCATCACTCTGCAGAGTGACGCTCAAACATCCAGGTGAAGCGCGAGAGAAGTAACAATGAGCAAAACACATTAGTGAGTGGAGGGGGCTCTTTACCAGGCAGTCATTTCCACGTGTAGACCTGGCATTGGACGTATGAAAACATTATCTTTAAACCTAATCTTAGGTTTTGCAGTTTTCTGGCGATAGGGTTGTTTTTTTTCCTGGAGGGGACATTTACATATGATTGGTTCTCAGAAAAATGTAGAAATGAACAAAATTGTTGTTTTTGTGGCGCGGGCAGTTTTTTGTGGGATGAGAAATCTGCGAATGTTAAATGCTGATAATAGTGCCCCCCCCCACCCCCTTTCTTTGTGTTCACTTCAGTGTCAGTTTGCAGTAAATTCATTCAAGGAAGGGAAAGAGAGAGAGGAAGACGGCTGCTGTAAATACTGTAGCAGCCAATTTGAATTCACGATGCGTCTTTGTATGAATGTGGTATAAGGTCATCTAACACATGTTCAGCCCATATCTGCACTCATCTCTCTCTGCACACTGAGGCGGCTCACAGAGAAGTGCCTTTAGAAAGTATCACAGATTCAGAGATACAGGAATATTCGTACTATCTGCTCATAGGACACACTGTAGGTTTTGTCTCCACAGTTTTCCATCAATGGTCCGGATTTAGATTTGGATTCATTTCTTTTTGGTTGATTATTATGAATCCAGAATGGATCCAGCGGTTGTAACTCCTTTGCTTCCTGATTATGCGTAAGACACCTGGCAGACACTTGTTGAAGCAGGCGTGTGTGTGTTGACATTGACCTTTCTGTCCCAGATGTCCCAGCCTGGGTGGTGACTCACACTTGTGACCTTTGTGTCATAAGCTTTCCTCTGCATCCCGAGGCGACCGGTGCCCAGAATTACCCGACGCTGACACATGTTCTATCCTGGAAAAGGATTAAAAGGCAATTACAAAGTTTGAGTCATCAGTAGTGACACAGACGGGGAGGGGGGGGGCAGGCTGCAGTCGAACCTGAGATAACAGGAATTAGGAAGAAGGACAGTCAGACCAGGTGTGAGTGTGTGTGGTAAGTGTACGTAGATGTGTAGGGAAAACACAAAGCTCAGGTACCTTAATCCACTCAGATTAGATGGGTTCAGGAGTAACCTCGTGGTATCTCCTTTTGAGATTTTTTGTGAATGTGCCCCCCCCCCCCCCCCCCTCCCTAAACTGGCTTCAAAGGTGTTTTAAAAATGTAACGTTGCTTCAGGCGACTTTCTCCAGCACAAACATCCAGCTCTAATTGAGACGCCTTACATTGGCCCCCGGCGGCCCAGTTGAAACTCTGATGCTGTGTGTCTGAACAACATCAAGAACAAAAGGAACAAATATAACAACAATAGTCCAGAGAGACATGGACCCTCTGATCCTTTCCTGTATATTCTCTGATACAAAGCATGGACATAGACAGCGCAGTAGGTAAAACATGAGCTTTGTGTGCAGAATACATTCAGGCTGAAGGTTTTTTTGCCTCATGATACAATTTAGAGCCACCAGTGCATAACGTTTCCTTGTCCAGATGCACATTTCTATCAGCTCTTTAAGTTGTGGGACATCTAACATATACACATACTAACATGACGGTGTCAAGCATGGCTCATTAAATCTAATGAACTATATGCCACTGGCACAGTTTCTCCCTAACATTGATGTGTAGAGATTACTTTTAGTTTATCCCATGAATATTGCTCTCATTAATATTGACGAGGTGGCTCCTGCCAGGCCTTTACTCGCCACTAGTTCATCAGCTCTGCTCAGATGAAGTGCAGGAGTGTTCCTGGCAAACACTTTTCTGCACTTCTAGGACTTCTAGTAAGCACCGAGAGCAGGCAGGGATCGATTGGACTCCCCGGGGTAGATAATCAAGGCTCATCTGAAAGGGCAGTGATATTGATAGCGCTCTACAGATAGATAGACTGCCACATTTATCTATTGATTCTCTACTGTACTGATCATGGTTGGTTAGAGCAAATGCTACAAACCTGGACAGTGTGAGCTGTGGTGAGCATTCCAGCTGTATCAGTGTTACACTGTACTCACTAAAACAATTACTCAGAAACATTTATTTGTTTATTTATTTGAAAATTTAAAAGTAGTTCGCACTAACATGTTATAAACGTCCATAATCTTTTTTTATTTTTATTTATTATCACTTTCATGGTTTAAACGACATGCTGGTGCCAACAAGATTAATAAGTACATGAGTAATTCTGTGTGAAAGTTTTTCCTCTCCGTCTCCTGTTAACCTTGAAAATCAATATACAGTACAATGACTCAGGAAAGGTGTTTGCGTAGGCTTATTTCGAAAGACCTTAGAAAAGTAAGACAACTCATAATGTGAGACTGACCTTCACCTTACAGACCACGATTAGAATAAAAGTGGAAATAGTTTTATTCAATTTACTGCCTAAAAAAAGCATTGAGCATTGCTTAGCTTACCTTGTAGTTATGAAAAAAGGTTGACGTATCGCTGTATGGCATCCTGATTGCAAAGGTCACATGCTAACAGTCCCCCCCCCCCCACCCCCACCCACCCAGTTAAACCAATAACTGACCACCTCTAACATAATCTACTAATTCATGGAACCATCCCTAATCATCACGACTGACTCCCCGCTCACGCAGCCCTGTGGGATGTTGCACTGACCTTGACACTTCAACGTGTCACTGACATTCAAAGATGTCGTCAGCTCCATTCACATCACGTCTGGTTCCTCAAAGTTAACCACGGTCTTTAAACCAAAATAATTACCAACTATAACTACAAAGACAAAAACAGCAACGAATTGATGCTACTAATAAGTGTTGTCTGTGTATCTAAAGCCTGATATACCTTATTCCTCTCCATTGTAGTCCAGAAAACATTAAAAACCCACACCTTCACACTGGGTGACGTGTTCCTTCATTACTATAAAGATACACACTATTTATTTTGAGTCAGTCCTTCATACACCGTCCTGCTGCTGTAAATACTCATTAGAGAACCAATACTGGATTAATCCACAGCTGAAAATAGTCCTCAACAAATGCACCACTTACTCCTGTGTGAGCAACATGTGCTGAAAACCACTGTGTCCAGCTGTTGTGGGAAATGACTGAGCCCTTTTTAAAAATGAAACTATATAGTGTGAAGTATTATGAGAGGGACTGATGCACTGTTGGTTTTGGTGTTTTCATGTTGGGATAGTATCTGTGTAACTAACCTGTCTGACTATATTAAACACCTAAAGATAGTGTGTCATTTAGGTGGGTGGACAGAATGCCATTACTTTGTTGTTAACTGTTAACATCTGTTATGTCTTCTTGTGAAAACCACTATTTTTACATGGAAGATGATTTCTAATCTAATCCTGGTCAGGTGTAAACTGGTGGAAATGGAGACGGCCCACACCAGAAGAACAACAGCAGTCATTGTTTTGTTCCAAATGCTTCACATTAGTTATGTTTAAAAAGTGACTCTTGTGTCCGAGTGTGTTATAGTAGCATGTAGCATGTAGCATGTAGCACCACAGAACCTCTCAGGGAAGAGGCCTGAGTGGATAGTTGGGTCATCAGAGAGATTGTGCTTTACAACCTCGTGTCCTACCCGTTGTCAACATTGATTTCTTTTAACAAAGACCACGACCCTTCCCCAAAGGCTTGTCTACACAGGAGGCGATTCATCTGCCGTCTTTCAGTCAACTGTCTCATTTCTTTGTCTATTTTTAAACTTCAAGTCTATTACCTGTTTTTTTATGCGTTACTGCAGTGATTGTGTACTGGGATCAGTCAGTACTAGACACTGACGGAGCAGGGTTGTTTTTGCAGAGGTCACATACATTTTGGAAGGTACTGACAAACAGTGTCATCATGACGAACCAGTTTTGGAAGGTGGTTATGAACAACCTATGTTGTTGTTTCGTTTATAGGATGTTTTTGGACGTTTTTCCAGAGTGGTCAGGTCCACTTAGAGTTCCCTTGTTAACCAGCTTCCTTCCCTCTCCACCTCTCCATCCTCACTAATTCCCTCTCAACTAGCAATTTTATAGCTCAGCGCCCACTGAATCCTCCAATGTCACCCTATAGGTATAAAAAACACACAGTGTCTCTTTTCAACCACACACAGAGAGACAATTTCCTGTCTTCACGCCGACACATTCAGCTCCATGTCGATGATCTTCTGTTCCTATTGCTGCTGATGTCAGGTTCTCCTTTCACTTTTTATTTCTCTAGATAAATGGGATTTGTTTGTGAATTGGGAGGAAATGGCTAGAATCTTATCCACCGCCTGGAGTGTAATTTGCCTGGGAACGTACTCAGCTGTGTCTAACTGCGTTCAAATCAGAGATTTGACTGCAGGGGAGAGACAAAGGCTTTGGCGCCCACCATGTAAATGATGTAAAAATCCCATTTACGTGTGCAGAGAAAATTCAGAGTAAAAGCTGATTAATAGAATTAACCTTATTGTTCCGAGTCCTTCGCATGCTGTAGGTAGGCTGAGCTTAGATTTATCCACTATAACGGTCTAATGCCAGTGAATACGTCTCATTAAACCCCCTCCCTGCCTTTATTTGTCTAATAAAATCAGGCATTTCTCCCTTTTCTTGCAACAGTGACTTCAATGAGGCTAGCATAAGAATGAGCAAACCTTAATTCAATGTCTCTCGGCAAATTTCAAACAATGTAAACATTGATTATAAATCTCTGAGCAAGTCCCTGTGCCCCATTCTGGACTGATCCTGTCCTTAAAGAACGTTGATATCCATGAAGTCCCCATACAGTATGTGTATTGTAGAGTTTTGTAGATTTTCTGTAGCTCGGTCATTGGTTCACTTTGGTATTTTTAGAATAAAAAACACTACACAAATCCTTTACGCATGTAGGACGGGGCCGTGCCTCGTACTGCGTACAGAAGTTTACCTGAGGGCTCAACGATTAATCAGTTTGATATTGGAATTGTGATTTTGAAAGAATGCAAATGTTTGTTATAGGTTCTATTATACCTTACAGAGTTGGCCAAACAAACAAAATAAATGAAGAAATCTTGGTTGTTGTCTTCTTTTTGTTCATGAACACACACAGAACGGAGAGTCTTTCTCAGCTTTAAAGATCTGCAGTAGGTGATCGCCTCACGTTCACGTTCGTTAGCTGTCGGGTGTAAATGGCAGAGAGCTTGTCACCAGAGACGTCTGAATCTCCCAGCACATCACGTTTTTATCACCTTACAAACTAGAAACTGAATTGAGCACTTCAGAATTCAGGGCGCAGCAGCTCCTCCTGACAGTCCGGGAGGCTAAAGTTAACGTTTGAACTAGGCATGTTTATGTAGAAGCTGACTTATCTTTGACTGGCTGGGTAAAATATTGTCATTATTATTATTAGTTTGTGGTAATGCTTGGTACTGTCATATCTTGCTTAATACAATGCAGACCACCAAGGCCTTTAAATTGCAATTTAAATTGCAGTCACAATATTGGTCAGAGAAAACACACAATTACTTTACTCAAATTGCTCAGCCCTACACTGCCATATACTGTATACACTAAAAAGGGGGCACCTTACATACCTGCTGCACACCTGCATTTTGCTGCAGTCTCACACACTGACATCCCTTTTCAGGCTGACTATTGACAAGAATCAAATATCTAGACTTTCTCAGGCTGAACTCCTGCATGTTTTGCTTTGACAGTTTCACCCTCTGTCTTTTTAACTCATTGTTCTGTTTGAAGGCTGGTTCAAATTCCACTGCTTTGCTTTTCACTCCTTTGTCATTTATTGTTTCACTCCGTTTGAGCTATTTAAGCCGTTTGCTCAACGCAGGTGAAGGCTGAGTCAGCTTGGGGGCACGCCGACTGATGGCTCGAGATTATTTGTTTGATATGCGGAGATACTCCACATTCGTTTTCAATATGCCAGAGACTGTTACGCAGATGTCCCTGAGGAAGGTCATGCGAGGCTACAGTTTATCCAATATAACAAAGTGTATTCCTTTTTTTTTTTTACCCACTAACAGTTTTACTTCAAAAACAGAGAAGCAAAGGTGCTTTAGCGTTGCCGTTCATTCCAAATGGACACGGGAAGTAACATTATAACCTACAATCAACGATCAACAAGGTTTTCACGACTGAAGTGGCGTCAAATTAATGTTTGATTAGGTTAACGTAAAGATTAAAGCCAGTAAAATGCAGCTCTTATGTTAGATTGTTTTTGTTGTTTACAGTATTGATTTAAGTCTAACTGCCAGGAACAGAAGTCCATTCATACATTTTGCAGGGACTATAATCAGTAAGGCAGCAGCAGGTACAGCGCCAATTTAATAATGTGAACTCATCCTCTACTCATTTTGGAGGCTTATTTGTTTGTGGATAATAACATGGCTTATTTTTATTATAAGGCTAGCAGTATTAGAAGAAGACAGAAATACAATTAAGTACAGTTTTCATTAAAACTTTTGACATGTACAGTGATTTTAAAGGTGTTTAAATAGGTTAACATTAAATATGTTATGCCATCATATTTCAACTCTGTACGCAGCCTTGGGGGAATGAGTGTAAATAGATTGGTGATAATTGTGAATACGGCCTTTGAATTGATTGTGAAGCCATAGAGGGAGACGATAAACAAGCAGCTCCTTCGGTTAGTGGTGTCCATTCACAAAGCCAAGCTCTGTTTAGGCGTCATGGATTGCTTTGCCTTTGTCTCCTTTATTTCTATCAGTTTCTCATCGAGAGTTCACTAATATTCGTGAGAGATGGAGAGCAAATCATTAGTTCATTAGTTAGACATTAGTTCCGTGGTTTGCCAGCAGCTAATGTTGGGATTCTATTGCTAATCTCAGCATCCGTACTAATATGCAGTAATATCATTGCACTGGTGTGTGAGTCGACCGTCTAGTGTATCTGAAACCAATATGGCAGGGACAGTGACCAATTGAGAATTATCTCACATGGACCAAAGGCCAGTAGCTATGTCCTTCAGGGCAGGGCTGATAATGCTAAATACAATAAGACGACAACATGTAGCTAAGCTTGCTGTTTCCTATTAGCCAGTGGATCAATTTCAGATGTTAAGCCTCGAGACCCCAGCGTGGCTGTGGCTGTCAATGATTCACGAGGCAGTGAGAAATGGTATTTCATGGGTAAACAAAAATAAGCCCGTACAGATGGCTTTATTTTTTTTTTCCCTCCTCCCTCTCCGACCTGCTGTCATTGTTAAAATGGCTCGGCTTCTGCTGAAATGCTGCTTGTCATTTGTCACACTCTCTCCAAGGTCAGAGTCCAGGCGAGGGTATAAGCTCGCAGCTCTATAAATAGCCTGACTCCTCTAACAGCAGGCTTGTTGCGTGTGCATGTACGTTTGCGCCACCAACACACGGGCGTGCACGGCGAGCCCGCGAGGAATAAGCTTATTAGCCGGAGTTTGATGAAGACGGTAGGGTTCTTAATCAAACATCTCAAAGGCAGCATTAGCATTCTAATTTTACATAACGTCTCATCACACTCTCCCTCTTTCAAAATCAGGTGTATGCCAACAATAAGCACAGGGATGTGTGCAGTGGACGAGTAGGTGCTGAGACAGAAACATGCAGTATTTTTAACATTACAATAACTACAGTCTCTGTCTGTCGGTGGCCTTCCACACACACGCCTAAATTACTGTGTTCTAGCGTTTTATTGGCGTTTATCCTGCAGCTTTCAAGCGCAGCGAAGCATGCAACAAAGACACATTTTTTTTATATTATGTTGTTTTCTCTCAGTTTATCTATTTCAAAGACAGATGACGTGATTGCAGAGAACGGCTCCTGTTAGCACACAAGCTAAGCCATGTGATTGCCAAGGGACTGCTTTGCAGCAATCAGGGGAGTTTTTCTTTATCGTCCTATCGTCTGCTTTACTGCTTTTTGCCACAGATGCCTTCCAGACATTAATTATTGAAAACGTTATGGAACAATCTCTCCACCGCTGACATGCTGTTAACTGAAATCACAGACAAATAGCATGATTTGAATTGCAAGCAACACTTAAAGGGGCACTCCGGTGATTTTACACATGCAGATCAGTTCCACTCGTGAAGTGTAAGGAAATAGGCCTGATGATGTCACCAGCTTCCTGTCATATCAGGTTAGAGGGTTTTTTTGTTTGTTTTTTTTAACAGAAAGCCTGCGGTACAAACTGGGGCCATGGTGTTTGAAAGATGTGGGTGTTTACCAGGCAGGCAGCAGGGTTTAATGAAGTCTACTGAGCACCAAGTTGCAGTATGGCAAGTGTAGGTCCCAGTCAGGACATCTTAGCCTCCGCTGCTTCGATTTTCGATCATACTTTTTCAAATCTGGCCATTGCGAGTTCACCAACTTTATGGAGGTGCAATACTAAAATGCTACAGTATAAATTTATAAATTGATAAATGAGATTCTGGTCTTAGAGAAGTTGCAGTGGAACACATTTGGAAGACTTTACTGTACAGGTGCTCTTGTGCACTCTGGGAATATATTTCATTGTCATCAGTCAGGTCCTGCTAGGATTCCTCCATGGATTAACACCATCATCACTGTTCGCTCAGCTGTGCCCCTCAATACTCCTCTAACATCAAGTGTGTCCCACCAGCCTCTGTGGTCTGCTTGTCCTGATGAATAATTGACTGTATTGATTGAGTGTGATGGTGTTTGTTACAGAGAGAGACGGGCAGAATTACCGTTAATTAAAAGGAGGCTTTAATCGCTGTCCGATGGAAGATGGAAGTAAAATAAGAAGCAAGGATTTTCATACATTCGTGCATGTGGCATTTCTTGTTGTTGGATTCAACAGAAGTACTTTCATTGTTTTCTATTTAATTGTAATAACCCTCCGTCAGTGTGGAGAGTCAGTGTGGCGATTACTGGGGATTCACATGTAATGGCACCTCTGTCCTCAGCCAGACAAACTGTGTTCACCGGGCTGACTGAATATCAGAATAAAATATCAGCTAAAAGAAAGCAAAAAAAACAGCGGTTTGTATGTGTTGATAGACTGATTTTATTTCCCCCAGCCCACTGTAGCTCTACTGTATGTTCCCACAGTGAAACCGAAAAAGCTCACAGTGAAATCAATAACAAACAGTATAGATTTAGATGTTGTTTAGGTATACTGTAAGTCTAACACTGTAATACATGTGGTTTTTGGCACCTGATAACTGCTAAAGTAGCTGTTTTAAGGAATACTTTGAGCAGCAGTTAGGTTACATTCAGCCATTCTGAGGCTTTCTTATAAGAAATGACCATCTGGTTGTTTTATACCAACATAACAAAAAGTTATTTAGGTATTATTTTATAATGAGAAGTGATTGAATACAACAAAATCAGACATATGCTGAAAGTAATAATAAGGATTTTGGACAATATGCTTTCTAGCCTAGCTTAGCACAAAGACTGGAAGCAGGGGGAGACGGCTAGCCTCTGCCAAAGACGATAAACACGTCTTAGAGCAACTTCAAAAAGCTCGAAAGCTACAAGCTAAAGATTGACGCAAGAGTCCCAGAGGGTTTCATTTAGGGTCACAAAAGTGTGCAAAGCTCCAAATTAGCATTAGCAAATCATTAACCACCTCAAAAATCACAATGTCTAAATATGTGTAAATATGACAGCTTCTTTGTCTGAAGGCACCTTTGACAGAGCTAGCGTGACTGCTTGGCTCTTGTTCGCAGAGAGACAACAATGATAATAACTGATAAGAGAGTATTTCTAGAACCTAAAGTAGAATAACTGATTCATTTGACCAGAGCACCTATGATTTGTTACTCTCCACCTCTGGCTTTAAAGATTTACGTATTGGTTTGCACTAGTTTAGTTAATAGTACTCTCCAGCTGGGTGTGCTAAAAGCACGAGGGGTCACTTTGAATGCTTTTGTTCGAATGGCATTTGGCTCTAACACGTATGCAATTATGCAGTCAGAGCGAATATGACGAGGCAACCTAAGCACCTTAGCAAAGACTCTTTGTCCGGTGCACAGCATTCATTAAACATACCTTGATAGGCTGACGGCCGATTATCACCACGCACAGCACAGACATACATTTCCAGACGGCAAAGCAAGCAACCAGTAACACAACTGTCAGATGGTAAAGAGTGGTAGAGGAGACTGGGTGGATAAAGAGATTCTTCTATAAGAATATGCTGTTTGTCTTTATACTTTTACTTTCAGGCACAGAAGAAATGGAGGCGCCGGCTCTCTTGTTCTTACTGGCCAGCCTGTCAGGAGTGTATTTATAACCCTGTGTGTCCCTTTGTAGCGCAGACTTGCACCTTTTTATGTGAAGTAAATGAACACATTTTGAAAATGAATATCCACGCTGACAGAAAGGGAACCGATTTGAGTTTGTAGCGCGTGACTTTGTTGTTTGCGCTGGGCCGTGTAGGATGTTGTCAAATGTGACGGACTAGCAGAGATGAAATAATAATGTGCCTCATTAAATCATGTTAATGTCAGAGAGTAAAGGTTCAGTTGTTGTTTTTTTGTTTGTTTGTCATCATGATTAAAACATTTTTCAATGAAACGATGCCTCATGAAGGCCCCTGACTGTCCTCTAGTCTACATAGATTTCTTGAGTAATGTATTTCCTCTGCTGTGAGTCTAACGATGGCGATAAGACCCAGTTGCTGTCTCATTCCTTCTGGTAGGCTCGCCGTTTATCAGGGCCCTTTCTATGCTTCCACAATCCTAATAATGGTAATGAAGAGACTCAGCGGGTCAAAATTCTCTTAGTGGTTCTATCATTGCTCATAATTGAGTTAATAAATTGAGGATGGCGATTCCGAAGGGGGCTAAAGTAGGAAATTGGGGGAGAAAATGAGATAGAGAGAAAGTGAAACAGAGGGAGAAAGAATCTCATGCATGGAGGCACAAGGGCAATTTAGAGTTGCAGTCAGTTTTCAAGGACACGTCAGCGTTTTGTGGTATTAATGAAATGAGCAGCGGCCCAAGTCCTGATAATAGATCAGTCTTATGAGTCCAACGGGGGGGCTGTGAATAATGTAACACTGCATCCATGTGATGTGTGTCTGCTGCGGTCTTGGGGATAGTAAAGTTCCATGTACTCTGAGGAAGATCGCTTGAGCGCACAAGAAAAAGAGCAGAAAATTAGCGCTAAACAGCCCAAAGTCTGGTGGATCTGCATTGTGGCTGGCAACTTTGTCTTCTCTGCCTGCTACTTTGTGATCTGTGAGAGATAACTGGAGCTACTTTCTGTCATAATTGGCCCATCAGTGAGTATTTGTGACATTTCTAGACATGACTGTCGGATGAACTGCGCTGCTTTTAAACCGCCGTGTCAAGTACTTAGGAAACTGACTTCAGAGAAAATCTGAGACGAATGCGAAGGAAGCTTCTTTGTGATAGCGGAACCTTGCTCTAATTGGCAATCATTTTGTCTCCCCTCCCCTCCAGCCAATCAAGGTGTAGTAGTGGGTTGGTGGTCAGTAATCACTGCATTTCACCTGCAGGGTTTTGTGGGTAATTGAGGCCAGGAGGAGCTGTGGTGAGAAGAAATTTATAGGGGGTTGGAGGCTTAATTCACCTTATCAGAGGCAGCAGATGTGGTGGAAGACCCAGTTTAAGAACCTCTAATACCAGGACTCAGAGTTAGAGTTGCAGGCAAATGCTTCACAAACTCTCCTGGATAGCTATTTCACTCTAGATAATATCACACACAGTGCACTCTGCGGTCACTCAGATCAAGCCTTTCTGCAGCCACTGCGACCGGCGGAGCCCTTGAATGCAAATGCCCGCCGTATTCTTTATCTGCCGAAGACATAGCAGCATCTCTGTCTGAGGACAGCACACGACATTCAACTCGGCTGCAGACAGAGTGTGTTTCCCACATGGCCGGAAGGTGCCAGTCAAAGGAAAGGTTGGCCAGGCAATGATTGAACCATGCAAATACTTCCAGTGCCGGAACACAAATCAGAAACATTGAGTTTTTACTTTTCCGGCTGACAGCGTGGCTCACGCAAAGCCCTTCGTTGCAAATCCTTCACGGTGCAGGGGATTGGATTGAAAGTACAAAGCCTCTACGTGACCCATGTCAATAGTGGTGTGGACAATATGTGATCATCAGGATGGAGCTGTGTTGCCATGCCTGTAAATGATTTACCTTTCATATTTGCCTCGGAGCACATATCTAGCTTTTTTACATTATGTTTGGTGTCTGCTGTCGTCACTCTCATGATTATAGGGCCTGATTATGATTATAACATGATTATAAAGGCGTTGGTGGCAACAATCGAGTTTGGTAAACATCACAACTGTCAAACTTAAGCAATGTTCAAGAGACTCATGTGTAGCCAAGCCTCTGTCAGCTGGGGAAGTCATTGTATTTGTCATAAAAATACACCGGCCGTTTCAATATCTTCCTCTGTTCCACTCTGACCTCCATTTTCTCTGTCTCTACAGGACCTGGGTGGGGTGAGTCCTCCTCAGAGGAACTGGAAAGGGATTGCCATCGCTCTGCTGGTCATCCTGGTGGTCTGCTCCCTCATCACCATGTCCGTCATCCTCCTCACGCCAGGTAACACTCGGCCATGACGGTGCTCTGCTGTCTCAAAGGTCCTGTGAGTTACTGTGGTTCAAGAAACCCTGTTTTTACACACTCCTGTGGCTGTTTCATCCTGACAAAGTCTACAACAGGAACTACTGAATGTGCAATGTCATATCATGTGGAAATAACTTTGCATGACATTAAGGCATTAAAGCTACACTTTATTTCCTACACTGACAAAAACAAAAATGACTGTGTGGGATGTGAAAGGGTTGCTCATACTGACAATCCCACAAAGAATTATCACCCAACTCAGCTGTTTTCCTCCTCCTTCCTTTGTTGTTGTTTTTTGGTGTTGGATGTGCACACTACTCACCTTCTTCACACCGACAAAGTTAACAACTAACTGGTGAACATAGTGGAGAATTAAGCTGATTTTTTGCTAATATTGTGTATCCACTATATTGAGTATTTAGTTTTGGGACCTGTGAGACCCCCTCAGACCTCTAACCTGGTGTCTCTATATCACTCAATAGCTCTATCCAGTTAGCTGATCAGTATTCTTTGGCTATCTTAATACTATTGTGTGCCGTATACCTGCTTTCACAATCGTGAAAGAAAACCCCCCCATGTTACCCAGATGTAAAATCATCGCAATCCACTGCCCATGCAGCCACTCTCTCCCCTATTCCACGGTTGGTTAGACTTTCATTGCCTCCATAAACAAACATGCTGTGTGGAGTTATCAAGGAAAGCCAATATGGCTGACATTCAAAATGACTTGGCCCCCCTATTCTGCTCACAATCAGTGGCTGTCCTTTTCAGAAGGAGCTTACAATTGGCATGTTCTCTTTCTGCTCAAGGCATAACATTTCATAATTAAAAATGAAACATTTCCAGCGGCAACACTGGAACAGCTTGAGGATTTTCAAACTAATGAACATATGAAATGCCATTCTAAGAACCAAGTTTGTTCCGTGTGCATCGTTTTCATGCACATGGATTTCCTTGTGGGTGAAAGTGCCTTATGTTAATCTGGATGGAAAGGACACTCAACACACCTGTCAACCAAATGTAAATATCAAGGTGGAGATGAAACGGCATTTTGAGAGTATCTAACGTCCGCATCGTGACGTATTTACAAGTGGAACAAAATAGCAGGCGGAAGGTTGCTACCTAGCTAACTAATGAATCTTAGCTCTTCGCCGCTAAAAGTTGAAGATTGATTGACGTGTGGATGTCATGATGTTATTGGTCATATTTTGTTTTACAGGAAGAAAACATTGGAACATGGATTTGGATATAAGAATACAAAGGAATATGTTTTTTGTAATATTTTTGGCATAGGTGCACAATAAGACTTGACATTAAGCTGTTTTTTAAACTTGGGAAACCATGTGTCCACTGCTAACAGTTGAGTTTAATTTACGTTTTTTTGCAGGTTGTAGGTTACAGGCATTTGATTAGGTGTAAGTCCTAAACCTTAAAGCTACTTTAATCAACTTTTGGCCACTAGGGGGCAAAAGTATTTAAGTATGTTTCTGGCCACCGGTCAAGTTCAATAGTCACTGTCCTTTTTTCTCTGTTTTGGTATCCACCAACTCCGTAGAAAAATACCTTTAATGTGATAGATGTTCAATATTAGATGTTAGCTAGTGGTTAACTGTCTGTCTGCTGTTTGGTGCAGGGCAGGTTGTGTACAGTGGGTTTATACGACTTTTTTTAATGTAAAAAGCTGCTTGCCTGATGAGAAAACTGAACTGTACACAAATATGCAGGCAGTTAAATCAAAACAAAAAGCTAAAAGTTACTAAAACGCTCTGTACAAGCTCTGAGTTGGGCGAAGTTTCCCTTTGGGTTTGTCACGCTAAGCGACTGAATATATAATAATATATATATATAACACTGATATCAAAGTAAAATGCATTTGATATTTTATTCTGTCAGGATCATCCAGGATACCGTCACTTGTCCTGGTAACTGCAGCTACACTGCCTGTGTTGTGAAAGCTTAGTCTCCAACACATGCACACACACGGTAATGTATCCTCAGGATGCTTTGAAGGCACAGTGTCATACGTTTTAAGGGGTGACTTTGTGTCGTTGATGTGATGTCGGGAAAACATCTTAGTGCCAGCGGCGGAGGTGAATCCCAAGGTCAGCTAATGCTGGAGATTGATTTCGAACTGCGCTAGAAAGCAAAGTGGCTTGAAAGACAGAATTGATGTTTGATAACCGGGGAGAACAATACTCCCGTGTTTGACTAAAATTGTTCTGTCTTGTTTTTTTATTTGCAGCTGACAACCAAGCAGGGAGCGACACCAAACTGACTGTGGAGGATCTGTTCAAACCCGAGTTCAAGATCCATGACCCGGAGGCCAAATGGATCAATGGTGAGTAATCCACAACACTGACTGTACCTGCTGGAATTCAGAGCTTTCCTGTTAATTCCTCTTGCCGTGGATGGAAATGAGTGGGGCACTGAAACGGATGAGATGCATGAAAAGGCAGGATGTAGTTTTTTACTCAATGATCATTGGAGAGTTTCGGCTTCTACCAAGGTCTCATTTGAAATTGGTTCCAATGAGGCTTTGCCCATCGCAGATAAAGCTGTCATCAGGCTTTATTGCCTGCTTGCTCCATGGAACGACAAAAACCAGGCGAAATGTGGCATAGTCATTATTACTCTTGATGCTGCTGTACATAATATTTATACAAAACACACCGCGACTCTCACCTGACATGAATGACATGTCGATGAGTTCCGAGTGTGCTCCGCTAAAGCAAACAACATCTCTCTCTGCTGTCTCTCCTGCTTTGTAATTGAGGCGCACTAAAACGGCAAGCAGACAGTTCAGTTTTAAACAAGGCTGTTGTGTTTCACCCCAGCTTTACCTCGCATCTACTTATGCAAATTCAGATGTTGGGATTTATTTTCCCTCTACTTATTTACATTGTATTGATTCCTTATTTGTCAGAAGGGGATCATATGTGAAGCCTGGAAGGCTTTGGCTGGAAATAAACCACATCAAGTGAAGTGCAAGAGAATCTGATTATGGTTTGCTTAGGGGGGAGGGAGAAGATAACGATACCTCCGAGGGGAAAGGATGGACAGGGTTGTGGCGTTCCCGCATTGCTCTCCGTCTGTCTCCTTTCCCGCGGATTAGTGTGTTTGTTTTGGTTTTCCTCCTCGTTGCCCATCAACTGCGTGACTCTCACTCCACGCCCGAGGGCACGGGGAAGAGGGAAGGCCTTTCTGTCCATCAATATTTCATTCCCGCGTGACATTTTTCCACTATCTTCGCAACGCCATCTCATTCCCTGAGCTGACCTCGGGCTAGACAGAGAGAGCACCGCTGTTGTGCGATGAGACAGTCAGAAAAGTCAGCTTTATAGGGTGGTTTGTGGATGGATGGGGCAAAATAGACCCCAGACAAATGGGAGAAGATAACAGACAGACGGGCGAGAGGAAAGATTGATCACTAGGATTTGGAGCAAAAATGAGATTTTTTTCTCCTAAATCAGAGGCTTTGGAGGTTTTGGCTTGGAAGTCTTTCATCTCTGTCTACATTAGAGATAATCTGAATGGGTTTATCATGTGATCTAATGAATAGTCAGGCATGCAGTTTATTTTATAACTTTAGTGACACAGAAACAGAAATCAAAGGAATCATACTTCATTACTTCACGTTTCATTATCACAGAAAATAAAATAAAACAAAATTCCAGGCGTCACACGGATCATTTGTAACTCCTGAATATGGGTTTCAAATATAAATGTATTGTCATGCAAATAATAACTAGCTGGAATCCAATAATGTACACCAGGAGATACTACAGTAAAATGAAAAGGCACAAATTATTATAAAGTGATCTGTTGTTTCTAGGAAGGAAAGGAAAATGAAAACAAATAATTGATTCCTCATTAGCCACCAGTGGAAGGTCAGGCTAAGGTGTCATTTCATGTAAATGTGAAAATAAGATCTGCTGCGAATGAACAACTGCAGTCAGCATATGAAAACCTTCCTGGTGAGGGTCACACCTCATCTGTTGGATCAAACTCTGGAGTGTTTGCTGGTTTATTTCAGTTCATTTAGGCTTGACCCAAACAACTAGACTGAGACTATCCTTTTCAACCGATGTCGCCTTCCAGCTGAACTCATTTTTAGCCAGATGGACCAACCACGGGAATGTGTGATGGTAGATGTGATTGTAGCATGAATTCAAATGCTAAACTATTAAAAGGATTGGTTTGTAATAGGTTAGTGTGAACCTTGGTCCCCACCAAATGAAATACTGTCGAACTGCTACCATAGAACAATGATAAATATCCAACTATATTGGTGACTTGAACTGAGAGCCAGGATTTAAGTTACAGCTGGATGGGTTGCTACAATCTGACATTATGACTTGATGATTAGTCAAATAGAGTGCATCATTACAGATTAAATTTGCTGCTAAGAGCACTGTGATCCATCAGGTACCCCTCCGTCTCTCTGGTAATGGAGCCGGTTTTTCACAGGACATTGTTTCTCTGAAAGGCCTCGCCTCTTAAGCACGATGACGACGGCTGTAGCATCCAGTTATCTTTAGTTCGGCGAATTAGAATCTGTTGATTGGACCATGCATCGTTAAATTAATTACATCACTTAACACTGCTATTAGATTAGAAATAGTGCAGTCCTTCTACAGTCTTCTTATTTTCTCATGCCGTTTCACACAAATCTGCATATTTAATGTCATTCTGAAAGTCATCCATTTCTGGAGTGTCATTGGTCTGCAGCGTTACATGAAATGTATTGTCATTCTGATGAGGGTATGATGAAGATCCGTGCAGAGATTATAGGGAGACATCTGGTCAATGTGTGGCACGTGTGCATAGTCTCCTCCAGATGTTGCGTGTGTGCATATCTGCGTGTCTGCGACTGAGAAAGTCACATTCAGCTGCCGCCACACATGATTCAGTGAGCGTCACTCTCCATCAGCGGCGTCGCAGGCCGCGCACACTCAACCTGTCATTGACAATCTGGTGAGAGAAGGGCATCATATTGTGTTCATGTTGGCCCTGCCTGGAGAAAATAACACCAGTTGGCTCACTTAAGCTCTCAAAGCCAGAAACTGTTTCCTCCGTGCAGTAGCATTTTTTCTTTGTAGTCAAGACAACATTTATTTAAACACAACATATCCAGTGAAACATGTGCCTCCTCACTTTCAGCACAAGTGAACATTTAACATATAGCATGTTCTACAGTATATGTTCTATGTAAGAACGTGTGCCATGCAGCACTTCTGCCGTCGCAGCACTGAAGGCGTCTTCAGACTGAACATGAAGTGAATTTGAGAGACTGCGTCTAAACTCCATGCGAAGATGAGTGGGTCTGAATTCTCCCGCGGCGAAAGCAAATCGAAGCGAAGACCAGTTTCGTTGGAAATATTTTCAACTTGAGCTAAAAGAATTTGTGCTCCCCCCGAGGCTGTGTGACTCGGCTTCATCAATGTGCTGTATGGAGACGAGAGGAAAAAAGGGAGAGAAACTTCAGGAAAAAATGGAAAGAATTCTGAGATCAGTCAGAGGCTCAGCACAGGAACACTGTCAGTGTGTACATTGCTAGCTCGCTAGCTACTGGCACAATTTGAAGAGAATTTGTGATGTGAGTATTTTTAGCTAAGTTAAAGCGTATTGATATATTGTTACTTCACTTGGATGTTCAGCCTTCACTGTGCAGTGTCCACAAATGATGAATGAGGTACATCGATCTGGTTCTTCAGAATTGTACAGTACATACGGTTTGAGGTCAGACACACGTGTATTCAGCTGTGTACCTCCCCCCTCTCATACTAATACTCATACTAATCATCGCTCACCTTAATAAACGGTCAGTGCTGCAGTAATCTCTGTAAATCCATTATTGACCCTTTGGCCGTCAATACTGTTTACGTTGTGCAAATTACCACCTGGCTTCACCCAATTACTAGTCAGCAGCGCGGCCTGTCAGTTCTCTGCAATCAAATTCATCTTTCTTTTATTACCTGAAAAGCAGCTTGTTGCCGACAGATTAATAAATCCCAAGCTTTGCTGTTTGGGTGTGTAATTTTACAGCGCCGCCCCCAGAAGTAAACACATGCAATTACGTGAACATGAAACTGAAATGCCCTACCACTTAAATGAATTATTTGGAAAAATGCAGTGCATCGATATTTTCTGTAATAGATGGAACAACTACCGCTCTACTGTATCTCCCTAACACATCGAGGCAGTTAACCACTCTCTTATTGGAATGTGCTCTGTTGCTTTATTGTAAAATGATGGATAGCTGAACATTTCTTTTGTACCTGCTCTTTCCAAGCCAAGTTGCTGGTTTCCCATAGGCACTTTTTTATTTTATTTTACAGTATCTTATATATTATTAACAGGTGAAATGCCTGCAGCAAAAAAATGAGTGGATAATGACGCTTAGAGGTGTAAATGCAGTAGTCATATCTTTCGGTCGAGTGTGCGTCCTTGTCAGTGATAAATGCTTTCCCATTCTGGCCTAATTATTGACGTAAGCCGATGGAAAATCACAATTTCCATCCAACGCATCATCTGCTTCACTCCCACGTTTATGTCGTGCATCCCTGCTCACACTCTGTCGTGCCTCGAGTGCAGAGTCTAGTATTTGATCCTTTTTCTAATGTGCAAGTCTTCTACAAATACTGTTGAAACCCAATAAACCAATCCTCTGCCATGGAAACGGCTTCAATATTTGAAATGTTTGTGCATGAAACATTGTTTTGTATTTTCTGTTTTTTAGTATGGGACTTTGAGAATATATAGGTTTGGTTTCAGAAGCCAGTGGTGCTGTAAAGTTTGGGGTTCATTAACCAGGAAAAAAAAGGATCAGTCCAAAGGATCAGTTCTTGACTTTGAGGAACACTGACGTTTGCTGCATTAGCTTTGACTGTAATGTCTGTTTATTAGAATAATGACATTGCACAAAATCAAAATATACATTTGCTAGCGCTGAAATGATGAATCAGGCCAGGTCAGGCCAACCAGGACCTAGTTTCAGGTTCTTAATTGTAGAGATTTTCTCCTTTTCTGTGTCCTCTGTGATGGTAAACTGAATATTTTTGGGGACTTTGAACTGTTGGTCAGATGTCACCTTGAACTTCAGCAAATTGGGATTAGAGCTCATGACTATTTTCTGAAAATTTAGACCAAAACGATTATTTGATTCATTGAGAAAATAATTGCCAGATTAATCGATAATAGAAACACAAGTTGTAGCACTGAAACAACCCCAGAAACACTCAAAGAAGGATGAGTAGTTTCTTGAGTCCCAAATAGTGTCTGCAGGGCTTCCTGTCGGGCTGTTTACAGGGTTAGGGAAGCCAAAAACTGAGGGCTAACTGAAGGTAACTGAAGGCAATGTACATAAATGTGCCAACTTTATTAGCTCAGTCTCCACCATCCTCGATGGAAATTAGGCCCTTCAACTTAACTGAGCAGGTGTGCTTCAGCACAGGAAATGAGCACCAATCTCTCTGATGCTCATTTGTATCAACACCAGACACACTGCATGTATGGCAAGATGATCTTTACCACCAATGTTCCCTCCTCGGATGAGCCACTTACCTTGGCACAGACACATCCCATTACTCTCACTGTGGGGCAGTATTTGGTGAATCATTGTTTTCCTTCCACACCTTTTATTATAAATCAAGAATTTGGCATGCGATGTGAAGCTCTTGGCCGGACTGCCAATGAATGGGCTGCGACCCAAGCTGCAGTTTGTGGTGGGAAATGGATGCGCTGACACACTGGAACTGAAGTTGTATGCTCATGGGTATATTTCATGGGTGTGTGGGCTTAAGATAGCGTGCACATTTTCTTAATAAGTGTAAAGCATGCAGTAATTGCGTGTCAGTGCCAGATCACGGTCTGGTTTCAGATAGATGTTTGTGTGCCAGCAGACTTGTATCCTTCACTAGATGACTAATCACCTCGCCCGCTCAGTTCAGTGAGTCTTCTCACGTTGAGCCACCAACCCACCTTGATTTTCTTTCATTTTCTTAATTAGCTACATGATCACGCCAATTAATCTCTATTCCCCCGCCACTCAGTCTGGTGGCAAAAGGATATAAAAGATCTGCCACACTGCTGTCAGCTGCCAATGATCTGCAAAGTGCTGTGCAACATTTGGATCTGTGGCAGGGAAACAGAGTCTTGAAAAAGTAAATGGCATTCTTTTTCGACTGCTTTTCCCCTTGCATGCCTTTGCAGCAACAATCTCAGGGGTTAATTAGGGATTGCATGCTCTGGTGCCTCCCATGAATTAACATTAGAAACTTCCCAAGCTGTGCTGGGAACTGCTGCTAAAGCCTCAGTGCAGTGGAAAGACTGTGTGTGTGTGTGTGTGTTGGTCTCTGCTGACATGCACGACTGTTTGAGTGTGAAGGTTGTAAATGGCTGCATGCTACTGCTCGGCAGCTCCTGAGCTGAGATCAGCCGGACAGCTCTTCTCATAGACCAAATATTCTGGTTGGGAAAAGCTTCCTCATTTGTCGAGTCCCTCCGTTAAGCCTGACGTATCTCACTCTTCTTCTCCATCTTCCATTAAGCTCCAGAAACATCCTTTCTTTTTTTTTTTGCGGCCCCCGGTATGCCCATTATCACTGTTCTGGGCAGGGAGAGACACTGATTAAAAGGGAGAGATTGAATTCACCACTGTTCTCCCTGTGCCCTTGCTTTTGCACAGCGCTGAATTCAGACATGAATGCAGCCATTAGTGCAACAGAAGCCTGGTGATTCAGCGCTGTTATCAAAACTGCTATTTCTCAAAAACACCTACCATTCTGTAGGTTGGATCTTGGACACGTTATCATTTGTATAATAGCCCAACACGGGAAAAAAATGGACAAATAGTTACCAAAATAGAAAATCATGAAGGTGTCCAGCCATAAAAAGGCAGGACTGCCAGGAAGCCGTCATGTCACAGTGCACGATGTTTAGGCTGGAAAAAACAGGACGAAACACAGTAATAATGTAATACAGTGGAGACATGAAATGTCTGTCTCTTCCTGCCCTCTGTGTGAGAGACAGAGAGTATACGTCAGTGGGGAAAAAAATGTCTCGTCCACTGATTTCCCACTAACAGAAAATGAAAGCGCCAGGTTGGGAGGAGAGTCACTCTCCCCAGACCCCCGTTTTAAACCTGTTGTTTTCTGTATTCTGTTGAACCACATTGATAAACTGCAGTGTAAATCAGCTACAGGGACACACACAGGTGCTGTCGGTCTGACTCCATCACATCGCCGTTGGATTGTTCAAAACTTCTGCACTTCTACAGACGGCGGTATAGTAGACAGCCAAACAATCCACCAACAGGTGTTTGCTTCACCTGCCAAGGACTGTTAAACCATACAACACACACTTATCTTACTTAAGAGATATTTATGAGTTCTGTAGGGATCAATTCAATGTTACTGTATCACATATTTATTTGACAAATGCTTTCAGCCTTGTCCAAAATGATTGGTGAGATCGGACATTTTTTATTCACTTCCCTTTGCTTCAAAGCAAAACGAAGCGTGTCTAATAAACGTGTATCCAAAATAAGGCTGATGATCCCAACAGCTATTTAACCAGTACCTTCCAAATGGAGAGAGGCGTGTGAGCTGACACGTTACCTCATCCTGTTTTCATTATCCAGCTTTCCTTTGTTCAATCTTCTGAGAGGACGTGATGTCTTTTATCAGGAGGTGTTGTGTTTTTCCGTCTGTAGTCCAGCTTAATGGACCTAATGAACCGATCCCATAATATCTGATCCCTCCGCATCTGCCTGAATGGTAGGTCTAGGTAGGCAGAGGCTACACCTGCCCAGGGTTGAATAAATGAATAGAAGAAAATATATATTCTGATGATGTTCACGTGTGATATATGTTGTACTGTGTATCAGCTCAGGTTGATCGATGGCCGCGAGATGCATGACGCTGTATTTTACTTTTGAATCATGGGTGTAAAATAAAAGTCTTTCGTATCATCTTAGTATTGCAACATTTCTGGACAGGTATTCCTTCTTGTAGTTTTGGTGTTTTTGTTTTCACAATTCACATTGACCGACGATTACGGTGACGTCTCTCTTCTTTGCTGTGTTTCTCTCTTTTAAAATTGTGACCACAGCTCCGCATTCGACAGTTTTAAACATATATTTGTATTAAAGGAACTGCACGCCCCCTCGGCTGTTTTCACTTATGGCTTTTAGACCTCGGCTCAGGTTGGAGGGGGGAGGTGCACCCAGCTGTGCTCTGAGCAAAATCAGACTTTCGTCAAATTGAATACACCACAGAAACAAACTGGTCAAGCCAAGCCCAGCGTATAAAGCCTTTTAATGGAAATCATTGTGACTGCTGTTTCACCTTGATAAGTGCAGCATGTTGCTGTGATAATAGGATATGGTACTGCCCTAATGACGATGACGGGGTAATTGTTGAAGGCCATTCGGTGGGATTCTTATGAAGGAGGGTATTGATTGGCTCGCACCTGCCTGTGGAGGGAAGACAGTGATGTATTGGCTGTAGGTGAAGAGCTGACAGGTCTCAGCAGCAGGCCTGCAGAGGGTTAAAACCACCAGTCACAGCCCATTCACACTGAGACGACTCAGCTTTGTGGCTGTGACCAGAGTTCATTTAATATGAGGAGAAAGGATTTCAGAACCACGCATCTCGAAAACCGTATGACCAGATATCTCTCTGTTTGTGTTAATTAAATGTTTATTAAAATAGCACTGTTTTGTATATCAAAAGCCAGAAAGATATCTAAAATTAGTCATTTTAGGGATAAATCGTAGAGCTTAGCATACCTCAGATTTTCTCAAAAGGCAATTTCTTTGTTTACCTGACTGAAATGACTTGCAGGTTCGCTACCTCTTAGGCTAGTTTGGACTTGTTGCGAAGCTTTTTCATAGCATTTTTTTAGAGGGCAGAGAGAAGTACTGGGTTTCTTTTCCCCTTTCATTCTGAATTCCATCCAAAAAGTCGAAAGTAGGCTTCAAAATTGCAGGTGCATCACAAATTAAAGTAAAACGCAGTTTGCATCCAAATGCCAAACGATTTGGAAGGGAATAAATTACACTCGGATGAATAAAACTGTCTCAAAAACACACATACTTTTTTCCACTCCCTGGCACACGACACATTTAAAAATAATATGACTATGTGTCCTGAATAGATGATGAAGATCTAGGTGTCTAGGTGTCAGTAATGAAATGATTGTTGTCCTAAATAGTCATTCTTTCATGCCAAATTCTGCCTCCTTGTCCAGGCATACCCTGAGCAACACTCTGGTACCTTACAGATGGCTGATGTATGTAAAGAAATGTTACTTGCTTGTTCCTTGTTCTAACAGTATAATGCACATTTAAGTGTTTTGCCCAAGGACACTTCGACATGTGGACAGGGGGGCCGGGGTTTACACTGCCAGCTCTGTGATTAGCGGACCACCTGCTCTACCTCCTGAGCCACATCTATCCTGTGTTCACTGAAGTGCAGTAAACAAACCTCCAGTTTAGCTTAGTTAAGTTATATCTGGAGAACACAAAGGCAGACTGTAAAATGACGACCATTGTAAACATCAACCCTAAGTTCAAGACCAACTTCCAGGTACAACTTTGACCCACTTTACTTGCCGTAGTATATTTCCAGTGCAGTGACAGGTTATTGCTGGCAGTTCTGTTTTAAAATGAAGTGGTTGAGATAACGTGGCTTCACTGTCGTTGGTTGTTCACAACCTGTCTGATCATCTGATTGAATTTCTTGTCCCTTTCTAGTGGGGATGTCGCCACGTTCCCAGGTCTCAGCAATTAACTTAGTGAGTACGATGTTGTCACAACAGATAGAAATGATGGTGAAAGCTACAAAAATAGGACCCACGTTGAACTGCACCAGAAATACCCTTTAAGCCTTGACAAGGTGTCAGAATAAACCCAGCAGCTTCTGCCTCCACCAGCAGGTACTGTTCTGACTCACCAGCCATACGCTGCGTGCCACCGACGTTCAGCGTCTATTGTCGACTCACTCACGCTGCAGCTGACAGCCTGATGCTGGAACAGTTCTTAATGGCCGTCATCACAATGACAACAGCTCTTAAACTTTACAATCCACACTTGAACTCGCACCCGGCTATGTATTTTACTCCAACTTGAGCTGTCTGTAAAAGTGCTTTTTATTTCTTCCTGCCCTATCGCGCACTCTTGACGATGCATCACCATGGAGACTATTAATGTAACCTTTTTGAGCTGTCGCTCTCGATGGAGAGGAATATGTTTGAAAAGCCAGCCACCGGTGGTGTTTCTGGTTGGTCTGTTTTTGCCTGCGAGGTCGTAAACATAAAAAGTAATTATTTTAAAACATATTTTAATCTTCCTCACGTACGAGCTGCTCATTCAACATTTTCAAAATGCTTTTTAACAATCCACAAGCGCCTTTTTTCTTGTGTTCTGGATAAACTGGGGCAGTAACTATGGTATGGTTACATTTTGAATCCTTGCAGTCCAGTCACATTTCAGTTCTGGTTGATATAGCAACACTCAGGGTTACTAGTGGTACCTGCGAGTGCAGTTTACAGGTCCCAGGATTCAGGGGGCAGCAAACACCTGTTGAGCAGCTATTTTGTCAGAAACACAACAGAATAGCGACCGGTGTGTCTGTTTACAGTGCAACCAAACAAACTCACTCAAGCGTAGGTAGGCAATTTGAATCCAGGGCGGGAATTTCGGTCTCTCCACCACCCTGAGCTCCACACTTTAACGTTACATAAATGACACACTACATTGGCAATGAAACGTGGTATTGGACGCAAGTCATGAGCTGCCGAATCGTCCAACATTGGTATTATTCCTTGGGATGCTGGGCTGGTTCCAATAGTGAGAAGTACTGTCCTTTCTTAAGTAGCGAAGGCAGAAATAGCTTGACAATGTTAGATCATTGCAAAATGTCCAAGGGAAGAGTCTGGTGTGGATAGCTGGGCCAACAGGTAACTAATGTAACAACAGGAACTAATGTTCAACTAATGTTGTCTCCAGTTTTATTTGCTGTAAGTTTATATAGTTATCTATAACTATAATTTTTAACCTGAAAGGCATCTTGGAAAGCAAGCACACCACTCAGTTTACACATAAAGATCAGTTTGCTCGTCATGGGAGGGTCTGCTCAGCTTGTAAAAACAGTTGCACAGTATGATGTCTACTGTGGCTCTGGAGCAGCTTTGTCAAGTCTGAGAAAATAACCCTGACGACGTCATGGTGATGTCATCGGGGTTATCTCAGACTTCACATTTCTAACGTGAGTCTGCTTTACAAACTGGGGCTGAAGAGTTTGAAGGATGTGGGCGTTTACGAAGTAGGGAGGATCTAATGAAATGTTCTATTGAATTGCATTATGGGAGGTGTAGGATCAGTAGAGTATCAGATTTTGGAGTTTGGGGGGTTCCTGCGTTATTCCTGTGATTCAGACAACCTTAAAAAACTATTAATGTCCTTAAAAAATGCCATTGGACAAGACGTAGCACATCTTATGTATGGTTCTGTGGAGGAGCAGTTGTGTCTGGTGAAGATCCATTTTACACGCAAACCTCGGTGCTGCTTGTCCCCTTGGGTCGTAAGGCCCAATGCATTATGGAGTGACATTCATATCCCATCTCTAACCTGCACAACCCTGCCATAGGGCTGTGACATTTCACTTCATTAAGTCCTCAGTGCATTTGATGTTCTGTCTCAGATACAGGGCCAGTGTGAAAGGACGATGGCTGACGATGAATTAAACATGGCGGGTTTAAATATAGACTCCTTGGGACAAAGGAGGCAGTATAGTATCTCATTCCCCAACCTCCTCACACACTCCGACATCATCGCCTGACTGACGGCCGATGATGGCAACGCATTTTAAATGTTACAGTTGATTGACAAGGCTAATACCTTAAAGCATGTGGCGATGGATATTTTTCTCACTAAAAAGTCCAAAACCAGCAATGAACTGAAGTATTGTGTGTGTGTGTATCTAAAGCCTGATATATCTTATTCCTCTGTGCCATAGAGCTCCATTGTTGTCCAAAAACACATCAATGAGCCACATTGTAGAAATGGCTGACACGTTCCTTCATTACCATGCACACACACACTGGAGTTTATTTTGAAATGGACATTTTACTCCTGATTGAGAAACATTTGCTAAAAACTACAGTGCCCAGCTGTTTTAGGATATTACTGAACCTTTTTGAAAATGAAACTACATAATGAGCAATGGACTGAAAGATGCGTTGTTTCAACTCAGTGTGTGTTATAACACATATTACTGACAGCACCTTTAAACAACTGCCATGATTTATTTTTGAGCATGGTGACATCAAGTTTGGATTTAGCATTTAGCAGTAATATTTGGTGTCTTTAGTCCCTTCCAGTGGCATCTATAGGGTTAACTGGCAAAATGACGTGGGTCTTATATTAGCACTGCTGAGAACACTTGGGGACTCTTGTCCTTCTGAACATGTTTTTTCAATGAGTGTATGATTAACACATTCAATAATGTCAGTGACACTTGCTTTGCGATGCAAATCAGACGTCGAGCATATCAGGCTCCAAGAGGAGTCAACGAGCTGCAGTGACTCAGGTCCGTCGTTCAGGAAGCCTTAAAGCCACTGCAGAATGTCCAAGACATAGGCTTGAAACAGCGCTGCAACTCATTATTTACTATACAGCGCGTCTCGTCTCAGAAGCCTTTAAGTGGCACTCAGCTACTTTAGCAAATAAAAACGTAGCGCTTGCTGCAAGATACAGAGGTTACCAATTAAAGTGAGCCGGTGAAGCGTGCCAGTGCCACCTGCCTGGCTGTTCTTTGGGTGTAATTCAGGTAGAAAAATAATAATAATAAAAGCGCAAAGTTACTGCAAAGCCATGTGCAAAGGAGATTTGTGACACATGTTGAGCTTTGCTTACTCGTAGCACAGCTCAGTGAGAATTATTTTGATCTCAAGCAGGATGGAGGGGTATATTGATAATGGAACAAAAATGACATGTTGACAGCATACCAATTAAAAGCCCAACAGTGAAGACAGCTGGGCCTGAATTGGATTTAATCTTTCTTTCAAAACATACATGAGGTACACTGAACAAAGCACAACAGTGCTGCTGTTCATTCAACAGTTGGCAACAGCAGACGAAGATGTTTAAAAGTACAATTTGACCAAAGTGTTTTTTTCTTATTCGGATGAAGTGAAGTTGGCAGAGGAGGACGAGTGTTGAAAATTTGAGTTTCTACTAGGAAGGCATGAAGGGAAAGCTCCCAGCATGCAACAGGGCTGCAGACTCACTGCATTGTCAAGTCAAGTAACCCTAACCCAATTTTAATTATACAGCCCAATATCACGAACCACAAGTTTGTCTCAGGGGGCTTCACAGTCTGAACAACATGCAACGCTCTCTGTCCTTAGACAGAGTGTTTTACGGCGTTTTCACATTTCCAATGTGGTTGGACTAGTGGTGGTGAGTGCACGACTGGTGAAGTGCTCCTCAAAAGTAGATATGGTGGAGTGACTTAGCGGATTGGCCGTAAATCTAAGGCCCCATTTATACTTGTTATTTCAAGTGTTGCTCTTATTCGGATAAAATCCCGATGAAATTTAAGACACTTTCAGTTAGACTTTGCCACATAAAGCATGCAAGCTCTAACTCACGGCGCTCTGTCTCCCACACAGATCATTCAGTGGCTGAACTGATCAGGGATCAGATAAACTCAACAACAGCTCGGTGCGCCCTCTGTATGACCATGTTTGTTGAATTTGCCGGAGCTGCTCCCCCCCCCCCCCCCGACGCTTTAATGAGACAGGGAAAACGTCAGATCACGACAGTGTAATTTCAGCTGCCGTTATCACAGGAGACAGGCAGGACAGCCGATGTAAGTGACTATTTCCACAGATCGTTTACTGACGTAGTAGTGTCCATAGTGAATGCCTCTTGGATGCACTTCTATTTTCTATTTGAGGTTGGATTCGCCTCAGGGTGCATTAAGTGACTCATGATTTCACATCTAACCTGTTTGGGTCAGCGTTGGGTTCGCCTGCGGTCCATGAAAGCTGTCAGGACTGAGAGGGCTTGAAAAGGAGGGTCTCGGCCCTCTTCCAACCCTGATGCGGTTTGTTTGTGGTGCGACAGCAAAAGAACCAACCATAGTCTCTTTTAGATACAGCACTAAGTAGCTAAACTAGCTAAACTACTGTTAAAGAACTGTTGTGAACTGTTCAAGAGTCTCTCTCAAGGCCGGTTAGCTCAGTTGGTTAGAGCGTGGTGCTAATAACGCCAAGGTCGCGGGTTCGATCCCCGTACTGGCCAAACTTATGTACAATTTCCCCCCTGGGGATCAATAAAGTCTTTCTGACTATAATATATAGTAGTATATCTATATATATATATATATAATATAGTATAAGTGGTAAGCATGATGTGTGTTATGCATGTATCCTACTCTGTGTAATTGGCAGTGGCAGTTCATTAGATCCATTAAAAAGTGTCTGATCCCACAGTTACACCCCCCTGGTTTTTGCTGCACAAGCTGCCTCTTTTTCGTCTGTATCTGTCTTTACTCCTGACATGCAGTCAATCTGCAGTCTGATAATACTAATACTGCTCATATTTGACCTTTAACATTAAAGTGCTTGAATTTGATTTCCACATTCTGTTGATTGACAAAACTGTCCAATCAATGTCAGTCGGTATGAATTCATGTTTACCCCTCTTGGTTCGTTTGTAAAGAGCCTATGTGAACATCAGAAAGGACACTGCGTGACTCATTGGTGGTTACATTTCGTCAGTGTAGTTTTACATGTCATTGTGCTGCTGTCATTTAGCACACATGCTTTTGCTGTACACATGATGTTACTGTATTTAGTGAGTGCCAGCGAGGTGACCTAGTGATGAAAGACCTTGAGATAATGGAAATGTTCCTGTTTGAGCCACAGGGGAAGTGCAGGTTACAGGCATAACTGCTGACTGCGCAGAACAGTGCAGCATCCAGGTGCAGGCTGGGAGGCAGGACGGGCACCTTTGAAGAGGACTCTGCTGCTTCCCTGAGGTAGAAAAGCCCTCGCTTTAAGGGAGGGACTGGGACCGGTTTAGTAACAGTAATCTCAAGAGAAGTTTCTGTGATGTTCGCCTGCTTTTGTTGCTGAACATTGTTTTTTGATGACGGTGACGGTGAGGAAGAGGAGAACAATGTGATCCGGAGGAGATGCGTAGTAAAGGAGAACTGATGAAAAACAACATGGCAGATATCCCATTTGGGGATTCTCTCTCTCACACGCCCTCACAAAATAATTCAGCGTTACATAAGCATATGTATCCAGAGCAGTGCTGCGTGCGTGCATAGATGGAAAGCTTTTCCCACCGCATCTCACTCTTAGCTTGCGTGTCCAGTGGCGTAAGAGTCAAAAACTTTGATGGGGTTGGAGTAGGTGCTCGGCACACAGAAGAGCAGGCTCTTGAAAGCAGCGGACCGCCTTCTTGCACTCATAAATTCGAGTTCATCACAGTTTGATGAAAATGAAGCGTGTCGTCATTAGCGTGCTGCGAGGGTGGAAGAATTCAAACGAGCAGAGATGAAATGGGCATATTAGCTGTGATGGACAAGGCTAGTACATTCCTGCATGCACACCAATGCAGGGTGAGAGTGTCGTGGTCATTTCCCTGTTTGTTTTGAACAATCCGCATGCACCGTAGGTATCACCGAAGCAGCACTTCTGATATCGAAGAATGCAAAGCCACTGGCACATGGCCCTTGGACAATTTGCGCAACCCCAACAAGCCAATTAGAATGATTCAGAATGGCTTGTTAAATAAGGCTCGATAATTAATTAAATGTCTTTATTGATGATGTCTAAAAGGTTCATGTTGCAGAGGAGGTGTGCTAATCTATCTCTTAATCTTCTAATCTAATCAGAGAATGTTACTCGTTTATTTCTCTGGTGGAAGAAAACATCGAGTCAGAGGCTAGAGGGATTGCAGGGGTGTGCTCTAATTTGAGGCCCTTGTCCGCTCTTATTTTGTCAATCACAGCATAGTGGTAGATTCAGAGCAGGAAGAGGCAGATTATTGGATGCAGTTTGTGCTGAAGCAAATTCAGGGATCTCATCTGGCACTGAACTTTCCTTGTAATGTAGTGTTGTGCACTTTGCAGGTGGATCCATCATAAAAGCAACCGTGTAGTGGCCTACTTGTAAATTTAACTTAATATTGTCAATAAATTGAAGGGCAGAGGATGCGAGAGAGCATCTCCCTTTTCAAACAAATGGTTCTAGGTCCTAAGGAGCCACAGAAACTATAGTCATCAAGTAAACTTTAGGACATAACAGTCCCTTTTGCACATTCCTGCACGTTCCCACTGCATCTGAAGAATTGTGAAGATTACATGGTCACATAATGGATCAAAAAACAATGTGTGCTGTTTGACACAGTTCTGGGTGTATTCAGCTGTAACCCTGATGTGAATGAATGTAAAAGTGGAAAGAGAAGACACACAAAGGTGGGAAACGAGACCGAAACTCTACAGCGTCTCCAAAGTAAACAGTCTGAGCTGGCACATCAGTCTGGCCAGAAGGTCCGATAGCTGTTCTGGAGCTTTTGATTGTATCACACAATCTCCCTCAGCAGATGTAGTTTGCCCAGTCGTCATGGAATTGTCGATGTTCAAATATCCAGTCCCCTGAGCGCTTAAAGGACTTCTCGTCAGCTTTGAATCATATCACAAACACAAATCTCACTTTTAATCTCAAGATCTGCTGCATGCTTTACGGCCATTTGTTTCTATTTTAGTATGTGACAGCAATTAATCTAAGAGCATATTAAAGCTTCTCTTGTTCACTCGCTGCAGCACTTGCACAGTGTTTCTTTTTTGCACACACACCCTTTTTCTCTTGCTCTTTTTAGACTAGTTGCAAAGCTTACAAACAGCTTTTTTTTTTTTTTTTAAAGTCAATAAACTTGACAAGAAATGTTCATCCCTCATTCTGATATTGATTCTCGTGCCAACCAGTTTTTTGCTTGCTTCCTGTGTGTGTATGTGTGAGAATACATGTTTTACTCAAGTCATAGCCCTGATAGTTCCTAGGCCATCTGACAGTAATAGTCTAGAGCAGGGACTTTTTGAGTTCAGGAACTATGGCAGAGGAACTAAATTTAGTTTCTGGGTCCTGCACTGGAAAGGCAGGTAAAGTTCCTGAGTTCCTAAAAAGGTCCCTGGGTTCCTGGAGGAGTCCCTGTGGTAGAAATGGGCTATTTGAGAATCTTCAAATCAGGACAATGAACATGAGTACTTGCTCTGTCTACGAGATATAAAGTAAAAAACAGAGTAGAAATTAAAGAAGGTTATGAAGGCAGAGATCCCATCACCTCAATGCAGTTGTTGTAGGACAATAGTAACATGTTCAAGTCAAAACTAATTTGAAGAGTGCACAGACTCAGCCACATCAGTGTGTTGTACAAGCTAATGTCCATAGAACTATTCAGAGGAAAGGCCACGGTTGACTAGTGCCCCACTTGGACGCGCTCGCAGCCCCAACACCCACTCCTCCTCAAATGGGAACGTGTTTGCCACTCATTGGCACTCATTAACAGCTATTGCGCTGAGTGGTTGTTCTGCTTATAATGTTGTTGTCATGCAGCTCTAAATGAGCTCTCGTGTCATTAATCTTCTTTTGCGTTTGTGTCTTTCCCCCAAAGGGTTTATTTATTCCACCAGTATTAGTAAAAACCTTCTACATCCTAAACCGTACTCCTGCCAAGTGATGTGATGAGACTCCATGTGATGTATTCGGCCATTTACTTTATGAACAGCCATAAATCTGTGGCTTTGCTAATTGATCTTATGATGGAGCTCTGATTTTATGATGTTTGCGTAAGAGAATTATGAATAAGTGAATGAGGATTGGTTCAACATTTAATCGTGGTGATGCTTCAGTGTCTGGTTGCACCATACAGTACAGCAGGTCCCCAACAGAAGGCTGTCAATATATTTATCCCTGTACATGTGCTGCAAGTTTTGATAAAAGTCATTCTGATTCTGCTTTTTGTGTCTAAGCAGTGAACCACAGATGCCATTTTTAATTAAACACTTTATCACTGGCAGCGGCTGGCACTGAGTCCTTACACTCCAGCACATGCTACCATATTTACTGTCAGCATCTGCAGAACCAAGCACTTGTGTTCTATCTTTAACAAGTTGGCTTTGAGCTTGACCAGCTGTGACATTTGGTGGAACCTTAGGGACTGCAGACACAGCATTCAAGCATTACGCAACCTTCCCTAAATTATTCAGTGTGTGCTATGCATATTACATTGTGCCCAGAGTTCCCTCTTGGCCCACAGACTCCATTGGCTGTGAATCCTCATCTGTCAGTGGAAGGGTTAGGCCAAAATTTGCTTCTCACTGTCTATAACCCCCCCCCACCCCACCCACTCCCTGTACTTATGAGACTGCAGCTAGTGTAGCTGAGTAGCAACGTCTGCAAAAAATGCTCTGAGTTATGACTGAGCACGCAATACTTGAAATATTGTGGTAGATTGAAAACATGGGGTTTGAACTGTGCATGTGTGGTATGTGATGGAGAGTTTATGTATTGGTGTTATTTTAAGGTTTTCCATCTCTAAGAGGACAAAGTGGGAGCAATAGTACTAATTTGACATGAATTGTGGGTAAATCAAGACTGTTTCCAAACAAAAAAAAAATGGAGTTACTGCGTCATACCTGCTCAGCTCCGTTCTTCCAACAGAACATGTTTCCCCTCTGGAAGAATTCAACAGTTACAAGGACTTTGGGAAAATCCAGAGAATTTGGTAACAATACAAAAAACTTCCAGTGACATAACATCTCAGTGCAGTGCCGACCTGTAGCAGAGCAGAGACGCTGTAGCTTCTGAATGTAGCAGAACTCAGTACTTCTGCTAACTAACTAACTAACTAACTCGTCACTCAGGCTCAGGATACTTTTACTTGGATAAATGAAAATGAACGACAATATCCTCACTGCTGTATATCTCCAACAGGTTTACTGCACTCTCTGGAAACTCTTCCTGTCTAATTACTCGCTCCACAACATCGTTGGTGCCACTGGTCAGGAAGGCTCACTTTTTAGGTGTGAAAATTTAAAATAAGTCAGTGAAACCGTCTAAATTAAGACAGGCCTAACACTACTCGCAAGTCTTCAATGTCTTTGTGCAATTGGCCACTGATGACATTGGTCAAAGTCCTGTACTAACAAATTTGAGATACATACCTATGCTATTTACATGGCCAAAAGTATGGCTACGCCCTAACTGTCCACCACATGTGATTTTATTGGATATCTTATTATAAAAACACGAGTATTTATATGCTGATATGACAGCTGGCTACATTGATTTGCTGCAATTCAGTTCGATCCAGTATGTCTAGAAATTACACTCCTCAGAATTTACATCCAATGCCAACATTCAGTGCCAATCCAGGTTGTAGCATTAATTCTAGTAACTCCAGCCTTTTTTATTGACCAGAATCACAATCTTTCCCTAACCTTAACCAAGTGTGCTAGTTCTCTTACCTTAACCATACCTTAACTACAGTTGTATGCCACACCCATGATCTGTCCCTAAATGTAACCACTCCGTAGCTGCCGTGCACAGATATTGTACAAAGCGAGAATTTTTTAAATGCTTGCAACAGTCATTGAACGTAATATAGGGTTTTGCAGTACTGTCCAATAACGGCGTTGTTGTCTGATAATAGGGGTGTCCAACCTCAAGGGCACTGATGTTGGGCAATAAGACCTGGCTCACAGTCAATGTTCAAGTTCATCCCTAAGGTGTTGGATGCGGTTAAGGGTCAGGGCTCTGTGCAGACCAGTCAGGTCCTCCCACTCGTAACAGAAAAGGCATTTCTTTCTGGACCTGGCTTTGTACACAGGAAAATAGGAACGGTTCTTCCCCAAACAGAAGCACATTGGTGTCTACAGTATCATCAGATTTCCCTTAATTGGAACTAAGGAAACCAGAAAAAACAGCCTCGAACCAAAAGTACACAAGAGTACACAGACAGAGGTTCCCACATACCTCAAAACCTGCAAAAATTACAGTAAATACCAATGAAGAAGGTGTAAAGACAGTTTACAAACGGTACAAAAGCCGTCCTTTTGGCACAAGACTAAGTGTATCACCCAACCTACATTATCTACTGTGTCATTATTGTTTCCTCAAGTGATCAAAAATAGGCATGTGATTAAGAAATGTGACACATTATTACTGGCTGCTATAGTTAGTACTGAAAGCTGTTTTTCCTTATTGCTGCATCCAGTCAGTGGGCAGAATTAATCTTTTATTTTCTGACAGTTGTGTGGGCAGCAGAGAAAATTACAATGTGACTCGTGGCTCACTAAGTACAAACACTGGAAGGGAGATATCATTACCCCAGCCTAATTTATTTCTTCAAAGAGTCCCGTCTATGGCCGTTTAACAATTGTATGGGAATAAATACTCACTTAGCAGAGAATTTCCATAGATTATTAGTATTTGGGGTTGACAATCTGAGTGAAATGGCGTTCTTCTTTAGGCACACGTTTTTCTCACTTTTTGGTATTCTGGTGACGTGCTGTGAGCTACTGTATCAGAGGAAATCCTGCTGTGGAATTTCTGTGTTGAAACCTTAGAAACCCTTTTTTGTGGATGTGAGAGCCAGCTGGAGTTGGTGACATTTCTCTTTCAAGCAAGATATATTTGGTCCTCATCCAAAAAGGTTATATGTTATATGTTCATTATAACTACAGTAAATCCACATGTCGATCCACACGGCTGTCATGTGAATGATTTGTAATGAATGCAAGACTGTGGTCTGTGTGGTGTACAGTGTAGGCGGCTGCATCTTCCATATTTTGTTTTATAGGAAAAATACAAAGAAATTGGATTTTTGGATTTTGGAAACAGTAAAGTTAATGATAATAGTACAGCTTCCAATGACGATGTAATGTGCCAGTCACAAACATGAAGAGAAAACAGTTTGACATGAAGCGAAATGCTAAAAAAATAAAATCTTGCTAAAGCAAAGCGTTCCATGACTTACATGAGAGGTGGTCACGATGGATGAGACAGTCACGGAGATATTAGTCAAGAGAATATTGTTGCCTACAATAGGTGATTATAGATTTTATTCCAAATTCATGCAGCATTATGACTCTTGAGTCAAACAAGTGTTTTTCCCTCCCGAGAAGACAGGCAGAAGGTCTGTGCATGTCTTGTACGACGGGTCTAGACCACTTGAGGACTTTGTTTGTTTCTGGTTGGTGAATTTCACAAATACTCCCAAATCACTCCTACGTGACACTCAAGAACGAATCGAGCGTTTCTTACATGAGGACCAATGTCGCCTCACTTAAGCGATGGACACCGCCTTCCCCTTCATAACTCACAAGTTGTTTTCAACACAAAACTGAGAGTACTGGGTATTGAGAACATTGGTTTTAAAAGGAAGCACTAATTTCATTGGTCGTGACCAATGCCAGCTTCTACCACAAACACTGATCATGTATTATTTTTAATTCAATCCTGTTTCTCACGGAAACACACATTTGGCCACGAAATTACATGCTCATCATTTGTCTGGCTACCATGGAAGAAGATAAGATAATGACAGATTTTGATGGTGCAATCTGAAATTGAGCTGTAATGGCCTTTACGTCAGGTAAATATCACATTTACTTGCCTTAAAATGACACCCACAAAAGCTGCAGAGGCAGCACGTGGCGTGTACAGTGACCCTTACTTCATCCACCAAAGTTTCAGAGGTAAGCGTGGGAGAAAAAAGCCAAGCATTTCATTATTCATCGGGTTACAGACGTAGGACATTACTTATACATTAGAGTCTTAGCTTGTTCTTTTTCAGCAACGGACATTTCATTATTTAAGGAGACATGTGCAGAGCAGTGCAGAGACCCATGGTAATGTTTTAAAGATCACAGGAACGAGTTCCTTTTTATCAGCACTAAATATTCAATTCTCTCTCATAGGCATGCGCTGATTTGAGGTTTAACACAGCTGGACATCATATGAAAATGAGGTTGATACTTTAGAATTGACCTCATTGGAGACACATTTCGGAGGGACGGTAGTTTTTGGCCAGTGGCACCTTTCAGTGTTATCTAGTTCTTTAGTTAGAAGTGGGCTTAAGTGAGCTATTTCAAGCAATTGCAACACAGCATATAAGAGAATTGTTTAACGCTCTATAGTATGGTGGGGGCACCTTCGCACAGGAGGTAGAGCGGGTCCTCTGGGTTAGTGGCTCGATACCCAACTACCCCAGCCTCCACCATGTCCACTTGTCGAAGTGTCCTTGGGCAAGACACAGAACCTGATGGAGGCCAGCACCTTGCATGGCAGCTCAGTTGCCATTGGTGTGTAAAGAACTGTTAATGTTAAAAGTGCTATATAAGTAAAGTCCATTTACCATTTATTTCCATTTATAGTACTATAGTATCTCAGTTTGTTAAGATCAGGCCATTCAAAACAACCAGTACAGTCCATTAAGACTACAGTACACTGGTCTTAAAGGTTCTCCTCCTCCTCATACACGAGTCAAGCTTTTGTTTTTACTATGTTAACTATATATTTTATGTGACAGTGAAGGTGATAATGCGGCTGCCACATTTGATAACAGCAGAATGAACTTTGTGGACCATCGCGGAAGCATGGGGGAACCTAGTCCTCAGGGTGCAGAGTGCCATCCAAACGAGGCGTCGGCAGCTGTTTGGGATTAGCCAGAGGAGTTCAGCGAAGACAGCTGTGCTTACTTGTAAAGCTATTCATTACTATATGGTTCCCAGTGGCCCTGGATAACCTCAGAGACCCAGACATGACCCTTACATCCAACCCGGCTGATAAATCCACCACAGGGTACACGAGGATCAGAGGGGACAAACTCAATCATAAAATGAATATGTCTCTATGGAATGGAAAGCAGTGACTGTATCAGAGTCACTAGTGCTCCATTAACTATGTACAGGCATGCTTTTTGAAAAATGTTCTTCAATCAATTATTCATAACACATTACTCATTGAAAAAAGTAGTTAAATTAAATAACATATAACAAGAAAGAATAGAAGGTATAGTGACCGTCAACCTCCATCAATGAAGGCCTCCAACTCTGAACTAAACCCGGCGATTTCTGAATGCAAGCCTATTCATGGCTAACATTAGCTAGCTAGCTAAGAGACACAACATTTACACAAGGCAACTTTGGATTTATTTGGAGGTGCATTTGTCCTCATATGGTAGAGGCTAGTCGCCTCCCCAGTTCCAGCCCTCCAGGCCCTGCACCAAGCTAACATGTACCACACCAGTCTGTTAACTGAACCCACACACCTTGCAAGCAAACAGTGCCGTTATGATTAGTAACTGTAATGTAATTACTTAATATCAAATTATATGATTGATTGATTGTACCCCGCCTCTCGCCCAATGTCAGCTGGGATTGGCTGCGACCCTCCGCTCACCTGCGACCCTTGAGGATAAGCAGGTACAGCTAAAGGATGATGATAGATGAATGGACTTTTACTCTGCTGATAAGTTCGATAAGCCAACACCATTTGTTGCCGCAGCTCCACCACCTCAAACTACAGTACTGCTAATGTGCTTTTGTTGTTATTGTTAATTTAACTCATATTTAATGTTCATGCATGTATGTATTAAGAGGGTTAGCTCTCTCAGCAGAAAGATAAATGGTCAATGGTCAATTCCTTGATGTAAGTGTTTCTGACTGAACTATATAAACATATAAATGAAAGGATATTGCATAGTGTTTGAGTGTTTGAGAGGCCCTGAAGATTTTAATTTAAGAGCAGCTGTTAAGATGAATGCGACAAGTCATTTTCATTTTACACATTCTGAGAATCCTCATTTGGGGCAATCCTTGGCCTGTGGTCCCTCGACAATAGATGTATACACACTGCCTGTCTGATGTGATGATATCTATTACTGTGACGGGCACGCAAGGTCAGAAAAAGAGCAATCACGTGTGGCAGCATTAGGCTTAGAGTGATACTGCTAATATGGCCTACCAACAGACCCATGAGAGGCTGGGAATGAAAATATTTTGCTTCAACATCATCATCCTATTAGATTTGAAATAGGGTTGTTTACAGCAATCATAAAAACACTACATTAGCGTGGTAACAATTGCTAATTGCTGGGCATGCTGTAGCAGCATTTGGGTCTTATCTGCTGCCTGGGAGACAGTCCTGAATGCTTCCCTCCCTGCGCGCTGGTCTTTATCTGAGGTAAACCAGACGTACATTTGCCAAACCGACCAGTTAGTCCTCTTCCTTGAACTCATGGCTCAGCACCTCCCAATGGGCTAATTGCTGCCCTTGTGGCTGATGGGGAAAACCCCCCCCCCACCCTCTATGACTGCTGTTCTCACCAAACAAGGTTTTTAAAATGATTTTTTGGGCAGTTTATGCCTTTATTAGATAGAGACAGAAGAGAAATGACAAGAAACGACGAGAGATGGAACAAAGGTCTCTGACTGGATTCTAACTGGGAATCGTTCATAGTCGGCATCTTAACTCTTAAGCCATGGGGTGCCCCACACTAAACGTAGTTGCAGTGGGTGTTTTCTGCTCTCTGGTCACAGGAGGGAGTAATGAGTCCATTCGGGCTTAGTGCACAACAATGAGGCGAAGAAGATGCCGGACAAGCTGGACAAGCTGCGCAATGAGATTCATGCTTTATTGGAAGTGTATTCAAACATCATGTTATGGTTTTACAAAAAAAAAAAAGAGTTCAAGGATGGAGGACTAACTAAGGTTGGTTTGACAAATGCATGTCACACTGATACTTCTCAAAGCTTTTATTATGGGAAGCATCCGGGACTGTCTGTCACGCAGCACCAGATGCCTCTTTGTTGCTTTGGACAAAAACATCTATTTGCTCACAAACTGAAATGTGGGACTAAGTGAAATTTCGACCAGATGATGGTGCTAGATGAAAGGTCAGGGGAGCACCAAAGGTACAGTATTATTGTTCATCCTGAGGGAACCATTAATATCTGTAATCATTTCACTACACTCCTTTGTGGGGTGGGGGAAGGCTGAACTCCTGGGTGCAGATCTGATTTAAAGGTTTACGTTGTTATATTTTGTGGTAAACGGTACTGAAGTGCAGTAGACGTACATACTTTACAGCACGTCTAAAACTTCTTTACAAATCTTTACAGATCTTGTCATCCATTTCTCCATTGTTGTGAATGACATTTCTTGCTTTACTACCTGTCAAAGCAGGTATTTTACTCTTCTGCCAGGGGCGTGGTGCCCACATTTATCACTGCTTCATCTTGACTACTTGGTTCCTTTCTCGTCAAAAATAACAAATCTTGATGAAAAGTAGTTCCATACACACCTGTAAATTTGACAACCTGATGTTTACAGGTAAAACACAAATAAGGGCACACTTCCTGAGTGTTCATGACAGTGCTGGACCTGCTGTACTGAAGACGTTTAAGTGACTTGCTCTGAGGAATATTGTCAGTTGCTTGTGATGGAAATGTCTCCACTTTTCATGTCTATCTGGATAATTTAATAGTCAAACAGCCTGAACATGCGAGAGAAATATTGATCATTCCCTCCTGTTTTATTTCTGTTTTCAGTCAGCGCATTGAGCAAAGAAATTGGTTATTAGTACGAGACACGTCTGCTATGGTCATGCTTATTAGTTGCTGTGTGCATGTGTGTGTGTGTACGTCTGCACGCGTACATTTAAGATTACGGCTATTTGTGCGCGCTATTGTGCTGTCACAAAGGTATTATTGTTCCTGACAATCCCCCGCGCCCTGACATTTGAGGTATTTGGCGCTGACACAAAAACAAACAATGCCTTCCCATCCAAGCAATCCGGCGCGGTACAAAAGATGTTTTCCTGGTGGTGCCACACAATGCTCCACCCATCAATACAGAACATGCTGTGTTACCAAGAAGATGAAAAATATAGGCCTTCCCTTTGTGTCTTTGTCTGGCGGTGAAATCTCACTTTTGATTCTCACAGTTAATCACATTACATGACAGTCGCACCAACTTGATGTATTGTTACTGTAATTTAATTTGAGGGAAAGTGAGTCTGAGAAAGTATTTGTTTTTAATGGCATCTTTGCAATTCTAAATAGAATCAGGACGGCCGCTTCGGGCCTGTCTTTGCTTTGAACTTTGTCTTGCGGGGGGGGGGGGGGGGGCAGCTTTTAAAATTCAATTTCCTTCATGCAGATGTTTTTTTTCTTTGTTCCCTCTGTTTCTACACACAGACTCTGAAGTCATCTACAGAAACAGCGATGGCCACGTCATCAAGTTCAACATCCTGACAAACGAAACAGAGATTGTCCTGACAAACACAACATTTGTAAGTAGATTTTGGCCTGTCATACTGTAAATTCACTTATTAGGATTAATCACAATATAAATGCTATTGTAATGATGTCGTCTTTTTGTCTCTCTCTTTCTCTCTAATTCCCGTCAGATAAATTTCAACGTGGCCAAGTATTCTGTCTCCCCTGATCTGAAATACGTACTCTTCGCCTATGATGTGAAACAGGTAAGGTCCTTAACACCAGTGTGAATGAATTCTCTGTCATTCGTGCTTACATATGGAAGTGCACAGATAGTGTCCCCACTCAGGTAACCATGAATAAAATGTTACACTTTTGTTATGGAGTATTGGATTGTAAGCAGACATCTACCCTTTTTGTGCACAGCAGGTTCAGACGAGACGAGTCAGAGACAATGTAAAAACACTGTATTGCAAGTGAAAGTAATACAGAGACCACAAGTCCTCAAAATGTTAAGTAAAAGTACAAAAGTATTATCAGAGAAATGTACGTAAAGTATCAAAAGTACAAGTACTCATCATGCACATTGACACATCACTACATATTGATATATACCAATTATTGATGCAAGATTTTAATGTAGCTGTTACAGGGTGGGCTACTTTTAACTACTTTTTATAGATGGGTTTCCGAGCTCACAAAAGTAATGAGTGGGAAGGTTAGCTCAGAGTGCAGAATTAGCCTGTTAGCTCCTGCCACCCGCTCAGTCCTGTGGATGGTGCAAAGTACTGGAGGTCGATGGGTAGTTTCGCACAGAACCTGGTGAGGAAGAAGAAACACATGTCTTGAGGTACGATAGCGCACGCTGTTGCCGTGCGTTGAAGGCAGTTTGTCAGACTCTGTGATAAACTGCTTTGGGGATCAGTTTGAAGTGTGTTTCGAGGTGGCGTGTGGGATTTGGTGACAGCTGGCGGAGGTGGCAAACTAATGGCTTTGGATGGAAAATGCATCCCGCTTAATTCTTCAGAGAAACTCAAACATGTGTGCAGAGTCTCTTTTTCAGGATCCTGTGTAGCTGATACATACTTTGAAAGTTGTGTATTGTTATGAGTGATGTTTAACCTGTTTATACTGCAGTCATCTATTATGAGCGTTTGCCCTAATGTATCACATCTGGCATATATCCAGTGTCTGGTATATTGTGAGGAAACAGCAGGATTTTCATGCAAACTGACATTATTATCATACTGAATTTCATACAGTATATGCTACAGGCATGTGGTAAAAAGTTTTGACATGTGCAGCATACACACATGTCCTTTTAACAGTGTTTAACTGGTTTCCAGCAAGTTGCTAAATACTGAAAATGTCTATAATGAAGCTATCGTGACATCGTGGCATGTGTTTTCTCGAGGTGGCCGTGGTATTGTGAATACAGTGCAATACGCAGCCATAGAAAACATTATGCTTCCTCCTGCAGTATACCGTCACTGGTAACACAACTCCTCCCAAGATCCTGCTCTGCTAGCTATGACCTACACACCTACACATCAAGTGTGGTTTGAATAATAAGAGGGGTTGTTCGATACATGCATATGCTCCCGAGTTCGAGATGATCCAGAAATATTTTAATGTTTTACAGGAAGGGAAAAGAGAGGAGTTTTGAAACTAAAAATGTATTTTTAAAGTAGCATTTCATAAAGAAGAAATCAATTGGAAGTGTATAACTGTTTATCAAGTAGCAGAGAAAGACTAGCAAAAGCCGACAGGTGGTGTATATATTTAAAAGAAAGGTTTAAAGATATTTAAATACATAAAGATATTTAAAGAAAGCACCCAGGGACTGATTGGCTGGAGGAACGCAAGCAGAAAAAATCATGGTCAGATACGGTGACATCAGAATTGTGATTGTATGGACGTGGAGCTAATTTTAGAGCTAACTTTATACAAGTAGATAGTTAAATCTATAACAAGGCATCATTCTTTTGGTTAATTATGTGATTTATGTAAAAAAAAAAATTATTCAACTGCAAAGTAAATAACTCTCCAGTAATTCTTAAACGTGGAGGAGTAAAGGTAAAAGTGGAATAAAATCAAAGTAAAGTTGTGCTGAGGTACGGGAATTGAGTAAATGTACATATATATGGGCAAATCACAGTGGTGGAAATTATATTTAACAGTTCAGTGCTGCCAATGTTGAAATAATGTAGTGTCAGTAATTGCAGAAATATTAGGTTCCTCGTTCACCACTCACTACAAAAACATCGTCTTTATAGTTTTGTGTTTTCAGGTGTTGCGTCAGCATGTATCCAGTCCTCATATTATACATTTTAAAGTTAAGATAACACTTTGCTGAGTGCTCGTCAATCCACTCAGATCAGAGTTCACACAGGCAACAGAAACATCACAGCAATACGTCTGTCAGACCTCAGGTTGTCGTAGGCCGACATGCAGAAATACTTGACGTTGATCGTCGTGCTCCTAGCAACCTCTCCTGAGTCAGTGTCGACTGAAGATGTCAGGACGGATATGTCAGTCACTTGGTAAGACGATGCAATAATAAAGCAAAAACAAAATGGCAATTCAGTCTGATTATCAGGCTACATCAGCTCATTCAGTTTCATTCATAACTCTCAGTTCAATGCAGTCAGGTATGCTCCTATTTTGAAAAAGCAATGCTATGCAAAATCTTCCTCGTTACAGTGCGAGAAGGTGTGATATCTGAGACCGAGCAGGACATGCGCTCTGGAGAAGGTGTACAAGATGTCAAGGTGTGATGTCAGAAGCAGACTTTCCAATCCCTGCTCACATCTTTTAGTTTATCTGGTTGCAAGAAATGACATCCCAGGGTTCTAAAGACAAACCCTGCTGAAACACATGGTCAGGGTTGAATAAACATCCACACCGTAGTCTTCTGGTGCTTGATACATTTTGACGGGGGCCCGGGTGAGGGGGTGATTAAATCCCATTGTGGCCTGTGTGCGACTGGCAGGTCACATTCATTCACTAATAGAGCAGCGGTGCAAGCTTGAACCGTAATTACCGGCTTTCCATCAGAAAAGAGTAGATGCAAAATGAGATATGCAAATTGGACCCTCCACTCTGGAAGGGATCAACTGTGAGGATTAGTGACAAGGCGATTAATCAGAACTGATTTACATATTTTGCATGAAGGGTTAGACTTAATAATACAATAATCCAAATAATAATTTGGAACAGTATGGCCAATAGCCACAGGCCCAGTTTATTCTTTATCACAAGGTTATGTTGACGGACTGGTCTATTTCAGAGAGATAAGAGATTTTTCCGGTTTTGTAAGCTCTAATGAAAAAAAAAGTAAAATCAGAATTACATTACAGGCTTGTGATATAATGATTTGCTTTTGAGGATGAATCAGTTTGTCTGTAAGAAGAAAAGAGTGAGCTTTAACCAGAAAGGGACGGGAGCCGGACGTGAGATGCAAAAATGAGGGCTTGCGACTTGGTTTGGACTTAATTATTCATAATTATTGATACAAGACTGAGAGTCTACAGTCATGCTGGCGGCTCTGTGAGGCTGTACTTAGGCACAGCGGGGCTTTGAGCTGGAAGATATTTCACTCTGGACTGACCGACTGACCGACCAACCGACAGAGCGGCATTGCCATCCCTGCAGCATCACAGCGTTTCTTCAGCACGGCTAAAAAAAACATGCTGTGCGTAAATATTTAATGTCATATTGGGGATGCCAGATACACACCTGCAGGTGCGTCTGCTGGTGCCTGAATTAAATGAGAAAAAGTCATAAAATTTAGATAAGAGAAATTAGCCTTATTGCTCATTATAAGATCAATTAGCCTGTACACGAGTGGTTTAATAGTTTACTCCTTTCATATCCAGCACAGACTATTTTGCAAATGATTCTGACGCACAGATCTGTATATTTATGTGCTAATTCCTTCTTTTATGTTCCTCGCTCTTGTACAATATTGAAAATTATTAATGTATCACTTATTTCTCATGCTGTCTGCCTTGTTTTTAAAACACCTACTGCACGAAATACCTGATTAAAATGTTAATGTTGTTTTTTTTTAATTATGCCAACAACTTGATGTTTGCTGCTAAAAAAAAAAGGTTGAAATAACTGTAACCTACCTGTCATAGTGACAATGTCTAATGCCTAATGATAGCAGCTTCTGTCTGAGCTGTTAGCGTGCACGTTTAAAACCAGGATCAGTGCTCATAAATGACAGACATGTGGCTGAAGCTCCATGGAGGGGCTGAAGAGGATACCTGTCTTCATCATGGAGTGAACTGTTTCCATTCCGGTCAGGCAGAAGACCGTGTAGACACGTGTATAAAAAGAGCCAGTCTCCATCATGCTCGAGTTTCTTCAAATTAGACAAAAACAGACAAAAAGTCATCACGGGACTTTGTGCATCAGTAAACATATTTAAACGTGTGCTTTCAGTGCTATTATTTGATTTCAATTTCCATTATTTGGTGTGATTTTGACCTTGTGCTGTTATAATTTGCACGCCAGTTGATGGCCTGAAAAGACCTCCAAGTCATGTGTTATAGACTTGAGACTTGACTTGGACCTGGTCCAAAAGACCAAGGCAAAAAGCCAGTGTACAGTGAAATGCACTGTTAGATTCCCCCTGTATGGCAGCACAGTGCGAAACACACCGACAGCCTTGAGCTTGACACCTGTGTGACGAAGAGTAATAACCGCAGTTCTTTTAGGAAAAATAAATGACTTTTCTAACGGGTTCATCTCCGGTGCACCGAATGAAATAAAACACTCATTAAAACGTTGTGCCCAATTTCAGCGGTGGAGATGTAGGTTTTTTGTTGTTTTTTTTCCCCCAGATTCTTCGATTTAATTGTTTGTTTTGGTTCAGATATTACTCCGTGGTTTATTATATTTCTAACAAATTATGAAGGAATAACAGTGCATAATGTCCTGCATTCGTCACAACACAATTATTTGTTGTCAGCAGCAAAAAAAAAAAAAAGACATTGCCTTGTGCATCAACCATCAGCCAGTTCCACAGTTTACAGTGTGTATGACATTAAAGTACAGTGTGGAAAACGCTTGCTGGGCAGAGACAGACTCCTGTCAGACATCAGTCAGCAGGAGACAGAGACACAAAGTAGGTCATCGCCTCTTTTGCGGCTGCGTCTTGTGATGCTACATCATCTGTTTCTGTCTGCCATAAAACGTAAACATCAGTGGCTTTTGTCAACAGAATTTCTTGTCACATCTCAAAGGCACGCAGGTCAGATGGAAGACGTTATTTTATATTTTTAGTGTTGTTAAGAAGTCGCATAAAAAGACCGAACTAACAACGTGTTTTCTCACAGCGGTGTTAGACTACCCTGTCTGACTGTTAGATCCTAATGAAGACGTAAATCTTGTATAGTTTTATTTTTAGAAAATGAGTTTTTAAGAAATGATACTCAAACAGGAGTAAATTCAAAAAGTGCATTAATTAGGGACTATTTTCATCCGCAGATTAATGCACATTAGGTGCTCTATTTACAGCAGCAGGTTTCAATGTCTGCTCTAAGCACTGGACCCTCACAGACTCTAAACAAGGTCACCTGTGACGTCACCATCATGTCATCACAAGACAAATGCACATACACATACAAGGTGCTGGTTAACAACATCTGTATTATCTTGCTGACTCCTTCCATGTTTGGCTTATTTTTCTGAATCACAATTCTGCTGTGACGGCTAAAGCATTGTGGGTTTTTCCCTTTCGCAAAAGCTGCACAGTGGGACAGCCCCATGGCTGTATTAATGTGGATATGGTGCCTGCCAGTGTGTCCCAGTGGCCGACCGTGGTATTGCAACGGACGCATTTTCCCCATAGACCACCATTACAAAAGAGACGTCTGCAAAACTGCTGATAACCGTTTCAATGTGAGTCTCTGTCTATTTGCAGCAGTCGTTGACTCACCTGTTGGGCATCTTTCTCTGCTCCCCCCCAGTGCACACTGGGATACATCCCAGACCCCTTTGAGAATAGGCCCAAGCTTAAAGAACATTAATGAATGAAGATTTGTGAACAATTTACAGTTGTTGTGTTTAATAACGAGTTTGAGATAAGAATATTATGAGAGCCAGGTTGATTCTTTATTAAATCAGAGCGCGGCGGATGAATATGCGCAGTTGATGAACTTTTCTGAAGACACATGTGAGTAGTGTGATGTTTGTATAACGTGTGACGTTTCAGTGCAGCCTGTGTGGACGCTGCTGACAGATGTGAAAATCGCTGACAACGGCGTGCATCTATGGCCGCGGATTAGCCAGAGCTACAAATGAAGGCGAAATGTGCAGAATGTTTAATCCCTCCATTTAAAGCCTCCTGGCTGTGAAACATTTGGTGAAAACTGGCAGAGAGACGCAAAGTCAGCAAGTGCACACTCGTAGCCTCGATGCTGTAATTTAATAGTTAGAGCCAATGTTTAAAAAAACCCAAACTATTCTGCTCTGCAGGCCTTCAGGCCCGACTTGGGTTTGCTTACTTAGTGTTTGTCACATGTCACATATATTAATAAAGGTGATGCCTTCTTTTGGCATCATGGGGCTGTTTAAACTCTAGATTTCCTACTTCAAGTGAGAGGTCACTGAAGGATTTGGCTTTTTCAGTAGACTTCAGGGCTGTGGGAACTTAAGGTTATACATGTATATTTGAATAACCTCACACTTTTCTCAACAGCAGCAATTATCTGTGGCTCTTTATATCCACTTTCTATGAAATGAAACACCGTCATACAATATTACGCAAAGTTGATTTATAACACAATTCACACACGTCGGCAATTCAAAGTTAAAAGAGCACCTGAAAATAAGCACACGCCCAGACAAACCAGCTGATAGCGACTGACTATAAGGTACAAAATGGGAGTTACATGGGAAATACAGGCAGACAGCTCTTCATGTCTGAATATCTTATTTTACTTTTACATGCACTGAAAGAAGGCCATCGTTTCTCAGACTGATGGATGTGTTTCAGGTCAAGGAATTGACCCTTTATGGCGAATAGTAAACTTATAAAAGCAACAGTACAAAAAACATAAGGAGTATGCTGGCGTGGTGCAGGGAGGTGCAGCAGGAAGTGCGGACTACGTCAGCAGAGTGCCAGTGGGTCCACAGTTATGGTGAAGCTGATATGAATCAGCCGATGCAAACTCTGCTTGAGTTGTCTGTCTGAACTAACGCTTCATTTTCCTTTTACTTCCAGGAAGTCATTCATTTCTATTCAATTCAGCACATAAAAACCATCTTTCAGTGTGCAGCCGTATGAAACTCATTTCCAGCTACAAATACAATTTGTAGGATACAACATAATGCATAATAATTTTGCAATCAACCCAAAGATGAAAAAAAAAAAAACATTTATACAGAACAAATGTTCATTGGCAGTATATTTAATCAGTTTTCCAATGCAATATGTGCTCCTGGCAACTGAAACATGATTAACACTAAGGTTTAGGTTCAGGCAACTCAAAGCACTTCATTAAGTAATAGAGAGTCATCATGGTCAAATGTTGAAAAAGTAATTGCTGATTTGAAGCACGAGACAAGATGCATTTGCATTTTTTTCACATTGTAAGCGAAACAACAATCTTCCCCTAACCTTAAAGTGGCTATAATCACATTCTATAATAACAGTGGATGAAATAAGAAACAGTGTGAAAGGTGTATCTGGTAGTGATGAATCTCCAGAGGATTATCAGCTGGATCTGCAGCTCCCCTCGGCTTTACAGAGCCTCGTGGAGAGTTTCAGCTGGTTGTTTATCTGCGCGGCCCAGAACTTTACTTTTTAACTTTTTCATGCTGCTCTCATAGTGTCATCAGCTGTTTTCAGAGAAAAAGTTCTTCCAGCAGACAGACACAGTTAGAGGCTTGCTGGTGAACATAGTGGAGCATTTAGCAGCTAAAGAGCCAGATTTTTCCCTCAGGAGTCGGTGGAGACCAAAAACACAACTAACATTCATCCGGTGGACACAAAAATGGCTCCAAATGAATGATAATGTTGCAATGGTAAAAGTACAGTACGCGCCGGCCCTCATGTCATGTTTGTTACTGTACAACACAACTAGCCTGCTGCTAGGCAACACGTCTCTACTGCACCTCGCCGCTGGATTCTAGTTTGATTCTGCACATCGTCTTTGCTGCCGTTGTTGTGCTTTCCTGTGCACGGGATCAGGTTTAACATATAAATGTGAATCCTTTTGTCAGGCAGGTGCCAAAACGCCGTTCCCGCTTCACAGCAATGCGGCGTCAGCACATGAGGCCACGTCCAATCATGTATCATCATCATTGTTTTTGTTTATCATTATATACATTTTTCTGGCCATGTTTGCTTTTTTATTTTCAGACCTGTTTGCATGTGGCTTTGCTGTAATCCAGGGCTTTGATCTAAGGATTGTTCCATGAAGTCTATAACCTGTTATGAAGGATGAAAAGAATAACAAAGCGGCCTAGATCTGCTCTAAAACGAGTGAACGAGTCTCCTGCTGATCACACACTTTGATCCCATGCAGGCTTTGAACTGAGAAGTTGGTCTTCATACCACAGTCTTTGTACGTGGGGTTCATAAGCCGCTCTGGCATTAGCTGGTTACATGGACCCGCTCTGACGTGAGTGAGAGAGTGTCCTGCTGCAAGGTGTCTGAGGAAGCTCCTTTAGCTTCACCTTTCTGCAGGATTACATCCCGTTATCTGACTACATCTGTATCTGGGAGTGATTACGCTTGATAAAACCTGATAATCTGTGGGATTCTTGTTTGTGACAAGGCTTGTGTTTTGTTTCAGCCTTCTTAGACGTCTTGTAATGCTCTTGTCAGTGCAAATCCTGGCAGCCCAGTGACTTTCTCCCATGCATTTTAGTCTTCATATGTCGGTATGGTGTCTCCTAATAGACGTGTTCTGTTATTCTTTTCCTAGCTCACTAAAAGAACCTTTAAAAAGAAGAGAAAATAGCTTATTAGCTTTAAGCTATAAAGGCACAGAAGTGTGTGGGTTTGAAGTTGACTGATGACTCACTGATTCTGAGTGACAGCCTCCATTGTTTGCACGTCCAGGCATAACAGGATTGTGTGCTCGCATTTGTTCGGCACATTTCTGCTGTTCAGGTGCAAGATTTCTGCTTGTCTCCAGCCGTCAATGTGAAAGCCGGGGAGCCGTCTTCCTACAGCTTTGTCTCGAGAGTGTTTTGAATAGACGCCGATAGAGTTGTCTGAAAAATAATTTACTCCATACGTGCGAGGAGTTCATATTCCCGTGTCCTGAATTGCTGATGAAAGAACAAATGATAAGTAGTGGATGCAGGCGGGGAGTCACAGATGTAAAGCCATAAAGACAAAGGGACAATAAGAGACAGGAACTATCTCTGCTGTCTCAGTTGAGCCCACCTGGTATTTTAGAGATAGAACCAAACATCCCGCCGGTGTGTAATTCTATGGTGGAAAAACAGCACCTGCGTCCCACAAACAACATATCTGCATTCTGTTTGTCTGTAAATAAATGTAATAAATGAATCTGTTTGAACGGCGGCGGCTGCAGCGAGTGGCGATACCGGCTGTTATGCATCAACATTTCTGCAGCCGTGCCAGCAAAATACAAACAGTACGCCTTTGTGATTTGGTATTTCAAGTACAACACCTGCGTTCCTCACTGTGTCTCCAAAAGCCTCCGTATGCTGCAAGACGTTTTTAATGTAGTCTCACCATAAACACATGCAGAATATTGTGCAAACAAAGGAAGCAGCAGAGAGCAGCAAAAGTAAAGTCAACACAGCAGACAGAATGCAGAAAGGCACGGAAATAAAACATACTGTACATCGTGCTGTGTGGGATTGTATCCGTCAGAGGTTATTCATGCAGAGGTGTACGTCTCTTTAATGTCTCTGCTTGTATCATGTCACTACAGGCAGTGTTGCAACCCAAAGAGCAGGACAGCCTTCTTTGAATATGCATCAACGTGATGGAGCGCTGTGTATTTAAAACAGATATTTTCACCTGTTCTTTTGTCTAAAAACACTGTGACACAATGTTATATGATAGAATTACATACTGTATATACCATGAAAGAAGGGTTTAGCCATTTCACACACCCCTAGAGTGTGAACAGATTGTAGAAAAATATAAGTGATAGTATCTGTGACTTCACCCACAAGTTACTGAGAGTTTTGAGTTAGCTTATCACTGGCCGCCACCTTTGGCAGTGGCATGGCAACAGAAAATCCCAATATGGGCAAAAAGTTGGAACCTGGGTTTAGATGAGAGACAGTGATGAAGATGGTGTTTGTATGCGACACCTGTCAGTCAAGCGTACCTGCACCCAAGTGTCTCAAAGCCTTTAAGAGTGGTTATGATAACTTTGCACTCACCAAAGTAGTCGCTGATTTCTCTGAACGCAGAGACGTCGCACATCAGACAGAACTGACTAGTTAGCACCTTATCAGAAAAACTGAACTACGGTAAGTGCAGTAAGTCGAGGTTAGACCAGGAAGACGGCCTGTAAACTGTGAGGGATGTTTGCAACTCAAAGTTTGGGAGCTGGTTTCGTTGTTCACCTTTTGTTTTCTCTTCCAATTAAAACGGTCGGACCAGATTTGTCTGAACGCTTGTGTTTCTCGCCCCTTTGGGCCCATTTCTAGAGAAGTCTGAGATCTGAGCAGTTATTTTATTGACTACAGCGTTATCATAATCGTTACAACCATCGGCCAGAGCTACAAAAATAAAACCCAAGTCGTAATAAGAAAGAGTTTTCCTTTAAAGTTGCTGCAGCCAATTAGTGTAAGCTTTTTCGTGATGAAACTGGGCGAGTAGCTTCTGAGATATCCCATTTAATTAGAGTCAGACAGCAATCTTTGAGTTTTGGGTTGTTTTTTTTTTGTTTGTTTTTTTACAGTTCACAGCGTTTTTTCCTTTGTTTAAGGTTTGACCAAATCAAAGTACGGGGTGAAGCAGTTTCAGCCTTTTGAAGTTTGAAATTTTGATCTCTGAGTACAACGCTGGGCTGTGGAGTGAAGATGAAGTATTTATGTAGAAGTTATCTTAGAATCAGACTAACAGGAGTCTTTGTGTCTCTAAATGGGCCTGTTGTGATTTGAAACTGGTGCAAACACGAAGATGCAAAAGCCCAAAGCTTCATACCTGTAAGTGCACCTAGAGGCAACATTGCCATGGCAACCAGATGGTACGGCGTCAGCTGCACGTGTCCTTGTTATTCCTCAGTAGCCATTTGGCCGGACATGTTTTCCACTGTACATGTCCATCCAGAGAGCTACTCCCGCCAGGCTATTGATTTTCTTTTTGCTTATAAGTGAGCTGGTGCCAGGCAGGGGAGGGGGAGACTCACTGACACTTCTTCTGCGGTGACACTCCCAAGATACTCCTGAAGCGTCTGTGCTGTTGTCTCTCTTGTTTTTTTCTTTGCGTTGCTCACATGTTGTAGTTTCATGTCATACAATTGAATCTCTTGAGAGAATACTTACTGTAAAGCTCTCGTCTATAGTGAGCTGAAGTGAAACCAGAGCTTTGGCTTCTGTTCTCACATTAGATTCGACTGAAATTAGGAACGCTTTTTCCCCACGGATGGAGAACTGTGGATTTTGTCCGCCATCTTTTACAGAGCTTTTACAATTTCCCACAAGCCCGAGAAAAGTCACCAACTTGACAGACTGAGGCCAGTCGAGTGGCCACTCTTATAGAAATTGACTTGTCAATCTCCCTACGGCTGTAACAAAAACACACACACCTTCTTAACTCACCATTTTCAAGACAATCCTAAAGGAGAGAAAGATGAGGATAAGGAGCGATAAAGGAGGAACAGTTACAATAATGTATGATGAATATCACGGGAGTGGCAGTCTTTGTTCAAATCAAAAGGTGCAGCTCATTCAGGAACATGTTTTACTTTTGCGCCTTAATGAGAGACTAAGTCCGAGATCGAGCATCGAATTACAGAAACTAGTGGCTAGCCCCGGAGTATAAGTGTTTTTGTGGCTCAACAAGATCAATAGAACGGTTAGTTGTCTTTAGAGAAAGGAATTAGCTCCCAGTTAAAGTCGAGATGAAATGAAAAATGCCTTTTTAACCCTTTTGCATCACATCGGTCATATTGTGCACCTACAACAACATATGCCAAAAAAGTCTCATCTAATTTAAGCTTAAACCATCCAATAGTATGATGACATCCACCCGTCAATCAGTCTTCAACGTTTAGCGGCACAGAGCAAACATTCATTAGTTAGCAAGCTAGCGACAGCATGGTACGTGGTGTACGTCATGTCCCGCCTGCCCATCCTGTTTCACTCCGAAAGCTGGATTCTCCCGAAATGCTGATTCATCTCGACTTTAAACACTATTTTAAACTCATCACCTCAAACGTTCTGCATCGCGACCTTCGGTATGTAGCGCAGGTAGTTCAGGAAAAATAAAGCGGGAAAGTGGCCGATACATTTGATCACCTTTTTAGATGTAATACTATTCATCTACGGGTTTTGAACATCCATCAGGCCTTTTCTTCTTCGGCCAACAAAAGCTGATTACGAATCTAAATCGAGCCTCTAGTTTGAGTTATTTTCAACTTCAGTTAGATGCAGAAGTTGAAAGCTGTCCCTAATACAGTTCTATAAGGGATTTGGATTGGATAAAATCAAACCCCAAGCCTGTTTGTCTTGTTGTCAGAGGTGGTCAATATGTGCTTTGAAAGACCAACCTTGTAATGTTAATAACTTTTTGTTACATGGGCACCTGAGCTTTTGGTTTTGGAAATGATATTCATCTTCACAGCCATTTTCTTTTGTTTTTGAGTGTTGAAAATGTCACAACCTTTTTTTGTTTTATCATCCAGCCGGCAACAAAGGTCACCGTGCCCATGTGAGCGCTGCACCTCGTTTAATGAGGACTGCTGCTGAAAAGTTCATTTTAGGGCTCATTTGGAGGCCTGTGGAGGGAAAATTAGGAAGTTTCAGCGTGTCAGAGTTTGAGAAATGTGCCCAGGCACAGTTCTCCACAACACACACAGATATTTGTAATAACACCTGCAAATTTATATTGAGCACTCTCAACCCCTGTGTCAACCGCAGTACATTCAGTGTGCGCTGAGAAGTTACACTCTGCATAAAGTCGATATGAGTCACTTGGAGCTCGGTGAATCCTCCTCTCTCTAAACAGTAATTTACTTTCACTATGAAACAAGAGTGTGTGTTATTGATGTTCCAGCTTATTGTTATGGGCCGTTCATGGGTGCTTAGGCTGGAATCCAAAGCCTTATTGTAGCCTTTGTATAATGTCTTTGTAACTGCCATAAGCCTCATTAACATAAGTTTTGTTTCTAAGACCTGCACTTTGGAGAAAAAGATAATTATATCCTCGGCTCTCTGTGGGGGTTAGGTACCATTTACACTGGGACATAAACCTAGTATCAGGCGTAATATTTCACATTCAAGGGGGGTGCAGCATACTATACTTACTTCTATAACACTGCAATAAGTGTTTGGCCTTTTGGTAGCAGCAGAAACAAGCTGTGAGCTGACAGCGCTGACAGATTCTGATCCTTCCAGCGGATCCGGTGAACTTGTTAGCCAACAGTTGCACATCCGGCAGATGCAGAGCAAAATCTGCATTCTTGGCTTTCTTCTGGCAAATATAAGTCCAATATTCACTCTCCTTTTCACTTCCTCCTTCCCATTCACTCCACTAACTGTGTCTGTCTGCTGTGCAGTTAGGGCACACTGGGCTTTTAGAGCTTTTCGGCTGAAAGCAACGCTATGAGAGCTTTGAGAGGCGAGCCAGAAAACCAAAACAATGAGCTGAAAGATGCTAAAAGTCTCTGTGGAGCCGAGGGGAACTGCAGAATGACAGCATGTGATAATTGTCACGACGAGCGACACCTTTCACATTACACATAGTCATTAGAGCCATTGTCATCATAAAAATACTGATTATAGCTGCTTTTAGTCATTTCTAAGGTAAGATAAGATAGAACTGTAGTTATCCTGAGGGAAATTGTTGTGCAGCAGTGGCAGTACAAAGTAAGAAATAGTGCAAATATATAGTGAAATATCAACAAAGAGAAATATACACAATGGCAAAAATATAAAGAAGGTTAACGGTAGGGATCATAAGTCTTCATAAGTCAGGTAAGTTTATCTGTTTAATTCAAAATGTTCAATGATCATGTCCCGTTATGTCCCGTAAGTCAGAGAGCTGTAATGATTGTGATCCACGGAGAGAGACAGCAGTCCAGAGAGAAACCAGGGCGATTAAACAAGCGGAGCAGAACAGAGCTGAGATGGAGGCCGGGGGCCGCCTCAGCACCCCACGTCTCCGCTGTCCATCTCTCGGCGTGAGGTAGATGGGTTGTAGGGTTTGATTGCCACAGGAGGAAGAGATTTCCTGTGGCGCTCTAACAGTCTGCTGCTGAAGGTGTTCCTGTGCGTGACCCGCACATCACGGAGAGAGAGGGGGGGGGTGGGAGCCACTGTCCATGATGAATCAAGCTCCACCCCCAGGACACAGCCAGCCTTCCTGATGGCCTTCTTGATTGTGGTGGCGTCGACTGCCCTCACCCCCGGTCCTGTGTGCTGGGGCCGGCTTTATATGAGCATGACTACACTTGAATACGAACCCATGTGTGAAATAAACCCCAACTCATTCTATTCAGTTCATATGTGAACTAAAGTCACGACAGGAACTTCAGGAGTAGCCTGTTTTCTGACTCACCTTGGTGAACGAATCCAAATGCAATGCCTACAAAGAAGGGACCTTTGTAGACCTTTGATCATTGATCATTTCTCCCAACTTTTTTTTACCTAAAAGTTGGGGCCCCTAGGTTACTTACTGTGATGCTATACTATGAAAATAACTTAACGTACCCTATGTTAGGAAATAACTAAAACCCAGACACTGTATCCAAGAAACACAATATTTGCACAATATGCACCGTCTTAAATGAAAATAAAAGGTAGAGTTCTTATGACCACATACACACCTTTTATTAATGAGAAGTGTAAATAAACACACAGTAACAGTCCAACCACGAGGCCTTTCATCCAAACGTCCCGACACAGCAGACAGTCTGAATCAGCAGCTTAACTTTGTCTCTCAAACCATGCTGCGATGTCCGTCTCTCTCCGACTCTTCTCCGCCTCCAACCAAAGACAACCCCACCCGTTTCTCTGATTGACCCACAGAATGTGGCCAGTTAACTTCCTCACACCGTACAGTACATACAACACAACAACACTGCTCTTAGCACATGCCTGTACCTGCCAACCTGACTTGCTTAGGTCATAAAACTTTATTGACATTAACAAAATGTTATCAAGGTGTTTTAGCCTACTGACAGTGTAAAACTTTATTTAGATTAACAAACCTTAATCACTGCATTTCACCTTGATTCAGTTGTAAACTTTATTTGAATGAACAAAGCTTTAATGTCTTTTAGACCATTATATTTTTATTTTTTTCATCTTGCTACGTATATTTAAAGGAATATCATGAAGTTTGTCTCTTGGTTTGGTACTTTTTTCTTACATAACATGTGTCGGGCATCGCGGAAAACAAGTTTGATAAGCTCTGTGTCTGTAAGATGGACGGCAGTAAGCAATTCCTGCAAGTTATTGAGGAAGCGAATTCATGTTCTTGCCATCGTGAGCTGGGGAGGCAGCATCAAGCTGGCCAGCAGGCATAACACGCTTGTTAAAAGAGTAAAAAAAAATAGATAAATAAATAAGACGGCTGAGCCTCTGTTGGGCTGGACAGCCTGAAGGAATGGTTCAAAAATGAACTCCATCTTGGACAACACCGTCCAAGGTGATGCAGAGCGCTCGTGGCCTCTGGCTTAACCCCTCCAGGTGAACCAGGGAGCACTTCAAGATCTCATTTGTGCCGTCGTGTTGCACAATACTTCTTGCCGTAACAGCCTGAGTAAAATGAAAAGCTGTTTCTCCCGACTGTTCCCTCTGTTCCCGTTTGGTAGGCTGCACCTGCCTCGCTCGGGCAGTTCGAACCCGAGAGCGTGCTCACTGCATTTTTGTGTCGTTGTGAATGCACTGGTGCATAAGTCATTAATATATAGCTCCAGTTCTGTTCAGATGGTTGCGTGCATGTTCATGTCTGTCAATGAGAAGCCATCTTTATTCATCTGCAGGTGTCTTTTCTTCCATCGCTGACAGACCTTTTATTGTTGAACGGCTCCAAAGTTGTCAGCTGTCAACATTTGTACTCTTGTCATGAATACAATTTCTCGTACGCACAAATGCCCCCACCCACGTGGAAATCCCCATCTCACCCGGTGCAAATGTCTTGCCTCGCAATCGCTTTGCCTGTGCCTGCTTTCGTTGATGCCCTGCTGGCACTCAGCTTACTGTGGGGAGAAGAGGCGTTTGTCAGAGTCATCAGAGTTAGATCAACGTCAGTCCCAGTCCCAGAGATCACTCATGTTGGCTTGTCATTGCTATTTTGGTAAAAGCCCCAGTCATTCGTCAGTCTGTGCCCCCCCCCCCATCACTGTGTGTGTCTGCAGCTCCTTTCAACTCTAATCCTCATGCATAGCTCACAGCACTACAGTGTCAACACACAATGATGTTTCTGATACTACTGTGTGTCACTTTAAAGGGCACCATTTCCTGTTTCAGCATGACGGCCCCGAAAGGTTAATTTTCACGTCTTGTTTTTACTTCAGCCACAATGTTTCTAATCTTATTTACACATCATGTGGAGGCAAGCTGAGAAAAGTGCTGATGTGCTGCTTTCACACACTATCTCATTTATTTCTGTTGACCATAAAAAAACATAAAACTGAATTATTGATATTTTCAGTGAATTATAATAATAATAATATAATAATGTGGCATACACAGACTGTGAAGGAAAAAATAAAATCACTTTACATGTAAATAGACTGTATTATAGTTTTATTTCTTCTTATTATTTCCTGCTGTTTGTGTGCATAAATAATAAAACAATATGTTTTTACAACCTTGAATGGTACCATGATAATAATATTTTGAGTGATTATCACTAAAGATTTGTAACTTGTGTCCTTTTGGGTTATTGCTCCACCTTTATACTTAATACTAAATTAACCAAAATTAACCTGGACTCTGGAGAGTATCTACCCATCCATCCATTCTTCCTCCCTTCCTTCATCAGTGCATGTACAGATAAATGCCCAAATTCACTTCAGTTTAATTTCAATCAAGGTCAAACATAAACAGAAAATAACCCCTCATGGCACAATTTAAGTTACTCTGATGATAGAAATAGAATCAGGGCCCAGCTTACACCCAGCGCTGCCTCATGTAATAGATTTCTCTACTTTGTGTCGGCGCTGAACGCACGAGTGTCGTCTTCATGATGAAATGCAAAGATACAGCCTGTTTCTGTGCCCCATCACCGGCCGCGGTCAGAGGTCTATTATCATGTCAGCCGCAGCTCTTCCACCGGGGGTTTTCAGACAGCTTTCCACGCATCCCTCTGTCACTTTGAATGCCTCTCTCTCTCTCTCTCTCTCTCTCTCTCTCCTGGGCTTTCAGCACAGAGGCGCTCGGCGATGATGAGTTTCTCAGATGGAATTAAAATGTCTCGTCCCACAGCTGTCACCCATGCAAATTGCATTGTCTACAGATTCTATCACTGAGAACAGCCAGCAGTCTGTTTTGTTTGACGCCTTCTTCTTTTTCATTTATTTTTATTTATTTTTTTTTATGTCATGATGTCATTATCTGTGGCACTGCCGCTTCTCTCGTTAATGTTTCAGACAGTCATCTTTTAATCTCCCTCTCTCTCCCTCTCTGTCTTTATTTTGCTACAGGTTTACCGCCACTCCTACATGGCCTCCTACAGTATCTACAACATTCACACACGGTAAGGCTTTTTGTTCTCCTCGCCAGGTGCTGGCGGGATAAAAAAAGGCGCTTGTCATCAGGGAGAAAGCCCTAACTGTGAGCCACCCTGCTACCACACAGATGCCATCGGTAAAGGCCAAGGGGCAGCGCGAGGCCTGTTGTCACCTGTTTACATGTTGTGACATGCCTGAAGAAATGGTGGGCGTTTGTCTCAGTTGGTCTCCTTGTGCCAGCTGACCTCGGCTGCAGCCATGTGCGCAGGGGCCCCTGATTGGCTAGATTTTTAAAACAGAAATTTGGTGGACCACGTCTTACATAAGCTTTGCATTGGTCACACGTAGAAACACTAAACACGACAAGCTGAGCAGGGTACTCACTTTTTTCCAGTTTACAACGTTTTCTAATTCGGTTGTTTGAATGCCTTTATATCTACATATATATATATATATGTATGTATATGTGTATATCAGGGGTCTATGAGAGGACGTGTAAGTCACTTTGAATCTTAAAATGTGTGTTTCATGGCTGTGTGTTCAGATTTGACTGAGTTATGAGCCAATTTTTGACGCAAATCGGGCGCTAAGGGTTTTAAAAAGTGCCTTCATTGCCTCCATAGTCTGCGTTTCGCAGCCGCCGCCGCAGCTCCAACTGTTGGCCGCGTTGCCTGAAGTACCATAACTAACTAACAGGCAGCATGCACCCTGTACCCTTCACCTCACGCAGTATCACCCACATCTCCCTCTGCTGTAAGGAAATGCCCCCCAGTTACAGTGCCGTCACGCACATCGATTTGAATTTAGAGATCCATTCATCTAAAAACTGGAAGTCAAGAGATAACGCACTTGCTTCACCGGACGTATTCCCCATCACCGGCGGCACTCACAGGGGAGCGATCTGGCCGCGGACTTTAATAGCTCATGAAATTAACCTCCAGTTGCCATTCAGACCTGCACACGTCGCTGCCACACAGCAGCAATATGAAACCGAGACATTTCACAGTTATTGTTTGTAACGCACAGTGAAATTAAACCTTGTGTTATTGTCAGGAGGCTGTCGGCTCACCTGCTGTATCTCTGATGCATTCGTATCTTCCACAATGGCCTCGTGTCACTGCGGGGTCCTGGTCCTACTGATCAACTGAACACTTCACCGATATTTTATGTTCAGTTATAATAACGGTTAAGTACTATCAGTAGATCAGCTCGCAGTCTGCTGTCTGTATCCTGCCACGCTCCCCCTGCGATCAGGGGGGGTGGGGGGGGGGGGTGACAGGCAGGATTCCCACTACTCATCAGAGAGGATTCAGACTTTCCGTGGCTGATGGGATTAGCCTTTTCAACCACCAGGGTCATTTCAGCAAAGCGCTGAGATAACTTCTTCAGAT